>NC_139406.1:27229112-28658816 GCF_905368555.1 Meleagris gallopavo | reverse complement strand
TGGATGCATTTTCCTGTTTCAAACTAGAATACACTTCATCTTCCTAAAAGCATACAAATCATCACTCTTGAAGGGGAAATAAATAAATAAATAAATACTAGTGAGTCTTAAGACATTTTATCCTGTGCTGTATGCTTTTTATTTTTGAATTTGTTTAAGTGTTGATACATCTGTGTATGTGTGTTCCATTTGCCTACTCTTCTTTGGAGGCTTGCAGGTCTTTGAACAGCGTCTCTCGCCATTTGATCTTTCTCTTTAAGGCAACTGCACATCAAAGTCATCAATCACAAAATGAAAAGACTAATGAGTAGAGTGGCTGCAGAGTTTCAGGCCCAGAGCAGAAGAGATAAAGGCCTGGTAGTCCTCAAGAGTAACAGAACACTGATGAGCTCTTATTGTAGACTTACTGTGGAGCAGAGCAGGTTTATGTTGCAGAAGTCTTTATTCTTTCCCTAACTTCAAACAGAATTTAGATATTCACATGCAGTCTATCTTCTTCTTGAGTAAAACAAGAATTCAAGAGACAACACATACAAAAATAAAAACAGAAAATGGAAAAATAATTTTTAGAAATAGTCTAAAATTTATTAGGCAATTTTATTTGTGATAAATGAACAAAAATTCAAAAAAACAATCATCTAAAATAACTTTCAGGTCATCTTTAACAGAGACAATATCACTTCAGTATACAAGCTGAAACTATAGTAATATAGTTGACTTATAGTTGTGACTTCCTCACAAAAATGTTCAACATGTGCCAAAATCCACACATGAAAGCAAACAATCTGTGATACTGTTAGATTCTAAGAATGGGAGAGGAGATAAAGGGCCTGATTCCTTACTGTGCTATGACAATCTGATGCTTCTTAGATGACTGCTGGAGTCTGTAACTAACAATACAAGAATTTATGACTTCAAATAAATCCCATGTCACCTAATGATTCAGATAAGCTTTCAACGATGTTGCCCATCTTTCTCTGAGAGTCATGCCAGTAGTTCTCTATCACTAACAGAAACAATATAGGTATCTTGTTCACTCCCAGCAGAGTCAGAGTTTTATTTTCAATTTTGCTATATTGTAATCTGTTCCAAGATTTCCTTCATCAGCATACTTTTTTTTTTCCTGGTGAAATGTCAGAAACTGCCTCAGAAACTCTTTTATGTGAAGAAAGAACTGTAGAGAACTACTTGCTGCTTTGTTTTGTGTGTATCTATGCAATTTTAACTTGTGTTTTAACTCCTGTTTGGCCCCCCATAAAAAGAGTGTTGAATTTCATTGGCATTTTTACCAGACCGAGGCAGGAATGAGCACGCAGCTCTTGGGGCAGTTACAAATCCTACCTACAATCTGTAGTAATGTTAACAGACAGGAAAATGTGGGCCAGGGAAGGCTAGGAGAGAGCCATATACCTTTATTCATTTATTTACTTAAATATGGAAAAAAAAATCAACTGCATAAACTCATAAACTTTCCTGAATTTCAGTCTTGTTTTATTATTAGTAGAATTTGTTCTTTGTCAAGAAATACATTAAGCTCACATTTGGTAGAAAAAAATACCTATATGTATATTGAAAGCTGAAAAGGTGTAGTAGAGTTTAATTTTGCAATAGCTATCAAAAATTATCTCTCACTATTTAAATGCTAACTTAGCAGAACTAATCTAAACAGAAAAAAAAAATGAATAAATAAATGTGCTTCTTATCTGTTATGTGTATTAAAAGAAACAATGGTTTGGTACAGCAATCAAAGTTTGATTTCAGAATTAGTGTTTCAGTGATTCAGTCACTTCATATGGTGAATATCATTAACCAGTCTGAACCTGAAGAAGAGATTAGTTAAGGAAAAAATATTAAGAAACACCTATGCTTATGGTGGCTATTGGTTAATGACAGGATGCTAGTTATTCTGCAAAGTCCTAAAAACAACAACAGCAACAACAACAAAAACAACTAAAGCATCTGGATGACAGTAACAGCAATATGTGGAAATAGATGGGCCTTTTTATTATGGAAATTGAATTTTTTTTTGTCTTTGATTCCTAATTCGATGTTGTGGTATTTTAAATTAAAAAAAAAAAATTAAAAGGACACGAAGACAGTGTCTACAGAAGGGAAGATAAGATTTCTCTTTCTGTAGAGGCAACTGTGGGTTATAAGGAAAAGAGGTTTTCACAGGCTGTGGAAAATGACAGCAAAAACGGAGTGGGCTGGAAACATGAAGGCTGAGAAATTTCTCAGGTTGAGAAAATGAATTACTTAGAGTTAAAGAGGCAGTTTTTATGCTTGAGGAAAATAACTTTTCTAGACAGGACTGTATAGCATTTGCTGCATTTCAGTCACTGATTCATCTGAAATCAATCCAGGAAGCAAAGACCCACTAGCAAGAATTCAGTAAGCAAGGGTAGTGATAGTTATCCTTCCTGTGGTTCCGTTCTTCCTGAACACACTATCTGAGATTTCTCTTTGGAAAGCTTATTCTCATTTTGCATTGCCTTTAAGTAAAACTTTGCTCCTCTGAAATATTTATTGTCTTTACAGGAGTTTCTGTAGTGGTTTTTACATGAAGAGGATGGCAGTTGCAGATAGACTCCTTCAAAGCTCTAGATAATATTGCTTTTATCATGAAGTAGTGGGAAGTGGTTCATATGACCAGAACTCATACCACAGGTATGGCCAACGGTTTGATCTTCTTTTTTTGGTGACAGAACTGTCAACAGTTCACATAAGAGTGAAGGTGGAAGGGCAAGTACCTGGATATTGCCTCTAGCTGGGAATAACTTTGAAGATATGCAAATTATAATTTAAGCAAGTTAGAACAAAGTTCTCTTTTAGAAAAAAAAATTTGGAAACAATATTATCTGCACTTTTCTTGGATCAAGTCCTTATTGGTGTATGGCAGTATGGGAGGAAGAAGAAATGAAATCTCTGATCTTTTAATATCTTGCTTGTCCAGTTTCTAGAGTTAGAAACATTATTTCTTGTGTGAATATGGTAGGAGAGCTGTTATGAAGAAAATACAATTCATCTCTTCATATTCCATGGGCAGCATTTACCAGTGATTTCACTCATCTTGTGACATACTTTTCTCCCTTGTTAATTTCTTCATATTGTGCAGCTTATTCTGCATTTCCCATTGGCTGTTGTGATTCCCATATAACATATCAATTTTGTGTTTTGTGATGGAATGGAAAAATGCATTCTCTAACTATTTATCATTTTTAAAAGGGTGGAGGGTGGCCATAGAGAATTGTATTTTATTGCATACTTGAATTTTTGTTTCTTTTCTTAGTGTAGATAAACACATTCATTTCTAGAGATCTTGATGAAGAACAACCATGTTCTGGTCAGCCTCTCAGGCAAATTATCAGCCTATTTTCTATAATCCACATATGGAGAGTACCTAGTTGTTGGTACTTAGAACTTTTGTGTCTCAGATACTCTTACATGGCAAGTACAGAGGTGTTCGTACTTTCAGTATTATTTCCACTTGCAGTTACTTCGCAGCACAGCTGGCATTGAACTGAGTAAGGAATAAGTCACATCAACCAGAACTGTGACAATGTTGGCATAATCCAGCGTGAATTGGAAATGTGCCATCAGTAGGCATTTCCTGGCATGTTTGAAATCATGTTGTGTTTTTCTTCAGTGCAACTACTTTCAGCTAGCAGGTTAACATTGAAGAACTATGAAACCACTTTTGATCCAAAGCATTTTCTTACTCGAGAGTGGATTAGGGATGTAGATATTTTGTTTGCAGTTTTCCCCAATGATTTTAGAAATGTTTCCATCCTGTAATTACTGGATCTAGCCACAGGATATTTGAAAATAAATAAATAAAAACATGAACTCTGCAAGCAATGGAGGATTTTTTGAAACCTGTTCAAGTTTGCCTTCAGTCCTTCAGCTCATTTTCTAATTTAGTCAATTCAGTAACTTAAGGAAGATTAGTATATTCTAACTGTTTCACAAAGAATTGAGACAACTCAGTTACTCTTACAGACTTTTCAATTCCTTCTGTCTAGTAAAAGGAAGTTAAATCTACTACCCAGCCATTCTCAAGAGATGCATATGAAGGTACACCAGGCAGTTAACATTTTCTGGATTTACTTTTTGACTTATAGTTACTTTTACTAGGGGTGATTTTTTTTTTGTGTTTTTTTTTTTGTTTTGTTTTTTTGTTTTTAATCTTTCCTTGTGCAAACATTTGAGCTCTTAAAGAATTAATAGCCATTATATAAATTAAACTCTGAATCACTAGTGAGTTCAATACTGAATTCCTTAGGAAGGGAGATACTACATTAGCAGCTGATTTTAACTTTGATGTTAGCTGAGAATTGGACAGAGAAAATGATGAAAGATAATCTGCACAGTCCTGAAATTAGGCATACCAACTAATGCAGTAATTCCTCATGCACACAGCTTACTGAATTAAACCTGTTTCCTTTAATTTCACAAGTCTTAAAGTCCTATTGTGCCAGTTAGAACAGAAAATAATGAAGAAAATACACAAGATTTTCTTCTCACTTTGGCCATTTATTTGCTAACAATGTGACTAAGTTCTTTGATAATTTGTACTGGTTAGTTGCTGTACTTGGAAACCTCAGTTCTGGTTATTCTTGTAAATGCTTTTTCAGGTCCTTTTGAAACCCCTAAAAAAGTGCGGATAATAATGTCAGTAGTTTGTTTAAAAGAAAAAAAATAAGAAGAGCCAACAGTAGCAACATAACTCCCATAATTTTAATCAGGATAAACAGAATTTATGGCTTGGTAACTTCCATGTTGAAATATTGGCCAGTAAATATATCTGAGCAGATGAACAGATGTATGTTCTTCCTACTGTACCATCTGCTAGACAAATATGAGCAGACCCACACTTTGTTCTGGGTCCTCACTCCATTAGCTGCTGTTCCATCCATCAGAGGGTGTGCCTGAGTAGGGGCAGTTTAAGGAGATCTACTGCCAATTGGGAAGCTTTAGGAAGAGAGTTTCACCGGGGGGAGGTACACTTTGATAACTTGTATCAGAACTAGACTAGAGGACAGGTCTCCAGCTGAGAAAATGTAATCAACTCATTCACAATATCTGTCTTTGGTGAACAGACTCTAGATAAAAAAGGAGTTTGAATGTGCTGACCTGCTATTCCTAGTTATTAGTTGAGATTTTCTTGTTTCATGTCCTTTTGTGCTGATTTAGGACAATTAAAGTAACATTTTCTTTGGTAGAACCTTTCTGTAACAAAGCTATCTTTATTAATAAAGATGAGCAATGAAGTGCTTACCAATTTATTATGATATACTTCAGTTTGCCAACCATAGCAAGAACTGTTTTAATAATTAAAAATTCATCTTTTATTTTATTTTGAAACTACCTAGAAAAAAAACAGGTTACATAATCTTAAGTATTTCTCTATGAATTTCAACATTATGTTGACTGTTGTGACTCATTGTGAGTGAATGAGATTCCTCAAAAGTTTGAATTTCCAATGATTTCTTACTTGCTGTGTTGTGGAAACTATATATGCCTCTTGCTAGACACAAACACCTTTTCTTGGTTGCTCGACAAAATGAGTTCATCTGTTAATCATTACATGTATTACATGTATTGCATCCATTTAACAAAGTGAGATTTGTTTCCTTCTTTGCCCTATTCTAAATAAATATGTCTGTTTTTTAATAGATTATTTATAGTAACACCATGCAATTCTAAACGGAAATTAAGACAACTTGTTCCATCCTAGGCAATATCCATAAACAAAGTAGTGCTTCAAATGTTACACAGAAAGCCAATTGTTTTCCTTCCCACTCAATCAGGAAATCAGTACCTTAGCCCTTCTCATCTACATGTAGTACTATCTGTTCCTAGTTGTCATGCCCAACAGTTTTTTTTCTGTCATCTGTGTCACTCCATATTTTGATGAAATCAGTCTAAGGGTGAGGAATCTAGGGACTCCCTTCTCTGAAGACTTTTTGTCTAATCTGAGAATTTTACAGGCATTTTAGATAGTCTATTAGTGTTTGTAGTCTGATTACACCTGGTTGTTTTGTTTCTGACCCTTGACAGAGAAAAGTTATAAGCTTTCACAAAATACTAGTTGCAGTGCTAAAATTAATTCATTACTGTGATAGTTAATTCATCCTTATCCATCGTCACTTGTTCACCCACTTGACTGAATAGTGCAATATTAGACATGTTCTCTTTTGATTCTAGCAATTATACTGCTCCTGTTAACTTCTTCCATTAAAAGCTATTAAGTACAGCTACAAGAAAAGATTTCTTGAAAGCTTTTTTTTAATGGTTAAAAATTTCTGAGGGCCTAGTGAGGGAAGACAAGAATTTTGTTTGTTGCTTTGATCACCATTCCACTAACATTTGTATCAGTAAGCTGCTATTATGATCATCTGAGTGTAAATGTTCAATCTGCTTTCTCAGCTTTTGTGAGTGTTCTTTGAATGAACAATGAGAAATATTAGACTAATTGTGCACCTCAGGAGCCCTGGTGCTTCATCATATAATGTCTCTGAAAAATGTAAAGCAAAGAATATTTTAAAAGTGGGGGTGGGGAAGAGTTTTAAAGAGTATCTTTCTGAGTAAAGTTTTCCTTTTCCTTTTTTTTCTTCCATTTTCTTTGTTTCCTAAATTAATCTGCATGAAAATTAAAGACACCTGGCTCCACCTATACCAGAATGTACACTACAAAGTTGATGCTTAGAAACAGAGTAATGACTTGAATATTAAATTCCAAAATAAATGCTGTTGTGTATGGTGACTTTACTGGCATTCACTTAATATGACCTGAATAATTTATAGGTGCCTTTCTGCTTTTTTTGCAGTGTACACCCATAATAAAACCTTAATGTCCTAACGGAAATGGTAGTAGGAGCAAAAATGTCTCTCATATTAAATATATGTGTTATAAAAAACTGAGAGGTTCATAGAGATGGTTATAAATTACGTGTTATGAAATGCAGAAAATTGATGACAGATCTGAAAATCAATGGTAAATTCCACACCAAATAAGGATAAGGACAAGAAGAAGCATTTTAGTATATTTAGGGGAAAAAAAAAACAGAGCTTACTTTTTACTTAGGTAGTTTGCTAAAAAGGGACAGTAGTGATTCCGGAGACAGATATGTTTGACAAAGTGCTAATATACTGCCTGGGGAAAGTATCTCAATAGTATTTTCATATGTCCAAGTTGAAAGTACCTTCTAACTTAAGAATAGTAAGAGGAGATATCAGAGAACAATTACTCCAGTTCTATATTGAAGACAGTTGATAAAACGGACGTAAATACAAAAGTTCTGTGTGGATTCAGTGGGGTGAAATCATATGCAGCTACCACCACACGTCTGTTCCTGTATCCATCCTCCGTTGAAGTGGACTTTTTTTGTTTATTTGTTGTTTGGCCATTGTCCATGTGTCATAAATAATTATACATTCTATGCTTGAGTATGGCAACAAGATTCTGATGACTACTGCTTCTGACCATGTGTTATAGTCAAGAGTCTGTGACATGTAAGTGAGCAGCCTACTTTCAGCTTTGCAATTTTCCTAGTGGAAAATTCATGTATGCTTTCTTTCTAACCTTCAACCATCTCTAGGGAGCTTAGGACCTAATGGGGCTTGGGGAGACAGTGAGGACTAAATTCAAAAAGATGCCACGTAATTAGTTTTCTTTTCTCTTAGGATCAAAGGAGTTTTACAATCAAGGGTCTCAAAATATTTAACAAGGTCATTTACTGAATTAGTGCTACCAATTTAAAAATGTTCTACGCTACGGGGGATGAGCTCACAATGAGGACAAAAGCTCTATCAGGCTAGAAAGCAAATGTCCCAAGAAACTTCTGTCAAGATTTCTGATTATTGCTGAAGTGTGTAAACAAAAGTTACAAGGAAATATTCTGTTTGTTACTGGCTTTTTTCTTTTCTAAAGATCTGATTTAGTCAAAACTACCAATATTGGTGTTTTGTCAAATGTAAAGGAACTTTGACACCACTATAAAGCTATAAGTAGCTTAGAAACAAAAGGAAGCAATACTTCAAAATCTGCACCTTTCTCTCAGTCAAGGGAAACTGCAAGGTCAAGGAGTGGCCTTGCAAGCCACTGTGGAAAGGAATAAAATCATATCTGTTATTCAGTACTTGTTCGTTACATGTGTCTCAAATACACACACACACATATTTTTAAAAAGTGGCCAGACAAATAAAATAAAACAGAAACAACACCAGACTTTTAAAACATCATAGAGGCTGACTTCAGCTGTGATCAGTATTCAACTCTTTTATTTTTTTCCTTTTTTTTTTTTTTTTTTTAAATAATGCAATCTGTAAAGGACTGCCAAGGACTGAACTGACAGACACTATTTAGAAAAATTAAGTCTTCAAATAGCAATCAACTATACAAATTTTTATAGTGCTTTTTAAAAAATATTTTAAAAATAAAATAATACAGGAAGCAGATAAAAACAGACTTTTGATATCATATCATCTTATAGCATCAAGTCAATCTTCAAATATAAATTAGCATTCTTAGCTAAAATATGGGGAGAAAAACCTTGATAAATATAATAAAAGTACCTTCTGAATAAAGCACTGACATTAAAATCAGTTCTGCAAAGTAAAGTGAATTTTTAAAAAAGCATTGCCTATGTTTTGATTTAATAACAGTAATAGTAGTTTGTAGGTTGCACCAAAAGTAACATCTTCTATTCGTTTCCACGGAAACTACAACAGATACAAAGAATATGAGAACACCATTCTCAGTTACAAATTCTCAGAACTCTATTTTTCAGCATAGTTACCACTGTTACTTAGGCGTTTTTGCCAGAAGTGAGCAAGAACCCACATGCCAAGCTTCTAACAGTGTGCACGAGAGGAGGTGACCCACTGCTTCACAGATGCTATGATGGTAGAGATCATCTTCTCTGGCCTGAGTCTTGAAGTTCAAGCCTTCAGCTTTGTCAGTATCATGACATAGCATTCAGTGTTGATGTTTTGTCTGGATTCCAGGAAATTGAGAAGGATCACCTCTTTCTTATCTCACATAGCAGTGCCCTTCATTTTACTTACTGAGGGCTGAATCTAGAACTTTTTCTGCAATAGGGAATTCACATGTTGACACACTTTCAGTTCTTTCTGTTTCTGTGTGAGTATTGGTGGGACTCACCTGGTGTAAACATTTTCATCTTTTAAGAAGAAGTAAGTTTTAGATAATCAGGATTATGTAGAGACAAATATTCTGAAGTATGCACATGAAATGAAAAGTGAAAGCATCTTACACACCAATAGTAGATTCCATAAATACAACTTAAAAGTAAATTATTATACTAGAGTTGCATTCCTACCAAAAGTGTAACAATTTTTAGGATGAGTGATAGAAATTGAACAATGCTAAGAAATAGCAGTGTTCTGTGACATTCAGAAAAAAAGATTGTGCTTGTTTTCATCCTACCCTAAGAAAGAGTGTGTGGGACTGCTGAATCACGGCCTGAACCTCTGATTAATCACCTGAGGCGAGCAATGAGTCAGCCATGGGAGCACAGGTGAAGGCAATTCACCTGTGCTGCAGGAAGGGGTGGAGCCTGGCTCCACCTCTCCTAGACCCATTTAAGAGCTGACTACCAGTAGGGAAGGATCTCTTCTGGAGATCTGTTCTACCGGAGTCTATTTTGTGGGCTTGGGATAGGGTGAGTGTTTTTCTTTTTCTACTCCAATATAATAATTACATTAGCCAAGCTCATGGATATACTATACTATCTGTATATTCATTGATTGTACAAAGGGTAAAAATCTAATATCATGGAAATATCAGAAAACACAATTGTAAGAAAAATGTTTAGCTGTGGATATTGACCTTTGTAATTGGAGCCATCCCTTCTATACCAGAATAAGGGTATGGCAGACAGTAAAGAGAGTGAAGAGATTTATTCATTATTAAAAACTATGTATATTTAATCTTCCTTCAGCAAAAGTAGCTTTAAGAAAGAAAGTGAGAGTTGACAATGATAGAACACTGTATACCGAGCAGCAAATAAGAGAAAAATTCTGGTTTCCTGAGTTTGAAAATGTTAGATAGCACTACCATGTTTAGTACTGACTTAAACAATGCTTTGTCAACACTTCTCATACTTTCAGTTCCCCTTTCTGACGAAGAGCAAAGTGACATTCAATGTTTCAATTAAAGGCAGCTGAAAGTTTGTTTAAAAACTGCTGTTACTTTGACTTTCTACATAATTCTGTAGAAGTATGTGGAGGGGGATTATGTTTTTTTCCTTTCACATACTTCTGCCCTAAACTTATAAAAGATGTGCTGTATTGTAATCTTAATAGAAATTATCTTCCATAGTTATGTAGAAATTATGCTGTTAAGAAAAAAGAAGCAAGATGAGTGTAGTTTTCTTTTTCTCCAGTGCTACTGGAAGAGTTATCTTTCTGATTTCTGGAAACATTGTTATAATTCCAATAGTATATACCATGGGAGAATTACTAGTAGCTATCGTCAGCTGTGCTGCCTGTGAATAAAATAGGCTTAGAACTAATAGAATTTTGAATGAGTTTAATAAAATTACTAGTCAAAATTAAATTTCAAACAAAAAATAAAATAAAAACAAGTTATTTTGCCACTAATTTTGAATATTAAATACCTAATTTTGGAGCACTGTCCTCATTTCAACATATGTGAACATAGTGTTGGAAGAATGTGTGGAGTATTCAATGTCTATGCAGCAGTTTTCACCTAGTATTACCAAGAGTATTTCCACAAATCTTCTTTTTCTTACCCACAATAATTTGTACTAATCCTTTTATTTTGAACATTGGGTACATTCTTGACTGTATCTTTCCATTGTTTGGAAACTAATCTGAAATTACTGGCTGTTCTACTACTTATTGTGCCTGAAGAGCTTAACTAACTCCACTTGTTTTCAATGATCTCTGAAGATCATTTAGTCCAACCTCCTTCATTCCTCTCCTCTTGCTATGTTGCTTCCTTAGGGCAGAAACATCATAATAACTGGCATTTTCCCTGTAATTTTGACTTAGCTTATTAATATAAGCCAAGAAATTGATGCAGTTGAAATAAGTACCCTGGTCTATGAACTGCAGAAGCTATGTCTCACTAAAATTCTACACCGAAACCATAAATTACTGAGAAACTATTTGTGGTGAAGGATTTTTTCAATATATTAATGATAAAGGGAGAATGCCAGTGGTTGATTATATATAGTAGACACTGTGTAATGGCTATTGTAAACCTCTACGTGTTTCTACATAAAATAGAAATATCAGACATTCTGTGAATCTTATTTTATTTTCAATTATCTACAGCACATAATCATCTTCTTGGAGAGCAGGCAAATATATCGTTTTGGAATGGAAGTGTTTTCTAGTAAAGTTTCCTTTCCACATAATGTTCAGTCTTCTCTGTGAATTGCTCTTTTGGGAAACAAAAGAAATTTTGCTGTGTACACCTAAATTTCATCTCAGGGCTTTTAATAGCTTTTGTTTTTCCTTTTTAAAGCACTGTTTAAAAATATGTAGAATAACCAAGTGATTACTGTATTTCTTGTATGTATGTAAGCTCAATTCTCAGGAATATTGTATCCAGATTTAATAAAAAGCTATTGAAAAAAAATTCCTACATTCAAAAAAAAAAACCAAAATGCTCCTGTCTGTAAAAGCCTCTCATTGTGTCAGATGTGTTCTTTTTGAGTTTAACTGAAAAGTCTCTAGACAGAAGACTTCTTTCTTGAGGAAGAGACCTAATACTACTTGTTAAAACTAGTAACTTGTTTTCCAAATAGTAACTTTAAATAATGAGCTACTGCTGTGCTTTAACTGTGCTCTGTCTTCATTGTATGAGGGAAGGAAAATAAAAAAAAACGTTTGTGTTTTGAATGGGAGTCATTCAAAATATTATTTTAAGGTGAATGTATAAATACTATGAAACTGTAAAAGTAGTCTGGTTTGTCTAATGCTCTCTTGTTAATGTGAGAGATCTACCCATTAGTAAAGCACCACACTATAAAGCTAGTCTTTTGAGTTCATAAAGTGTGAATTCTAAAGGCATCAAATAAGAGAATAAATTCCTTCTATAGTACAAAAAATTCTTTATGTAGAGCAAATGCACTTTCTTTAAGTAATGAGTTCTCCTTCATTAAATACTTTCTAGTCTCTAAAGATGGAGTGAGAACTTCTTAGCTTTTAAAAATTAGACTTCAGTTTTGATGAGAAGTGTTTGTACTCAGAAGTCAAAATGATTTAGGAACAGAAAATATATCAAAGCAAATTGACTAATTTTATGATACTGTTATCAGGAGAGAGAATATTTTGAATTTCACACATTTTCAGAAGGTTCAGAGTCAAACTCTTCCCTAGAGCATGCAGTTGTCCCATGATTTTTCTGATTCAATGCACTGTTTTGCCATCATCTCCCACTCAGCTAGGTCTGATGAAGCCTGTACTGTCTCTGGAACAACAGTATCTATACTCCTTTAAATCATGCCTCCAGATGTTTGTGTTTTTTTTTTTCAGCAGAAACTAAAAAAATGATAGCCTATATCAAGCTTGGATTTTTTTCTACCTGCACAATTTCCTTTATGCCAATTTTTGCCTTTTGTGAGTGTTGTGGTTTATCTTGGCAGGCAGCAAAGCACTACACAGCTGTTCACTTACTCCCCCTCAGTGGGATGAGGGAGAGAACTTGGAAAAAAAAAAAAGGTAAACCTGATTAATTTGTCTTTATCTCAAGTCATAGGACAGAAAAAGGGGAAATAATAATATATAATAATAAAAATACACAAAACAAGTGGTGTGTAATGCAGTTGCTCATCACCAACTGAGCAATGCCCAGCTAGTCTGCAAATAGCAGCAGCTTCATCACCCCTCTGACCGACTTCCTGTTTTTTTATTCAGCATGAAGTTCTATGGTATGGTGAGTTTGAGTCAGCTGCCCTGATTTTGTGCCCTCCTAGCTTGTTGTAGGCAAATCAGTATGAGAAGCTGAAAATTCTTGGCTCTCTGTAAGCACTGCTCAGCAACAACACAACAAAGATGCTGGTATGTTATCAACAATTAGTCTCACCCTTAATCCAAAACACAAAACTATATCAGTTACCAGGAAGAAAATTAAATCTATCCCAGCTGAAAAAAAATGTCAATATGAAACCAAACTATTCAGATTTACCTTACAGAAAGAGTTCTGTCTAACTCTGCGTTAGACAGTAGTATGCATCTGAGTTGTGCGATTTTTGAGTATTCTTGTAGGGAAGCAATAGAATTTGGAATGAAAATGCATGAGAACAGTACCATCTTACATGTAGAATTAAAAAAAAAAAAATTTTTATAGGTTCTGAATTAATTTTGGGGCTGAAACAAATATTTCATTATCTCATTTGGTTAGATAGATCAGATGCCTTTGTGTGACAGCTGTTTTCAAAAATTCCTTTTCTATTGTACTTTTATAATAGTGATGGAGCATCTCCTAGGTGAACTCGTTTCCTGAAGGCTGGTTTGATGTAACGCTAGTAGAAAAACAAGAAAGGTGACATGGATCTACAGTTCAAATTGTAGTAGCGTCTGTCCTAATCCAAGCACAAATGCATTCCATTTAAATAATTTTTATTGATTCTTGATAATAAACAGTGACAATTCCCTGTGCTGGATGTTTTTCTTGGAGAAAAGAGTTCATGAGCTTGACATTGTCCCTAGAAATTTAGTCATACACAGTATGTTCATTAACGTGCAGCTTGCAACTAAACACTGCTGCACTGATCTATAGATGTCAGTGCTGACATTCTGAATGAATGAGAGGGGAAAAAAACAACACAACAAAAACAGCCCCTCTCTCACCATAAAATTTATTATTAAAAAATCTTTGGCCTCTAGATGACACTGTGTACCTAACACTGTACTAAGTCTTTTAATCCAGATTATCTTCACTTCCCTTCTCTGAGAGAAGTAAATGAAAGAGTATTATTGCTACTCAAAATAATTTAATTTAAAAAACAAGAGTAGCAATGAATAGTAAAAGCTACAAGTGTATGATCATTTTTTTTAAAATACGTAAGCAAACCAACAAATTTGTGATTGCAGTAGTTCATGCTTTGATTGACGTTTCCTTACCATATGTGGACCATGGTTGGAGAGAAGACTTCAGCTTTTCTGTTTGAACTCATGTTTACAGCTTGGCTTTAAAAAAAATTACTTTGAAACAGAAACTGGCATTCAGTAGCATCACATCTGTGTAAATATGCAAAACTGCATTGAAAACAGATTAGTTTGGGGGGGGTTGCTTTCAGATTTTATTAAATCATTTTCCCTAAACAATTGATAAATTAAAAAATTAAAAAAAAAAACAAATTTTTTACGGTACTAGTGTTTCTATCACAGTGTCACAATTATCATTATATTTCCCTACTGAATTAAAAGGCATTCCTATGAAGTATCAGGGTTGCTGTTTTGTGCTATATTTGTGCTTAGTATCTGACAGAGATGGATTACTGATGGCAGCATTTGAAACTATCATTAATATATGGTATAAATAGGATAAAATCTGGCACATTTATATAGTGTTGCAAACAATGAGGCAAGAACTCTTGTTCTTTTTGGTAATTCTCACTGGCACCTTCTGTGAAGAGAAGAAAAGGAAAAAAAAAAAAAAAAGAGATCACTATTTCCAAACCTGGGGGAAAAAAAAAAAAAGTGTAGTAATACACAACGCAGTTTTGGCTCATGTAGGGTAAAGTTACAGAATAACTTCTGGAATTGAGCTTTCAAGTTTTCCAAGAAAATGAAAAGTAGTCATTAAGTCTAAGTTACACCAAGATTTTTTTTACTAACAAGTCTCATATCTTCACCTCTCTTTAAGTAATAGAATAATAGACCTGCTCCTGAACTTATGATACTAGACAAATCATAAAGTTAGAGACCCTCAACGTAGAGCTTGCATGTATCTTGAAACTGTATAATAACTAATTTTATAGTTGATTTCTACATTTGTGTGAGTGAGAAAGAAAATTAATCCAGTAAGCAGTTAAGCCATGAGATTGTTGGCATTGAGAAATGCGAGGCTTGGCATCTTGTCAAAGTCCATTTGGGCTCTGCAGGTTTATGTGAGAAGTCTTTGTAGTTCCTGGCTTGGATTTATGCTCAAATGTAAGACTGCCTTGGGCTTCATAATGAGTTCCAATTCAGAAATGATTTAGTGATTCATGAGTCAAATAGAAAATCTGACCTTAAAATAACTGAAACTGTTTATTAACAGATAAAGGAAGACCTGGAAGATGGTGAAAATTTAAACACATGTAAATAAGCAGATCTGAATGACATAGATTTTATGACAGTAAGTGAAACAGATAATGAATATGAAGATTAGTATAAAACAAATTCAACAAGTCACAGTGGAACAAAATACTAAGGGAAAAAATAAGGAGTGAAATATAGATTGAAGAATAGAAATTCTGGGATACTCAAAGAATGACTGAAATGTATGACCATTATTTTTCTTTTCATTCCTTAGAAAAATAATAAATACAAGAATAAAATGTGTTAATTTTCTCTAGGATATAAGACCTAGAGCAAAAGGTGAATATGTTTACACGAAACCCAAGTTAATCTTAGTAATCCTGTACTGTATTTTGACTGCTTATTTGAATTTTTGGATGAGAGTGGTAAATTTTTAATTAAAGAGGAAATATTTGATTTTTTTTTTAATATCTTACAAAACTTAATTTTTTTTTCTCTGCACCTATCAGTATTTATATGGCTTTTCTATTTCAAATGACCTTCACATAACTATAAAGAGTGTTTTCATATTCACGTACTGTAAAGAAATGGCAAAAATGGAATAAATGCTGTTGGAAAGAAAGCCTAACTTCTACAAAAATCTCATATTATTAAGAGATTTTTTAAATATCTGTTTGAAAAATTAGGAAAAAGATGTCAGATTTTGAATGTAGTTCCTGAAAAGATACAGATTCAAGGGTTATTTCAAAAATCACTGAAGACAAAATATATAATAAAAGGATTTCAGGAGATCAGAAAGATGGGCAAGAAATCAACAAAACAAGGTTCCTCTATTAAAAGTGCAGACCTGGGGAAAGTGACACAGTCTCAGCAGAAAACAGGAACCTCACGAACTTGTGTGCCAAATTAGATTTGTGGTTGATAAGTGGCAGTAAATAAAATACATCACAATGAAATAGGTAAAGAGTTGGCATATTATGCAGCATTGTGGTATAGGACAGCAGTAATTCTGTAGGTCTTTGCTGAATGTCAAGGGAGGGTGGTAATTTGAATGCATTTAAATTAATCCCCTAATGAGTAGAAGCTCAGCCCTACCTGTTTTTCTTATGGTGAACTATATAACCTTATGATTATGTAACTCTTCTGAAGTGCTTTTTTCTTTTTTTCTTTGCTTTTTCATCTTCTTGATTGTTGGAAAGTGGGAAACAGGGAAGAAACTTCATCTCATATAATCCTTTTCCCCTCTCATGTGATCTTAAATTTGTCATTCTTCCTTCAGTTGTATTTTTAGTTTTACCACATTGTCAGTACTATCAACACTTTTACTGCTAGCCATGTCAGACTTATGTTGTTCATGATTATGGCTAATTCTTAGGACAGAGTTCTTGATTTGATTGTACTGGACTGACTCTGGAGCATCTGGAGTCTGAATGACAGTGAGTGTTCATTGTTATCTCTGAGCCTGTACTGAGAAAGATCCTGCCTCTGCAAAAGACAACCTTGATATGTGCATTGGCATGGTGCTGTCCATGGTGAAGGAAAAGATTTTGGATGTGGGAGAAAGGGAGTCTTGGCTTATCCTTTCAGTAATAGGTTAATGTGGTTTAGACCTTATTTCTTGTTTGTTTGTTTGTTTTCAGCTTACCACCTTCTTTTCCTTTTAGGATTACTCTCAAGTTTATAAAAGCATGTATTTTTATGTTGAGCTTGCCTAACTCCTTTTAATGTCTGTCAGAAATAAAATGTTGCAATAGTGAGGCAAACCTGTTGCATTTTCAAGTTCCCATTCTCAGAAATTGTAAATTATGTCCTAGGTATGAGTATGTAGAGGAAGTAAAGATAAGGGGAAATAGATAATTTTTTGCTTACACTCTACAATGAGAAACCAAATGTTTCATAACTGTCTTGATAACCAGCCATTAAAAACTGAATAATGTCAAGAGTGTGCAAAAGTTTAAAATTTGTATACCCTTCTGCTTCAAGGATTCTGCTATGAAATGAAAACTGCTGTGGTGCACTACTTTCCTCTGTGGGAAACTCTTGAGCCTGTCCATCAATGAAAAAAAAAAAAAAAAAAAAGAAAAAAAAGAAAAAAAAAGAAAAAAAAGTGTGTGTGGGTAAATCATAAAATTAAGTACTTTCCTGACTAAAATTTGTGTTTTCAAATTGAATGTGGTGAGCTTTGAGTTTTCTTTGTTTAAAACCGGTGTGCCGATATTACATGTCTGTTCTAGAAAAGTCTGTCCCTGGGGAAATCAATGTAAAAAGAAAATTTTAGGTAGGTTCACTTAATAGCTATGACTGACTTACCTTCTCATTACAGATTCATGCATGACACATGTAGAAATATTTTCAGTATTTGGTAGCTTGGACAAGCTTTTGTGGGATGATATCCCTCTGTGGAAGAGATCAAGTGCTAAAATGAAGCTTCTCATGAAAAGTATCCATGCTTAATAAATTAAGTCACTCTGAGAGTTTTATAGAACAAGCTAAAAGTGTGTTTGCATCTGGACTGTCTTCTGCAGTATGCCATAGTGTACCCCAGGGAAACTGGAGCCTGAGAAATCATGATAGCAATTATGTCTATTATGTCTCCTTCTCTATAGTCAATACCATTGGCATAGAATTCAAGGCATTGAGATAGGGGTGGAAAACACCACTTTGCTAGATTTTATATTAAGTTATAATCATTATGTTGGTACATTTTGATGAAAGATAGATTGAGAAAGGCATAAGGGTATGGAAATTTTTATCCCAGATGGCTTTATCTACTGAAGTTTTATATGCAGCTGGGAGTAGGACCTTGTTAAAAAGAAAATAGAACAGATCCAACTGCTTGTATTTTTACCTGTCTTCTCAATGCCTATTTCCAACTACTAGATTGATGTAAGTTATACAGTTCAGCTAGGCAGAAATTAAACACGTACTTAACTTCAAGGATGTATCCATGTAAAATGGAAATAGAAGAGAACATGAAAAGACACTTGGAGAACAAAGATTTGGAGCCATTTAGTTTTTTTTTCCCACTGCTGTTAGTGCTCTTTGATTTTTTTCATTTAATTTTTTTTCTAAATATTATTTTAAAATTCTTGAATCAAAAGATTGCAATTGAACAGATATTTTGCCTTGTCTCCAAATGTAAGTATTAAATTGGCCTTATTGCCAATCTAAGTGCCTTATTGAAGTGTCAGTTCACTATTTCCTAGCTTTTAAATTTATTTTATTTTATTTTTTAATTTTTTTGCTCTAGAATGTCTCCAAGGTTCTGAAAGAATGTGTGAAGAACATTTTAGGTGAAAGGAAGTATTCTTATTTCTTTGGTAATGATAAAATTTACTAGTATACTTGTGTTCCTGCAACCAAATAATGAGGCTAAGAAAAGTGATTTTCTATTTTAAAAAACAACAACAACAAAAGAACAAACAAATCTTAACAGTGTCAAATAACAAAAAAAAGATCAGAAATCTGCTGGCAGAAGAAAAACTATAAAGCAGTGTTGGCATCACCTCTACTTAAATAATGGAAGGCAAAAACCACTTTCAAGTCTTTCATAAATTAGCAACATACAGTATAAATTGTAATCAAGCATCTTCAATCAGGAAATAATTATGATACATCAGCTTGATTAAAAATAGCATTTCTCTGGTTTAGTTTTCAGTGAGAAGTATGAATAAAGTAAAGGTCCAGAAATCTAAAGTATATAGGTAACAATTTAACCTCTTATATCAGGTTAATAAATCTTAATTTAATTAATGTGCCACAAAGCATAGCAAATTTTATAGTTCGGTAACCAGTTTATTCTTATGTAACATACAAATCTAATTCTGGAGGATAAGTACTGATTCAGTCCTAAGAAAGTAATACAAATAGATACCAATATCTTTATATAGCTTTTGCAAATCCAAATATACTTAGACACAGTCGTAAGACTATAAGGTCTAGTTCTGGACAATCAAAGTCAGTTGAAAAAATTCCGCAAATGCAGTCAGAGACAGGATTTCATTCAGTCTGTATAATTTATTAAAAAAAAAAAAAAAGTTAGTATTTTAGTCACAGTAATATGTATATAATAATAATTTAAAGGACGATCCCTAAGCAGAATGCTTTCTTGCTAGTGAAAGATTCTCTAATATGGTGCAGCTCTGAAAGCCGTATAGACATGGCCTTAATGTGCTATTGCCACTTTACATGTTACCACATTTTACCTATTCACTGTAAATAAAAGCATTGCAGTACAAAATCACTTATTATCTATTACCTACATTTATATTCAGTAATTTATATATAGAGATGTATCTCTTTATTTCAGTTTAAATTCTAGGATGAAGTTTATCTTTTTTCTGTCATCTTTCATCATCTCAATTTTTATAGATCTTTATAGAAATAAAAATGTTGAGCATTGCACTGTGTACAGTTGATAATGAGGTAAATGATGAAATGTACAGTTTCTGTAGAAGAACAATTAGAGTATGCAAATCTGTCTGCCCATGTGTGATTATTCTGATAAAATAGAAACAAAAACTTCATACATATAAAGTCCTGGGCATTGCTGTGATCTGTGACTTCCAATATTGTCTAGACCATGGATGTTCAAACTTCACTTGCCTGGGCCACACTAAGTGAAGAGGAATTATCTTTGGCCACAAATAAGATATATAACATAGTTAATGTGTTTAAGTAACAAAACTATTCTTTTCTTATTTTTATATGAAAACATAAAAAAGGAGAGAAACAAAACGGTAAGACTAGCGGGATATTTGACCTTATTTCTTCGAAACTAATTCATCAGTGCCTAGTTTAATGACAGTGGTTGCAATTCTTAGTGAGTTCTCAAGGTGCTCATCAGAGATTTTTGATCTTCCAGGAATTTTTCTCTTCCTGTGCTTCAATCCTTCAAAATATTTGTTCACAAATATACATATTGCCAGAGAACAATGACTTGACTAAGATGTGATTGATGTGAGGATTATTTTTCTCTGCTAAGAGATGTCTTACAAAAATCATAGTACACAATCAAGTTCTTCTTTGAGTTGAATGTCTGGCTGCAACTCTATACATTCCATTTGAAAATTTAGAGGTAATGTATTTATGTTGACTGACCAAAAATGCAGTCACTAATACTGCAGAAAATTGTGAATTTTTGAGCAATCTTCAAACTTATTCTCAAATTCTGCTATCATAACAGATTTTTTTTTGACTCTGTTTACCCAGTGTATCAAAATGCATAAAATTATTTGCAATAACTTGAGCTTGCAAATGTACCCTACATTTTGAACACTGTTTGAAACATAGCACAGATGAGTTTATTTTCTCTTTAAAGATGAACATGTAAATTATTTGAGTGTTAAAATCTACAAAAAATATGTATATTACAAATTATTTTATACTTTTTTGAGCTTTTTGAAATGTTGAAAATTTTCAGAACTGTACATGTATGTTGGATATTTCTTCCACAATGAATATGTTAATTATCATAAATTATATTATGAAATAATATAAGCTGAAGTTTAATATTTAAATGAGAAAACTTATATGTCTGCTTAGTAACAAAAAATGTGTTTCTTCACAGAAGCACATGTGTAGATATGTTGAAATGTTATTATTAACAGTCTCCCTCTTTTACTCAACAAGTGGCACAAGTACATATAACATGTAATACACGTTGGTTTCTGTTCCACTGATTGTGTGACAGGCACTCCCATCCACAGCATCTGTTGTTTCCTCTGCAGTCCACTCTTGAGCTGTGTTCAATTGACTAATGAAAAATATTGCTAAGAATTACTTAAAAGTGTTAAAAAATTTATGATCTTGTAGGGCCATATTATTAGCTATTCAGGGCTGCTCAGGGGCTGCAGGAAATAAGATGGACAAGCCTGTTCTACAGTTTGTATTTATGTTATTTTTTATTACTTTTATTTCCTTTTATATTCTAAAGATTCAGTTAACAAAATCTAAAAAATTTAAATTGGAAAACCTTCAGAATAACTATGATGTACAGATTCATTCTAATTGCTTTTATTGTCTTGGTTTTATTTACAGAAGAAATGGAAAAGAAATTATTTTGGTGTGCTTGTTCTTCACACCCTCTTGGATTTCTAGTGACTCAGAGTTACTAAAGATATAAGGTTCTGCAAATCCAAGTATATGATCTTTCTCCTTTGTAGGATTCCCCTTGCTATCAGCACAAGCTGGGAGATGTAAAGATAGAGCACAGCCCTGCTGAAAAGGAGCACTGCAATATGCCCTTGCAGCCCAGAAAGCCAACAGTATCCTGAGCTGCACCAAAAGAAATATGGTCAGCAGGACAAGGGATCTTGACCCTACTCTGTGCTGGTGAGACTTCAACTGGAGCTCTGCATCCAGGTGTGGAGTCCTCAGTGCAGGACAGACATGGACCTCTTGGAGTGTGTACAGAGAAGGGCCACAAATGACCCAAGAGGTGGAACATCTACAAGGACAGGCTAAGAGAGCTGGGGCTCTTCAGCCTGGAAAAGAGAAGTTTCTGGGGAGATCTGAGAGTGTCCTTTCAGTATCTAAAAGGGGCTGTAAGAAAGAAGAGACACACTCTTTAGCAGGGTCTATTGTGATGGGACAAGGGGAAATGGTTTCAAAATAAAAGGGGAGATTTAGGTTGGATATAACAAAGAAGTTTTTTTACAATAAGGATGGTGAGGTGCTGGAACAGGTTGCTCAGACACTTGGTGGAAGATCTGTCCCTGGAGACATCCAAGGTCAGACTGGATTGAGCTCTGAGTAAGCTGATCTGGCTGTAGGTGTCCCTGTTTGTTCCAGGGAAGTTAGACTAGATGACCTTTAAAGATCCTTTCCAACTTTAATGACTCTATGATTTTATGATTCCATTATTTATGATTCCATGATCAGCTACTATGCTTAGTAGACTTCAGCTACCCACAGCATAGCAGCTATTACTCAGCCAGAGGGAAATTATAACAGTCTCTCAAACTATATAGTACTGGACTAGCTCTAAGTATTTGATCTCTGTTCTCATCCATCTGTCTGGCATAACATGCTTGTGAAAGTCACACTTAGTATTTCTTGAATGTGTTTGGGGTTGTTTTGACTATTTAATTTTATTTTATATTTCTATCCAGTCTCACTGAGTGAAATAAAAACCTCTGTGGGGAAGAAAAAAACACTTTGCTATATATTTGTATAGATCTTAACCACAGAGGTTAAGATCTACACAGTAGATCTACTTACAGATGCACATATTTGCTATTGTTCTAACAAGTAAACCAAGTTGTAAGAGCACCAAAACTAATGAATGCTTTATCTGAGCATCATATGCCTTCTGATATCCCTGTAAGAACAAGGTCTGACAGATTTTATTATTGAGGCATTCATGCCACCTCATGTCCTTTTGACCAGTTTGGGTTAGCTGTCCTAGTTCTGATGCCTCCCATCTTCTTTTGCATCCCCAACCTTCTCATTAGCAGGACAGTGTGAGAAACAGAAAAGTCTTTGACTTATTTAAGCACTACTCAGCAACAGCTAAAATGTTAGTGTATTATCAACATTGTTCTCATCCTAAATCTAGGAACACAGCATCATAGCAGCCACGGGGAAGAAAATTAACTCTATTCCAGATGAAAACAGGAAGTGCAATGAATCAGATTTATACATAAGTAAATACTGATGTGTTCAAAACCAGAGACAATAGAAATTTGAATTTGTTGTACCTATGAGAGGTTGATTTTACATACATCATCACTCTTGTAAGTTCATGCCAGAACATTTCTGGCTATAATATCTGGTTAACACAGAATTACTGTTTAATGGTTTCTATGTACTGAAATTGCATTATCTCCTTCCATTTATCCAATGGGATTTGGGGTTAGAAACTGCCGTTATTTCAAATTCTAGGATATTGACCTAGTAGTTGCTCATTTTCTTCTGGGAGAGAAATCATGACTTTGAAGTGTTATGACTTTTCAACCTTGAAAAGACTTAAGAATAAAAATGCTTTGTTTAGCTCATGATTGCTATCTTACAACCCTTATTAGATGTTGAAGCAGACCATAGATTTTACTAGCAGACCATCACAGTCCTTCCTTTTGCTACTAAACAACTTGTGTTCTCACATGAATATACAGGGAAAGGACTAGAAGATTATCTGTTGAATGGAGGGACAAAAAAAACAAAGCCTCCATTCATGTTTTACTCCAGATGTTACTTACCACACAACTGCTTTTTATTTTATGAAGCTGCTTTATACGGTCATCGTATCACTCATAAAAAATAGTACATAATTTTTTTTTTCCAAAACTGATAATGATAACTTTCAAATACATAATATTTTTTACTTTATTTTGCTGATGTAAGACCAGTCATTTTCCTTGATCTTAAAAATTATATACACTGTAGTCCCTAAGATTTCAGGGAAAGAGAGCAAAGAAGTTTAATGATTAAGTTTAAAGATGACAAATTAGATTTCCAAGACTGCCTTGAGAAGTTCCCTGGTAAGCTGATGTGTGGGTTTAAATTAGGAAGAACTTACATAATGTGCAAGTGATTGAAAATTTTGCATAAAAATTCAGTGTATCATTACTTTTCCACAAACTTGAAGGAATTCCTTTTTGCATAAATTGTGAAATGTTGATGTCATTTGAATATGTTTTTCTGTTTATCAAAGTTTGGGAGAAGATGGCTGAGAATTACTTGAATAGCCCTTTTGAGGGAGGTTGCTATTGTTACAATAATGAGAAGTATTTTTCTTTATTGGTGGCACAGAAACACTGGAATTTGAAATTACTTCAGATGAACAGAGTGTTTTTTGAATGATTCAGGAATGTTCTTTGTTATCTCTTGCATGTTTATGAACAAATACATGTAAAGTAAGTCTAAAAACGTTCAGAAACAATATGTTGATTTTTCATTTTGAGAAATCTTATTATGAAGTTTCCCTCCTCCCTATCTTCCACATTTAAAACAAAAATAACCTGAAGAGTTTGAGGCTGAACATCAGAAGTACTGACTATATTTGTCACAAATAGATCCAGAGAAGTTTCTGTCAAACAATACAGTATCTTTCTGTGTATCTAGATTTTGATTCCCCTATATCTTGTTATTCTTTTGGTAAAGGAGGGGTACTTTATTGGGTTAAAATCACCATGAAAAATGGAATTGAAGGCATACACAGAAGCAAAGAGGTCCTTAGGGACTTAAAGAAAAATCTTATCTTCACTATGACAGAGTATTCTTAGGCCAGGAAACACAAATGAGAAAATTTTTCTCCCACTGTTCTCTATGTGGTAAATGAGAAGTTAAGAAGGGATCAGAGAGTCTCTGTATCTGGAGGTCATGAGAAGAGTGAGGACTTGGAGGCATTTCTCGGAGTAATAATAAGAAGGTATCACAACCAAAAAAAAAATTCATTAATAGCTTAGTTTAAAATAACCTGCTGATAAAGACAATGGTAGAAGAAGGGAAGAGGCTAAGGCAGAGCTGCATGATGGCAAGAAATAAGGCAGCTATCTTTTTAAATGAGAAGTCAGATAGTAGGTGATGAAAATTGCAATAGGTACAACACAATGCTGATAACATACCTTTATAGTCTTGTGCTTAGGTGAAGTTGCTCTAGCATTGATATGAAATGTGTTGACATTTTAAATAGTTTTCTGTGGTTTATTTCATTTTTATGTCTTACAGATCTGTTTTTAACTGACAGAATTATAATAGTGTTTGTGTTTACCCCATTTGATAGTGCAGAATATTAAAATGGAAAAAAGAATATGCAGTACAGTGAGTAGCATTAGGCTTCCATTCTAGGTGATGTGCCAGTATCAATCAGGCTAATGTACGACTTTTTTTTTAAGACTAGGTTTAGTTCCCTGACAGACGTACTCCATAAACAAACATGCTCCCCATATAAAAAAAAACCACTATGGATGATGTTCCACACAGAAATAAAGAGTGGAGCCAGAATGCTTTGAACAGTTAATCAACTCTGACAGAGTGTAGTACTAATGAAATTTATCCAACTTGTAGTAATCACAGAATCATAGGATAGCTTGGGTTGAAAGGGACCTCAAGGATCACCATGTACAGGTTCAGGTTCAGGGATGTGAGGTTCAGGGATGTGAGAATCCTGGCTCTCAGTGATGAATGAGGCAAAGAACTCACAGAGTATCACAGCCTTCTCCATATCTGTTATGGCCAGTTCTCCTTTTTCATTTAGCAGAGGAGTTAAGCTCTCCTTGGCCTAACTTTTCTGACCTACATACCTGTAAGATCCTTCTTGTTGTTTTTAACATCCTTTGTCTGGTTCAGTTCCATCTATGCCTGGGTTTTCCTAATCCCATCTCTGCAAGTCAGCACTTTATAAAGTTTATAAAGTCAGATGTAACATTTCAGCTGGAAGGTTCTTCACAGTCAAGAAAAGGATAGCTTCTTAAACAATTGCTTGGCCATGACTGACCTATGAATCTAATGCAAAATGCATATCTTCTTATTCAATATGTAATATATTTATTTTACAATAATAAAACAACATGGATGGAGCTATTTCTTATATGCAATATATCCATGATCAAATATAACAAAAGAAAAATAACAAGATTTATCAGAAGTTATTTGAGATGTACAATTTCACTACTGCAAGAATAATACTACAGAGATTCTCTTTAATTCTCTAAATTATTATCCTTAAGTTTGCTATTTCTCTCTTTTTTTTTTTTTTTTTCCCCCTTCATATTTCAAGAGGGTTGGGAGGTGGAGTGCTTTCAGATTAATAACAGTCTAAATTAAGAGAAGGAAAATATAACTTTTTCTTGTGTACTGATTGTCTGATAGAATTCTTAAGTGATCATAGCCATGAAAATTACTGTTAGAGAGAAGGGCTTTCTTTTTCTCAGATGATGGGACTTCGGCTTGACCCAAATCATGAGGAAGGTGTTTGTTTTTTTCTTGCAGAGTAGGGTAACTTTGGAATGAGTATCTAAGGAAAATACTTAGTATTTCTACATCAGCATACATGTAGCTGTCAGCTACTCTACTTATCTGTACAGAGACCAAGCAATAGGACAATAATATCTTTATAGAGCATGGAGTAGTCAGTACTGGAAGTGACTGTTGACCCTCCTAATGCCGGGTTATTACTACAATGTAGAAAAGCAGTGATTTAATATAGCTGTTGTTTTTTGGATTCTTTTTTCATAAAGTAGATTGAATTTCTATTATTTTTCACATTATTTACCTAGTATAGACATAAGACCCAATTTTTATCACGAAGTCTCACTGTTTTTCTAACATAAATGCACACGTGCACAAAAAGATCTCAGACTGTTTGAAAATTGGTAGTGCTACCATCAAGCCAAGGAGGCTGAAAATTTTTAAATTGCGATCTGTTATCCTTTTCATACAAATATAGCTCTTAAGAATAAAGAGTTATGCACTAATTTTCTTTCTTTAACTCATCTCCAAAATGAACTGCCAATCTTTGGGATGGGTGCCTTGTTTACAGGACTATTTCATAAAGTGAATGGTTGTGGACAAAAACTCAATAAGCAGTATAATTAACCGTCTTTCAGTGATAGCAAGATCTATAATAAAGGGATCTTAATATCTGACCGGAGAAAATTCTGATAAAATTGTGTCAGCATTCAAGAAATTTTTCATAAAACATCTCTTCTAAAAGGAAATAGAGTGGGGTAGGGTGGGGTGGTAGAATCCAACCTCTTTCCACCCCAACAGCCTCTCCAACAGAAGCACAAGTTTGAGAAGATTTTATTCCACATATTTGTACCAATGAAATCAGTGGTCTTTATGTGCAATAGTTGTAAAGTAAATTAAACTTTTCTGCAGTTTTGAGTTTGCTAAAATTTTAGAATACAAATATTTTTTTGAGATTCTTGCACCTTCCTCACAAGATTGTAAGAGATTCAATTTTATAGATGATGTAAAATGGAAACAAAAGTCAGAATTCCTAAATTGCCATATAGGAAACTGTTGAAATTCTATTATTTTACTGGTATCCTGATGTAAATAAGTTATTTTGTTGCTATAGATTTATGATTTTGTTACTGAATGATAAATTTCGCTGTTTTACAATAGGGGATGCTGTGAGACTACATAGACCATGTGAAGGAGAGATGCAAATAAGTATGTTTGGTAATTCATATAGAATATATATTGTTCTGATTATAATCGTTTTATGCGCAAATAAATAAATAAAAATATAGGCAAATTGTTTAGAAAATTTGAGATCTATATAGAGTATTTAAATAATAAATATCCTCTTTTTACTGGCTTCATTCAACGTTTACTCAGAGCATCAACTTTTCTTGGTTATTGCATATCTATTAGACTACATCTGCTCTTCCTCATACTGCAGTCTCATCACAAAGACTCAGTCCAATTCTATTAATTTTAATTGATTTTTTCTTGTGTTATTTTTAGATTTTTTTCCCTCATCTTTCCCTAGATAGTATGCAAACAACTTTTGAGAGAAAAGTTCTTGACAGAATTGGAAAGGGCATGTAATCACTTTCTTGTTACACTCTGGGGAAAAGATTCTTAAGGGAGCAAATCAATGAAGGAAATAGAGCCAGAAAATAGGAATTCATGTGATTTACATATGTGGATTAAAACTTCCATCTTTGAAACTTTTTTTTCAAGATATATGAGAATGTACAGGTTAGTTAAATACTTAACCACTATATCTGGTATCAAGCCACTTTATACTAATACAAAATATACTATGTGTTAATCAGTTAACAAAGAAAAAATAAAGAATTATTCAGAGCCTATGGAGAGAAATTAATAATGTATTAGAAGTAGCTAAGGTTTATCTGAAGGGCAAAAGAATCAAATGCCTAGCTTTAGTAGAAAGTTCAAATAACCAATGGGAATAAAAAGTTACTGCTTGTTACTGTGAATTCAGAAAGTGTGTATACTAGATACCAAAGAGGCATCTACAGTGTCCTGAGAGATTTCAAAGTCAGCTATTTGAGGCTGATAATCACATTTTGTTCTAAATGAGTATGACATGGTATAAAATAGGAACATCTTGGAGAAAAACCTAGGTGTCAGGAAAATAAGAAAAATGGCTGTAGGAAACAAAATATGTCTGCCTTGGCAAACATCATTTCTGGGGAAAACACATTGTTTTTAGGATTCAGGCACACAAGAAGTAGTAATGTGAGGAACCAACAAGTTTACTGTGAAGAGAAATCTGGGTCAGTATTTAGCATTTCTCAACTTCTGTCATGGAAATTTGCATGACCACCTTTACCTAGGTGCTTTTTGTCTGTCAAAAGAAAAAGAGAAATATTGAGATCTGAGCTCTCTGGCCTTTTGGGAGTGCCAACAGTGAAAATGTAGGCCAGCAATTCTGTCATTTTGTGCTAGACATCCTAAGAGTAGATAATTTATTTGTGTAATTATCCTGTGATATATCTAAGACCCTAAAACTTAGCCTTTGTTTTGTTGCTATACATTGAAGTTTGAATATGTAAATATAGCCAGTGTGATTCGTGAGAAAAAAAATCCTTTATTTCTTTTCCATATCCACTCATTTTTTATGTCAGACAGAGTAAATGTCTGTAACTCTTGATAGATGAACAGAATATTTCATAGAATCGTAGAACCATTAGATTGAAAAAGATTCTTGAGGTCATAAAGTCAAACAATCAACCTAAACTACCAAGTCCTAACAGTAAGCCATATCTCTTAGTGCCATGTCTGTACATCTCTTGTATATCTCCAGGGATGGAGATTATATTTCCCTGGAAAACCTGTTCCAGTGCTTGACTAATTCTCCATCAAGAAATTCTTCCTACTATCCCCTAAACCTTCCCTAATACAACTGGAAACCATTTCCCTTTGTCTGGTCGCTTGTCCTCTGAGAAAAGAGATTGATACCCACTTCACAGCTACCTCCTTTCATGTAGTTGTAGAGAGCAATGAAGTCTTCCCTCATTCTCTTTTTCTCCGCACTAACAATGTCAATTCCCTCAACCTCTCCTCACAAGTCTTGCCTTTTCATTCTTTCTGTAGCTTCATTGCTCTTCTCTGCAGATGTTCTTAGCCTTCTTTCAAAGAATCGTAGGATCACAGAACACTTGAAGTTGGAAGGGACCTCTGGAGATCATCTTGCCCAACCACCCTGTTCAAACAGGTTAATCTAGAGCCATTTGTACAAAACCATATATATCCAGATGATTTTTGATGTTCTTAAAGGAGGGAGACTTCATAATCTCTCTGAGCAGAGTAGAGTTTCATGGTGTTTATACTGTATCTCTTGTATTTCCCTTTGTTCCCATTGTCTCTTGTTCTGTCACTGGGCACAATGCAAAGGGCCTGGTTCTTTCTTCTTTCCATTCTTTCTGTGAGATCTGAGGTCTTTTTTTGGTGTTGTGCCTGTATGTGCAGCTCACACATTTCGCCATTTATTCTTGATTTGGGGGAAAAAAATCTCATTAGGATACAAGAATAACAGCAACATTTTGAAACTGAATGAACTACATTATCAAGCACTGGAAAGCTATCAACAATAAAAACTATGGTTACTTATAAACAGTGGAAAGACTCAAATGAAAACTTGGTATTATACAGTTTTTAACAGAGATATTGAAAAAAATACCGATAAAAATTTAACATTATTACATGGCAGAATTTTTGGTATAATGTAGACCTGGAGTAATTTTGGATAAATCAGTGATCTGTAAAACTGTGGAAAAAACAGATAATAGATTGGATCTCTTGTCTTTATTTGCACATCAAGTTTAACTCATGCTGAAATCTTTTGTGTCCTTGCTCATTCATAATATAAAACTGTGACTAACTGGACTAACTTACTGGGCCATGAACTGTCTCTGCAGACAACGGCCATCTTACAAAGAGAATCCAAGCAATGATTTGTCTTGGCCTAGATTGATTTCCGTTGATCTTAATGAACTTTGGATCAGCCATATTTTAAATTCATATAAAAATAAATACATATTTCAATTTTTTTTTTTACCTATACCTAATAGGTTTACCTAATAGGTAAACAAAACACTTAATGAAGAAGTTTCAAATCTTCTTCAGTGACATTATGAAAAATTAAATTGTACTTTTGTTGAATGTACTTGGATGAGTGTTGATTATACTATCCATTTCAAAGACATTAGAGTTATAGAACAATTATAGAACAAATATAGAATTGGAAAAGACCTTTAAGATCTGCAAGTACAAGCTTTCGTGAAGACCCATTTGAAATGACATAGTCTTCCACAGAATTATCATGTTACTGAATGTCCTGCAATCACAATTACATTGTAGTGTGTTTTAGACTATAAACCCAGAGATATTAATGCAGAGGTGCTGACTGAGGTTCTGACTTGATAATGTTGTAAGACTTGAATGGGAGTATGGATATCAGAAGAGACTTTAATTGGTGTAAGCGGGATTTGGGCTACGCTGATAATGGATGCATAATGGAATTATTCATGCTTAGTGCATTGAAAGTGATAATTAAAATTGAGTTCAACTCTTCAGAAAAATAATGGCAGGAATGTCTCTAGGAAAAAATGCATTTCTGTCCAAAACACATAGAATATGTCATCCAGAAAAGGGTTAGTGTAAAGGGTTGAATTGTTGAAGGGCTCCTGTATAATCTGTGATTCTACTTTCTGGGGAAAAAAAAAAAAAAGGAAAAAAAAACATGGATGCAAGCAAACACATCTAAAGATGTTGGGCTTTTTTCTTTTGGCTAGTGGCTCTTGATTTCAAATATAAAGTATTTGCAGTTGTTAGATTTCATGGATCTTATCAGGATCATTTAAACTCCACAAATATAATTATTTAATGGTTTACTTTTTTGATTGAGTAACTCAGAATTCCAGATTGAACATACTATACTACAGAGGGAATTTATTTGAAAGTGGGATTTTGTTTTGCTTTTGTTTTGATAAGAAACAAAACCATCTTTTGTTCAATTTTTAATAAAATGACCTGAATTCCCAAGCCTAAGTAAGAGTTGCCTTTTTCATTTCTACTCATCCCCAAGGTTTTCTCTCTAAGCTTTGGCTAGGGACAGCACTTGAAAATTTCTTGTTTATATTGGACTCCAAATTCAAATTTGTGTACATTTTCCATGACTGCTACATAAATCTTGCTCTTCAACAATGTTGGCATGTTTTGTTTTTTTTTTAATATGCCTTTTTTTGCCTGTCTGTAAATTAAGAAGTTACACCACTTTCTCCTTGCATGGAAAAGACAGCACTTTCTAGCACTTAACTTCATAAGGGTTTATTTTAATTCAATTATCATGCAGGATATTGAAAATTTAGACAAAAGTTTATTTTGCTCTTTGTTTAGTGCTATTTCAACTAAGTATCTCTTTGGTTTTGTCATGCTAGAAATTGTGAAGAAAAATCATTTTGGCATTGTTATGACTTAGAAGTATATTGATTAGCCTTGTTATCTGACTGGTTTTTGTATAGATGACTTGAAATATCCTATTGAAATAAAACATAAAAACATGACATGGCAGGAAAAGAGAGACACAACTCATTAACTGCCTGATGTGCAGCAGCTATTCACAGTGTCACCACTAATATTGCTAAAGATTGTAAAATACCTTTCTGATACCAAATGTTGAATATTGTGTTTCCTAAGATCAAGCCACACAACCATGACAGATTTTCTTCAGCTGCAGGACTTAATTTTCATATGTATCTGTTGAAGGAATAAAGATCTAGAGATGTTTCCTATCATGAAATTTATGAACATGAAGAACTGTTTGCAGAGAAACATAAAAATTGTTATCGCAGTTTCTTTTAACTGTAGAATCAAATTATTTCATTAAAAGTTACCACTCCAACAGTATTTTCCACTAGAATAATACATATGTAGGTCTCTGGAAGTAATGTCTCCTATTTATTTCCAGGGAAACTACAACAGATGCAAAGAGCACAATAACACAGTTTGATAGAGCAAATTCTCAGCTACAAAACACTATTTTTCAACACAGTGACAATCATTAGCCATGAATTTTTGAAAGCAGTGAACAACATGCGATGCTTGTAAACATCTGGACCAGTGATCCATTGTTGCTGTCTCTACAGATGAAACACAGCACCCACCACCTCACTGTGCTCATGTCCACTCATAAATATTCAGTAAGCATCAGTGAATGTCAACAAGTGTCATCTTTTTGTGCATGGACTAATTCAATTCTATACCTTTGCTTGATACACACTTCCATGTCAGATTCCATTTTGTCAGACTGCCCCTCTGCTGCTTTCTGCTGCATAGCAGCAAAATTAATGAAATATTGGTGGAAAGGCTAAACCTTTACTATCACAGCATCGGCACTTGCCTTTGACATCATGTGACAGCATAAAAAAGAGGAGACATTATTTCAGAGCAGCCTCATACAGTTAAATACAGATCTTTATTACTTCTGAATTGAGCAGGACAAAAAATATTCGTGATTGATACTATGGTGTTTAGTGAAACAGTGTTTTCATTAAAAAAAATAAAAGCAATAAACATTAAAGTCTTCTGAGAAATATCATACATCAAGTAGGTGAAACATTAGTGCAGGTCGCTAGACACAGAAATTGTTCATATGAAATAAAGACTAATTTTCTGACTGGAGTCATTTGACCCAAAATCTCATCGTAACATGACCACTTTCCCCTTGATTATTAATGGAGAATAGTTGGTCAACAGCCCGTCTGTTTTTATATAACATCTCTAGGTTCCATATAATAACTCTAGGTTCCATCTGTCTTTTTTGCAGGACTGTGCCAAAGGCAGGTACTTTTAGAGGAGAAGCTGGAAATCTTGAAAAGCAATTCCTTTCAAGATCAGTGATACCTCAGAAATGATTTGCGTAATTCTATTGTTTACTTGAACTGAACAGTTGATTCTTTCTGACTAATGGTTCTACTTTTCTGCCTTTCACTATATATGTATGGGTTTTTCAACTTATCTAGTTTATGTATTCAGTATATTCTAGAGCCAGCTATAATTTTATGTAACACAAAATCACTATAATAAACTGAGAAGCTTGGAGCCAAGTTCTTTTGCCCTTTGAGCCTGGGCATGTGATAGATTATCATTTAATTCAGCTTTTATATGGGTTACTGTCTTTAAGATGCCATAGCTGACCATAAATGACCTAGACTAGCTGTAAAGTATTATGTGTTTGTAAAACTGCAAACTAATCTGCATTAAATTAAGCCTCTTCTACTGAGGTTTAAGCTAGCATGTTTTTTTTTTTTTTCCCCCCCATAAATGTATCCACAAATATAGTTAAGATGTCTTAATTTTTTAAAAATAACTTACTAAGCTGCCGTATCTTGTTTGCATTTCACTATATACTAATGACATTTTTCATTATGAAAACCATGCATCAGTATCATTAATTATGGAAATGGAAGAGCTTGCCACAAACTTCAGTATGAACAGCCTTTATCCAGCCAAGCTGGTTGTATTCTTCTATTCTGCCACAAGGTTTGGATAAATTTCACATTCTTAAGCTTTCTCTTTGTCTTTTCAAAACTTTTTTTTTTTTTTTTTTTTTAATTTAATGAATAGATGCATAGATTTTTTTCCTTTATCAACTGGTCACTTCAGAGAAAGACACTGGCTAAATTATGGCTAGACTGGACAAGTGGTGTACTACTAGTGTAATAATATCTGGTGTGATTATACTTATAGTACAATATTTTGTTCTCATTTACATTTTCAACTCCTTATATATTGTCTTTCTTCTGCTTCATAAACTATTGCTAAATATTATTTACTGTAATGACTGAATAAGCCAAAAGATATTTCCTTTATATTCTGTACATGTTGTTGTACCTGTTTTTTGTCTGCTCAGTAAGTTATCTTAATAAATAACTCTGATGAAAATATAAAAGTGCTCTTTGAATACTGAGAGATGGTGACTGTGTTAACATCCCGCCGTTTCAATACCAACCCATCTACTTCACCTTGGATAGGTTCCTGGGATTCCAAACAAACCAACTGAAATTTATTCTAGATTATTATTTTATTTTTCAGAAGTGTATATATTCAGAACTTATTAGACAAACTTAGCCAAATTATGTCTGAAAGTTCTAATGAGTTTAATCCCTAGGAACTTCTTTTGTGCCAAGATTGTTTGCTTAATGCAATATTTAAATCTTTTCCATTCACAATGCTAAAAACATATAAAAATTTGAATGAAATCTGAACTGTGAATTTAATTTGTTTTGTTATTCAGAGAACTATAATCTACATTCTGCCCTAGCTTACAGCTAAAGTTCACTTAGGCCTACATCTTATCCCTGACGATGTCTGCTGATCAGTATAAAAGTTTCTTTTATTCATTTACATCCCCTGACACATTTTCTAAAGTTTTGTCCATCAGTGATTTAAGCTGAAGGTTCCCACTATCCAGGCTGTTGATAAAGATGTTGAAGAGCGCTAGTCCCAAGACAGACTCCTGGGAGAGACCACTCATCATCAGCCTCCACTTGTACATAGAGTTGACAGCAATCACCTCTCTGGCTGTGGCCGTCTAACCAATTCCTTAACTACTAAATAGTCCACCCTTCAAATCCATACATTTACAATTAAGAAATAAGGATGCAGAAATCCAGGTAAATGTCGTTGGTTGCACTTCTTTTGACTATTTATGCCATAATTGCATCAAGTATTATGCTATAATTACATATATGTATATATCCAAATATATTTATGTATTTAAATAATAATTTTATGCTATGAAAATCAGACACACAGATCCTAGCTTCTTTCAAGGGTCACTTCCAAAGCCTACTTTTAAAATGCAGATGTTGTATGTTATTTTTTGTTCATTTTCTATTGGACTCATGTTAAGTAAGAGTTAATATACACTATGTTCTAGAGAGTGATCATCACTCAGTGAACTAAAGACCAGGCAGCTTCATCTCAGTTCTTGAGAAGGCTATGGAGGAAATCCTGGAAGGCATTTCCAAGCTTGGAAAGGACAAAAGACAGTTAAGAATAGCCAGTAAATACTTATCACGGGCTAAGTTGATGCCTCATGAATTTGGTATATTTCTGTGATGAGATAACTGACTCATGAGTCAATGAGGAAAGAACATTCCTTACTTTGACATCAGTAAGGCCTTTGTCATGATTTCCCATAGTACCTTCTTGCAAGTTCATGAGATGTGGGCTGGAAAAGTAGACTAAGTGTTGTGTGGATAAAACTGGTTGACCAACAGGTTTCAAAGGGGTTAATAAGAGTCAGTGGCTGATTACTCGTTCTGTCCCTCATGGATCAATATGTGGCTCATGTCCTGCAGCCTGTAAATGTGCTTGTTTGATTGAATTTAATTTAATTTCAGCTTACTGAAGTCCGAAACTTTTAAAACCTTTCTGTAATTGCAAATGATTTCAGCCTTCAGAAAGCTTTCTCAACTAACTTCCTGTATTGAGTACACTAACTATTGTGGATTTTTTTCTCTAGGGAGAAATATTTCATACAGATGGCCTGCATTTATTCTGCATTTATTCATTATTCATTTTTCTTAACAGTACTCATACCACCAAATAGTTATTTTTAATTAGTGCTTTATTTCTTCTACTTGTTGGTAAATACTATTGCTACATAATAATCAAATATAGTGCTTTCCAGGGGAGAGGAGAGGAATTTTTTTAATGAAAATGAATTGAAACATAATATAGTCTTGCTGAAAATTATCTCTTAAATCACATTTTAGGGATTATCTAAGATTCATATACATATTTATATTTATATTTTTTTCCATTGTGCTAGGAGTGGGGCATGTAGAGAGGAAGAGAGTTCAGGTGTTTTTTAACATCTTTTGAAAGATGCATTCCTACTTGATCATTAAAAATGTATGCTTTGCATCCCTCACCTTCTGTGACATGTACAGTGTACATGAAGATCACTGGAGTTTTACACTTGTACTCTTTCCTGATCTTCGAACATCTCTTAGGGTTTCACAGCTGTCTTGTTAAACCTGGAAGAATGACAACTCTTACATGATAGTAGGTTTATCTGAAAAGTGAACTTTTAATTTCATTGTCCCTTCAATGTTTGACTTTCTCCTAGGCTAATTCAGAGCCATGATGCTTTACATTTTACATATCTTAATTATACAACATTATTTAATGAATTAACATTGTTGAAAAGAGAATTTTAAGAACTCCTGTAGTCCATTTTAATGTAAAATGTTATTATGACAACTGTTATATTCTCCAGGGAGGGGAGGGAAAGGCAATTAGATTCATAGATCCCCTCAGTTAGATTAAGGTGAAACAACACTGAAGGTTCTAACACAGTCATCAATTTTAATGAAAATCTCTGTTATACAATTAACTTTAAAAGTATTGGCACTTCTGTAATTAAATGTATCTAAGCTGTGCCACAAACCTCTGCAACTTGATAAGAAGTTAGAATAAGCCTTGCATTATTTAACAACTAAAAGAGGAAAAAAGAAAAAAATAGAGCGGAGGGAAAAAGAGATCACCGGACTGTGTTCCACCATTGATCCAGTAAACAGGGCCCTCAGTTTGCAGGAGCACTCATACAGAAGTACCAAAGTTCTGAAGTCTCTCCTGAGCATCTTTTTATGCATGGTAGATTTGCAGAGTGTGCAGTAAAAACAACTCCATTATATAACTGTCACTCTGTCCTTGAACAGAGGAGTTTTGGCCAGAGCAAGGCTGTCTTGTCTCCACAGGTTTCCTTTTTCTGATCACATCTTTGGCTGTTTTTAATTCTAATGTGCAAGTTTTGGCCCAAACTCTGAAATATGGTGATAAATTTGATTACAATAAGGAACTCAAAATGAAAAAAATCCACCATTGTAAATGTATACTTTAGTTTCTGATGCATTTTCAAGATGCTATATTTCTAGACTGAACAGAATATGTCCTAAATATGTACAAGTTTTCTTTCACTAAGCTATTTTAAGCACTTAAAATTTTGTAGTGCTAGGTGGATAAAGGGGAAAGGTCTTGCAGAACCAGTGTTTGATTGGCAGAGAAAAACGTAAGAAGGTTAAAAATTCTACGTCATTATGTTAAACAGGTGTTGGACTTAAAGATAATCTCTAATATATTTTACTGAATTTTTGTTTAATTTACTGTGTTGCTGAAAATCCTTAATTTCTAATAAGTACGCTTTATGAAGAGGTTGTTTGTGTCCTATGGGAGACTGGAAGAAAAGTTGGCAGCCTGCCTTGTTATTAGTCTTATTAGCCAGTGCTTCTCAAGTGTCTAACGATTTGAAGGAACTTCAAATCAGTAATTTTTGCCCAGTATTAGAATCCCTGAACAGGTTGTCCTATACTAGTGACCAAACTTATCAACCACTTTAACAAAAATAATTTCCTTTAATTATTTCCTAATTTAATGCATGGGCCTGGCTAGAGAAACAGGAAAGACTTTCATTGCAACAATTGAATCACAGATTACAGTTTGTCTAAATTGCCCATCCCATGATAGCCCAACTCTGCAAGAGCAGAGTTAAATGATCAGACAAAGCAGACATTGGAAGTGTTTTACTGCACAGCACTTCCCATGTGAGCAGAGTGCTTCTTCCCTTCTACTTTAACTGGCACTTCTTCAAAGGAGCAGTCTGTGATCACAAGATCTGGTAATTTTAGTTTAAGGATAAAGACTTGCCTTCCTGGAATGTCTTACTTAGCTTCAAAAAAATTGTGCCAGTTTAACTGAGATAACTGTAATATTTTTGGAATGAAGATTTATTATTCAAAGAAATTCTAGTAACCTCCAGTCTGGGTCTTGCTGACAGGCTAAATACAACACCACTCAGTAGTGTCTTTTTGCAGTTATCTAATAAAATAGTGGCTGCAACATTCACAGGATCACAGAATGGCCAGGGCTGGAAAGGACCTCAAGGATCATGAATTTCCAACCCCGCTGCCATAGGCAAGGCCACCAACTTCACAGTTAATACTAGACCAGGCTGCCCAGGGCCCCATCCAAACTGGACTTGAACACCTCCAGGGATGGGGCATCCACAACGTCTCTGGGCAGCCTGTTCCAACACCTCACCACTCTCTCTGTAAAGAACTTCCCCTGACATCCAACCTAAATCTTCCCTCCTTCAATTGAAAAAACACTTCCCCTTCCTGCCATTATCTACCCTTTCAAAGAGTAGACTTCCCTCCTGATTATGGGCTCCCTTTAGGTACTGAAAGGCTGCAATTAGGTCACCCCACAGCCTTCTTTTCTCCAGGCTGAACAAGCCCAGCTCCCTCAGGCTGTCTTCATAGGGGAGGTGCTCCAGCCCCCTGATAATTTTTGTGGCCCTCCTCTGGACCCTCTCCAACAGCTCTCTGTTTTGTTGTACTGGGGGTTCCAGACCTGGACACAGTACTTCAGATGGGGCCTCGCAAGAGCAGAGAAGGGAGGGACAATAACCTCCCTGTCCCTGCTGGCCACCCCTCTTCTGATGGAGCCAATGATACCATTTGCTTTCCGAGCTGCAAGAGCACACTGCTGGCTCATGTTAAGTTCTTTATCCATCAAGACCCCCAGGTCCTTCTCTGCAGGGCTACTCTTAAGGACTGCTCCTCCCAGTCTGTATGGATGCCTGAGATTCCTCCAGCCCAAGTGCAAACCTTGCACTTTGCTGTGCTGAGTCTCATTAGGTTCACTCAGGCCCACCTTTCAAGTCTGTTGAGGTCCCTCTGAATGGCATCCCTTCATTCCACCGTGTAAACTACACCACTCATCTTGGTGTCATCAGCAAACTGAAAGTGCACTCAATTCTGTCATCGATGTCATTGATAAAGATGTTAAAGAGCACCGGTCCCAAGACAGACCCCTGGGGGATGCCGCTCGTTACTGGCCTCCACCTGGACAGAGAACCACTAATCACCACGCTCTGTCTGCGGCCTTTTGACCAATTCCTTATCCATTGTGTGGCCCACCTATCAAATCCACATCCCTCCAATTTGGAGATAAGGATGTGGTGGGGGACCAGTCTTCTTGTTAAGAAGGTAACTGTAGTTGACGCTCATCAGCCCATAGTTCTTAAAGATGAAGAAAATAAAGTGTATTCAAAAAAAAAAAAAAAAAAAAAAAAAAAGGAAAACCAAAGTTCACTTACAAGTATCAACTTTCTATCATAAGATAACTTCAAACTGAGCCTGATTTTTGTCTCATTACTTTGGTCTCTCTCTGGACTAGACATTTTTGAGTTCTGATGATCTACCATCAATTCATATACCAACACATATAAAGAATAGCCAGGCCCAGAGGTTGTTCTTTGCCTATATCAGATAACATTTGAGCACTGCTGCTAACTAATAATATCTGCTCACAAAAAGACTCAAGCTGCTGGGATAATAGATAATTACAGCCTCAATTGTCCAAGTAGTGAAATATCCAAATCTCCCATAGGAGACTGTGAATAGATTGGGACCCAAAGGTACCGAGTTAACTGCCTGACTTCAATAAATACAGAAAGAAAACTTCTTAAAAGTTTAGTATGTCATTAGTGTGAGATCTTTTGAAGATTTTTTTTCCTTCTACTTTCTCCAAAGTACTCTTATTTAAGAGTCAGAACAATTCAGGGGACTGCTGTGGGTAGAGTTCAGAATGCAAAAGCTCTCTTAATATCACAGTAAAAATGAAAAATAGAATTTCTGACGATTTTTCAACTGTGTTACTTTCTTTGGGACAATATATAAAAGTTAAAATATATTTCAACAGCTTTTCCTTTTTTACTTTTTAAATAACCATGAAAAGGCATAATGTTGGCTTCCACTTTCAAGGTGAAATTGCATATAATCTTTTTGTTTTGTATTATAGCTCAGATATATCTGTTCATTATTTTAGTCTTCCTCAGGGTTCCTGAATTGATGCTTAATGTCATCAAAAGAACAGCAAAAAAAAGAGGGACAAAAATGCTAAGTGAAAGTTACATGGCTTCAGTTAGTCTGAGTAATCAAAAGGGAAATGTTGGCTATAAGTCTCATGGCGAGAAAAGTGGGATAGCAAAATGTAACTATATCTGTATAAATAATATAAATCTTCAAAATCTGGTCTTCTTGTTGAATGATCTGGCTTTCTGTTTTTAACCTAAAAGAAAAGTTAGAGATTAGAGAGGAAAAACTAGTTCAAGTCAAACAAAAAAATATATATATACTTTTTCCATTGGAATACTTTGGTTACTGATACATAATCTTTGCTTACAATTACCATTATGAATACAAATAAAGTATCCTGGGATTAAATCTAAGTGATGCAGTTTTTTCAAGGAAATCAATAGTTACAAAAGAGGGATGAAGAACAAGTGAACTAAGATGTCACTTTGTCAGCTAAAAATAAAAAGCACTTACAAAGCACAAATGATCCTCTTAAAATACTTATCTCTTTTTCTCTGGTATATGAAAAATATAGCACCTGTGTATCTACTTCCTTCATTAACTGAGACCAAATTCAGATATTTAGAGCTGAGTGATTAACCAGTGTCATCTTCACATTTTCTCCGAAACAGTGAAAATGATCAGAGGATGTGGACTTTAGACTTAAGCTACTTTGTCTAAGTTAATTTGAGAGGGACGAATCTGGACCTGGAAGCTTCTAACTTGATAAAGCTATTTGAGATCACTATGCCTACTTCCAACTTGTTCATAAATATCTTTTGAAAGGGGAAATCTAAATGGTAAAGCCTCATCTGAACTATTTTCAAAGCAACTTTTTAACATTTTGAAATAAATTTCAAAGGAATATAAAATACTTTATCAGAAAAAGTCATTTCTTTCCAAAAGCGTTTTTCAAGGTTACTCTACAATAGCTATCCATCATTTTTAGTGAAGATAAAGGAGAATTTTCGATAGAATAATACATTTTCTACATGGGACAGGTACAAAAAGTAGCTGAACTCAATACGGACATGAAGGTGCCTTTTCTGCAAAAATGTATTTCACAAGAAGCATCTTTCCTTCACCCACAAAACTATATAGCAGAATTGTGTGCTGAAAAGTAATAATCTTAAATTAATTTTAAGAGTATGGCTTTTTTTTTTTTTTTTCCCCTGTGTTACATTATTAATTTTTATTGTCTTGTAGCACTGGCAAAAGTGCGTTTGATTATTTTAGCAACAGACCTCCTGCAATGACTGTGGGAGAGAAACTGTGTGACAACACACTAATGTCCCTGAAACAGATGCCTCTGCTGAATACTGGTGGTGAAGAAGCAACATGCATCTCTGAGTGGGAGCTGGTTGTACAAAGATCAAGAGGATTTGCTCAGCTAAAACTATTAACTGTATGTATGAACATCTGCAAACTCTGTCTTCTCTATGGCTTTCCATAACTAGTTTATGTCTGAAAACAGTACTTTCATAGTGTGTTACCAAAGCTGGTTTGTGATGTGAGATAAATAAGCACAGACCAAGCTTAAAATTACATTTCAAGTTCACAACAGGGAATAACTGAGACAACAGTTGAAAAAACCCTGTGTTTTGAAGATAGTTAGGAGATGCTGAGACAGTATGATTTGTGTCATTTGTGTGTAACAAAGAAATGAAAATTTCTGCACTAGCTGAGAATGATTTTTCTCTTCCAGATCTCAAATTTCCCATTTTTATTTCAACAAAAGTACCAGTAAGTGCCCAGGGAACAGTGCTTGATGCTGTTTGAATCAGATAACTGGCTTATAGTTTTTGAGGGCACTTTTGTTACTTATTTTAGATAACTTTGGCTGATCAGATTATGTTCTGCATTGACATTTCTAGATTAGGTGAACAGAGATATCAAGAAGTATGCTAATACTCTTACTTCCAGATTATATATATCATCAGATTTTTATTTTTGTGCTTAGATAACCATAAAGAGAATAGATGTTAAATCCTCTCTCTTCCATACTTTTGCTTTCTTATGCAGTTATCAATTTAAAAAGGAGCATAAGCCCCTCAGTTTCAGTAAATTATATTTTCTGTATTTTGAACTACTATTACAATCTTGATTATTTTCCTTGGTGTCTTAAGGAGTTTGTAAAAGGAAAGATATGAGAGAGTTGGAGTTGTTCAAAGTGGAGAAGGATTCACAAAGACACTATAAAGGTCTTCCAGTACCTAAAAGGGGCCTACAAGAGAGCTGGAGAGAGGTTCTATCAGGAAGTGTAGAACGAGGAATGGTTTTAAACTAAAAGAGGGGAGATCTAAATTAGATATTAGGGGGACATTTTTTACTCTGAGATGGTGATGTATTGGCATTGGCTGCCCAGAGAAGCAATGGATGCCGCATCACTGGAAGTATTCGAGGCGAGATTGGATGGGGCTTTGAGCAGTGTGACACAGTGGCTGGCAGCCCTGCCCACAGCAGGAAGATGATCTCTAATGTCCCTAGCAACACAAATCATTCTTTGATTCTGTGATTCCATGGCTAAGATTGTAATACTAAAATGCTACCATAAGTAGCTTTGGAGGAAAAATATTTTGGTCAGATTCTGTTGTATAGCTGTCATTTAAAAAACTTTTTTCTCCTGCAGATTAATAATTTTTCCATTCCTAACACCATTTGTGTGGAGAATGGTGGGGCAAAGTATGGTATTTTAAGTGATTTAGTCATAAACTTTCTTTTCATGTGTGTGCATCATACGTACTTATATACATACATATATACACATACAGTAAGTCATTTTGTGTGTACATACTGCTGTCATCCCTACTTCTTTGTCTTCTCCTGAAGAAAAATACAAATTGAACAAGAAGGAGATCTATTGTATCTGTAAAGAGCATATTTCCCATTTTCCTGAAAAAGATAAATATTGACTGGAATAATTATTTTCTGGTTTGTAGAGAAAAATATGTAATAATAATTTAAAAAACAAAAAGAGAGAGAAAAAAAATCCAACCCCTAGAAAAGAAATTCCCTGTGGTAAATGTTCAAAGATCAAGAAGATAAAAACTGAGAGTCCTACATTGCTTCAGAGAAGCTGAAAAGTTGCCTATATCTTTGAGCATTTAAGAGGGAATAAAAACAGCAACACAAAGGCTGGTGAACTTTTAGGAAGAGGCACTAACCATTTCAGGAAGATTTGATGGGATGTTATTGAGAACAGTAGGGGAATTTGGACAAGTATGTGATGAAAATCACTTAATGACTGGAAACATAAAATGGAACAAGTGGAGAGAGCTAGTGTCTTATCCCACACACTGGGTTATGAGGAAGGTGAATCTTCAGAATCCCACCAAATAGGGTACTCTGTTTTCAGCAGAGTCATAGGAGTGATGGAGTTATGACAATGACTTTGAGAAACAACATAAAGCAGTTTGTTGAGATTTCTAACAACAATTAATCAACTACTTTGAGGCAAAATTAGGTAGCATTCTAAAACTAATAAACATTGTGTAAAGAGTACTTCTGCACAGATGTTATTTTCTTATCAACTATTTTAATGTGAATTTAGACAACAGTTGCCAAAGTAAAATGAGTAAAAGAAGCTTGAGAGGAAAGAGAGGAAGAGAGAGAGAGGGAGAACAGAGAAGTTTAACTACTCCTTGGATCTAGCATAGTCTTGTGTCAGGGGTCTTGATCCATGGGTGGTGGGTTGGCAAAGGTAAACATGAGTGCTCACTTTTATTATAGTCTGTTTTGTTCAAGACTTCTCTCAGTATTGTAGCTGCCTCACATCTGAACAGTTAGGTGTTCTGGAAGACCTTAACAAATATATTAGTATATCTAAGCTCACATATATTACCTGAACACTAGGCTTAGAGTACAGAGAAAGAGAAAGCTCATAGCTTTGGGGACACCAGGACAGGAAGATGCATGCCTAGGGAAGCATAAGTTTCCATAAGACTGCTACAACATTTGTCTTTCCACAGCTCTCCTGTGGATTGGTAGTTATATGAGTTAGCTGAGATTGTATCTAAAATTTGTCTATAGCTATACTAAGGTGAAGACAGTATTCGTGCCAACATCCACTGTTTGGTCTCCATAAACATTCAGCCAGTGTTGATGAATGTCAATGGGTGAGAATTTTTTCACATAGAGGAATTCAATCACATGTTTTTGATTCAAATTTACTTCCATGTCAGGCACCATTATGTCAGATTGCCCCTCTGCTGCCTTTGTTGCACAGCAATAAAATGTAATCAGTGGGAATGTTCAATCTCTACTGCCATACCAGTATCCACCTCTGATGTTGTGGGACAACATAATAAAACTGGAAGCATTACTATCTGAGAAACTACCATACAAATAAATGTTTCCATCTCTCTGACTAAAGGAAAGGCTTTTTTTTAGCGTGCTGCAATAATTAATTAATTAATTACTATACCTTTATGTTCCTTTCTTGCTTGTCTTGAAAGGAATATGTCAGTGAATTTTTATTAATGTCTTCTTCAAAATACAACCAAAGAATGCAGCCGTGACTCTGAATTTGAATCTGTTTAAGAAATAAAGTAGCAATTCGGTATCATTGAAACCAATGTCATTTTTTCCTTGGTACTCCTAAGGTAAGTATTAAGTGCCTTCTCTGTGTGATTGCGTTTTTGGCAATTGAAAGGACTTAATTTTAAATAAATAAATAAATAAATAAATAAACAATTATATAATTAAATTATAATGCATAATTTACCACAGAAATTTCATGTGGTCTTTTTAAGTCTACTGCACTTTTGCTAATGTGTTTTCCTTCAAAATGGAAAACAAAAATCACTGATTTGTAAGAAGTGAACTGACATAAGAGATACTAGATGTTCAAATATCGTTCAGTGATTTCTGAGGATTTTTGGAACCCATGAATATTGTGTTATTTAACGTTTATAAAGTTCAAAGAAGAAGTATATTTGTTTTCTTTGGAGACTATATAATTAAGTGATAATTATTCTCTTTTCATTCACTGTTCTAAGAAGCCTTTGCAAACATTTAACAACTAAAGACAGTAATTAAACATTCTTTCTCCAACTGCTAATCTTGTAAAGTTGTCTGTCAAGCTATGTGGAAGGTTCATTAACAAAGCAAGAAACAATCACTTATTTTACTATAAATTTTAAACATCCAGAATGTTTGTAAAAAAAATGAAATTCCAGGGTTACCTATAAATTCATAACACTTAAGTTCCTAATGTTGGCTTACAAAAGCAATGTAAGATGTAAAATTCAGCACCTAAGCTGAAGTTCTTCAACATTTGTTTTCCTTTTTGCATTTGCGTTGTCCAATTCTGATCAAGAGCTTCTTAATATTCCAGTTTCAAATTGGTTTTAAATGTGAACTTATGCAGAATTCTAAGTTTCTCAAGTACAAATGCTTATGCTATAAATACAGTTTATGTTAATTTCTTGAATTGTGGGCTGGATTTGCTGAAATGCTGAAAATCAGGATTTTTTACACTGGTAATCAAAATGGAAATTTAGACCCACCTGCAGATACTGATGAGGAGGAACCTTAGCATCTTCACTTTGCTACTTGAGGTGACCAAAGATAAGCAAGTCTAGCTACTTGGCTGATGATGATGGGCCTCCTCCATCTGTTTAGGAGTTGGATATCTGCTGCATGATTTCTCTCACAACAAGGGAAAAACAACAGTCATCTTGGAAGTTCATACCAGTGTACAGAACAAGTGAAATGTCAGTGGCTACCTACTGTAATGGCCCATAGAAACAACCTGTAGCAGCCAGATTAGGTCTCATGTCTGATTTGGGTACCTACAGATAGATGTAGTTGGCATGCAGAACTGCAGACTCTGTATGCTAATCCTGTGCTACAATAGTGCCATACTGTGCAGTGAACTGAGCAGAGCCCATGCATTGTTTCCTTGATCTCTGTTTAAAGAACTGTAATTTACTGGAAAATGTATTCCTGAATATTACTGTAATAACACTCTTGTTTATCACTGGCCACAATCGAAAGGGCAGATCTTGAGCTACTGTAAATCATGCTAGCTCAATTGATTTCAGTAGAGCTATATTGATTTACTGCTGCAGAGGATCTGGTCTAAAATATTTCTGTGGTATTGTGTGCTTTTCTAAAGGAGACAGAAGATTTACAGGTTGTATAATAAAACTGAGAGTCCTCAGCATAACCATTCTCAATGGCCAATGTATTTCTTTGTCGTAAAAAGTAGGTAAACAATTAACTTTGTAGGCCAAAGTGGTATAACATAAGAAAATGGATATCTGACATTGTGTATTGGTATTACCTTCTATGGAACATCTTAATCAACATTAACAGGAAAAGATTTCTTCTATTATGTGCAGCATATTGGCATAATCAGAATACAGGGCCATGTGCAACTGTTTGGGTCTCATAATTGGACGAGAGAAGAAAGTTCAGTGATATGTCTTCTAATCATATGTACTGCATATAGCTTTTTTACACTTAAGACAAAATGCCAATAATGATAATTAACAAAGTTATCTGTGCAAAAAATATATATGCTGAATGCAGTGAGAGGAATGAGACTTCCACATTTGGTGATTGGTTCATTAACAATTTTGAAAGGTCATTTCAAGTACCATAATGAATTTTGTTCAAAATCTTGTTTGAATGAACCCTTCTCTCTCTGAAGACAGAAAGAATGATAACTAATGCTGTAGGAAATGACTGCACACCAGACTGTTTCAGCAGTACTTTAAAATCTGGAATGTAGATTAGCAGTTGATCAATTTTAGTGACAGCTGCCTAAAACACAAGCAGCTATCTTGTGAAAATGACCCTATTTTAGTTACATCAAATAGTTGCAATTTCCATCGGCTTTGCTTGTAGAATCAAGTCTTATTGATTTGGGTAACTCTTATATGTATGTAGGTTGGTAGGACAGGAAAAACTTAGCCAGTATAAAATCTTACCTCTAGAAGAAATAGTTTCACCTTAAATTCTCTCCTTCCCCTAATCGAATAGTATTCTAGTTTTTCCTCTTTTTTATCCTGGTATACTTCTGGAATCCTTAATATGATAATTCATTCACTAACTTAAGAATAAAGAAGTTCCAAGTCTGTAGAGATGAAAATGCGATGTCAGGCAGAAGCTTTGTGGTGAGAAAACATGTAGGAAGTAGCTCCTCCTCTGCTCTCATTTTCTGTCAAGTGACTGGAGAATTGATTTAGATTGTTTTAGAAAAAAATAAAGAGAGGAAGAAAAACAATCACTGTAATATTAACAAAGACAAATGCCTAATTATCTTGTAAACTACCACAGTTGCAACAGGGAATCAAAGGGTGAGTATGAGACACTATGGAGAGATGGCTCTTTATGGAGCCTGAAGGACTGACAGAAACAGAATTTTTTATCTTAGAAGTGAGAAATAGGAAACAAGCATAAACTGCTAACTTTCTTTGAAAGGAATGTGCTTTTAAGTTAGGATTTAAGAGGTCTGGCTAAGCAGCTTATCCTAAGTCTTAATCATTTTACACTACAAAAGAAATATGTCAATTAAATTGAAAAACAATTTGGAAAATCTCAATTTTGTTCCAAAATAATTTAGTGAAAAGTAAAACTCTTAACTGTTTCCATGGTAAATTGAAGACCAGAAATGTACTTGGCAGCAGGCTTCCTTTCCCTCAACACTACCCCTAAGACTTCATAAGTCTGATGAAACAATCTGATGTAAAGGTGATAATATACAGAAATCTTCAGGGTAGCACATTAAAAACTGTATTGTTCTCGTAACTTGACTTACAAATTCATCTGATAATGTAAGCTTAATTTTTCAGTAGTTCTTTCATATTATATTTTTGCACCAATATTGCACCATGTAAGTAGCCACCCTTAAAAACTAATGTCCATAAAAAAATGAAAGACCTAGTCATTTTATTGTAGCCTGGTTTGGTTAAACCCCCATCTCTTCATTGTTTCCTACTGTAGGAACACAAAGATGAAGGAATTAGTAAATGTATGCATCAACCCGAAACTTTTTTTTTTTCAGAGCTCAGTTTGCTCAAGGCACTGCTTCTTGATTGTGAGCAAGAGCTGCAGCAGTACTTTCTGGTGTATAACTCTTTCTTTGTGAATAGTGTGTATCAATTTTAGTAAGTTATTTTTGCTTTATTTCTACAAGGAGTAAATGAAAAAGTATGTAGGTCTCTGTGAAAGTAATGCCTCCTCTTTATTTTCAGGGAAACTACAAAGAGCACAGTAACACTATTTGACAGAGCAAATTCTCAGCTACAACATGCTATTTTTCAACATAGTCATTACCATTAGCCATGCATTTTTGCAGCAGTGCACAATAGCCTGCATGCCATGCTCATAGAAATATTCATGTCCATCTAGAATGTGGCTTGACTTTCCGTCACCGTTGCCACCGATGAAACACACCACTCACCACCTCACTGTGCTTACATTCACTGTTTAGTCTCCATAAATATTCAGCAAGTGTTCAGTAGGTGCCCTTTTTTTCCTCGTAGTGGAATTTAGTTCCACATGTTTGCTTCTTAAGCACTTCCACATCAGATGTCGTTTTGTCAGACTGCCCCTCTCCTGCTGTCTGTCACATGGCAAGATGTAATGGAATATTGGTGGGAAGGTTCAACCTCTACTACCATGCTACCAACATCAGCCTCTGACATCATGAGCCAATATAATATGCATAAAATAGGAGGCATTACTTTCTCAGCAACCGTTGAAGTCTTTGCATAAATATCTTGCAGTGTTGTTGATTTTCTCCTATCTGTAACAAATAAATAACTTCCAGAAATGGGAAGAATATTTGCATTCTTCTAGCCAGTTCCAAAGAAGGATAAAAATGAGTTTTTGTATTGAATATTAATGTAATTAACTGTGCAGATATTTGCACAGTTGCACAAAAAAAAAAAGTCTTGTCCTTCACCTTCACTATGCATGGTGAGAGTCAAAAATACTAATAAGTGCAGGTCTTATGTTAACTAAGAAAAGGGCTGCTGCATAACCTAACAGCAATTTTTTTATCCTTCTCTTGTTCTGCAGTTAAGAGCTAACATTTTATCATTTCAACATGTCCTACTGGTATAGTGTGCAATGATGTGATGCACCAAAATGTCAGTTCTACCTAAAAATTGAAAGTTATATTACACAAATGTTTTTGGCTAATAAGATTGCTTTAAGTTCATATAGTAGATTTCCAAGGCAATATGAAGAGGTGAGCTTGTCTGAGTAGTCACGTTATTCACATATCTCAAAACACTTCTAATTTGTCTTCACAACTTTTGAACTCCACACTTCCTAGATTAATTTTTTGTAAGCATTTTTTTTTTTCTATAGAAAAGAAGTAATATGGGCTTCTTTATCTGTGAAAAATCTTTTTTTTTTTTTTTTTTTTTTTTTTTTTTCTTTTTAGACTAAATGGCAGTACTTTCTCCATGGTTCAGTTATTCCATACTTCACAGCCTACTAAACAGAAATATGCATTACTCCTTAATATTTATTTCCTGGAGTAAAAGGTAACACTGCATGATAATATCTCATCCAATTCTGTGTGTGCTGGAAGCAAGATTTGAACAGAATATTATTTGTGAAAGTGCTCGAAAATCCTTTTCCTGGCAGCCTCCTTTATTCTTTATCCATTCCCAACGGTCAATCTGTGTAACAGCTCCTCGAGAACTGTGGTAGTTTCAACGATTTAATATTCAAATGTTCAAAGAATCAAGAATTAAATAAATCTATGGTGATTTTGCAGGAAAGGTAAAGCATGAAGTCTTCCTCTTTACTTCTTCATGGTCTTAACAGTTTCTTAACTTGTTCCAATAAAGAAAGTAACTAGTACATCTGCAACAGTCCTCATAGTTTTTATTAGGTATCATTCTGGTAAAGGCTTTTGAATAAATTATAAAATAAATTATAAAATCATGTCCTTGAGAGTTACTATGCAATTTTCTTGTAGAATTTGTTTGTTGATATTGATAATGAGTACTGGAACATGTTAAACAATCCAAGAATCTCTCCGAATCTATATTTCAGTTTTGCGATACAGAGGGAAAGAAGAGTGAATGGAGATAGCGACACAACTCAAACCCTGGGTGTAAAACTATTGGTCCTCTCCTCTGCAGTTGACTGAAGACATCTATTTTCCTGGCCTTTCTAAATAACCTGTCATTTCAATTTCTAAAAACCTTGCTTTCACTGTCTTTCTCTTCCCTAAATAACGTGCTCTTTTGTTGTGTTGACAAAATTAATTTCTTTAAGGTATTGGTAGCTAATTGAAATAGAATAATTTGACACACATTATTTCTTTTATCAACAGAAACTATCCTCCTTCCTTTTTTTTTTTTTTTTTTTTTCCTAGTGAAAATAGTTTTGATTTCTTCCATGAACATTTTTCACACTTTTGGGGGTGCTGGTGGGAGTAGTGGGTTCATAGAGAGAACATAATGCCACTTCTACAAGGTGTTTCTTAGGCAGTGTTGTGGAATGTTATTATGAAGAAGCATTTTATTTTATTTTGTTTTGTTTTGTTTTGTTTGTTTTTCCCCTGGAAGGAGTAATGCATGATGCAAGGTTAAATACGCACACATACCATGTCCATACTAAGACTTTACTGTTGTAGAGCATTTCCTATGCAGATCGGTTAGTAGAACTGGCAATTAAAGTGAGTTTATTTTCAAAGTCGTGTGTGTTTTGCACATAACATTTTTACTGAAGCCACTAAAAGCCATGCTTTTATGTCCTTGATGTAGAAGTTCTTAAGATTATATTTGGTGATTTTATAAATAAATTTCAGAAACCACTTTTTATTGCATTCTCTCTTCATGTTAGATTAGTCTGATTCCTATATAGGTAACTGCATTAATTCTTAAATGTATTTAAACAAAAAAGGACCATGCGCTCACAAATTATTGTGTATTGTTTAACAGTTGTTTGACACATTTCATCCCTGTACAGAAATGTATCAACAATTGTAAATGATTTTCTGATACCTGTATTTACATTTAATGTTGTCTTATTCCAAAGAAGGTTTTAATAAATTAGGGTTAGGATGCTACTCAAAATGAACAGAGCACCATATTCTACTTCTGTGCTGTTTAGGAACTGGTGACTGGAGAGAAAAGGGGTGGAGAACTGCAGTTTTGCAAAGTATCCTATGTTGTGGATACTTTGGTTTGTTTTACATTGGTATGAAATGCCAATAATGTGGAATCCTTTGCAAAGGCAAATTTTCCATTTTGGCCCATCTATCTGATGGATATCCTGAGCACCAGATGCCTGGATATGCAGAAAGCTGGAGAGAAAGCTCAAGCTGCTCTACCAGCACAGTGAGTAGCCGAAGAACAGACCAGCAGCAAATCAAGCTGCCAACAAAAGGATAAGGCATCTGGCCAGGGGGAGAAATTTAGAAACTGTCAGGAAGCTGGGAGCTGGGCAGCAGGTAGGCTGGTCAGGAGCACGATGTTCTCTTAGCCAGCTGGCCAGGATCCTTGCTAGTCAGCTTGATAGCTGGCTGGATGATCACTTGTCATCGCACTAAAAGTCCTGAGGCCATCTTTGCAGTTCATGAAAATTAGAGAAAAAGATGGTCTTATTTCAGGTTATTTGCTTTGTTATTCAGAATGAATATAATGCAGACACGTAACTATGACTGTGAACAAACTTCTATGTCTTGTAAAACTGGACAACTATAAATAAATTTCAAATAAGATAGTTGATTTTGTAGATCTAACTGCCTTATAGCTGTTAAATGCAACCACGGATAATGGCTAAAAATTACCTTTCTTTCCAAGTATTTTCTGTTTGTAGATTCTGAATATGGGATAAATGTAAATTTGGAAACTGTTACGAAAAAAAAGAGAATAGAATCTTTCTTGAAACTTGATGAAATATTTCTGTATTTCTATTCTTTAGATAATTCTACTTTCTGCAAATATTTACATCAGATCGTTTTTGCAATATTTGCAAGAGATAGCATTTTTCTTATTAAACTAAAGAATAGAGTGGTGAGAAAAAGAACTTTATGAGATCTAAAATAAAATCAGTAAACCTCAAAGGTAAATGCAACTTTTAAATCCACTGCACAATATGATTCAGGATAAGCATTAGTAGACTGGTCGCAGTCTATCTTAACCTGTTTGACTATTTGTGAAGCATGTTACCCAAAAAGCTGCAACCTCATCTGGAACAAAATCACATACACTTCATATCTGCAAAATGCTTTTGGTAATTACTTGCAAATTCATTTAAGATTTTGTGTCGAATATTATATTTAAACTCAGCCTTGTGCTTAGAGTCTACAACTACACTTCTACCTAGATCATTCTGCATACACAAGAAAGGATAGAATGAAGCAGCTGGTGACCTCTTTCAAGCATGCAAATGAAATGTTAGAGAGTTCTTGCAAGTTTCATCACTCTGCATCCTGCTCCATGGTAATGCTTAAGAACACTTAAGGTTAAGAATAACTGCTTCCCTTTTTCCCTGCTGCAGACATATAAGGATGTATAGTGTTGAAGGCTGTGCACACAGGCATTTCTCATTTTAACTCTCCACATGTTCTCTTTATCATATGAACAATCTGAAGGACAGACAGGTGTCAGATGTAGGTGTCAGACACTCCAGATTGTAGCTTTACTGCAGTGATAATATGAGCCTCTAGGGTTAATGTCATTGTGGTATTTATCATCTACTTGCTGGCAAATTAATTCTTGTGTTCAATTTTATTATGTTGATGTGTAAATTTCCTAATGGATTTTCTTGCAGCCTGTTTGTGCTAGTCATTTTGTATTTTCATCACATGAAAGAGGAAGAAAAAAAAAGAAATTTAATCCTGTTAAAATCTGGAGCCCAGCTAAGCAGGTCATTCATCTGCAGATGACAGTTCAAAATAGGTCTGCTGCTCCAGCATGATGATCTTTGTGTTCAGTTTGGTAGATACAAGAGTCTGACTGAAACCATCTGCCAGAATGATTGACGTGAGCAGTTTCTTAGGGCAGGAAAATATCATAACTTCCTTTGTCTCTGCCAGAGTCTTGGAAAGTCAGCATGCTTACTGCCAAGAGAGACAGAGAGCTGAAGGAGCAGTAAACACTTATGACCAGCAAAGATGACATATCCCAGATACGTCTTTTGCGTGCAAGAGCAGAAGATAAGGAAGAGGGGCTGTCTTACCAGGGCTCTCATTTTTGACTCAAAAACAGAATCTTTTACTTTTGGTCTTCTCCTTTTCCCACTGATCTTCTCTTTTTATGGTAGTTATATTCTGCTTTGACTCTTCTGAATCAAAATTTTGATATGAATTTGAATTTGAATTTGATAATGACAAAAAATGATGATTGATCCATGAATAACTGTTAGATGGTTGAGTTACAATGTCGAGCATACAGTTGAGCTAGGCTTTATTCATGTGACTCCATTAAGAAAAATGACCAGCATAGATTATGAACTTGTAGGTTGATAATGGCAGTAATGTAATAATTGAGAACTAAGAAACATGATCTCTTTATCATACATAGACTAATATATTAAGAAACAGTTAATACTATTGCAGGTAGGGACGTAGCCTGAAGAATGTCCTTTTAAGTCTTGGAAAACCTTTGAATCATCTTTCTGACTGAGAGAAGATTGTTAACTAAACTGGAAGCAATTTGTAGCTTATTTGACTAAAGAATGCAGTCATTAATCTTAAATTGTAATGTATTAGTCTTCTTTTTTGCTATTCTTTTTGCTAAAAGACACAGTGGTTTTAGTTACTAAGAAGTGTTACAACAATACTTAAAAAATTATAGGATGTCTTAAATCACAATTTTAGATTTTAGATACATTTCTAATAAATAAGAAATGGAAATAAGTAAATGAATAATCATGCAATCCAAGATAGAAAATGTGAAATCCAGAACAATCAAGGCATGTTTCACAAGCTGTCTCTGACCCTTTGGAAAGAATAGTTCAGTCAGTGTAGAAATTTCCAACCAGGGTGTCCTGCTTGTTCAGAATTAGATGTTATATATCAGAAATAAGTATTTAACATTTATTTCTTGTTTTAAAATTAGAAAAAATAAACATCAACAACAAAAAAAGACCCAGAGATTAAATGGACATTACCCTAGGGTAGCACCCAGAGAAGTGCCCTGGAAAATTTCCAGAAACACAAGACAAATATGCTTCTCAAATATGAGACTTTTTTGTTGTCATTTAGTTTTTATGCACTACTATCCGTACAATTTCTAAACTTCAAATTCAGCTCCTTTTTCAGATGAAATACAGTATTTCTAAAAACAGATACTGGATTTAAATATGTTAATTAAAGTAAGATTCAGAATTATAATTCTGTTTTTATTGTTAAAATTCTTCAACTTTTTTATATGTTTAGTTTTATGATGCAATTAAACATTGGCTATGAAGTTTACTGTCATTCTGTATAATGCTTTTGTCGTTTTAAAACAAGCTTATAATTAGTGTGTGAAGTAAAATTATGTGTAGACAAGCAACAAAAGAGTACCTATAAATCTGAAAGTGTTTATCATCTGCAAGCATATCTGTATTATGTTTGTAGTTAGATGTATTGTTTATAGAATATATTGAACACAATTATTCATATACTACCCAGAATAGCACAGTACCTGGTGTTACGAGAATATATGTATGTATATACAACACAAATTTCCAAAGATTTCAAGACTATTATTTTTTTTAAATAAATGATTATTTTGATTTGTGTGTTTTTATGTATTAAATGGAAAATAACTTACATTTTTATGTTAGTATGTAAATACTTGATGACTGAAATAGCTTACAAAGTCAAGTTTGAGTATTTCTATCTTGTCAAATAATGCTGGGCTCAGGCTGCAACCTATTCTGTTTATTTCTGATATCCTTTTGGTTACCTGTTTTTATTTTTCCTGGAGCTAGTAAAGACTTTTAAAGCTGTACTCTGACTTTGCCAACACAGTCAAAATCGATAGGAGAAATGCTTGTAGACTCATAGGCAGATTTATGGAAGATTTAATTCTGTTTCCCTTAAAGTGTAGCAGAAACATTAATAGTAGCTTTCACATTTCTTGAGTTACAGCTTCAAATTATCCTTTTCTCATGTATCTGTATATACAGTTTCTCGGTGTGACAACAATTAACACGGGAACCCTTTCAGTTCCACTGAAATTCATCTGAGTTAGTGTGAAGCCTTGCTTACATACAACTTCCTGCAGACCTGTTTTCCATTCTTCCAAGTATTCACTGACTTCAGTTCCATCACATTTTTTCATCTATTGCATTCACAGATTGTCATCTCATAAAGTTATTGATCTCTCCTGTGCTACAAATTCACTCAATACTGCCATTCCTGCCATAAATGATTTCCATGGGGGAATCATGAATCCTTTGCTTTGAACTTAATCGACTTTTAAATTGAATTGAAAGAAAGAATAAAATTCCATTTCAATTCTGTTTGTTTTGGTGGTTCTAAGCTAAAAGAAGAAAGAAAAAAAAAGCCACTGTCATCAAAACAGGCATATGTGATTCTGAATATAGATAGACCATATTGTCAAGTAGAGAGGATATATTTTATAATTTCTTCATCTTAATGTTTCTGTGTCCTTATCTGTTCAAAGATACAAATTGTTTAGAAAGTTTGGTAGCATCTTTGTTGAATTTTGAAGGACTGCTTTGCACTTCTCTTCAGAAGGCCATGCTGTGTGTCTGAAGTCCTACAGAGGCATGATTAATTTCCCTCTTCAATGTAGTGGGATTTCTAAGTACAACAGTGTTCTCTTGTGCTTTCCTAAAGGGAGAAGCCAGAATACTGCAAAGGTTAAGTGAGCTGGCCTTCAGGGCACAACAGGAAGCTTTACAGTCTATGTTTGCCTGTTAACTTCAGTGTAAAATATTCCTGCTCCTTGCTTTTGTGAGCTTTTCATTCTTTGAAGTTTAAAAAAATTGTTTATACTTCAGGCACGGATACTGCATATGTTAATGTGAAAGATGGGCACCTAAAGTGGCTGCTGGATCAGCTGAGGTGGTGTTGATTGTATACTCTGCCAGTATCAGAAGTGCAATTGTTAAGATCCTTATTCTAAGCTTCTAGTCATTTTGGCTATCAGCCACATCCAGCTTGGTTGTACAAAGCACCATCTGGTGATTACTTTAGCAGCCCTGCAAGTTGAGGCATTTGCTTTGTTTAAAAAGGACTATAAACATCTATGTGTTTCACAAATTGCACTTCAGTTTTTGTGGAGATAGCACAGTTCAGTTATGGCAAGTAATTATAGTGGCAAAATTATATATATGTAACAGTACTATATTGGGAAGCTAAAACATTTCCTTCTTTTTAACATTTCATTTTACAGCCTTTACTATTTTTATAGAAAGAATACTTGAAAGAACATGTTCTGCACTAGACTGTGGAAGTGGCAGTTGCTTCCACAACAATGTCAAAATTTACCCAACCAACCTTTGGCGCATTTATTGATAAGCTTACTAGGGTTTAAACCTGAGGTTTTTTCAGTAGTATTTGAAGTCTGTAGGTCGTGATCAGAGTTATCAGTCACCAGTTACCACTTCAATTTGCAGAAACAGATGCCATGAGTGTTTTGGAAGACAATTAGAAGTCTGCAAACTGTAAAACGATGAAAAACGTTGCTTCATATATGCAACTCCTGATACGAGGAGAAACCCGTAAATATCTGAGTATAGAGAGGTCTAGATGATCTCCTTTTTTAAGGACAGAAATGAACAAGGATTGCTCTATTCTAAATACTACAATCCATTCCAAGATGGCTTACATATCCTAGGTGCTACCTATAAACAGAAATGTAATCAATATATTAATTCTAGTATTATGTAATTCTAGTATTATGATAATAATTCAATCTGGAGGAGAGATACAATAAAGTGCCATACTCTCTTCATCTTGACCATTATCTATTGAGTTGATTGACAGCTATAAATACAGACACAAAACTAACAAAAAAATAAATTGAGATGAGTCCATCAGAATAAACAACAGCAATAACTGTAATATGAGCTGCAAGTAATCAAAGCAACATCTATAACATCATGGAGTTGCGAAGATTACTTTCAATGGCAATGAAAAAAAAGAAAGTTGATTGTTTTTATTGTTCCTTCTCATATTTATTGTGGCAAAGAAAAAATGGTAATATCAGGGAAGTTATCTGAGTGCTTTTTTATTCATTATTTATGTCTTATAGTTATTATCTGCAGTGATCTACTACTGATCAGGTAGTGAGACTGTTTATGACAAAATGATCTTGCAGCTTAAGCATTCTAAATTTAAATCCTGAAGAAGTAATACACTTCTGAAACGACATTGAACAAGACTTCAGTCGGTCCTGGTTAAAAAATTTCTTTTGACATTTAATGTGCATATCTTCCAACTTGCATCCACCTTCCTATCTTAGGATGTAGGGAAGGAGGGAAACTTCCTGGGGCTCCCAGGATGTGGACAGAAGTCACCAAGTGGAAGCAACTAATTCCAGGGCTTAAAAGCAGTGAGACTGGAAGTAAAGCACAAAATGAGGAGCATTTCCTGCCTTTCTTTGTCCTAGCAGACTTCTTGAAGAAGGATGGTTCATATCCCAGCAATTACTGCTTCTGGGTTTTTCTTTTTTCCAGTAGCAGCTCTGGAACTGCGGATGAATCAAAATCTTTCTAGATGCTCTTAGTAATGCAATCTGCTGTTTATGTTTAAAATTATTTTAGTTGTCTAATTAGCAACTACTCAGTTAAACTTTGGTCTTATTTTGTGGGTTTTGATGAGTCATGTATATTCAGTTTTTGCTTTCATCGTCCTTCTAGGCTTCCTTTTTTTTTTTCTAAAAGGAAAGCTGAGAAAGTGTTTACAATCTACTGAAAAATTCTATTCCCTTTTAAAACCACGTAACTGTTTCCAGATACAGATTGAAGTTAAAATATTAATTAAAATATCCTTTAGTTTTGGAACACAACAAAATCAGATTTGAACAGAGAAAGCTTATTAGTATAATTAATCAACAAATATTAATAGTTTGTTCATGGTCAACTAATTAGTAGCTTCATTGTAATCAATAGAAAGGCAAAGACTGATAAGGAATGTCTTTCTAAGGCAAAATGACAAGAACCAATTCAATTTTGCTATAGAGGATTGCCTGAAGTAGGGCAAAAAGACAGAGAATTTCTCTATTTTCCAATTTTATAATTCAGCTGGATCATTACTGTAATATATTGGCTAACCCATTGAGATAAAAATCATTCATGTGCTGTTTCTTGGTAGAAGACATATCAGACAAAGATAGATGTTATAAAATCAGGAAAATGTTTTTCATTGGAATAATATAACTGGTTTTGTTAATAGTTCTTTCTGTTGCTTTTTCTGGCTGTTTTATTTATTTGTTTGTTTGTTTGTTTGTTTGTCTAGTTGCTGCTTTATTCTAGATTATACATCAGAGTTGTAACAAAACTGGTGGAACAAAGTGGATTCCACATCTAGCAATTGAGCAGAGCCTACTACAGTGGTGTCATTTCTCTTGCAGACGTGAGATTATGTCTGGATGTCAATTGCAAATGTTTCACATTTGTACAGGTAATTGCACAGGTGCTTAGTGGCCGAGCTCAACATGTCTCTTCTGTTATCTTTGTGAGTCTCATAAAATTCCAGCAACATAGAAAATTTTGTTGCTAAAGCTATAACTTGTTTGAGCTGGGTGCTCCTTATAGTCAGGTACCAACTGAAACTAGTGCTGCCTATGGATGGGTGCTGCTCCTTTGACATTTCAATTCAAAGCTAGATAGGCTAATCTGCCTTTAATTTGTGTGACTTATGAACAGAACAGAACAGGCAGCTTATCTCATTACTGTTGCTCTTGTCTGTGAGGGCGTTATGTCAAATGAGAGTTGAGTTTAGTGCCCACAGTTCTTTCCTGTGGATGACTGTTTTTGTCTGACCTGGAACTGTAGAAGGAGAATGTTCTAAGTCTTAAGATCATACTAGTTATTGCACATGCAGTTTAGGTATTATCATATGTATATTGGCATGATCATTCTCTGAGATGAGGGGTATTTATTATCATTAAAAATATAGACTGTAAGGGCCAAACTGCATGGGTTTTTAGTTGAGCATACTAGTGGAAGGCTGAACAATTGCGTCACTAGTGAAATATGCTGAAAGCTGTCAAGCAGTGTTAAGGCCAGTGTTATTTCATTTCCTTTAATAGCAGTTGTGGTCTATAAGTATTATCTCAATAAAAAAATCCTCTTGTTACTCTGTATAATTAGTTATTAGTCACAAATTTTACCATAAAATAGCATTCAAAAAGCATCTGGAATAAAGATATTATTGACTGTTGCTAGGCAACTTACTAATAAATTCAAATGACCAATGAAAGCAAGAAAGGAATTATAAAGCATGTTTAGAAAATGAGAATAAGAAGGATAATGATACAATGTTATGACTATATATTATGACTATCAAATCTGATAGGATTTTCTTAGAGGTGGACTCAGTCACGATAGAGGGAATCAACTAAAGCTAAGAATGTAATTTTTAATTCAGATCAGTGCAAATATTTGATTCCTTGATATTTAGTTGTTAATGCTACCACTACTTGATCCCTTTGAGAATTTTCTGGAATTTCCTTTTCCCATTTTTGTAAGGTGCAATTTTAAAAGGTTTGGAAAATAAAAGGATGAGATTTGTTTTATAATCCAGAAAATGTCTCAGATGTTATTGATTATAATGCCTTTAAAGAGATGTGATATCAGGACACATTAATACTAGCTTTTTAAAAAATAGATGAGAATCAGAAGAGCAGAATGTGTTGCAGTGTTTATCATGGATAGCCATATGCAAAACCACAGTTGCTTTATAAAACATCATACTATGGAAGATGTGATATTTTATCTTTTTAGATATAATTATCATCATAAGATAGTATTAAATGAAAGTTTTCAGTAAAGGTACATATTCCTGATCTTTACAAAACAAACTTCAAGTTTTAAAGTTATTACAGGAACACATGGGTTATCTGTATCAGGGCGAACTCTAAGTATTGTCTCTAACTTTGTATCTGTGGATATACATACTCTTAATCAGCATTTTCAGTGTGTTACATTCTTCCCAGAACTAGAAACCTTGCGATGCAATTACCTATATCATGTGTCTAATATTCATTACAAAACTCTTAGTATCTGACAAACTGTCTGGATTTTATTTATGTCAACATGTATGGCATGGTTTATGCCTGGACTTGATATATGAGTTCATACATAGACTGCAAAACAATTTGAAATTTAATCACAAATAAACGGGGAGAAAACTCGAGGAAGACAAGAACAGGATGCTTGCATATGCATTCCTACTGAGAAGGCATATCATGCTTAATTCCTTTTAAGGCTCTGAAGTCTTCTTAAGTCTTCTTTTGCAATTCTATACACTTTACATTTTTCCTGCAAATCTTTCAGCCTCTTCTGTGAGAGCAGCTTTTTCTTTAACATGCATAACTAGTACTGCAGTTAAATAACAACATTCAGACAGAAAGGTAGACAAATAGTACTTTGTCTTTTGAACTCAAGTATGTTTTTTTTCCTTTTGAGTCTTTTGAGCACTTGTATTCTGACCCTACTGTTTGATGTCTTGGCCCTGTTCTTGGGAAAAGTCAATTTCATCAAATCCCTGTGAAGCAGTAAGAAGAATCTTATTTTACTCTTTTCATTGCCTTTTTGCTATTCCTTCTGAGTGTTGTCCTTGTATATTCATATATTAGTAGATTTTAGCTGACTTCCTAATTGTAGTACCATATGCCCATGCTTACGAACATGTAAGTACCATTTCCCTCTCGCCTTAGTAAAAAGAGGCATATAGAGAGCCTCTATAGATAGGAAATGGTCCTAGATGTGATATCGTAAGTTCAAATATCAGACCAGAATATGTAATGTACATGTTTTGAAAGGATTTAGTCTGCAGTCAGGATCTAAATGTCATATGTCATAATTCAGTGGAATACAGCTTTCTCCCCTCATTTCCCTTCTCCCATGAATTTAAAGTAAATCTTATCAAAAATGAAGTACTGTGTGTAAAAATCAGTAACACAGTCAAATGTCAATGCATTATGTAGAAAAAGAGAACAGCCCCTTGAGATGCTTACAAGTAAATTAAAATAAGAATACTGTGTGATTTTAACAAAAATGGTTATTTGAAATGCCTGAGATCTGTGAAAATTGCAATGGGTGGTTGTACTGTTCCAAATTATGTCATATTTCATTCAGAATGGCTGTTAATTATAGCACCACCTGTTAGAATGCCCTTATTCTTGTGTCAGCATTACAAATGAACAAGTTTTTATTTAAATGAATTCCTTCATGGCTGAAAATTATGATTGTATTTTAATGTATTTTTTACATAAATATTTCATGTTTATTTGTTTCATGAAACAAAATATGCAGTTTTTATTGGAACTCACTACATTAAGGACCAGAAGGGCCCTTTGGAACTCACTATTCAGTATTGTGTCTTCTAGTTCAAATAATCCTACATCTAACATCTAACTTTTGGTTAGATCTACTAGAAAATATTTTAAATGAGATAAAGAATTCACCTGAAGTGTAATCTAAGTTAAATTACTCAAAAATCCAAAATATAATTATTTCATTTAAGATGTTAGTCTTGTCTCTGGTCTGAATCTGCCTATGTTCAGCCACTTGACCATTAGAGTTTATCTGCTTACCTGCTTGTAGTTATTTGCTTACTATTAACATTTTTGTTGTCTTTTCAACTTTGTCAACCATAATATGTTTGTGGGTTCCAATAGCTCTGCAAAAGCTTAGCCTTCTGTTAAGCATTTGCACATATGATTGCATCTGTCTAATGGCAGATTAGAGGGAGATTCTGGAAGATCATTTGAGGGGTTAATTGCTTCACCTATATGCTATTGCCAAACAATTTGTTTGTGGAATTTACACTCCAGATGTGCCCTGGTGAAGGACCAACACTTAGCCTCTTGATATACTTGCTTATTTCAAAACAGAGGTACTTATCTCTCAAGAGGCCATCAAGTCTCACACTGTAACTCAGTAAATACAAAGAAGGTCAGACATTCTCAATTAATTTGGTCTTAATTTAGATGAGAGTATTTTTGCAGTTAAGCTCAAATTTTAGGGAAAATCCTGCCTGGATCTTAAAAAGTTTGAGATAAGACAAAGGCATTTGGTTGTGTAGTTTGAGAACTTCAGGAGTGTGATCTTTTTATCAAACAATTAGCTCATGGGCTTTCCCTGAATACCCTTTCACTTGTACATCTCTTGAGATAAGTCAATCTAGTGACTCGGTTGATATCATTATGCTCTTGACTGCCATTGCAGTGCTGGGTTTGGTTTTTGGTGTGTTGTATAACTGTGGAGCAGAGCATCTTACAGACATATGACTCCTCTCAGGCAGGTGCAGTAAATCTAACATTTTTGGCATGCACTCTCCTGCCAGCTCAGTGAGAATGGTCTAGCACCAAGCAAAACAGGTAACCCTGTTCTTTGGATTCCCTTGCATGTGATCAAAAGAAGGTGGTCACAGCACATCCCATCCTACTACTAACAAAGCTATGTTTCTGACCTTGCTGGAAAACTTGGATAGCACTAATCTAATAAAACACTCCATATAAATAATAAATAGTTGAGATTTAGCTAGTCTTCACTGGTATACTCTGTCTGAAAGAAAGAGAATGGGTATTTAGGCTAGGACATTCCTATAATAATGTTCTTATAATAATCTTGATAGTTCTTTTAATAGTCAGTAATGTCTTTCTAATGAAGTTTTGTTTTGTTTTAATTCTACTGCTTATCACAGTTCACCTCGTATCTTTTTCTGACACTTTTAACACACATAAGTACCCAGATCCCCCTCTGATGTGTAATATTGAAGTCTTCTGGGAGGCTTGAAGGGGCTTTCTGCCTTAAGTGATTTAGCATATAAAAATAATAACTATTATTTACCTTTCCTTTTCTCATATGCAATGTACTTTTTATAGTATGGAATCTATTAATAACATTTGAACACTGGTTTTTGAACAAAACATTTTTGAACATATATTTTGCTCTTACCCACTGTTCTGACTGTGTTAAAAATCTTGTTTCCCACAGTATTGTACTTGTCTCTGTGTTCTGTGGCTTGTCTGATACAATCTCCAAAATATTTTTAGAGTTACAGATTTCCAGCAATCAGTTTTCCTGTTCACAAATGCAGCCTGACTTCCTTTATTGTAGATGAATGGCTTCTATTTCATGTGACTTCATAATTAAAATAGGAAAAAAAGTTATACATCTTGCAAAAGACTTCTGGAAACTCCCACATTTAGTTAAGATTTTGTATTACTGATAACATTTTATCTTCATTTCTGTATAATTCTGTGTTATATTTTTCACAAGCTGAATGGTCATATTAAGGTACATTTAAAATCATTAATACTGAACAGTGGACAATACCAATTCTTTTAAGTCTGAATTGAAATATTGACCTATTATCATGCTGGGAAATGAGTTAAGAAACTGCTACAGAAGATCCACACAAAATGTGTTTTAATAAAATGTTCTATTGCTTGTAACTCAGCATCTAGAGATATTTTGACAGCATTTATAGTGCTTAGTTTCAGTCAGGTAACCTAATATCTCAAAAAAGGCTGTGTGCCTTTTTTTTAAAGTCAATGAGAAGAAGAGGAAAGCTTCGTGGATAGATGCAATCTTTAGCATAAAAAAGAATCAAGATTAGCTGATGGCATGACTTTGAAACTCTTAATAACTCATAAAATGCATATACCGGAATCACTAGTAATTAAAAAATTTCTTGACTGGGAGGATTTATAATACCTCAATTTCCTCTGTTGCGATTAAAACATCTAAGTATTGAAATGATAATTGTAAATTACAGCAAAATGCATGATGAGGAATTTTCTTTAATTTCTATTAATTATTTCTGTGAGAAAATTCTTACATTAATGGCATACTGCTGAGGCAAAAGGAAGTAAAATTGTCTCTCATGTTGGACAAGATAATGGCAAAGTATCCAAAGTTAAATGAGTGTTGTGTATATTAATATAAAAAGATATCAATAACTCCAGCCATTATCCAAGCATCATTCCAAGTGATGAGAGAATATTTTACTTTGATTGCAGTATTCAGCTATATTCCACTTTAAGTCTTGAAAGGGCCAGCAAGTTTCTAGACCTAAGTATAGAAGTTTAGTTCTGGAAGGGACCCCAAGAGGTCAAGAAGTTCTTAATTCTCCTCTAACAAAAAACTACCTTTCTGGAAATCCTCTGAAAAGATTCTGATCACATAAATTCTTAAAGCAGATATTAAAAAAGAGTGTAATAATATGCTGTGTACAACATATAAGGAGTACCTTATTGTTGCCTAGTCTGTTTCTCTCTATATCTCACACATAAAAAAAACAACAAGTAACTACAAGGGTAGCGTAGTTGCAGTAAAAGGCCTGCAAAGGAAAATCTAGGTAAGAACTACATAAGTCTGTCATAATCTAACCAGTTTTCTACTTTTATGAATATGAAAGGGCCATGGAGGAGGGCCAGAGACTCAAATATTCAAGTATTTAATCCTTTACTCTATTTCTTATAGAAAAAATAATTTTCTTTACTAGTCACATTCTCTACTAGAATATATTCATGTTGATTGTGTGGATGTAGATTTTTTATTCTGAAATGTTCTAGTTACACATTTTGGAGAATTTCTTCTTTATAAAGCTGATGAGATATGAAAAATTTTAAGGAGAAAATATTCTTCATAGTGTAGCTGTCAGGCTTCTATTTAAATAGCCATGTTTCAATTTAAGTTGTCATTTTAATAATAGATGTCTTAAAAAAATAAAGTTATTTTTCAAAGCAGCTGAAATGAAAGCCAGGAAGACATAATATCCTAAATTTTATAATCTGCATACTATATCCTTAAACTGAGTTATGATATGACAAAATTTCCCATACAAAATAAAATATACCTGTATTTGTGCAGCATTCCTGGGCAACTTGGATCTCAGGATAAGTCCCTTCCCTTCCTTTCTCCCCCTTTCCCTCCTCCTCTCCCCCTGTAATCCCCTTTCCCCCTCTCTTTGTCCTGCCAAGGAAGCCCATTCCAATGATTGACCACCCTCATGGCTTGCTCGACTTCTGGTACAATATAACCTGCTCACATAGACCCGCAAACCTTCCAGAGCAGATTCCTTGATGTCATTGTTAACTAAGTCCCTGAAGAACTACATTTTTACTCTCCTAAAATTCAGGGTGGGTGAACTGATTTTTTTTCTCCTTGCAGCACAAATTTTGAACTCAATTTGATCACCATGGCCAAGACAGCTACTTGTCATATTACTCACAAGGCCTTCTCTATTCTCAAACAACAGATAGGAGGGCACCATTTCTAGTTATCTCTCTCAGAATTTGTGACTGAAATTTATCTTAAACATTTCTTTTTTATATATTTTCCAGACTCGCTTCTCATGACTGTATGATATTCGTAGTTTATGTCTGAGAAGTTGAAGTCTCCGATAAGAATGAGGGCACCTGATACAGAAACATTTCCAATTTTTTTTATAGAATAACTCATCTGTGCTGTTGTTCTGGGTGAGCGGTTCTGGGTGAGCGGGATAGTAGACTCCCTTGGCAACATCTGCTTTGATATCGATCTCTTTAATCCTCACCTAAAGGCTGTCTGCTACACCAACATTAACAGCAAGGGTTGTACAGTCTAATCTCTTTCTTATGTTCAGCACAACACTTATTCCTCCCCTGTCCTGCCTATTCTTCCCAGGCTGATAAGCCTCCATTCCAGCACTCATTGGTGGAACTCATCCCACCACATCTCACTAATACAAATGATACCATAACTGAGAAAGGACCAAAGCTTCAGGTTTGTCGTGTTTATTCTCCATACTGTTTCAGATAAACATTTCAGATATGCTCCCTGGAGAGGCACAGACTTTCCAGTTAGCCTTGACACCTTCAAATGGAGAGATACAAACCTTTGGCTTAAGTTCCTAATGGCATCTTCCCTCCCTTAAAATTATTTGTGTGGTACTTGAGCTAACCTGCTGCTGTATCTAGTTAGCTCTTGCCTAGAGTTAAATACTCATCCTATATTAGAGTATTTTTCTGCTTTAAATATAGTCTACATGTACTCTGAATTTTTCATTATTTAAAAAGGATTTGAAGCTTTTATATACTTTCTAAACACGAAAGCTACTTTTAACGTGAATATTTTTCATCAATACATATTTGTTTTCATATCTTTTTTTTTCTTTTTTTTTTTTCTTTTTTTTTTTTTCCCCCACATAAAACAAAGATGCTTTACAGGAAGTTATTCCCTGTATTGTTTCCTGTATTTCATGTTAAAAATGCATTGTTTACTTTTCTTCTAATTAGAATGCCATTTACACAATATTCCTCAGCAATAAGAGATTTTTGTTTTCTTACCCTACATATAGACTGTGAAAACTAGGTAAATATACTAAGTCATAATGTTTCTTCAAAATATTTTTTCCCTCAGTGGCTTATTTAAAATTGTTTTTACTACTAGTTGCCTACAATTAGTTTATATATTTTCATTGCTTTTCCAATAGTTATTTAAAAGCACTGATAGTAGAGACCATCAAATTTTCTTTTTAAATGACTTCTCCTTTACAGCTTCTCCTTAATTAGAGACGTTTATGCAATAAAAAATCTGCAATTTTTTCTTAATAAATTTATGTCTATTAATACTTATATCCGTATCATTTATTACATATGAGAACAAACATACTAAAAGATGAAGCATAGCAAGAGGACAGAAACTAGTTAATTCGTAGCAGTAGAATATGATCAGAGTGTGTAAAAGCATATGTTAAAAGGTTGGTTGGAATAAATTGGTGGCATTTCTATCATGAGATGTAAGAGTTCACACTGTGTTGATTTCTCAAACAATTAAAACTCCTCTCCACACCACAGATTTACCATACAACTTGAAAGCCATGTCTTTATTAATCTTTTGGAGCAGGTGACCCTTATCATGTCTAATTATCACCTTTATTTTCAACTTTGATATATGCATTATTTCACCAATTACTAGATCTGTTTTGAACTATAGCTGTATGAAGGTGAACAGATTGAGGAGTTTTTTCCTAGGCTTTTTAAGACACTCAGTCTTCCTCATCTTCTCTTCTAGTGGAGAACATATGGCTTCAAAAATTCCCCTGGACTGAAGTCAAAATGTGAATAATACTATGATCTTGCTAAGTTTTACTCAGGTGCTTAAAGGCACTGAGCCTCAGTGTGACAACAGATGTGTTTGAAATAAGATGCGTGAAAAGCTTTCACAGCTTTGAAGTCGTCGGCTATGATATAACACTGAAACCGAAGGAGAAAAGAAGGTAAGATTTGTGCTCTCTTTTCTTAATGGCAAGGAAGAACAAAACAATCTTCTCTTGATTAATAACTATACAAAGAGCAATTCCACTGTTGGTCTACCTGCATGTCTTTGCATGGTGCACCTCAATCATTACCCCATTATGTACTAATAAATCATGAAAATTGTTCATTCTGGTAATATGTGCTTTGTAAACTCATTTTGGAATAACATTTACAAAATAAATAAATAAGTAAATGAAAATACTAATAGTATTTTCACTATTAGTATTTGTTTGGAATTGGCTGTTTAATGCTTGGGAGCCCTTTATAACCATAAAAAATCACAGTGATATTCACAAGGGAGGGTTTATGGAAGGTGATCATGTAAGATAATTTTTATGCAGGGAAATACTGAAAGAAGTTTATAAAAAGGAGCAACAGACTGTAAGATGTAATTCTCTTAAGCAATAATAAATTGCCCATATAGAGTTAATGATCTCCAGACATTTCTTTTAAAAGACTTGGAAAGAACTAATTAATGTTGCACATTTCAAGCTAAGCAAATTGCAATGATAAATGGGATTACTGGAAGCTATCAATGCAATTCATAACTGAAAGAAAAGAGCAAAACATCACTCAGAATGTTAAGGAATGCATTTAGGCAAAATATTTGGAAGTAGTTAATTATATCTGCAAAGGACAGTTAAATGTGGTCTGGTGCTTTGTATTAGTAGCAATATTAAATATTCAGAAGGTTGCTTAAGAGTAAAGTAAGTAGACCATTTGTTTTCTGATTTGACGTGCAAGAAAAATTTCCTTATTGTTAAATTGAGGAAACATCTGAAAAAATAAACAGTTTCTTAACAGTTAAAAAGTTTGAATTAAACAGCTAAGACAGCTGAATTCGAGCCAGAGTGGCTGGAATACAGTGCAGAGGACCTGGGAGATGTTCGTCAATGCTTGGCTAAATATGAGCCATCAGTGTGCCCAGGTGGACAAAGAGGCCAATGACATCCTGGCTTGTATTGTGAATAGTGTATCCAGCATGACCAGCGATGTGATCATCCTTCTATACTCAGCACTGGTGAAACTACATCTTGAGTACTGTGTTCAGTTTTGGGATCCTTACTCCAAAAAAGACACTGAGGCCATGGAGTGTTTCCAGAGAAGAGCAATGAGGCTGGTGATGGGTCTGAAGCACAAATCTTATGGGGAGCAGCTGAAGGAACTCTGATTATTTAGTCTGGAGGAGACTCAGGGGAGACCTTATTGCCCTCTACAACTTCCTGATAAGAGGTTATAGAGAAGTGGGGATCAATCTCTTCTGGGTAACTAGAGATTAGACTAGAGGGAATGGCCTCAAGTAGTGCCAGCTGAGGTTCAGATTGGATGTTAGGAAAAATTTCTTCACCAAAAAGCTGGTCAGGTGCTGAAATGGGCTGCCCAGAGAAGTAACTGGCCCTGGAGGTGTTCAAGAAACGTGTGGATATCCTACTAGGTTGTAGTATATGGTTACTATGTGGTAACATAATTTAGTTGGCAGTATTGATGGCAAGTGGATGGTTGGACTGAATGATCTGAGAGGTCTTTTCCGTGCTTAATAATCCTATGATTCTATGATTCCAAGAAATAGGTGGGGGTTTTTTTGGTCCAAATGTTTTTTTCAGTATAATAAATGTTTAACAAAATTAAAAAAAAAAAAAAGCAAGATAATAGGGTGAATCAACTGGAGTTTGATTCCAGAAATTACAAAACAATGCAGTCCTAATTTTAAACCCTTAAAATGTATATGTTTTCATTGATTTCACTTGTCCTGACATTCCTAACCATTCTTTGAAGGTTGAACCAAGGACATCATTGTAATAGATACAGCTTTTGAAGACGTCTCAAATCATGCATGCTCTCAGTTGTTTATGTGTAATCCATCTCTGTAAAAACACCCCAAAGTGAACTTGCCTTGGATCTGGTTGATATGAAGATATGTTCTTCATGCAAGAACAAGCATCCTCTAGAGAAGAAAATCCATGTTGAGTACTCGTAAATATTATTTAGCATTATTTGTGTCTTTGCCACTTGTGGAGAGTAGGACTTGAAGAGATCATAAAATCATAGAACGGTTTGGGTTGGAAGGAACCTTAAAGATCCTCTTATTCCAGCCCCCTACTATGGACAAGGTTGCTACCCCCAGGATCAGGCTGCCCAGGGCCCCACCCATCCTGGCCTTGAACATCATATAAATCTTCCCCTTTTTAGTTCAAAATCATTCCCCCTTTTCTGCTGCTTCCACCTAAAAGATGATGTTTGGTCTCCTCATATGGGAGCTCAGGGATAAGGTAGAATATATCTGAAGGAAATCACACTATAGAGCTACATTCCCTTTGCCTTCTTTCAGTTTATTTCTTTCTTGGACTATAGGATTATGTGACTATAGAATTGCCAGACATCAGAAGTTTATATTAGTTACTCAGAAGGTATGCTGTCAAATACATAGGTCAAAACCACTGAGTTGTGCCTCTTCAATATTCTAAATGAATAAATGTTCACCTAAAAATTATGCCAATTTCAAATTTTGCTTGCACATTTTGCATCTTAAATACATAGGTAAGTGTATTCCATAGCTATCTCCTGCTTATTAATGATGTGAATGGAATATTATGAAATGATAAAAAAGCAAACAAATGCCATAGTAAGGTTGTTGTCCATTTCTCTTGAAATCCAGAACTCATCTATAATTGTTTCTGTTGTGCTACCAAGTAAGCTGAACAGTTACAAGGCAATGTTTTAAAATCTACTATTTAAATCTCCATAGTTTTCACAGTAAAATAAGTTTTAATGTCTTTTAGCAAGTATCTGACATACCTCCCGTCTGTTTCATTGACCACATGGATAGCATTACCATTTTTAGTGTTACTGTCAGGACAAAATACTGATAAATAAGTGATGAAGTCTTGCTCAACATAATACATAAATATGTTTCTATTTAATTTAAGTTCTGCTTCATGGAAACTATTGTGACCTGTGCACGTATTGTATTTTATTTAAAATAAAAGGGAAGCTAACTGAAAAATAGGAATATCTCAGAAGTACAGCTGGTGAAACAGTATTGTAGAACTAAAAAGTATTTTAGAGAGTAACAAATATTTAAAGAAATCAGATTACAAGTATGGAGGAAACTTATTTAATAAGTTGAGAATTATCATATTATTTGACTTAAACAGTTCTGGGAGGAAAAAGTCTTCTATATTTCTTATCTATGTATGTGTAATTTATTGCTGTTCTCACCTGAAAGATGACATCCACAGGAGAATTTTAGAAAAATGATTAAAGTTGTGGAAAAAATGACTTTTTCTTATTGTAATACCAAGTCTCATGAAGAGTTTGAATGAGATTTAGCAATTCAAAAATGAGGAGGAAACATCTTTGCTTTCACCATTTTTTTTCAAAGATGCTTGTTTTTCTGACGAAGTTTATTGTGAATTGCCCTTCTTTGTGTTTACTGTCATACCTTATATGCCACATAAATGTATGTTAATGCTATGATTTGCCTTTTTAAGACTGTTTTATACCTCTTTGATATTGCTTTGACCTTAGCTCAGATTATTTCTTGTTGGAGCAGCCTCTTAAAAAGATGTGTGCAGTCTTAGAGAAGAGGGTTTAAGACATTGCCACTACTGCAATATTAGCTATTCTTTCTCTTGTGCTTTAGTATTTCAGTTCTACTGCATATTGAGCAGCTGACCTGGAACACAAAAAATGTCCACTTCCCCTCCACCCCCCCCCGCATTACTAGCATTACTAGTCCTCAAAGTTGTTTTTTTGTTTTTTTGTTTGTTTGTTTTGTTTTTTTTTTCTCCTTTAAGATTATGAATCTTAATTTCCAAGGGAATTTTGGAAGTGTGTGGGATTGAAATGGGACAATATTTCCAGGTGTAATGTAGAAATATTTGGGTGTCCTCTACCAACATAAGAAGAAGTAGGATCTTTGTAGACAAATGTTACTGCAGTCTTGAGTGTACCAAAACTTCCATATTGATCAGTCCTGCCTCAAAATGACACTTTAATATTTATCTCATTACTTTTGTTTTACTTTACTGTAATGACTTAACATTTCTCCACCCCTCATTCTTTGGAGTATTTAGAAACTTGCAGGGATTTTTTTGTCTTTTGAGAAAGAGTTACAAAAAAATAAATGTGTAAACCTTCAAGGACTTTTGACATAAGCTGCAAAGCCCAGATAACCAGGGTTTTTTCCGGAGGCTATATGAGTTGGTTTGTCAAAAAAAATGATGCAGTGTAACTACTGCTACAGTAATTATGGTAATTAGAACACTTCAGTGAGAACTGTTGTTAATGTATTTCATAGGGTCCACAGAGTGCTAAATGCACACTGGTAATTATTTATTAAAAATATGCATTTGTTTTTGTCTGACTCAGTATAGGGCTCCCTGGACTTATTTGGAACCAGAGAAAAACGGATGGCAGAGCTTTACTTTTTATTTCAATCCATTTAATACAAGCAGATGGGAGTCAGGTTGATTATCTACTTTAACGATTTAGTTGGCTAATTTGTCCCACAGTTGCTCATTCCCTTAACTTTCATTCATGGTTTGAAGAACCTGTAAATGTATTCCCCTTGTGCAATAAAGAGTACAGTAAGCAGTAGTTTGGCCAGCCTGGTATATCTCTGGATTTTGCCCTTAGTTGTAGCTACTACTAATGGAGAATTCATTCTCTCCTGCAGTCACATTTATAGAGCTGGAGATTAGCTGTCTGCTTTGTCTAATTGGTATTATAATTCACAGTCATTCAGCATGTTAGTGCTTCAGCTTCTCCTTCTAAAATTGTAGCAAAACACACATAATTATAATGGGCTGAAAGTTTTATGTTTTGACAATTATATTTTGTAGTGCCTAACTAACAATGATTATTATCTCACGAAATCATTTTGTTGGGAAGAAATATTAAGTTGAATATTTTTCCATATGGGAAAGAAAACTTTGAAATTTATCCTTTCATCCAAAGCCTCAACGTGATGTTTCATCTGGCCCTCCTTTGTAGACCCTTTTTCTTTCCCTTTATTGTATTTTTGTCCTCTCCAATCATTCAGGTAAAGATCACAGTTATTTTTCCTTCCTAATGCGAGTCCTATTATATTTTATGGTAACATACTTGACTCCAGCCTGATTTTGAAAAAAATATGGAAATGTTTCCTATTCTGCACTATATTCCTATATGCTATCTGGTCTCTATGCAGAATTTTCCATTCTTATTTTGTCTTCATTATTTGAATTTTAACCCTCTATAGCAAAAAGTCCTCTTATCTTGAGACCACTTGTTCAGCATGTACGTTTACAGTATTCTATAAATGAATGTTTATATAAGTAAGCATGAGGCTTATCTTTCCAGGATGAAATCAGTATTGTCACAGGTTGTACATGGGAGGTAAAGTATGGAAATATACACACGTTTTCTTGAGCTGGAAAGTATAAAACATCTTCTAAGATCTTGTTCTTTTTGTCCATGACAAGGATGAAAGTTGTTTCAGAATACTGTTGAAGAATTCTTTGTGTTTTATTGTTGCTGTTTTTTCTTCAGACAATGATCATCTCAAAAGTGACTCAGAACAAAACGGAGATGGAAAAATGAAGACTGAGTAAAGAGCAAGATCAAGATGTGAATAGAATACAGAATTTATTTTTATAACTTGAAAATTCTGTTTAGTTTTCTGTTTGATAAATATTCCTTTTCCTGTGTAGGACACATCAAAACATAAATATTTCCAAGTTCACAACAAACATGACACATATTTCTGTTGGCATTTTAAACTTCAGTTAATTAACATTTTTATAGGCGCAATAATTAACATTTTATGAGCTCAATTTCCTCATCCCGTGAACCTACTTTAGCTCACTCCATACTGGAACTTGTAAGTGGGTTAGGTTACGAAATGCTAATGTTCAATTTGGTTTTAAGGGCCAAATAAACTTCATAAATGCTGTTGAATTGCAGTATTAACACAGAGCTCCATTTGAAGGAAAATAAGTGGCAGAAGGCCCTTAGTGCCAGTCTAAGATGCTAAACTAACACTGAATAATAATTATTTCTATAAATATTATTCTGTTTGCTGTTATGCTAGCTAATATTGTCTTAGTGACATGACAGTCTCTCAGCTATCTGTGCCCGTGTGTTTTTTATATTTGGATTGTAAGCAAATAGGGCAGGCCTCTGTGGTCACACTCCTAGCAAAATGGGATCTGGAATAAGTTGCTGAAGTGCAACTCCAGTTTGAATTTTACTTAATAAATGACCCATCAGATCATCTGAGGTGAAGTCTAGAGAAGCTGTGTGTTTTAATGCCATGCCTAAGTTAGTTGCTCTCCACAGCCCTCCAAAGTCTAACCTTTTTTATCTGCACTAGCAGACACCAGGACCCAGATTTCCAGCAATAGCAAAGTGCCTATTAGTGCCTTTACAGACATAGCATCCCTTATTATACAGAAAATATAACAAAATATGTATCTCATATTTGGTTCTATTTCTTCAGTGTCTGCTCTTTGCTAGTGTTTTACCATTCCCCAATTGATTTCAAAAGAACAGTTTTTCAGAAGAGAAACCAAATATTCTTTAATATTAGAACAAACTTTAAAAGAACAACCATTCTGTTATTAAAGAATGATGCTTAATGGATAATCTAAACAAAAGATCCATTATCCTATCTCAAAATGTAGGATAAATAAGACAGTGTTATCTCAAAGTGCAACCAAACTACATTCTTAATGTTTTGATCATCCAAATAGCATATTCTTTAAAATTTCAGTTCACAGAAATGTAAACTAATGGCTATTTCCTTGTAAATATTCCTTATCTGTACAGTATTCTTGTGCCAGTACTTTCAGCTTCCTGGACCTTTTTTGACTTTTGATGAGTGCACTTAATTTGTATGTTGTGCAATATATCTTTCCTTTCACACTTAAGAGAAGTATCTCACTAAGGAAAAATCCCATATTTAACATTTGTCATTTTAAAAAATATTTTAAATCAAGTTAAACTCTTACATAATGAAACCAAAATATATCTGTTAAAAATTTATCTACTCAAGATTTAAGTCCGTCCTTTCATTGTTTGTGGAAAACTTAGAGCAATGCTGGAAGTTTACTCAGCTACATTGCTCAGCAGCAAACACCTGCAATCTGTTTTACCTGTCTCCTGATACTGTTTGAAGCAGCAGGAAACCTTTGTCAGTAGAATAATTCACAGTCTGTGGCATAGTGGAAAACACTGTTTTATCCACTGGAAAAATCACATAGAATGGAGCCTCATATCATTTAACGTCCCAAGGTTTAAAGTATTTTCTTGGCTCCAGCTGGCAAGGACAAATATCCTCTTCCAAAGTTCTGTTTCTGAAGAAAATCAAAGAGGATCAGATGGCACAGAAATGAAAAACAAACACAATGTATAACTTTGTTATTTGCTGAAATGTTGTGGATTCACAATCAATACAGTCTCTGCAGCATTTTTTCATATGCAAACTTCAGATAACTTGTTGACTTATAAAATATTTTTAAAAAGGTAATATTGATGATGCTACTTCTGGAACTTGCTGTTCCAGAAATTTTCAAGCATTTGAAAATTTCAAAAACCAAGATATTTAACCTACATCATCCAAGCTGTAATATCATCTTAAAATGTGACTTTTTAATCATACAACTTTGGTAAACAGTATAACATTGGAAGTAAATATATCCATGTCAATAAATGTGAAACAGTGTTAGTCTTTGAAGAATTAAACCTGTTGCACAATAAATAGAAAATAATGTAACCCTACCCCACACACACAAAAGGTTCAAAGAGGTAAAGAGAAATAGGTACTTTTTTCTGATGGTCTAATGTGGTATAATGAATTTCCTAGGTGGATATTTTCAGTTTAGAATAACAATCTTGATGTTTATCTGACTTAATTTTCCAGAAAGTAATGATGCAAACATAAATTTATTTTTTGTTTGTTTGCTTTTTTTTTGTATTCACATATGTCCTATAAAAAATATCCTAAACTATATCATGCTCTATCATTATTTTCTTACTGTATTCCATCTTGGATCTAGTGTTATTTCTAGACTTTAGTTTAAAGATCAGATAGGAATACGAATTTCTTTTTAATTAGAAAATACATCATGAATTTTCATCCAACCATATTTTTGTATCTGAAATGCATCAACTCTTAAGCTGAGAGGAGTAATGTAAAGCACAAATAAAATGTGAATCTATAACTAGGTCATAGTGAGAGTTGGTGATATGATAACATAGGTAAATTTGGATTTGGCATGCACTGGGATCATTTTGAAGTGTCTTTTAGGATGCCTATTTTATATTTCATATAACTCCCAGGCTCAAAATATTCCTAGAATTATAGGGAGCTGATGTATTTATTCATGTTTGGAATTTCTGTAACAGACATATGTTTATTTTATAGGGTAAAATTTAGTTAGCTGGAATCATAAAAACATAAAAACCGTGAAAAAAAAAGAAAGTTGAGGTGAGAAATGACCTTTTTTTTTTTTTTTTAAGAATTATTGGTTATGATCAGGACTTGGTATTCATCTAAATTTAGCACATTGTTCAGTAAACATGTGTTTATTATGTGGTTAGTGGATATTATCTAGCCAAGGAAGCTCTCTCTTTTGTCCCTTTGTGGCAGCTAGATCAACACCAGAAACACAGCTTCTCAGTTAATTAAATCTTAGATGAACCTTAATGGTTTGTAAGTCCATGTCCCTAGTAACAGTAATAATCTCGGTATATTTTATCCTTATTACTACTTAACTCTAAAGTGAACTTTCCACTTTTAGATCTAACTAAAATTATGTTTCTTAATTTTCTGGTAGTTTTAATTTTCAGATGAATTCATTGACGAAATTAATTAATTTGTTAACAATTACAAATACAAATACAATACAAATAAAATACAAAACAAGAGCAGTTTGGAAAGTAATGCTTTTTATTTTATTATATTGTTCCATGATGTCAGAGGCAGATGTTGGTGATATGGCAGTAGAGGTTGAACCTTCCCACCAATATTCGATAACATTTTGTTGCCATGTGATAGATGAAAGCAGAGAGGCAGTCTGGCAAAGTGGAATCTGACATGGGAATATGTATCAAGCAAAGGTGTGGAATTGAATTCCTCTGTGTGGAAAAATTTGCATTCAGTGACATTCACTGATGCTTGCTGTATGTTTCTAGACACCAAATAGTGGATGTAAATGCAGTGGATGGTGTGTTTCATCAATGGCAACAGTGATATAAATGACAAGCCATGTTCCAGATGTCAGAGTAAGGCATGTGGCATCTTGTTCATCACTGGTGAAAATGCATTGCTAATGCTGGTGACCATGTTGGAAAATAGTGTTTGTAGCTGAGAATTTGCTCTCCCGAGTAGTCTTACTGTGCTCTTTGTACCTGTTGAAGGTTCCATGAAAAAAAATAGTAGGTTTTACTTTTGGAGTAATCTACATACAAAATAATGTCAGATGCACACAAAACGGATCAGCCTACTTGGAATAGAGTGTTTTGAAAGTTGGTTTCTTCCTTACAAAAGGAATAGAGAGAGATCATATTTCATTTGTTGAAATGGTAATAATTTACCAAGGAATAACATTAATGGGAAAAGTATTATATTACTTTTTTTTTTTTACAAATAAGAAAGAGTAAAATAGCTGTATTAGATTTTGTTTGTTTTACAAAATAAACAAAGAAACAAGCAAATTCCTTTTCTTTTGCTGTTTACCTGTGCTGATTCCACAAAATTATAAGGAAACATTACTCAAAGAAAAACAACACTCTGTTCAGTATGTTCCATCAAGTCAGTCTTAGGTTTTGAAATTGAAGAATACCAAATAATGGATGTCTTAGTTATGCAAATACTGAGTACTTACGGAATTATAGAATCATAGAATGGCTTAGGTTGAAAGGGACCTCAAGTATCATATTTCCTGTGAATTTTCAAATGGAAATAGAGTTGCAGATATTCAACTAGATTTTGAATATGGCATTGAGACCCCCAAGAATTTAGCAAAGTTGAATATTCAATGTAGAACAAAAAATCTTTAAAATGTATGAATGAATGTATGTATGAATCAGCTCTGTACCTTTGGCTGATTCACAAAGCTTTCTGCTTGGAGATGCAGTTAACGTGCTATTACCCACTGCTGTTTGCCAGTATAGGGCTCTTTTAAATTGCATTTCCTGTTCTAACTTCATGTTTTTCTTTGCTATTTGTAATTTATGAGATGTTGTTTTTTGTAGGTATATCCCAGAACAGCTGTAAAACACAGCAGTAAAATACAAATTTTGGCACCATCAATCAAGCTATCCTTTTTGCATAGTAATGGTAGTTTTAACAATGTCTGAGAAATTGTTTTAACTCATTACTCCTGTGAATGCAAAATAACCATATATCTAAGATATAGGTAATTGTGCTGAAAATTAGAGCTTTGATTCTCATCAGCTCTCAAGAAACTGGATGTGACTGTTACGATCTTCTGATGAAAAAAATCTTAAATTGCAGGTGTTGTCTTGTCTGATCTTAACTGCTTAACTGGGAATTATCAGAAGCCTTTCTGAATAATACCAGTTATTGAACAGGACATCAATATTTTTAGTAGAGGAAAGAATGAGCTGGCAGACTGGAAATGGACAATCACCTAACAAGGATCATAGGATCATAAAATCATAAAATTGCTCAGGTTGGAGAAGACCTTCAAGATCATCAAGTCCAACCTCAACCTAACTGTAATACACTAACAACCCAAAGATGTTCTGCACTGACACCTTGCTGCTTCCTGGTGGCTCCCATAGCCCACAGTGACAACATGATGATGCTGTCTGTGCCTTTTAATGGAAGCAGTCTTTAACACCTACAGCTGGTTTCCAGCTGCTAGTCAAGACTTGATATATTGAGAGGTTTAGAACTGCTACAGAGGATTGAATTTCCAATAAACTCGATCATTTCACTCATTTCATATTTTACTGCACCTTAAGTATTCTAATTATCCTTTTCTGCTAATAGAAGTGGTCACTCTTCTTGTTTTTATGCTATTTCACCATACTTACTCTTTATTACTTTTGACTGAATGATCTTAGAGTTCTTTTCCAACATTGGTGATTCTACAGTTCTATGATTTTTCACAAACTTCGGTGAAATGCCCACTATTTTTGGCTTGTGTTTGTGAGGATTTTTATTTGTTTGTTGGTAGATTGGTTTGCTTTTGTGTTTTTTTTTTGTTTGTTTGTTTGTTTTGTTTTCTTTTTTAACAGGTCTATATAGAGGTGGTAGTTTCGTAAGCAATAGATAGAAGTAATGATCAGATATCATAGGAACTTTTTTTTTTTTCTTTTTCCCATGGCTCTGTGTGCATTTATCCACCATTTCTTCATCTTCAGCTGAACTACTGCTATATTAAAGTCTTTCATTTTTCCTGTAATCTGATGTGTCATAGGCAGCAAGTGGCTCTTTTTGTTCCCCCCCAAAAAGTTAATTTGAATACACTCATGACTAATGCGTCGTTTTTTTAAATATAACCCTGGGAGAAGATAAGGCCCATAGATTTCAATCAAGAAGAAAAGCTTCACTTTCTTAATGCTTATATTACACACTGTTAAAAATGCATAAAGAGATTCAGATTAAAACCTGCTTCTCTTACTCTGTCCCATTTATGCAAAAATTACTAGCAATAAAAATACTTCATATGAAGGATTCTTAATTTTTCTTTTTTATGCCCTCTCTAAGTGTAGATAGTTTCATTGTACAACCTGAGAATACAATAAATATCCTTAATTTACTCTATGTGTTCCTTTATTCTTTTATTTATTGTTTCTTTTTAATTATATATAGAATGGTAATAATAGTTTAAAAAAAAAAAAAACACAAAAAAAACAAACAACAGAACATCCACAAAATAATAAGTACTATCTGAACGAATCTGAAATTCGTTTTTTCCTTTGTGAAGATGATAGCATATTCAAAGCCAATATGAAGATCAAAGACACTCTTTAAAATCTTCTCAGCAGATTTGGTGGAAAGATTCCTACAAACATTCTGTCTGGATCCAGCAAGTTGAGTTCTTTGTAAATCAGTCTTTTGGATCAGTCCAGGGGTGATATAGACATCCTTATGCAGTTCCCATTCTTCTTCAAAACCCTGGCTAAGATAACAGATAAGATTAAAGCAGAGCTCATTTACCTGACCCACCTGTCCTCTGTCTCTGCAGAGGGGCATTAAGGTCACTGTCATTGTCATAACATATTAATTCAGCCAAGGTATTGCAGTGTTTTTGACAGTGACCATTGTTCACGAACCACAGAGCGGAAGGACTAAGTAATCCCAGTTACAAAAATATGAAGAAGCCTTCTCACAAGGACAGTGTTTCTCATCTCTTTTTTGGTAAGCAGTTGAAAAGTGTGAAACAGTTCTTCAAATTTAATTTTTGTAAGTGTTCTAATGGTCTGTCTGTAGTTCAACCTTTGTTAACAAATCCCTCTAAGCTTTCCCATAACTTCTGCATTTTCTTTTTTTTTTACTTACAGATAGTATATTATTTGTTGTGTAAATTTATTTGTGAAAATTCAAGCAGACTCATGCATCAGCTGGTTCATGAAGTGTGCCTTAAATTTTTGCGTAAATTTTGTGGCAAAGCAATTTTGCAGAAAATACCTATGTATTTAAAATATTTACGATATATTGTACTTTCTTTGCTGAGAGGTGTTGTCTTTTTTAGAATTGCTGCAAAGGAGTGAATTTATTTTCAAAAAACCTGATGATTTTTCTCATTTTATATTTTGCTGCACCTTATGTACTCTAATTATCCTTTTCTGCTAATACAAGTGGTTTCTTTTCTTGTTTTTATGCTATTTCATCATACTTACTTTTTATTACTTCTGAACAAACTATAGCACAAGCAGTTTGCCATCTGTTATGATATTTTTCTTAGAAAAACATTTTTTTCTTTACAATTTGCTAATTGCTCTCACTTTCTGCTGTGGAACTTTCATTATGCTCTATATCTACTTCAAGCCTTGAAACTGAGAAAAAAACTCAGTTTGATTCTCCTTTCCTCCCTCTTTCCTTCTTGTTTCCCTTCATTCCTCTTTTTGTACATGTGTGTAGAAACTGCACTCCCTTTTTAGGTATTCGTCTTATGTTTGCCATGTTTCTGGCCTTCTTGACAACTTCCAATAGGAAAAAGAACAAGCTTAATGGATGGAGATAGCAAATTTGTATTCAATCTGTATTTATCGGGCTTTGAATTTTATTAGAATCTGACTTGTGGTGATTTCAAACAAGCAAACAAAATGCATTTCTAAGAAAAAAGACAGAAAGTGTGAAGGGTAGATGTAGTCGTTACATTTACTGCAGTTCTCTTAATGGATCTCCACTGTACAGCAACAAAGGATATACTGCAGTGCAGAAGTGCTAAGGTGTTTGGGCATTTTTTTCCATATATATATTTTTTTAAATTATATATATATATATCAGTTATTCAAATGTGATAGAGTAAAAAATGAGTATTTTGTTAGTAATCACAGAACAAGTTTATACAATCCATCATTAATATATCAGTTATTCAAATGTGATAGAGTAAAAAATGAGTATTTTGTTAGTAATCACAGAACAAGTTTATACAATCCATCATGATCCCCTAAGCATAATTCTCATAAAATGATTCATGTTCCCTGTAAGGGGGACAAATTCACACCTATTTGTTCATTTTTCTTGGTAACATTAAACGCATTCTCTCTTCATGCTTTTAGGCTAAATTATTTCTTAAAATAACACAAGACTGCAGTCCATAAATATGAGAGCTGAGGCCTTACTCAGCATTGTCATTGACTAGCCTTCAGTATTACTCTACATGAGACCTATAATCTCTCTTCTGTTGAAAGTGAGTTAAACTTAGAAACTATGAATCTTTGTGATATTTAGATTGGGAGAGCATTGTATTGCACAGCCCTCTTTTTGGGGCATTTCTGTTTGTAAATGACAAAAGAAGTTGTAGTTAACAGACATAAATTAATGTGTCTGGAAACCAGATTCAGACATCAAAGGCAGCTTTCATGATAAATTTGGAGCTGTTCTCAGTTTACCAGAAGCTTACAAATGATAGAGAATGAGAAAATGTCATTTTTCCTGTAGATTATCTGCTGCTGAGAATTACTGCCAGCTTTACTAGTTTTTACTGTACATTCCAACAGATCCTGTTATGCAATTAGATGCTAGTGAACTATGTGCTAACTCCCATGTCTGTTGTGCAAAATATAATTTATTATCCCCATTTTTCAGATGGGAAAATTAAGGCATGGTGAGCTGAAAACAGATTTTCTCCTCAGCATCAACAGTAGAGCCTAGAACCTCCCAAGTCACATCAGAACTTTCACCTTGACACACAGCAATGGGTATGGCACGTTACTGTCACTGAGAATACAGCTGTGAATATCTGGTGCAATGGGGCTGAGCGTCCCTGCACTTACTTGTCTCTTCCTTGTGCATGCCGCAGACTGGGGCTTTAACGCATTTCCACCGAGGAAAAGCTCTGGTGAACAAACTATATTCCAGTCTGCAAGCGCTAGGTGGCATGAGTCATTTTATGGGCATTTCATTATTTCAACTTGCTCCATCTGTTCACTGAGCTAATTACAAATTCAGCCACAAACACATTTTAGATCCATATAATAAAATGTCAGCTGGAAGTTATTTGTATCAGTGTGTACAGTATGTTCTTTATTCTGCACACCATGCAGCTGTTACATTTACTGATTGTTCCAGGCTCAAAATGGGGTAAAACAGTGATTTTTCTCTGTCTGTTTATGGTGACATGTGCCATGTTTTGTATGATCATACACAGATCCAGAATCTCCAAATCTGAGGAACTGTTTGAAAGACAGAACTGAAAAAAGAAATGCCACTAATATTGCCTTGAAAACATACAAGGCCTAGATAAATCTAATAATATCTAATAATCTAATAATAATCTAACAATAAACATAACTAAAAATCTTGTATATACTATCCTCCGTATTTTGAGAAATATTTTAATTGTCTCTAAATGTGTAAACATTAACAACATAATGTGATTTTTCCCCCCATTTAAAATATTGCAGTGTTTAGTGAAGTATTAATACAGAGGTACTCCTTGTAATTTGTAGACTGAGATATAGAACACAACCTTTGTTTCTTCCTCAATGATAATTCCCCAACCTCCTCCAAACCACCTCCCCCCCTTCCCCGCTCCTTTCCACTCCCCCCCCCCTTTTTTTCAATCTGATACCTGCTTCATGGAAACTTAGAAGCAGTTCTTTGAACAGGGCTCTTAAGTCACATCTTCAGTTCCTAACACTTTAAGATAGTTTTTCTCAACAGTAGATGGAAGAATTTAATCAATTCCTTCTATCCATTTGTCTGAGACCAGTATGAGTGTCTCAAACCAGCATGAGGCCATCAACATCACTTTGTGGTCAATTTTACATTTGAAAGCATTTCTTTGGAACTGTTTGCCTTCGAAAGGGAGTGCTCAGGAGTGTTAATTGTCTGAAGTCTTGGCCTGTGGACAAGTAAGTCCAGCTTGATAGGAGAGACTAGGAGGTAATAACATTATATCCTGTGAAGACATACAAGCTGGAGTCTCCTTGCTTCCCCTTACCTGCTGACTTAAATTTGTAACGCCTGGGAGATGAGAACAAAGGAGTTCCTGCTGAGATCACAAAGCCAGAAGCTGTCACTCGAAAAGAGCTGACTCGACCACTTTGGACTATAAATAATAGTTTGTACTGTCGTCGTTAGTCCTTGTCAGATGAGCAGCACTACCTCCGACGACCCATCACTACTGACAGCTGACACCAAGACGTCGCTTGATCTAGGAGTGATGTCTGTCTTTCCCGTTTTCTATCTTTTTATCTTCTTTTATTCTTTTTTTCTTTGTAGTAGCCGTTGCCTAAAATTGTCTTATCTGTAAAGCTTATTAATCGTAATTAGCCAATTAGCCAAGTTTACCTTCAAGTAGTTTTGTTAGTTGTTTAGAAAGTTCTCAATAAATTGATCTGTATTATTCCTGAGTCTGATGACTCCATTGCAATAGTGACTTCTTCCTGACTGGGGGAGGTGCGACTCAGGAGACAGAAAAAAGATTCACCTCCCTCAAAACCCACTGAGTGGGATGAGACACCATACCACTGAGACAGTGGTATCTTGGTTTTTCCTTTTTCTTTCTCTTTTCCCTTCTATTTTTCTTTTTCTTTTCCTTTCTCAACTTCTTTCTCTACTCCTCTTTTTTTTTTTTTTCCTCTCTCTCTCTTCCTTACCTCTTTTTCTCAACTGCATATTTACTTAATATTTACTTATGTGCTGTTTCATTTAAAGAGAAGAAAGATGTGGGCTGGATATATTTGCCAAAGAAAAGGACCAGGCATTGAGTCCTATAGGGAAGTGACTTGTGGAAATCAAACTCTAACAACATAGTTATAAAGCAAGCATGGTTTAATCTGTGCTATGCACACATGCTGGGTGCAAACAGGTTAACCCTTCCTAACTTGCCCACCATGAGGTAGAGGTTAAGAATACTTATAGAGACAAGTCATACATATGCCACGAATAGGAGTGATATTACAATTACTTCTGAGAGATTATTATCATATTCTGCAGCCCTTGCCTTGCCCGTTACCACATGCGTATAGAGTCGTGGTGGTGGTCTTCGGGAGTTGTAGGATGAAGGCTCTATGTCTTCCTCTTATTGTACTTTGGTCTGCATTAAGCCTAATTGCTAACTCTGTCCTTGTGGTTTATCTGTTACAATCTTTTCAAGAATAGCATATCCTGGTCGGACGCAGTCCTCTCAGCCTTATCCTCTCTAGTCCCTGTTTTGCAAATCTTGCCTCCCCTTATCTTCCCTCAACAATTCAGCAAAGTTTGAGCAACACTTCCCCTTTAAAAAAATTCTAAGGAAATATGTTCCACATGAGAAGGACATGCCTTTCAATAGCTTGAATAAAGTATCCCAAATTAGTGGAGCAGCTGAAATTTTAAGATGTCTTGCTTCTTGATATTCTTCTACTGTTGGATTCTCAGCTTCCATTTTATTCATTCTACCCATTCTGGATTCCATTCATGTATGTTAAGCCCTTTCTGTAGACAGTGAAAGCACCTGATGAAATAATGTGTTATTGGACACAAGTATTGAAGAACCTAGACAGACACAAACCTATTTTATTCACCAGTGAATGTCTATACAAGATCAGTTTAATAGTTGAAAGTTCATGAAAATGACAGCATTTCCTTTCTCATGAACAAATGATATGGCGTGTTCATTTTTCTTTTGACTAACACTGCATTAGGTTTTCAAACATATGATTCCCATATTTTAGGTACTAATTTGTTAGATATTCAAGAACAGAGCCTTCTGGATGTCTCTTCAGTTTCTCAGTTTGAAGATATTCCAAGGCCCATGAAATATTGAAACATTTTGTTTGTTTAAACTAAAAATATTGTATTCAGAAGGAGATGTGCTACTTCAGTATGCACTGTTCAAAGTTAACATGTGTGCTAGTGGTTGAACTTGTGATTTCCCACCACCTTTCTCACTAATATTTAAACAAGAATGTGTCTCTTTAAAACATTTGTTTTCTAAAAACAGTAGATTTCACTTCATGATGCATCTCACTTTTTTTTCCTAACTACTGCTTGTGAACATTTTATGACTCATTATTTACTTTATTGCACAACACATCAGTATTTTAAGTTCACCACAAAGACTTTCAATTATCGATTTAAACAGGTTTGGCGTATTATGTGACCATTTTTCTGCTAGTCTATGTGTTGGTTCATTATATTGTTATCTAATTGTGCAATAGACACATCTCATTATAATAAACTAACCTTTATGTTGGAAGGAAAAAAACGAGTTATTTAACTCATCATATTTGAATGCGCTACTTTGCCTAGGAGAAGAGTCCCAAGTATTAAGAGATTTTTATATCAATGAGAAGTTTTCTCTTAGGAATCTCTGAAATTCTTTTATTTAGTCTTATTTATTATTATTTGAAATAAGCTCTGTATCTGCTCCTATCCATTTAACTTTGATCTTATGTATTTATCTGAAATTATGTTGCAAAATGCAATACAGCAAAAAAAAACTCTTCGATGTAGAAACAAGCTGAGTAAAGTTCCTCAGTCATGTGATGATGGCTGGCAAGCCTGCCAGAATTCAAGAACATTTGATCAGTGCTCTCAGACATGTGGTCTGATTTTTTGTGTGGTTCTATGTGGAGCCATGTGAAATGATTGATATGGAATGAATGATCCTTGTGAGTCCCTTCCAATTTCGGATATTATATGATCCTATCAATCTAATGCCTCTTTATATCTGGAAAGCTTTATAGAGTTTAAAAGAAAAAACAAATTAACTGAAAGAAGTTAACTTGAAATAGATATAACAAATGAAAGTTGGTAAATTGAAACTAAAACATTGCTTAATGAAAAATATTTGCATTTTCTGCATTTGTACTATTATATGTTTCTGGAATTTTCAAAGAGTCTGGCAGCTTCTGTGGGAACTATTGACTGTCTATGGCTATTCAAATCGACTTAGATAGGACACTTCTTTAAGTATTAAATGCCTTTTTTGTAAAAGTTTTTGCAAAATTTCTTTATCCTCACACTTGTAAATATCAAAAGAGGAAATGCTGAGAAATAGCAGAAAAAAATCAGAGCAAACAAGTTTTGCTTCATTTCTATTATTCTCAGAATCATTCAGCAAGTCAATCTGTTTTCAAGGAATAGAAGGAATAGATGTCATTTTGCTTCTTCAAGTCCTTTTGTTATTTATTTTTGATTTTGCTTCAAACATTAAAATCTTGGCAATTTCCAATGTAAAGTCAGGAACAAACATTAAACTAATATGAAATGCATTTAGAGATATATTGGTAACTTTTTAGTTTAATTTGTGAGTCTATGTTATTGTATCTTCAAACATTTAAGGTATTGAAGAGAGGGGAAAACACAGTAATGGATGACTAACAGAAGTCAATAGTAAACAGATGAAGTTGAGGTTTCATGGATATTCATAAGTTAATATTTGTATTAATAAGCTACTTGGAAAAATATATACATCCAGAGAAGTCAGAAATGACTTACAAATCTCAGAACTGACTTATTAATCATATGTAAATAGAATCTAAGAGCTATGTTTTACACTGCATTGTATTCACACTGAACAGTTCAACTAATCTGAAAATAAACACTGATTTTTAGGAAGTTTTGGTAGAGATTTACTGAAGGAAAAAAACAGTCAGAAAGAAAAGTGTCTTAGAGTGGATGAATTTCTTGCATATGGAAGAAGGTCTCTGGGGAGACCTCATTGCGGCCTTCCAGTATTTGAAGGGAGCATATAGACAGGAAGGGGAATGGCTAGTGATAGGACAATGGGGAATGGTTTTAAAGTGAGACAATGGAGGTTTAGGTTAGATACTAGGAGGAAATTTTTCACACGGAGGGTGGTGACACACTGGAATAGGTTGCCTAAAGAGGTTGTGGATGTCCCATCCCTGGAGGCATTCAAGGCCAGGCTGGATGTGGCTCTGGGCAGCCTGGTCTACTAGTTGGAGCACATAGCAGGGGGGTTGAAACTAGACGATCACTGTGGTCCTTTTCAACCCAGGCCATTCTATGATTCTAAGAATAAATTTCGTGGTTAAATGCCATACTCATATCCGACCTGGGCCCTATATCACAATTATAGTAATAAAATATTTCATCTGATGTCTCTTTTGCACTAATCTCATTATTACTAAATATTTACAATTCAATCTGCAATTTATAGCTGGCATTGTAGCTTCACACTGGCAGCAGTTTTAAAAAACATTTAGTGAACTATTCCATTTAGCAGCTTATGCACCATTTGGAAATAATGTAACATAATTGTTGGCAAATTATTCCACATTCTATGATATTTCTTCATTCCAGAGGTACACCTGATAGTTATTACTGTAATCAGTTTAATAAACTTACATGATATCTGAAATTACATAGCAGCTTACACACAACAGAGGATTCTAGATTTGAGATACTTATTCTGATACACTAGTAAATGGCATTCTGATTCATTGTTGCCATTATTTTTCTTAAGAAAACATGGACCATATTTTTATTTTATAAAGAGATAAGACCCAGAGTTCCAGCTGAGCTATGTGTTTAAAATGATACTCAGTAATGTTTAAGTCTACATTGCCTAGATGGTCATAGATTTGTATGCAGAACCTTCAGCTCTACAAAATTTAGAGACATTATTAATAGAGCAGTTATGATAATAAGTGTTATGCAGAGGGAAAAAACACTTCCTTAAGTCCTGAATTTCATTAGATCATTTGCTTTTAATCATTTCTTTTCTAGGGCTGCAGCATGGATTGAGAAATACGAATGACAAAGAATCATATGCAGTAACCTAAAGGCACTAAGTCACCTGTCCTTTTCCTTGCTGTTGGGAACAGTCATGTTTAAAGTCTGGAAAATCATCCAGTTCTCAGTACTTGCTAATTAACTGAGCACTTAACTGCCCGTCCAATGGAAATTGGAAATTTTTAAAAAATTAGAAAAAAAAAGAGAGAGAAAGAATATGAAGACTACATAGAAAAGGTGAGTGCAAATCAGCTGCAGCCTAGCCTTTAGTTTACTGGAAGTAGAAATTACAATGTGTCTGCAGCATCAACTCTACAGTATTCTAACTGAGCTTTTGCAACTGCAAATTGCTTTTGCCCTGAAACAAATTCAAAATGCAGTGTTTATTTTGGAAAAGACCAAATCAGTGCAGAAGTCTGGGTTCTCTGCCTGCTTGGGAAAGGAGAGGTGAGGCTACAGACAATTTTTATACCACTTTGAGTGAAGGAAGGAGTCTTGGAATGTAGAATAATAATGAAAAACAGAATCATAGATTTTTGAAAAGTAAACAGGTTTAATTTAGACATTCTCACACATGTAAAAGTTGGGATTTTTTTCGCATCTGAAAGATATTTTGCCACTGGCTCTTTTTAATGAGTCATGTTGAATATTTAATGGTGTTTCTTAAAAATGTCCACATTAACTAAACATGACCTCTTGTCTAGGTCAAAAAAAAGAGAGAACACTTCCGTTAATAACCCGGTGCCTGGGGAATCCTCTTTTCTTCATAGTACAGAACAAGTAAGGACATTTATAGATCTAGTGGGAGATAATAAAAAGTGCCTGATTTGCACTAGAAGTCAACAGGAGCCCTCTTTGGACCTTTAAAAAGCTCCCATTTTGTCAAGTAATGGGAGTGCACATGGGTTATAAAGTTAAGTGAAAAGATAAAGCCATTTGGGAGAGGAAAAAAAAGCTATATTGTAACCTTAATAGGCAAATTTTTACTTAGCTGAACTACTTTCTACATTTATAAACTGGCCCATCATAGAATCATAGAATCATAGAATTGCTCAGATTGGAAAAGACCTTAAAGATCAAGTCCAACTGTAACTTAACCATACTGCTGTAACTCTAACAGTCCTCCACTAAATCATGTCCCTGCGCACCACATCCAAACAGTTTTTAGACACATTCAGGGATGGTGATTCAACCACCTCCCTGGGGAACCTATTCCAGTGCTTAACCACTTTCTGTAAAGAAGCTTTTCCCCTTGTCCAACCTAAACCTCCCCTGGCAAACTTGAGGCCTTTTCCCCTCGGCTTGTCACCTGTCACCAGTGAGAAGAGACCAGCCCCGCTCTTGCTGTAAACACCTTTCAGATATTGGAATAGAGCAACAAGGTCTCTCCTCAGCCTTCTCTTCCCCAGACTGAGCAGCTCCAGTTCCTTCAGTCTCTCCTTACAAGATATATCCTCCAAGCCCTTCACAAGCCTTGTTGCCCTTCTTTGGACCTTCTCCAGCTTCAATGTCCTTTCTGTACTGAGGTAACCAAAACTGAACATAGTACTCGAGGTGAGGCCTCACCAGTGCCGCGTACGGGGGCAGGATTACTTCCCTAGTCCTGCTCACCACACCATTCCTGATACAAGGGTAGGTGGCAGATTCAATTGCTACTGGCTTTCATAGCAGACTTCATAGCAGGTCTGCTGTTTGTGCGGAGAGAAAACTGGTGCTTTGAACGGAGAGAACTATTAACATGATGCTTTGCAACTACCAACAGCCTTTCATGAAGCACTGTTCCTCTTTCTCCATTTTAGATGTTGAAGAGAGCCAAGCTAGATGCCTCGTTGCATTTTCGCTAATGTGTTGCCTCTAGAAAGGTAAGCATCTCTAGGTACATTAGGGCCTGCTGGTGAGTTCTATCACCCTTTATGGAAACCTGTCACTCTGCTTTGATGACAGAGGACTTTGTTGTGGCAATGGCTGTGAGGATAACAGTTCAGTGTATCATGTGGAATATCTGTAGGACTGCAATTTCACTCCTAAATGATGACAGAGGAAGGTAGGAAACCATGCCTGACTCAATTTCCTCAGTAAATTCTGGCTTTTGTATTTTCACGTAAAAGCAAGAGTGTAATGGAAACTGAACTTATGTAATTCCTCTGCTTCCTGCTAGAAAGTGTTGATTAAAACTAATGTTATTGCTTGGAAGAAACAATGGGAAAATTAACAACGTTTTCTCTGTTTGTTTCAAAAAAAAAATACCTGCTTTCTTCTCTATCACTTAAGAATGTTGATGTTTTTAACGCACATTGTATGAGGTTTTGAAGACAGTTATATGCAAATCATTGCAAATTCCCTTTCCTTGTACTATATTTTTAAATCTCATTCTTCAATGTTAATATCTTTTGAGAGAGAAGTGAATTTATTCAGAAAATCCAGTGTGATTTCCTATAAAAAGATCACAAGCACAAATTTAATCAAGAGCATTTGAACTATCTTGTAATAACTTTGTTGATGAAGGGCAGCAAGAAACATACATAAAACAATCCAGGCATTTCTCTTCATCTTTGCTAAGCTGACAAGGTCTATAAACACATTAATGCACAAGTTCAACAGTCTCTGGGCTACAGCACATTGAATGGTAATTTAGCCAGGCAAAATCCTTTCTTTAAGAGATACATAAAATGTTTTCAATTTTTTTTTTTTTTTTTTTTTTTCTCCATCCAAAGAACAGATGTTTTTAGGCTGGAACAGAATGTTGAGTTTCATTAGAGACACTAAAATAACTAAACTGTTTCAAGGAAGTAATTCTTAGCCAAATTGCCCGTATCTCTTGTCTTGGCAATGAGACATTTGGGGGTATGTCTTCAAAAGCATCTTAAAAAAAAAAGAAAAAAATCATTGGAAGGACATGTTTTCCATTTTGTCGGGACAATTACTCCCTTTCTAATAGTTCATTATTAGTCGATTACTGATCACTTTTCTGACCGAAAGGGATTGGACTGAAAACTTTATGAAGGCAATCTCCTCTAAATGAGAAGAGAATCTTCAGAGAAATGAGCAAGTACTTGTTGCGTTTTTGTGTCCATGAAATTTCAAAGCCAGTTCTTAAAATTATTTTCTGTTCATACTCAAACAGTTGACATCAGTTACAGACACACACACACATGCACATGTATACCCTATATGCTAAGACACAGTCATTTTATACATGTAGTCCAAATATGTTGTATTTATTGCATTTGAATGCTCTCCAGGGATCAGAGTTGGAGTTACACCTAGCTCTTTAATGTGCTGTGTTTGGGTTCTTAAGTGTAAGGTAGTATTTGGATTTCATTCTCATTTTATAAATTGGTTCACACTTACTCAAAACACAGATGTGGCTCATACTATTGACCAATATTTATGGAATTTGATGTTTCTTCCAATAAGGCCTGTTTTGCTTTTCATTTGTTTGGTTTTTTCCAATTTTTCCTTCTTGCCCTTTTCTTCCTCTTCTCCTTTAAAGAGAATGTAAATGTAATGATGCATGAAATTCAATGATGTGGCAAAACCTGCAAGCTAAATTCTGTTGAGTCAGGCCAATAATTCATTTATTTTCTTTGGTATTTCAACTCTGAAAGTGGCTGTAATTGGATGCCTATAAAAGTATTAGTAAAAGGTCAACTCACAGTTTTCTAAAAGCTTTCTCAGACTCCATCTATTTATTTCAAGTTCGCCATTTTCTTAATATTCTCTACTGATTACCACTTCTTTGAATACACATTTGAATATACATTCTGAATGCTACATTTGTCGTTTTTTTAGCAATTGCTACATGTGTGGCAAAAGAGTACCAGATGTAGTTTGAAATGCTAAAAAATATTTTACAAGTGGATTGTATATTTAACCCTTACCTGCATGAAGTTTCAACTTCTTTTTCTCAAGAGCAACCAGAGAATAGCTAGTATTTTAAAAAGTCTAGTATTACCTAGGTAATCAGTGTGCTTCTGAAAAGCAGACAGATTTAAATTCAGAGATTATAGGAAAGTATTTTTAGGCAATCAATAACAGAGGTGTATTCTGGTGAAATGGCTTTGAAATTTTGTAACTGTATTAATGCATTAGTGCAACTTACTGATTCAGTTTCTAGATTTTTTTTCTTTTTGAGATGCCTTAAGCACAATTTCATCCACCCATTTAGAAATATTTAAAAAAATGTTTATATGGAGTTGCCAATGCACTAAGAAAATAGTGCAAATTCAACTAGATGATCTATAATGTAATTATATCATTTACTTAGTCATTTTTTTTCCTATGTGTTCCTTTATCTACTCTTTTACTTTTCATATTATAAATTATACACATTTTTCGTCTTTTTCATATTAATATACTGGACCATGTTAAAGAGTGGGATGTAACATGTTGATAAATTTATGAAAATAAGAGAGAAAAAGTGTGGGACTGCCTGGGGAAACCTAAAAAGACTAAAAAGAGAGTTTAGATTAGCACAGTATGCATATTAATGAATGAGAAGAAGGTACTAGTTTATATTATTCCAATGCTTTTAATCCATTTTTGAAGTTTTTCCCTAGTGAGGAGGCTTAACTTAAAACACAGAAATGCTCTTTAAGTTCCTGAGCTCAAAGAGAAAGCAATTAACATCAGTAGCCAAGTAAGTCCATTTCTTATTTTGAGAGTGTAGGCAGAAGTATAGGTTCTTATGCTGAACCTGGGAGTGAAAATGCACTGTCCATTGTCCTTTGTCACTGCAGATCTCATCCATAGAAGATAGTTAGTAGGCAACTTTTTCTTTTTGTAAACTATGAAATAAATTGAATATTCATATATATGAAAAATATGAAAAAACAAGATTGATAATTTCATTCAAACAAACAAGCACAAATCCCTCACATCAAAATGCTCAGCGTTCTCTCCCTTATTGTTATGAAGTAATGACTTCCATTATAACCAGCGCTATTGCCATAGTTATTTTCTAGGCTGAGTATGAGTGGAAAGATTGTGATCTTGATCTAAGTTAATTACTGATAAATGTTGACTTTAAAAAATTGTATTCTAACCCTACAATATCAAGACTCTACATTTAAATTATAAACATAGCTCTTCATACTAGGACATAAGCAATGGAATGTGTTTTTCTTTTAGTCTTTTTGATCTTACTTTCAATCTATTTCAGAATCTCACTTATTCTATTAGTTTATGCTTAGATTTTTTTGCCTTCTGTCAACAAAATTTTAACTCAGTTAGAAATGGGGAAAATAGTTTTCAATCATTCATTTTTTTTTTTTTTTAATTCACATTTATTTAGGTATCTATCCTATAGAATATTCCAGCCAGAAGGTTTTGCTGACTTGAACTGAGGAAGATCAGTTATTACTCAGAAGCATTTTGTTCACATGAAGGTTAAGCAAACAGCAAATCAGAACAGATTTTTATACTTAATGATCCATGGAATTTTGTTGCAGTTAAGTGTTGAGATATCTGTCATCACATAGAGAAACAAAAAATAATATCACCTGAGATATAAGTCATCTCATAAGGAAGCAGAAATAATGTTATAATTTAGGCAGTTGATTATCTAGCTTTGGTTAATCAGCAGTTAGTTTAGCCATTTACCATGTAATATCTCATGTATTCACTTTTAGTAGTAACACTAACTCAAAATCAAGATGTGCACTACCCTCCAATGCTTTTCTGCATACAATAGATTTCTGTATTTTTTTCATACTAGTCATATCATTACAGAGACTGTTAGAATTAGTGAGTTGCAATATTTACAAGAGATAAATTTTGTCTAAAGAGTTTGAAGTGATGCTCGATAATTGCAAAGAAATCAATATTTGTTTCAGAATAATTTGCACAAATGAGAGAAAATTGAATTTCTTAAAATGTTAACTAAAATGTAAAGTTTCTGCAGTCTTCAGTGGTATTATGTCAACAAGATTATTGATAGTCTTAGAACTACTATCAAGGGCAGTATGGAGACAGATTTAAGTTTACCCTGTTCTCTACAGCAGCCATTCCTTTCCTTTAAGCTTATTGCATATTGGAGGATTTAACGGGTTTGCAGAGTAACTGTCTTTTCATTAATGCTGATGATGCCCTTCATAGAATCACAGAAACATAGCATCATAAAATCTTTAAGGGTGAAAAAGACATCTAAGATCATCTAGTCCAACCACAAAACAATCAACCATGTCCTTCAGTGCCACATCTGCACTTTTCTCCTTTTGTGTTGTGCAACATCTCTAATTTTGGATGATTTTTATTTTTTTTTACTTCATAATTTACCACCTGTGTCATTTCTGAAGTTAAAGAATTCCATCCTGCGAAATAGTCCTTCTGTGACTTCTTTTAAAATACATTCATTAGGTCAAGCCATAAAGTTGCTTTCTGAGGCATTTCTTACGGTAAGACTCTGACTTATCTAGAGGATGAGAGGTGGGGATTGCTGTGTGGCAGTCTACATCACTGTGTGGACAATTTTACATTTGAAGGCATTTCTTTGGAGCTGTTTGCCTCCAGAAGAGAGTGCTCAGGACTGTTTACTGGCAGAAGATCTGGCGTATGAGCAAATAATTCCAGCTTGGTATGTGAAAATTGAGGAATGATATCATCATGTCCTGTGAAAAAACAGATGCAGGTGGGCACCTCCCTGCTCCCTCTTATCTGCTGGCAAGGCCCAGAAGATGGGAACAAAGGAGTTTCTGCTGAGATCCTAAAGCCTGAAGTTGCTGTTCCAAGGAGAGCTGACTCAACCACTTTGAATTTGAGCTGTTACTCCAAAGAGAGCTGACTTGACCAGCCTGGACTTATTTATAAGTCTGTACTACCATTGGAAAGTCATCATCATCAACGGAATAACAATGCCTGACGACCCACCACTACTGAATATCAAGGACTATGAACCACACTGGAAACATGTTGGTGACTATCTCCTCTTGTCTCCTACAAAGACTCCTTGCTTTTATTTCCTATCTTTTCTATCACTCATCTTCCCTTCCCCATCTCCCAAAACGACTAGGATTTGTAATAAACTGGTCGAGATAATATTTGACCTGTTGTGTCTTAATCTCACCTGATGAGGTATACATATATTAAAAGAACCTCCTCTCCTTCCTATAAATTGGTAAAACATTTAGTAAAAGCTAGCACATTCACAGAAAGGAAGTTTAGGCCAGAAATGATAGATAATGATGGATTGCTCAGGTTTTGGGCTTTGTTGATGGTGGTTATTTTGTTTGTTTGGTTTTTTCCCCTGTATATTTTGTAAGTTGATATGTCCTGGTTTTGAGTGTCATAATGGATTTCAAACTGTCTTTGGTTCAGGTTAAGTGTATATATATATATGTAGTTCAAAATGATATGTTGGTATAGCAAATTGTTAAATATATCTTGTGAAATAAAATGTTTCAGTTTGAGTGATTTTTTTCTTCTTTTCTATGCTCAGAGAAAAAAAAATAATCATTGGAGACTGGCCCAAAACATCAATTATTAATGCACTCTAGGCAAAAGTACATTGTTAGTGCTGTATTACTAGAAACATATGTTTTTTTACTACATTTGGAGTCATGGGAATATGTTTTCAAAAGGAGAATACTAAATTTTAGATTTTTAATCCAGAGTTTGTCACATTAGTATGAGTTTCTATTCTTAAAGGTATTGAATGTTAAGAGTTTATTATTTGTATTTTTACAATTGCAGAAGTTACTTTGCTTTATAGGTTTTCTGTTTATCTTCAAAACACTGCAGTGTGTCTGTGCAAACATGAGGTAAGTTTACAGCTAGATTACCCTCCAAATGGCATTCCTATTTTATTGCCATGGAATTATGATTCTGTTATTATAAAGAACGTATTCTTATTGCTGTTGTAAGTGGAATTATATAAATACTTTTCCATAATAATTTACTGCAATAAAAATATATCTTTTATCTTCTTAATATTTTGGAATCTATCTATATTTGAGGAAATAAGATTTCAATAAATAATAATAATGTAACAGATTGCCTTCTTAGTGAACTTACGATTTCTGGATTAAGCTTCTACCTTCTTCACTGACACTGTATAGTTTTGGCAAGTTTTGCAGATAGCTCATGCTTCTTGCTAAAGTGTCAGACAGTGTTGTATCTCATGTTATATAGTGGTGTGAATCTAGTTATGCACAGGGTATAAACAGCCTTTGTCATGACCTAAGCAACAGCCACTAGTAGAGATCATAGGGTCCAATATTTGATACAAAGACATGACACAATGAAAGCTGCTGCGGCTTTTTCCACGTCTTTATGGCACACTTTTGCAGGCACTGCAAATGAATGGAGTCAAGGATGAAGTGAACAGCTGCATTTGCATCTTTGCATCAAGAAAGCTGCAGAACAGATCTGACATGGGCAACAGAGGTGCATGCCTCATCTCAGGGAACAGGCCTTACTGTGGGCTGCGTTCCCTAGTTTGTGCAAGACTTCAAGTCTTCAATTGTGAAACAGGGATGTTATACTGTTATATAGCACTGGGAAGATGATAACCCTTGTTATATAGTACCAGGAAGATGAAATATTACCATAGTTAAAAACCGGTTTCGAATGAGATTTTATTTTAGGCATTTTTCTTCCTTCTCTTGTTCATTTCTAGTGTAAGGAACAAGAAGGTATTGTTTGTCTGAATTTAAATTAATGGAACAGTAAATTGTCAAAACACACTGGAGGCATTTAAATATAGTCCTTTTCATTATTAAGTGCATACACCCACTGCAACTGCTTTGAGAAGCTTCTAAGCTGTAGTAGCTTAATACTGGAAGTATGATTTAAAGCATGACAGGTCTAACAGGTTCATAATGCTGAAGGGAAAGATTATTTTGATGGCTGAGCTTAAAACATAGCACAATAATAATTATTCTGCCAATAACCCAGGGAAAATCAGTTCTGTCTTTCTTTGGGCCAAGTAGTCTGCAAACAAAAGGCTGAGTCTAACTGTGATACTGCAGAGACTTTTAGTTATACCCAAGCTTTTGATAAGCCAGCCAAGGTCCTTGAAAGCATATAGCTCTGTTAAAATAACTCTTTCTAGAGTATTTTGTGCTGCAGAGAATCAGGGTATATCAGCCTGGATATATCATGGTCACCACTTCCAATATCTCATTTCATTTAGTTTCATCTTAAATATGACAAATAAACATCCAACTAGCCAACTCTAAAAGAAAATAGGACTTATATTGAGCTAAATATTCAGCTGGACCAAAGAAGAAAATCAGACCATCAGACCTTGCCTGTTCCAAGCTTTGATTTATTGACAGAGACATACATAAGACATAACTAAAACAACATAGATATTGCCTATAAAATTAAAATGACCAGACAAAACATTGTTCATGACTGTATATATGAATATATAACCAAACATAAACACTATCAACTATGTGAATAGAATACATTCTTCTACACATTATCTGATCTTGGGGTACCAGTCTCTCCTTCCACTTATGAAATCTGTTGAAATACATTGCAAAGAATATAAACCCACTGCTTTGCCCTCAATGTGATATCTGACTTAACTACCATCCAGATATATATGGGTTTTTCTGAAAGTAATACTTCCTATTCATTTCCCTGCAAACTACAACAGATACAAAGAATGCAATAATACTAGTAGACAGAGAAAATTCTCAGCTACAAAACACTGTTTTTCAGCTTGGTCACCATCATTAGCCAATCCACATGGATGAGCTGATTGAGATGCTCTCCATTTCATGGCTACACTTAACCATCCAGTACATGACTTGTCCTTCACATTGCTGTCTTTACTGCTGAAACACGTAACTCACTATATCATTGTGCTCACATCCACTGTTCTCCATAAATGTTCTGCAGGCATCAGTAAATGTCAATGTGTGCAGTCTTTTTCACATGGAAGAATTTAGTTCCACACCTTAGCTTCAAATGCTCTTCCAGCAGTTTTGTCAGACTGTCCCTCTGTTGCCATTTCTCTCACAACAATGACATTTAATGTAATACTGGTGGGAAGATTCAACTTCTACTGTTATACCATCGTATGATCCATGAACTGGCCAACATAACGCAGTATGTAATCATCACAGCTTCCAGCTGACCAGTGTTGCTCTAATACTACAATAAAATCAGAGAATCAGATGATATGCTGAACCTTGTTAACATGTAACAACTGAAAACTCTCACAACTTCTTGTATTTCTGTAAAATTATAGTTTATTACTGTACAGTTTCTAGAAAATAGAGATGTTACAGGATGCGTTAGCTTCAAAAATATTGCAGTATGTAGAACTGAATGAAAAACTGGCTATTGGGAAACTGACTACTAGCTATTGGGAAACTGACAGATATCTTAATTCTCCTCATCTCTTTTGAATTAACAAAATATGGATTATTCAGGCCCTTTCTCATTACTTCCTCAGTGAAGAAAAAGATGCACAGAGTGTATGTAAAGAGCTCCTACAAGTAAGAGCAGGCAAAACTCAGGTGGCCACTGCACAGATGGATGTCTTTTCTTTATTAAGAGAGATGGAACAAACTAGAGAATTCTACTAACACATTTTCTTACAAGAGCACTTGATGATGCATGTAAACAAGGTTTGTTTTAATGACCTGCTGGCCAAGAGGAGGCAGACAATTTTAATCTTAAAAGACTTATGTTCTCTTTAACTTATGGTGCCAATGAATATCTTTCACAGCCAAACTAGTAATAAAAACTAATCTGAGTCAGGTTAGCAGTAATCTGTAGTGGACCAAACAGGAGAATCATAATTGCTATTTTCAGTGAAGTGTTAATTGCATTTTTAAGGTTTAAAATACATTACTTTTTTGATACAGAAATTAATTTCAAAGGTGGATATGAACCAATGAAATGTAACATCTGTAGTGTATGATAGAAACAAGAAAGCAGCAGGAGCATTCAACTAGTTAAAGGGAGTGGAATAATAACTATTACCATAATGTTTTTGCTTATACAAGACCTCACATTCTCATCCATATCATGAACACTGCAGCATAATCAAGTATCAGTTTCTAATAAGTTCTGGAAGCCCTTATAATATGGCTTCACACTGTACAACTCAATTGCAAAGGCTTAATGGAAAAAAATTGGTTAATATCAATGTTCTTGAATGCATGTTTAAAAACTTACACACATAGAAAGGAAGAAAGAAGAAAGAAAATGAGGAAAAGTAGAAGGAAGCAAAGGGGAAATAACTGGTAATGAACTGTAGAAGAGAAGATCTCACATTCTTAAAGAAGCTACAATAAAGTAGGAGTGCCCAACATCCTAAATCAAATGGATACATTATTTTGCCCAAGTGTTGTTTGTTAGCACAGATATTTGTCAAAGTATTGCTAAAAGGCAAGACCTGGTGTATAGTCACAGTGTATATTCCAAAGGATTGGAAAATTAAGCAAAGTTATCCTGACATTAAGTCAAATAATTAACTACAACAAGTCAATCATATGTAGACCATATATTTAATTATTGTGTTGCAGATGCTGACTAGGTGTACTACTGCTTTTTTTCACTGACTGAGAACATCAGAGAGGTGTTGCTGAGAACCCTGCTCTTAAAATATTCCACCTTGGTGGCTATGAGAAATGGATGCATTTCTGCTATGACTTGATTGAAAGTATATCATAAAACTGCTAAAGGATAATATTAATATAAACATTCAGTGGCACTCGATGCGTGTTGGAAATACAAGTATCTAATTATTGAGGGAGAGGAAGATGTATATGTAATGTATGTATACACTTATATTTCATATATTTGTAGCCTTTTGGATCCTGACAGATTTCAGTATTTAAAAATTCTTTCTACTTGAAATTGAATGAGTTCTAGATGATTTTTTGGGTAAAATCAGACTTCCTCCCAGAACTTATATTTTCACATATTTTACACAATTTTTGAAAAGATTCTGACATCATGTTTTTGCACTTTCTGTACTTGCATGGTAAAACAGAAAAAAAATGCCCCTAACAACTTGCTTTCTCAAATGCAAGGTAAGCTGTAAAATTTTCATGATTATTTCACTCTGCGTGGATAAAATAGAAAATAAAAAATAAATGCTGGTGCTAGATGTCATATCAAAATCTAAGGGAAGAAAGAAAAAGGAATGAAGTAGGTGTATATTACTACCATATTGTCCTTCTCTCTACAAATATCTAGTGTGCTTACTATTTAAAATAGATTTGCACAATTTATGAAAATAACGTACAGCCATGTCAATGGTTTACGGGCTGGTTCGGCCCGGTTCCGTGACTAGAAGGGCGGAGGGATCCGTGGATCTGCGCCCCCGGAAAAGGAAAATAGGGGACCCCGAAATAATTGAAAACAGCGGCTACAATCTGAGATGAAACAAACTAATTTACTAAATATGGTATCAGCAGAATTTTATAAGGAGAGAGAGAGAGAGTGTGTGAAATTGAAGGTGGATCAGCCTCACCACAACGCTAAGATGAGAAGTGCAGTCCAGTTGAGCCAATGAAGAAGCGCAGGCAGAGAAGCGCAGGCAGAGAAGCGCAAGCGAAGCAGCGCAGGCAAAGAAGAGAGCATCAGGTAACCTTGCCGGGAGTTATATCTCCTCGCTGACTGCAAAGCCCCCTGGGGAAATGTAGCTCTTCTTCTCCTCCGGACAGGCACCCGGAACTTGAGCATCAGCAGTCAAAACCCCAGTACATTACATGATGTTATGATGTGGAATACTGATAACGAAAAATCATAAAACCATGACAAGCCAGCTAGTTAAATACTGTCCATTTAGATAGTCCAGCTTCCTAATATGTCATGGATTGTTTTACTGCCAGGCTTGAGATCCTTGGGTCCATTGGGCCAATAGAAAACACTGCACTTAAAAACGGTTCAAAGGATATAATTCCCTTTAAATTCAATGCCTGAACTGGATTCATAGCAATTAAGTACAGTGAGATGCATTCAGTAAGGAATTCATAAGCACGACAGATCTACATTAGAAAAGTACTTTTCTACCATACTATTTTAACTCCATAACTTACGTTCATCTCTTTTCATAAATTTATTTCCTTATTGAAATATATTTACAGGAAAATGCTTTTAAGAGTTGTGAAGCTGGTACACACATTGATTCATTCATGAGTACTGGAAAAGAAAATAGGATGTATGCAAATAATATGTGGAGTCTTCTACTGTTAAGTCTATGCTGAAAAATAGTTAAGTGCTAAGCAGTTATCCTCTCCTAAAAGGACAGGTCCTATGACTTTACCCAAATAGCATAGTGGCTATCCTGTTTGTCCCTTGGAAGACTCCTATATCATTTTTATCCAGGCAGACATATTTTAATTTGGATACATTCCAGAAAAGCAATTAAAGAACTGCATAACTTTTGGTGTATTTTAATTTGTTCTTCAAAGCAACACTTGCTGATGTGGACTAATTAGCTTTTATGTGCCAGCAAGAGCACAGAACATAATGACAGATGGTAAGCCAGAAAAAAATCTTGTAGCTAAATACCCACTGCCATTGTTAACCTAGAGAGTGACAGCTTTGGTGTTATTTTGTATAGAATGAGAGAATTTTCCTCCAGCTATAGTTAAGTGCTCAAAATATGATGAACTGTTTGTAGAATGGTATATTTGAATGTGAAAAAATCCAACTGACATATCAATGAGGTAGTTATGAGGAATGCTGAAAGTTTCAGTAAGGCAAGACAAGATTTGTGACATCACAAAGCAGTGTCTAACTTCCTAATCAGTTAATCAGATTAAATTTGAGGGGAGATAGTTCAGCTGCTTAATTAAAAATGAAGGGGAAAAAAGTTTTGTTAATGTTTCTGCTCAATACTTTAATGGATCTACTGTAGATATACCAAGATTCATATCAACTAAGAAAAATATGCTTAAGAACTCTGCTGAACAATCAAGCTCTTAGTACCAGGAACACCAAAGGAAAAATGCATTTTAAATTCATGTGCCTCCATGAAAATAGTTTAATACAACTGCACATGCTCTAATTGAAGATTTCTGCAGAATTAAGGGAATACTACTCTAAGAAAAAAAATTCATTTTCGTTTTAAAAAGGCTATTTTACTGTGATGCTTTAATTATATTTTAGTTCACAGATTATATCATTTATCATATAAATAATTGGAAAATACTGATTTATTAATACTTTCAGAAAAAAAATATATTAAGATCTAGGGTAGAGAAGTGGGAAAGAGGAAGGTAACACTCATCTTACATTCAGATCATCAGAGTTACATTCCAAACTCAGAGATTTGATGCTAAAACACACTTAATCAAATTTGAGATGCTGGAGCTTTTTGACAGAACTTTCCAGTAGTTCTGATGATTAACTGTTCTTTAATGGTGAAACTTCTTCCCCTTGCAAAGGTAAATATTTCAGAGGACGCTGCAATGAATCCATTAGTACTAGTCTGTGATGTGACATCATTGTTGTTATTATTATTATTGAATATTTGATCTTTTGGGAATTTTTTTTTGAACAGCTCTTTTTCCCCAAATCTTCCCTACCTCAACTTCCAAAACAAAAAAGTCTCCTTAGAGAAGTAACTTGTATACAACAAGTTAAGTATACGAACAGTTTGTCATTGTTAAGAGGTAAAAAATTCCAATGGCAAAAAGGATTCTAGCATATGTCTGAAATAAAAAATTAACCTTGTTACATCAAGCGTTATTTATTCAGTTTGGAGGAAAACAGAGAATGAAGGCAACAACTTGATTTTCTTGTCTTGTTCTGTGCATTTGTTGATAGAAGAAGCAAGAACAACAGCAGCTACAAACCTGTGCCATTAATTTCAGATGTTTTCCTGATTTGTTCGTTGACTGAATTCTTTCCAGCAGCCAATATAAAGTACAATTCATATGTCAGTTGTAATTGTAGAGCTGATGTTAAGTGAAAAACAGAGCACGTTGTAGACATCACCTACAAACTCTGCTTTTCCATCTTAAGTCTCCAAAATGTACCCATCATTCTCACATACGAAGTACCCTAACACACTCATCATGGAGATACTCTTCACTTTTTCATTATGGCTTGGATTCTCTCATCCTTTTCACAAGGCTCAGGTGGCAACCTCTGACATTTAATATCAGAAAAATTCCTGTCTGGAAGATTTCTATCATTTGCAAACTGTCCTAAGGACATCTGAAATATTCACTACTACCTATGTTACACTACGTCTTTTTAGTAAGCTCCAGCTGAGCGTTGTATATCTGCACATTCAGCCATTCCTGAAAAACATATTAGCAGCCCACATTTTCACATGCAGACTGGCTGTTTAGATTCTCCCAATCCCTAGGCACTGATGTGTTGCCAAAGCACTTTTTATGCTTTGGTTAATACATGTTTTGCTTGTTTGTTTTCAAATATGTGTAGTTGCCTGAGGGTTCTTTATTGCATTTCACAGTAGAGTTCAGATACAGTTCACACACACACAATGCAGCCAGCCAATAATAAAAAGAGGCAAGCTTCAAAATGTCAGGTAATTGTAAAGTGAAATGTAACAAGGGATTTCAAAACATTTCAAACAGATTATCTGAAAGATAGTAAAATTCTTTAACTCTTCTTTGTTCTGTGTTATATCAGAGGTCCTCATAAAATTCTGCCTTGGACAAGAAAGAGTTGCCATACAAAGATGTGTACAGGAGTCTGGCTGAGCAACTTAATTCCACCATATTAAGCCCAGGTAAGGCAAAGGAAATCCCCAGCATTTACAGTCAATGAGAATACAGGAATAAAAATGATGCTCAGCTTGTTACAAGGCTGGCTTTTGAACCAAAGCACTCAAGCTAAGAGATACTTTGATGCTCACCTGTTGCTATATAATTCCCCAGTGAATCAGTCATTATTGTTTCTTTCTGTCATATGGACTAGAGAAATTAGGTAGGCCAATTAATATCTCCAAAATGGACAGGCTTTTATGAAAGAGACAACAAAGAATCTCAACAAAAGAGCAAGGAAGCCTGTGATGAACAAAACTAAAGGGAAAGGAAAGCATCAGGGAACAACAGAGACTACGGATTGCAAGTAATTGCTCCAAAAGTGACTCATTTCAATTATCTCCATGGAAACTACAATAAATACAAAGAACACAATTACACAACTATGTGAGCAAATTCTCATCTACAAAACACTACTTTTCAACAGTCACCACCATTAGCTATACATTTTCACCAGTAATGAACAAAAGCCTGCATGGCACACTTTTAACATCTGAAAAGCATCTTGTCTTCTCAGCAAGGATCTAGATTGTGCTTTGTTTCCTTGAATACGTGTCCCTGGCTCTGGCTCCATATCCTGATTCTTGGTTCTGCCCCCTACATCCCTCAATTAACTGACTTTATCTCCTCATCTTAGAACCTTCTCAATTCAAGATTATTCACAACTCCCACTTTTAGTTTTGCTCTGATGTTACAGCTAGTGTAATCCATAACTTTTCCAAGTCAATCTCAAACTGATTATAATTGTGAATTGCAGTCCTCCACATTGCCCTCTGTAAATTAATCTTCTGCAGTTATCTAAAACATACAAAATACATCTCTGAAAAACTGTTGTGCTGAGTGCAATCAAGGTGAGAGCTTCATGTGTTAATACTTTCAAGATTTGAAAATTGCAATATGATTTCAAAAGAATTTTGAAAACAGTTTGTTCTCATGTTAGCTATTTCTTCTTTTTACATCACAAATGATATTAGAATTTCGAAGCTAGAAGTGGCGAAATGTAACAACATTAAAAAAAAGTGCCTTTTCTTCTGTTAGTGTCAAAATTATTAAGCAGTCTTATGACAGTTTGGATGATTAATCAAAATCTATTATTTCAACTTCATCACAAAATTGGGGAAAAAGATCAAGTTTTCTTTTTCTTCATGATGATGGTAGTCACCTTATAAATACTTGTAACTGCTTCTCATCTGACTAACTAACTGCTAACTAACTTCTGCTCAAGGATGACCTTTCCCTTACTGTTGCAAGATAACACAAGACATTTTGGTATGAAAGAGAAAGAACAATCACAAAATTTCATTGTCCTTGTGTTTACTTGAAAGTTAAGTCACTCTCCATTTAAAAAGGAATAAGGGAGGAGTGATAGCACCTAACGAATATCAGAAACATTAAACCTATTTTTTTTTCCTAAGGAAACACTTTTAAAAATAGTATTTTGAGTATATGAGTTGAACATGGAGATACCTTATCCACACAAATGAAAAGTGCAGGCAGTTTCCTTACTTTCTATTGAAACAAATAGCTTTAGTTTGGATTTAGTGGATTTTTTTGTATGTATTTTGTACAGTCCAGGAAAATGTGCTTTGTCAACTATTCACATCAAGATTTTAAAGAAAAGCAGTAAAAATAGTGGGTTCTGAAGGAATAAAATGTTTTCCTCTTAATCATCCAAAAATAACACAAGAGATTGAAGACTTGACTCAGACCTTTTTTCTTCCTGATAAATTTTGGTTTTACAGGTTACTTAATCTGCTACAACCTGAAAAATCGATATTTTCATATTTTACCTTAGCTACACAGTGCTTTCCTCTATTTATTTTCCTGTCAAACAGATGGCTGAGAAGGCAATAAAGAATCTTGCACCTGGATCAGTACATTTCATATTGTAGATGTGGTATAAAAACCTGACACACTGGGCAATCAGTCTCTTGCTGAAAAAATGAACTGCATTTAATTTTTAATCTGACGAGACTTGATCTGACCAGAACCTAGGCTGTTTTCATTTATTTGTACTGGAGTAAAATGGAGTACAGAAACCAACAAAAATGGGAAGACAGTGTTTAATGAACTTCATTAAAACTAGATATATATTTTGGATAATTGTACAGAAATCACAAAGGAATGGAAAAATAATGATCAAAATATACAATCTGGCCTGTGTGATAATGTAGGAGTTCTAATGTGTGCTCTAGAGAGCAGTGCAGCAGAAAGAAATTCTGGCTGACAGCAAGTTCAACACTTTTCAGTAGCGTGCTCTGGCAGTCAAGAGAGCAAACCATATTTTGGGGTACATTAAACATAACATAGATGACTGGTCAAAGAAGTAATACTGATGCTGAATTTATTGATGGTGTGGCTTCACCTTGAATATTGCATGCAATTCTTGGCTCCACACTATGAAAAGGAGATATTAAGGTCCTTGAAACCATGCAGAGGAGGGCAACAAGGCTGGTAAAAGGGCTGGAGGGCACATCCTCTGAGAAGAAGTTGAAAACAGTGAGATTGTCCAGTGTGCAGAAGAGGAGGTTGAGAGGCGATCTCATTTCTCTGCTGCTCCCCATTAGTGCTGGTGGCAGAACATGTGGGAATGGCCCAAGGTGCCAGTGGAGGGTCAGACTCGACATTAGAAAAAAAATTAGTCTGAGAATGGTCAAAAACTGGAATTACCGATTCACTAGACATTTAAAATATTATTTATCAAAATCAACATAATTAAAAATGCTTCCTTGAATCTGGAATATACATGGAGTTTACTAGCATATTTCAGGTTAAAATATGCCGCAGTATCACTTTTAAAAAACTATCTCTGGAGAGAATTGGTTGCTTATTGCCTGAAATGCAAACAGTTACTTATCTCTTGACAAAATTTATGCATAGATATGTTTGTTTGTTTGTATAAATACTGGCCTTGAAAAAACCTGTAAGAACTTAATGTGAGAAGCAACTCCAAGTAATGCCCTGTTCAAAAATTCCTTTTCAGAAAAGATCAAATATTTTCTTTTAATTTCTGGTACATTTTTAATCTTCAATCTTTATACGCAGGAATTTTTGCTTTTTTCTACATCTCTGAACCAAAATCAGAACCACCACAGTTTTGTTCAGGCCATGTGGCTAAAATCTTTATAGAATCATACACTTCCTGCAAACCTCGAAACACATTTTAAAAACCAGAGTGTGTCACAAGCCTGATTTAACAGCATATTGCTTTGTTAATACTTTAGCAAAAGATTGCTTTTCATGTCTAATATTAAATGCAGCTCCATATTATACAGATGTAGCATTTTTGTATGTATTTGAAATGTAAGTTTGGAAGTTCTTTGTTTTTAAGTTGTTTTTGTTTTTCTTTTAAGGAAAAATGTCATTTTCCTACCAAGCCACCAACAGGAACAAAAGTGGAAATGCAGCCAAACAAAATTCATGCAAATTTAGATAATTCTACAGGCATTTTGTGCCTTTTCACGATTCCTCTAGATGATATTTTTCTAGCTGTTTATTTGAGTACTGACATTTATGTTCTGATATTTTCAGTCATTTAAAGTTTATCCATATTTTGTTTCCTATTTCAATTATAAATTATTATCATTTTAATATAATTTAAGACAGAAAAAAATCAAAATATTACCACCTTTCATCTAAAAATCAAAATGTTTTGTAACTTTTCATGAATTATACTTCACAGCATTTTTTTCTTATAGATAATCCTTGTCATTTCAAAGCATTTAACAGACAGGAAAATAGATGTTCAGTAGGATGACTTGCCTAAGATTAAACAATGAGTCGCAAAGGTACTCACTGGAGTAGGAGGAGCACAACTAGATATACTTCCTATGTGTATGTGAAAGTAGCAATTTATGCATCAAATGACTATAAGATTGACAGACAGTGTGCTTTTTGTCTGTACTTTGACATGGGCTTCTGTAAAACACAGGTGGTTGGTAAACTGCAGTCTGACATTCATTAATTCAGGACATGTTTACACCAGTGAGTTGAATGACAGGAGCTTGCATTTGCAGATGTAAATTCGAATTACCTGGCAGTGACACTAAATAGCAGGATACTCATGGCAACATGGAGTTTTGTGAAGATGGTTAGACCGACGCCTGGCTTATAGATTGTGCTGAGCTGTTATGTGGTGTGAACGCAGACAGAAATATGAGGATTAGAGCAAAACTATTGCATATGTTGATCACAGAATCCTGGGAGCAGTCACTATTTGGACTTCAGAGATAAGCCTCTGGGGGTAATGCTCCAGCTCTTAGATCTGCTCTGTGAAGACATAACGTGTGCCCCATCTTGAACCTTCCACACTGCTGTAGTGAAATACAGCAAGACTATAGAATTTTGCTGTGGTTTATTGGTATGATTTACCACCACCATCTCCACTACTTTCATGCGTAGACATCACTTCAGGCAATATAATAAATCTACCCAATGAACAAGTACTAAAAATACTGGCAATAAGTAAAAAAGTGACACTGTGATACTTAAGTATAGATCCTGTTGTCTTTTATTGTGCGTGTACATTTTTTTCTTCTAGAGTGCTGTTGGAGCTAAACCGTACACATTTACTCATTTTCTTCCTCCTTCAGTGGGTAGGTGGAAGAGGAAAGGAAGTGAAAAAGCAAGGAAACTTGTGAATTGAGGCAAAAGTTGTTTGATAAGTGAAGAAGTGGAAGAAGTGAGAAAGAAAACAAAATCTAGTAAGTCAATCAATTATCACCTCTCATATCATATCACCTATCATAAATTATGATTTATGCACAGTCAGTTCCTGAACATAAGATGGCGAGTGAACCTAAACATTCTCTCTTCATTTTTGTTGCTGAGCATGATTTTATGTGGCATGGAGTATCTCCTTAATTAATATGGTTCTATTTGTTTTTTTTTTTTCTTCTTTTTTTTTAATTTGTGAAACATTAGAATATTCTAATGGTAGTCTAAAGGTCTAAAGGTCTAAAGGCATGAAAGTTAGTACAGTGTATGCTATATGAGTTACTTGGTGAATTAGGAACAAACCAAGATGCTTCAGGGATTAATATAAATTCCACTAAAAACTTAAGCCTCAGGTGCAGTCCATCTAACTTTAGATATTAATTGAACTACTTTGTAAAAGACTCTCATGCTAGGTTGTCCCTCTAATCAATGCACTTTCACATGATGACTGAGATGTCTTGAATTACCTGGGAAAAGTGCTCTCTTCTTTCTGCTGACTCTAGAGAGGCACTGGAAACAGAGTATCTCAATTATGTGCCTACAGTTAAATGAGAACAACTTGTATCTGAATGCATCAAAATTTTCATATGTCTTAAATGCTCAGTGTATAAATGAATTCTCCTTTTCAGACATCTTTTTAATTGGAAGAGAGGGCAGACTTCCCATACTTTTATGTAAACAGGAAAACTAGATGTTCTCTCAGATTTCACAGCAATGATATATATATTTTTTTTTAATGGCATGATTTAATGCCTTTTTGATGAGCATGCCAATATTTCCTCCTAGTCTAATACTTAAGCTTTGTAGATCCAGTATTTTTCTTCCAATACATGCATTTCCTTGAGGTAAGAATTTGTAATCTACTTTTACTAACAAGTATCTTCCTCTCTACCAGATAGTCTCCGCCTTCTTTGTTCACAAATGTCAAAGTACATCTTAATCTATTTCTTATTTTAGAAGGGTTTATTCCGTTCTGTGTAGTTCCTTGATGCATTTTTAGCCAGCATTTTTGGTAGTTGGCATTAAATTTTTTTCTGATTTTGGTACTCAGAGGCAGGAGAAGAATATTCCCAGATCCCCAGATGCACCCTTTGTACAAATGTACAGGAGAAGATGAAGCCATGGCTAGGTAACTTACCCTAGATATCCTGGTGTAGCTGTTTTGACACATTAGGTAAACACAGGCATAGAACATCAAGTGTTACATCCTTTTCAGGACAGGAGGAATACCCTGTCAATAAGTCATTCCCTTCACTGTCCATTAAATTGGAAACTGACAACTTCTCTCTGAATTATTATTTCTCAGAGCTGTTACATACACTACATTTTTTCTAACATATAAGAGCAGCAAACTACACAGCTTGCAGTCTCAACACCATTTTAGCATATGGTACCTCCACGATCTTCTCAGAATATAGAAAACCATGGAAGTTAGTTCTGGAAATAGCTCAATAATACGGGCCCTAAAATGCAATACTACTAAGTCTCCCTGGAGATTAGGAACTTCTCTTGCTTAATGTGGTTAAGTACCCAGAAACTATGACAATAAATATAAAATATTAGACAAAACCTAGTGTGAATAAACATGTATTTTAATAAAAGCATAACTGATTTAGTAAATAACATAACATACAAACCTGTCATTGTTAATCACATACTAAAATTCTGAATAAACATATCTGAATAAAGCCACCAAATTATTTTGGCTCTGTGATTAATCAATGTACTTATCTTTGTACCTTTGCTGTACATATGATATTCTATGATTCTATGATTCACAACCAAGATGAAATTAAATGTCTTTGGATCAGTTGTTTTGGTTACACACACTATAGCATAAATCACATATAAAGTGGGAAGACAACAGATTCTAGGGAACAGCTTGACACCTTTCAAAGGATGATTAGATAAGGGAAATTAAATGTCATGTTTTAGAGGAATATACCAATCAGTGCAGAAACAAAGGAGTTACCTTTACTTACATTCATGCATAGTAATTTTTGAACGTTTTTCAGGACTGGACTTTTGGAAGTTAAGATGCTTTAGCTATTTTAATCTATTTTAACTCCCAGAGCTAAAATAACCTGATTCGACCTGATCCAGGCCTGATTGAAAATAGCTGCTATTGAATTTCTATCTGTAAATAATGTACAGAATCATAGTACAAGTTGATATTAAGGTGAACACAGTAGTTACTCATTCTTTCTTCACTGACTGCCAGTCTTTCCATCCTCTCACAGAAGTAGTCATCTGCAAATTTCCAAATGTAAATTCTTGCTGCTTCTGCTATAGATAAGGGTTGGGAAGCTTTCTAAATGCAATTGAAACAAGTTCTGAACATTCTGTGCTGTTCATGCTCTGAAGAAAGTTGTCTCTGAAGCACTGCTTATTGAGTGTCCTGCTTGTACCATGTTCTTGCAGCACGAATAGGACCTTAAGTGCACACCAGCAGGAAGTAATTAGTGTGTTTCATTTTTATATTTTTATTTATAATTTATAATATTTTATAAGAGAAAATATTTATGAGACCGCAGTTGGATTGTTTTCTAGTGAGATCTTTTCCTCTAAAGAGAAGAAGAAATAATTTCACCAGAAAAATAGAGAGGAGAAGAGAGATAAAAAGCAAATCTACACTTTACATTTATTTTATTGAATTACTTTGAGAATTACCTAGTCATAATATTACTTTCTTCTGGGTTTTGCTGTGTTTGTTTGTTCTAAATGAAACAGTGCTTAATAGCTATACCAAATGATCTTCTGAATATGTATAGTATATTTTGTCTCATGCTGACAGTATCTTTATTTGTTTAATTTTAACTGTCATGAATACAGAATAATATTGTTTAATGATTATGGAAAATACTATTATTGATATTTTTTGCTTGATTATTCCTGTGCTTCAATGTATGAAACAAACATGTTTACATCCATATTAAGCTTTAATATTACATTTTAAAATAAATATTTATTTTAAAATAAATATTTATTTTTTTCATAAATATTTAATATATGGATTAAATTTAAAGTTAAGATCGATGAGGCTCACAGAAGTGACTTATCCTGAATTATACCAGTGGGTAAGATAAAATAAACCTTTAAACATTTGATTCTGTAATTTACTTCTTTTACTCCGTTTTTCTATCCCATTATGATATAAGGTCCAGGTAGATGATAACACTGAGAAAATAGAGCAATAAAATCCACTAAATTTAGGAATACATCTATAATATCTGCTAACTCACTCATTACTTTGAGGTGAATACCATCAAGATGAAGAAACTAGTATAAACAAGAGCTGACTGAAAAAAATTGAAGAGTCCCTTAATGCACACTCTAACTAGATTAGATACTAATTAAATCTTTAATTATTTTGTTTCCTGATATGGCTTGAAAAATTCTGCATTTGCAAGGAGTAAGGCAAGAATTATATATATTTAAAACTGTATTTGATATAATAATTTGTCTTTAAATCTGAAAAATAGGAATCTGGGGAGAAAGAAGAGGAGAAAAAAGAGAATAGAGAAAGAAAAATTTAAAGACACTTCTCTAGATTATATGCTTTTGTATTTTTCAAAATATCAGAAAATTTTCTGAAAGAAAAAAAAAAACATGTTTGAAAAAGATAAGTGTAATTTTTCAGCAGAGAGAACAAAAGACTGCATTTTTTTCTGTTAAAACTAAAAACCTGTCCCCAAATCAGTTGATGAGGTTCACCATGCAAGTGTGCTGACCCTTATTTGCATTACCAAATGACCATCAGCCCTTGAGATCTAGAGACTGGGAGAACAACAGTACTGAAAGTGTTTATTCAAGGCATTAAGTGAACTGCTGAATCAATTCAGGACGCAAACAATGAGAACAGGATGAAACATACTGGGGACAACTGCTGCTAATTTTCTACTTATCTAGTACAAAAAAAGATCCACAATTGCTTGAAGAGAGCTGAGAAACAAAACTGAGTCATTAGCTATGTAACAGAGGAAAAAAGACATGATACATGAAACAAAAGGCAATATTCCTGAATGTTGGTTTTCTCAGGATGCTAGAAAGGAGATAAAAAATTTCTCCACGAAAGTAAGATTTTATGGTATCTTATAATTTGTTTCCCCTGCAAAGTTTTATCGTAGGGCATTTTTTTCAACTGTAGGAAGTTTATGAGTAATGAAAGTTTACCTTTTAAGCATTTAGAAATCACCTTGATGGTTGTCTTGACAGTTAAGATAATTGATTTACCTCATGATCTTTGGCTATCCAGAATATATCTTGTTTTTCACATTGCAGTTACACTGCTGAAACATAGCACCCACCACCTTCACTGTGCTCACTTCTACTATTCGATCTCCACAAATATTCAGCAAGAGTTGTTGACTGTCAGTGAGTGCAGTTTTTTCCATATGGAGGAATTCAGTAACACATGATTGCTTCATATGCACTTCCATGTCAGACACCACTCTGTCGGATTGCTCTTCTGCTGCCATCTTTCACATGGCAGCAGTATATAATAGGATATTGGCAGGAAGATTCAGCCTCTACTGCCATAGCGCCAACATGTACCTCTCACATCGTGGCCCAACATAATAAATAAGAGCTATTACATTCCAAGCAGCCTTTGTACATTAGATGCCTTAAGCTGGATGATCAGTGCTATTCAAAGGCATGTGATGTATTTGACTCAGATACAAATCTGAAGTGCACAGTTCTTCTGCAAGTTCTGTTCTATCTGTCAGTCTCATACAAATATCTCAGACACTTTAGAGTATCTCAGATGACACTGGATGTTAAGTAATTAAATCCAATCTCAGTGTACTTTTTTTTTTTCTGTTGAATGCATTTATCAATCAATTAATTTAACCTTGAATGAAAGAAGTTGTCAGTGTAAGATTTTTATTTATTTTTTAATAATATTTATCTTTGGAAATATTGCATCTATTAATATCACAGTCATGCAGTAATATTTATAAAATCCTTGCACAGACTGATTAATATGTTTAGCATATTTACAAAAAGCTGGCACAAGGAAGGGAAGATAATAAATTCCTGATGAAAATGCTCCGGCACAACAATCAGTATGATTATTTCAACTTCATTAGATTATTATTTTTCTTTGCATACTTAGTACACCAATAGCCAAATAATTTAAGCGCAAATTTTTTTCTGATTAATAAGGGAAATATTTATAACAGTTTTAATGATATTCTTTGCTTGCCATTTATGAGAGGAAGAAAGAAAGAAAGGACATATAAAAAAAGGGTTGGTTTTTTTTTTTTTTTAAACGAAACTTATAATGTGATGAAACACAAACTTTTAAAGAAAAGAGGGAACTGAAAACAGGTGAAACAAATAAGAAGATCACATCCTGTGTGAATTGTGTAGAAAATTAATTTCTACACTGAATGCCTTTGTCATTAAAAGTGCAGCTCTAGACATAGACAAATCTCCTGGATGGAGATTTATAAATTCTGCTGTGGTAAAAAAGCTTTCAGAAAATAGCATACAAATTTGACCTATACTGAATGTTCTTTTTTATTAGCTAAACAATCTTAAGGCCCCCAAGGTTTGCTTTGCAGCTGTAGGTACTTCTGTACTTTTATTTGCGTTGATGGTCTCATTAAAGTTAAGGCATAATTTAGCTTCAGAAAAGCCACTGAAATGGGTAATGTTGTACTCTAAATTGTTATGATTGCAGTATAATATAAACTCGCAGAAAACAACAGGGATTATAGCTTTCATTTTCTAATCAAAGACATTTAACACATCTGGTGCTGATTATTATATCAGCAAATATAATTATATTTTCTTAAAGTTAAGTGAAAAACAGCAGCAGAATTATAATACCACTGTCATAAAAACATACTTTTCCATTTTGTTAATGAAAGTCACCTTGTACTGGATAAGAAAAAGCATAAGCTATGAATTGATACTCTAAGTTGTTTCTACTGAAAAGAGACTCATTATGTAAAGTCATCTGCTGGGAACTGCATTATAGTTGTTGTGCTTAATATGTTACTCCTGAACTGAAAGACTACTGTTTTGAGATACATTTCCTCAATTCTTTCAACTCACCAAGGCCCAAATATGACAGAAAACTTGTAATTAAAATAGATAATAAATAAATAAAACTAAAATGAGATACAAAAGAATTATAAGCACAAGAAACATAAGCCACTGAAAATCTTTAGTTTTGTACAAATAATTCCATACTTATCACCTCCATGAATGTTATTTCTGTTCTAAAATGAATATTAAAGGATGGGAAATTTTCCAGGAGTAATTTTAGGAATGTAATGAGTTGCATATAAGAGATGTATTTTTTTTTTTTATTAAGTTGAAAAAAAAAAAAAAGAAACAACTGAGATAGCACTGGAGAAACTTAGAAAAAAAAAAATGAAGACATTATTAGGGAATTACCATTTTCAAAAAATTCCTCCTACTTTCCTCAGGTTTGTTCCAAAGAGATGAGAGTCCAGCTTCCTTTCATGGCTAAATAAATGTTAATGTTAAGAACATAAAAAGTTTATAATGTAATAAGTTAGGAAAATGTTCAATTGCTTGAAGATGAAGACAGTCAAAATAATGCATGTATCAGTCACAGAAAATTCTTTTATTTCAATGCATCATTCAGGGCAGAAATTGGATGATGAGAACCAGTGACAGCATCTGCAGCATGGTTCCCATGCAAGTGGGATACATACTTAGAACTGGTTAGTTTGGCAGGCTCTCATCCTGTTCCAGTCTAACAGCACATATGCTGTTCTGCAGTCTTGCTCATTTGTCGGGGACAAATTTTCCACAGCAATAGTGCATTCATTTTAGCATAAGACTAATTGGTTTCAGTTCAGATAGAACTAGTAAACCTAATTTTGCTAGATGTGGGGAGAGTTTGCTGCTTTCAGAATATCTCTGCAGCATCAGTGATCATTCAGTTTCAGAAATCTTTCACTTAAGATCAAAAATACCTTGACTGACATAAAGCTTTCTGTGATGTTGAAATGCTATCAGAGGAACATGGAAATTAATTCTTTCAATAAGAAATAAATTATTCTTATCAGTAGTTGATCACTTCATTGTAGGAAGGGGAAATTATTTTACTCAAAGAACTAAGACTCTGTAGTCATGGAAATTCATGGTTTTGAGCCATTTCACTTGTCTGAAAAGAGGGTATTAAACCATGTATCCTGAGTTACTGTACTCATTGTATGAAGTAAATGCATCCTCATGGGATGCAATAATGAAAAAGTATTAAAGAACAGAAACAGAAGAAAATATCTTCAACTTTACAAGCATGAGAGATCCCAATCTGGATGTTCAACATAAGGGTTTATGAAGCCTAAAAAGCTAAGTGACTGAGGAAATAATGTGGCACAGCTGCATGAACACCTCAAATACCTCATATGAAATGTCCTTAATTACCAGTGTTGAAGAGAGATAGATATTACCCAAAGATTTATATTCTTTCATTTGGATATAACAAAATCTGGACTGTTGATTTTTATTGATTTATTTATTATTTTAATTGCATAATAGTTTTGTGGCCATAGAACAAACCTTTTTTGTAACGAGATCTGTTTGAGATGAGAAGAGTAAAAGAGAGCTTATAAAAAGTTCTGTTTTCTTCTCTTCAACCTATGAATGTATATATACATACACATACTTTCATATGTATGTATAGGTATGAATATAGATATGTATGCATATACATAAACTTTTTTTTTTTTTACTGCAACAAAGATGTCATATAAAAGTCAACAAGTTGTTATTGTACTATCACAAAAGAGCTTTTAAGTTGATTTATACCTAAAATTTAGATAAATAAGGAAGGAAGGAAGGAAGGAAGGAAGGAAGGAAGGAAGGAAGGAAGGAAGGAAGGAAGGAAGGAAGGAAGGAAGCTTAAATGCATTGTCTCCAAATCCTTCTCATCAACATAAAAACACCCCTCCAAAGGAGCTGGAATAAGTGAGAGTATAGCAAAGCTTTGAGGTTTTGATGTTTTAAAGAGAGTAAGTTAAGTGAATTTTCCCTTGCTATCTCATTATCATTACAACTACTTTCTGACTCTGTCTGTCAGCTACTTATGCTGTGCACAAGTTGTCCTACTCTGGAGCCAGCCCTTATCTTCCAACATAGAATTAAGTTTAATTTTATCAGATGTTTGGGATTTCAAATCTCTCTTTGATCTCTAAAACAACCTTTTCTGAAGAGGTGATAAAACTAATGAATTGCAAATCACCTTTGATAGTTCTGAGATTTTAGTGTAAGTATTAGGAAGGATAGCACAACATACCACACAAAGCAGAAGCTTTTTGAAAATCATTGTAAAGCTTCTTATTAAGAATACTGTTCCCATAGTAGTCCTAATTGCCTGGGAAACTAGTACTTACATTAAAGTGCTTGTGGAAGAAGTATGAAGAGAGTTACTTATCATTACATTTCTGTTTGAGTGTATATGAATGTATATGTCACTGAAGTCACAGAAAGCCCTACTAGTCATGTCCCCCAAGGCTTTCTCACCCTGCCCAGACCAGTCCTTGAGCTATCACCTCTGTTAATCTCCATGCCTTCTCGTTCATTTCTGGAGCATCTACCACCCCTCAGGTGGAGTTCAAAGGAACTTTGTGATGAGCAGTTTTCAGCCAAGTTGATTTGCCTCTTGTAAGGAACTCACATTTCTTACAGGAGGGAAGTGCAAAGTGGAAGTGGGAGGCTTGATGAACAGATTGGTCAACTGCATCATCACAGTGAGTACTTTACAAGTGCACTTAAATTCAGAGAGCAACTGCCACTGAACTCAGTGATACTCCAGAAAGCCACAGAAAAAGGATGCCCACCTTTGAGAAAACATCAGTAATGGCAAATATCTAATGAGTTCATATGTATTTCCTTTCACTACAGGAGATCATATTGTTCACCAGCAAACTCTTAGCCGTTGAATATTTGACTCTGTTCATCTCAGGTATGCAAACAATTTCTCAAAGCTTGAATTCTTCTTGCAGAAGCATAACCAAAGGAGATAGAGTGCTCTACAACTGAAGGACCTACAGGAAAGACGTGAAATTCAGACTCATAGAGGAGCACTGACCCCTCAGAGATGTGCCTCCTCTACAGTGCTAGTAACAGATCTCAACCTACAGTCATCATCTATTTCTCCTGACTGCAGGGAAAGGTGATCATGATCACAATAGTGAATTATATTTATTTTGTTTCATTGCTTTCCTGTGTACTCTACATTTCTTAAAGAACATCTTGGGAGGGCTGTTTTAGACAGAGGAGCACATTTCTTCTCCCATGACAGCAAACAAACATGCAAAGATAATGGAACATTCCAAGGATGCTGAAAAGGTATAAAGGAGATGCACTCTTTTTACTAAGGGACTAGAGAGATTTTATGGTTCTTGGTGCCATTCAGAAAGTTATTAAGTAGACAAATTATTCCTGGAAGCAGATATTCTGTCATTATTCCGTTATTGACAGGGTGAAATCAATGAGCTCATTATAAAACATATTTATTTCCATTCTATGTGACATGATCATTTTGCACTATCATTGTTTAAAATGTGATATGTTCCATTTATATTTCAGTCATTTCTGTCTGTCTGTCTGTCTGTCTCTCTCTCTCTCTTTTTTTTTTCATAAGTTTAAGGGTATCTTGCTCTTTGAGAATGTGGTTTAGAATGTGGGTGGTTTTTTTGTTTTGTTTTTTTGTTTTGTTTTTTTTTCCCCTGAATTAAAAGTCCTAGAAATATTTACCTCAAAGCTTTGACTTACTGAGATCCTGCCAAAGCTAGCAAGGCAGAAAAGAAAATGTGATCTCCATGAAAGATTACTGGGAATTCACCTGGACATTTACTCCTTTCTGCTTTAAAATAGCAGAAGTACAGGAGGAGCTTCTGAACCTGGGTCAGAACAAAATGATAGGTTCTAAACACCTCTTGACATGTCCTTCACAAAGAAATCTCTTTGTGAAGAGTCTTTAAAAGAGACATTCCATTTTTCACCATTTCTTTTTTTCCTGCTTTTCCTGTTTTGATACTATATCACTTGTTTTCCTCTAATGTTGCTCATTAGTCTTATGCTTCAGAAGTGTATTCACAAATCACCCTTTTTTTTTTTAGATAAATGAATGGCTACCCAGTGAGCGTCTTATGTTTCTGGTAAGCCTAATTGAGCAGCGGGCTATTTCTTCTTATACATCTGCATCTTATACTTTGGGAAGAACTAGATGTTAGGGATATTTGAAATTAGTTATGCCTATTGACAGTCCCTTTCAGAACTTGAAGTTCCAGTGGGATTCCTCACTTTCATTAATGTTTACTTCCTTCTGACACGTTTTATTTTGCCTTGATTTCTGAGTTTTGAGAGTGGTAGATTTTAGGATGAAGAATGCAGAAGGATAACATACATTCCAAGAGAAATTACAGAAAGTTCCTAGGCCAAAATATTCTGCCAGTGGAGTTAGAGATATTTAGAAGCCTCTTGTCATAGAAGCAGTGAATATAGCTGGAGGTCTCATTTTCAGGAGTTTGTAAGCACTTGTCAGAAATCAAGAGTGAATGTAAGAAATATGATTTCAGTCTCTTATGAAGTCTCCTGCTGAATCTAAGTAATTTTTAATAATGGTTGCAAAAAAGAGAGGAATTTGAGGGATTATCCTCAAATTGGATGATTTGTTTTAGCGTGAGCTAAAGCTGAGCTAATACATGATTTCAGTGCCAGGAATGGACTCATGGAAATATGGCAAGGCTGTCAACAAATCCTGCTGTACTGTTACAGATGGCAATAAAATTAATGGAATAGACCTTACATCAACTGATATTTATGTACCTCGTTCTGTTAGCTATTCACACCCTTCTTGAAATTCTATCTTTTCAAACAAACCACGTCTCATCTTCCTGCACTTTCTGGAAAATAAAGACCATTTCTGTTTAGTTGCAGACTATTTAATGAATTTGCATGGTGTGCAAAAGAATGTGAACACAATGATCTGTGTGGAATAGTTGCCCATGCATGTAAGTCTGGTGGCTCTTCAAACCACAAGTATACATATTTTTTGCATGTTTTCTGTATCAACAAAGAAATACAAAAACACTGGAAATGTAAATTTCTGGCTTTGGGCCAAGTATTGTTGTTGGCTGCATAAGTAACATCTGGGAAGCTGAAGTATTGTCAGAAGGACACGTTTTCTAGGACTAGGTAGCTTCTGCCTAACCATGCCCATGAAAAGCACAAGCTTGACGGTCACTTGCACTATTAAGACAAACACTTCAGAAGTGGTAAAAACAGTTTTGTATCTTACCTCTTTCCCTATGTGATCATGGCTACTCCCTGATCCCTGAGATTATTTTCTCCTCCGTCTCCACAGTTATTGCCTCTATGCTAATGTTCTCGTCCCCTCTCCTTGTCAGATAACCTCATTTCAACACACTGTACAGTCTCGGTAAAGAAACTTAGTCTCAATATCTAAAAATAACAAACGTAAATACGTATTTGTACGATTTGGTGATGGGTAAGGTTCAGAAGATTATAATAAAGTGAGTTATATGAGCCTGGCAAACAGTTACTGATGGAGTTCTTTATTACTCCATTTTAGGGTCAATATTCTTCAATGTTCTGATCGTTTACTTAGATGCAGAACTTGAAGGTACATTAAGTTTGGTGATGACACAAAACTGATCTCCAAAAATTAGAGGGCTAAGCAATATCTGACCACGTGAATTTTAATGAGAGCAAATGCCAAATTCTGCACATTGGATAAGACAGTCCTGGATGCATGTGCAGATTAAAGGATGCGAAGCTGAAGTCCAGTCCCACAGAAAATGGCTTGGACATTAATCACAAGCTAAATGAGAGTCAAGAGGGTGTCCTGACAGACAAAAGAACCAAACACACCCTGCGATGTATCAGACACAGTTATGCTAGATGGTCAAGTGAAGGTATCTTTACTGAGAACTTAGATGGTCACTGAAACAGACTCACTACAGAAATAGTCACAGCACCAAACTTACTGGAGTTCAAGAAGCATTTGGACAATGGTCTCAGAAATAGGGCTTGAATTTTGAGTGATTCTGTTTGTTGCCAGGAGTTCAGTTTGACGATGGAGTCTCTTTCATCTCTGTGATGCTATGTTTCTCTCTCAAGGATAAAGACATGAAACAAGGGACTAGAAGCTTTTATACAGACAAGTGAGTGCTATTTGGTTTGAGTCATACTAGTCGATTGTAGGTTGGGCTGCCTGGTTTACCTGGGAAAGGCTTGTGACATAAGTCCGATATAGTATTGAAATAGAGTTTGGTTAAAGTTTCAGAAGGTGAAGATTAATAAATCTATGGTAGAAATAACTTAAGGTCTTATGAGACAGATATAGAAAGAAATATAACTTTTAAAACTCTCCTAAACTAGAGAGATGAAGCTTATCTATACTACTTTAAGTTATATACATTCTTACTGTTTGAATTTATATAGATTCTCAGAGATTTTGGGGGAAATCTATGTCTCTAAACTAAAGATCTGGTTATTGAATATAATAAAGTGATTAAGTCAAATAATTAATTTCATTGTAAGCTTGTCCTATAATCTTTTTAGACATTGAGATATATTCTCTGGCATTGGGTTCCTTGATGGTCATACTACATCATGTTTACTATGAAATATATGACATAGCTGATATATATATTTTTAATTGTAATAGTCTAACTCCACCTATTCCACAAATGGAACAACTGAACACAGAAACAAAATTATACTCCTATAGAAAGACAAACACAAAATCCATTAAGAGAAAAACAGAGTTCTTTTAGATTTTGTTTCTGAAGTACAACCAAAACTTTTTTCGTGAGTAAGAAAAAAGAAGGAAAAAGAAAAAGAGGTAATATAAATCTTATAAATAAATCTCAGAAATACAGTTAGAATTAAGACATTAGACAGGTTTTTGTACATTTTTATTTCCTTATGTTTCTTTATCTGAGGCAGACTGGTCACAAATTTTCATTAAATGGTATAATCTTAACAATGAACTTATACATAATGTTCCTCCTCACTGATTAGCTTAAAGTATGAAATATGTTGGAGCTGAGTATGTGAGCTCACACCTTCATCTATATGATTACATCCTGTTTTGTGTGTTCAGTAACAACTTCTAACTTTTAAAGCCAGAAAATAATGCAATCGATGTTCCTTTATTCTCTCTAATCCAAACAATTTGGCTGTAATGCTGATTATTACAAGCTCTTACTTAGAGCATTAAAGATCTACTTCTAGGCTCATCCACATTGCCATGGGCTTTCTACTCTCTCAATTAGGACAGGTGGCTCTTGGTGATCATGGTGTTTTTCTAGACTGTTGGTATCCAAGAGATTGAGACTATAAGCAATGCATCACACTTATCTCATTACAATCTTCAAAGAGCCAGTGTGCATTTTTGTCTTCAAACAAAGCTGTTTATAATTACTGAACTGTCAAAGTGCCAGAAACTCTCTCCAGCTCCTATTCAACTGAGTATGTCTTAGATTTGTCAGAAATGACTTATCTGCAAGTGCAGTCTGTACCTAGAGATTTTACCCATTCAGCTGGTGGTAATTATATTTATTGGAAACAATAATATTTGGAACACCATTCCTTATTTTCATAAATTTAAATTCTCTTGATTAGGTCTTGACAGCAAATAGTGAGAAACTTGAGAGCCCAAGTTAAAACAAATGGATAATGAATGAATATTAATATTTGTCATTGTATATATGTGAGATGGAAAATCAGAAAACAGAATTATCACAGACAAAGGTAACCTATGGAATAAGGAACACTTTCTCAATCTATGGAATAAGAAACACTTTCTCAATCTCCTGTCACTATTTTAGTAAGTTAGTAAGTACCTGATTCATTACCAGCTTGGAAATGAGGAGAAAATATAGATGACAACATTCTCCTATCTAATAACCAGTAAATGTGTTAGGTTTAAATGAGTAACATTGCTTCACAGAGGCTGAAGAGGTTATGTTTCTGTGACATATCAGGTTGCCCTCAAAGTTTTATGAAATCTTTTCTTTGTCCTTCCATTTATTCAGTTACTTGTCCACTATTTTGAATAGATATTATACAAATATAAATAAAAATATCTATAGACTTAGACAAATTTGTCTCTTGCCTTTAAAGAGATGATTTGCAGAATGAAGGGAATCTCTTATATTGCTAATTGCCAATAATTTTTGCGTTCAAAGCTTATTTCTTATGTACTAATCTGAATATGAATTTATGTTGGGGTTCACTACTGAGAGATGAGACTGTTACTGCCCAAAAATTACCAGCAGTTTTAACTGCTGATCTGGATGAACTGCTTAGTTCATAACATACAACTTCATCACTCATTTAGGAAAGATCAAAACCACACCTGAATTTTTGTGAATGCATTTGCAACATTACAAATGGATGTAGCATTTAAGTCTGTCAGTTGAGGAGTTTCCAATATGGATGTGCACATATAGACAGCACACATTAAATTCTCTTATAATTTGTAATAGCATAGCATATGTTTATTGAAGTTAAAAAATTGTATTGTAAAAATAAGTTGTCATTGAGGTGATGTTGAGATCCATCACGTCCTCAAAGAGAAATTTAACCTGAGGATGTATTTGACTGTACAGTGAGGAAGAACAGATATGGTAAAATTTGCAAGACTTGTTATGTTACATTTTCCATGGGTATATAGCAGTAACAAAGGCTTGTCTTCCCTGTTCTTGCATAATGGAAAAGGTTCACATCAACAATGAATGCCTAAATAATTATATATATATATATCTGTATATACAAATATATACAGATATATATATATATAGTCAAAATAATAATACACACTATAGACACTTTTACTGTTAATAAAACTCTCTCTGACTCATTATTGTGGTAGAAAGAAGTTCAGGACATGATTTCAGCTAGTAGGCTGGTGTTGACTGGGTTAGAGTTATTTAGTTGCTTGTACGACGTTGTTTTCCAACATTTTAATTACTGCTGAGTAGTACTTACACAGAAATCTTTTCTGCTTCTCATGCTGCAACTGCCAATGAGGAATTTAGGGGTGGACCCAAAGCTGAGGGAGGGTGCAGCCAGAACTGCTGATCCAAATAGGCACAAGGGATATCCATACGGTGTCATGCCCAGCAATAAAAATTGGAGGAAAGAAGGAGCATAGGGGGGGATATTCAGAGTTACTTTGTTTGTCTTCCTAAGATATAATAATAATAATCCTCACTTTCCTGAAAATAACTATCTATCTGTTGATAGAAAGTGGTGAAGAAATCCTTTATTTTGCTCCATTTGCCTGTGCATTTTTCTCTTTCCTTATTACATGTTCTTCATCTCAAACTATGCTTTAGTTTTACCTCAAACTGTTGTTTTAGTTTTATCCTTCTAATTCCCTCCACATTCTCACTGTGGGATTAAGCAAGCAACTGTGTGGTGTTTAGCTGCCTACTATCCCACAACAAACAACTAATTTAAACATCTGGTTTTAGAAAAATATCTCTAAATTTAGTTGAGATAGGGACATATCACCAGATTTACTATATAAGTGTTTCAATCCTGGTCAATTAATCTGATTTTACATAGGTGGCATTGTGCCTCTCCTCTGTGGTCATGCACCATGCCAATAGGAGTAGCCGATCTTCAACTTCTGCCCCTGAGCATAGTCCAAGGAAGTGGGAATCAAAGATGATATTCTGTAGCAGTTTAATGGTTTCAAAGAAGTTACAAAACAGTAGAAAGTAAATCCCTACATTAATAAATATATTTCCACAGGTCACTTTTCTGGACTTATTCTCTCAGAAATCTTTCATTTAATTAAAAAAGCAAAAAGAGAGAGAAAAATGTGCTACTTTGAGGTTCAATTATATAGCCAATTCCTTCACTTTAATCTAGTCAGGCTGAGAAGTAAATAACCTATGTTTTGTTTTTGCAGTCTGACAACACAAATTTTAGTCAAAGACTGCAGGAGAGCTAAAAAATTTGAAGTTTCCAGAAAACAAAAACAAAAAAAAATTTATCGGTTGTCTTAGGATTTACTTCTTTTCTTTCTAGTTTTGAGTTGGATTACATCCTTTGTAGTGATATTCAAGTGAAGAAAGACAGAATTGATTCTTTTAATCGACAGAAATTGTCAGTTCTGAAGAACTCAGGTCCCCATTACTCTCTCTTCGAATAGAGATCTGGAAACAACAGAACATGAAAATATTTTCTGAGTTTGTTGCAGCGTATCTGTATTAATAGTCAGCATCCTAGATGATGGTTTAAAACTAGGCACCCAAACAGCTTGTGCAGATTCTGATTTACTCAGTGTTTGAAGAAGTGACCTTAAATCTAAACGGAAGTGATCTGTTATATACAATAACAGACAGAGTTAAAGAGGCAGAAACAGTAGCTGAACAATTATCGTTATACTTCGTGTCAGTACCATGAAAAATAAGAAGTCATAGTGGAAATATTTATAGTCATTCCAAAGATAAAGAAGTACTGTTGGAGGCACTACTGAAAATGGGAATGGAAAGAAATTTTTCTTACAGTTATTTTTTAATTCTGTACTGATAAAAATTACTGATGTAACAATCAAAGTTTTGGGGAATATAGGCAAAGTGTGACATTTTATTTTTAAAGTAAAATTTCACTCAAATATGAAATTTTTAAAGGTTGTTAAAATATACAGATACTATGATTGCTTCAATGAAAATAATATATCAGAATAATTAAATTAATGCTACATTAAAATTAGTTACAGTAAATAACAGTTTGCATTGCATTTGTTAAGTCTGAGTTTAGTCTATATGAGAAAATTAATCTGCAATGAGTTACTGGATTTAGTTGTTAATGATCACATTTTCTGTAAGCAGTACAATATCATAATGTTAGGTCAACAACAGCTTTATGATTATTTATATCATTGTTGAAGCCAGAATATTCTCTGGCCACATAGTCATTTCAATCCCTTTTTCAGTGAGAAAACTTCTGAGGACTGTGCTTTTCTTTTTTTCTTACTTGAGGGAAAACAAGAAAGAAAATCACAAATCTTAGAGATGACCTTCTGACAAGAGAATAAATTTGAAATATTTTACTTTTTAATACATACTGGAATTCATGCTGAAACCTCAGCGGTAGTGTATATTGAAACTGTCTTTCTCTGGCAGGCTTTTGTAATAAACAAATAGTAGCAGAGTAGACATGCTACATGCTACAATTTTAGAGACAAATGATGAAAACACTTTAGCATTTAGAAAATATAATATCCTAGATACCACATCAATAACATGAAGGAATACTACATTGGATTAATGGAGAAGGGAAAGTAGAAACATGATAAAATGAGTATTTTCTACCTGAAATATAATTTATTTTTGGGAATATTTGGAAAAAAACTCAGCCAAGGGTTGCATTGGTTCTCATCCTGGTTCTTTCTCATTAAACAAAGAAAATAATGCCATCTTTCCATACAACTTATAACAAAATATTTTATAAATGCAGTGACTGTCACTTTCTGTATTTCTTCAAATTAGAGCATAAGTTAGAGGATAGTTTGTTCCAGTATATCCCAAAAGCTGCAGGAATGATAAACTTCAGTCACGTATAGCTGCAGGTCTAGTCATTTTATAATGCCCTAATATCTTGTCAGTATACATTAACTTCCAAAATTATTTATCTGCCAAAAGTATTGTTTGAATTTTTGTATTGTTTTTGCATTTTTTTAAATAGGTTAGGGGGAAAGGTTGGTTTATACACCTTTGCCCCTGTAATTTGCATAACATTATAGAGCAAATGAAGAAAAGCAATATCTTAAAAGACTGAAATTCAAACAAATGGATGTGGATGATTTTTGTTGGAACAGAGGTGAACAATTTACTGTGCATGAGATAGCACGCCAGTAAAGAAGGTGATCTGCTATCATTTGGGTATGTTATGAATTAGAATTTGTTTCTTTTCATTTCGAATGGGTGTAATTGAAGTTATCGTTGCATCTTCTTAGGGCTTTCATAATCCTAGTACAAGGGTTATCCAGCTAGAAATATAACAAAATGGAATGCCTACTGGTATTTTTCTCACTACTGAAAATCAATTGCTAATTACTAAATATTATACTATCATCTTCTTTAATTGATTTTTTAAAGGTACTTAATAAGAAATATAAATACATAGGTTATCTAAATATCAGTCCTAACCCAATGTCTAGTAACAAGTTAAATTTTAACTCTCCCAGAAATAATGAGACAATACAACAGTATATTCAAAATGTATTATTTGTAATAGTTGAAAGTGTTTTTATTTTTAGTTCTGCAAATGTATTAGCTGTTACTGACTCTACTTTTAAAGATGCACACTGGATTAGAATACTTGTGAGAAGTAGGACAACATCTGTGTTCTTAAGCAGAATTTTACTTGTGTATTCTTTATGGAGCGGTGTATCTTGGCCTAACAATCACAGTATGATTTCAAATAGGAAATTCAGAAGAAAATATTTTTCAATTCTTAATCTAATATAATAATTGAAAAATACTCATAATCTGAAAGTACCATTTCTTTTCAAATGTTTTGGTGTGTTAACATTCCAAGTTTGGCTGGAAAGTCCTTTTACAAGGCGAGATAATATTCAAAGTTCTAACTTATGATAGGATAGCACTAAGATAAATTCTGGACAAAATTTATAGCCATGAATATCACTGTCCCAAATAACTGTTGATTTACAGCCCTTCTTGTATATTTATATGCTTTAAAACTGTTTCTGACACAATATTTCAACAGGTACTCAATGAAATGTGAAACAGCAAAAAGAATGTATGAGATGACCCTACTCTGTCAGTGTTTTTTACTTAAGGTGATTCAACACTAAATTGCTGTTGGCTACAAGAACTTTATGTATTTCAATTTATATTTTATTTTTTTATGTGTAGAAAAATATCAAAACAACAAAACAAAACAAGAATTTATTAACTATCATATTGGAATAATACAAAATTAACTACTCTAAAAATGGTACAGACTTCAAGAAATTCAAGAACTTGAAGAACAGGAGTACAGACTTGGAACAATGTGATTTTAACACAAAATTTGTGGCTTTGAAGGACAGAAAGGTTTTATTATTTAGACTGTTTTATATAGTTGTGTAAGACTTTTTTTGTACATGGTTAACAATATGTGTACCCTGTTTGTGATATATATATATGTATTTTAAAATATGAATTTAAAGAACTGTCCAAGCTTCTGATCCTGGGGTATGTATAAAAGCATGTATAAGTATTAAAATTGTGAAAAAGTTTCCAGTAACCTCTTACTGAAAGATAAATTGTCTGACCACATATTGTGGAAATGTTATTAACGTAAGTTATGTTCAGAAAAAATAAAGAGAATGTTTTCATGTCCCTTTGTTATAAACACTAGTGAGGATATAGTCTGTTGTCAAGGAGTTCTGATGCTCACTGAATTGTATTAAAAAAAGAGTAGGTTGAATTTTTTTTTTTTTCATAGTAGATTAAAGCAGAAAGGATTTTTTTTTTCAAAGATTTCAAGGAAATACTTCGACTTTTATGTCACTGCAATACTCAACTTGGAGCTATTTTTTGTGTATCTTCTGGTTCAGATCTTTCTCACAGGCCTGGTTTTCCATAAGTATATTTTCTGTGTTGTACCATAACACTTCTCTCCATGGTAAAAGTGATGATAACTACAAAAGCTGCAGTGTGTCATGAAAATAATGATTCAGTGAAGAGAAAAGATTGCAAGATGGTCTGTGTGGTTCCCATAAAGTAGGTGAACAAGTACTAGAGAATATCTGCAGTTTTAAGATTTCAGGATAATATCAACATTTTTCATAGAAAGAAAAGAGTGATCTGCACCAGCAGAAATCATTGTTAAAAAAAAGAGGAAAGAGAGAGAAAGAGACAAAGAGAGAAAGAGCTTTTGCTTTGGGGAACAAAATCAAGTCCAAGAAAACTATACATACATGAAGAACTTCAGCCAGTTCTCAAAAACAAATAGGACAATTGACCTCACACTTTTTTCCCCCTCTTATGATGAAAACCAACTCTTTGGCTCGGCTCCATGTTAAACAATTTAATTTAACTACATGAAAACATTAAACCAAAAGCAGGAGACTTATGGGAAACATATTCTAAGCTTTGATTTTTGCACTCAGAAGGAGTAGACTTAGTTTCTGCAACTGCCCTGAGCAATCTTGGGCAGGAGAGAGACACCTATCCAAGAGAATGCAGTCATTTACATAGAAAAGTATGGAGAGTTACAGTAAGGAAGAGAATTGGAACAGATTTCTGCTTCATTATCTATATGTAATTTAATTCTCACCATGTTTAGGCAAGATTAGTTTGCTACAGGAATTATGAAACAGATAGTGCAGATAATAGATAACACCTTCTGTCTGTATGTCACATGAGAGTGAATCAGCTTCTTTTAACATCATATTTGAACACGGAGTTATACTTGAGATATAGCCTAGTCCTGCTACCACTGAAGACAGTGCCATTTTTAAATAACCATAAAGAAAAGCAGATTATTCTGCTGAACGGACAGTTCTCATGCTCTTTTGAGAAGGCAGATTGTAAATCTATCTCAATTTTCTTTTGTTCTTTGTTTAATAACTAGTACTTGTTTTTCACCTCTTAGAAAATTGATCTCAGTCCAATCAAGCATGAGAGCAGTAAAGTTTCTCTATGCAGTCCATAAACAATGAAGTCTGCTTTAGGGGAAAAGGTAAATAATATCTTGCCTGGCATTCATATCTCGTGATCAGATAATGATAGAAAGAAATTAATTTTCAGGCTTCTTAAAGCAAGAAACCTACCTCTGTCTTCATGGAGCATGAGTCAGAGTATGGTGAATATACCCATTCCATCATTACTTCAGGCTGTTTTTGGTGATCAGCTGGTCAGGCAGAACTTGGAGGGTTCAATAAAGGAATGTTTAATGTGTTGAAAATGGTAGATAATGTAAGACACAATAATAATATTTGCAAGGAAGTTGACAAGCACAAAACTAACATCTACAATACACTTGAAAAGGTATGTTGAACTAACTCTTCTCTATTATTCATTGTGTATTTTCATGTGTCTTGAAAGGCCTAGAGGAAACCAATCCTTTTTCTAAAATCCCTATGTCCATTTTTTCATGTCCATTTGTTATGTTTGTTTGTTCACTTTTATGTAAAGTATATTTTTGTGTGAACTAATCTACACACACACACACAAAAAAAAGAAAAAGAAAAAAAAGAGGTCATCTGGCTTCACTTGACAGGAGTGTACAAAACTTGAAGGAAAGCTGTTGCTAACTCATTCTGCCACGTGTGTTCTTCAGAACAGGAAATAGCACTTGCTGGTATCCAAAAAGGGATTTTTTATATTGACTACTATTTTGCTGCTTTTTTGTTCTATGTTAGACTCTGAGGAATAAGCGTTTTATGCTACATATCAAGAATGAAATATACAACTTCTTTCATAGACAAATAGTTGGCTCTTTGTGTGCAAGGCTGAAAATATGACTTTTTGAAGGACTTATTTAAGTAGTTTTAAAAAGCACGCTGCATATACTAAAGAGAATAAAGCAACTGAATTGTAGGTTTCTAGAAGGACTCCATTTTACCAGTAATAAGAGAACACTTTAACAGCGTAAGTACAATTTTGGTAGAATTTTGGGAAGATGTATTCAACAACATGTTCTCTTCCTGTCAGAGTTGCTGAAAAACTGCAGTAGCTTTTCACATGCAGATATCTGGAAAAGCAGAATGAACGGATAAAGCTAAATCCAGACATTGCAACAAGGAAGAACTAATGTCTGATCTAGAGAGGTTTAGATTGATTCTCTTTCTTTTCTTAGCAATATAAAAATGTTGTACATTTTCTACCAAATGAGTAGATAGCTTGATCATTGATACTGTGCTTGTATCACAACTTATAATAGTGACAATAACTACAATATTGATTAGCTTATTATCATATTACACTAACAGTTATAGCAGTCAGAGAGAAAATATATTACGATGGAATAGATCATCCTCTGGTAATTTCTATCTTGGAATCTTTATAAATTACTTAGGCAGGATGTCAGACATTGAACTAAGTTTAGTTAAAGGGAATCTGACTGTCCACAGTTCTGGACTATTGTCTTGTGCTACACGCTCTCTTACAAAACTTGAATGCAAATAAAAATAAAACCATTGTTTCTATTGCATATCATGTCCCCTTCAACTACAGTTGATTGTCAATGCATGCTGAAATACTATTACTTGTTTCAAGTTTACCACACAATGTCAGCAAAGTCATGGGTTTTGATCTTTTTTTTTTTTCATCTATTTTTTTTCTAATATGCAAATATTCTGAACTTTTAAAGATGCAGTTTGTTTTCCCATCAAATGCATCTCAGGAATCCCTGTTGGAAAACGTGAATGTCTAGAGTGTACCATAAGGAAGCTGTGTTTTTCTGACAAAAGATTCTTTATCCGTATGACAGAAACAGAGAGGTCCTGGAAACAGAACTTTAGCTTTTCTGTATGATTGACAACACTGATACACATTTGAGATTCACGTGGTACATAAGGAACATGGAATGTCATTACTATGACTTGTCATTCAAAATCCTTTACCTTACATTCCCATCAGTTTTTTTACTTACACTATTTTTTGTGATACCTCTGTTGGGTGTTTAGTTGTTTGAATTCATTCCTAGCAGTTTCTGAGTACAAATTTCTTGAAGAGTTTCTTAATGTGTCTAGTCTCCTAGAGTTATTTTCTATCCTAAGGGTAGAGCAATGCCCAGAAATTTCAGTGACAGATCTGAAACAATGAAAGGAAAATAGAGGATTAGAATGACCTGAAGAAAACCTAAATTTATGTGGGCTCTGCAATTATTTCAGACATTATGAACTAAAATTATTTTTTAAAAATTCAAAGCATCAGACAAAGTGAAAACTCAAAAAATTTTGCAATTGTTCTTTTCCACTATGCTGAACTGTGAGACAAACAGTGAGTCCTATTTAAGCACTACTGAAATGATTTAGAAACTAAACCAATAACATTTTCTAAAAGATTAAGTTTAGAATTACTGGTTTCAAAAGCTTTCTAAATTCGTATTCACTCATAAGCTATAGAAATGCCAATGTAAAAAGCAGTATGTGTATATTCTACTCGATATTTTGTTGCAGGTTTCAAGGCAGAAATTCAGAATTATTAGCAACATTTATTTTCATCTTCATCTAGTTTTATCTAATTTGATAGAAGTACCTTTGAATTCATTTATTGCTGTTGTTGAGAGTGAATCAATCACCTCAATAGCATTAAATTTATTTGGACATTCTGTAGAAATGTGTTTAAAATTAATACTTGTTGAATAATTCACTAAGGAAAGTCTTAAATGATATAGCATATCAGATGCTGTAGCTAGTCAGTATTTTTGCTCTTTCTTTATGATGTGTGCAAACTAGAACTGTGTCAAATTACTTGCAAGAGAGTAAAGTTAATTTCTCTATGAGACCTCCTAAGGACACTTCGGTAGTAAAATTGTCATACCCTTTATTTATTGATAATTTCAGCAGTGCCTCTAGCAAGAATTAAAAATAGTTTGCAAAATTTTTGCGATCTACACTTTATTCCAAGAAAATAACAGCTCAGATTCCATCAAAATTCTTATCTTACTCAATTGACTATCCTACTTTGTAAAGTTCTCTTGAGATTTCTCTGCTTTTATTTTCCAGATTTTCCATATGAAGCATGGTGTATCAGACGTGTCAGATCTATTATACGAGGGTCTAATATTCAGAACTTTTACTAGGCAGATATAAGTATGATGCAAACGAAACAATAACATATCAGCATTAGTGACAAAACTGCCTCTTTTCCAGGCTCCAAATCAGGTGCACTGTGGTAGTAACAAGCCTGCACATAGCTGGCCCAGACACATCTTCTTCATTTGCTGAAGAAAAGCCTTATCATAGCATAGATCTGGGACCTTATGAGCTAGTTTGAGAGCTTCTACAGTATATTTCATTTGAAAATAAAAAGCTCAATTGGGAATGGCCAAGTATGTAAGCTGAACACTGAAAAATTTAGAAATTTCCTAAACTAGGAAAGGTGAGATGTTAGATTCCAATACAGTGATTGAAAAATCTAAAAAGTTTTAAATTTGTTTTACTGAATAGGATTTATTTTACTTCAACTGTTGAAAATAGAATAGATTTTACATATTAAAAACATTTGAGATTTGTAAAGTAAAAAGCGAACTCCAAAGTATTATGCATTTCTATCAAAACATGAACAAGGAGGGTGCAGTGTAAGAAACAGTGCAAAACGTTTTCAGTAAGAATATATATTATCTAGTTAGTATGTTTAAATCACCAGATCATGCTTACATTCTTTTATAAAATCAATGTTTTTTGCTGTGACATCAACCCTATTTCTACTTCTCATGTAAACTGTTTTTTGACTGAGTTAAATTAAGGATGCTCTTCTATCTTGTAATAATAAACAAGGAAGTTGCACAGGATGGTTAAGAAACTATTGTCATTTATTTTCCTTACATTTGTTACCTGCAGTTTTCCAGCTCATTTCCAACATGTGTCTACATCTGTAGGAAAGCATTTCTAGCTTATTGGAGAGATATGGCTTTGAATGGTGGATGGCTCTTTGTCCAAGTGGAAGCTGATGATGAGTGGTGTTCCTTGCAGATCTGTCTTTGAACTGGTGCACTTTAATGCCACTGTCAGTGACACAGGGAGTGGTATTGAGTGCACCCTCAGCAAGTTTGCTGAAAACACCAAGCTATGTGGTGCAACTGACATAATCAAAGGAAGAGATGCCACTCAAAGCTAAGTAAAGTGGGCCCATGTGAATCCAGTGATGTTCAAAAGGGTGCACAAGGTTCTGCATCTCATGGCAATCCTAGGTATACGTACAAGACTGGGAGAAAATCTCACTGAAAGGAGCATTGCAGAAAAAGACTTGGAGGTTCTAGCTTACAGAAAGCTTGACTTGAGTAGCAGCCCGGAAGGTCAACTGTATCCTGGCTGCATAAAAAGACAGTTGGCCACCAGGGCAAGGAGTTTATTGTCCTCCTATGAAGAAAGACTGAGGGATCTGAGGTTGTCTGAAGAAGAAATGGCTTCATGGAGACCTCATTGCATCCCTTCAGTGTTCAAAACCAACTTATCAAAAAGAGAGAGCAACTTTTTTATGTGGTCTAATAGTAATAAGACAAGAGGAGGATAATTTTAGAGTGAAAGAAAGGAAATTTATATTTCAGGCAGAAATCAGTATTGAGAGGTTTGAGAGATACTGGAATAGATTGCCCTGACGAATTGCGGATGCCATATCCCTGGAAGAGTTTGTTCAACACCAGGTTTGATTGGTCCCTGGGCAAACTGATCTAATGCTCAGCAACCCATGGCAGGGGGGTTATAATTGGATGATCTTTAAGGTCCCTTCCAACATAAACCATTCTATGATTCTATGATTATATTTGGGTTTGACATTCTACTTCCAGTAGAAAAACTGAGCACAATGAGCCTAATAATAATTAATATTTGAAAAAAAAGTTCTAAGCATCACTTTGGCTTATCACACTGCTTGAGATCTTCACTGACCTAGTAAATGAGGTTTTATTCCCCATTTTAGATTGGAACAGTCATCTTTAGAAGAAGAAAATCTAAGAAAGAAACATACAAGTCGGAATAAAACTGAATACAAAGATTGGTAAGAAATTTTCATCATAGTTTGTAGTCCAAGATTTATTTACATAACCAGAATGTGACAGTATGCAGGATCATCACAGAAATTAAAATCATCCACTTTAGAGTTTTAAGAAACAAAAGAAAAATATTTTCTGGAAATGGAGTTGATGCAAAATTGAATAAGCAGCTACTGATATCCTTCTTGCATAGTTTGGCTGCTTATTATCTATCATGTCACAACTAGTCCTGTTATTCAGCAATTTTAGTGAAATATTTAATATAATGAAATCACATTCCCATGCTCCTAGAAAATGAAAAAGCTTATATCTATGCTTAAAATTACGCATCATTTACTACTTTGTGAATTAAATTTTTGCACATTTTGATATCTTAGGATCCTTGAGGAAGGATCCTCTTTAAAGACAAATTGTGACTTTTTTTCTGCATGCTATAATGGCACATTACAGTTTTTAATAGATTGGTGGAAAAGAGATGTAATACGTAAAGGGCAGTGCTGCTAGAAAACTTATACTCCAATTATTTCTGTCTGTTACTTTTTAATAAATACATATTCAAGGGATAAAGTTATTTTACAAATATAAGAATAAGCCAAAATAAAAGAATGGCTGTTTTGGATCATTCTAATTTTTCACCTTGTATATTGTATATGGTTTTCCTCCTTTCTCTTACCAGTTTCTGATCTATAGTTTGGTGGTTTTTACAGTCAGAAATATTGTCTTTAAATTTTCCCAAATACAATCAAAGACCTTAAAATTTTTTAGAGTAGAATCATCCAATATCTTTCCTTTACCTCTTATTTTCCTTTTCCCTTTTTTTTTTTTTTTTTTACATTTATTTTCCTCCTTCCATCTTCAGAGGGCTGGAGCATCTCTCCTTTGAAAAAAGTCTGAGAAAGTTGGGACTATCTAGCCTAGAAAAAAGAAGCTTCTGTGAAGACTTCACAGAGGCCTTCCAGTGTCTAAAGGGGATCTAGAGGAAAGAGGAAATCTTTATCAGGAAATGTAATGATGCTACAAGGAGTAATGCTTCTAAATTATAAAGAAGTAGGCTTATTTAGATATGGAGAAGAAATTCATCACTCAGAGGGTGATGAAACACTTGAAATAGTTGCCCAGTTAGTTTGTATTCTGAGACATGCCATCCTTGGAATTGTTCAAGGCTAGGCTGGATGGAGCTTTGAGTAATGTGGACTAGTGAAAGGTGACCCTGCCCGTGACAGGAAGATTGGAACTAGTTGGTCTTCCAATTCAAGCCATTTGATATGATTCTATGTTTCTGTGATTCTATGATTCTGTAATTTTTATACAATTTTTCTTCTCCTCTTTCTTATTTCCTTCTTTTTCCTCCAGTGTATTTTACAGAGAAGCATAAGCAAGACAAGTCCTTCCAATAGCATAATTTTCAGAAAAAATTATGTGGTTCTATATGACCTGAACTAATCTCTAAATTTCTTTTTGTTTTACTGTGATTACTTCATTATTCAGCAGAATGATGTCAGCAAACAAATACAGTTTCTGCTAAATTGGTCTAACTGCCAAATTTGATTTTAGCAATTAAGGGTGATTTTGTTTGTTTGTTTGTTTTGAAAAGAGTAAGAGCGAACGTAAAAATTCCTTAGGAGAAAAATCAAGTTTTCCAGCCACTTGACAGCACCTAGCTTTCTGCATTTACTCATGCACCTATAGCAGTTCAGACATTGTTCACTTACATACTTTTTACTTTCCTGTGCTCAGAAAGGGGAAGGAATGGTGGAATAAAGTTCTTTACACTTGTCACTGGTCCAGATGCTTCAGTCATTTGATTCCTGAGTTGAAGCAGTGAGAAGTAACTGTGGTATAATAAATCATAAAGACGACTCCTGTAATAACCCTAAGCCCAGATGTTATTCTGCTTCTGTCGGATAGAATGATTTTGGTTTGGGTAAAATGGGGATACTAAGTTCTGTAATGGACAAATGCGAACAGTGAATTCAGCCTAATGACTACAGTGAAGAGCAGAGCTGTTCTAAAATGCATATCTAAATATAGTACAGAATTGCAGGTTTAAGGACTTAAAAATTACTTTTCTTTTTTTAATATGCAGAGTAACATGAACAAGAAGTTTACAGTTGACTTTTTTAAAAAAAACAAGATATTTGGTGACAGAATATTTGGGCTGATATTCAAATCTGTCACAAGCTGGCTAGGCTGCACAGTGATAACAGGCTTACAGATGCAAAAGGATGGTCTTAAGTTGCCAGTTGGTAGAAGATTAGCTCTCTTTTTTTCATAACGCCATTCTCTTTTGCAGTGTTCTACACTGACAATACAATGATGCTGTCATCCCATCTGGGAGAGATGGCAATTTTTCAGACGCTGAAGTTATTAACACAGAAATACGCCCACAAGTAATGATAGAAAGTTATATCTCTGTTACTAGTTACTTTGATTAAGAACTCTCAAAGGCATCTGTTCTCACAATGGCTCTGCCAGCATCATCATTTGTTGATTCAAGAAATTGGTGATACATTACATTGATCCTGGTGTGAAGGTGGAAGGGATCACCTGTTCTGCGTATCGTTGCCAAAATGATTGATTGCTCAGGCAAGACTGGTTCTTGGATGAACAGTATCAAGCTTGATATTAGGTCAAAATAGAGTCCAAGAATGATACAATTCATAAGCATTAAGAGGAAGTTTTTCAAGAAGTCTTCAGAGGTTACTTTGAACAATGGTGATGTGAACAAATAAAAGAACAGATAATCACAAAAAATTTCTAGGCTCTATGCAGAGCACATTGTTTTGTTTCTCTTTCTCTAAACCTATGGTATCTATTTCTGTTTCTATGTATTCCTGTATGTATGTGTAAAAAATGCTGCAGACCCTAGGGAGAATAAAAGCAGGAGAGAGGCTTGGTGGGAGAAAGGGGAATAGTGCCCTTTGAAGCAGGGGATGCCCTGCTGGCACTATCTATTGAATCCACCACCGGCTTGTTCCTTCTCTCTCCTTTTTGTCGGTTTGCCATCTCTTAAGGGTTGACCAAACTTCAACAAACTTCATTCCTTATCATATCAATGTTAGCTCTTGATAGTTGCAGACCATGACAGAACTTTATTTCACATTAGAGCACAAAAAAGGGAAACCACTAACAAAACCTCTTGATAGTTGAGTGTTTGGATTGGAATTATACCAGATTAACAAAGTCCTTGAGACTCTTTAGGAAATCTAAAATTTCTTCCCAAATTTTTAACTCACTATTTTCCATTCAAAAGATGAGGTTACATGGTATATCTAGTTCCTATTCAAGGAGCAGTTTAATGCTCAGTCTGACTGGCAATCTAATTTTTCCTTGTATACTCCAGTAGAAATGGTTCATAAAATAAAAAAGTAAACAAACAAACAAACAAACAAAAAATCTTCAGATCTTTTTTCAAAATCCATGCTGTATTTTCCAAAAAAGAAAGATCTTGACCTGCCTAGAAGTTTTCACAGTTCACGGGATATTGTTAATCAGAAGCCTGAAAGAAACAAGAGAATAAAAATTATCTTCCCATTGAATAACTTTTTTCCTCGAATATCTTCTCACAGACTTTTCTGACATAGCAAGGAAAGAAGGAATGGATTCTTCATTTCATCATAAACCTGACTCAGCACAGAATTTAAGTATACAGTTTGGTACAGAGAGATTGTAATTGAAATTTTGAAGTTAAGTATATGCATACAAAGACCTTGTTCAAACCAGCATGTTCTGATTTCCAAGTGCTTATCCCACGCTGTTACTCTCTGAATAAGAGAACTGCATATTGCACATAGGTCAGAATATAATTGGATATTCCCTTTTCATACTAGAATGATATGTATTGGCCAGAAAGAATGATTTTCAGAATGATAATCAGAAAACATCGCTAAATATGTATTTTGATCACTAGATCACATTATTTTCACTTCATGGTACTTGTAATTATGCTGTGGTAGCAAGAGTCCTGCCTAAAATCCATAAAGCTTGAATGGTGCAAGTTGCATATTTTGTTAGTGAAACGTTTTCTTGAGAAGGCTTTTGTAATTAGGTCTTGTCTGGCTACTATGACTACTGTGCCTGAGAAGCTTCTAACCAGTGAAGCAACTGACCCTTACAATTATCCTGAGAAGTAGGGAAGTACCATGACAAGAATTAATAGATGAGGTAATTTTTTATAAGTAAAGTCCAAACATATGATATTGGGGTGAAATCAGATGACCAGTGATTCAAAATTATTTATTTGACAAAGTAAGTAAACCTGCTTTTGTTTGTTTTGTTTATTTGCTTTTTCCCCCCCTCCACACTTAGGTATGTTGATACCCTGGAGAAACAACCTTGAAATAGAGTCTAGTCACATACTAACTTAGTTCCCCGCTAGAATATGAACAACTGTGCTAGGTTTAGGATATCCAGGAGCAACATATGGAGTTGAAGAAAAGAAAAAAAAACTCACTTGGAAGTGTTGCTTTCCTTTGCTGAGCTGTGTTTGGTCACCATACTGCAAAAAAGCCACAGGGTATAATTAAAGTTGTTTGGACACATAAAATACTTTGTCTCTTTTTGCCCTGAAGCGTGAATGAAGATTTTCAACCTTTGTAAGAGCTGAATTAGTAAGAAATGTTCCTGGAGGCATTTCATCCTCTCAAGCATCTTCCATTTCACTTTATTCTTGTCACTAAATAACTATTTGGTGTCAAGGAGTTCTGGAGATGATGTGAGACTGCTCAGACTTTTGCAGCAACTTCAGATTTTTTTTTTGGCCTACTGATAAGACCACTGTCACTGATGCTCCAAGTGCCGGAGCACAGCTGGCTAAGGAACCCAAATGAAATAATTTCATATTATTTTTCAGAAAAGCTGTAGGTTTCCCTACTTTTTCCAAAATACCATTATTCATTTTTTTTTTTTTTCAAAATTAACAGATACTATTTTGAAAAAGTAAACTTCTGCACCATTGACTTACATACTGAGCATCTTATTTAATTTCTATCCCAAATCGGATTAATGCTTTATGTCTATATATCTCCAAATATTTTAAGCAGAAATCTTACAAAGCATGGTTTCTAGGAAAGTATTTCTCATAACAGACTCAAAAATATGTTGAGGACTACTCCTCAGAGTTTAAAGATTTGTAAAATCGTCAGAATCATCAAAATATGTCCTGATCTTAGCTGATATTAGCTGATTACTGGACATCTTTCTTGCACTAGTTTTGTCATTGACTTCCAGACTCATTATTATGAATACCACATCCCTTAGTCACATTTGTGCTTTCTACATATTAAGAAAATGATTTTACCATGTTGTATTTTCATTCTAATATATGTCTGCAAGTGTAAAAAGTACCAACATGCTTTAAAAAGAATGGAATTGGCTGATTCTCAAAGCTGCTGATAGCTGCCAAAATCTGACCTCACTATTATAGAACTGCTTGTTTGCTTATTTGTTTGTTTGTTTTTAATTCTTTGTTTAAAAAAAAAAAAAAAAAAGAGAAAAAGAAAACTTAGGCTTGACCTCGGGAATAATACTTTATATACTGTACTGCATGATGTGATCCCTCAGACTTGTAGTTATGAACAAAATTGTAACAAGGAAAATGTTTAAAGCTTTTATATAATCAAAGTGAATTTGAATGCTGAATGCATTTGGCTTGAGAATGAGCCTATCATACTTTTTGAAGCCTTGGATCTCTTAAAATTAAAGATGACATTCAGCAGATATGAGGACATCAAAACTTCCAGTTACTAATCCTTCTGAATCAAATTAAATATCAGGTATTTAATGACTTTCTTGCTGTGGTCTTCTCCTTGATGCTTTTTATTAAGACGTGAGAAAACATTTGAAGAACTCGATCCAGTAAAAGCCTAAAACTGTACAACCCAAAAACATATATGGATGACTTGTCCATTCACAGCTCAAAGGTGACTTTAAAACAAACGCGAAGAAGAATGTTTAGTAATGGAGTTGAACAAAAGACTGACAATTCCTCAGAAATTTACAAAGCCCTGTTTTTAATTATCCATCACACCCATAGGTTGTGATCTCCTGATGTGACATTTTCAGTATCTTGACTTAGAAAGTGCAGAAATGTTTTTGTTTTTTTTTTTGTGCTATGTTTAGCAACACTTTGTTTACACCATACCAATCAGTCTTTGTCTCTTTCTGCTGCCTGTCTGCAGAGGCCAGACAAATGATTTTTCTCTCTTGGCCTAACTTAAACTGCAGATGAATTTTACAGTCATCAGAAAATAGGCAAACACTTGGTCTGGTCCTATTTATAAGGCTATCCTGATCCTTGATTCTGTCAGACTCAGTTAAATCACCTGAGAGCTGGTTGAATTTTTCAATTATTCAGCAGCTTGGGAACTGATTGCCTGTGTCGTGTGACAAAAACCAACAGCTTGTTGAAATTTTTTTTGAGCAACCATGTCATATTTTCAATTTTAGCAGCTTTATTCTAAACTTCTGCATATAAAAATTGTCAGCCTCTTTTACATCCCTGCGAAAGAAAAAGTAATGACAAAGAAACATTACAGATGCCAAAAATGTATATTTAAACAAGCCAACACATTTACTTATTCAATATAGAGAAGAATTTTCATCAGTACAAATGCTCTTGAAAATGATATCTAATTGCTTTACTAGTCTATTCATGAGAGGCTGTTATTTTCATACATTTTAACACTTGTCAAACTCCATAAGTATATTTTGTTTGTTTTGAATTATTTTTATTCAGTTGGGAACGTGACTGCAGGAGTTGACTGCGTGTCTTTTCTTTTGAGATCCCCCTACTGACAAATGCATGGGAGAAACTCTTTTGAAACCCAGTGTGGAAACACATCATTACCCTTGTTAAACAGTACCCTTTAGAAACGCTGGTCTTTGCCAACTACCTGCATGAGATTCAGCATCTAGTCCCTCAACACAAAATCACAGCTTTTCCTCCCTGCTAGGATGCAGCTGGCAAACTGATTTAGATTGAGTCGGCAAGCTTCATCAATGCTTTCAGGGAAAAACCTTACAGAACATTAATCATTAGGCAATGAGCGCAAGACAATGACTCATGAGAAATTAATGAAGTTCAGTATATTTGTTAATGATCAAGGCAAGGGCAATGAAGATACCTGGCGATAAAACTGATGAGTCACAAATACCTTTGAAATAATATTCAGATATAGACTGCAAACTGGAAAACAGTGGTGTAGAAAAGGTCTTTGGCTTTTCTGCCTATCAAAGGAGCCTTAACATACATGGAAGCCCCATCCATCCTACTCCTTCTTCCAAGCTGCAGAGCTTTAGATGTAAAGACTGCCAACCATAGGTGTCCTTGAATGCCTCTCAGACCAATCTGCCAATTGGCAAGTAGTGCTGAGAGAACAATGACAATGTTAACACAAATGTAGCCTATCAGAAACTCACTATATTTTGTTGAGGGGATATTTTGTATGATTGTTATTGACTTTTACACAAGGTAGCTTCACACACATTGACGTATAAATAAAACAGTGTTAAACCAAACATGGAAATATATAACACTTTAAAGCTGGTTTATGCAAGTTAGACTTCCTCAGAAGACCATAGTTCAATTTAAACTAATGTAGCAGGAATCAAATGGCTATAGCAATACTACAGAGCCATACCTTCAAAATGAGGTCAAATACCTTCAATCTGTAGCTCACCTTATGGCTTAGCATATATTAAGTCAGAACAAAAAGGCTAACAGGATTTTAAAAGGAATATTCTAATTTACTTTTGATTTTTTTTTTGTCTTCATAACACAGTGTAGAGTAATCTAGTAAATGTAAATGCTATTAAGTATATATAGTAGATATTTTAAAACAGAATAACCTTGTGAAAACAAATGAAGGTTGCAGTAGCTTCACTCATGGCTTGGGTCCAGATCTCAAGCTGGGTGCTGAAGTGAAGTTTATGGCAACAACTTTTTCTTGTGAGAAGCTAAGTGACACCAGCTTTTTGTATGCTTGTTTTTTTCCAATTGTTTTTCATATTCTAAGATTCAAACTTTGCTAACTTTCACTTTCATATGGAACCTGATTTGAGAATTTATTTGGTATGCTTGGGAAGTCAAATCTTCAACACTGTTGACCAGAAATATAATTGTTATAATGTGAAAATGCAAGTTACTTCAATGTCTCCATTTAAGTTCAAGAGTGGGTTAAATGATTAAAATTAAGTCATATGCCAGTATTTGGGGTTACAGATTGTGTACCAGTAGCAGCTACTTAGAAAACATCAGACATGTATAGTAATCCTTTCTCTGCTAAAACAACCCGTTTTTGGCAGTCAGTGATTATAGGGACTTTCTGAGCCAGAGATTATATACAGGCCAGGAAGTGTAATAACTGTGAATGGACCTGTTTCCCATGCAGTTTTCTAATTCTTTTTAATCTCATTTACACTTTCAGCTTCCACAGTCTGATGGTGCAGTGAGTACTACCATTATTGTATTATAAAAATTTCTTCTGTTTTACTTAATTTATGTCTGTTGTCTGATAATTTCATTGGCTTCTCACAACAACTGGTATGAGAAGGCAGGGTAAATATGCATTCTCTGTGTGGTAGTTGTTTATGTCCCATGCACTATTCATAATTTTGTAGACCCATCTTATTTCTTTTTTAAGCTAAAAATGTCACTCTACTATATATTAATAAAAGTTGTTTCACATAGCTTAATACCCTCTCCTTCTTTTCTTTAGTTAATTTCTTCTTTTCTTATGAGCAGGAGGGATTGTGGTGTTTTCACTCCAATGGACTCCACCACACCACTTTCTCACTCCACCTCCTCAAAAGAAGAAGAAAAAAGGTCAAGCGCTAAGATAAAGACAGGGAGATCATTCAAGAAATTACTCTTCAACCCTGCCTCTCCCTCATGTTCATTTTTTGCTGCTGCTCCAACATGGAGCTGTACTACAAAGCCCACCCTTCAGGCACTGTTCTCCACGAGTTGCAGCACCAGCCCAGGCTGCTCCTTGGTATCCATGGGTTGTGCCTCCTTCCTCTGCTGCCCCACAGGCTCCTCTGTGGCTACATGTGGAGATCTGCTCCGCGTGGTGCCCATGGGCTGAAGGATGACATTCTGCTCCTCCGTGGATCTCTCCTGGGCTGTAGGGAGCTACTGCTTGGCATCTGAAACACATCCTGTTCTACTCCTGCGCTGACCTTGGTGATGGCAGGGCTATTAACACAAGTTTCTCTCTCTTCTCTCCCAGCTACCATTGCACAGCATTTTCTCTCTTAAATTTGTTTTCAGGAGCAAATTGAGCAGTGCTCTTCACTGAGCCATCAGCAGGTCCTTTTTGAAACATCTGGAGTTACTCTGATCTAATGGGGGACAGATCCTTGTCTCTGCTCACAGAGGCCATCCTTGAAGCCTGCCTCATTATCAAAACCTTGCCACATAAGCCCAATACAGGGATGAGAATTGACTAGCACTTTACTGATGTCGTTTTGTCATTTAGTTATAAATCTGAATCATATTTTGGTTTTGTTTTGTTCCTTTCCAAATTATAAATAATATGCTTTGTTTATCCTTTTGACTGTATATTACCCAATGAATTCCAAAACCTGTCCTTAATGGAATAGAAGTTTATCAAAGTTTATTTTTACATTTTTTCTGCATTTTTAAGACATCTAATATATTTCAGCATATTGAAGGATTCTCTCTAGTGACAAACACAATTATTGCCATGTAGTTTTAATATCAATATTTTTTTATTAGACGTATCTGTAGTTTTCGGAAGATAAAATCTCTGCAAGTATATGAGATATAAAATATGTTTATGGAAGAATTTAATTAATAATCTGAAAATTAGTTGTTCAGTATTTTATTGATAAAATTCTAGAAGTACGTGCCCTAAAGATCATAGAACATTTGGTATAAAGATCATTCAAAATCTATCCTCTGAAATAAGATTGTCATTGTCTAATAGGGCTGTATCACTGCTATGCTAAATAGCTTTTAAAATCTTCTAGTATTTCTCAATATAATTTAATGTTATCTATGTGCTAACTATATTATTTCAGTGTATATTCAGTTGAGTCACAGTAACATTATTTTAGATGGAAGACCACTTGAGAGGACTTCATTACACCTAGGGAGAGTTAATAATAATCCATGAGTGCAGGAATTTGTTAGATAATTTTGCAGTTCTTGAAAAGTCTGTAGTAACTCACTTTCAGTAAAATACAGAGCAACAAACAAACATTTCTTTTACAGAAAAGTAGGAGGTAGTGAGAGGTAGAACAGGTGAGGTGGCACTACTAAATAAACTGACCATGAAAGGACCATAATTAAAGCTGAAGTCTTCATCTTACTGAAACATGCCATTCATGTGTAAATGACAGTTGGAAAGGCCTTGGAAAACCATAGTCTTAATAGCTGGAATTGCAACTGGTCCAGGGAGAATCTGTTTTGAAATATGTATGTTGGTTTAACAGTAATGTGTTGTTTTAGTCTGGAATAAATGCACTGAAGAGATTCAGTATGCTTCTCTGAAGGTGTCAATTCATCCAATTGGGTTTGTGATGCAACTCAGTCGTGTATGAGTGGACATATATTTCCATTTCTGTGCTTTAATCTGTAGATGGTTTAAAAGAGTTCATAAATCAACAGTTCAAACTTTTCTAACATTGTGTCAAAAAAAAAAAAAAAGTTTAATACTCAGTGTTAATTCAGAGTACCTTGATGTACTAATGTGTTTAAGTCTGCATAATTTCTTTCCTCTTGATTCTATTAAAAATATTTACATTCCTGCAGAGAAAATAATTCCATGTTCTGGAATCAAGTTGTTACACTGAAAAGTCAGGTACTTTCTGTGAAATATAAAGGAATGAAAAGAAAAAAGAATAATTACTTTGATATGAATGTAAATGACTAATTCTTTTTAGATTAACACATTTAAGTATTTTTTGTAACCCCGTTCCTAATATTGCTAAATAGAACAATTCAGTGTAAGAAAATCAAATAAACCAACAAAAGGATCCATTGCCCTTCCAAGGTGGGGGAAACTTCCCCAAACTCATGAAGAGGTTAAAGACTATGGATGGCAGCATAGTTTACGTATAGAAAGGATACGTAAGATACGTAGAAAGGAAAAAACTCAGATGAGCATAAATGATTTACACATGAAAGACCTGTTTGGAATCCTATGGAAGGAAAGAGCAGTGCTTTTACAACAGAGAGATGGTACTGATTTGGGAGAGTCAGATCTGCAGAATGATGTTTTGGAAGAGTTAGGGCTGTATGAACTGCTCTTGTGGAAAGAAACACGGTAAATTGTCTCTTTTTTTCCTGATTATCACACTCAACAGAATGAGAGATAGGTGAGGCATAGTTGCAGGTGGAATATCTTTCCTTAGATAACATGTAGTACTTCAGTAGCCAACTACACTCTGTTAGTATAAAATGATGTCAAAAATACTGTGCCACAATATTGATTTCCTAGGTTGGTCTACTATAAGGAAATAAAATGGAGTAGGCTGTGCTTTTACAAGTTTACTAGTAAAGAGTGTTCTGCAGTAGAAGGCCTATAAGTTTACGCATGTAGATAAGTGAAATTTTAGGCCTGTTGATAAGTTCTGTGCCTTGCAACAGCAAATATCAAGAAAATCTGAATGAAGCCAGATGGCTTTGGGAATAAAGATAATTCAAATCTGTTCCCTTATTGAAATGATGATCACTTTTTTTTTTTTTTTTTTTTTTTTTTTTAAGTTAAGTTAGTGCAATATTGACAATAGCATCTTTCTCCATGAAATTTAATGATATACACTCTGCACTTCTGTGGTCACTCTTGTGTCCATACTCCACTAGGATATCGTTTCCTATATGACTACTTACCCTTGCAGAGAAAAGTGTGGAAGAACAGAGTCAAGATGTGCTTTCTCTCATCCATTTCAATGATTTAACTTATCTTTCCAAATGGTATTACATTAGAGTTAAATTTGGTGTAACTAGCCTGGAACAGAAATATCTAAAATATGGTTTATTATGACTGAGTAACTTCTTTCATGTAGTATTTTGTCTGGAAAAACTTGGAAGTATCAATTACCACCAGTGCTGTGGTAGACAATGAAAGTGTTATTCCTCTGATGACAATGGAAGAGATAAAGTGACCTTTTTAGCTTCAATTTTCCCTAGCTTACTTTTTCAGTTGTTTTATATTTTTTGTTCTCAACTCTGCCCCCACACCTTCCACGCCAGCTTTCTCCTCCTCTTCCTCCCCTCTCCCCCCCCATGATCAATTTAAGACATGACAATACCAGATCCTAGATGAAAAATTACTGGCCAAGTTTCCTCTTTTTCTTCTTCTTCTTCTTCTTTTTTTTTTTTTTTTCCTGTTGTTTGCTTCTTAAATCAAAGCAATGATAACACTACAGAAACTGTCTTCTAGTTGGTTTAAAACTAAGAAGTGTAATGCCTTACTTCCTAATAGGTAAGGATTCACTCTGTACAATTAAGATGTGCTATTACTTAGGTCACTTCTGCAGCATTAAGTTAGATTATATGTTCATGTTAATGAAACAACAGGAAAAACAAAAACAAAAACAAAAAACCTCGTTGCCTTCCAATACTTAAAGGGAGTGTATAAACAGGATGGGGAATGGCTGTTTATGAGGGTGAATAGTGAACAAGGGGGAATGGTTCAGGTTAGATATTGGTATTAGGAGGAAGTTTTGCAGAGGGTGTTGATACACTGAAGCAGGTTACCCAAGAAGGCTGTGGATGCTTCATCCCTGGAGGCATTCAAGGCCTGGCTGGATGTGGCTCTGGGCAGCCTGGTCTAATGGTTGGTAACCCTGCACATAGCAGGGGGGTTGAAACTAGATGATTGTTGTGGTCCTTTTCAACCCAGGTCATTCTACAATTCTATGACTCTACAATTACCAACTGTTATTCATGTTTGGGCATTTTCCTTTAAGTGGAAGAGAATATATGGCTCAGAGCTGTTGATGCAACTTATTTTTTCGCTCTTTGGGCAATATGAAGGCTTTTATAGGATAACTGACAGGCCCAATAAATCTCTGCATACGTTTGTTTTTGCAAGAGTTTGTAGCATGTCAGTAGCTGTCTTGATAACTTAGTTCGCAGTTGTCCAAATTTTTGGCTTGCCTGGGCCGAGAGGAAAAAGAACTGCCATGGGCCACATATAAAATGCATAATACTTAATGTATATAAGTAACAAAATTTACTTTTATATATTTTTTATTAAAACATGAAAGTCAGTGAGCAACAAAAACATAAAACTAGTAGCATGTTTGACGTTTTTGAGAAACTAATGCATCAGGCTGGATCAATGGCAGTGGCTGCCATTCCTAGTGAGTTATTAAGGTGTTAGTCAGAGATTTTTGATGAAATATTACTCTTCCTGTTCTTTATCCTTTAAAATAATTGCTCACAAATGTATGTACTGCCAAAAAAGTAATGACGTGAATAAGATATGACTGTGAAGCAGGGGATGTTTTTCTCTGGTAAGATAGGGCTTATATAAGTCTGGTAAAGAGACATGACCAAATTTTTCTTTGAGTTCAATGTCTGATTGAACTTCTATATATTCCATGTGAAAATTTGCAAGTATTTATGCAGACTGAAAACAGAGTTCTGAATATACAAAACAAAAAAAAAAAAAAAGTTTTTTTTTTTTTTTAATCTTCTAAGATATTCTCTATTTTCCTTATCAAAAAGGAATTCACGACTGCATATTTTTACTGCTCTCAGGACTATGTTTAGCCAGTGTTATCAAAGTGCGTGAAATTATTTGTTGTATCTTGAGTTTGCCATAATTTAAGTACAGGTTAGGGGATGACCAGCTGAAGAGGAGCTCTGGGGAGAAGGACCCGGGTGTTCTGATGGACAACTGTTGGCCATGAGGTAGCAGCGTACCCTTGTGGCCAGGATGGCCAATGTTATCCTGGGGTGCATTAAAAAGGGCATGGCCAGCAGGTCGAGGATGTGATCCTTCCTCTCTACTCTGCCCTTGTGAGGCCACATTTAGAATACTGTGCCCAGTTCTGGGCTCCCCTGTACAAAAAAAGACAGAGAAGTCTTAGAAGGAGTCCGGTAGAGGGCCACAAAGATGATAAAGGACCTGGAGCACCTCTCATATGAGGAAAGGCTGAGTAACCTGGGTCTGTTCATACTGGGGAGAAGAAGATGGGGTGAGGGTATCTGATTAATATACAAAGGGAGGTGGGAGGCAAATGGATGAGGCCAAGCTCTTCTCATGTGGAAGAACTGCTTTATGGTTAGGGTGGTGAAGCACTGAAACAAGTTGTCCAGTGAGGTTGTGGAGTTTCCTTCTTTGGAGATAGTCAAGACCTGTCTGGATGCTCTCCTGTGTGACCTATTGTGGGGAATCTGCTTTAGCAGGACAGATGAACTTGATGATCTCTTGAAGTCCCTTCTATGTTCTGCAATTCTGGGATTCTATGAAAATCACTGCAGCTTGCCTATATTCTGGATTTATTTATTTATTTATTTATTTTTCTCAGTGTTTACCTCTTCCAAGACATAAAGAGGAAATTTCAAAAACATGAGTCATTAAACATGAAGAAAATACCCTTTTTCTTTTTACAAAGCAGACATCTCAAACATGCCATTCTATCTCATAACTGTATACCCTTATATTGCTATAACGGTTTTATTTCTTTCTTGAACTGCATTGTTGGAATTCATTTTCTCTGTTGTTGGATGTGCTCTGACTGGTAACATTGCCATTTGTTGCTATGGAAATTGATGTCAGAGGTTGTAGGGCTAGTGAGTGCTGGGTAAATAACTTAATGGAATATGACATAGTTAGACATCCATTACCTTTCATTTATAGCAGTTTAATTCTCTCTCTTACTTTTCTATTGCTATTATGTAGTGGTTAGCAGCCGTGGTACTTTTTATGTAATGTGGCTTTACTACAAACCTTTATCCCCATCTTGTCTGCACGTTTCTTACTCAGGTGTAAAACAGGCAGAGATTGTAAGAAACAGACTCCTATGCTCTGAGACTGTATATGCTTCAGACCAACTTATTTTTTCTTAAAAATCTGTAAGAAAATTATATTAGCTACTCTGCTCCAGAAGAATAGATATGTAATGTCTGTTATTTACATCATGCAAATTAAGTTAAGCCACGGCAGTGATTATATTAATAGAGGCATTTAATTTAAATTTTTAATTGTCCTTCAATTCCACATACAATTGAAAAAAGATTTGAGGTTAATGATAATAGTGTATGTTACCTGGAAAAAAACTCAGACTTTCAAGTTCTATGAATAAAATCATGATATTTGAAGTTGCAGACACTTCATAAGAAAATTCTGATACGTAGAAAAAAAACAACAAATCAAAACAAAACAACAAAACAAGAGAAGTTTTAATAATATTTGCACATTGGTAATTGAGAGAAGAATGAATTGCTTTTTTCCTGAGGAAGATAGAAAGCTATCCTTACATATATAAAAGATCTGAGAAGTATCTTTAATGAATAAGGTACTTTTCTTTTTGCTTCTTTTCCTGTTCGTGCTTACATCTTCAAGGCCATGTTATCTGTGGAGAGAATGTTGGAGTGACACTAAAATAAGATTTTTTGATGTGCTTCACAGCTAAGGATCTGACTGCTATTAATCTTCTGACTTCAAAGCAAGAAACAACTACATCTGCTGTCAACTAGCAAGTACAAGGATAGAATTAACAGTAGTACAACATTCCCTGGACTTATAAAAAATATAGAAAAAATAATTGCACTGAGAAAAAAAAATAGAAAAGTACTTATACTGTATATTGGAAAGTATTTATATATTGTCAGTGGATAGTTGTACTTACGGAATAGAAACTGAAGTGTTATAATTTTGCTGCATTAATATGACTGCTATTTGAACTGGAATAGATTTCTTTATATTTTTTCTTATTACTTTGCATTATAATTCACATTCAGTTTTTCTTTATCATACACATCACTTTAGATTAACCTCTCCTAATATAATTACTAATTACAAGTGTTGTTAATCAGAAAATACAGAGAAATACCGATTCAGAACTAAGGTCCATATAGATCCAACCACCTACCCTAAACCTCAAGATTTGAAGGTATTAAGGATGCATTAGGAGCTAAATTAAACCTTTCATCATATTCCAACTACAAAAGAGGTGGGCTTAGGCTACTTATTATTATATTACTATTATGTAGTATGTACAATATAAAAATACAACCTGCAATATGTAATATGGAAGAAATAAGATATAAAATCCACCTGTCTAGAAGAGGCATGGAGGAGGAGGTCAAGGACAAAAATCCAGACTAATTTAAATATATCAATGGCAAAAGGAAGAATAAGGAAAATGCGGGTCCACTGTGGATGTGGTGTACGCCCTCGTAATGCCAGACTCTGAGAAGGCAGATTTACTAAAAGGCTTCTTTGCTTCTGTCTTTGCTGCTAAGACTAGCCCTCATGAATCCCAGACCCTGAAGGTAAGAGGGTTTAAAGAAAGGAATTCTTCTCCTCAGTCAAGGAGGATCAAGGAGGACCTTGATGAGGTCAGAATTCATCTAGACAAACTTGACACATGCAAATTTGTGGGGCTCAACAGGATGCACCTGCAAGTACCAAGGGAACTGGCAGAAGTGGTTGCCGGTTGCCACACCACTCTCTGTCATCTACAAGAGATTGTGGGAAAGGTGTCTGAGGACAGGAGGAAAGCAGTGTCACTGCAGTCTTCAAAAAGGCCAAGAGGGAGGAGCCAGTAAACGACAGGCCAGCCAGTCTTACTTCCATCCCTGGAAAGATGATGGAACAACTTATTCTGGATATAATCTCCAAGCAAATAAAAGGAAAGAAGGTTATGAAGAGTAGCCAGCATGGGTTCACCAAGGGGAAACCATATTTGACCAGTCTGGTAGCCTTTAGACATGACTGACTGGGTAGATGACAGGAGAGCAGTGGATGTTGTCTGCCTTGACTTCAGCGAGGTTTTTGACATTTGTCCTAAAGCATCTTTGTAGGTAAGGTTAGGAATTGTGTGGGAGATGAGTGGGTAGTGAGGTGGATTAAGATCTGGCTGACTGGCAAAGTTCAGAGTGTTGAGATTAGATTTGGTCTGGGAGTTACACCTATATAAGTGAATAAAACGCTGCCTATGGTGCATTATGAGGTAACACACTTTAGTGCTGATAGGCCAAATTCAAATGGTTTGGCATCAGGAAACCTGAGGGATTTTTTTTCTGCCCCAACCCACTGTAACCTTTTAAATGTAACCTTTTAAAATTATCTGTATCTGACCAGCTTTATTGATGGCAGGATGTACTGCAGTTCTATTTTTTGAGTACTCTCTCTCCTGAAAGCTCCTTGAGTAATAAAACACTGAATCATAGTATTTATTGGAACAATATTTTGGAGGCTTTGGAATTTTTCTCCGCATATTCTTGTAAGGACCCTGTAAGAGCACAAATACGTATAATAGTCTCAATACACCTTTGGAAGCTAAATTCAGTTTATTTTGCCAATTCTTTCTTTCTTGCTCTATTCATTGTTGGAATTCTGTGAATGAAGTTCCACCTTTTGTTCTCTGAGAGATAAAATAACTAATTATATTAAAATCAGATGCTTACATTTTTCTATTTTCCTTGGTGGTTTTTTTGTTTGCTTGCTTGTTTTGTTTGTTTTGTTTTCATGTTCTTCCTGTACTTTGTTACTTCTTTTGACTTGATATCTGTGTCATTAATTCCAAAAGAGACACAGTTTCTCTTTTCAGAAAGTAGTTTACATAGAGTCGTTTTTGTTCTATGAATCTTATCACTTTACTGTAGGCTATAAATGAAATGACCACATTAGGGCATTAAGCATTTTTGATTATTTCTAAAACAAGCAATCCAGGAATAAAATAACTCTTCATACCGCAACTTTACAACTTGTTGGATAAGAACATATGTACTCTTCCTTGAAATTATTTGTCCATTATATGAAATTATATGTCCATTATTGTTGTAGTGTTGGTTTATACTTTTAGGCACATAAAAAGAATAAACCCTAGAATAAATAAAGGTAGCTGTTCTCCCATAGCATAAAAATGATCAAGGGGCTAGGGAAATTGACTTGGAAGGAAGCACTGAAATAGCTAAATATGAATGAAGGCTTCACTAAGGGATGACTAATGGAGAAGATCAGGACCAGAAATGTCTGAGTAATGTAAAAGCTGTGTGTGGAGAGAAATTATATACTGTGACTTTTTTCCCTCCAAGTCATAACTACAAGGAATGAGATAAAATGGAGAAAACATCATAGAAAACTTCCACAGTGAGTTGTGTTAAATGGTAAATAATCTCTCAAGAAAAATGATGGAAATTCTTTGTATACAGTTGCTGTGGTTTAACCTGTTAGATAGCTAAGCACCACACAGTGATTTGCTCACTTCACTCCACAGTAGGGTGAAGGAAGGAAATAGAAAAAAGGTAATACTTGTGGATTGTGACAAAGAGAGTTTAATAGAACAAAAAAGGGAGGATAAATAGTAATAATGATAAAAAATAAAGCAAGTGATACACAGCACAATCACTCACCACCCTCTAACCAATACCTCCTTAGTTCTTGAGCAGAAGTAGGTAACCTCTCTAAACAGTTTTCTGTACAACTCAAAACTAGTTTATCTGTGAACACCTAATTGTTGCTTTTCAAAAAATAGTTCTTCATTTTATGAATTGTCAGAATTTACTGCTTTTTTGGGCAGTGTTATCAACACAAACTCTGATTACAATATGCAGTATATTAATATATGGGGAAGTTATATTTAGAACTTGGGAGGAAATGTGCAAACATGTCACTCTGGAATTGACTTCATCACAATGGCCTCAGCCCAGCAGTCCAGCCTGTCCAAATCCCTCTGTAGGGGATTCCTGACACAAGGCAGATTGACACTTCCTCCCCGCTTGGTGACATCTGCAAATTTACTGAAGGTGCACTCAATCCCCTCATCCAGGTCATCAATAAAGATATTGAATGGGACAGGCTCCAATACTGACTCCCTGGGGAACACTAGTCACCAGCTGGGTTTGACTTCATTCATCACCACTCTCTGGGCCTGGCCCTCCAGCTAGTTCTTTACCCAGCAAAGACTATACCTGTTCAAGTATGGGCTGCCAGCTTCTCTAGGATAATACTGTGGGACACGGTGTTAAAGGCTTTGCTGAAGTCTAGATAGACTATGTCAAAAACTTTCCCTCATCAACTGGGTGGGTAATTCTATCATAGAAGGTGGTCAGGTTGGTAAAGAAGGACCTGCCTTTTGTGAACCCTTGCTGGCTGGGCCTGATCCCCTGACTGTTCCGCACATCCAATTTGATCTCACTCAATCACCCCCCTCAGCCTATCAGCCACCCTTCTTTTAATGTAGCCCAATTTACAGTTGGCTTCTGGGCTGCAAGTGAACATGTCTCCTGTCAAAGTTTTCATTCACCAAGACCTCCAAATCCTTCTCCGTATAGTTGCTTTCCATCCATTGATCCCTCAGTCTTACAGATACCAAGGATTGCCATAACCCAGGTGCAGGATATTAAACTTGCCCTTGCTGAATTTCATGGAATTCACATGGGAATATTTCTTAAGCCTGCCTAGATATTTCTGGATTTCATCCTTTCCTTCTAGTTTATCAGCTGCATCACTCAGCTTCATGTTGTCCACAAACTTGCCAAGGGTGCACTCAGTCCTACAACGCTATTCATAAAGATATTAAACAGTACTAGTCTCAGTAGAGACCCCTAAGGGACACTTCTCCATACTGATCTCCATCGAGTCATTGAGTTTCTGGATGTGGCCATCCAGCCAATTCTTTAACTATTCAATAGTCCATCCATCAAATCTATACTTCTAAGTCTTAGAGACAAACATATTGTTTGTCAAAGACAAGACACTGTTCTAGATAGATATGCCTTCAGAAAAGGAGGAATATGCAATAATAAAAATTACAATTATCTTGTAATGTTTTTAGACTTGATATTTTCCTTTATTTTTTTTATTACTATAATACTGTGTGTTTACAAAGAAACATATACTACTATGAATTGTAAACTTGTCCTGGTTTCAACTGAGACAGTGTTAATTGCACACTGATGTTTTTGTTGTTGCTGAGTGATGAGTGATTGAACGGCTCTAGGACAAACAGAAATGGTCACCACTATTATGAAACAACGGAAGGCTGTGAGGGGAGCAGAGTCAGGACAACAAGCCTGGTAGCCAAGGAGTTATTCCATCCAAAGTGACATCATGCAGAAGGCTATAATGCTATAAGGAGTTTGCCAGGGGCAGCCACTGCTTCAGGATTATCTGGGTGTTTGTCATTGGGTGATGACACATTGCACTCCTAGCAGGGTGTTGGTCAGCCAGCAATTGTATTGTTTACTGGGCAGCAGCGAATGAATGATGAGTAGTTGCCTTGTGGATATATAGATATAAACCAAGGTTTTTAAATTATTATCATTATTGCTTGTTTTCTTTTTTCCTTTTCTGTCTTAGTAAATATTTTTTATCTCAACCCTGAGTTTTATTTTGCTCCCAATTCTATCTCTGTGGGGAGAGTGAGAAAATGGCTGTGTGGTGCTTAGCTGCCTGTCAGGTTAAACCACAAAAAAACTGAAGGTCAACAGGAGATGCAGAATTCAAGAAGTGTTTGGAGTTGATGGGATAAGCGAATATAAATAAAATTATTCTTCTGTAGCTAGATTTCTGATGGGGTATTTGTCATGTCAAATTGAAATGTGACCATATATTATAATAAACTATAGTATATGTCTGCAAAAGAGCAATGGCAATTCATGATTTTGTAATCTTATTTCAACATTGTTGCTTCTCTACCAGAAGGGAGAGACTCTGTTTCCTCATGTGTTGCATGTCTCTACCTAGAAGTTTATGCCTAGTTATATTTTGCCTAACCTTGTTGAGGAGGTACTGTAAATTCTCTAACAAAAATAATTATTATAGGTTGTAATTATTATTTTTTTTATGTCATATACAAATATGCTTGCTTATTTTTCTCAAACTCCACTTCTACTTAGCATTTCTTTGGCAAAATTTCCAAAATGAAATTATCTTGTTAAATATTCAAACGTTGATGTCTTTAGCATTACAAATGCTGCTAAACTTGATTTAAACTCTAGGAAGGGCTTGTACTAAAGGGCAATATGTTTTCTCACTTTTGTTTATGTGAACGAAGTATTCTTTCTGCTTCAGTAAGACACCATATAGTTGCATGGTCATCCATACAATTTGTTGACCATGAAGATAATAGCAATCACACAATCTAATCTCTTCCGTTATATAGTCAAAGTTGAGAGAAGGTTATAAAAATATCTAAGTCACTTCAAAAGTAATGCCTCCTATTTATTTCCATTGAAACTACAACAAAGAACGCAATATCACTATTTGACAGAGAAAATTGTCAGCTACAAAACAGTTGTTTTCAGCATAGCTACGACCATTCTTTATACATTTTTGCCAGTGATGAATAAGAACCTTCATGACATGCTTACAAAAATTGGTATGGCTGCCTGGAACATGGCTTGTCTTTCACTTTGCTGTCATCACTGCTGAAATGCAGCACCCACCATCATGCTGTACACATATTCACTGTTTGGTCCCCATAGACATTCAGCAAGTGTCAATGTATGCCAATGGATGCAATTTTTTCCATGTGGAGGAATTCAATAACACACTGTCTCATCCCACTCAGTGCATTACAAATAAGGCAAATCTTTGGAATGCCCTGAAAAGGGCACTCCTTGCTTGACAGGAGTCACTCCTGCAAAGTAGTCAAACAATGACTCAGAGGAATAATACATGACAATATATTGAGTAACAAAATGAAATAAAATATTGGTGGGAAGATTCAATCTCTCCTACCAGAGCATCAGCATCCACCTATGATGTTGCAGGCCAACATAACTTAAAATAGGAGGCATTACTTTCAGGACATCCGTGGTATATGCTTTGAAGTAGTACCTTTTATATTATTTCTGTGTTTTCTTACTCTTTTGATAGAAGTAATATTTTCACCATTCCCCCCCCCACACACTTGCCTAAATCTCAATTTCAGAACTGTAGAATGTTTTGGAGTAAGAAGGAAAAAAAAATTGTGGAACTTCAGAATATTGTTGCCATTTGAATGATAACAGCTTCATACAGTTCTGCTGAATTTGCTTTTGGTATATATTTTTTAAATTCTAAAATACTTTATTCGTGTGTAAGATATGTTTATGGTAATATTTTTGTACTTTACACTTTTTAAACAGAGCAAACTTAAATTCTTCAGAAAGCTGTGAAATAGCCAGTGTGTGGCTACATAATTTGATTTGTTTTTCCTTCTCTCTTCTCAGTAGTGCATAAATTGTAACTGACAGTGAAATTTTGACTTGTATTAAAGATTTCATAATTGCTGCTTAATGTACAGGATTGTATACAAACAACTCTTTTGCTGTGTATTTTATTAGGTTAATATTTATGTTTTGTTGTTGCAATGCAAAACAATGATTTTGAAAGTGGCAATGGTATTAATGGGAAAATTTACATTCCCTGAAGAAGAATAACTTCTACTACAATTTGGGAGCTTTTGTTAAAAGGAGATTTTGCTACTGGAATTAGATGTGGAACATTTCCAAAGTTTAGTGGTTTCGTTAAAAAATGTATGTCTAGTCCACAAGCAACCAAGAAATCCTGATAAAATTTAATTTTCCCACTGCTGGAGAGATTGTTAATTTGAATTATAGCCATGATAATGTAAAATAATTTTGTTCAGTAATAAAACACAAAATTGTTTCCTTTTTTTTTTCTTCTAAAGAGTACCAAGGGTTGGTCTCCATAGGAATTCTCTGAAAACAGTGGGAGATTTTAAATAGGAATGGTGTTAACTTTATATAGAATAACTTGGAAAAGCCCTAGAGTTTGTTTTGCACTTTAACTGTTTTGTGAAGGTATATCCAAACAAGTGGTTGTGCATATTAGTACTCTAGTGATTTCAATTATCTTCTGTTCATTTCTGCTGGCTTTTTTTTTTTTCCAAGATCCACATGCAGAAGAGTTATATTAGGACAAATCATTGTAAAATGATCCTTTAAATTAGCAATTCATAGCAAATATTTTGTCCCGTGACTTTGCATATAATTCAGCAAAAGGAATTTCATTAGTGACACCAGAAGTCAGTCACAATGAACATTTTTCAGTTGTTTTAGTATTTTTAAGTATTACCTGCTAGCCATAGCACAACTGCACACACTTACATAATAACACTTGCATCCAAATTGTATCTAACACATTTAATTCTCCATTGTTACCTGCATTCCTCACTGCATTCCATGTTCAATATTCTTTTTTTTTTTTTTAATTATGTCTTTTAATTCACTTTTTCACTTATATTTCTATCAATGTCTGGCAATCTGCTTAATCTTTTCTGTGTTGTTAGCATGGCACTGATTCCTTCACCATACTCCAGGTCACATAAGAAGGCAAGAACATAGTAGCAAGGTAATCCATTACTCCAACTCACTCTCACTGTTCGCCTGATCTTTCATTTTTCTGCTTATATCTCAAGCCTTTGCCATCATAGGGTCAAGCTAAGTAATTCCATGTTGGCCAGTTTATGAGACTCTTTTGGTAGCCCCAGTTGCCTTTGACTATCATTTTCATGTCCTGCAGTGAGGCTTCTCATAGAACCACCAAGCTGCATAACAGTGAAGAGAATTGATTGTTTTTTTCTGATCTCTTTTGTTCTGACTATTAATAGGTACTTCTCTGTACAGAAGCAAAGGAGTAAAGACACACTGAAATAAATTTATTAACACACATTTATAAACTCATTAGAGAGTGGATCTTTAAAATAAATTCAGAATTTAATTTTCTTTTATGCTCTATGAAAGTTGATATTTTTGTGCTCAGTTTCTTATATAATACCATTTGGACTCTAATGGCTCTGTCTTTTCCATGAACATTTTAAGCATAACACATGAGAACATAATGATGGTGGGGTTTTGTTTTTTTCTTCTCTCGTCTACTAGTACTGTATCAATACTTTCTGTAATATATGTAAAAGGTCTTTGGTAGTATTTGTTTGTCGTCTTTGGATCCAAACTCTTTTACAACTATACAAACCTAAAAATGTAATCTGCTTAAATAAACTGCATGGAGCTTCTGACATTTTCTTCTGTATTTACTCATTGCATTATCAATCTGTAGTAATATAGTAGCAGTGCAAAATCTGTTATGCTCTAGCCAACTTGTCTACTGTTTTAAAGTCTTTTACCATGTATTCCATTAACAATGTCTTGCTACTGTTCAGCAGCTGTATTTTACAGGGGATAAGTCTTCTTTAAGCATTATTTAAAATCAAATATAACTACAGATTAACTCTGTGTCATCTGTGAGCTTCATTGGGTCTTATGTGATCCTCATGACTGCCAGTACATGGATAGTCATGAAAACAGTCTGCTATTCTCAGTGTGGTCTTGACTTCTACATACTTCCAGCTTTTGCAGCTTTGTAAGAAGCATTTGTGCCACTATGTTACAGAAAGCAAAGCCCAAATAAATTATGAACACGAATCTTCTACCCCGTAGCTGAACTTTCCAATAATTCTTTATTTCTTCTTGGGACAAATGTTAGTATGCCCCATTGTCACAGGTTTCTTTATTTACTTTCTAGAAGTTCATTGAATATTTGTATAGCAGATACTCGTTCCATATTTTGGACAAAATTCCAAGTAATAAGGCAAATCACATTTTTCTGAAATAGTTTAAAAGAGTCAGTAAATAAGACACTATGATTTTATCTCAGAAATATGTTGAAATGCGTTCTTCTTTTAGAACTGTAACACATTGCTTGAGATGTACTTGAGCTATAATCATGGCTGGAATTGTAGGATTAAAAGCAAGAGTTCAATTCATTTTTTCTTTTCAGTTTCTCGTGCAGCAAAAGGTAAATTCCTGCTTTCAGTGGTAGAAGAGATATGTTTTTCTTGCCACATCAATTATGGGAAAATGTAACGTAGTTTTTAATATCACTTCATAAAAAATGAAATGTCTTTAAACTTTACTTTCAAACAATTCAGAGCATGCTTACTTCTATTCCAGAACATTTTCTGCCTTTCTTATTTCTTATTACAAGAAACTGAGGTGTCATAACTGTCAGGAAATAAAAGCTGTAATTATGACAAATATTAATTTATATGATGTTCTGCTCTTTCTTAGAAGGACAAGTAATTTTAAACTTCAAGATAGTCATAGTGTTCTCTGTTTTTCCTTCCCAAATCAAAGTAATGCTTGAGTCACACTTTATAAGTATCTAGAAAAACAGAAAAAAATATCCTTACAAGATGTTAATTTTGTATAAACTGCTTCAATGACTGTTCACTTCTTACTGGTGATATTATTTTTATTATGCTTCCCCTCCTTCCCTCTCTTTTTAACTATAAAGAAATATAAGCAGTATAAACATTCTACTGTGAATAATCAGGCTAGAAGTAGATTCAGGAACGCTTCACACTGGTAGCTTATCACGTTATCATTACATATTCACACTTGTTTTTATGCTAAATATTCTTGAATATTTGTCATAGTAAAATCCAACACATTTTAGAAGTATTTAATTACTACAATGACTTGAAAATACATTAATTTAACTTGACAAAAACATACATAGGTATTAGATCTGTGTAAAAGAAAGTTACAAACGGACAAAAAATACTGCAAATCTTCTCTGCCTTATCACTAGAATAACTCATGTATGAATTGTTACGTACATGATCAAGGATAAAATAGGAATAAACATCACAGGAGCCCCCTTCAAGTAAAAGATTTCCATGCTGAAATGAGAGGTATAAAGCAGTCTTGTGGATAAAATGGCTCTACTTAAAGGTTATGTATTATAAAAGTAAAATATTAGCATTAGTCCATGATTAGTTTACTTGCAATGTTTCTTATAAATCAGTTTGGTGTATCAATGTATTAATTAGCACAACAGTTACTTAAATAGAACATACAGTGATTACACATTATATTCTTTTTCCATAGAGAATGTCAACTAAATAAATCTCTGAAAGATAATTGCTGACAGAGTAATGCCTGAGAATGCCTTCTTTGCTTCTGTCTTTGCTGCTAAGACTAGCCCTCATGAATCCCAGACCCTGAAGGTAAGAGGGTTTAAAGAAAGGAATTCTTCTCCTCAGTCAAGGAGGATCAAGGAGGACCTTGATGAGGTCAGAATTCATCTAGACAAACTTGACACATGCAAATTTGTGGGGCTCAACAGGATGCACCTGCAAGTACCAAGGGAACTGGCAGAAGTGGTTGCCACACCACTCTCTGTCATCTACAAGAGATTGTGGGAAAGGTGTCTGAGGACAGGAGGAAAGCAATGTCACTGCAGTCTTAAAAATGGCCAAGAGGGAGGAGCCAGTAAACGAGAGGCCAGCCAGTCTTACTTCCATCCCTGGGAAGATGATGGAACAACTTATTCTGGATATAATCTCCAAGCAAATGAAAGGAAAGAAGGTTATGAAGAGTAGCCAGCATGGGTTCACCAAGGGGAAACCATGTTTGACTAGTCTGGTGGCCTTTAGACATGACTGACTGGGTAGATGACAGGAGAGCAGTGGATGTTGTCTGCCTTGACTTCAGCGAGGTTTTTGACATTTGTCCTATAGCATCTTTGTAGGTAAGGTTAGGAATTGTGTGGGAGATGAGTGGGTAGTGAGGTGGATTAAGATCTGGCTGACTGGCAAAGTTCAGAGTGTTGAGATTAGTGACGCAGAGTCTAATTGGAAGACTGTACTTAGTTATGTTCCCCAGGAGTTTGTATTAGATTTTCTGTTATTTAGCATCCTCATCAGTGACATATCCAAAGGGAGGTGGGAGACGAATGGATGAGGCCAGGCGCTTCTCAGTGGTGTGTAGTGGTAGGACAAGGAGCAATGGTCTAAAGTTCTAACATAGGAAGTTCTATGCAAACGTGTGGAAGAACTTCTTTATGGTAAGGGGGTAAAGCACTGGAACAAGTGGTGCAGTGAGGTTATGGAGTTTCCTTCTATGGAGATAGTCAAGACCTGTCTAGATGCCTACCTATGTGACCTATTGTAGGGAACCTGCTTTAACAGGTTGGATGGACTTGATGATCTTTTGAGGTCTCTTCCAACACATGCAATTTTTATGATTCCATGATTGCCATGAAAGGCAGACAGACCTGGCACTGTTTAGCCTGAAGAAGAAAATACTGAGAGGTGATTTTATCGGGGTTTGTAAATATCTACATGACAGGTATCAAGAGAGTGAGGCCAGGCTCTTTTCAGTGTGTTTAGCTAGAGAACAAGGGATAATGGGCAAAGACTAGACAACAGCAGGTTCCATATGAACCTGGGTAAAAAGAATTGTTACTTTGAGTGTGAAAGAGCACAGGAGCAAGCTGCCCAGAAGAGTTGTGAGTTGTTCTTCTCTCGACATGCTAGAAAACCCATCTGGACACTTTCTTCTGCAACCTTCTTTAGCGGGGTTGTTAGATTGAGTGATCGGTAGAAGTTCCTTCTAACCTCTACAATTCTGTAATTTTGTAAAATCCGGGCATTTGTTGTTTTACCTTTGATATAGGAGGGTTTCTATTTTCTATTATATCTTTTACAAAGGTGTTTTTTGTTTTGTTTTGTTTTGTTTTTTTTTTTTTTCCTATGAGTGATGATTTCTGTATGTTCTGCCATGGTTTTCAACTTTTTATGGATGACTTCTGTCAGTTTAATGTATGAATAAGTAATAACTTGACAACATACATATTTAGAGATGGAATTTTGTAAGTACTTACATAAGTTATGACTCCCATATGACTTTAAGGCTAACCTTAGTGCAACTAACTTCAGGTTCCAAAATATTTTAAATAAAATGAAGGCTTATGGAAGAATAACAGAGATGATAAAAGAATTTTAATTATATGTACAGCCATTGCAAATACGTCCTCTAATTCGAGACTAAGACTTCCACACACCAGTTGCTATACAAAGAGCAAAAGTACAATCTCCACCCCTGAGAATTGAGTCTTAATCTAAAACTCAGGACAGAATAGAGAAGCTTAGAAAAATGACTTAATGAATAAGAAAGATCTAATAATATTAGCATGATTAGCAATGGTCAAGGCATGTCATCACTCTGGATAATTAAAAAAAATCATTGTATATATATAATACAATTTCTGATGCATAGTGCAAAATACTTTTTGTCTTCACTGAAACTGAAATATATAAACATATGAGTATGTCAGTGTTCTTGGCATGGCTCTGGGCAGCCTGGTCTAGTGGTTGGCAACCCTGCCCATGGCAGAGGATTTGAAACTAGATCTTTGAGGTCCTTTGCAACCCAGGCCATTCTATGATTCTATGATTCTATGACATATATGAAGTCTGAATTAGATAGTGTTTGAGAAGAATAAACAGTGTGCTTTATGATTTATTCTATTTCTCTCAAGATTTGTGAACTGTCACAGAAAATGTCTAACTTAAAAACAGAAATTTATATATATATAAATTTTTATATATAAATTCAAAATCTCTTTTTCCAATGACAATTTTCAATTGCTAAAATCAGGTTTCTAGTTAGGATACCAATGCAATGAATAATGGATAGAAAGCCTAAACTAAATATAAATACATAACTTCTCAAAGACTCTTTAGTAGGTTGGTTCAGTCACTTTTCCTTTCTGACTGTCTTTGGGCACAGCTAGTTCCAACAGGTACCTCAACAGTTCTACTCCTCTCCTTCATGTATAGAGTGAAGCATACTTCAGGAGATCTCTTTCTGTTTGGTCATGCCTGGTGAATCATATCCTTAATTAGTTTTAATGAATTTTGAAAATAAGACTATCAAAATTCATTTTTGTTTTTTTTTTTTTTTAAGATATGATAGTAATAACCATTTTTCAAACCTTAGCTCTGTGATTCTAAATTCCAGTAACATGAGGAATCAAATTTACACCAAGAGTATGTCTGCAGATGTATAGACTTGATTGTATCTGTCAGATACATACATCTCAAGCCACCCCCCCCACTGATGAATGCTGTAGGCAAATAACTAATACATATTTATAGGCAATGGTGCAGATAATTTCCTAATACTATCTCCATTACAGAAAGACAAAATAATGTTTGCAAGCATGCATGAAAAATCCAAAATAAGCCCCAAAAAAGCAAATATACAGAAAGGAGTTTTATAGAGGCTAAATTGATCAATGAGGACAAATTAGAATAGGCATTGAACTAGAATACGAATTAAAGCTGGAGAGAAGCAGTGGAATGCATTAGAAGATACGTTTGGATTTCAGAGAATCATTTTGTCCGTGTAATAGTTCAGCAAGCAGGCTTACCGAAGCAAACACAATGCATCATTAAGAAACATTTAAGTGGTATTAAGTAGATAAATATTCCAGACACAAAATGAATAATAGCTAGAGCACAAGATATTTGACAGACCTTAAAAACAATTCCTAAGATACGTTTATAGAGCTGTACAATACTAGTTGGAAAAAATTATGGATAATTCATACCATGTAAATTCTGCTTCCCTTCTGTCACCCCTAAAACATAGTAAAATATGGGATTTTTGTTGTTGTTGTTTGAAGTTCGTTATAAAAGGAATTTAACTATATGTTGTTGTTGTTTTTTACGATGATATAATATTTCTCAATATGAATTACTAGTGATATCTCTGTACCATAAGGAGTGTATAAATAGTCACTGAGAATTTTTATGATGTTCAGTTATGTAACTAATGTTACTCTGTCACAGTTAGAAAGCTTGGATAACAAATGTCTAAATAGTGGAAAATCTGTAGATACTTGCTTGGGGCAAGAACTTGCATGCTTACCTGAGAACAAAATTATTATTTTTTTATTGTTTATCTGTTTTCAAAAAACTTAAGGAGATTGTAAAGTACCCAGTTCTTTTTCACTGGGCTAAAAAAGAAGCTAACAAACTACCTTCCAACTCAAACATTTCACGGAAAATCTAAATCTAAAAATCAACCCTAAAAATTTCTATGTAGCTTTACAAAGGACCAGCATTTGTTTAATGGAATGATTTTCTTCCTAATATACTACAGAACTTTGGAGTAAAACACATTTTAAACCAGGTAAATTATTATACAATAATTATAATCAGATATTTGATCTAATGTGTCTTCTTGTCTCTGTATATATGTGTAAATATAGAAAATCCTTTGTATGTAATAGATATATATCCATGTATTTAAGATAATGCTACTATTTCAGCAAATCAGGGAAGGTCTTGATGGCATTGAATTCCATCAAATAATTAATGGTAGTTGAAGTAAAATGTCTCCCTAAGTTGTTGTGCCGTCTCAATTACTGTGCATTAGATTGTTTGTGCAGTAGATTATTGTTGTATGAAACTGGAGCTGGAAGAGATTAAGAGTCTCATAGGATGAAGTTCTAATCCCTATAAAATTGAGAGCAAAATGTGAACAAGCCTGAGAAGACTAACAGACAAAAAGCAGAACAATGCTGTTTAGTAGAAATTGTTCTTCAGAATAAGAAATTATTTATTTATGTACTTATTTATTGAGGATTAAATCCAAGAAAAAATAAGAAATTTTATGTAGAGAAATTGTAGAAAAAGAAGAAAGAAAAAAGTCTACTTCTGTGATGGACGTACAGACATATATTAGCTTATGAAGCTACGGAAATTTATTGTATTTCCCAGCTTCATATATCATAAATTGCCAGTGGATGCCACATAACAAAATTCTAAAAGGTAGATGTTAGACAAAGTCTACTGTATTATTAAAACACTAGAGGCAATAACAGAGAAAGAAGGGGAGAGTTCATCCATGTCTAAATTCATCTCCATACTTGGCATTTGATATTTCAAGTGTAACAGTTTAAGTAACAAAATTAACAATGATGTGTATGCAGTTGTACCTGTCTAAAATTGTGTCTTAGTTTCAACTGGGATAGAATAGTTTTCTGCAGTGTCTGGTATGATGCAATGTTTTGATTCTATGAGAAAAACAATGCTGATAACACAACAGTGTATCCAGTCTTTGTTAAGCAGTGTTGTGCAGAGCCAAGGCAATTCCAGTTTCTCAGCAAAGAGCTGGGAGGAGCAGGATTGGGTCTTAAACTGGCCAAAGGAGTATTCCATATCCTATGACATCATGTGGAAGGAGTTTTGAAGGAGGTGGGAGTTCATCTCCTTTTCTGCTCCACAAGGGGCCTAGCTGAATGTTGTTTGGTGAATGGTAAACAATTACTTGCACATCACTTGTTACATACTTTAGTGTAAAGATGTATTCATAGTTATTTTTCTTTTCTTTCTCTCTATCTTAGTAAATAGTTTTGTCTCGAAATTCCAAGAAAAGCTATGTTCATACAAGTTTCCTGAAAAACTGTTAGGTGGGCAAAGATGAGACTAATGAGGCATTACTGAGACGCATTTATAAAGTATTTTATTTAGCAGCATCTGGGTTATCAATGTCTATATTCACTCTTCTAGAAAAGATGTAACATTTACTGCCATTTTCCAGCAAAGATAACAAAAGGTTGTGAAGGAGGGAACATGGGACTGATGTGTTGACAAGCTTAGTGATTCCATAAAATAGAACTTATATCTCTAGGAAATACAATACTGACTGGAATTACTTGATTTTTCTTTCTTTCTTTCTTTCTTTCTTTCTTTCTTCTTCTTTCTTTCTTTCTTTCTTTCTTTCTTTCTTTCTTTCTTCTTTCTTTCTTTCTTTCTTTCTTTCTTTCTTTCTTTCTTTCTTTCTTTCTTTCTTTCTTCCTTCCTTCCTTCCTTCCTTCCTTCCTTCCTTCCTTCCTTCCTTTCTTCCTTTCTTCCTTTCTTCCTTTCTTAAATACCTCTCTTCAACAGATGACTAACACATGAAAGTCTAAGGCATTTGATTTTTTAGTACATTTGTTATACTCAAAAACTGTGCATGCATTATGTTTTTTTGGCATTAACTTGCATACAACCTTAATCTATCCAAAACAAATGTTGTCCAAAACTTAATAATATGAAATAATTGAACCAGCAGGTGCCCTATATTCTTATTGACTGTATAAAAGAAATATATAGTGTGTTTTGTAGAAATAATTTGCTAATCACACAATTCTCTGACAAGAATAAGGGCTGTAAAATTAAACTAATAATAAAATACACTCAGAAGGAGATGTTCGCACTTATAGCAATGAAGCTTTAATTTTACAATAATCTTAAATCAAGACTTATGAAAGTATAATGAAGTCCAATTTACTGTTAATAGTTATTTTATTTCTCTGGGAATAAACTTTTTCAAGCAGTTTGAAAAAGTGCATTGATAGTAAATAATTTAAGCAGCATGGTAAAACAGATACTATTATATGTATCGTAAATGTAGCTGTTTAAGAGGAAAAAAAAAAAGTAATGACTTGAAAACAAAAATGCTATGGGAGGCAGGAAACAGAAAAAATACCTTAGAAGAAAAATAAAGTTTTCTAATTTTTCATAAAAAAAAATAAAAAATAAAAAGAAGCTGTTCCTAGCTTCATATATGCATTAAGCTCTTTTTAATTCTTTTTACTGTGAAGATGTTCCTATCCACTATGGGTGTTCTGCTCAGGCTGAGGGCACTTCCCCAGAATAAATATGCAGTCATGATGTTGGGGAGAGGTGTACATATGTGTTTGAAGAATTGCACTGCATTAAAAAAAATAAAAGAAAAATGATTAGATCAGCAGTCAGACTCCTCAGGGCAAAAATGATATAGTTTTAAAAAGAGATTAATTTAAACTCTTATCTTTACTTCATAGAAGAATGGCACAAGCACAAATCCATAGCTGGAGAATGAGATGGTGTGGTGGGCTGACCTCAGACGCGGTGAGAGATTGACTCTATTTTGCCTGGCATCATTGAACAGTCACCAGACCAGAGAATGTAAAAGGAAACAATAAAATGTGCCATCCATCCTTAGCAGCAATGGGCATACAATTGGCAGAGGGGACACGGCTAGTGCATTTTACAAAAATTTCAGATTCTTTATATTAAATAATTTTTTTGTTCCTGGCATGTTGTACAGCTTTTATGCATCCTACAACACTGGGCTGAGGAAACATGCTTTGATCACTGTCAACTGTGAATATACAGAAATCTACAGTGAGAGGAATTGAAGGCAGGTTCTTTACATGAATTTTTCTGGTGTAGAAGTATCTTGGTCTGTGGATGCTTCAGGATAAATCATTGCCCTAAATAACAGGGTTTGGTTTTGTTTTGTTTTGTTTTTTAATGTGTCAGTAAAGCCTGAAGTGTAGAAAAATGCATCAGCTACTTTCCTGTTAGTCTGTACTCAGGAATCCCAGTAGCATAATTTCTGTAAGGATTCTAGACTTTAAAGCATTACTGGCAGAAGATGAATCTTGAAGAATGCAAATTCCATATTTTACCGACCAGCTCACAGAAGTAAGATCCTTATGTTTAACTCCTCCTCTTCCCTCCTAACCCATTAAGCTTTCTTTTGTTGAAATAAACAGCTTCTAAAAAAGGTAATGGTGGGAGTATACTTCTAGAAGTTTAGAGAAGTTAGCTTAAATATATTCAGACAAGAGAACTGAATGAATTTTCATATTGGAAGAGTTCTTCAACTGTTGGGAAAATGAACAAAAGAAGTCCATTACTATCTTTACTTCCTTTGAACACTGTTTTTAGATCTGGATCAGATTCTGATGTTCATAAAATCAACAGAACTTCTGCCATAATTCTAATGCATAGGAACTAGGCTCTCTGAACACAAACAGGTGAAAAAAACCACAACTTTTAGAGAGCTTTTATGAAAAACACATCATGATGCCAAAGTTTTAATTTCACAGACACAGTAGAATGCACTTCTACTGATTTTCTCTAACAAGAGTTTGAGACCTTTTCACTCCCTCTGCAGCTTTGCTTAGTAGTTCAGTTTTCAAATAGAACTTCTCTTAAAATTGAGCAGCCTCACTGAGACTATATTATGATTATATCTGGGAAACTCAATCCTTAGAAAAATATTGCCTCTCATTTTCAAAAACCAATAAACCTTCTGTGATTCTCCCAAGACACCAAGCACAGGCTTTGTTTAACATTTGGTTGTTAGTATTCATCAGATTTGGAGGGTGTCAGTTAGAATTATTTGCATTAGACAAAAGAACTCTCTCTGATCATGATTAGAGAAAATAATAACAATTAAAATTGATATTGATAAAAAGAAAGAAAAAGTTCAAACAAGGAAAGCTAATTGTTCTTGATGGAAAAAGCAAGATTCAGTGCAGATTTGTAGTTTCATCTGTCTGTGTTTCAGGCATAGACAACAGTGCCTTTACCACTTAAATGACTATGTATTCATCTTAAAGTGTGCCTGTGAAATAGGCAAATTTTTCTTGGCTGCTTTCTCTTAGTCCCTTTTTTTTCCCATTTACCTGACAGTTGTACATCAGAATAATAATTCAGTGTGGATAGTGTATGTTTCTACTGAAAATAAAACCCAGAGATAAAACCCAGAGAAATACTAAAAGTATATTTTCAAATGTGCTATATTTAGGAATGAAACTCCTTTCAAAGAGGAATATGTGGTGACCTTTAGGGAAAACTTATCTTCCTTAGCAAATATCATCACAGGTTGGGATCAAAGCTATTCCTTGAACATCCTTTCAGATCTGAATTATTTTATTTTGCTTTAAATGTACTTTTTTCACAATTAATGACAGTTGAGTTGAAGACTGATTAGATTTTAAATGAGCATAAAGCTTTTAGATCCATATGTTGGAAAACATTCAGCTGAAATATGTAATTGCTTATATGACTTTGAATGCCAGTAGCACGATAAGGCAGTCCCAATGGCAAGCTTCTCTACGCACTGCTTTTGCTACATAGCAGAATTAACTTACTATTCAAATCTCAGCTCTCACATAGTGAACTCTGAATACGACAAAGCTCTCTTTACCTTTTTTATTGTTTTATTTTTTTAAAGGGTAACAAACTACTCACCGAATTCTGGCTAGATGCTCTGATGCCTTATTGGTAAAAAGCCTAAGAAAACAGCATACTTTTGTGTTGGTCTTATTCTTCTTGTTCGGTCCTTTTTAGGGTTGTATATATCAGACAATATTCAAGATGTGGAATTATAATAAACATAACAATTCCAGCATAAGCAAAAATAGAGAAGACTCAATATGATATTTAAATGATATTACAAAAAAACACCATCACAAAAATCAAGCCTTACTCTAGCTGCTGCAAATAACTAAAAAGAGCTAATATCTCTAGAGCTTAATTTTTTTTTTGCTGTACTACAAAAGATTTTTTTTTCTTTTTAGTAAATCAGTGAGCTGTGGAATTACAGACTTTAAATAACAGCACAAATACAATGAGCCAAGATAACATATGCAATACTATTGCCACAAATTTCTATCATCTAGTATCTTTGAATCAAGGTTTCAGTATAATCATGACAGCTACCTTTTTGAATTATCAAAAATATTATCTATGAATCTAAAAATAGTTTATTTCATTAAACAGACACATGGATTCTTTTCCTTCCTACTTCCATTAAAACAAAACAAAAGCACTGCCATGGTTTCAAGTGCATTGTGCCTCTGCACCCAATAGCCTGCTGCATGATGATATGATATGGAATATTGATAAAATCAGGGCAACCACAAAAACTTAATTCAATTAAGTATTGTAGATAACACCAGAGAAAGAAGGATTTAAAATGGCAATACCATAAATGTATACAAAATGGAGTGTGTTGAAGGTGGAGTCTTATTTCAGTAATAACTTTAAATTACTTTGCTTTCATTAGATTGGTTTTGTCCATCTTTTCTGTCAAACACGTGTGCAACTCCCATTGATGTAAATGGAAAATCATAATACATCTAGAAGATATAAGAATATATATCTCATGGTATTTTTTAACTAGATGTTTCATCTCATTTAGGGTTTATCCAGTGCTGTTCAGCTTTAAAATTCTGAGTTAAATTTTGTATTGTTCGTCTACATGTATACAAGGCATTTCACTTCTAGTTTTAAAAGCATTCTTATCCTGATATGTTCTAAAGCATGTTTTCACTTCTGTACATAGTAGGAATGTAATGACTTTTTTTTTTTAATAAGCTGAATATAAATGTAGTTTGTTGTTGTTGTTGTTGTTGTTGTTGTTTTAATATAAGGCTCTCAATTTAGAAGAATAACATTTCTTTTAGAACCCTGGGTTGTCTTCTCTTTCTTGTGAACAATATTAATAGCAACATCTTGAGATCAGTAGGAGTTATCCACATCCTGGAGTAATTTTTCATGGATCTAGGTTTTTTGCCATGGCATAAAAGGATTGTTTTGTATATGACTGGTAAGCACACACAAAAATAAAATAAATGCAGGCAGTATGTATTTTCTATTGTATTCAACAAGAGAAAATAGTGCAAAGAATAATGATGAAACTCAGAAAGAGCATGATCAAGATATGAAATGTATCCCCTCTGACATTAACATAGCTGTGAATTCTTAAGTATTTAGTTTTTAACGTCACTTGAAATCCAGTTCATTTCACCTACAGCTAGCCACTCAAAGGTTAGTCATCAAAGGTTAGTCATTGCTTAGTCTCTCCTATTAATTAATGGAAAAACATTATCACTCTTGCATCTGATGATGACTTGTCTATCAGAACTACTTGCTGAGATACCTTGATCTAGAATCCTTGACTGACAGCATCTATCACTCTTATTGTTACAGATAGCTTTTTTTCTCAGAGTGGGATATATTTTACCAATCATTGGCTATCTGAAAGTTAGACATTTAATTTGATCCTCCAGTTCAAGTGCCCTGGACAGTCACTGGTCATTGCTAGGTCAAATAATTTACCTCAGAACAGATATCATCTATCTAATGCTTAGGATAGTATGAATTAGTCTTCAAAAATACTCTTCTCTGCTGAGTACAGATAGCTTATAGACAACTATGGTTCATTCATTTTTGAAGGTGCCATGCTAACTTCTTCTTCAAAAAAGTAAGATTTAGTAGAGGAGCAAATAGAAACCTCAACACTTCTATTTCTGTTTTTCTGTCAAGATTTCTTCTACATGCAAAAATTTAGCATTTATGATCTTCTATTCTCCTTCTTATAAGCCCCTCCCAAATACTTTATTAACTACTCCAATGACAGGTGTTGTAAAGATAAATAATTATAATCTGATAATTTTCAAGTGAGGAGGCATCAACTTTATCAGGAAACTAGTTTTTTGGATGATACCTATTTGCATAAGAGTGCTTATTTATTTGGTTTCCCAATTTTGGTACCATTTAGAGATCTCCTGAAAATATAGTCTTGTCTTGTCCCATATTAAGTGGTTCTGCTAAGTTTGTTCCCCATGCTAAAGCTCTGGAATCCAAACTAAATCTTTTGTATATAATTTCTTATGTTGCAAAATTATTCAACTGCATTGATGATAAGTAAGACTGTATCTGTCTGTGTAGTTTCATGAGTGGTCCAAATAAAGTTGAGATCATGTTTTTTTTTTTCTCTGCCCACATTTACTTCATTAGTTAGATCATGGAGTATAGATGTTAGTCCCCCGTAACTAAATAATTGAGAGACCATAATTGCATGCCTAATTTGCCCTGGATATTAAAAAAAAATTCATCTGCTGCCTGTAAATAACAATATAGAAGTTTTCATTAAATATCTTTTTTTCTTTCTTAACATTTTTCTAAAGAATGAAATTCTTATTTTCAATGCAGTATTTTGCATGAATTGTCAATATTGAAGTGCAGAATACTATTTTTAGTGTGGAAGATTTTCTATAGGCTTTTATGGATTTCCAAACTCATTAAAGCACCCTTATTCAAAAGAGCAGTCTATCATTCCTTTGCGTTTACACTGAAATATTTATTGAAATCCTGCTTCAGCAGGAAGACTTTAAGTTTTTTATTAGCAGAAAATACTAAATATTCAACAAGAACAGGGAAAATTTGGTGAAACATAGATTTTTTTCTGGGATTTGATTATGTTTTTGATGTTGTTGCATGAGAAATAGTAGTTCCAACTATCATTGCTAAAAAGAATGCTCTGGGTCTTGAATTTCTTGAAAAATACAGGCCTGGGAAAAAGCAGAGCTAGGACCCTGTGCTTCAGGAGAGCAAAATTCTGGCTGCTCAAGGAACTGCTGAGTGGGCTTTCCTGGGAAACTGTCCTTAAAGGCATGGGTACAGAACAGAGCTGGCAGCTCTTTAAGGACACCCTTCTGAGAGTGCAATGGCTCTCCATCTCCCAGCAGAAGTTGAGCAGGAGAGATAATTGATCACTGTGGCTGTGTAAGGACCTGCAGCTTAAACTGAGGAAAAAGAGGGAAATGTACAGAAAGTGGAAGCAGGGTTGTGTAGCCTGGGAAGAATACAAGGCTGTTGTCCATGTGTGTAGAGATAGGATTAGGAAAGCCAAGGTGTAGACAGAGATGAACTTGGTGAGGGATGTGAAAGATAACAAGAAGGGATTCTACAGGCACGTAGGCAGAAGGAGACAGGCCAAGGAGAGTGTTCCCCCTCTGATGAAAGGTATTGGAGAGCTGGCTTCTTCAGACATAGAAAAAGCTGAGATACTCAGTGAGAGCTTTGCCTCAGTTTTCATCAGCGGTCAGGCTTCCCATGTCAGAAGAGGGTCTGGGGAGTGGTTTCTGTCCCACTGCAACAGTGGAACAAGTCTGAATCATTCTCATGAAACTGAACGTGTGTAAGTCCATGGGGCTGGATGATATCCATCTTAGGGTTCTGAAGAAGATGGCTGATGTGGTTGCCGAGCCACTCTCTATCATATTTGAAAAATCATGCCTGCCTGGTGAAGTTCCCGGTGACTGGAAAACGGGAAACATTACTTCTATTTTTAAGAAAGGGAGAAAGGAAGACCTGGGGAACTACAGGCAGGTAAGCCTCACCTCTGTGCCTGGGAAAATCATGGAGCAAATCCTCCTAGAAGCTATGTTAAAGCACATATGAGACAAAGAAGTGATTTGAGACAGCCAGCATGGATTCACCAAGGGCAGATCTTGCCTGACCAATCTGGTGGCCTTCTAAGATGGAATGATGGCATTGGTGGACGGTGAAAGGCTATGGATGTCATCTACCTGGACTTCTGCGAAGCCTCTGACATGGTCCCTTATCACATTCTTCTCTCTAAATTGGAGAGGTGTGGATTTGAAGGATGGACTGTTCAATGGATTAGGAACTGGATGGCTGGACGCAGCCAAAGGGTTGTGATCAATGGTTCTGTGCTCCTCAGGGGTCAGTCTTGGGACTGGTGCTCTTCAACATCTTAATCAGTGACATAAGCGGTGGCATCAAGTGCACCCTCAGCAAGTTTGCAGACAACACCAAGCTTAGCAGTGCAGTTGATATACTGGAAGAAAGAGAAGCCATCCAGATGGACCTGGACAGGCTGGAGAAGTGGGCCCGTGAAAACCTAATGAGGTTCAATAAGGGTGCTGCAGTTGGGTCAGGGCAATCCCAGGTATTTATAGAAACTGGGGGAGCAGCCCTGCAGAGAATGACTTGGGGATCCTGGTGGAAGAGTAGCTGGACATAAGCCAGCAGTATGCACTTGCAGCCCAGAAGGTCAACTGTGTTCTGGGCTGTATTAAAAAGGGATGGCCAGCAGGGGGAAGGAGGTGATTATCCCTCTCTACTCAGCTCTTGTGGGGCCCCATCTGGAGTACTGCGTCCAGGCCTGGGGCCCCCAGTACAGGAAGGACATGGAACTCTTGGTGCATGTCCAGAAGAGGGTCACTAAGATGATCAGAGGGCTGGAGCAGGTCTCTATGAGGAAAGCTTGATGGAAGTGGGCTTGGAGAAGAGAAGGCTCCAGGGAGACCTCATTGTAGCCTTCCAATACTTAAAGGGAGTGTATAAACAGGAGGGGGAACAGCTGTTTACAAGGGTGGTGTCATGGTTTTATATTTTTTTTTGTTTTGGTTTGGTTCTCAGTATTCCGCATCAATACATCATGTAGTATACTGGGAGTTAAAGTGTTAATGCTCCAATTCCAGGCACCTATCCCTATACGTTACAGAAGTCATGGGATCTGACCCTTCCGGGTGGGGCGGTCTCTTACTGCCTGGCAGTGGGTGCTGGAGGGTGCTTTCCTGGCCGTTCCAAGCTTTTCAGGTTTGAATCGGTATCGGGAACTCTCTCTCTCTCCTGTTTTATTTGATTTATTAGTCTCAATTTCAATCAGATGGTATTATATTGTGTTATCTTGCATTCCGATATCATAATTAGTAAAATAAGTTTTCCTCCATAGATTGTTGCCGCTGTTTTTTTTTGTTTTCCTCCCTTCCTTCCCATTTTGTGGGCTGGGAAGGGGAGGGCAGGGGTCTACCGCCCCCCTGTCACGGGTGTAGATTGATCTCGTTAACTCCGTGACAGATTTTGGTGGAGAATGCGGGCATAGTTCTATTTCTTAACTTTTGGAACGAATCTCTCTCTCTGCTCTTAGAGAGCTTCGTTAGGGAGCATTATCAGTAGTTTAGGTTTCTGTGCTGGAAAACTTGACCTTGAAAGACTAGGCGTGCTGCCAGTGTTCTGGGATATTTGTAAACTTTGAGCACTGCTCAGTCTGGGTAGTGCCTTTTTCTTTTTTTTTTTCCCTTTTTCCTCCTTCTTCTTGTCAGTTTCAATTCATTAACCCCTGTTTTAATAGACACCAGCAATGAACCCACTTTTCATTGTGGGGGTGTTGAGTAAAGGCTTACAAACCGTCATGTTACTCTCAACCTATTGGCAAATTGTCAAGGCCATAATTACTTGTTGTGGAATTATGTTCATATATAACTACTTAAGGGCATTGACGGAGACACCTGCATGGTACCTGTATGCAATGTGGTATGGTCTGAATTTTGACATTCACATCCCAGATGGAATGGCTAATTTTACAAACAGCACAACGTTCAGACCAGTCTCCAGGCTTCCTTATCGGTTTGTCAGACGGTTTTCGAATTCTGAATTAATACTCATGGGCGCGCTATTGTTTTCCTGGATTGTGATTATATTCCTTTACAAAGGGAAGGAGTCTCCTCCAGAACCAGAGAGTGCTGACTGGCAGGGAATATGGAGAGGTTTAGGAAAGATCTTAAAAGCAAGGGGACCCGCAGTGTCATGGGATTTCACACTTGAACATCTGTGGGATCCTGAGAAACTAAGTCAGTATTTGAGTCAGGGACAGCGCGGCTTACATAACTCTAAGGAGGTACAACTTATTTGGGGTTTGGCTTGTGCTTACCGCGCCCTATATAATACTATTCTGGAGAGAGAGAGTTTCCGAGCTGAGGTTCAGGCCAAAGTGGAGAATCTCCAAGTCAAATCTGATCAGTTACAAGAGACACCAGTAACAATATCAGTTGCTCCTGTGGAAGGCAAGAAATGGAAACGAGTGTCCACGCGTCTAGAACGGAAAAAAGAAGAAGCGGAGGCGGAGGAGGAGGAAGATCCAGGCGAGGGGCCCTCCTCAGAACCACCACCATCGCGAAAAGCAAAAGGAAAAACTAAGAGACATGCAGAAGAGACTGATGATGAGGACATCCTTATTACTACTCGTCGGCCCCTGAAGATGACTGAAATCCAAGGTTCAAGAAAGGAGTTCACACGGGGCCCGAATGAAACTATTGTTTCCTGGTTGGTTCGTTGTTGGGACCGCGGGGCCAATAGCTTGTTTCTAGATGGTAATGAAGCTCGCCAACTAGGAGCCATTGCCAGAGACCCAGCTATTGATCGAGGAATTGGTCGATGTTTGGATGAGTCTGCCTCCCTTTGGGAACGAGTGCTAATAGCCGTGAAAGAAAGGTATCGCTTCAAAGACGGCTTGAAGCCTGTGATGAAAAGATGGGATACAGTTGAAAAGGGTATCCAGTACTTGAGGGAAATGGCTGTGGTGGAAATGCTGTTCGACCCTAACTTTGTTCCTAACCACCCACGACAAGAACGCGATCCTGAGAGAGTGAGGACGACGCCTGAGATATGGCAGAGACTCATAACAACAGCACCAGACAGATATGCCGGTACACTACTGTCAGCTAATGACAGATACCGGGAACAAGAGAGAATACCCTTAGTTTTTGAATTGATTCTTACGCTCCAAAACTACGAACAACAGCTACCCCCAACTCACGCTTCCATTGCTGCCATCTCACAAGTAACGAACCAACTGAATGAAATGCAGGAGCAAATATCTCAACTGATTAATCGTGACAAACCTGTGCCAGTATCAGAAGTGCCCAGTGAAGATCAGGATAATCAAAAGAGTCTACTGAAGGAGCTGATCAAACTAATGCGAATCCTAACTAACGACGATGAACCTCCCTACTCATGGGCACCATCAAAAATCTCAGCTATTAAAAGCAAACGCTTTCCGGCTCCAGTGAGGAACAATACATCGCGAATTGCCTTGTGGCGTTACCTACGTGACCATGGAGAAGACATGAGAAAATGGCACGACCAAGCTACTCCTGTACTACGAGCACGGGTGAAAGAATTACAAAGCAGATCAATCACCAGTGCAGTTGCTCCACTTATCACAGGTAATGAATAGAGAGGCCCTGCCTTCAGCCAGGGGGGGGAAAGGGATAATCGAGTATATTGGACTGTGTGGATTCGATGGCCTGGCACGTCAGAACCACTGAAATATAAGGCACTGGTGGATACTGGTGCACAGTGCACTCTGATGCCCTCGAGTCATGAAGGGACAGAATCAATCCATATTTCCGGGGTGACTGGAGGCTCTCAAGAATTGACTGTGTTGGAGGCTGAGATAAGCCTCACTGGTAAGGACTGGCAAAAACATCCTATTGTAACTGGCCCAGGGGCTCCATGTATACTAGGTATCGATTACCTCAGAAGGGGGCATTTCAAGGATCCTAAGGGGTATCGGTGGGCCTTTGGGATAGCTGCTGTGGACACAGACAACATTAAGCAGCTGTCTGTTTTGCCTGGCCTATCAGAAGATCCGTCTGTTGTGGGGTTGCTGCAAGTAAAAGAGCAACAGGTACCGATTGCCACAAAAACGGTGCACAGACGGCAGTACCGCACCAATAGGGATTCCTTGCTCCCCATTCATAAGTTGATTCGTCAACTAGAGGATCAGGGAGTGATCAGCAAAACTCACTCACCCTTTAACAGCCCCATATGGCCAGTACGTAAAGCCAGTGGAGAATGGAGACTGACGGTGGACTACCGTGGCCTGAATGAAGTCACACCCCCACTGAGTGCTGCTGTGCCGGACATGTTAGAGCTCCAATATGAACTAGAGTCAAAGGCAGCCAAATGGTATGCCACCATTGACATTGCTAATGCCTTCTTTTCCATTCCTTTGGCCAAAGAATGTAGGCCACAGTTTGCTTTCACATGGAGGGGCGTTCAGTATACTTGGAACCGTTTGCCCCAGGGGTGGAAACACAGCCCAACCATTTGCCATGGGTTGATCCAAACTGTATTGGAACAAGGCAGTGCTCCTGAGCACCTGCAGTACATTGATGATATCGTTGTGTGGGGCGACACAGCAGAAGAAGTCTTCACGAAAGGAGAGCGAATAATCCAAATTCTTCTGTGTGCTGGTTTTGCTATTAAGCGGAGCAAAGTGAAAGGACCTGCTCAGGAGATTCAGTTCCTAGGTATAAAGTGGCAAGATGGCCGTCGTCACATCCCAACAGATGTGATTGACAAAATCAGTGCCATGTCTCCACCCACTAATAAGAAAGAGACACAATCGTTCCTGGGCGTAGTGGGTTTTTGGAGAATGCATGTTCCAAACTACAGCCTCATTGTAAGTCCCCTTTATCATGTGACGCGAATGAAGAATGAGTTTACATGGGGCCCGGAGCAGCAGCAGGCTTTTGAACAGATTAAACAGGAAATAGCCCGTGCCGTGGCCCTAGGGCCAGTACGAATGGGACAGGGTATAAAGAACATCCTCTACACTGCTGCTGGAGAGAAAGGTCCCACTTGGAGTTTGTGGCAGAGAGCCTCAGGAGAGACCCGAGGCCGACCCCTGGGATTCTGGAGTCGAGCTTACAGGGGGTCAGAAGAGGGCTACACTCCAACTGAAAAGGAGATCTTAGCCGCGTATGAGGGGGTTCGGGCTGCTTCTGAAGTAATCGGTACTGAAACGCAGCTTCTTCTGGCACCTCGGCTGCCAGTGCTGAACTGGATGTTTAAGGGAAAGGGTTCCTCCACCCATCATGCTACCGATGCCACTTGGAGTAAGTGGATTGCGCTGATTACGCAGCGAGCGCGGATGGGGAATCTCAACCGTCCAGGAATCCTAGAGGTGATCATGGACTGGCCTGAAGGTAAAAAGTTTGGAACATCACCAGGAGAAGAAGTAGCACGTGCAAAAGAGGCCCCACCATACAATGAACTACCAGAAAATGAAAAGAAATATGCTCTGTTCACAGATGGATCATGTCGTATTGTGGGAAAGCATCGCAGATGGAAAGCCGCTGTGTGGAGCCCCACACGACAAGTTGCAGAGGCCACTGAAGGAAAAGGAGAATCGAGCCAATTTGCAGAGGTAAAGGCTGTCCAACTGGCCTTGGATGTTGCTGAACGGGAGAGGTGGCCAATGCTTTATCTTTACACTGACTCATGGATGGTGGCAAATGCTCTATGGGGATGGTTACAGCAGTGGGAGCAAAATAACTGGCAAAGAAAGAGTAAACCTATTTGGGCTGCTGAATTGTGGAAAGATATTGCCGCCCGAACAAAGAATATGGTTGTAAAGGTGCGCCATGTAGATGCTCATGTGCCCAAGAGTCGGGCTACAGAAGAACAGCAAAATAACCATCAGGTAGACCAAGCTGCCAAAATTGAGGTGGCCCAAATAGACCTGGACTGGCAGAACAAGGGTGAATTATTTTTAGCTCGATGGGCCCATGAGACCTCGGGTCACCAAGGGAGAGATGCGACACATAAATGGGCTAGAGACCGAGGGGTGGACTTAACTATGGACGCTATTGCACAGGTTATTCATGATTGTGAAACATGTGCCATAATCAAACAAGCCAAAAGGATGAAACCACACTGGGGGGAAGGGCGATGGCTAAAGTATAAATACGGAGAGGCATGGCAGGTTGATTATATCACCTTGCCACGATCTCGCAGTGGTAAATGTTATGTGCTTACTATGGTGGAGGCAACAACTGGGTGGCTTGAAACCTATGCAGTACCCCATGCTACCGCCCGAAATACCATATTAGGTCTTGAGAAACAAGTCCTGTGGCAACATGGTACCCCAGAAAGAATTGAGTCAGATAATGGGACTCATTTTAAAAATTCTCTTGTAAATACTTGGGCCAAAGATCATGGCATTGAGTGGATTTACCATATTCCCTACCATGCACCAGCCTCTGGTAAAATTGAACGATACAATGGGTTGTTAAAAACTATGCTGAAAGCAATGGGAGGCGGTACATTTAAACACTGGGAGAAGCATTTGGCAGAAGCCACCTGGTTAGTCAATACCAGAGGATCTATCAATCGTGATGGTCCTACCCAATCCAGCTCCCTACTTACTGTAGACGGAGATAAAGTCCCTGTTGTACATGTAAAGAACATGTTGGGAAAAGCAGTTTGGGTTCTTCCAGCTTCTGGAAAGGGCAACCCACTCCGTGGTACTGTTTTTGCCCAGGGACCTGGGACCACTTGGTGGGTAATGCAAAAAACGGGGATGTTCAATGTGTACCACAAGGAAACTTGATGCTGGGGGAGTGCAGTCGATAATTCTATGTATATGTGTGTGTGTGTAATGCATTTTAATCATCTTTTTCACTTATATATGTATATAAATTAAGCATGATGTAGTGATGTAGAATAAGGGGTGGAATGTCATGGTTTTATATTTTTTTTTGTTTTGGTTTGGTTCTCAGTATTCCGCATCAATACATCATGTAGTATACTGGGAGTTAAAGTGTTAATGCTCCAATTCCAGGCACCTATCCCTATACGTTACAGAAGTCATGGGATCTGACCCTTCCGGGTGGGGCGGTCTCTTACTGCCTGGCAGTGGGTGCTGGAGGGTGCTTTCCTGGCCGTTCCAAGCTTTTCAGGTTTGAATCGGTATCGGGAACTCTCTCTCTCTCCTGTTTTATTTGATTTATTAGTCTCAATTTCAATCAGATGGTATTATATTGTGTTATCTTGCATTCCGATATCATAATTAGTAAAATAAGTTTTCCTCCATAGATTGTTGCCGCTGTTTTTTTTTGTTTTCCTCCCTTCCTTCCCATTTTGTGGGCTGGGAAGGGGAGGGCAGGGGTCTACCGCCCCCCTGTCACGGGTGTAGATTGATCTCGTTAACTCCGTGACAGGTGGATAGCGATCTGACAAGGGGGAATGGTTTTAAACTGAGACAGGGGAGGCTTAGGTTAGAATTAGGAGGAAGTTTTTTATTCAAAGGGTGGTGATGCATTGGAACAGGTTGCCTGAGGAGGTTGTGGATGCCCCATTACTGGATGCATTCAAGGTCAGGCTGGATGTGGCTCTGGGCAGCCTTGTCTAGTGGTTGGGCTGCACATAGCAGGGGGATTGAAACTAGCTGATCACTGTGGTCCTTGGTCCTTTTCAATCCAGGCCATTCTATGATTCTGTGATTCTATGAATAAGTAAGGAGGAGCAGGATTTCTGCAATCACCACCGCTTTCTGGGATTCTGTGTACCTAATACTGCAGATTAGATAACTGAACAATGTAGTTATCTAAAAAATCATGCACTGCAGCACTTAGTGGATAGCTAAATTAAGTTCTTACTTGGATATAGTTTCTAAAAACTAACTGCTATATGGGAAAAACTTTCAGCAACTAAATAGACTTTTATATCAGAGATACATCTTTCTATTTTTTGCTAGAGAATACTGGGCAAATGTGAATGCTTTACAACAGTTAAAGACAGAGTTTGTAAACAGTCTTTTCATGTGTTTCAGTGAATGTGAAGCATGAGGAAATTGGATGAAAGTTTGATTAAAAATTCACTTAAATGAGGGAAAAAATCTGCTGCAGATCCATAAAAATTTTATTATTCATGGCACTAGATGTGATGTTAACTGACACAGCAGCGCTGAGTTAATAAACAGTGACACATTTTGAATTAATTGTTGAGAGACACATTGCCTTTTTTGTCATAAAACTCAGACAGATGTATTTTAATAGGGAATTTAGGAGAAAAGCAGGCATTAAGATGTATCAATGAACGCAAGTCAAAGAAAGAAGAAATTCCTTTCAGATTCTGGCATAAAATGCATCAGTTTTTTCAAAGTTTCTTCTGAAATGATCCTTTTGCTAATAGTTCTCTCATGTAGCCATTTCCCCTCACTAGAACCATTGTTCTTTTCAGTTTAAATTTGAAGGGAAACAAAATGGTTAAATAATAAAAAAAAATTAAGAGTGCCCCCTTCTTTTTACCTTAGTCTTTTATCTTCATTTTCTACCAGTGTAGAACTAGGTACCTGTTTGTACCAAGTTTTGTTGTTGTTGTTGTTGTTGTTGTTGTTTTTGGTATGTGTTTCCTTGTTTGTTTTTAACAGTGCAGTAAGAAATTGGTCAACAAATGATTTGAATGCAATTGAAGGGCATTAGAGCTGACCCAGAAAAATCTGATTTCCCAGTAGCTGATATTTCCGCATTATACTTGAAATATTTTTTGTGTATTACAGTTTTAGCCTGAGAAAATAACACTCCTGAAGCTAATAAAAGTTCTCAACTTTGCATTAGATGATATCAGGAATGAGCTAAGAAATAGTATTCTGGAATAGCATTCTATATTTTAAAAAGTAAGAGCATAACAATTCAGTCGAGGAAATATTCAGCAAATATTCAATTACAAGTTAGAAAAAATTCAACTTGATAATAATAGTTCAATATTTGTAAGAAGCAATATTTTTATTTATTAATTCACATTATTCTGAGTATAACTGTCATGATTCCCATGCCATCCATACAGCAACTAAGTCTAAGTGTTTATATTCTTATTCATCTATATGATTTCAGCTTCCAATAAATTTCACATTCTCATTATATTTCTGTGTTTATGCCTTCAGCTTAATAATACAAACACTGACTTTTTCATTATCTGTGTTTCCAAATTACATAGTTTGAATTACACATGAATTACACAATCCCATAGAATTTTCCAACACAGAACAAACTTTCTAAGTATGTCTAATGGAGACATATAAATGACCCTAGGAGTAAAGCTCTCGTTTAAATCCTTGAATAAGCTCTCATTGTGTCCTCTTCCAACTTCTTGAGCACTCACAGTCTGAGGGGGCAGAGTTGGAAAAAGAGAAATCTTTAACTGTGAGTTCACTGGTGAGAGATAGTCAAAAATTTAGTATGTTCATAGAATCATAGAATCATATAACCACCAAGATTGAAATCATTATCAAAAGTTTTAAAGAGCATCTTACATCACTACTTGTTAGAAAAGACCTCAGTGTGATTAATCTTGCTTTAGGATACAGATGATGTAAAAGAACCCTTCTCATACGTTCAAACATATTTTATATGAGATCACGAAAGTGGAGAGTTTTTGGGGATAGTGGAAGGAAGAGAATGGAGGAGCTGCCAAAAATGTTATATTAGTAATCTGTGTGTTAAATACTATTTTTTTCTATCTACAGCTCTGGAGAATCAAATCCCTTTTGTGCATTTCTTCTAATACATAAATCACTAATTTCACTATACTCTTCAAAAGATGTAAGCTAGGGGAAACAAGCAACAGAAAGTGAAAAACAGCACAATCTAACAACAGTGGAATCAAATATACAAGTCACTTGTAGGTTAGTCATCCTTGATGACTATGGGAGGTTAAGACACATAGAAAACTAGAATAAGGTATATTTTCTTCATTTAAATACTTAGAAAAATCAACAAGTATAATAAAGGAATTTTGACCACTTTTTTTTTTTTCCAGTATGCTGAAATAGTAATAACTATTTCCCAATGTGTCATGAAGACAGTATTCCAGATGCTGTGATTTCAAGTATAAAGTATGTTATTTTCTAGACTATTTTGGGTTCCTCATTTGCAGATCATGCTCTGAGCCTCTCTCTCTCTCTCTCTCTCTCTCTCTCTTTTTTTTTAATTTAAATTCTGGAAGTTTCCTTACAGCTAGCAGAAGAAAAAACTTGATTTACTGTTCTAGATTCTCATATGCAGCTGTTATAAAAGCTCCACCTTTCTTTCCAAATTTAAACTTAATAAATGACTTTGGGGCTTTCAGTTGGAAAGCACATCTAGGTTAATTGTGTTTTCCACTTCCACTGTGAAGTAAACTATGGCCAAATCAGTCCTGGTTTTTCTGCAAATACTATCTTCCAGCCTGAAATGGCCATCATTCTTCCAAAGTATTCATCCTTTTGTATATAGTAGACAGCAATAGAATACTGCTTCTCAGATTAGAAGTACTCTGTCTCCACAATTGTTTCATTTGGAGGTGATATTTCTTGATTGTGGCAATATTTCAATCAGGGCCTTATTTCAAAAGTAATAAGAGCAGCAGATGGCTCATTCGGTGAAGAACCTGTTAGAAATGACATTTTTAGTATCCATGTTTAGAAATTATGCCTAATACTTCTCCTCACTAGAAAATTCAGTGTTAAACTATTGTAAGAACATCTGCCCGTATTAAAGATAATATGATTACATGTTTTAGAAAGAAAGATGAGCATTAATTTTTTTGCAGATAATCCTTGTGACAAGGGAGTGCAGACAAGGATGTAATTAAAAGGTTTGTGGCAAGAATCTTGTTTCCTGCTTATTCACATAAATAAAGCTGTTTTACAGTTGTTTTAATAACAATAGTAAACAAAAAGTGTTTTGAATGAATGTTTCCCCCCCCCCCCAACATTTCCATGCTTTAAATTCTGCCACATTACTTTAACCACATGCTGGAAAACTCTCTATCCTTCCCCTCTTCTTTCATCTTATTTTAATGGTGCTTTTATATGCACGGTATATACAAGAAGTTTAACTCCATTTATTTGTATTTGACAATCTGTTTAGTGACCATTTTCTGAAGCCATTGACTAATGAGGCTACAGAAATGGTGCAATCTAATTTTTCAATGCATGCTAACCACGCAAATATCTCACAAAAATGGCTTGACTTATCTTTCTGAATAAGCTTTGAGTTTCAATACTTGTGGTACTCTTCTTGATCAGCAAGTCTTCAGTCATGAGACTTGTATAGTCTAATACAGAATGTACTAAATTACAGAATTTAGTGACCATATCTATTATTTTAGTACAGATAAATGATCAGGCCAGTATAAAAGGTAAATAAGAAGTAACTTCCCATTCTAACCACAAAAGTTTTCTGTTTTGTTTTATTATTGTGGTTTTGTGTGTGTGTGTGTTATTTGTGCATTTATTTATTTGTAACCCCCTTCTCCCTCCAAGTATTCAAAAAACAATTCAGTTTTGTAGGAGTTTTCGTGGAATAAGAAAATTAATAATCCTTAGTCACTAAATTAATGGAAACCAGGCCTGTCCATTCTGACTTCTTAGAAGAATCAACAATATTTTTTATGTTGTGCTGTGTTTTTTGGTTGGTTGGTTGGTTGATTGGTCGGTTTTCAGTGTGATATACTGACATTTTGTATTCTTAAGCCAACTTGTTTACACTCCATAGAATACCTGTCAAATCATTACAAATATTTGTCAGTGTTTCCGTTGGCCCATTTATTTGCAGCAGAATCACATGAAATGTACCACCAGCCAGCAACTGATTTCATTCCAAAATATTTTTAATTAATAAAGATAGATTTTGTAGGATTATAATTAGGAAGGTCCTTTGGAAAGATAATGCAATCAAAAGAAAAGAAAAGAAAATATAAAACTTGGGGAAATATTACACAGGTGAAAGAAGTTTTAAAACAGACATTCACAGTCTCAGTTATAAAGTTAGAATGTGATAAAATCCAAATAATTTCCAGATAGGAAGCAGTTTTCAGTTTTTTGTTTTGGATTTGTTTTTATTTATTATTATTATTATTATTATTATTATCACATTAGAGAGAACACAAAGGAAAACAAAATGAACAAACCAAGTGTCCTGTGTCAACACAGCCACTTCACAGTTGTAATTCCTACTGACTCTTTGAGGAACCAACAAGAAACAGGGCATTTTTTTTTGTTTTTTAATCACTGTGCAATGACCGTTTCTATCTGAAAACAGCTGATATACCATTACCTGTGCTTTTGTGCTATATGGATTTTCTTATCATTTGGCATCTTGGTCTGCAATGTAATATAGAAAATAATTTGCTGAGTGTTTAATGGAAGAGATAAAATAATCTACTGTGGTAGACATTATACCAGTGTAAAATTCTGACTTTCCTGTTTGTGTATTTTGAGGGTACCTGGGAATCACTTTTGTATTGTTTCCTAATAGTGCTCTTGCATGTTTTTTCAGAATTATCTGCCTAGAAGGTAAAAGTCCCTCATTAGTCAAACTTGTTTCTATTATTTTGTTGATATGATAGGTTTGGAGACCTCTAGACTAATTAGCATATCAGTCTTTCAGGCTGTAATACCTATCAAATATCTGGCATCAGAATGTATGAAGGATACACAATTTTATGAAAATATTAAACTCTGACTATTTAGCCTATTTATCATATGCATTGTAATGTTTTTTTTTTTTTCCTACCTTAGTGAGATGCTTCCCAATACTTTACTGTTTAGTGTCTTCTTGTCTATCTTGATGGTGTCAGTCTTCCTTGCACTGATATAATACACAGCTATTATTTTCCTTTATTAATCTATTTATGTCATAGGTTTATACCTAGCACATAGGTATACACATCCTTTAGCAAGACTCTAAGTTGCTAAATGTAATACAAAATGTGTTAAGTGTTAGCTCTGAGACAAAATTGTGCTAATGAATCCATTGTGTATTTGATCTTCTTTAAATGTGCACTGGATGTACTTACACATGCAAAAAAAAAAAAAAAAAAGAGAGAGAGAAACTAAATATTTCCTAGCATCAGAGAAAGTAGGTAGTGTTTCTCCATGGGTGAAATATTGTAAGACTTCTAACCATCAGTTTCCCTAAGCACTATCTGTAAATTAATGAAATAGTAAAAAAGAGAATAAATATTGCTCAATAGTCAGGTCCCTTGTATCAGGGAATTCATCATTTTAACTAAGCATTAATGTAATTTCCTTTTTTTTCCTCACACATTCCTAGGCATCAATTGTTTTTTGAAATTAGCATTAATTCCTACAAGATTACCTCTTACCTATTTGTTACCACTGACCATTATTTCAGATGGAATCATCTTCTGTCAGTTTAGAGAGTTACAAAGATCAGAATCATTCAAACTATGTATTGATTTATTTATTCAAACATGCCTTTACAAAGATGGATTTTTTTGAATGCTAATAGCAATTTACATTTTAAATTTGCTTTCTTTTTTTCTGTCTTTTTTTAAGGAAACACATCACCTACTGTTGATTATCTTGCTTGTTGTGATTCCTAAAAATACAAAACACCACTTACTTCTGGAAAGTTCCAGATACTTCACAGCACCTCAGTGTCACAGAGGAGCTATAAAGATGGCTGACCAACTAATCAGGCTGCTTTCGGAGCACTGGCAATACTGAAAGCTTTTGGCCCACTCTCCTTTACGCGTGGTATTTAAGTGGATGTCTTAAAAATAATCTGTTGTCCTCATTGGTATCCTCATTGAATATGGTATTTCAAACTAATCTCTGAGTGTTCTAGCATTGTAAGACTATATGTCTCTGACAATTTGTATGTAGGCGTATGTTTATAGTAGTGCTGAAACATATCTAATGCTTTTTTTGCTGTTATACATTTTTCTCTTTAAGATTGACATTTGACCAAATAGCTTAGGTAAATCGTATTTGATAATCTGTGGATAAACTGTTGCTGACAGTTTTTTCCACCTGTCTAAAAATTATACTTTATTCTGGTTCCTGAATTGCCATCTGGTTTGTTAAGCAGCTAGTCTTATTAAAAAATAAAAAAATAAAAACAAATGTTTCAGACATTTTCTCATACAAGTCTATCTTGTCAATGGTTTTATATCTGTATTTGTTCAATACTGTATAGTTTGCAACATTTGAAATACTTACAGAACTTTGTAACTTGGCTGGTACAGAATTCTCTTAACAATAATACAAAGCCTAGATTTAACATTCTGTATACAAATATAACTAATCTACAGCTTAAGTTAATTATCCAAAGCTGAAAATCACATATATGCTCTACTTACAGGGCCCAAATTCTATATCCATGTCTTTGAGATATAACAAGAAAAATATAGAATTCTCATCCAACAAATTAGGAACTCAATCACTCAGAGTAGGCAGAATTGAAGTGTCAAAACTGTACTTCAAAAGTGTTGTAAAAAAAAAGTGTTGTTCACTTCTCTAAAGGAAATGGCCCCTGAAGTTTGGTGGAAGACATGTACCCTTCTAGAATAACATCTGGAGATCACGATATTTGCATAGAGCATATCTAGAATATCTGAAGACACTGAGGGTGTTTAGGCAATTGACTCAAGTTCTCATTCTCCTCTAGACACCACCTTTCAGTATATTCATTGAAGTTTCCTCACATGCCTTATTCATCTTCTATCAATACTCCTCTCTTCTGAGGAGTGAAGTAAACTAAAACTTTCCTTTGAAGTATATCTGTACATTCATTTCCCTTAATTCACCATCCGAAAGAATCAAATCTTAAATTTACACTTAATCAAATACACCAAGCACTATCTACTGTGAGAGTGGCTGGGATTTTCAAAGGAGTTACAAAGTATAAAGTGCTCTAATCCAGTTGGTGTTTAATGGATGTTAAGCATCAAAAAACTCTCTGCTGAAACAGGATCTAAACAATCTTGTTTGAGTCTACTATGTGTTTGAAGTCAATGAGTTGCTATTAGCGTTTCATCATCTTCAATTAAATTTCTGCTATGATGAGAAGTGATGATTCCTTCTAACTTTTGCTATCAAATAAATATTGTCATCAATTGCACCTTGGGAGCAATACCGAAATAAGATTTTACTGATATTTATGATCACTTAAAAAACTGATTTTTTCGATCACAGTTCTGCTCTTCTTTCACCCATAAGTAATGTGTTTCTAAAGTTATGCAAGTGCATTAAATGTAGTAAATGGATGTACACGTTTTTGTGAAGATGGAGGCTAGAAATAGTCTGTGTTTATAATACTACATATTTGGAGGGGAAAACTTACATTGTTTTTTTTTTTTCCTTAAACTTAATATCAGTTGATGACTTAAAGTGATACATGGCCAATTGCTACTTCTAGATTTCTTTCAGTTTGTTCCATCTATGTGCCACAACTTATGTCAGCTGTAACAAATTTATACTTTACTTTTTTAAGCGTCCAGAAGAAAATGTATTTAACGAATACAGATTATACTAGTGAAAGCAAAATAAACAAACCTAAGATACTTGGATAAAATATACTGAAAATAAAAACAGCATGTACAATATGAATTAGAATGAATTATACTCTGACTTCATCAGAAAAGTAAAACCTTTGTACAAATAATCAATGACATATTAATGGAAGGTGAATGTAATTATCTTTCATACTCAATTAAAAATAATTGCAATTAAAAAATCTTTAATTTTTCAATTATTATATTTATTATAATATATATATTATTATAATAATTATTCAAGGGAAAAAAAATTCCTCTATTTACAAAAGCCATAGCAAAAAATGATAATCTTTTAAAATCAATAGCTTTAATGACTCAAATTTTAATCAGTGCTAGTTAGAGGTACCTTGAAAGGACTATCAGCGAGTCAGTTTCCAATACTCTATGAAGGCCCTTAATGATTCAGGTTGGATACTGGGGAAAGCTTTCTCATACTTGCAGATTTCACAGTTGTGTATCTGTGCCTGAGTTTAGTCAGTGTAGCTTAAATGACTTAACAGAAGCTTAGTTTGGATTTTAGCCTCTGTAATCCACTTTTGATAAGACATGGAATCAAATGAAGAAAGCAGTAGATAGGTATGGTTCACTGGTGTCTTTGGTTAGGTTAATAAAAAAACTGTGCTCCACTTCCACCCTCAAAAAATGCAAAAGTACTTGTTCTGGTGGCAATTTGCAAACAGGAAAGAAAAATTATTATTTTGAAGTGGTTCTGGACTGTGGAAGTGAAGACCTGAGGGGATGACATGGTGCTGCATAAGGGGAGGGTCAGGTTGGGTATTAAGGAAAGGTTCTTCCCTGAGAAGGTGATCAAGTGCTGGACCAGGGCACATGGTCATGGACATGATCCCAAACTGCTGCCATTCAAGAAGCATCTGGACAGTGCTCTCATATGGTCTGTTTTTTGGGTGGTCATGCATACAGTTAGGAGTTGAACACAACGACTGTAGTGGGTCACTTCCAACTCTGAGTATTCTATGATTCCATGATAAAGATCAGGACTGATCTTAATAGAAATCAGATTATTAAACTGTAAAACAGCACATAGACATGCACAGGTAACAAGGCAGAATATAGAATGGCTCCTGAAAATTCAGAAATAACTGACGCCAGAGGACTGTAATGAATATACATTGTATTCTTTTTCACATACATTGAGATTACTTAATAAGGGAAACAATGAAAATATGTGTACTATTATTATAAAATTACATAGAAAGTCACATTTCACCATCTCAATGCTTCATAATATTTAATATTTTATTACTGAAATACATAACCACAAAATTTCATTAACATTTATTTTGTTATGTCATTAAAAAAAAAAGTTGTCAATCTAGGCCAATTACACAACATTTTGATTTTACTAGTCTCTGTAAAAATTAACTTTTAATTCAGTGTCTGTTCTATTATCTCTCTGTTTTATTATGCTTTTTTTTTTTTTTTTTTTTTTTTTTTTTTTAAGGAGCAATGTCAAAATGTATACCATACTGCCTCACAACAATATGATTAATGTGTGTGTCTTTTTAGGAGAGTTGGTCGATTATTTCACAGTCATTACAGCCAAGGCAGCCACTAATCGCCACTTATGAAGACCCTCTTTGTTTACAAGGAATAATCTAGGAGAGTTTATGGTTGTCTCCTTTAGTGTGTGTACCAGAAAATTATCATCAAGGTATTCTAGGAATTTCTTGGATCTAATGTTTTAAATCAAATATCTTTGTCTGTGATGCAATTTCATTATTTACTTTTTTATTTCAGAAAGCAACTTGTTAGATACTTAAATTACAATAATATTAATGAGATTATGTAAAGAACTAATAAAAATATTGGTGGAATATGCAGTTTAGTTTTACTCTTCAAAACAGGATGAGGTTACTTTTCTCAATATTACTATTTTATTGCAACATGTGGGTATAGCAGGGAGACGCTGAAAAACACAGTATACTGCATTTTTTTGTTAATAAGGTGTAGATACTTGCTATGATTATTTTTATGTTACCTACTTTCATGTCTCCATTAAAAAAAAAAATGATTTTATAAGTTCCTTGAGTTAAAAGCTCAAATTCCTTGAGTTAAAGCTTTATGATTGCATTCTTACGTCTCACAGTTCATCATTTCACCACTAGTGAGTCCATCACATCTGTTCTTTTACTGTTTAGTTCTGTGTGGTAGTGAGAGATGCTTCCGTGGATCTGTACTGTTGAAGCATATTTGTTGCCAACTGCATAAAGAAAATGACGCATGTTTAAACTTGCTTAGCTGAAATGAAATGTATCCTAAGAAATTTCTTCCTCAAAGTAAGTGGACTTTTCAGTAAAGAAATATAAAAAATTAACATCAATTATATTCAACAACTTTTTCCAAGCTTTCGTTTTGTAATTTACTTAGATCTTCTAAGTTTTCATCCATAGCAGTAATATTTCTCCTTTAGCTCCCTGAACTACATTATTAGTTATGTTTTCTGTATTTCTTTTTAAAGAAAATAATAAAGGAAGAAATTAAAAAATATGAGAAAATTACTGCCTCCAGCTTATATTCCTATCATAACTGCTTTCTATAGCAATTTACACTCTTCTCTGAGAAATCTTGCCTGTTCTAATTTTCCTCATCATTTTGTTTCCTCATCAGTCAACAACATCCAAATAATCAAAACCAGGTATTTTTATCCTATTGTTAAATAACATGAGATTGTAGAGATAGTTCTAGTACAAGACTTTGACAGGGTTTCATTTTATGAGAGTATCACTGTAGCCTTGACTTCTTAGTGATTCCAAGATAGCCTTATCTTCTGGAGACAAACTCATTATCTTGCTTTGTAAACGAAATAGCTTTGTCTCCTATTTCTTCTCAATAAAACAATTCTGAGATATTCTGCAGGAAACATCCTTAAGTAACTGTGAGAACATTCAAAAATAGGCTTTTGTAGATTAGGAATTGATCTCTTTTTACCTGAGTGGACAATCTCATTGGCCTATTCTTTTTACTCTGCAAATTTTGTTAGACATTACATGAGTAGATTTTATTCCAGTTTAACCACTTACTGCAATAGAACAAAAAACAAAGAAGATACAAAACTTTTTCTTACACTTAAATATAACACTCCAATTTGATTAATTACAAAAGTTATCAGTGAAGAGTCACATTCAGAATTCTGAGATAAATGAACAGTCTTTTCCCCACTCTGCCTAATATTAGGTTATTGAAAGCTCATTACTCTGTCATCTATGTTGACTTCATAAAGAACCAGGATGTCTAAGGCCTAAGGAGGAATTTATTAGTTTGGTTATTTTACCATTAATTTGCCTTCTAATAAGCTGTGACATCATCAGAAGTATATTATGTTCATGTTTTCTTTGACAAGCAGAGTGCTCAGTAATCAATGTATATGGTCAAAGTTCAAATCCACCATAACATTGTTTTGCCATCAAATGTTTAAAGTCAACTTTTTACCATGCATTTAAGTTTTGAATGGCATCTCTGTGGTTCTCTGTGTTTGTATAGGAATCAAGAATTCTGAGCAACACTTCACACTCTTAACTATGTTAAAGATTTATTGCATTATCACTTAGCTGTCAAATAATTCTCAAATGGTGAAATTATATTAGTGTTAATTTGTTTCAGTTTGTATCTGCCTACATGATATAGAGTCTCCTCTTGCTCTCCCATCAAACCGTATTTTTTGTTCAGATTCCCAGATCACCCTTCTTGAAAATTATGAACAAATTAAATGTTAGAGTCTTTCACTATAGTGTTTCCATAAGTACTTAGCATTTCCCTTGCATTTTTGATTTTTTTTTTTTTTAAATGTCAGTATAGATGTCACGAGAAAGAAGGTTCATAGTACTATTTCTTAGAATAAAACATAGGTAAGTACGATGGACTCTGGAATACGATGGTGTGTCATAATACTTTGTTGGTTGGTGAATAATTTGTTACCTTTTCAACATAGCATGTGTGGTTTTGTTTGCTGAGTAAAAGAATTTACTAGTTACATGAGCAATTTTGTGTCTGCTTTTGGAACTCACGAGAAAATACCCTCTGAATGTGAATAGTTTATAGTTCATTTCTTTTTATGGATGTAATAATAAAGACTGCATCATACTACTTAAAAAATCAGTGAATGCAGTTAAATATTTGAAGAGCAGTATTCACATCTAGCAGCAATCACTGAATGATGAGCATAAGTGCTTCTGAAGAATGATCTCTAGCTGAAATGAATCTCTCAGGCTTGAACTTTTCTTAAAAATATATATTCTTTTGTCTTAAGCTTGCAGTTCTTTCACTTTTGTATGAACATAAGTGCTGTGCAGAAGGTATTGAATGCAATTACAGCCTTAGTTGAACAGATTATAATGTATGATCATTTGAAATACATATATATAAGTTACCTTCAATACAGTGGAGTCTAAAACTGGCCCTGAATTAAATGTTCAGTTTCTATTAGTCTAACAACTGTACAGGTACTGAAAAAGTAATGCTATGGTCATGGGACTTTCATAAAACTCCTATCAGAATCCAATTGGAGACTACATCACAATTCAGATCTCTGAAACTATCTGTACAAAATAAATATTGGGAAGAATGTGGTGTGACAGGAGCTTCTTCAAAAGCTCCTACAGGAAGACCTCAGCCCTCACTGCATATTACTCTGAGACTGAATTAAGTTTATTTCATCTACCACTGAGAAGAAAAAAATGGTAATTAATGGTTCCCCTGTTCCCCTTCCTACATCAATTACCTAAAATTTGATTCAATTTTATAACTTTGAATTACATGCTAAGAGGGGGTAGCAGAAATAGGCAACAGTTCTCCAAGTCTTCCTATGTTGCATCCATCTGCTTGAGCTTGATTTCAGCCACTAAAGCTCCACTGTGTCAACTTTGATCATCAGTACTAGTCTTCCAGTTAACCTCTACTTCATTGCCTGTAAAATACCTTCAAGACAGCTCTACAAGCACATACTCAACTCATTGAGCTTTCTTTGACTATCTCTGTCATAGGCTGACAAAAGTAATAGCTGGCTAGCTACCTCATGAATACCAGAGCTAATCTAATAACTTGCTGATTAGGTGAACTGAATGCTGCCTTACATTCAAAGGGGCATTCCCTATTGATCAAAAGCACTCATTTTGTTCCCTTGTTTTTTGTTGATGAGGCTGGACATGTAATGAAGTATCCAGTTTGGGGCCCGATTTGAGAAGAGATTTAGTAAACAGTGCTGACACTCTTTCACTCTCCTTTATTCCTTCTCTGTAATAATATTCATTAATAATGGCTAGAATGTATAGCTTCACTAAATCATATGCGTACATACCATACCTGCTTATTTAAATGGAAATGCATTTATCCAGGGGGTGCCTGAATTTTTTCCTTAGACTGTGAAAACCAGTAATCTTTTTTCATTCATAGACTGAATAGGTATTTAATATTGCATGTGGATACAGCTTGTAAAGACAAGGATTTTTGTTGTAGAAAGGCAATGATTGCTCAAACACTGCTTTTTTCCTAATGTGGGAAACTGCTATCATGGATTTATTACTTACAAATGTGCTGGTAATAGTCAATTTTATATAACTGAACATGTCAGAGGAGGAGAATGCAGTCTACAGGTTATTCACGGATGGGTGTCTGTTTAATGTGTATGTATATGGTCATACTAAGCTTTCCAGTATTTGAAATACCTAGTAAATAAAGATATTTTGTGTTCATTGACTGATTTAAACTAAAATGAAATGTAAAAAATGATGAAGGTAGGTACTATTGCAACTGAATATTTATCAATATTACATGTAAACATCAAATTGGAAGTGTATTAGATATTGCTTGAAAACAGTAATAGAAATAACACAATACCATTAACAACTTAGTTCTAATTCTGTCTTGCTATATAAAGTGATTAAAAGGGGCTCTGTTGGCTTGCAATAAAATTAATTTTGCACTAAAAACTTATGTTGGAGTCAGATTTATGCAAATGTATTGGTATTATGCTTTTCAACTTGTGATAAATAATTTTTCCTGCAATGCTTCCTGATATTCACCTTCATTATAGGATGTATGGTATTATAAAAACATCATTCTCTCCTGCTGAGAGAAATATTCAGTGCCTTAGAATGATGTAAGCAATAGGTATTTTTAAAAGCTATTTTGAGTCAGTTACTTAGTAAGTAAGAATATATTTAGGTGTCAATGGCAATTAATCACTGAAGTTTTTCTCTTTAATTAAAGCTCAGATTTAAAATACTAAATCAAGACAAGTTGTTCTGAAGAGGAACACTTTGTCCCTCACATTTCCTACCAGGCACAGATATTTTCAAGTCTCTCCAAACAGCAGGCAATCTTTTTTTTCTAATCTGTGAACTTTAAGCTTTGCAACGTCAAGGCACCAAATGAGAGCTATGGACAAAATTGATGTCGTGATTCCACAATTACCAGGCTTTTGCACCTGATTTTTTATATATATATATTTTTTAAACATGTTTATTTCCCATTTTATGATAGGAAAAGTAAACAGAATGTCTGTCAAGTAGTGACTGCATAACTGTCAATTGGAAAAATTCTTTTAAGCAGTTGTTACCTACAGTTTACATATTTGAACAGTCATGAAATTTTTCTGTTTTCCCAACTGAACATAAAGGGGTTGGAAAGAGCCTTTTGTCATGTAAGTACATGCATAAAGATAATTTTATACTCCTGTTTTTAACACAACTGATGACTGTCTCTATTCATGCATAAGAGCAACTTAATCCGTGAAGTTTTTTGCTTTTTAATGTTTACCAGCTTATGATCCTCTCTCTTATTATTGCTGCAGAAAAGAAACACGCCATTCAGTTATGTCTTATGTGGGTAGAGAGTGTGGCTGGAAACAAACAAACAACAATAAAAAAACATCAAAAATAAAAAAGAGAAGAAATCATAGCCATATAAAACTTGTTTTTGTTATTATTTTTATAATTGTGCTGTTACTGCATTTTAAACTTAAGTAATGTTGACTTGCAGACAATTCCATGCAAACCTGTGAAAATATGTTCTTATAAAGAAACAGAAGGGTTTTTTTTTTTTTTTTTTTTTTTTTTTTTTTTTTTTTTTTTCCCATCCTCTTCACTGAACAATAGCTGTTTCAACAAATCTTTTCATGAAAATTGTAATATTCATTCGGTAAAATTTTTCTGGGACTAATAAAAAGAACATTTGATAGTAAGTATTTAAAGAATTCATTGGGATATTTTGAGGTTCATGTTTAATATGTTCAAGAAAAGTAGCTTTTAATATATTACTTTTCTCCGTTTTTTGGCTTGTTCAGACTTGAATATTTCTGAAAGCTACATACTAGCAGCTAATGACCTTTTATATGTCCGTAGTCTTTTCTAAATTTTGGCGTCCACAATATCCCATATTTTCCTCACAAATAATATTTTTTTAGATAAATAGTTGCATAACAGGTACAGACAATGTAATATTTCAAATACTTTACATGTTTTTAAAGTTAAAAATAAACCAAATCCTGCATTAGTGTATAGCCATGTAACATAAAATTTTATGATGATGGACATGCCTCTCCTTGTGCCTCAGAGAGCGTTTGAAGCATCCTGGTATCTTAAACTTCCTTGAAGCTACCTATTAATGATGTGATAGGGAACATAATCTGCAATGTTACATAGATGACAACAAAAGCATATTGGAATTTGATTTACTTCACAATGCTGAGAAACAAAAGTATGTTTGTTAACAAGTGCACTCGTAATGGAAAATCATACACTTTTCCCACATTAACAAAACTAAAGAGGATGCAAATGATTTTCAACTGTGCCACCTCAGATGTTTTACTCTGAACTCTATTTTGCTAGTAAGATAAGTGAGGAAATAACGAGTATCTCTCATGCATGGCTGGAAGACGTAAACAATCCTCATAATTCAGTTAAAATTTTAACCAATACCAAAGTTATATAGAACACATCATCTTGACCAATATTTAAAGAGCTCCCTGCAGTATTAAAGTTATCTAATTTTTTGTTCATTCTACTTTGCTGTCACTGAAAATAATTTTTCATAAGTTGCATTAAAAATTAGTGGCTCTTGCCCTACCTCATAGGCTGTAATTTCTGCTGTTTTTCTAGTAATTCAAACATCTTCTCCATTCCTCTGTAGTACCCAATCTCTTTCACCATCACACTAGTCCCACACAGACTGTTTGTTTTTACTGTTTAGATTCTTATTTTAAATACATATATTTTGGTTTATTGGACATTCCAGGTTATAATAACCTCTCATCCATTCAAAGAACTTTTGAGGACAGTGGTAGCATGTTCAGTAGTTTATTGGCACATACAAACCGTCATGTCGCAGTGCTGAAAATGTTGTTATTTCTCTTATCCTCCACAGCACTGTGGTGCAATTTCATTAACAGAATGCTACAGCAGTATATGAACAGCCATTATAAAAAATGGCAATATTATTTAACAGTCTCCCAATTACATTTTGAGTTTAGAAATTACAATGTCATTCACTGCGATTATGTACAGAGTATATTCCACCTGGACACTAGACCTCAACCAACCGATGATCAGAAACTGGGATTAGGAAGCGAGGGCAAAAGTACCAGTAATTGGTTCTCTTTAATCAATGTTTGTCCTCTCTTACTGATACTTGTAAGAGACCATAAAGTTCTTTAAAATGAAGATAATAAAAATGTTGAATTTGTTACTAAGGGAAGAATGAAGAAAGAGAAAATTATAATGGAAATCTAAAAATAAAAGAAAAAATTACTAAGCTATGCTTTCTTAGCATATTACCACATGGCTGAAGAGATACCAAATACTTGCAAGTAACAAAGAACTTGAACTTTATTCACTGATTTGCACCACCCTTAAGGAATTTGTACTCTTTCACTGAAGAGTGACAGAATCTTCAATGGAGAAATGCAATGAAATGTCTGAAGTTTTTCATTTGGTATGCTAGAAGTTTCAGAAATCCATGTTCTGAGAACAGTAAGTCTTATCCACAAGAGAGAATGAAACATTTTTCTGCACAGTACAAAGATAATTTGCTGTTTTCCTTTGGCATGTTTATTTTCCAATCACAAAAATAATAAATTTTAAAATCTATTTTGATTTAAATAAAATATTAGATTAGAAAGTGTTTTTAAACCTTTTGAAATGTACTTCATCAGTCTCCCTTTAATATTGGGGAAAAAAAATCCAAAATGCCATTAGTAGGAAAGAGATATTTCTATTTCTTGATTTTACTTTCTATCTAAAGTGGAAATCAATAAAAATAAAAAAGAATAAAAAAGCAAAAATAAAAAAAGCTGACAAAAAACATTTGCAAGTTGTAAGGAAAAAAAAATATAAAATTAAGTACCCACAGTGAGACACAAAGGTAAAAATGAATTCATTCTTTTTCATTTTTATAAAAGATGTATTTATCAAGAAAATAATCTTCAATGAATAATGCTGAGAATAATTCTCCTTCAGTGATCACCTTATCCATCATTCAAGTGCCATATTTGATTTAAGCATGTGATCATTGTCTGACTTTCTTTCTGGGGCATATATTCTCTAAGTGTAAGAAATGAGTAAAGGGAAGATCAAAGAAGAGAAAAATTGAATGAAAACTATGGAGCTGAAACTGGCCTTGTATTAGGAATAAACACGGTATCACAACCAGTGTATGGCTGAGGAATGTAAAGGAATGAAAGACAGTTTGAAGAAAAACTTATATGCACTGCTTTAATCTAGTGGACTGTTCAAAGTTAACTAACTCTAAATGAAAGTATCATTTATGGATGTGCTGAAAATACACCTAAATTGCAAAATCAATATTTATTCTACAGAAAATAAACAAATATTCCATGCCATTCCTAAAAACAGTGGACTTGTAATTTCTAGAGTATAGAGTTCTTCAATCATACTCTAACAAATATCTTGAGCATTCATACTCTAACAAATATCTTGAGAAAATATTCCAAAAATTCGGGGGGGGAGAGGGAGGGGGAAGCAACACATTTTGTAATATCCCTCATTTTCTAAACCTTGTCTGTATTTATGACAGTAAATGTACATTTTTAATCAAATTGACAGGCACTAAGAGTACCTTAAAAGAATGTTCTTTCTCAGCTTTTGAAAGCTTCTAAGTGATCTGTAAAAGCAGGTACACAATCAGATGAAAAATAGATTCATTGCAGTAGTGCATTTGCAAGGAAGAAACAGCAAATCAGTAAAAAATATGTTAATAAATACTTTACAAGGAATTGAAACATTTCATTTTGTATTTTGAAAATTTATTATTAAGAAAGAAATAAAATTTCCACTGACTTTTGTGTTTCAACTCTGAGAACATGAAAATTTCCATTTATTTAGTTTATTTAGTAAAGGTGGTATCAACTGTATATATGTTTTATCTTAATTACGATTCAATTTGTTGACATAATGCAGACACTGGTATAATGCAGACATCAAACCATGAAGCCAGTTAAAACAGATTCTATTTTCACAGTCATGTCTAAAGTAATATTCTCTTTTTACAAAAAATTAAAATTATTCTAGAGCATAATCAACAAAGTGTTTTTATTACAGAGGAGGAAGTAATACAGTTTTGGTTAATTTAGGAAATAAACTAGATCAAGAAGGTTCACTTTCCTTAGATATCAGGCAAAGATTTGATAGGCAAAGATTTGACAGCATGTAAGTACAAGAGGTACTTATAGTATATGTTATTACTGAATCACATTTTTATTAAGCCTGAAAATAAAAAATAATAAAAAAAATAAAAAAGGTATGTATAATCTAAATATAGTATATTATATATATATATTATAATATATATTATAATATACCTACATATAATGAGGACGTGGAATAGTCTGTCAGTTGAAAACTTAGGACAAGCAATCTTAATTACTTTAGGGGAAAGACTGGAATTTTTACAGGCAAGATTATAGAAATGGAAAGATATGCTTATACTGCAAGTTTTTGGGTGTTTTATGAGTTTATATCTCCTTGAGGAATCAAAAACAATGAAGAGAAAATACTTTTGTTTTCACCACCTATGCACATAACTTATACTTCAGGGCTTTTATTAGTCACTAACAAAAATATATTTTTGTCTCTTCATGGACAGGTAACTTTAAAAGACTGTGTGTTTTGCAACATCAGTATTGCCTAGATTAAACACAAAATATATGACAGAAGGATCAGTTAATGATCGGAGTGATATTGAATCTTTCAGGCATCTAATATATTCTATAAAATTGGTTCAAATCACAAATTTAAGATTTGTGGTGCATGGTTTTGGAAATACCGTGATGAGAACAACAAAGTAAGATGATTATTTCTATAGTGCCTGAATTTATAAACAATGATCAGTAACTCTAGTAGAGTCCTCTGGTTTGACACTGCCAAATCAGATGTAATACTGAATACATGGTTACACTGTTTTTCAATCTGGAGTTGTCACTTTCTCAGTTAAATTGAACACTGAGATAACCTTATTTTAATACGGCAACAAGCAAACAGCTGCAAACAAAAGTAGAGAGTAGATATTAGTATATCTAGTGATATTAGCTAATGTGGCCTTTCTTGAAGTGGAAGTTTGGTTGCTACAAATCAGAGAGACGACCTCTTTATGAAGAGCTGCTAGCAGTGTGCTTTTGCCACAAAGGCTAATAGTGTCCTAGGTTGACTTAGGTGAGGTGCCACTAGGTCAAAGGTGTGATTTCTTCCTGTCTTCTCAAAACTGCTGAGGCCACAGAGTGTACAGTTCTGAGCTCCTCAGTACAAGAAGCATGGAGCTACTGGAAAGTGCCCAGAAAAGGGCCAAGAAAATGATTAAGGGGCCAGAGTATCTTCTTATAAGGGAAGATTCTGAGAGCCTGAAGAAGAAAGGGCTTTAGGGATTAATGTATAGCAATACTTGCAGGGAGAATGCAGAGAAGATGGAGCCCACTGGGTGCCTGGTAATAGGACAAGAAACGTTGAGCACAACCTGAAAGACCGAAAGACCCTACTGCATGCCACTCTCTCTGGTGAATTATTGCTTAGGACTCAGTGCTCTTAATATGGATTTGATCCCTAGCTAGGGAAAATGCAGGCAGGTAGATCGAAGTCACTCAGGCTGAAATGAGTAATGTTCTGTTACACCTTTCTGTACCACTCAAAACCATCAAAGAATTAATTCTAATCTTTTAGGCCTAAGTTTATACAGGAAAATCATTATTTCAGTAAGAAATCAAATTGTTATTTTTAAAGTATTCTTTTTTTTCTCATAGATGATTTAATCTTGAAGAAAGTCTTGTAAAAATGTCATCTTAAGTCCAGAATAAAAATATTCTAATTCACATTCAACTTGTGGCATAAATCAGACTAGTCCTTACCTATTCCTCCTAGAAAGCTAAGTGACTAAATCCTGCCAACATTAAACCCTCATTTTCTTTGGTTAATACATGTTCATTCTCTTGATTTTGAAGTAGAGTTGATTAAAAACAAGGCTTTTTATGCATTAAAAATATTGAACTAAAATTAAATTTTCAAGTTTCAGCAGTATCCATTTCTAAAAAGAATGACTTCATAAGATTTTTCAGCATTCAAAAAGTAGATGAGTTAACTTATAAAGAAATGTGTTGTGTTATTTAAATATAGAAGAAAAAAAAAAAAAAAGATTATTCTTTGATTGAATCTCAGTTAATTGTGGATTCATTTCCTCATCTGTTTCACGGGATATTTACCTTTCAAAGATGCTATAAATATTTTAATTAAAATCATTAGAAAATACTTGAATGATAATCGGTGGAAATGGAATATCAAATTTCTTGGTGTTCTTTGTTTTCTTGTTTTAATGGATAATCCATAGATGCCTAGTAAATGAAAAAAATGTCACTTAAAATATCTTCCAAAGACAAACAACTTTGAAAAACAATGCAAGCTGTCAACACTTTACAGTGATTTTAGGTAGGATTTAAGTTTTCATAGAATATAGAATAACTTGAGTTTTCTATGTTAGTAAGTTCCTTTCTGAGAACATAGTATTTTATGATGAGAGCATGAATTTAGTGTACCATTTTCAGCTGTGACAGTTGATTTTTTTTTTTTTTTTTTTTTTGTAATGTCTACTATGATGTTATGCTGTGGCTTTAAGAGAAAAACCATGTTGATAATGCACCAATAGTTGCTGAGCAGTGGTGTACAATGGCAAAGATATTCAGTTTCTCAGCTTTTCATACTGTCCTGCCAACAAGGGTGCTGGAGTGGGTACAAGTTGCTGGGAGAGTACAGAACTAGAACAGATGACATAAGATGGACAAAGGGATATTCCATACCATATGACATCATGAGAAAATACTGACAAACAGGAGGGGAGTTGGCCAAGGGAGAACTGCTACTGCTTGGGGACTGTCTGGGCATTGGTTGGCGGGTAGTGAGCGATTGCTTTGTGCATTGTTTATATTTATATTGTTTATCATTAGTGTTATTTCCCTCTTCACTTTCTGTCCTAATGAAGAGCTTTTATCCCAACCTATGAGTTCTGATTTTCTTTTCCAATTTTCTCCTCCATTTCACTGAAGGGCAAGAGAGTAAGCAAAAGGCTGTAGTGTTGAGCTGCTTTCTGGGTTAAACCACATTTATGCTTTCTCTTGATGAGCTTTTTTTTTCTTTCCTGTGGTAGTGTTCAGTGCCTCCAGCTATTTAATTAAAAATCATTAAATTAACTTCTAGTAACAGAAAGATTAGTTAGATTTAAAATGACTTGTGTGTGGAGGTGGGTAGTAGCTTTGTGTTCAACTATTGTTTAACTAAGGATTTTTTATGCAAAATAATTAACCACAATTTAGACACATGTCTCGTAGTTTTATTTTAAGAAGTAGAGGAGAACAAATTTTTATTCTACTGCCATTGATTCCTCCTATTTATTTGCCTATTTTGCCCATTTTAGAAACTACCTCAGTCCAAGTTCTGAAAGGATTGTTAAAGAGTGCAATTACAGTAAATCCCTGAAGATCAGGATTAGAAAGCCACTTGTGTTTAAGATTCATTTGATTTCAGTGTAAGATTTCTTATTCTTCTTGTTAAAGCTTCTCTCTACAGTTTATTTTCAAGAGACATAATTGTTTATGTTGCATCTATTCGCATTTAAATTGATCCTGTGGTGCAACTGCCAAAGTCAGGAAATAGAAAGACTGAATGGGACAGACTGTGATCTGCAGTAACCTGAAAGACAAATATTAGATGTAGCACTTCTTTCCAGTTTATAAACTACAGAGAAAACAGGATATGTTATCCAGAAATGTCTAGGTGTTGGCCAGAAGGCACTTAGTACAACACAGGGAATGCCTGATTCCTCCTGAAGTAATTTAAGTCTACTCGGGTGATTGACCATAAAAAGTCTCTCACAGTGGTCACACCTGCTGGTTCTGAGAATTGTCAAAAGATGTCTTTGTTTTTGATTAGAAACAGAAAAATAACTTTTTCTTACAGGGGCCAACAACTTCTCCACACAGAACGAACATTCAGGTATACGTTCAGAACAAGAATAAGGAAACAGCAATCCTTGTGAAGATAGATTTGACCTCAAGGAGCTTGGATTTTACCTTCAAATGGAACCAGATAATGGAAAGAAGTAGAAAGTAATTCTGGTTGCAAATTGAGTTGGATTGAGAAATAGATTGAAAACACTTTTTAGAATGGATAATAATAATAAAAAAATAATAAAAATTAAAAAAAAACAAAAACAAACAAAAAAAAACAAAAACAAAAACAAAAACAAAACAAAACAAAAAAAAAAAAACAAGGAATAGGTAGAAATCTATGCCCAAAAAACCTGAAGGCAAATGTAAGAATCAGAAGTAGAAAATGAAAACTGCAACTGAAAGCTTGCTATGTTTGGCTCCAGGAAACAGTTTTCCCTATGTGCTTTAGTAGAACTGCATTCAGGGGGAGGTTTATAATACAAGGGTTAATAAACGATCTGCTCTGAACAAGAGATGTTTCTTTGCAGTGTCTCAGATTATCTTAGAACATTGTTGCTAATGTATGCAGGTCACTACGAAAGTAATGCCTCCTATTTATTTCCATGGAAACTATAACAAATACAAAGAACATAGTAACGCTGTTCTGTAGAGCAAATTCTAAGCTACTAAACACAATATTTCAACATTGTCACCACCATTCACGATGCATTTTCATCAGCTATTAACAAGAGCTTGTATGTCACACTAGTAAAAATCTGCCCCAGCAGAGATGTCCCACATTTGCTGTCACCATTGCAGAAACACACCACCCACTGCCTCACTCTGTTAACACACACTTTTTTGGTCTTCATAAACATTCAGCAAGCATTTCAAAGGGTGCGTTTTTTTCTGTCTGGAAGAATTCAATGTTACATTTCTCCTTCACCTACACTTCCATGTCAGACTCCATTCTGTCGTACTGCCCCTCTGCTTTCATCTGTAGCAAGGCAATGAAATGTAGTAGAATATTGGCTGGAAGGCTCAATCTCTACTGCCATACCACCAACATCTTCCTCTGACATCATGGGCCAACATTATAAAATAGAAGGCATTACTTTTGGAAAGTCCTTATAAATAGCCTAGTTAAAGGGAAAAAAAAAAAAAAAAAAAATCATCAGGTAAACAAAGCCAACTGGTCAGCAACCTAGATTAGTAAGAAAATAAGGACAAGCCCAGGTATTTCTTGCCATAGCTAGTCCCAAATCTGAGATATTGACATTTTAGAAGGTTAAATAGGAACTAAGTATTTGACATGTGATTTAGAAGATTGTTAAGAAAATCTTAAATAAGTAACTGGACACTTAACTGAGGTAATCATGACAATTCTTGTTTGTTAACCAGTCACCTGTGCATGTGAACTGATTGGTGACATTAGGAGTGGAGGCTGCCTGGACTCCATGTAGTAACCATGCAATGGTGAAGTTCACACTTTGAAGGGATATGAGACAGAGAGAAAATAAAATCAGGACATTAAATTTGAGGAAAGCAAACTTCCATCTCTTCAGGGAATTAGTCAACAACTCCCTGGGACACTGACCTCAAGGACATGGCAGTGGAGCAGAGCTGGCAAATTTTTAAGGAAGCTTTCCTTAGGAGGCAATAACTCTCCATCTCAATGCGTAGGAACTCAGAAAAGGAAGAACTTTTTATTTATTTATTTTTAATTATTTATAAAGTAGTACTTCTAAAAGTGTCCTCTATGCTGCCTTACAGTGTCTAAGCATTGTTTCACTAAACTTATTCTGAGCAGGAAATGGCACTACCAAAAAGTACGTAGCATAAAGATCACCTGCAGTGATAAAAGAAACTAGAAGCAACAAATAATCCAAGTTCTGTATCCTAACTGAGAGGCTTCCAAGCAAGCAAGCTGCTAGTTAGCTACAAGTTTGAGGTGTTTACAACTGATGTTTTGATTATCTCTTATTTGAATGTGTACATCTGAGGAGAGGGTACAGAAGTTTGAGGAGAGCACAGCTACCCTAAGATTCTTAGAGTAAGCAGCTTTTCAGTAAGCAGAGTTTCAGAGTAAGCAGAATTTCAAAGAGAAAGCTTTGAGGAGCTAGGTTCTGATAATACCCTCCCACAGTTCTGCTTCAGACAAGCTCATTGAGAATGAGACTTATAATTCAACCTTAAATCTTCCAAAGTTAGTTTTCTTTCCTCTATCCTGCAGCTCATTCTAGACTTTCTTTAAGGGCAGTTGTACAATAGCCATGAGAACATGGTCTTTATAAGAGAGAAGTAATTGCAACGGTGGATTTAATATCATTTAGTTTAAGTCAATGAACAAACATGAAGGAGCTTTTTTGGAACACTAGAAGTTTTATTTTTAACTGATACCAGTGAATATAATTTTTCTTTTTCATAGTCAGTGTTGATTTCTGGGTAATAAAGTCTAACATCTTGTCATTCACAGAAATCTTTTCTTTACAATTCTGACACGAATAAATAAATCTAACAGAATTTTGTAATGTTTATCAGCATAGGGTAATGCTACCTAACAAATACATTTAAAGAATTATTGGGAACAGAGGGCTTGGTCATCTCATTGAAGTGAGAAAGGTTTTAGATGGGAGGCACAATGTTATTAATGCTAGGGTAGCTAATGTCCGTGAGGGAACAAATACAGTGGTGTAATCTATATGTTGCTTGGCAGATAGGAAACATTATCTTGTTTGTGAACAGCTGATCAAATACCAGATGTTCATAGAAGTGCAAGTTCTTTCTTGGTACTGATTTTCATTCTTCGTCTGGATGAGCAGAATTGTGATATGTTATTTATTTGAAGACAATCTATATATTTGCTATGCTCATGAAGTCTTGCTTAGTTGCTAGAAGACCTGGGGAAAAAGAAAAAATTCACATGAAGATTATAAATCAATAGAATGAGCAAAACATAAATAAAATAAATTACAAATATACACACACGCACACACATATACACACAAACAAAAACAACAACAACAAAAAAAAAAACAGCCTAGTTGCTTTTGGACTTAAATGAAAATGAAACCTTAACATATCTGGCTTCCTTAATTAAATGATTGAGATAGTATTTGTTGTTGTTGTTTTCCTGAACTTTATTATACAGAATTATATGATCCGGAATTACTCTCTTGTTTAAAGTGAGCCAATACAGAAAAAAGAAAAAATAGACTATATTTGAAAAATACACCTTGGAAAGTTTAAAAAACATCAGCTAAATGTGACTTCAAGATAATCAGATAATAATGAGAATATTAGTTTATAATGCAAAATGGTTACTTAGAAAATCTAATGCAGTTCCTAAGTGTCGGTACCAGGAAAGACTGAGTAGAAAGTTAAGTTTTCTGTTTATCTTGCTTGTGGTTGTATACTTCTGTATAGCTGTTTACTAAAAGTGTAGTAATTAGTTCTTATAACTACCTAAAGTGAAAAGTAGATACTGAAAAAATGACCAGGAATTGCTGAGTCTAAATAAGCTTAAGTACGTCCATATTAGTATTCGTAATCAATCAACCAGTCTTACTGTTTAATTTTGTGTGAGTTTCTCATATTGTTCTGGACAGTTTTTGTATATTTTATACTACTGTAATAACAGTGAGAAAGATAGAAAAAAAGAAGCAGTCAGAATTTTAACTCCTTTATAAGGACTAAAAAAAAATTGGTTTTATTTTGCCTAGAAGGAAGATCTTTGTACGGATAGAGTTCATGTGTGAATTTAGACAGTACATCTGCTTTTGCACTAGGATGCAGAATACAGCTATAAACAAAGACAAAGCTTTTACACTGACTCTCATATTTTAAAAGCTCTATAAGAGTACTTCTCAAGCAATTTCATGAGAGGAAAAATTAAATTACAAAAAAGGCTTCTTATTAAATATATTATTCTGAGTCTTATGAAGAAATTTATTTGAGTGCATTTTTATTTGGCAAAACTGGCTCATTTCCAAGGACCAGTTATCACAGTGGGAAAGGCTATGAGATATAGCTGTAATAATTTCTCTGTGGGCATGACAAATATATCTGTGATTGGAGAAATTGGGATTTCATGGTCTGAAGGTCTATGAATTTGTCAGTTCTGTTCAATTGTTTCCAGTAAAGTGACTCTATCATATTGTTATCATAAGATTCATGCTAGTTGGAGGAAAAAAAAAAAAAAAGAGAGAGAGAGAGAGAGAGAGAAAGAAACTTTTCAAAATGAAATTGTTTAAAATTGCATTGTGTACTGAAATCAGGCAATTGGTTCTTGTCCAGAATTATTTCCTATCTGTTGATAGATTCTTGCAGCAATATTCACAATTTGTGGCTAGTCACAGCCCATTAGCCGTCTGTTCCTCTATTAAGCAACTTTCTTTTTAGAATGTAAGTATTTAATTTTAATAAACGGTATCTGCTAAGCATTTATCTTATACATAATAAGGAACTGTTTCCAACATAGTCACTGGGCCGTATAAAAGTAATAATATTTTTGATGGAATCTCTTGGATGTGAAAGGAAAAATAATTATTAGAATAGTTTAAAAGTGAAAAGTATTGAAAATATGGATTATTGTAAATGAGACCTATTTCTTTAAAGATAAAAATGTGCAAAAATATTTACATGCCTGATTCAACAACACATGAAGAGAAAGTGATCTGTGAAGTGTAGCATGGTTTTGTACGTCACCTTCTGCAGCAGATTTAAGATTTAACAGCAATATTTATAAAACACTTCAAATATAGGGGATAGAAGTCTGGTGTGCTTTTACAAATCCATTTATCTCCCTTATTTACTTAAGATTATTTGGTGAATGTAATGTAAAATACATCAATCAACAGGTGTGAAATTATAATAACAACAACAAAAAAAAAGCATAGCAAGCTCAAGAGGCAGAATAAAAATAACTGAATTGAGGTTAAGATATCTGACACATTTCTGAATAAGACAGAACTCCCACAGAAATCTGTGTATGTGTCTACTTCTGAGATTATGGAGAAATACTTGTCAATTTTTTAGCTGTAACAAAATTATTTTCTTCTGTGGCACATTATCTTTTTACATTTTGTTATATGAAATCATGAGAAAACTTGCATGGGGTATGAAAATTGGAGGCAGTATTTGTAGTCTGTGTTTTCATTTAACAAAAGCTAACCAGCTCCAATTAGTTTGCTCTGTCCTTAACCCAGCATTTTACATCCAATTATCAAAATTTTCCTGGACGAAAAATATATATATATATTTATCCTATGGTTTATCCTATGATTTTATTCCTTTTTATTTTGGTCTTCTTTTCTTCTTTCCACTTTTTCTCTTTCTTTCTTTCTTTTCTTTCTTTCTTTCTTTCTTTCTTTCTTTCTTTCTTTCTTTCTTTCTTTCTTTCTTTCTTTCTTTCTTTCTTTCTTTCTTTCTTTCTTTCTTTCTTTCTTTCTTTCTTTCTCTTTTCTTTTTTTTTTTTTTTTTTTTCATTTCTTTCACTTCATTTTGTTTTTGAAGATATTTCACTGCAACTTCTTCTGCAGCTGATCTGAGAAATCTGAGCATTGTTTTCACTCCAGAATAATGTTTGTGTATTTATTTTAAATGATACAGGCAATGGTAAGGCTACAGAGACAAAAACAAACAAACAAACAAAACAAAACAAAAAAAAACGAAAAACCACCACACACCGTATTATATTATTTATAATATAACAAAACCCAGATAAATTAAATCTGCTTCAGAAAGAAGAAAATTTAGCTTGACTAAGACAATATTGAAAAGAATTACTGTAGTAACACTGAAAAATTAAGACTTACAAAAAGGACAGTGAAAATTATGGCATTTAAATTGTCATGAAAATTCTGTAAATAAATATCTTTTTTTTTTTTGTGAAACAGAAAAAAAAATTCCAGAGCAAATTACATAAGCTTAAATGTAACAAAGTGAGAACTTCTTGGTCTTGTGTGTTTAAGCATTTGGGCACATCTAGAAAGAGAAAGAGAAAAGCTCTTGTACTGAAGTTTTTGTGAACAAATGAATCTTGTTCCATTTCCCTTGTGTCAGTGATCTTGTCCTGTAACTTTTCAATTCTTGTATTCAGTATGGATGAAACTGAATGAAGTATAAAGATCTCAAATACTATGTTCTAACATGTTTAATGAAAATAAAGGGCTGGTAGAGAAGAGAGACTTCTACAAATATGTAGCTAATGTAGCTTAGTACTTCTTAAAAATTAAGTGATATGGAAGTTCAGCCTTATGACAGTGATCAAGCCAACCTTCACTTTTTTGTGAATCATGGAATAACTAGATTGACCCAGCTCAATTTTCTATTCTTGACAATTGCAGGACCTTCAGAAAGTCTTAGCAAAGAAATCAAATGGACTTTGAAGAAGCTATGCTGAGATACCCTTTGATGGCTTAGAGTCTTGATCTTCTTAAATTTAAACTTGGGTATAATTGAACTTTCAGAGCAAAATCCCACTAGGTTGTGCTGAATTTTCTTTTTCTTTAAGCTCTTAAATAGTTCAAGCAATAAGTCACACACTAGTCTGATGGTAGCTAAAAAATGTTAGTGACAATACTAAAAGAAACTGGTAATGCACTGGGAAAAGTACCATACCTATCTAACTTTCAAAAACCATTCTCGCCTTCCATTGTTCCTGAACTCAAGGAGTGAGCCCCATCATGTTGTACTTTTCAGTTTATTAGCACCTCATAACATTCTCTTCATCTTTCTGCATATATGTAGGTTTATGAATGTTAAACATTCTTCTTCCCACTTATCTGCTGCTCTGGTAATCTTCAGCTTTCTATTTTGATGACTCATAATTTGACATCAGTTTCTCACTAAAAGGAGAAGCAGTGTTGTTACTGAAGCTTTAAAGCTCTTATGCTAATTCTGATTTCATCTCTATTTATCTTCAATATTGTATTTATTTAAATGATAAATAAAGAAATTTACAACCTCTGTTATACTTAGCAAAGGCTAAGAAAAAGCACTGAGGAGAAGCATGATAAAAATGGATGTAAATATTGTAAACAACTTCCAGCAGAAGAATGATGTTGGTTGAACTTCTCAGTACCCTCCCAGCTCCCTTTTTTTTATTACTTCAGATTTCATTCCACCAATCCTAAGAGAAAAATAAGAAAACAAAAATAAGAGAGTACTAACACAGTACATAAAGAATCTGACTTGATTGTTGTCATATTCTATAGATGTATATGTTCTTTTGTTTTCCTAGAGCAATGAATTCCATCTTGGAAAGCTCTGCTTTGTGCATTGCAAACATATTGAATTACTCTGCATTTGGAAGACGAATCTATTAGTGATTGTAAAGCCCACTTCCTAGATAGATATTTGGTCATGAATAAAGAGGTTCTATCAGACAGATCAAAAAATATACCATAGTACATGTTAGAAAGTATATTTGTTCCAGGACAAATATATTCAAGTCAAAGTAGAATATTAAAGATAAAAGTCAGTTTCTTTATTTAAAATAATAATAATAATTGGAAAATGTATTCAGCAATAGGCACTAGCAGCAACTGTTAGCATTTCAGATCACACTCTGAAAACTGAGTGCATGCACTTACCAATGTTAGGGCAGGGACTTCATCTCAGCATTCAATGCAAAAATAGTATTAACTCAATTTCAAATTTTACGTGAGTTAAAATTGATGTAAATACTTGCCATCTTCTTGAGTCAGAGTTGCTCATTCACTTTTGTGGTATTATCAACAAGTCTTCTGGAAAAAAAGTACTATTATTTAAAAAAATTTAGAAATGTAAATTGGCTTTGCTCCATTGAATTTAGTGAAACTCTGTCAGTTTTTCATGTCTGGCAAGTTGGTGGTTTTAATTTAAAAATTAGATTAGGTTCAAAGAGATCTTCTATGACAAGGTTTAATGAGGAATTAGTCTTTCATCTGAATGTTGATCTTATTCCAGATTTGGCTGTTCTTCTGAGCTCTACAGGCAGTATCAGATTTGTGATACAAACAGCCATCTTTAATTGCTTCATGTAGTCATCAAAATTAGGTAGTTAAAATTTAAAGAGATATTTTTTCTTTCATTTATAGACTGCTTTTAAATTAGAGTGGGCTTTTCTGCAGTTGTTGAACGTTCTTAATGCACCCTTCCTGTGAGTTGCTATAGTAACACAGTGTGATAATTGAATCTTAAATGCAATATCTCGTTCTTGTTGAAAGATTATGCATGCTAAATGTGAGAATACACAAGTCCTTTTACTAAATCATTCAAGGTATGTTGAATGGTTAATAAAAGTGGCAAAATTCCTATTTTCTTTCTTTTTTTTTTTTTTCTATTAAACAAACATGCTTGAAAATTCTGTTCAACTTTTATTCTCTCTTCCTTTCAAGTAAAAATGAAAAAAGATTCCTTGATTCAAAAGTTTAAAATTTAAATTTAAGCTCCAAACACAGTCTTTGACTTCCTGAAAATGAGGTTTGTTTTTTTCTGGCAATGCAGCCACTACAATGCACTCCAACACTCTTTCTCAGCCAAACCAGTAATCTTTCTGACACAAGAGCCTGGCATGGCAGTACTTCCATGCAGAGATTTGTAGTACTTGGACACAAGAATAAATAGCTTTGCTGTAGAATCCCAACTTGGTAGCAGGGATAACAGCATATTGCACCATCATTTTTTTCACCTATATGATGTGCTGTTGTCTATACTTCCAGGCAAGTTTCTTTCATGTTAAGAAATTCAGGGGAGGTTTAGGTTAGATGTTAGGGGGAAGTTTTTCACTCAGAGGGTGGTGACACACAGAAACAGGCTGACCAAGGAGGTTGTGGATGCCCCATCCCTGGAGGTATTCAAGGCCAGGCTGAATGTGGCTCTGGGCAGCCTGATCTAGTGGTTGGCAAACCTGCACATAGCAGAGGTGTTGAAACAAGATGATCATTGTGATCCTTTTCAATCCTGGGTTGACCGAGGTCATTCTATGATTCTATGATTCTATGATTCTGTGATTCTATGATATTTCCATATTGTCCAGTATATAGCAATACCCAACAAAACTAAACCATATTAAAAGAAAGGATGTCATTCAATCTTCTGGTGCTTGCCAAGAACTGTTGCTCTTATCACACTGTTCTATATTTGTATATCATTTTCACTGTAGTGGTAGACCGACACTTCCTACTGACAGTAACACTTCAGAATGCTTAACTTTTTCGTTGCATGTTCAGTTTTTCATGTGATGTCTTCAGATTTACATGGTGAATTGAATTAGTTATGTCAATAATTCATGTCATTAAATCTATCTGGCTTTAGGTGAAGTTCTTGTTGCGGATATTCCTGCTAAACTAACAGAATTAACATCAACAAAAAAATCTTGTAATAAAAAGCCTGATTTTGTAGATTATATATTCAAATGTTTAGTTAGGATCAGTAAATATTTAAGTATATAATCCAGGGATTAGGGACACATTAAACAAAATATAAGAGGAGTTTATATATTAGATTTCTCCAGATATGTGGCAAGAAGACATAAGTGAAAGACTCTGAAGGTTTTCCTGTTCTTTCCAAGTTCAGATTTTAGTAAAAAATTTGTTTGTTTGTTTAAATTAATATTACTATTATCTGACAGAGGTATTTGTGGAGGGGCAGAGTTTAGCAAATTCATCTTTTCTGAGTGAATCAATTTTAGACTGACACTTTGATAGGGAGTAGTTTAGTTGAAGCATGTGCTGTAAGAAGTTGAAAGATTTATTGCACATCCTCCATTAGCAGCTATGCTAACCAAGTAGTTTTATTCCAATCTGTTACCTAAAACCTAGGAAAAAGAGAAGACATTTCTTGACTTTGACTCCCTTGATTCCTGTACTGGCTTCTTTTCTCAGACCAGCTCACTTCATTGGCTTGATTCCACAGTATTTTATCCTGTGGTTTGAAACGGAGAATGTTAGCTACAGGGCTAGTTTTATATGTTTTGCTTCAATTCAAGTCACAGTGACTAGGTTTATGATCCATCTTTATAGAACATTTTGTTTGCCAAGATCATTCTAAAAATAACATCAGAGGCAATTTCCAAAGTATCAGTTACTGTATTATGCTCTGTGCTATACTTGTGAACAAATTTTCATAATAATTTAGGACTTTATCTTAATCAAGCAATTTCAACATTGTCTCTCTGATAATATAAGTTCTTTTAAATCACAGAATTATAGAATCACAAGGTTGGAAAGGACTAATCCAACTGGTCTTCTATCACCATTACTACCAAGCTACTAAACCATGTCTCGTAGTACCTCATTCAGACACCTCTTGAACACTGCCAGGGACGGCAACTCCACTACCTTCCTTGGTCGGCCATTCCTATGGCTGACCACTCTCTGAGAGAAGTTTTTCCTTATGTCTAATCTAAATCTCCTCTGGCACTACTTGTGGCCATTTCCTCGGGTCCCGTTTGTTGCCTGGGAGAAGAGGCCAAACACCTCCTCATCACAACCTCCCTTCACAAAGTTGTAGAGTGCAATAAGGTCTCCACTGAGCCTCCTCTTTTCCAGACTAAACAATCTCAGCTCCCTTAGACATTCCTCATAAGACTTGTCCTCCAGAATCCTCATTACAGGCATTGCTTTAGCTATTATGCTTGACCATCCGTTTCCAAAACAATAGAGTTTTATCTGGACTTTATCCTGTCTATTGTGCCTACTTTCTTTCTAGTCTTCTACATTAATATAGAGTGTTGACTCACTGCCTTCACCTTTTTACTATATTCCCAGAGCTGAGAGCAATGTTTTTCAATAGCTCCCTTGTACTGCAATTGTTTCATAACTCAGAAAGGTGAGAAAAGCCTCAGTATTTCTAGTTCACTGGAAAAACTTATTATATCCCCCCAGAAATTTTTTAAAATCCTTGTTCCCATTATTTGAAGAGGAATTATAGTAGTGTGATTTGTCATGAAAAATTATCATGTGATTCATAAAGAATATTTTACCTTGTACACTTGACTCATAATACCCCCAACATAATGCTTTTATTTACATTACTTAAATTTAACAGTATGTGCGATTAACCAGTGTTAAAGTAGAAAGTGCAAGAGTGTTTTAAGACTGAGTATTTCATGTAGATGTCTTTAAAATTTGTAGTATATATTGAAAGTGTTCTCTAAAATGTCTAAGTTTCAAGTTTATTACTGGGATTCACAGATTATGAAATTAATGAGAAATATTAACACTACTGTACTGGTAACTAATTTAGCTGAAGGCAACTGTACAAATGTTTTGTTCAAGCACTAGACATGAATATGATTTTGCTAATCAAGGAAATGTTTCATATCCTATTGAAATTAGTAAAAGGCTTAAACTGAGTTTCATTACTATCATGAGAAGACACAAAATGCTGTTAAACTTCTTAGAAAAAAACAGCCTTGTATTTTGTTTTCATTTGATGCTTTTTCTTGTGCTGTTTGTTTGTAATATCTATGCACCTGCAACATTATTTCAGTCAAAGCAGCAAATCTGCTTCTGCTGATAATGTACACTTCTTGTAGAAGGAATCGCTCTGCTTCTCTCCATAACATCTTGGCACACATAGAATCAAGTAAACATGGCATTGTTAGGGAGAATTAGAGGATCTCAAAAATAATTATGGAAAAAACGAAGGAAGATTTATGAGACTGTCTGCAACATATTTGGAAATATGTTCTTAGCAAAGAATTTTGTGTTTAAAAGGGAAAATATGCTAGAGAGAAATCTGCGAAAGAAAAATGAGATATTCTACTGATTCAGGGCAATCATTTAAGCTTAGATGTTATTCAGCTTTCAGGAATAGTAGGCACTCGTGTGGTATGCAATTATTCTTGTCTCTGAAGCAGAATGCCACTGAGGAACAAAAACACATTTTTAAAAATTTCATTCTTTCATTCTACAGTGTGTACGGTTTTTATCACAATGGCAGCCATAGTTATAAACAAGTTTCCATCTATAGGATAGTTCTTATAGTGACTAAAACAGTTGTACTTTGAAAAAAAAAGCAAGTTTCCTCATCAAACTCAAAATGTGTTCTTTTAAGTGGATTGCTTTGATTTAGATTAGTATTGTGGGTTACATTTTGAAGAGTGCAGAACTGCATACTTCCAAAATGAGCTGTGAGTGCACAGGTGCTTATGGCTCACTGAAGAATAGTAAGATTTATAGCTCTGCGTCATGCTGGTGCCTTATGAACAGCTTTAATCACCATTATAAATAGTTGTGTTATCTGACTATGCCTTATATATGACATAGAAACCCCAGTTTTAGGGTGAAGGGCAGAAACACCTAACTAACATGGTTAGTTCTGTTATGTTGTCTGTTAACTGGAATAGTCCATGAAAATAGTCTATAGGAATAGTCTATGAAAATAGAAATAAAAGGAAAATCTCTGGAGTTGGATGTTTAGTTTTGTGCAGCTATTTGCCACTCAATCAGAGCTTGCTTACATTGAGAAGGGTAGTTTAGAGAGCAGGTTTACTTCTGTATGGACAAAATGGCACTGAAGGCAGATGGAAGATATTTCCGGCATTGTCTCAGCTGGAAAGAAAACTCCAGCTCTTGTTTGCTTGTGCTGCATTGCTGTTCTGATCCTAGGAAGGAACTACTGGTGGTACAGCACTAGATGAGACTGCAGCTCTCTGTGGCCTGCCCAGCAACAAAGCCAATGCACTCAATGGAGGATGCAGGAATAATGGGAACAAAATTTGAATTTATATGATGTAGTCCATTCCATTTTGGCATATGATAACAAGGTAATGCAATTCTAAAAACTCTCTAGATCTATGAGGAAAAAAAAACTATCTAGCTGAACAGTTTAATTGTAAACACATGCTATGCAGGGATATATATATTATGGGGTTATGTGATGGGTGGGTTACTGTCCTATAATCCTTTTCAATTTCTTTATTCCTGTTCCTTTATGAGAGTCTAGTAAGACAGGAACTGAGAACTGGCAACATTGGAGACAACCTTGGCTGCAGCTAAGGAAATAATTCATAAGTTGTCTTAGAGTTTTATTCAAGGCTGCAGTGTGGAGGGAGTACTTGGCAACCTTCCTCTGTTTTCCCACACTGTGGGAATTAGAATTTTCTCTGTTAAAAAATTATTTTTTTAAATTGGTGTTTTAAAAACCTCTTTTGAGGAAGGTCCAGCCACAGTCACTGATCAATTAATAAGATTCCTTGTGCTAACTGTGCACAGGTATGTGGGTAAACAAGACAGTTGCAAAAATTTTGTAGTGAGGCAGAAGTCTGGTAGAGACAGTGATGACTTTTTATCTCGGTTGTTGATGAGTACATGATGCCTGGAACTAGACTTCAAGTGGGAGATATGATTATGAAAAAAAGCTGCAGACAGGGGAATAGACTCCAGCCATCCTAGTTGCACCAGTTTCCTGATGCTTTTTTATAGCACAACTGCTGTACATGAGCTTAGAAGAGCTGAAACATGCAAATTATTGAGATTGTGCATATGCAGAGTTCATAGAGTCTTCAGTGACTCAATAAACTGACATTTTAAATATTCATTGAGAGGAATATTGGTGAATCATCTTCTCCATTGGAGAAGAGGACATAAGAAAAGCTCTCTGGAGAATCTGCTTTGTGAACAGCTCCTGATCTCTTTGTCTCTTAATAATCACAACTGTACCAGAGTTAAAATGATGTTTTTGAGTTGTCTTTCCCCAAAATATAAAATTTCCTTGGCTTGAGAATCTTAAGGCTATTGCTTTCACTTGTGATGAACTGACAGTTTGTAACAGTACTTGCTGCACATGTTCATCTACATATCTGTAGTTTACCAGAATCACTGACAACAGTAAGCCTTACAACTTGTCCAGGTGCTCATTGCTTATACTCATTGCTGACAGTCATTGTCAAATTATCATTTACTGTGTTGTGAAAAAGAGGCAAGTGTTTCCAGATGAGATTAATAGTTTTAGATATTCAGCGAAAAATTAGTGATTATCAGCTGTCTTGCCTTTAAGTGAAAGAGATTTGTGGTTCAACAGTTACCAATAGTTCAAATCAATAAGATTATTAGCAAAAATGCTGAGTCATACCCAGAAAGCCAGATTTTGGCAGTATATAGTAACAAATCAGAAATGTATTTCATAGGTATAATCACTGTCCATTAGAAAAGAAAAAAAAAAAAAAAAAAAAAAACAGGACTAATTTTTGTTTGTTTCTTTTAGTATGTTATTTTCTTTAGTTTTAGTCCCTCCCTCTTTCTTTCTGTTCCCTTCCATCCTTCCTCTCAGTCATTCCTTCATTCTCACTTCTAGCCTCCTTTCCCTTCTTCCTTGTTCTTGATTACCAAACCTTCACATTTTTCCTTTTCAATTTCTACAGTGTATAAAGTATTGTTTCTGCCTAGTTTGAATTTAGCTCCCTGTGTTTGGTATGAGGAATTAGCTATTTTACTCACACTGAATCTATACTAAATTGTAATATTTTGAGTTTTTGATTTTTTTTCCTTCTACTTGCTGTTGCTTTCTTTGTAAAATACGTTGCCATTTTCAAATGCACTTTGTAGTGCAGTTTTGATTATGGTTCACATTAAAGGATTAATTAATTGTAGGATAGTGCTATGTACTTTGTATATGAAATTTCTCAGGGAAATTTCCCTAGGTTGTTCTATTTAATCATCTAACTTTCAGTAAGCAGATTAGTTTACATAAAAAAACATAGATAAGTCATATAAATATTTGTTCAGCTTCCTCTATCTTGTTCAGTACATGGCTGGATTGCCTCTGCTTCCACTTATTTAAGAACTATTCATTTACTTGTGACTTTCCACCATATTTTTTCAGATATTTTAAATTGTTTCCCATCACCTACAGAGAAGTTCTGCTGCTCTATATCTCTTGTAAATATGACTTATTTCCTAATTATTTTCAAGAGTCATCACAAACCTATTCTTTTAAGTCTTGTAGGCTGACATGTTAACAAAGATGATTCAACTTGATGTTTATTAGAGAACTTAGGACACTTAAACGGTAGTTGTGCTCTTTACTAAATTTATCTGCATTGTGAATTTCATTCTTTTTTTTTTTCTAACTCAAGTAAATCCATATATTATAAATGTATCTTGTGTTTATCATCTCCTCAGATTGACAAAAAATTGTATTTTTTTCTTACCTACCTTTACACATGGGAGTTCATTAAGAAAAGATTATTTGACACTTGAGTTTTTGAAGTTGCTCAAAAAAGTTTTGGAATCTGCCAGGCTTCAGTAAAAGCATTCAAATCCTATGCTTGCCAGAACTGAAAATAAACATCCTTAACGTCTAAGGCATAAATCATCAAAGATAATAAAACCCCTTACTGCCCTGATTTTCTAGTGGAGTTAAGGTCTTAAATTACTTTGAAATCCATTTCTAACAGACAAATTTCAATCAAAAAGTGTATAAGGTTCTATATAGGAGAGAGATTCAGTTACATAGAGTATGAGCAATATTTGACTGAGAACATTCACATTATGCTAAGTAGCTTTGAAACCCACAAGCAAAGAAAATTAAGTTAGGTACAGAGAATGTTGCAAAGTGGCAAGAGATGAAAATAAGGACAGGATCATCAGAGAAAATTCATAATGCTGAGAGATAATGTATGCTGTGAATATAGTAAAAACTCTTTGATTTGGATTTTAAGTGCTGCGTAATAGCTGGAAAAGCTATGGAGAAATGTTCTGTGTCAACAAGCAAATTGACCAGATTAGCTAATAAGCTTGTTCCATATCCATATTCTGTGATTAGATAACCATCCTGTAGATCAAATAAGTAAATGTAACCTTCGCATTTAACAAAATTAGGCAAGTCAGTAAACTATATATATACATATCTGTTTTTAGGCTGATCATTAGTCCAGTGTACTTATATTCATTGTGGAGTACAGGTCTTGATTTCCCATGTAATAATTTGGGATGCCCTCTAGCTTACTGCCCTCTAGCCAGAGAGTAATTGTATTTTAAGCAATACATTAGAATGGGAAAAAGGATCACTCTTTCTCTGGCAGATTTACATTTTGCAATGTAGAAGATCATTTTTAACCTTTACCTAAGCACACCGTGCTCCTGTACTCCTAACAGCACAATAATAAACGAAACAGGTACAATACTATTCCTAGCTATCATCAGCAGGGCAATTGCTGGTGATTGGTTAATTTCAAATGTCACTAAGGAAGGCTAAAGCCCGCCTGGAATTGAATCTGGCTAAAATGATAAAGGATAATAAAAAAGGCTTCTTCAAGTATGTTAACAGCAAAAGAAAAACTAGAGAGAATATGGGCCCCTTACTAAGTGAGGGGGGGGTTCTGGTAACGGGGGATGCTGAGAAGGCAGAGATACTGAATGCCTTCTTTACTTCCGTCTTCAGTGAAAAGGCTCTCCCTCAAGTTTCCCACACCCTGGAGGTTAGTGAGAGGGTCTGGGGAATGGGAGACTTCCCTTTAGTCAGGAAAGAGGACGTGCGTGAGCGCCTAGGCAGTACTAAGGTCCACAAGTCCATGGGACCTGATGGGGTGCATCCACTTGTGCTGAGGGAGCTGGCGGAGGTCATTGCCGAACCACTCTCCATCATTTTTGAGTGGTCTTGGATAACAGGGGAGGTCCCTGAAGACTGGAGGATAGCCAATGTCACTCCAGTCTTCAAAAAGGGCAAGAAGGAAGATCCAGGTAATTATAGGCCTGTCAGCCTCACCTCCGTCCCTGGAAAGGTGATGGAACAGCTTGTGCTGGATACCATCTCCAGACAACTAGGAGAAAAGGAGGTTATCAGGAGTAGTCAGCATGGGTTCACCAAGGGGAGGTCATGCTTGACCAACCTGATGGCCTTCTATGATGCTGTCACATGCTGGGTGGATGGGGGAAGAGCGGTAGATGTAGTCTACCTTGATTTTAGAAAGGCATTTGATACTGTCTCCCACGACATCCTTATAACAAAGCTGAGGAAGTGTGGGATAGATGAGTGGACAGTGAGGTGGGTTGAGAACTGGCTGATTGGCAGAGCGCAGAGGGTCGTCGTTGGTGGTGCAGAGTCTGGCTGGAGACCTGTAACCAGTGGTGTCCCCCAGGGGTCTGTGCTGGGTCCGGTCTTGTTCAACATCTTCATCAATGACCTTGATGAGGGGATAGCGGCCACCCTCAGCAAGTTTGCTGATGATACGAAGTTGGAAGGATTGGCTGACACGCCTGAAGGCTGTGCTGCCATTCAGCGAGACCTGGACAGGCTGGAGAGCTGGGCAATAAGAAACCAGATGAGGTTCAACACAAGCAAGTGTAGGGTCTTACACCTAGGGAGGAATAATTGCATGCACCAATACAGGCTGGGGGATGAGCTGCTGGAGAGGAGCTCTGCAGAGAGAGACCTGGGCATCCTAGTGGACGACAGGTTGGCCATGAGCAGCAGTGTGCCCTCGTGGCCAAAAAGGCATTCTGGGGTGCATTAAGAAGAGCATGTCCAGCAGGTCGAGGGAGGTGATCCTCCCTCTCTACTCTGCCCTGGTAAGGCCTCATCTGGAGTACTGTGTCCAGTTCTGGGCTCCCCAGTACAAAAAAGACAGGGATCTCTTGGAAAGAGTCCAGCGGAGGGCCACAAAGATGGTGAAGGGCCTGGAGCATCTCCCCTATGAAGAAAGGCTAAGTGAACTGGGTCTGTTTAGCCTTGAGAAAAGACGACTGAGAGGGGACCTGATCCAGGTTTATAAATATCTGAGGTGTGGTGGCCATAGTGGTGAGGCCAGTCTCTTTTCAGTGGTACGTGGAGACAGGACAAGGGGAAACGGACATAAGCTGCAGCACAGGAAGTTTCGCATGAATGTGCGTAAGAACTTCTTTACAGTGACGGTGACGGAGCATTGGAACAGGCTGCCCAGGGAGGTTGTGGAGTCTCCTTCTCTGGAGATATTCAAGTCTCGCCTGGACGCCTACCTGTGCGACCTGGTGTAGGGAACCTGCTTTGGCAGGGGGGTTGGTCTCGATCATCTCTAGAGGTCCCTTCCAACCCCTACAATTCTGTGATTCTGTGATTCTGTGATACCCTGAGAATCTAAGAAGCACACATGCACTGTAGATCTTGTTACTACATCTTAACCTACATTCTCCCAGCATCTGGCACTGTATTGTCCATTTTTGTTATTCTAAATGGCTATGGGCTATCTCATCACGTTGTAGAAATCCCAGATATTGTGCAAAGCTTAAAAATGTTCCAAGTGCAAGTAGGTGTTATATAACTGTTGCCACAATTCCTGTATTGACTCTTTTCCAGCTACATCTCAAGGGTATGTGTCAGTAGCAAAGTAAATTCTTCTCACAAGTACCTTTATTATGAACATCAATTTTTTTTGTTGTAGTTGTTGCTATTTATTTATTAAATGTTCATATGTGAAAATCCCAAGAAATGATTTATTCAGTAGAGATCTATAGAAATCTAGTACCTTCAGAAAAGCTTCTGTCTGAGTAGGGATAAGAACTTACAGATTACGGAAGAACAAGTAAGCTCTTCGGCCAATCTTCCTTTGTTTTGACAAGATCCAAATAGAGTTTAGTCTTGATGCCTGAATTACTTTATTAGATAAGGCAACTCTGCCTCTGTTATACAGGTAGAGGTCTTTTCATTTGATTTAATTTTTTTTGTACTGACAGAAAATTTTCCTTATCACTCAGAAGCTTTGAAAGAGTATTGAGAAATTCAGTTTTTGAATTCTGAGACTTGCAATGCTACACTAATGTTTTTAGAGAATTCAGAAAGTATAACATTCATAAAAATATTTTCCTTTGTTTTCTACTTTCTTTTCTGCATTACACTTATTGAGATACTAGCCTACAATATTTCATTTAGCTCTCTCTGCTCTTGAAACTTTATATCTACGCATTTGAAGCTTTATATCCACCTAAAATACTTCTTCAAGTAAGCACCTATGTTTGTTTTTAGTGTGTGTATCTCCATGTTCCTGTCTCTCCTCAGCCTTTAAGGAAACACATTTCAATACAAATTGAATAAAACTGCTGAAGGTAAAAGTTCAAGAATATCTAATGTGTTTAAATATTTATGCACTTTCTATTAAGATTTTAAAAATGTGCTTTTCCAAAGCTTTGAGGTGCATGCACAAATCAGTTTAAAAGCATGCATATGATTTTACATGAAAGCATGGGAAGGGAATTTTCAGACTATCAGTTTAGGGAAGACTCATTCTCAATAAGTAATAGTGAAAAGTATGATAAAAAATAAATACCTCCATTTGTGTTTTCCTTTCATAAGTTTGAAAAGTAAAATAGAAGATCTTAATTACTTTTGGCAAAAGTAGTAGAACTTTATAGAAATCCAACAAAATCTTGGTAGCTTTTGTGATAGTGCATTTTCATTCATCCAGTATAATATGGCATAATTAAATGGCTTTTAGGCTAACAAAATATTTTGTTTAAAGTAATATTTTATGTTGAGAATTCATTTTACTGCTCGACCATAGTCTTTATTGTTCTGGATCAGGTGTTCTATTAAAATACATAGGCCTATTTTGTTAGACTTATAAATATTGCAGTGGTATTACTCATTACAAAATGTGTAAATGTACTTAATTAAGCCAGTACTTTATTACCAGAATTTAGTACAATTTGTTTAGTTTGTTTTATAACTTTTTAATTACTGTAATAAGTTTCATAAACCCATATGTTTCATGATACTTGCACTTGGGGAAATCTGGGCAAACTTAACTAACTGGTATAGTGTAGACATACATAGTCTTACAGCTCTGTTCATGCAAGAAACAGAAGGGGAAGAAAGTCCTCATTCATAGAAACAGAATCATAGAATCATGGAATCATAGAATCATAGGGCCATTGACATGGTTTTGTCATGGTTTTGTCATGGTTCTGTGATTTTTGGTTATCAGTAATCCACATCATAACATGTAGTGCGCTGAGACTTAAAAAGTTAATGCTCCAGTTCTGGGTACCTGTCCCAGAAGAGAAGAACTACATACTACATACCCCGAGGGTTGTTCACTGTTCTATTTCCATTTTCCCTTTTCCCTTCAGAGGGAAACATAAAACTGCTCTCATATCATGAGATTGTCCATTTTTTTCTCTTCTACTTGGCCCAACTAGATGTCAGCATTAAGTAAGGCCACCTGCTTTTGGACACTCTCTCATTTTATTAGCTTTATTAACTGCAATTCCAATTGTATTGTATTATATTGTCTTATAGTGTGTTATCTTGCATTCTGATATCTTATTTAGTAAAATAGTTTGTTTCTCTTCGTTGCCACTCTTGTTTTTAGACCCATCTCCCCACCTTTTTCCCTTTTCCCTTTCCCGGGGTGTGGGTCCATAGTCACAGAACTGGGCTGAACCAGCCCATAAACTGTTGACAAGTTTGGAAAAGACTTTTAAGGCTATCTAGTTCAATTGTTCACCTATGATCAATATTGCCCATTAAATCATATCCCTAAATATTACATCTATCCTCCCCTTAAACATCTCCTGGGATGGTAACTTCATCATCTTCCTGGGCAACCTATTTTAACATCCTTCCAAGAAGAAATTTTTCCTAATACCCAACCTGAACCTCCCTGTTGCAGTTTGAGGCCATTATCTCTTGTCCTATCACTAGTTACCTCACTCTGCTACAATCTCCTTTCAGGGAGGTGTAGATAGTGAGAAAATGTCTCCCGAACTTCCTCTTCTCCAGTCTAAATAGTCCCAGTTCCCTCAGATGCACTCCATAATACTTGTACTCCAAATCCTTCACAGTTCTGTTGCCCTTCTCCTGACAAGCTCCAGAGCCTCAATGTCTTTCTTGTCGGGAGAGGCCCAAAACTGAACTCAGTAATAATGGTGCAGTCTCACCAGAGCTGTGTACAAGGGGAGACATTCAAGGCAAACTTTATCTTTTCTGCATAAAAGATCTAAATGAAGACTCATCATAAAAAGTTTGAAACTTTCAAGGAAATGAAAAGCTTCTGACAGAATATTCTGAGTTCATGGAAAGATCATTTCTTACAAAATCATCCTAATCAGAAAATTCCCATGCAGCTCTTTTTCTGATTTATATGTACTGAATATGTCCAAATTAAATTTATAGTTTGTAGTCTCTCATTCTTCATGCCCTTTCTGTAGATTAGATTTTTTTTTTTTTTCAGGATATCAATAAAGTATATTCACACTATATTATCTGAATTTATTATTGTGGGATTAAGTTTTTGTTGTTGCTTTTGTTGTTTTAGTAGGCTTTCCTAGGATAAAAGCAAAGAGCAAATGATTTAAAGTTAAGATTATCATTACTATATGTGTATTTGCCTTCAAATATATATATGTATATATTAATTGTGTGTGTTAAATTATATGTGAGTTTATCTTAATATAAAACAACTTGTTTTAAATGTCTAGTTATTTTTTTCCATACCAGATCAGAAATCCAGATATTAACATACCTAATATGAGCAGACACCTAGTAAAACACCTTGTAGGGGAAAAAAAAAAAAAAAAAAAAAAGGAGTTATGTGAAGATGAATTTTTCTAGGAACTGAAAAATATTTCGTGTCTACATACATACCATACATACATACCCTAAGTAACCAGATGTCAGTAGATGGCGCTCACTGTGTGATACGGTCCCTGGGGTTTGTAAGACCAATAAAATTTGTTTTTGTGCAATGAAACTGATGTCTGTGCAACTCTTTACAGCTACTCAGAACAGATGGTAGAAATGTTCCGTCTAATTTAGTGTGTAGTACTAGCTTGAGAACAGATTCATATACCATATGAAGATTTTTGAGAGAGTTCTTTGGCTGAACAGAGAAAAAAGATCACTAACTGTCTTGTGGGTGAAATCTTGATGGCATAAAAAGTGAAGGTATACTGGGAGAGATTCAAAGAATAAAATATACAGGGGAACACTCAAAATAGACTGTGAGTAATGAGAAGAAGAAACATACAGATACCTACATTAGGTTACAGGGAGAATAAAAAATGATAGAAAATGTGACAAGATTTAAGGAAATGCTGCTGAAGACAAGAAAAGAAACAGTCTGAATAGATTAGATAAAGCTGGGTAGGAAGAAGAGCCAAACAAACAAACAAACAAACAAACAAAAAGCCAAACTGGGTCTCTTCTTAAATTTTCTTAAATAAAGAAAATTAGTCGGGAAATATGAAGGACAAATGAAACAAGGCTGAGAGAATAGGTGCCAGGAAAACAGTTAATGTAGGAAAAAGAAATGTACAATGAAGTGACTGTATGTATATGTAAGGTATAAATACCATTTATCTCTTGATCTCACATATGCCAATACTCCCTTAATGTTCAAACAAGAATAGTAAGGGCTGACTGCCTCCTGATTCTCAAAATAACTGCATCGACTGTTCCAACTTAAAAAAAAAAAAAAAAAAAAAAAAAAAAAGAGAATATTAAATTTCTTTGGCTTTTCTTCTTGGAATACCTTTTTTTCATGTCTATCTAAAGAATTGCTTGGTGTCTGTCTCCTGGAAGACTGTTATATTTAAAGGCATATTGTGTGTGGCACCATTTCTTCTATGAAGATATTTTCTATGTTGTTGCTTCTAGCTATGATGTAGAGTGCAATGGTGTGGAACAGAAACACTCTGGTGACCTGTTTAGTCTGTGCCATGAGATGAAACTCATTCTTGTACTAATACTGCCTGCATGGCAGTAAGAATAATAGATCCAAAATACGAAATATGGTGACTGCTACAGTTTTGCTCAGCAGGTCTCCTTGCATGATCCCTTATTCCTATGGCACACATGTAGGCAGATTGGTAGATGTGGGTCCAGAAGACTTTTGTACATAAAGCTTCTGCTGAGAAGGGGGGAGCTGTAGGACAAAATAAGACCTTCTCGGTCTCTTCCAGCAGATGGTGGCAGAGATCCTTCCCTTGACTTTCCACAACCAACCTATGATTCTCTGCTGCAAGACCTCTCCATCCCTCAGAACAAGAAAGTGGGCAGAGAGGTAGGAAACTGGCATGGCTTGGCAAGGACCTGTTGGTCAAACTGAGGGAAAAGAAGGGATTGTACCAGCTATGGAAACAAGGGATATCACCTGGGAAGAATACAGGGATGCTGTCCAGACTTGCAGAGAGAGGATTAGGAAAGCCAAAGCACAGATGTAACTTAACTTGATGAGGAATATTAAAAACACCTTGAAGGGATTCTATAGGTACTCTGTCCAGAAGGGGTAGACCAAAAATAATGTATCTCCTTTGATAAATGAGAAAGAAGAACCAGCTATGACAGACAGGGAGAAGGCTGATGTACTAAATAATTTTTTGTCTTGGTCTTCACTGGCAACCAGGATTCTCATATTTCTCACATCCCTGAGTTTCTAGGTGGGAACTGGGGAAGTAAACTCCCCCCACCCCCCTCTTCCCCCCCCCTCCACTCTAAGGGCAGAGTAAGTCCAAGATCGCCTCATGAGATTGAGTGTATACAAGTCTATGGGGCTGAATGACATGAATCCCAGTGTTCTAAAGGAGCTGGCTGATGTGGTTGCTGAGCTGCTCTCCACAATATTTAAAAATTTGTGGCTGCTGGGCAAAATCCCTGGGGGCTGGAAAAAGGGAAACATCTATCCAGTTTATAAGAAAGGGAGGAAGGAGGATCCAAGAAACTACAGGCTGGTGAGCCTCACCTCTGTGCGTGGGAAGATCATGGAACAGATCCTCCTAGTAGACATGTTAGGGCACATGATGGATGAGCATGTGATCTGAGACAGCCAGCATGGTTTCACCAAGAGAAGATTGTGCCTGACCAATGTCAGGGCTTTCTATGATGGAGTGATGACATCACTTGACAAAGGGAAGACAACTGATATCATCTATCTGGAATTGTGCAAGGCCTTTGACATGATCTCCCACAACATCCTTATCTCTAAATTGGAGCGATATGGATTTGACAGATGGACTGTTCGATGGATTAGAAATTGGTTGACAGATTAGAAGGAAGGGATGCCATCCAGAGGAATCTGAACAAACTCAAAAGCTAGGCCTGTATGAACCAAATGTCTATGAAAGGTATACAAAGGTGTTTAGCTAAGGCCCCAGAGGCCTTATCTGTAGAAACAGAATAATCCTACTGTAAATAAGGAAATTACGTTCCAAAGACATAATCTATGATTTGACATCCTTGAACAGTTTCAAATCTTTACTAATAATTTTCTAATTACCTTATGATTTTTATTAAAAATACGTCACAAAATGTTAAAAGATATGTAAGGCACATATGAGACAAAGAGGTGATCTGAAACAGCCAGCATTGCTTCACCGAGGGCAAATCTTGCCTGACCAATGTGGTGGCCTTCTATGATGGAGTGATGGCATTGGTGGACAGGAGAAGGGCTACGGATGTCATCTACCTGGACTTCTGTAAAGCCTTTGTCATGGTCCTTTACCACATTATACATTAACTATATTATGTATTTTATATGTCTAAGACAATTCCTCTTCACTCAAGGTGGCCCAAGCAAGCTAAAAGGTTGGTCACCCATGGTCTACAGGTTAGGAAATAGTCCTGCACTGTCCTTCCTTCTTCAAATAAATTTATTTCCATGTGTGGCGTGAAGTGCTGATGTTGGATTAGAGACATGATGAGTCCTACTCTAGCTCTGAATCAGTCAGCCTTCAGTCTGATTACATTTTTCTTCAATTGACTTTTGGTGAAAATGAACTGTTCAAAGATAACACGGAAAATTAATACTCATAGTGCTCAGAAAAAAATAAAGAAAGCTCTTCTGTTGTTATTTTGATGTTGTTGCATTTGATTTTTGATGCTATTCCAATAACCTTGAAGAAGTGAATTTTTATTCTAGCATAGCTCATCTACAGTACAATATAGAGGCTGGTTTTCCGTTCTTGATGTGCTTAAAAGAAAAATATTTTGATTGTTCATATTTCTTAAGTTAAATAGAGGAGAAAACTCTGCTCTCTTTGAATATAAACACCTGCCGATTTTTCATAGTACCTTTCTTTTCTATGAAAAATACAATTTGGTCTGTACCAAGAGCCATACTCTTGAAGTAGGGATGGTATATTAACAATAGCAGAGATAATATTTGGTGTAGTTAAAACTTGTAATCTTTTCACAACATAATTTTCAATAGATAGAGATAAATTTACATTAAATCAAAGTTCATCAGTATGTTAACTCAAACCAATTAAATAATAATTGTAAATGGTCCTCGACGACTCCTGTTGAATGTAGCACAGTATGGTATGCAACAGGACCCTGGAAAAAATAGTTTAATGAGAAAAATTTTAAATTAAAGAGCAGCACAATCTCTCCATGGGGTTCAAAATGTGACCTCTGTTTTCCTGAAGAGGACAGAGATCACACTTTGAGCCCCTGTCTTGCTCCAATTTATAGGAGGAAGAGGAGGTTCTTTTAATATCTGTATACCCGGCATGAGATTAAGAAACAATGGTTCATATGTTAGTCCAACCAGTTTATTGTAAATCCTAATCAGGGAGACGGGGAAGGGAAGGAGGGCAATAGAAAAGATAGGAAAGAAGCAAGAATTGTGTAAAGTGGGGATAGTCACCACCAGGATCCAGCAGGATCCACATTTCGAAGGCCCGAGGCAGAAGCAGCAGCGGGGGAGAGAGCAACAGCATGGCTGGCCTTGGGCAGCAAGTAGATGGCAGAAGGAAGTCTCGGAGCCAATCTGGGAGGAAGCAGCAGGACTCAGGTAGCAGGCCCAGGAGAGTCCGTCAGCATGCAGGAATTCTGTAGTGTGGGATGTGATGGCAGACACCTTTGTTCTTCTTCAGCATTGTGGTAGAGCGCAGAGCAAGTCCAGGAGGGAGAGAGGCAGGTTGTGAGGCTTCTCATGGCAGAAACCTCTTCTTCATGAGGAATCTGTTGCCAAAAAAAACCCCAAACCTCATGGTTTTTGATTCCTCTTTTATCCTCCTTCTTCTACCAATCTGGCATTCCTGGGCGCTTGGATAGGAGTCATGTGCAGCATCTCTTGAGATGGCCATCTTCCTCGAGATAAGTCCATACAAAAGACCTCTTATACGGCCATTAAGCTGCAGCTTATCTCTCTCTCATTTCCCCTAGCCTTGCCCATCTGTGTCCCCCAGACAAAGTATTTCACAATCTTTGCCCAGGACTTGAACAAGTCCATCTGTGTCCCCAGCAAACTTTGAGACACTGATGTTAACAGAATAATATCTTACAGCCCCACACATAGAGCCCTTGTAGTTGTGTGAACCTGGATTTTCATGAATATTTCATTGCTGTTCCTATACTTTATTTTTTCACCCAGGAAATCAACATGCAAAATTGCATAAAGGTCATTTTTTGTCTTTAATTTTCTTTGGGAAAAAAACTTTGTAATTTTTATCATTTTACTTGGTTTCTAATGCTTTCTATTACACCAGACAAGTTTTTATTTATAAAATCCTCTTGACTTATTGAACTATTCCCACCTCTCTCCTTAATTGTCCAAATGCACTTAGAGGTCTGGGAAATGAATAACCTTGGCAAGAATTCAGCTGGCTTTATTGCCAAATTCAAAGACTGACTGAGTGGGTAAAATTGTATATTGGCACTTGTGATTTAAAAACAATTCCAAATGTGTCTGTGCGCGGTATTAATTCCAATTGAAACTCTGAAGAGTGATTAATTGAAAGATACTGTTGTAATTCCATTGCGGTACACTCCAATACTGTGTTGCACCAGAGTATGGTTTAGCATATATATCCTAGAAGACTGCAAATTATCAGTGGTTTCTTTCCATGGCCTCTACAAAGAGAAAAAAATAGTGGAAAGAATGCCTCTCAGTATTTTCATCATTTTTTCAGCAGTGACCAGTTGGGCACCTGAAAGAGGAAGGATTAAAGGCTGCTAACCAGCATGTCTGGATTGATCCAAGAGGGGTGCTACTCTGCTGCCAAGTGGAATTATAGTACTATAATTTCCTTATAAGAAAGGAAGGCAAGACTTCCTTTTCCTCTGTGTATTATTATTTCTGCCCTCATAATGTCCTCTGAGAAGGTTGTTCAGGCTGTTCTAGGAGTTCTTGAAATAGAGCAAGAATTCAGTTGTCTTCTTTGTGAGAAGAGTGCGCCAGCTGTGGTGCTCAGAGAAAAGTAACGTGCCTGACATGGATTCTGCCAGGTGCAGAGATGGCCGAGGCAGGAGAACAGGAATAGCTCATCAGCTTTGGCTGCTATGGAGATGTCTTAGAATTTGTGGGAAAGGGAACACAAGATTAGATGGGAGAAGATTTGAGGGAAAATGAAATTGTCACTTCGGAATAGTTAGGAGAGTTGGAATGGAAGGAAAACTGAAATAGAAAATCTATGGTAAGCAGAGGGAGAGAGAGTTTTGGGAGAAATTAAAAAGTTTCTCTTCAGTGGCTAGGGAAGTAAGGAATAGCCCTCTATCATACAAAGGGACAAAAGGAAATCTCTTGAGTGTTTATGTAGGAAGGCACAGGGTACCACCTGACTTGTCTTTCAGGAGTATTACGATGATGCTAACCCTCTTCTCTCCTCTCCTTGACTCATCTTGCCTCGCCTCTCCTCCTCTCTTCTTCCCTTCTCTGCCCTTTCCTCTCCTGCAAATATGAAAGTGGTAGATGAAGATAACAGTTAAAACAGTAAATGAAACAATTTCTTAAGAAAATAGAGTTTATACAATTTGTAATAATTGACAACACTCTTAGCCTTTGAAACCTCATTAACAAAAAGTCCAGTGAGTCTGGATGGATTAAAAAATAAAAAAGACAAACATCTTGATATCAGAATGCTTGCATAGAATAGTTTCAAAATAGAGCTCCAGTTTCAGTAAGTTTTACTAGATTTTTCTTTAATAAATTTAAACGATATTACTCTAAATATCCTTTAAAATCTTTCTTACAGCTTCTTCTTTCATACTTTTCCTATTCATAAACACACAATGAGAAAGTAAACATAATCTGGCAATTGCCAAAGTGTGTCTTCATTTTGATAGCTTCCTTAGAGACTGCATTCATCTTCGGCCATTTTTTACATTCACAAGCTAAAAGATCACTGTAGGAAGTAGAGAGAATACTCTCCCGTCTGTGGCAGTGTATAAAGTATCTTCTCAAAGAAGACATTTTTTTCTGAGTATATGGATTTCAAGATGTGTAGGTTTATTTATAAACATCCAAGAGTGTGGGGACATTGCACTATAATTACACATCTTCCACATCCTACATAAGCATATCTCAGCTCCACTATATACATTTACTTTCCTGTGAAGATTTAATCTGTGGTTTCTTTGTGAAGAATATGTATAGTAAAATATGACATAAAATTTGAAAATTTCTGAGTTTCATTTAGCTCTGTGAACCATTAGGGAAACAAGTTTCTAGTGTCTGTTCATCTTTGTAGAGTTTAAATATGAAACAAGTTAATCAAAATAGATCAGAGGAACTAAAAATCAGTGAACTATTTGACACTTATCTGAATTCACTGCTAATTCCACTTATTGTTTAAATAATCATGGCACACAAAGACATGGATTATAAAGAAAAGAAATGTAACAAAACTATTCCTTGTTCCTGTTACAGTAATCTTTCAAAGTATTTCAGTGCCTGTCCTTGTTTCAGCTGAGACACAATTGATTTTCTTCATAGGGTCTGGTGTGGTTGTGGCTTAAGGAGAAAAAGAATTTTCATAATACACTGATGTTTTAGGTGCTGCTGAGAAGTGCTGTATGGAGCCAAGGACATTTCAGTGATTCATCTTCTTATACTGTCCTGCCAGAAAGAGGCTGGGAAGGCACAAGGAACTGGGAGACTACAGAATCAGAACAGATGACATAAACTGTCCAAAGGGATATTCTGTACTGCATGACATCATGTGGAAAAACTATAAAACTGTGGAGAGTTGGTTGAAGGTACAGCCACTGCTTGGAAAATGGCTTGAAATCAGTAAGCAGGAGGTGAGAAATCGCTTTATGTGAAATCATTTGTTTTGTAAAGACGTATCTCTATATTACTGTCATTACAGTTATTTCTCTCCTCTTTTCTGTCTTAGAAAACTTTTTCTCTCAAACTGTGTTTTCTCTGATTCTTTCCCTTAACAAACTGGGAGCCTCTGTGATGTTTAGATGTTTGCTGGGTTAAACCACAACAGTTCCTAAATATTTTTCTCTTTTATATCAGAAACAAAAAAAAGTAATAACCCAAATTATTATTTTTTCCATAGATGAGTTTAAATTCATGAACTAACAGTACTATGGTTGAAAAATAGTATTCTTTGATCATTATATTAGTGTGGTAAAAACTTCAATAAATTCAATAAATTAATCTTGAACAGCCAATTTTTATTCATTAACAAACACCTGCATATTCACAAGTGCAGGAAGCATGAATGTCCAGATGGGTTACTTTTCAAATTATAGATGTAAAACAGGGACATCAGATTATTGGTTTACAAAATTTGTTTCTGTAATGAAACTCAGTCATTTTTGGCAGTATGTGCAATAGAAAGGGAATAAAGTGGGATGAGAAAATAGCAACAAAAATTAATGTGTTGACTTTTCCTTGGATTATTTTTTTTTTTTTTTATTTTGCTTTGATTGACAGAAAATTTTGATCATCTATCTAAGACTTGACGAGAAAATGTCAGTTACAAGACTATTAGGAGAGGCAGATAAGTTCAGCTGATCATAGAGGCCAGAAATGTTATAGAAGCCAGCAACCTTAGATACAGGGAAGCAATGGTATGACCATTGAATATGAAGCCTCACCAGACAGATAGAAGAATCTGAATTATTGTGAAGTTTTTAGATGAGAGGATTGTAATGCTGCTGTGCTTTGTAAAGCTGAATTTCAACTTCAGGGGAGGGCAGGAGCATTTGAGATTCTTGGGATACATCAGGAGTAATGCATATACTCCATCTATATCTTCTGAGACCTGAAGAATTATCTACTGTTTCTACCTTTTCCTGAGCTGCTAAAATACATATATAATATGTATTTTTGTACAGCAACTATATAATAGTACAGTTCTCCTTTAGATAAAATGTACCTTGATTTCTTCTCTTTATAATTAAACCCATAATATCATTCTCAGCTCAAGAGACAAAAATTATGATGACATGATTGTCTGTTTACATGGATGAATTCATTAATACTCTGGAAAGTCCTCATTAGCAGTGGTCTGTATAATGTATTATCTGATCTCTGGAACATATTGTTTTTTACCAGTGTTCAGAGATGTATTTCTTGTCATCTTTGATTAAAGAATCATCACTCAGGCTGCATAAATCCACATAAAATCCTATGGACAGTGTAAAAGTTACTAGTATTTAGAAAAAACAACTGTGGATTATCATTACCAGATCTTTCATATCTTTCTTTGATAGTTCACTAGAGAACGAGAATACCCTCCATCTTTACCATTTCAACCTGAAACCATGTCACTGAGATGAAATGAATTTTCTCAGGATTTCATGTCTATAATACCATATATTATGCAATAATCTCTCTCTATATATGTATACATATATATAAAAATATAAATATATACATATACTGTTTTTGTTTGTTTGTTTTTGTTTTTTGTTTTTTAAAGCAATAGATATTTCTAAAAGTGTAAGTCATAGATTTCTTGGAGAGGGAATTTTATTTTGTATCTTTATCACCTGGTTTGTAGATATCACTGTTATTATAAGGCTGATCATTTCTTGCAATATTTCTGGAATCTATTCATTTACACTAGAGTAGAAAGAATAATTTATTTGTCTGTCTTTGACAGCTGTCCTTTCTGTTCTAATCTAAACATGAAATAGCAGAATGTGAAAATCATGATAGTCATGCACTCTCTCAAAAGAGAAAGAAAAAATGAGATTAAATTTCATATAGATTATGTCCTTATTTTATCATACTGCATCATCTTTTTCTAGCTATAATAAACTACAAAAAAAAAAAAGGAAAAAAAAGTGTAATATCTGAACAAAGATTACAAGAATGTTCCTGTGAAGATCTCAAATAGCTCAGAATTACGTCTCATGAAAGCAAATCAGAATATTCTCATAGTCACTGTAAAATGACTACTTCTACCAAAACAAGTCTATATTAATTTATTCAAATAAATCTTAACAATTCTAAGCTGCTACTGTTTCCTTCTAAATCAAATCACTGAAACTGCGATGTTTCAAGTTCTTGCTGCTTTCAAAAAACTTAAATAATATCTGCACAAGATACTTAATAGATTATATATTCAATCTTAAAACTTTCAGTTAACTTTAAGTTCTTGTATTTTTTCCCCCTTTTTTTAGGCATGCACTATAAGGTCACATGTTCAATACAGAAGTATCTATCTACCTAGAGCCCTCAAAGTCAAAGGACAGACTTATTTAAATATGTAATTTCTCTAGTCATTATGAGGTTTTGTGTTGCATTCTTAGTATTACAAGTTTAGACTCAGACTGAGGATAACAGTAAGGAGAAGTGTTGTTTTTGTTTGCCAGGAGCACCTACATTCTCTACATAGTGAGTGAGAATGTTAGTTTTCTCTTGGTATCACTAAGAATAAAGAGAAAAAAATATCTAGGAGGAACATCTGAAATACTTTGTAAGTATTAGTGACTTTTATATAAATTCTGGTAGCTACATTTTATCTGCCATCATATTACTCAATCCATTTTGAAAGGTTGCTCTAGAGCTCTTCACATTCAACCTTTCTTTCTGTGACTATGAGTGTAACTGTGTTTTCCCCCCGACTGTTTTTTAATCATTTTGTGAATATGCTTGACAATAGAACAGTAAGTATCCACTCATTGTTTTGTGAAAATTGGCTTTTAATTCCTATCTTTGTTACCTCATCTTTAAGTAGCTATTTAGTCAAGGGAACATACTTATCTTCTCACAGCTTATTATTCTTTAAAAATTTTATCAAGCATCCTTGGGAAATGGAAGTTGACTGAACTCACTGATATTGCACTTGTTCTATGCTTGTTTGCTCTTTTGCAAAGATATTATTCCTTACATCTATCTTAAATCTGTTGTACAGAAATATAAGCCTGCTGCATCTGCTAATTGCCAGTTAGTGGAAGCAGTTTTTCTGTTTGATCAGCTGGTTGGGTGTTGTTTTCTTTTTTCTTCACTTGCACTTCCACTTTGTTTGGAAAAATCTGCTTGGTCTTAGGAAGACCTCTCCTTTGATCATAAGGTTTCTTCTTCCTGACCATTTTGTCTGTACTTGCTTGCTTTCTCATCAGGTAAGTAGTGAATAAGGTAATGGATTCATTTCATTCATTCATAAATACATCTTCGTTGTATTTATACCTATCAATAACATACGTATATTATATTCCCTTATTTGACTGGAATTTAATTGTATCACAGTTATGTCCTGTGAAACAAGAAACAAAATAACAAGAAAGCAGTTATCTGAATGAATTCTGTATTTAATTTCTTCTTGGTTATCCTTGCATTATAAATGTGTATCTGGTTTTCCACAGCAAGCAGGGAATTTAAAATCTGTGTTTGTGTATGCTATCATATGAGCCATTAATCTTTCAGTCAATTTTGTATGGTTTATCAAGCATAACCACAGTTCTTTTTAACTAGTGAGGTGGCAGTCGTCCCTTGTACTATCTCACTGCTCAAGAACTTACACAAATGCTTCATTTCTTTGCTGAGATTGCTCTGTTTGCAGCTCATCGTATATTGGGAGACTAGCAAGAGAGTTAAAGTTTATAGTGTCTAATAGTTTAGGACTTGAAGTTATACTTTTCATTCTCTAAATTTATATATTTTTTCTCCTGGTGATGATGTTAGTCAATAATGAATAGTCAGTGCAAAGGCGTATGAAGTCAGTGTTCCTTTGTTCTCCTTCTGTTGCCCAGCAGTTTCCTAATAGCAGCTGACCCCTCACCATTTCCAATATCTCTTTGACCAGTTTAGATCATCTGTCCTAATTCTGTCTCCTATCTGCTCCTTGTCCCTCCTCAGCCACTTGCCAAGAAACAGTACAAGAAGCATCCTTGAGTCTGTGGAACACTGCTCAGAAACAACTAAAACATTGATGTGTTATCAACATTCTTTTTCACCTAAAGCCAAAACATTGCATCATACCAGATACTACAAAGAAAATCAACTCTGTCCCAGCTGAAACCAGAACGTTCAGTTATTTATGGGATTGTGGTATTTATGGGACCTTTGCTTTGCCAGAGGGAGTGGATGATGTCCACTGGTAATAGCATTTCTCGGGTATTTCACACTTATCTTAAACCAACTCTATGAGGAAAGAGGGCTAAGAGGGAACTGCTGTAACTGACATATTCTGCATGTTGAATAGATCTCTATTTTCAATCTCTGTGAGATGCTGGAGAACATTAACTAATAATTAAAACTCTTTAAAAATATTTTCATAAAATACTTAATTTCTTTGGCCACTATGGCCACATATTTTGTTTATAGTATATTGCAGTATAAAAGGAAATAAATTGTTTCTGTATGTATTTAGATTAATCAAATTTCTCTGTCTTGAGAGATTCAGTTATCTGATTTTCAACAAGTTTTCATTTTCATAGGAAATATGCTGTATTTATATTGTTCTCAAATTTGCCTGTATAAAATGATGAAGGATTGAACGCAATTACACTATACGTGATAGCAACTTGTTTGAGAAGCAGTACTTCTAGATATTTTTTTAGTCTTCTTTAGTATTTCTTAGTAGACATTAGATACAAGCTCAGAGAAAATTTACAGAAAATGTTAATTCTGAAAACTAAACAAAAACTAATCTTGAAAGTTAATGTGCAAAGCAACTCTTAGTGAGTAGCTTATTTGCTGTTCTATTTCAAAATTGAGATAATGCTCACTGTGAAACCAAGAAAGTTACATTTCTGTCTCTTACATTTGTGTTTCCAAAAGCAGAAGTGAAGGCATTTAATGCTTTCAGGTAAGTAGTAAAGGGTTAGTTGTTGGATTGAAGAGAGAAATCACATAAAAAGTAAATACACTTAGAGGGAGAAAAAGAAGAAAAAGGAAAGGAAAGGAAAGGAAAGGAAAGGAAAGGAAAGGAAAGGAAAGGAAAGGAAAGGAAAGGAAAGGAAAGGAAAGGAAAGGAAAGGAAAGGAAAGAAAGGAAAGGAAAGGAAAGGAAAGGAAAGGAAAGGAAAGGAAAGGAAAGGAAGAAAGGAAGAAAAAGGAAAGGAAAGGAAAGGAAAGGAAAAAGGAAAGGAAAGGAAAGGAAAAAAGGAAGGAAAGAAAGGAAGGAAAGGAAAGGAAAGGAAAGGAAAGGAAAGGAAAGGAAAGGAAAGGAAAGGAAAGGAAAGGAAAGGAAAGAAAGGAAAGGAAAGGAAAGGAAAGAAAAGGAAAGGAAAGGAAAGAAAAGGAAAGAAAAGGAAGAAAGGAAAGAAAAGAAAGGAAAAGAAAAGGAAAGGAAAGGAAAGAAAAGAAAAGAAAAGAAAAGAAAAGAAAGAAAGAAAAGAAAAGAAAAAGAAGATAGAGAAAGAACACTTTCAGAAAAGAAAGTATTCTGAAATGAAAATTCAGATAATTAAAATCACTAAGGTTCTATTGATTTTCCAGAGTCTATCTTTACTTATCTTAAATGATATCAGAGAAGAAATACATATCGACCCGGCTTGACAGTTATACTTCAAATACTGGTTTGCTTTAAGAATTAGTATCTTTAGAAATCTGTAACACATTTATTTAGAAACAAGTGGAAAAAAAGTACGAAAATATGCTTTATATTCTTACAAATATTCTTAAATGATCTAGATTGAAGAACCTTTCTTTTGGTGTGATCTTTATTGTCAGAAGTCTAGTGTTTTTCAGTGACATCTTAGTGGTTTGAACAATCCCTCAACTGAGACTCATTTCAAGTTTATATGCATTGCCAAATATTGATTTTTATATGAAATAATTAAAAATCATTGCTGTAATACAAAAGCCAGCTGCACAACATGGTCTCTAAAGGGTTAGATATGTGTGCAGGATTTTATATCTGTAAGTACTTAAGCATTTATTTTGTTTATCTATAAAATGTATATGTATATAAATGGCTTGTTATTTAGCAATTTCAATAATAACAACAAATGTGAAAAAGTGTAAAGGCAATCTTTCATTCATAACATGGTATAGTAGTGATATTCTTTCTATCTGAGTCAACCCCCTTTATCTCTTTATTTTTAGGCCTGTGAGATAGGGTTATGAAATTTAATCGCAAGCAAATCAGTCTTTTTTAAAAACTTGTGCTGTATATTTGTCGCTTATGACACCAGGAAACACACTAATTTAACTTAAATACATCATGAAGCTTGTAATAGGAAGAAAAAGAAATAGGTAACAATTGATCTTGAGAATGACCCCAAAGGAGGGAGAAAGGTTGCCAAAGCTTTGGTTTTGATATAACTGACAACTTACTCATATATCTTTAAAATTACTTACTTCTAATATTACCTAGTTATTAAATAGCTAATTTTAGCATCTTCCTGTTTTGAAATTGAGATACATTTTTTAGACAATTTGGCCTTATAATGAACCAAACAATTATTTGAGTTCACTACAGGGAGGTGAACTACATTTTTGGAAGTAATATTGAGCACAAACCTTCAGTTATTGTTCAAAGCAAATCTAAATTTGATGATGTGGTGCATTTGCCAGTTCCCTAATACCCACCCAGAAGCACGGAGAGGAGTGAAGGAGGACTGAGAATAGGGGATTGTGTCAGTCCATAACTACTCCAACCACTCTTTCCTCCTCATGTTTTTTTTTTTTTCCTGCTCTAATGTGGATCTTCCCACGAGCTGTAATCCTTAAGGAAAAATCTGCTTCAGCTTCAGATTTGCTTGAGTCACAATTCCTTCAGGAAATATCCAGACGCTCTGATGTCAGATCCCTCATAGGCAGCAGGGTGGATATCCAATGCCATCCAGATGCTCTCTGTGGGATGCAGGGAATATATGCTGCGTTGCTTGGAGCATCTTCTCCTCCTTGTTCTCTTAGAATTTTCAGGATTATTTTTCATACTTTTCTCCCTTTGCTTTTGTCTGTCATTTTTTCTCCTTCTAAAATATATTTTCTTTAGAGATTACTGCACATGGATGATGGGCTCAGTTTTGTCCTGATGTGGATTAATTGTGGAGAAGGCTAGAGTTAGCTGCATTTGATACAGAACATCCCCTGCTCTCCAGCCACAGAGATGATGCCTGCAGCCCACACTATCACTAAAATCTTGCCACCTACAAGTGATGCTTCCAAAATATATTTAGTTTTTCAGGCTCTTTGCAGCCATTAGAAATTGGACATACAGTCTTTAATGACTTAATACTGATGGGAAGCGCTAAAAGAAAAATGAATTTGGATACACTCTCAGACTCATATCTTTAACTGCATTGTATGGGCAAAGTTTTCTTAAACTGAATGAAAACATACCAGCTCACAACAGCCTAAAGGTGTTTCCAGAGCTTACAGAGATGGCATTTTGCCAATTTGCCCACAAGCACTTTTTCCAACACTCGGAATGATAAAGATCTTTTGAAAACAAGAATAATATTTTCATTTATTTTTATTTCTGATGATTAAAAAAACTTCAGCAATAAATGTAAAATTATTAGATACATTTGGTAGGTAGGAAACTCTAGTACATTCTCCAGCTCTAATTGCAGCTGGAAACATAAACAATATCGTAGGCTATTTTGCAGTAAATTTCTTTTCTTCTTTTTTGTAGCTCTTTTAATTTTATTAAATATATGTAGAATCAAATAAAAGGAAAGATACCATTTGACAAGATATTCAAAGAATGTACATGTTGCCAGTGCTCTGCTATGATTTTGAATAAATGCTGCGGTCAATAAAATGATTTTGTTTTAATTATGTGTATTTGGTTTTACATAAATTCAGAGAAAAAACGTCTTGAGCCTGAGGACAAATCATTCCATTTGATTTTGTTGACTTAATATGAGAAAAAGACAATGGTCAAAGCATCATATTTTGGAAATGCCTTTTTTTTTTTTTTCATGTTTATAATTGTCATGACAATAGTAGAGGTATTAAAGCTATATAGTGCTCCTTGAAGCAAGGCAAATAATTCCACAATATACAGTTACTGTAAGCAGTTGTAGATGAACAGATTGTTACCAACATTTTAAGCTTGTGTACAGGAGAAAATAACAGGATGAACAAGAGGAAACAGGGTGCTACACAGAAAAGCATTTCCTCTTAAGCTTAAATCATTAAATTTTGAAATCTACCTTCTCAAGGTCCTTTATTGTAACCCACAGTATTTCATTTCCGATTGGTACCACAAAAATGTCAGTTTGATGATGTATTACACATAGCAATGCCATTGAGTTAGCATATCATGGCAACTGGGACTCATTCAAACTTTTAAAAACTCCTGATGTTTTAAATAAATTATGAACTGAAGAATTATCAGACACATAAAAGAAATAATTCATTAGAAAGCATAGAATTCTCAATACATTTTGGAGAATTATTCTTTTCTTATATGTTTTTTTTAATGGTTGGTTGGTTTTGTTGTTTCATACAATGCCCTTGATGGGAAATACAGTCCAAAGATGTCCAGATGATTTAAAACATATTTTCTTTCTCTTCCTTAGGCATGCTTAAGTACTAAGGACCACTGTAAACTACAACTCATCTATAGAGTTTATCTAGGTTTTTAGGATGTAGAACTAAATCTTTTCTACTACACTGATTAGAAAAGAATATGTATTCAGTTTCCTAGCTACTTTCTTTTCTTAATTTTTTTTCTTCCAGTCACTATTACTCTCATACTTATCTGTTGAATTGTTTTGAATCATTTCTTGCATGACTGCAAGTCTGATTTCAAGCAGCTGAATTCTTAGTTAAAATTTGTTTTCCTTTTAGCGTTCATATATATAAAGACATAAGCATTAAACTACTAATATTGAAAACATGATATAGTGTTGATTATATACGATGATTCGCCTGTTGAAAGTGTAATGCATTTTACAAGTTTGAGCAACACTTATTCATGGGCAGGTGTGATTGGCCTTTGTTTACTTTTGTAGAGATCTATTATTACAAACTGTTTCTTATGCCATTTTATCTCTGTTAGTTTGTTCTGGTGGCTGATTTTGTATATTCACAGAGACACACAGCAAACAGAAAATACTATGCTCAGATATGTGGAATTTTTTTTTTCAGCCTTCTTACTCTGGCTACAGGAGGCATCACTGTCACAGGCTCACATTTTTCTAGGGGACCTCAGGCACTCTGACATCTGTTGGAAAAGTAGCACAGTGAGCTGTAGGCAATCCAGGAGTGCATCAAGCATAAATTCCTGAGGTAGGCAACAGAGAGCCCCACTAGGGGCTGAACCTATTGTTCATCAGTGCAAGTGAACTGATTGATGACATAAGGACAGGTGGCTGTCTTGGCTGTAGTGACCATGCAATGTTGAAATTTACATTCCCAGGGGATATGACACAGGCAGAGTCAGGACACTAAACTTTTGGAAAGCCAACATCCAGCTCTTCAGGCAGTTGGTCAACAACTCCCTGGGAAACAACACTCAAGGACAAGGATACAGAACAGTGGAAACGGACAGGTAAAATGAGAGGAGTATAGAGATGTTGCTAGGCTGTGTAGAGATGGGGTCAGGAAGGCTAAGGCCCAGCTGGAATGGGACTTGGCAAGAGGAGCAAAGAAGAATAAGAAAGGTTTCTACAAGTACATCAATCTGAAAAAGAAAGTCCAAGAAGTCTTATTCCCCTGCTAGAGAGCAATACAGGCAGACTGATAACAATGCACAAGAAGGTTGAGATACTCAACAACATTTTTGCCTCATGCTTCACTGATAACTGCTCTTCACACATCCCTTAAACAGATGGATCAGAAGGTAGGGGATGAGGGAGCAATATCCTTCGTGTTGTAAGCAATGACTGAGTTTGCAACCATGTGAAGAACTTAAACATCCATAAGTCTATGGATCCTGATGAAATGCACCTCTGACTCCTAAGGGAATCTTTGATGTGGTTGCCAAGACATTCTCAAGAATATTTAAAAATTCATAGTAAGGTGAAGTCCATGATTATTGAGGAAAAAAACAATGTAGCACCCATTTTTAAGAAGAGTAGGAAGGATGACCCAGGGAAATATAGACCTATTAGTCTTATCTTTGTGCTCGGAAAAATCATGGAACCTTGTCCCTGGAGACATTCAAGGTCAGTCTGGATGGAACTCTGAGTAACCTGATCTGCTATTGATGTCACTGTTGCAAGGGAGGTCCCTTCCAGCTCAAATGGTTCTAAGATTCTATGATTTATTTGATGAATTTAGAACAGTTAAATCTATACTTATTGTTTCCAGCCTTCTTAACTTGAACCTCTGGGTTTCTACCATTGTTTTCTGTTCAGAATCATTACACAGGGATCAAAAACTCGGCAGGAGCTAAATATGCTCATCTTGAGCTTTCCATATAATTTTCACTGTTCAGGCAGAGACTCTTCTTCAGGCACAAAAAGGAAAGGTAGGTAGGGTTGATCCCTCTGCACAGCTATTGAGGGATGGAAATTTTTAGGTCAGTTTCTCAAAATAAATAGGATAGGCTCCTGCACTGAATTACTTTCTGGAGTACTATCCTCAACAAGGCCATAGATATCTTGTCTTAGAATGGTGTCTGAATGATCTCTGATATTCAAAAGACAGTCTGTTTATAAGTTGTACCCATATTTTGGAAGCTGCAGAACCTCTTTGGAGCAGTAATCTTTTTTTTTTAGACAATAATAGAATGTGTTTATATAGATTCTTCCTCGTTTTTTTCTCTTGGCTGTGCACTAGTTGGTGTTGGAATGTTGTCCGTTTATGCGTTTTGGATATCTGTGGACTACAAATGAACATGAAACTGGAAGCGCAAGCATAAAGACATTTTTAGGTTCCCTGGAGCTGATATTTTGATGCAGAATAATTCTCTTGCTTGCTATTTATTGTTGAAACATCGTGTGCATATACTGGAATGTAAACATATTTGCAACTCTGTTGGGAAATTCATGTGGTTTTTGTGCACTAGAATAATGAGGAAAAAATAAAAGGAAATTCTACTCCATGTAGTTGTGACAGTACTGCAAACTAAGATATTTCTTTTTTTAATATATAATTCTTAATATTAGAATTTTTATTCATCAATGCATTTTAAGATTCAGCAGATTTAAAGAAGATTCAGATTTTAAGTCTTTTTGCTTTATGAATAGAAATAAAATATGTAATCACTTTACAACTAGTATTCTAAAGCTTAGTACAAAATTGTGTGATGATTCAGCTCAGTTTTACCATTTTACTGAATTAGCATAGTCAGAAAAGAAATAATGCATGCTTCAATCAAAGCCTATAGTTTTGTGTATCTACATGAAATAACTGCGAGTGGGAAAAAAAAAAAAAAGGAAAATGAGTACCCTGATGAATGATTTCAGCCTTGAAATATGTTGGCTAGTGTTAGACTCACTGCAACATTATCTACTTACAATCTGTTGTTTTGTAGAAATATTTTTGATGAGGGAGACCATATTCTATGTAGTCTTTTCTAATATTTTCACTTACAATCATTTCTCAGTTACCAGTCCATATGCTTTGGTGATGAATGGGATCTGTACTCCAATTATTTTACAATTCTTGGAAATGGCATCCACAAAAGATTTTCTAAAGGATATTCAAATTCACTTGAGGAGAGATGATCACAGAAGCACACTGATGTTTTAGTGCGTTATTACTGTTTATACACTGACCACTGTATAGTTTAAGGGAAATAGTCTATATATGAACAGATGTTCTAGAAATCCTGAAGCAGAAGGAAGCCTTATCAGAATAGAATCTTTCAGAAGCGATGAATTTACATCAAGCCGATCTTGCACTTTATGTTATTTGAAATGAAAATGAAAATTGTTGTCCAAACAATCATCTGTTAGGAGCAAATATCTTAAAAAGTAAACAGCAGAGCATAATCTTTTCTTTCAGAAATCTGCACAAATTATAAACCTCAGTGAATTATTTTTAAACAATTCACAAACGCAAGGGCATGTGTAGGAAAAGAGAAACTGTTAAAGATTGTGGGGCAAACCGATCCAAATCAATTTAAAGTTACAGCGGTTTAATTAAACTGGAAGGTTACTTCTTGGTGTTTGTCAACCTTTTGTTCTGTAGCCTCTCGTTCTTACCAAGCAGATTAGAAGTTCTGAAGAATGCTACAAAGCTTAAAAAAGAAGTTTTACTTATTTAACTGATAAAGTTGAATAAGCAAGGTCTGTGGTGATAGGACAAGGGGAAATGGTTTCAAACATAAAAAGGGTAGATTTAGGCTGGATATAAGGGAAAGTCTTTTACAGTGAGAGTGGTGAGGCACTGGCACAACTTGTCCAGAGATGTGGTGAAAGCCCCATCCCTGGAGACATTCAAGGGGAGGCTAGACCAGGCTCTGAACACCCTGATCTAGCTGTGGATGTCCCTGCTCATTGCAGGGGAGTTGGACTAGATTACCTTTAAAGGTCCCTTTCAACTCTGACTCTAAGATTCTATGAAAGTTTGTACCACTCACTTTGCATTCTGTTTTCAAAGGCAAAGAAAATATAGACTTCTTTTAAACTTGTGTGGATTGAAAACAAATTTTTAGCATTATATTTCTTGCCTGAGCCCTTTCATTTTGTGGTATCATTAACATCAGATCATGAATTTTTGTTTGGTGTAATGTTTAACACATAACTCTATTTTTACATAGCATATACCTGTGCACACACAATGTACTTTTAATGGCTTGTAACTATTTTTATTCAGGAAAAATTTCAATACTTTGAAATTTAATATTTAAAATATTTGTAAATGGTATTTAATTTTGCATATTATACAGAATGTTTGATTACTATAATTGTCCCCTTTAACTTATTTCAAAGTAAAACCAGCAAAGATTCTAAGTGGCATTCTATGAGGAACTAATAGTTCCACCGCATTTTTCTTCCAGCTTACCCTTGAAGTCTCACTTTTTAAGCAAAAAAATGGTATATAATAATAAGTACTGAAAAATATTTGAATTTTAAAACTATTCTAAAAAACACATGGAGTTTGCTGTTGTATACTGACAACAAACTGGAAAATATTGCAAGCGGTAAAAAAAACCCACAATGATAAAAAATGAATAGAAAAATAAAAGTGTATTTGAAGAAGTGCTGTAACTACTTATTCCATTTTTCAAGAAAATTTGAGTAGATGACTTTCATAACTAATTCTGTTCATCAAGTGTGCCAGATGAGATGAAGATAAACATATATTTGAAAATGAAAATGTAGATGGTGTAAATTTATTAATTGTTTAAACTAATATCTAACTTCTCCTAAAGCCAGATTTCTCCTTATTTCTTCTCTTATGAGTGAATCAAAATCACAATCTTTATACTGCATGCAATGAATCCAAGTTTGAATTGAACGTTTGTGATGAGCTTCTTAGACTTTTTTCTGGATTTTCTTAACACTCCTTAGATACTCACATGAATTTTCTCTCCTCACTTCTCTTTTTCCTGTCTTAATCTGAACACTGAGCCCTCTAAAATCTTGCTTTGCAGAATAGGAGAGTGAATGTTTGCTCCTTCATATCTCCCATATGTATACCTTATCTCTCTTTTTTTTCTTTCTTTTTTTTTTTTTTCCCCAGATTGCAGGAAAAAAACAAACAAACAAAAAAAAAAAACCAAAAAAAACACAACCATTTTATTGCAGTCAGTAAGACTGATTTTTACTACATAGTTACTCAGAAAGTCTTAGTAGCCCACAGGGGACCCAAGAGCACTCAATTAAAGAATTACGTTGAGTTGTGCTCTGGCATCAAAAAGGAATAAAAAGTACTACTTCAAATGCTGCAAAGTTAAATTGATCTTTACAGTGACAACAATAGATAAGCTCACTGAAAATTTTACCTTATTTAAAGATAATGTACATAAAGCATAAGTAATTATGAAATTTAACATTGCATCTTTGACTCATGATAGATAATCATCCTCCATGCATATACTAAGCTCAACATGATCAAGGGTAATGGAGGCTCTAGCATATCCATGGTGATAGTTTCTATTCTTTCACCTTTCAACACGTACTTAGCCAGTATCCAGTACAGTACTCAATGCATTCCATTCTTTGTCTCTCTGGGAAACATATTAAGAATTTAAGTATACACTCATCATGCAATCTTCACAAATGTAAGTTACATCAATGAAAAGAATTCTCCACAGCGATATCAACATAACATAATCACAACTCCAACAAAGGAAATGATTTACATACATGTCGCTTCTTGTCTCTTCACTTATTTACAACAACAAAAATTCACTGCATATACTATATTTTCTGGTAATATCCAGTATGTATTTTGCCCTTCACTTCTCCCAGCTACTGCTTATATCTTTAACTTCTCAAGGGCACCACTCTGGGCACCAGAAAGTACTGTTGTGATTTAACTCTGATACCATTAAGGTAAAGGAAAATAATGAAGAGGAGGACTAGAGACAATTTCCATCCCTTGTTGGATGCCGAGGGCAACTTGGTGACCAACTATCAGGATAAGGCTGAGGTACTTAATGCCTTCTTTGACTCAGTCTTTAGTAGTAAGACTTGTTGCTCCCTGGAAAAACAGCCCCATGCACTGGTAAATAGAGATGGGGAACAGAATATGCCCTGCATGATCCATGATGAGATAGTTTTGGACCTGCTCTGAAAGCTGGATGCTCACAAGTCCATTGGGCCAGATGGACTGCACCCTAGAGAGCTGAGAGAGTTGGCAGATGTGGTTGCCAAGCCACTCTCCATCATTCTTCGGCAGTCCTGGCTAACTGGGGATGTCTCGGCAGACTGGAGACTGGCAAATGTGATGCTCATCTTCAAAAAGGGCCGGAAAGATGATCCTGGTAGCTACAGACCTATCAGTCTCACCTTGGTGCCTGGGAAGATTATGGAATTGATAATCTCAGGAGCCATCATGGACCAATTAAAGGTCAATCAGGGGATCAGGCCAAATAATCATGGTTTTACAAATGGTAAATCCTGCCTGACAAATCTGATTTCATTCTATGACAAGATGACCCGCTTAGTGGATGAAGGTAAGACTGTCGATGTGGTCTACCTGGACTTTAGTAAGGCCTTTGACACTGTCCCCCAGAGCATTCTTGTGGAGAAGCTGGCTGCCCGTGGTTTGGATGGGCGTACACTCCACTGAGTGAAACACTGACTGGATGGCCAGGCCCAAAGAATTGTGGTCAGTGGAGTTAAATCCAGTTGGCTGTCGGTCATGAGTGGTGTCTCCCAAGTCTCAGTACTGGGGCCAAGCTGGGAGAGAGTGTTGACCTGCCTGAGGGGAGAAGGGCACTACAGAGGGACCTGGATAGACTGGATAGATGGGCCAAGGCAAACTGTATGAGTTTCAATAGGGCCAAGTCAGGTTCTGCATTTTGGTCACAACAACCCCAGGCAACCCTACAGACTTGAGGAGGAGTGGCTGGAAAGCTGCCTGATGGAAAGGGACCTTGGTGTATTGATGGACAGTTGGCTGAATGTGAGCCAGCAGTGTGCACACATGGCCAAGGCCAATGGCATCCTGGCTTGTATCAGGAATGGTGTGGTGGGCAGGACTAGGGAAGTAATCCTGCCCCTATACTCAGTATTGGTGAGGCCTCACCTCAAGTTTTGGGCACCTCAGTACAAAAAGGACATTGAAGTGCTGGAGCAGGTCCAAGAAGGGCAACAAGGCTTGTGATGGTTTGGAGAATATGCCCTGTGAGGAGAGACTGAAGGAACTGGGGCTGTTTAGTCTGGGGAAAAGGAGGCTGAGGGGAGATCTTATTGCTCTCTTCCAATATCTAAAAGGTGCTTACAGCAAGAGCAGAGTTGGTCTCTTCTCACAGGTGACAGGACGAGGGTGTGAGAATCCTTCTTTGTTTTTTGGCTCAAAGTTTGCTTCTTGAGGTATTTCTTGTGATAAGACTGACTTGTCTAGAAGATGAGTGATGGATGTTGCCGTGTGGCAATCAACATCACCGTGTGGACAATTTTAGCTGTTTGCCTTCAGAAGATAGTGCTCAGGGCAGCTTACTGGCAGAAGATCCAGTCTGTGACCAAATAACACCTGTTTGCTATGGGAGACTGGGGGATAATACTATTGTATGCTGTGAAGGCAAGATACAAGTTGGAATCTCTCTGCTCCCTCTTATCTGCTGGCAAGGCCAGGAAGATAGGAACAAAGGAGTTTCCTGCTGAGATCCCATAGCCAGAAGCTGCTACTCCAAGGAAAGCTGACTCAACATCTTTGGATTTGAGCTGTAACTGCAAAGACAGCTGACTCAAGCACTTTAAAAGCATTGAAAAGGGGCCATCATCGCCATGGTCACTGTTGTCCTTGTTGCCGTTGTCGTCGCAGTCAACAGAACAACAATGCCCGATGACCCACCACTACTGAAGATCAATGACTGAACTATGTACCACACTGGATCCACGGTGGTGACTAGCTCCCTCTTGCTGCCTACAAAGACTCCTTGCTTCTTCTTTCCTATCTTTTCTATTGCTCTCCTTCCCTTCCCCATTACCCTAATTCATAATAATGTCCGTCCTCCCTTTCCCCATCTCCCTAACTAAGATTTATAATAAACTGGTTGGACCAACATTTGAACCGTCGTTTCTTAATCTCACACCAGGTATATAATACTAAAAGAACCTCCTCTCCCTCCTATAAATTGGAGTGAGACAGAGGGGAAATGGCCTCAAGTTGCACCAGGGTAAGTTTAGGTTGGATACTACGAAACACTTCTTGACAGAAAAGGTTGTTAAGCTGGAATAGGACCCCCAGGAAGATGGGTGAGTCACCATCCCTGGATGTGTTTAAAAACCGTTTGGATGTTGTGCTTGGGAACATGATCTAGCAGAGGGCTGTTAGGGTAGTATGGTTAGGTGGTGGTTGGAATTGATGATCTTTATGGTCTTTTCCAACCTCAGGGATTATATGATTCTATGATTCTACGATTCTATGATCATTCTGCCCCTGCTTCATCTGAGTCCCTTCCATAGGATGCCATCCTTCTCAAAATAATCCTGAGTGGGCTTCCCACATGCTGTAGCTCTCCAAGCTGTACCACAGAACCCATTCTTCAGGAGCAAACTGCTCCTGCACGGGTCCCCATGGGCAGCAGCTCCCCCAGGCTTCTTGCTACACTGCAAACTCTTCTCCAAGAAGTTCTGCTCTGGCCTAGAGACTGCTCTTGTAGGAGCTGTCCACGGGCTGCATCTTCCTGAAGGAAACATCTACTTGCTCGTCTGTGGGCTCATCCATGGGCTGTGCTTGGAGATCTGTTCTGCATGGTGTCCCATAGGTTGCAAGGGGGCAACTTGCCCCTCCGTGGGCCTCTCCTGTTCTGGAAAGAACTTCTGCTCTGTGCCTGGAGAACCTCCTGCCCTCTTTCTGCTCTGACCTTGGTGTCAATTAAGTAAATATCCTAGGTTTCAATTTATACTGTAAAAATAAATAAATGGATGGATGGATGGATGGATGGATGGATGGATAGATAGATAGATAGATAGATAGATAGATAGATAGATAGATAAAAAACACTGCTCAGGAACTAATTTTTAACCCTTATTTCAATTTTATGTTATCTCCTGAATATTCTCCATTTTTCATAGACCACATTAAAAGACATGAACCAAACCATGGAGAGAAATTCTAAAATTGCATTATTGTATGTTTAATGGATGAAAGAATTGCATGCAAAATAATAGTAATCAGAAAGTAGATGGCATAAAAAAATATGCATGAAGAAAACTTTATTAATTAACTTTATTTAAAAAATCCAATGAAATATCAGAATAATTCTTAATTTTCAAATAATTATTGATTATGCTACACATCTAGTGAGATATTTTCCAGTCTAACTTTACAGTCATGTTGAAGACCATATTCCGCAAAGCATTCAGGCCTTATAAATTTGAGATGACCAATATCTTGAAATAAAAGTTGTATCTTGAACCCTGGAAGCTTTTTCAGTTCTTAACGCTTATTGATTTCAGTGAATATCACTCCATTACTACAGTACTCTTCCATTCTGCTCACAGAAAGCCATATTTTTAGGGTTTTTCCATTTTCCTATTTCTTGACAGCAGTGTATATGAAATATCATGTCCAGTTTAGGCAGTCCAGAGATGGTTTGTGTAACTCACAGTTGCAGTCAAATTGCATAATGTGTAAAAGCATATTAGAATAAAACTAAAATAAGAGTAGGTATACAGCTACAGGCAAATTTTGCATTTTGAGTCTTCATTCTGTGCAAAAATGTGTTCTGCCTTAGGCAATAGTAATTCCATTTTATGCATTTGAAGAATGTGCTTATAGCACATTGAAATGTCATGTGCTGTACAATTTTAATGATGAAAAACTAAATGAATATACAAATATATATATGGATATTTTATGCATTGCATTATGATTTTAAAATCTTTATTTAAAAGAAGACCACATAATCTTTTTTTTTTTTTTTTTTTTTTTTTTTTGAAGCAGTAGAGTACATGATATCAGAAATACTGGAGAAACAATGCTTAAAAAAAAACATTCTTTAACAAGCATAGCATTCTTCTCTCCTTGTCATTGCTCTGTATATTTTATGACTTTCCACAGTAGTTTTCACCAGTAAAGTGAAGTAAAACAAAACTATTCTTTCATCTGACATAAAATGCAGAGTTAATTTTCTAACAAGAACATGTGTTACATGATTTGTGATTTTAATCATATGGAAATTTCTTACTGTTTGCATTGATGTAGCAGATCTTGCTTTGATTTTTCTTAATTTTTTTTTTTTTTAAATCTTCAAGAGTTAAACAAGTTCTGTATTTTTAATTCTTAAGTAAATAACTAATGGTAAACATAATTGTAGGTTTCAGAACTACGTACAGGCATTTCAAAAATATATTTGTTTTTTTTTGTGTTTTTTTTTTTCATGTTACTGATGATTTTAGCAGTGGGGTAATCTACACTGTGTTTAGCATAACCACTACAGCCTGCAGGCTTTTTGGAGATTATGCAGGGAATGAAAGTGTTTGCCATGGGCATATGTGCTACTTGTAAAGTAAATATTGGTACTTAGTTCTGTGTTTATATAAACATATGTACTATTTATTTTGCTTATTAACACTGTTGCATCTTTTTTTGCTTTATTCAGTGCTGTGGTCGTACATCTGTATAGCACTTTCTGAGTAAGCACACTATATGGTCTATCTTATGTATGTGTTAACAGTATTCTATTGAGCAGAAATGTTTTGCAAGAAAAAGAGCCATGTAAATATTTAGAATATGGAATTTGAGAAATGTGATTTAAATTCTTTACTTCTTCAAAATTGTGCAGATATCAGAACATCTTTTGACTTTTTGGTGAAGGCTGATATGGAACTTGTACAGAAATAAGGAAAGATTTTTCACTTACTAGGATTGGTCTTATGTGGTGACTGGAGAAAATGGTGATTCACTTGATTGCAGGGATGATTAATATTGTGCATAACATTTTACAGGTATTTTACAGCAGCTATGAATTAAAATTGAACTTCTGTTTTGTTGTATTAGAAATAAAGTACAAATAATTGGAATAAATCAGTGTTGATACACCTATGTGGAGGATGTGCTACACCTGTATGATGTGATCCAAGAGAAGATCTCTGCACTGTTTAAATGTAGTGAAAAAGAGAAAGCAGGAGAAAAGTGAAAAAAAAAAAACAAGCAAACAAACAAACAACATACTATATAAAGAATATTGCTACATCTTGTACTAGGAGAATTATTAGCTATAATAAGAATGGTTTATATTTAGAAGAATGGGAGAATGGGACAGGAAATGTAATTGAGGGTCAGGAAGAAAGAAAATTCTCTTAATATGCTCATATTTATGCATGAGAAAAGCAAACTGCAGGACACAGTTCTACATAGGGTGGCTTTCACAGCTCTCGCTAGTCCTGATGTGGAATAGAAGTGCTGTTTTGCAGTAGGAAACTGAGATGACATATCAATTCTGACTACATTTGCTAGGTTCCCAATGAAACAAAATATTTTGTTTTAGCAAGATGTTGGCTTCATTGTTTCTTTTCTTTCTTTTTCTTTTTTTTTTTTTTCTCAACAGCACCATAATATTATTTCTTGATGGTTATTATATTAGCAAAAGGTAACTTTTTATTCCAGTTTGAAATAAATTGTGAAGGAGGATGATGCCACCTTGAGCATGCTGCCCAGAATAATATCATCAGCAATCCTGCCGGGGGAGTATTCTATCTCTTCTTCCATGTCACGGATGAAGATTTTGAGCAAGATTGGACCCAGTATCAATCTCTGGGGAACAGTGCTAGCTGTGGGCCTCCAACCAGCACTGGACTGCTGTTAACAATCCTCTGAACTCTGCAGTCAGAAGTCTCATTTCATTTTGCCAGCTGTACACTTAACCAGTATGAGTGGGCAGAATTTGATACTTCAGGATTCTACCTAAAATACTGAATTGCTTCAGTAATTGGCTGTACACACTGGAACACAAAATTTGCATGCCAAAAGACTATGTTGGCTGCTTATTGAGTAACAAACCTACAATAGTATATGATTGGGCTTGAAATCTTGAAGGTCTTCTGCAACCTAAACAATTTTTGATTCTCCTTAAGCCTTTAGATCACAAATTCTCAAATTCTTGGTATTCTCAGCCTAAGTACTTGTCTATAACATCCAGAAATAACACTCTGTGACTGTTTGCTCAACTCCTGCAGAGGTTTTGGCCTGATATGCATTTGTGCTGGTCTAGTCTTTAATAAGGTTCTCCCAGCTTCTCATTCCTTCCTCCTCCCCAACAGGAGAGCAGCAAAAATGAGCATGAAAATGCTCGTGGGTCAAGATAAAGACAGGGAGATCTCTGAACAGTTACGCTGCTGGACAAAAGAGACTGAACATGAGGAAAGATAAAGTAATTTATTCCCAAGGTAAACCAGATGGCTTTCCCTAACACCATCATCATGGGCTGGATCACAGTGGGGCCAGAATTGATAAGTATAGGCGTACTTGGCGTGGCTCCATGTATTCAGCACTTGCAACCTCATGCAACTGATGAACCCAGAGTGCTCATTCTGCAATAACAAGAAGAAATAAATTGCAAGGAACATGCATTTCATTCATATGCTGACTACTTCTCTTCCTATACTTTGTTTCTTTATCGTATCCTCTGAATTATCTCAGTTTTTCTATCAATTTTATTTGCCAGGAGCAGTTGCAGAAATGGTGACTAAACAAAATTTTTGCCACGTGGGAAATACTAAGATTTGGGTGTATGACTTTGGACTCTGCTTGCTCAAAGATGAAAAAACATAACCCTTTATTGTAAGGGAAATTGTTCCAAAACTATCTATTAGTATACATCATGATACATCGCCTTGAGTAGAATGAATATTGAAGTTACTTTTGCCAGAGATACTTTTGTTGACTCTTTACGGCATGTGTTCCTTGTTTCTTTTATCCCATTCTCCCTTCAAGTTCCTGCCTAATTTTGGCCCAGCTAGATGCATAGATTGATACTGAATACATGCCAACTGTGCATTTCACTCTAATTTTCTAGTGGGAAATTTTCTGCAAAACCTCCTTTCCATAAATCTCTAACAAATGATGGGTTTGGATAAAATCAATTTTTATTTGAAGGGAGAATTTCATAAATGTGTGTGGAACAGTAGTCAGAAATTCCTGTCAGGATTAAAAGAGAAAATAGATTCTCCAGTCTGGTTATGGCCCCTTGGCTCAACTGAGGGTCTGTAAATGGTTTTAATAAACAACAAATAACCAGAAGAACATTTTTTCTGCAGGCATATCTTATGAGCCATTAGTTTTTTGCCTCAGGCTTCTTTGCTGAGAAGAGGTGAGTTGAGTGTGATGCAGCTCACCATCATTCCAGATTAATCCTGTGCTGATATTTGTCTAATTAAGCACCTATTGTCATTAGCACTAGAGCAGCCATGGAGTGGATTATTCAAAGAGGGATATCTATTCTTAAAAGCCCATCATCATTTGCACCAAGTGGAAAGTGTACTGTCTGATTGTAGTTTAATTCTGAGTCCTTACATGTTCAAGAGTTTTTTGCCTAGTCTGTAAAATGTAGTTAATTTAATATTCTACTTCCTAGGGATACGGAAGTCTGTTGCTTCAGTATTACTGATATTTTTTAGTCAAGGACGCATTTGTGAACCAGGTTAGTCTATAATCCCTACTACCAAACCAGCTGTAGTGGGGAACTACTCCTGCTTTTTATCCAAAGAGGGAAATGAGCCCCAGGTTCAAAATTTTTGTTCTGAGAGTAAATAATGTCAGAAATCAAACTCTGCAATTACAGGATTCTTGACTTATTCATTGTAGAAAAAGGGCTTATCAACCTCACAGAATTAAAAAAAATCATTTCTGTTTGAAATAGAACAAAGTATAAAAGAGAGAGTCAAGGACAGCCCTGAGAAATGGTTCTGCAGAGGTGAGAGGGGAGGGATGTGAGGGCAAGAGTTGGTGCAGAGCACTTTCTGGATTTTGGTTAGAAAAGTCCAATAATAAAAACCCTAATAGCTGTTTTAGTAAGAAAGAGTTAAAAGAGGATTATAGATAATGATTAAATTCCATGTCTCATTATATGCTGGGAAACTTGATTTTTAGACAAATCTCAGATTTTACCATGGTTTACAGAGTGGATCCTACCCATGAATATTACTTTTTTGGTGATTCAAATAATATAACTTTTTCTCTCAAGAAACCCTGTTCATTATCTCCACTGCCAGACAGTTATTATGTTCTCATGAGAACTTCTTGCTGAACTTTGGATAGAGACAAGTGTCACAATCACTGATACCATGTGGGAGCTGCCTGCAGGCTCCTCTTTTATAATGATTTCATTCAACATCCAAGGAATTAGTGCATCACAACATAGGTGTGAAAGCCACAGTGCATATTAAGCTTAGTGCAACACAACTTTGAGTCTATTCAGGTGAACTAATACATAGATTACTAACTTTTGATACCCAACAGTCTCCCAGTCAGGATAATTACAAAGATGCTTTGATAAGAATTTATATAGTTAAAAACAAACTGGAAGGAAACATGTAATGCAATCCAAGCTGTTGCAATTTTTGCTTCTAAATACAAGTATTTGAGTCAAAAGGCTACAGTATACTGGAATGCAGTATTTTACAGGTAAAATGAAGATTTTATAGATGACGTGTAAAGAAGTTTTGAATTTCTTGTGGTCTAATAACTAAGAGACAGTTAAACTGGAGCATGATTTTACTTCTTTTACAGACAACTTCATCTATTTATATATGAGGTCAAACTTTGTAGAAAATTGAATAACACCTACAGGAAAACATATTTATTAAGATTCAGTTTCTAAGCTTAAATTCTACTGTTTCTCAGTTAAATATTTCTAATGATAGATTTATTATTAATGTCTGTTCCGCTAGCAAATGTACAAATATGTCTCAGAAAGCAGGAGATTTTTAATATTTATTGTTTCTGCAACAAAAAATTATGTCATATTAACTGGGAGCAGCTTGTGCTCATAGTAGGAGTCAAGACTCAAATTTTCTTGACTGCAACATATATCAACTTTCCCAGTGATCTTCAGTTCTTCCATATTCTGTGGCAACGGGTAATCTGCACAGTAGGAGCAATATAATACGCATTCAGATGACAGAAAAGGAATGCTGAGAATAGATAATTGTGTTTGCAGACCCAAGCAGGAGTTGTCAGGTCTATCTTTTGAGTTATTCTAAGTGAAGACTGTTTTGAACAATGCCAATGAAATCAGGCATCAGGCATTTATTTATTATCTCTGTATTTATTTATATTTTATTCAAGGTACGTGGAATGAAGGATCATACTTTAATATGAATTGCATAATACTCTGAAATATTCGTTTCAGAACCAAATCCTTTAAAAGTCTTCTATAACTTATTAAACCCCTGAGTTTTAGTTATATACTATTTTACTCCCCCCCCCCCCAAAAAACACTGTTGGCTTTGAAGAAACCATTGTGAGAACTCTGCTTCTTATTAACATTGGTATAAGTGAGTATAGTGATGCTATACTTGTTTGTTGATAGTTATCTATGAATTTACATGCATATTTTACATATTGATGCTTCTGTACTATTTCTTTGAAGTACATACATATACATACATATATAAGCCTCTGTATGGCAGCTGAAATTATGACAGTCCACCATTTATAAGATCGATAGCATAGATTGTTTGTGAGATGCAATATGAAGCTTTTAATAGTTGGTAAAATGCAAGAAATCTCATCTTCCCTTTAGTTCCCTAAAAGCTTAAGTGCTTTTAACTTATTATCATACAAGAGTTACTGCCTTTCATTTTGTGTGTGATGTCAACAGTAGAACAAAGGACGAAGTTATGATATGGAGCTGGAATTCTATTCAAAAGATAAGTTATCATTTTATGGAATTCTGCAAAACTGGACTACACACTGGGCACATGGGTAAACTCATTGAGTGGCCATAATTTTGTGAGATTACTAATTTAAATGAATTGTATTTGGGTTTTAGTACTGTTTGTTTTTTCCTGTGTCTAACTGCAGTAGTAATCAAGAACTATGGCTAAAAACAATACTGTGACCATGCATTTCTTGATGATTTTTAATATCCCTTTAGCCTGTTAGGTTGTATGGCAATAGACTAAAGAAGATGAGCCACTGTCATCAGTAAATAGTAACTTAAGAAGGCAGTAAATGGGGAGTGCAGATATAAGTACTCTCACTTAAGTTTTACTAGTCGTAGACAGGAATTTAAGAGATTTTTAGTAATACAGACAGATATGTAGACAGATATCTGTTAGGTCATAAAGACAGCTGATTGCAATCAACCCAAATCAACCCATCTGCAATTGCAAAATACAGAATCACAGATCAATCATAATGTTGGAAGGGACCTCTGGAGGTCACCTAGTCCAAATTCCCTACTAATACAGTTTCCTTAGACTGGGTTACACACAAAAGTGCCTATGTGGTTTTGAATATCGCTAGACTTCACAGCCTCCTTTGGCATTCTCCAGTGCTCTGTCATCCTCAAGTTATTCCTCATGTTCATTTGGACCTTCCTGTGTTCCAGTTTCTGCCTGTTTCCGCTTGTCCTGTTGCTGCATGTCATCAAAAAGAGACCACCAGCATCAAATAGATTTCCTCATTTTAGGTATTTGTGAAGACTTACGAGATTTTCTCTTAGTCTTCTCTGAATGAGCTGCTCTGAATGTAGTGCCTCCTATTTTATTATGTTGACCAGCAATCTCAGAGGCAGATGGTGGTGGTACGGCAATAGAGGTTTGAACATTCTCACCAATAGAATCATAGAATTACTCAGGTTGGAAGGGACCTCAAGGATAAATATTCTATTAGATTTTGTTGTGGTGAGACAGATGGCAGCAGAGTAGCAATCTGACAAAATGGCACCTGATGTGGAAGAACAGATAAAGCAAATGTGTGCCTTTTAATTCCTTCCTATGGAAAAGATTGTGCCCATTGACACTCATTGATGCTTCCTTAATGTTTACGAAGACCAAACAGTAAATATGAGCACGAGGCAGTGGGTGGTGCTTTTCAGCAGCAGTGACAGCAACAGCGGTTCACCTCCACTCATACAGATTTTTATGAGAGAGGCATACTGGGTCTCATCCATGGCTGATAAAAATGCATGGTTAGCGATGGTGACTATGTTGAAAAACAGTGTTTTGTAGTGGGAATTTGCTCTATCAAATAGCTTTTTTGTGCTCTTTGTATCTGTTGTAATTTCCTTGGAAATCAGTAGGAGATATTACTTTTGAAGCAACTTAAGTTTTTTCTATGGAATTATATGCCACTGAAGATTAAAGCAAGCTGAAGTCTGTCCAGTTTCAGAGTCTTTAGAAAGATCTATGTGAGTGGTCGTGTTTTGTTCTTTTCCTTATTTCCTTTACAAGTGTACTACGCTGCTAGATGAGAATCGGATTTTATTTTGCTAGGTACTCCAGAAATGTACAGCTAAACCTTGTCCCAGTAGGCTGCAAGCTAAAAAGATCAGCATGAGTCTAAAAAGAAAGTGGAGACACAGCCCTGAAGTAATTTGACCAAGATCACAGAAGTCTCTTGGTAAAGACAGAACAGTTTTGTTCAGGGGAAATTGAGTATTTAAAAACAAAACCAAAAGAAAATTCCATCTCAAAAGCATGAATTGTTAGAGTCTGGAAAAACAAGAAAGAGAAGGAAACATTAATGGCCATCTTATACATGTATGTATGCATCTACTTAATAAGCCTGTGGAGTAGAATAAGCTATTTTCATCTATTCTGAAGCTTTGATAAAATTTACATGTTTCTAGAAGAGTATTCAAATTTCAGCTAAACACAAGAAAAGGCTGACCAAAGGACTTTAAAAGAAATTATCCTAAACTGTTCAGTAAAAACATAGGTGGAACAGGATTTTCTGGCCTATTTATAACACTAAGTAAAATGTACTTGAGAAGAATGGCATGCAGGATTTGATTCATCACTGGTGAAAATCTGTAGATAATGGTGGTGACTATGTTGAAAAAATAGTGCTTTGTAGCTGAGAATTTACTTCACTGATCTGTGTTATTGTGGTCTTTGTAGCTGTTTTAGTTTCCAAGGAGATAAATAGGAGGCATTACTTTCAGAACAACCTATCCTTGGGTACATAGTGACTGTAGACAGTTGATTCAGCTAAATAAGTATTATTCTTTATCTGTGGTTCATGTTGTTTCCTTTTCAAAAAAAATAGCACAGAAATATATTTACAGTTTCAGGAGACAGGCAGGATGTTTTTGTTAGTACACAGAGAACATTCTGATTTAATGGCCTGTTGAGTTAAAACATGGAAAGAGCATACCAGTCAATTACTGGAGTAAGGTTTTTGAACCTTAAGAACACTAGGGAAAAAATAAATAACATAGTTGTTGTCCTTGAATGTAATCATTCACATTTAGAAGAAAAATACCAACAAATCAAGCTAATATATGTAAATTCAAGGGAGCAAAACAGTTTTATTTTCCACAACTGAGAGGAAAAGAATGTCAGCTCGAAAAGGGGAAGATCAGAGAATAGAGCTAGTGGATGAAGTTATAAATTATAGAGAATTCCCAAGAACTAGGAAATGTGACAAAAAAATCAATATGGTTCCTGCAACATGAAAAATGAAATCATTGTATGATGACAGAGAAGATACATGTTCCATCACTAAAGAGAAGAAGCTGCAGGAAATGGGAAAGATTAGAATTTCACATAATTCAGCAGAACTTTCACATAGTCTCTGCTTCTCAAAGCAGAGCCATAGATAGGCTCATATACTGTCTGAGTTAATGCCAACATATGTGTTCACGAAATTCAAACTATAAAAATGAATTAGAATAGGCATTTCTTACAATTATGTTGTTAACCAAGTACCTAGGCGTTGCAACTTTGCGCTGTGGCAAAAAGACAGATAATAGAAGGAAATAAGAACTTGAAGACATTCTGGGAACTTGAAAATATTCACCCTCTATGGAGGGTAACATTCTCACTTTAAACTGTAAATGAAACCCTCGGATTCATCATTTGGTACTGTTTGACTGGATTAAAATTTACTCCTGCTTATACCTTGAAGAATGGTCCTAGGAATCACAAGCCATACTATCAGCTTGACAAGCCTATCTTGATTTAAAAAAAAAAAAGTACAATATTCTGGCCATAATGTAGAGTAACGTGTAGTATAATTTTTACAGGTGAAAATAATTTCATCCATTGGTGTCACGTGTAAAAATTGATGACCTTATGAGAAATGACTGCTTTGAATGAGCACTTTGATTACCTGCGGTTGAAAATAAAGAATTGGCAGAATGATTTTTTTCTATGTTGATCTGCTGTTTTTAAATGTAACTACAAGTTACATTACACTTAACTTTTAAAGTCACCAGAATATTCATACTAATCTATGGACTTTAGCTGAGGTGAAACTGGTCTTCCTATTAATTAATTAATTAAGCAATCTTGTTATTAATTAATTAATCTTGTTATTTAAAAATAACACTTCTGATAGAATTATAGATATCAAAATAAAGAAATCACAACACTGAAACAGCAAGAGAATGATGATCCACCTCCCTATCTTATCTACATACTGTCCATTAAAGGATAATTTTATTTCAGTACATAGTTTAGTGAAAATATAGGTAAGGTGGAAAAGAAACATTTGAAGATAACAACAATTCATGCCTAAATTCAAAGTTATTTCTTTCAGAAATACTGTTCTGAATCCTTCTCAAAGAGAATTCTCTGAATATTATTTTTACCTGTTTCATTTTCTATAATGTGATATCCAGTAGCAAAAGTAAGTATTGGTGGCATTAGAAAATAAGATAAATATCTTGATACCATTTAAATTATTACTAGTATTGCCCACAATCAGTAACAGTCTATGAATTACTCATTCAGAGAGTAAGAAATAATGACATGCTTCTTAATGTTTCTATTAAAAGGCACATAAAATCTCTGGGAAATGTTGCTGAGATATGCTGTAACGGATTAACTTTATTGTATTCAAATGCTGTCTTGGCAGATAAAAGAAAATTCGTAAGCCTGTGAGGACAAATGACCTATGTGCCTGCTTGATTCTCCTTTCTTACCAGCCTTTTCTGTTCCATTTCTCTCTGGAAGCACATCATAATGATTATTACATTCTCTATGAAATACTGGAATTTATGGCCATAGTTTTCAAAGATGAAGTGCAACAGGCAGATACACAAAGAATTGATGCTACATTAAGAGCACAACTTAATTTCACTTGGGGAAAGACAGGAGGGGAAAGCATATGTTTACTACGTACAGAATATACAAGTTGGATTGCAGGATTTTGATGGAATTCCAGAAGTCAATTTTGATATTTCTCCTTCAAAGATGAAAGTGAATCATGACTTGGAGTTTCAAATATCATTTACACTTGTAAGCTAATGAAGATCATATTTAAGTAAGAGAATGAAGCATAGGATTAGAAAATATTGGAGTGCTGAAAAATCTCTTGTATTCATGTGGAAAAGTGGAGGAACTCCGTAGAAGATGCAACTAGCTCAACAGCCTTGCACTTCAAGATTTGGTAATCTGCTAAGAACTAGAAGGGACCTGTAAAAATAAAAAAAAATGATGATGAAATGAAATTGTATTAATACTACAAATAAAGACAGAAAAATATAATCCTTAGATCAGTGGTGATCTTGAAATTGTTGACTTTTCTTTCTATGAATAAAAGAAGATTCCAGTGGGTAGACATTCACTGAAATGAGGAGGGAATCATCTTCTGAAGTCTTTAAAAGAATCTGAAAGCTCATGACCTCCTTTAATTTTTGCCCAGACATCCTAAAAGGACTCACAGGAACCTCAGCACTTTTTCAAGAATCTTAAATACATTGGTCTGTGAACTTTGTTGAATTAATGCTAGATAGATAGCAGTAAAATAGGTAATTTGAATCGTCTTTCTTAGTAACTTAAGATTTTGTTTTGCAAAAAGTCCTTGTTTTGTTGCCAAAGGTGATGGCATCAGTATCTGAACAGCACTGAAATTATTGTACAGGAATCTAACAAACCAGCTACCTCAAGAACTTCTGTTCTATCCTCCTGTTATTACAGAATGCAGTCCCTCAGCCCATCCAGAAAATTAGCTTCTAATTACATCTGTACCTGCACATACATCTGCCTAAAAAATGTTAATCATAATGATCATTGTTACTAACTGGTTTTCTGTTTTCCATTACCAAAGTCTTCATTTTGAACTCTTTTCTCTTTCTGTTTACATTGTATGTTATATATATATATATATATATATATATATATACTGTATGTATATATATAGTATACTACTAAAGGGAACAGTGAATACAGTTGCCATATCATTGGAGTTGTTCTATGCAGTGTCTGGAATTTAGTCATTTTAACGATAGTGGATAGGTTATTTGAACGTGCATTTTTGGCTTTTTTTTTTTCTTGTCAGACAACCCAATTAGAATTCTAGATTAACATTAAAAATGCTGCTTAAGGTTAAAACTAAAGATCCTATAAATCCATACTTTGTATCTGATCTTGGCCATTATCAGTGCATTTACATTATAAACTACTGTGCCTGAAGCTGGATCATTTTCGTGGGATGTTGCCAGATTCTATGTAGTTTTAGGCAGTATGACTCAGTGTTATGGGTTATTTTACTGTGTGATAGATTCAGTGCTGCCTTAGATTCTAAGGTACCTGACTGGTCCAAGTTTGTTAGCTATTTAGGTTCTTTCAATACACACTGGTGAAATGAACTTTCTTTCAGTTAAAAGAGAAGGAACTGATGAAGTGGAAGTGAAAACCTATTGGAAACCTATTTTCATCCTTAGAGAATCATAGAATCATAGAATGGCCTGGGTTGAAAAGGACCATAATGATAATCTAGTTTCAACCCCCTGCTATGTGCAGGGTCGCCAACAACTAGACCAGGCTGCCCTGAGTATAGAGACATTAATACCATTTAAAATAATTTTTTTTATACCTTTGCAGTACTTCTAGTGCTGTTAAACTTCAGGTTTTGAATGTCTTTCTTGGTGTCTTAACTTTTTTTGTTAACTCTGTTTAAGAAAGTTGTACTTGCAAGGAAAAAGTCTCTGTTATCCCAAGTTTTTTACCTCTTTCAGTGAATTCAGACCTTTCCAAGTTTATTCTCACTGCTCTATCTTCCTGGAGCTAGGGCAGTGGGGAACTAACATTAAACAATATGCTGAAACTTGAAACACCCTTATTGGAATTATAGAATGGATTTCACACTGAATTTGAAAAATGAGACCACAAAATGCAGTCAGGTTAGTTTATTGCTAGCTAAGGAAAATTGAGAAGCAAAGAAAAGTGTCAGAGGAGAAAAGAGGAATAATTTAAGAAGCTGGCAGAGTCAGCACAAAAGAAGCCAAGAAAAACAGATGCCAGAACTAAATACAAGTTTTGGAAGGACTGAATCACTTATTCAGCAGCCATATATTGATGGCCGACAATAATTGATGTGGTTATAATACTGTTGTCTGCTTGGAATGGAGTTCTTGCACAGTCAGGCTGAAATTATTCAGAGGTCAAAAATGACTGTGAAATCAACAGTCTGCTTTTTGTTCATACAGATGCTGCAATGATCCAGATGTCTGCCCTTTAACACATCACTGAGCAGCTAACTGGTCTATAAATATAGCTTTCAAGATACAGTTAACAACATCCTTTGCAGTTAACAAACAGTTAAAAACATCCTTTACAGTTAACAACATCCTTTTTAGCATCCTTTGCCATCTGATACTCTATAATGTGCGTATGTGTCCAAAAAGATTTTAAAAATACTTGCAGTATGTATAATCATCATGTCTTTGACAATTTATGCTAAAATGATAACAGATACAAAAGAATGTAAAAATATGGATCAGAATAATCACTACCCTTTCCCTTAATCCTATATAATTTGCAGTTGATTGGAAAAAGTTACATTGGCATGACATGGCACCAGTACATGATCCAAACTGTCCAAGTTATAATTTATATTTGACTTCATTGTTAACTTTTGTAAAAGCCTAGCAAGTAGGATGAAGAGACCTTGAGAATCAGTGTGTTCTTTCCTGCAATACAGAATGATTCGTGCAATAACGTTTCTGAAAACTGTCTAGTATGCTCCTAAAAGCCACTAATGAGTGTCACATTTGGTAAGTCAGTTTTAAATTGAAAAGAACAATGTAGAAACATGTCGTTGAGCTATCAAATTTGTGTAAGGAATATAAAGACTGGGAAAAGCCTTGGACACATAGTGCAAGTCTGTTCATTGAATCATTTCTAGTCTAGCTGTAACAGGTATTTAGATGTGGGTATAAAAGAGAAATTTAGAGCAAGTAATGAGTAAATGATATTTATAATACAGTATTTCATAAAGAAATAAATTATTTATTGTACTTTTTCTGGATGCTGTTTTTTGAAGTAATATATTTTCTCTTCTTTTGAGGGTGAAATACTGACTAATTTTAAGTAATCAACATTTTAGCACTATTTTATGTATGAGCTTGTGGTTAAGATAGATGCCTTTTCAGATGGCAAATATTACTGAGTTTTGTTACAAGTATACTGGTTTTACAACTGATTTGGAATCTTTCCCAATTAGAAATAAGAAAGCTAGTAGGTAATTCTGAGTTTCCTCAATACATACAGCTGAGTGCGGTCAGTGAAGATGATGTAACTTTAATTGTGTGAATCTTGAAACCTTGATTGTGTGAATCAAGGCTAATTCAGCATTAAATCAAAGTTTTCAGATTATCAAAGTATTTTGATCCTAGAATAAGGGAGTTGTTGATGGAAACCAAATGTGACTGCCACTTTAATGTTGAATGTTGAATATGTTATTTGTTTTAAAACAAATGCTGGCAGCCATTGATGCCAGAATTATTCAATATTTTCAAAGTTAGCACAAGATAATTTCTCAATGCCATAATAATTTTATAACCTGAAGCAGAAAATAAGTATGTTGTCTTATGAACAGGTAGTAATTTTTTTTCTTTAAAACAATGATTTGTTTAAGGAATAGTAAACCAAAGGTGTGGTAAACCAAAGAAGTGAAATGTCAAATAAAATGCTTCTTTCTGACTTTTTATTATTAATAAATATGCTTGGTCCTCTTTGTTAAAATAAAGTCAGAGTACAGACCTCTTAATTTAGTTAGTTAGATTGTACATATCTGAGAATTTATTCATATATTTTCTCTTTGATCTCTTCTACTTAGAACTACTGAGAAGTTGTTGCAGAATAACTAAATAGTTACCCTTTTTCAGTTGAGATATGGATGAAATTCAATGGAGGATAAAGTTTTCTAATGTATAGTTTACAAAGTGCATTAGGATAGCTTAAAAGGAAGGACTATATAAATGTAAGTTGTCACTATTATTAATTGGAAACTGTTAGGAAAGAAAGATAAAGAAATGATATATTGCCAGTGACAAAGTGCAGAATAGCCAAATTGAATAGTAAAGTCAAATTTACCACCTTGGAAAACAACCAAAACCTTTTAATGGTTCATGATTTTATTCAATTGAAAGCTTTGTGTTACTTCATCTTGTCAAGATATAGGAAAAATATTACATAGAGAAAAAATGTCTATGTGAGAAATTAAGTTGAGATGTTGATAAACTTGTTTTAAAATGATGGAATTATTGTTGCTTCTCTGTGCATAAAAATGGAAAATTATGACTATGTCTGCATGAACAGTTTGACTGCATTTCCACCGCCAAGCAGTCTTGGTTCATCTTGTATACACATTAAAAATTCTGGACAAAAATCTTGGCAGAAAATCCAACTGGATGTATGACTAACAGGATACTGGACAAGTTTATCTTTTAAAAAGTCATGTGCAGTATGATGCTCACTGATGGAAGACAAAAATTTGGAGATAAAATTTTAATATTAAAACAGGAGGAGGGAGATGTTTCATTGGAAATTTCGTTGGTTATTTTGTCGCTGTTGCTTGTTTGTTTTGTTGATTGTTGTTTATTAAGCTGTAGGCATTCTCCAGGTATCAGCAAAACTTTAAAATGTTCATTTATTTATTGCTGTCTTTGTAGAGATTTATAAATTTCTCATCTCAGCAACATTAAATGATTCTGGAAGTGATCCTAAGTAATGCAAGGGATAGGATTTCAAAGAGAATGTGAATTCTAGAAAAAAATCCTTCACAAATTGAAACTTGATTGGAAAACTATTGCAAAGAGGGGGGAAAAAAAAGAAAAAAGAAAAAAAAAGGAACAGAATGTGATTTCAATGGGACTGTAAAAATCAGTGCATATAAGACAAAATCTCTAAGAAGCTGAGAGTGGTAGGAAAAAGTGGAGTGGAATACTTAGCCAAAAGAGACAGGCAGAAAGCCAGAAGTTTGAGGTGCATCAATAATTCAACAAAGGAATAAATCTCCCTTTCAATCTCATAGAAATAGAAGCAAAGTTTTCAGACTATAAAGTAAAAATCTTAAAAACTTCTGTGATAATTACTCAGAATATATTAAGTTCACTCATTTCAAATAGTTAATTAGTTTTGAAGATTCATCTACAGTTTTACTGAGAAACTTCAGTGAGTGACAGCACTTGGGGACCTTACTACATTTTTGTAAACTTTTGAGTCTCAAGCCGAAGATCAAGATGTGTGCTGTAGTCATAATCATCCAAAAGAGAATGCATTGGAAAAAGGAAAAGTAATATAAATTTATGACCTAGCCCTTCTGCTTAATACTAATTTCAACCTCCACTCACTTTCACTTTAGAAATCTCCTGACTCTACATGTGTCTACATGGATTTATATTCCATGAACGTTTTCAGTCTTCCAATCAATCTGTATGAAATTTAAGTTTGGGCAAGGTCTTTTGCATCTGCTCTTGCTTCAGTGAAAACCATTCCTGCATTAAAAAACAGTGAATGATATCAGTTGATTTTCTTTCATACCATTTATCATTTTATTTTTCTTCAGCTGAACCTTTTCTGAGTTCTCTCTTTTCCATAAGGGAAAGCCACAAATGATTTTATAATTCAGTATACAGAAATCAAATGCTGATGCGTTATCTAATGATATAAAAATACATTTAGAAAGTGTTACAAAGTTGTCTACTATGTGAGGAAACTCAAAGTATGATTAATTGCATGCTGCAATTAACAATTCACCGTGCACCAAAATATCTTGAGATGGAACATATTTGCAGAGATTTAACCAGATAATTTTCCTTAGGTTGAGATTATCCATAGTACGCTGAGTTCTGTGTGATAATTCATTTTACCATGCAAATTTTTTTCTTTTTGTCTCTATCCTGTTTTCTTTATCTGTCACATAGTGTAACCAGAATCACTGCACTAGTTTAAATTAAGATCTAAGGGCAAAGGCAGCTAACTGTTGAGCAGATTTACTCAATATTTTTATTCTTTTCCAAATCATTATAATACTTTTATTCCTATGAGAATTTTCTTTATCTTCTACTTCATTTTCTCTTCACTAAGCAACTACCAAAGTTTTTATTCATGGTTTACCATTTGTTTTAGCAGGTACAATGTTTCTTTTTAGTACATTTTTACTTTTGACTGTATGAGTCTGTTTTAGTCGTTTCCTCCACACTTTCTAATACTGAGCGTATCTGTATCGTCACTGGTATCATCACAGCTCAGAACTGATCCAAAGAATAGATGAACCTTGTGATATAGCGGTATGGGGGATAACTCACAATATCTGTCATTTGAATCTACAAAATCAGCTTCAAAACAGATTCTGAGCATTTAACTCTGAAGTCCCTCACCTAACTGAGGAAAAACTGTGGTCTGTGTATATAGTCACCAGAAGACATTGGAATTTGTATTTTCAAGACTAAATTCAAACGCAACTTGTTTCCTATTTCTTTTAAGTGTTGTTTCTCAGCTAGCAATACATTTTCTGTTAAGCAACTATTTAACTTCATCACAATATTATTTGAAATAATTGAAGCATCATTATTCTCATCTTTCTTCTCATAATAACAAATGAAAGAATTGTTGATTTCTTCCTTGACAAAATACTCTAGCATATAGCTAACTTCGAATTTCCCTGCTAATCAAATCTTTGCCCTTCAAGACTTCTAGACACCAATAATATTGCTAGTCTCTCGTTTTTAGAAGGTGATGTTCTAAGAAAAAATAATCCTAATTCCTCTCTCTGACTTGATGTTGTCTTTTTTTTTTCCATTCTCATCTTTTTATGCTAAACAATCTTACACATTACCATCTTGGGAAAAATACATCTAGTTTAGTGACACATAAAGGCTTCTTTTCCACTTTTGATTTTATTCCTATGAGACCTAAGGGGTTCCAGTAGAAAATAAATGCATGAATAAATAAGCATTAACAAACCCCACTACAGAAAAGCAAAACAGGGAAGAAAATAGAAAAGAACAATCATCCTTATCAAGTCAGTGACAGGGAGCGATCCAAGAACCACTTGTTCCCTTGAAATAGTCAACCAAGAACACAGCAAGAATCTCTGGATGAGTGTTGTTTGTGTACTTCTGTGATTGTTGTTTATGAAGACAGCATTTCATATATGACCAGTTTGTTGCCAAACTCTATCAGCCTGATTAGCCAGGTCTATTCTTTTCCATACATTTTAACACTGACAAGTCTCTTGAGAAATTTTAAAGACATTGAAGCAAGGTAAAAAAAGTTGTTTTTTGTTTTGTTTTTGTTTTTGTTTTTGTTTTTCCAAAGAAGCTGTTACTGAGTGGAAGAAAATAAGAAGGCTAAACTTCTTTTTATGTGGTTTAGAGGTGTGTGTCCCAAACTCTTAGACTGACCAAAGAGGATGCTACTGTTCATTGGATGGAGTTTAGATGTGCAATTTTATTTAAACTCAAAATCCTGGACCACTTAGGCAGTACCATTTTGATTTTCACTTTAACCTGGAATGAGGCAGGAAGGAAGACACACTTTAGAAAGTGAATCATACATGATATATGTTTTAGAGTAATAACTTGCCTCTGAGATCTAATCCTAAACTCAAGAACATTTGCAAAAATATTTTGTCACAGCCAGAAAGACTTTCTGAAATGTAAAAAATCAGTCATGCATCATATCATGCACTCTGCAACTGAGAATTTCTTATCAGCATTTGCTGACCTTTCTTAATAACATGCTTTCCCATGGACTCAGCTTTGGCCAGCAGGGGGTCTATTTAAGCGCTTACTAAAACCGGTTGTGTCTGCCATAGGGCAGCCCCCTTCTCTTCCTGCAGAAACCACCCTTACTATATCAAAATCTTGCAATTTACACTTAGTCTTAGAGAAAGGGATTCAATGCCTCCTTTTGTTATAAGAAGATCTTATGGAAGAACAAATAAATGTAGGAGTTCAGTTCTCCCACCTTTTTTTCCTCTCTCTCTCAGAATCAATCAGTATATTCAAAATTGACAGATTTTCAAATTTACGTGGATCTTTATTTATAGGGTACTTTGTGTTTTAATGAAATCTAATCAGGCCTTCTCAATAAGATCACTTTTGTCTTCTTAATGTGATCTGGCCAGACAAATCCAACCATTGAATGACTTTACATACACTTTTGACAGCACAATCTTTCTCTCTTTGTACTTGTGTGGCAGGGATAACAGCTGAATTTCAGTGGGATCACATCAAATCATTCAATAATTATTACCATTTTTTAAAGTGAGTGTGCCTTATGGTTTGTGAATATTTCGAATTTCAGTTGGGTACTTCAGTGATTTAATCAACAGGATGTGGCTGATACAGGAACTAACTATTTTTAGGTAAAACTCCTGAGGTGGGATTTAATTCTAAGCCTTCTGTGCATTTTTATTTCTCAAGGTGCTTGCCAGACTTGAATGATACATGATTAATAATTGAGCACGTCATCTTTATAAGTTACTTTACAACTGATGAATGGGAAGAAAAAAAAATAAAATAAAATGAAGGAAGTAAAAAGAAAGATAAGAAGCTTAGGTTGCCAAAAGGCAAAAGTGTGCTTCCACATTTCCTTCCTTTCTGCAAGGAAGAGATGATAATTTATATGTCAATCAGAGTTTACTTAGTCTTTACACATTAATTTCTACATTCCCCCATTTTCATACATGCCCTTTGACTCCTGCTCAAGAGAATTAACAGCAAGATTATTGTGACTGAGTTAGGATTAAGGCTAGATTGGTTATTTCTGTAAAAATGTGGACTGAGTAGAGAGATTAAACAATTTAAGGTGAATAAAAGATATGATTTTCCTAGAGTACTGTGTATTTATCAGTATGGCCTAATATTTTTGTCTGTGATGAGAAAAATGTCACTTCCACATTTTATTGCCATGTGACAACTGTTTGTCAAATTAAAATACGTCTATCAATTTATTAAATTATTTTATGAATTTAAAATTTTGAATTTATGAATCAGTTGCATTGACTCAAATTGCCTGTACTAATGGTCTACTTGTGACATCTTGAGGTAGCCACCACCTCTACTTTCCTTCCCACTATTAACTGTAGACAATAAATTTTTCATAATTATTTTAAGCTCATCAAATTCTTCCTTTTAAAGCTTCCAGTGTACTGCAGAAAAGTCTTTTTTTCACAGTTATTTAGAAGATACTTCTTGGGTTGTAGGAGTTATCGTGTGAAAAAAAAATGAAAAGCTTGAAACAACACTACTTTTAGGAAAGTTTAGAATCACATACCACAGCTTTGCAAGAATTGCCATGTCTATATTCCTATTTATATTGACAGTTCAAAACCTCTGGTATTTCTGTGCTCTTCATTTCTTTATTGCACAAAGAATGTCCAGTTCTTTATTCAGTGTTCAATAGTATTAATATCTATACAGTTTCTCAAAGATAGGCAAAAGAAATCTTATGGAAAAATATTCATGGAATAAAATGTCTAGAAGTTATTTTATACTCACCAGTTGTTTGTTATCTTCAGTTGTGAAACATGAAGATTTACTTTCACTCTCACAAGTTTAAAACAAACAAATAAACAAACAACTTTTCTTCTGGATTCGTAGATTTTAGTATAATCATTACAAATGTCCAGTTTTACTTTGAATTTTGCTATGTATATAAATTATTCATATAGTTATTTAGAGTATGGTGGCTTTAGCCAACCCAGCTCCATTGTAAATTAGAGCTCTAACTGAAAGCTACATTTTGGAATTGGTGATGTTTCGTAATGAGCCCAAATCTGCATCTAGCATTCCTCAGCTGCACACAGTAAAGACATATACTGTCATTTTATTATCCTCAGAGTTTAATATGTATTTTGTTTCAGATATATTATGCTACATTCTTTGTTTGTTTTGCTATTAGTCTCTACAAATGTGTTTTTTGTTGATTGTCGCATTGGACGTTAGTCTTTCTCTGGAATGATTATAGTGAGTACAGAAAAAAATCTTCCCAGTGGTAGGTTGGCTTTGGTGAGACCTTGATTGCCTATGTAGTTTTTTTCTTACTTAATTACAGCAGCTTCATCTGCAGTAGATACGTTCTGTGTGGGTTCATCAGCTGATCGTGTGCCATCTACCTGGATGATGTTTCTTTGAAAGCTCCTCAGACGATTTTATCATTTTGGATGATCAGAAGTAGTTGTGACTGTTTTAAAACATTTTTTTTGCCACTGCATATGCTTGTTGCCATCCTGCACGTAGGAAATTGTAATCTTCAATGCTAATCTGGTAAAAAATATATTTGTACAAGTATTTCTCATCTACTTCAGCAGTGTTTCATGGCTTAGTAATTTAACTTGCAGAAAGTAAATACAGAGTGCAATAGAGGAAGCCATGACAAAATCAGGACAAATAGGATATTGGAGTCTTCATAATGGGCATGATTAAAGGACAACTTCTACTATGCCATATCTAACAGTAAATATTTCTGAAAAATGTCTCAGGTATGACTATGTAACAAAACCATTTTACAGAATAAGTTCATTAGTGTCTTTTCCTAAGGAAATATTTAATTTGTTAGGCATGAAAATACTTACAGGTTCACATATTTCTATATAACTACATGTGCTTGTTTGTATGTTATGTATTTCTGGGAACTACCTAAGGCCTAGTCAGATGAAGAAGGGAAAATAGCTTATTAAAATAATAATAGTAATAATAGTAATAATAATAATAATAGCAATATTCTGTGTGTATGTTTCAAGGGTAGTGTGCCATATTGATATTACTACTGGCAACTACTTATCAGTAGGAATGTTCTCAAGAAAACACAAGTCATCAATCTGCTTAATCCATCTGCTGAGAAAAGAACTATGTTACCATTAGCAGCTCTGTCTCTATAATTCTCTGTGCATTATCGTGACATATGTCTTATATATACATGTTTTTTAACTTAGTAGTTAATCATGCTAAATAGCGCTTAATTTACCAAATGCAAATAGCTCTAAGGTCACTATTTCTTTTTTGAAAGGGACAACAACAATAATAACAGCAGAATAGAAACTCCCAAATGACACTTTAAATGTTATGATGATAAATCAATGACTTATGTAATATGTCTACTAAAAGAGTTCATTTTACTACTAGGTATAGTTGATGATTCGTGTTCCATATTGGTTAAAGTAATTTGGCACAGTGTGCCACCTTTCTCTTTATTTACATATGTTCTATTTAAATGCTGTCATACCTTTCCAAATTGAAAGCAATAAAGCTCAGCTGTAAGCACCAGGGGGAATAGCATTCTTCAAGTCCACATGTGGAGGTAATTGTTGAGGAAACAAGTCTTTTTTATGCATTCATATTAGAAGTGTTAATCACAAATACAATGCGCAAGAGAGATTCCTGAAAATTTTTTTTTCTTCAAAATTCTTTATTTTTCAGTATTCTATTATTTATTTTTCCTGGGTGTTAGGTGTCTTATAAAAGGAACAATAATATAATCAAAACAATGCCAAATAATCCTGCCCATGTGCACAGTATCTTTTTGTACACACAGTAGGTCTTATGGTTTGCAGTATTGTTGGTGTTATTGCAAGAATTATTTCTGCTGCTGCAAATATATAATCAATTCTTTCAGAATTTATTTCCTTACTGGGTTAAGAACACTTACTGGAAAGTAAAACATGAGTTTTGCTCCAACAGCTTTCTCCCATTGCCTTCTTTATCAGCATCTCATACCTGATTAGAATGATTTCCAGACAAACATTTTCGTTTTTAATATTAAGACAAATATTTCTTGAAACATACAGCTGCAGGATGTAATAGGGTCACTTCTTAAGCCTTTTTTTGCTATCTTGAGTGCTATGAACTTTTTAAAAAAATAAAAAAAATAAAAAAATTGTGAAAGTCTACTATACTAATGAGTATATTTAAACAGTCTTACTTTTTGGGGGAAAACTTGCTTGAGTCTTGAGTCTTATAATAATTTTCTTCTGCTACAAAACTAAATACATTACTTTTTAAATTATAGATAATAACAGTTTTTCAATTTTTATTAATAAATATCCTTAGTGCTCTCAACAAGAAAAAAAAACCAACAGTACAGCAATGATGGTGGAAGGGAAGCAGAAAGTAGTCTCTTCTGTGCTGTCATTGCTCATTTGCAAAAGGTTGACAAAATCACCCCTATTCAAAGCCTCAATTACAAGACTCTCTACAAACAGATATTACGTGTCTGTGTATAAGCATGGGCCTGCGTTGTCAACAGTGATCAGAAAAAAGGGTAGTAGCTATGGAAGAAACACCTTTGCATTTTGCTAGATAAATTGCATTTAATTTCATAGCATGGTCAACTTTATTGCCTAGTTGATCTATCAACATGGTTTTTAATAGCAGTGTTTCACTTTAGCAGTTCCCATAAAAACACTGAATTGTTGGTTGTTTTAGGGACATTGAAGAAATTTTGCCTTGTGTTTTCTGTCTCATACAGAGGAACTCAAAATCTGGGTGATTTAGCTAGGACCCCCAGTTTTACTTCATTTTGTCTGTGCTTGACATGATACTGTATCTATACAAATATAACGTAGTATGCCTGATTCACCAAATTAAAAACATTGAGGTCATTTGATAAGCATGTTAACATTTATTTTTAATAATGTATGAATTCTTTCTTGTCTGTAATGGTGTACAATAAATGTTTTTGAAACCTGGATCAGTGTTGGCTAACAACCAAAAGCTGAAGTGTATTGTAGGTTAAATGAAAATTAGGCTTTTTTTTTTTTTTAATAATTGCTGATTATTTGAAAGTCCGTTAAATCATTTGGCATTGAAAATAATCAGCAGCAATTAAATTAAGTCTCTATCAGAAGTAACAAAGTCATCATCTCCTATTCTTAATATATACACTGATTTCATATATAGTATATATAACTGCTTAAAAATCTAGAAGACATAATTTAAAAGGTCATTTATACAAATCTTTTTTGTAAGGAATGCTTCATAGCTTCTTCAAAGATTTATACGAAACAGTTTATTTTAAGAAGCTAATCATCAAAACTAATCTTCTCTCTTGTTTTTCAAGCCTATGGTATATAAAAAGAGGAAAGAAATTAATTATCTATTATGTACATTTCAGATTCCTTACAAGCTGTCACTGTAAATAGCCTCATATACACATAAGACCTCCTTCTGTGCTGTTATGTCAATGTAAAGGAGCATTTTAATGAATAAAAATTTCATTGGCTTCCATCTGAGAGTCCTCCATACTACAAGCATCATACAGTTGAATTTAAATGCATGCTATTTATAATAGGACTGTTACGAATAGGATTAAAAAAAAAAAAAAAAAAAAAAAAAAACGTGAAAAGAAATGCCCACCAAAAGTCATTTTGATTCAAGTGTTTTGAATCTTTTGGAAATCACCAGTTTGCGATATTCTTCCAGACTTATTTATAACTTTATCTTTTGCCATGTCTTTTAAACTTTGTAACAGTATGCAATGAATGCTGACCTGCAACTATTTTTGTTTATTTCCAAACTCAAAGCAGTCTGCCAGTAGAAGTTACAGGGAAAACTACTGTATCTGTGAAATGTACAAAAAACTTCAGTCTTTAGCTGTAGGATGACAATTAATTGCCAACACAAATGAATTTCTCATTTGCTCCTTCCCCATAAACCTAACAGCAGAGTTATTTTGAGATGATAGTCCACTGTAAACAATTAGCTTGCTAAATTAAAAGATTTTGTTTTTTTCAGCTTTTTAATAGCAAAGAAAGCATTGTTTTGTCCTCTATAACCTTGTAAGAACTGAGTAATCAGAAACAAACTATTGATGTGTTTTTTAGACTGATGTGTTGGCAAGAAAAGTACAAAAAGGAGAAAATGAAACAAGATTTCCTCAAAAAAACATAAATTTTCTCCTTCTTTTAAAGTAATTCAGTCAGTTGGTTGTGATTCATTTTTACAGATAAATTTAGTCTTTTTCTTTGCTATTGTTTTCGTCTATTGTTTAGATGAAAAGCAGAACTATATATAATCTTTCAACCACATTACTGTATGTGCAAATTTTATGACTGTGAAATCAAATAAAATAATATTGAGGAAGTTCAGAACAAAAGCTATCTATAATAACTTGCATTAAGAAATTTACTTTGTGCTTAGTATTGTTTAGATAAGCTAATCATGGAAGATTAACCTTTAAATTTTTATATTCTAAAGTACTTTGATCTCATTCTTGGTTCTTAATGCTTTTAGCTCTGTAAACAACATTTGATATTTGCCAATAGTAATGTCAGGGACAAATGTCCCCCATCTTACAGGTAATAAAGATTTGAATAGTTTTCTGGTTTTTTTTTTTTTTTTTTTTTGAGAACATGTTGAGGATTGAGTGATGCAGTCTAACTTTTGTTTTTAGTGGTGAATTAAATGATGACATTACTGTAGAAATCATTACTTGGGAAAGAAATGCTTAGCATTTAAAAGTATTAGGTAATCAGTAAGGCTTATTTTTAAGCAATGGCCACTACTCTATTTTACTTAAATGAAACAAAAACATTGTAAGGAATTAACATAAGAAAAAGCAGTTCTCAGATGTTTTCTGACCCTGAATCAGAGGCACTCAATTACATACGGAACTCCAAGAAGTTCTATTGCTGTGGTGCCTCTAATGTTTATACGTAGTTCCAACATTTGTCTTTGTATATGCTCTAATCTAAGTATTCAACACTGAAAACTAAGCAAATAACAACAATTCAGGATAGATTCAATGTTTACCTTTCAAGTTTTCCAGTACCTTTCTTAACACAAAGTCTGAGTCAGTCCTAACTCAGATTGTCTTTTTCTTTTTTTTTTTTTAAACTATGGGCTGCCCAATCATCCTGCTCAATAAATTTATTTGAAGAATCCAGAAGAGACCATTAAGAATGGAAGTTTTAAACATATTACTCAACAAATTGCAGACATGAAGTTTCACAGTTCAGAAGAATATTGGTAACCACTGAACCAGAGGAGAATTTACAGGACAGGTTCTGTAGCAATACTAAACTTTATTAGTATTACAGAAGTGCTAGAGATTTTTGTAAATGTAATACAAAAGCTAGATGAAATCGTAGAACACTGATTCTGATTATATGTAATGGAGCTGGAATACGTTTCTTTCAGTTTCACAAGATATAACAATTCAACGTGTTCTGTGTTAAGATGGCATATTCCTTGAAATACAAAAACGTTTCATACTCACCCATGCTTACTCTTCTATTAAAAACAAAAACTGTTGGAAAAATCTGAAGAAAATCACATACAGGGTGAGATCTTGAGAACACCAAGAAACAAGCATGAATAAAGTAAATGACTCTTCAAAAATAGATTTTTTATTTCTTTCTTTATTCGTTTGTTTGTTTGCTTATTTTGTAGAAACATTAAGGACATTGGCTTTTGAAAGATATATCTACCATTAAATGTAAGTTAATGATTTCAAGTACCTAACTCAATGGAACTTTTAAGAATTTATTTATTTTTTGTTAGTGTTAAGCCCAAAATGGAACTGGAGCCAATGTAGGAAATGGTATTTGTTCTATTACTACATCAATTATTCCTAACAAGAGATGTATGTAGAAGAGAGGATGCTGTGGCTTAACTTCCTTTTTGAGAATTTCTTCTTGCTAAAGGCAGATACAATGCTTAAGCAACAACATAAAATTTTAAAATACTATAGTTACTTTTGTTAGGAGCTGATGCTGTGACATCTGCAGAGTTTGACAGAAGCTATAAAGCCAATGTCTATATCTGCAACCAGAAAGGCAGGACTTGTCTAATTTGGAAAAAGAAAACTAGTATTTTCCCTTAGCATCTCATGCAAGATTCAAAGGCCTTTTGAAAGTCCCACTGATTTTCCATCATTCTTCTCTTTATCTATTTTTATGCTGACAACTGAAGAAAAATAGCAAGATCAAAGTACAGCACTTACCCTGGTAATGTGTTCTAAATTGTTATATCACACCAGACCAAGCAATTTAGAATCCTGCTTTTAATTTCAATTGGTTCTTTTGTCTCATTTCCTAGTACATGACAATTTATATCTAGCATTAACCAAAACACGGTATCAAGTTAACATAATAATCAGAGGGTAACTTTAATAATGTGTGGATAAACTACTTATGAAAAATGTCATTTATAAAGCTGTTTTTGTCACTGAGCATTGTCTATATGAATATGTGCATACCAGAATATTCATACAATATATATAATTTTATTTATACAAAATATATATGACATTAAGCATTTGTTTGCTATTGAGATTGGTGGAAACTTATATTTCCAAACTCCACATGGGAGATTCTCAGAGCATCCTTTCATAGATATCTACTGCATAGGGAAAATTTGATCTTACACAGTTCTGAAAGTTCGGTTCAGAACTTCATGTATTCAGAGAAAGAAACTTCAATCAGCTCTGGTCTTTTTTTTTTCTTTTCTTTTTTCCTTTTTGTCTTCAAACCAAATTTTTGAACAGGGATTCATTCAGCTTTATCAGCAGGCTAAATGAGGAAGTTTTATTGAATACACAATATTCTTAATGAGTCATGAATTTTGTGTTGAAATAAAAGAACTTCGTCCCTTTCCTTCTTCTAGCAATTATTCCGTTTTGTGTCTATTAGTTCATACTTTTAGTCTCTATCAATGCTAAGATTTTTTGTAAAACTGATAACTGACTATTCTGTCAAGCTTATAGTACTGAAGACATGGTGAAGGTAAATTAGATCTGCACAAATATGTTACCCTCTTCCAAAGCATCAGTGTGTTACTCTTTGATTCTGCATTATACTTAGTTGCTTTTTTTTCTCCTATGAAATTAATGGGGACGACTTACGAATGTGTAAGAATGGGTCCTTATGGACATTTTGAAATAAAATGTTAGGACTTTAAACCATAGACTGATGAGATATTAAACATAATTTTTACTTTCTCTTTTTTTACTTCAAAAACTGGAGAAATCACACAGCTGACCACTTTGCAGCTACTTAATGCTGTTGTAAACAGATCATAATAAGCACATGGTGTACATGATTGTCTGGGTTGATAAATGGCAGTCTAAATTGTTCAGCATCAGTGGAAGGAGGGAACAAGAAAAAAAATTCCTTCCTGATTGCAGCTGCAAATGGAAGCAATTTTTCTTTCGTGCATTAATGAATGCAATTCATGTAATGCATATTGCTACAGTCAACAGCAAAATTTTCATGTTCAGTTCACAGACATAAAGTATTTTAATTAAGAATATCAATGAGCAATGACAATTCACTTCCAGAAAAAGCAAAGAAAGATGACTCTTTGGCCATGTAGAAGGAGTTGTTCTATGAATACAGTTTATCAGTGTAATAAATTCACTTTCCTAACAGTCTTTGATGAAAGAATATCCTTTAAGCCATATTATGTTTTATTTTTCTGTTTTCCTTTTCTAACCTTACTTTACATGCAGTATTTGACATTAAGCCTGCATTTTACAGTCTCTAGTGATAAAATCACTTCATTTGCTATAAACATCACAAATTAAAAGAGCTTTCAGCAACTGAAATCCAGTACAACATACACAAAATTAAAATAATTCATTGTCTAGAGACCATAACAAATTTTAATGTGCATTTACAGAGTAAACAGAGAGTTGAAAAGCGTCAAACCAGTGGAAGTGAAGGTAGGTATTACAAAATCCACACAGTACAGAATTACAAATTAAAAAGAGACGGTTTCTCAAAAAGAAAAAAAAAAAAAGAGAGAGACAGAAAGAAAGAAAGATGTTTGTTGGTGGCACATCATACAGATAGTATTAAAAACTGGCTTGCATGAGGACCAAAGTATATCTACTTGGAAGTTATATCACACAGACTGTAAGCAATTTACAGAATTTGTTAGTTTTGCATATACAGAAATTGCAAAATAAGAGAAAACACACTGAAATATAGAACACACATGAAAAAGAAAGATGTATATATATAAACCTCCACGCAGTCATTAGGGGTTGGCCTAAGTCAGGAATTGCCAGTGTTGAACAAGAAACATAAAAAAAAAAAAAAAAAAAAAGAAAAAGGAAAAAGAATAACAACAATAACAACAAACTATTGTCATTTGTTTAAAGAAAAAAATGTCTTCTGGTCTGCTTAGCTGCTCTGCAGAATTTCTTTTCTGCTTCCTATTCCTCATGCAGGGGAAAAAAAAAAAAAAAAGAAAGAAAGAAAAGAAAAAGAAAAAATAAACATTTTTGGCAGAGTTTGTGGGATGGATTTGGGGCTCGATGTTGAATCACTATGCTTCATCTCATTATTTTGCCTCTGTTTGCTTCTGGGCTTGAACAATTCCTTTAGTGTAGGAAGCCAAATGTCATCCATGGTTAATTCTACAATACTGATGACTGGCTGACCAACCCCTGAGAAGTCAAGGATGAGGCTTCTCCTTGCCGAAAGAGAAGGAAACTAGGTCTTGCTGTTACGAAACATTTGATTACATCACACCAGTTCTCTTCAAATAAAAGATCAGTGATATGCCAAAGAAAATAAGGTATATCAAGAAAATGTGGTATCCTCTTCCTTTTATAATATTTATTTATTTATTTATTTATTTAGTATTTTTGTTTGTACTTCCTGAAGAAGGTGCTCCTTGTGTAGAGATTTAGAGTACATTGGGTGCAGAGTGGTGGTTGGAGGTTAGGGTCAACTTTGCTGTCCGCTCCGTGGATTTTACAGGCGATTTGCTCTTTGCTTTAAGAAGAGAAAGTGATATTGGAAAAAGTCAGCACTTTTAGATTAAAGCAAAGCACCCTTCACAAAGCCACAAACAAGAAGCAGGACAGAAAGTCCATGGCTTGTAGCTATCCTCGCACCTGCGGAAGAAGTTATAAGATATTCGCTCATCTTGCAGATTTCCAATGCTCCTTATAAGGCTGTTTTAAACATACACATTTATATACTTAATTAGCTCGCCAGGTTGGCTCTGGTGCCCATGAATGTCTTGGCATGCACTGCAAATAACAACACATACAAGTATTTCAGTCCCAGAAGGTTTTCTGCTTTGTTTTGCTTTTGTTTCTTGTCTCTTTTTTTTTTTTTTTGCTGTTTTTTTTTTTAATTAAAAAAAAAAAACACCAAAAAACAACAACGTTATTAAGTGGAACAATATACCAAGAGGAATAAATTCAAACACTTTCAACTACATAGCATTCTTTATAAAGTCGTTTCCAGCATCGCATCATTGCCTTGTAACAAAAAGAATTATCTACTTGCTACAGAGTATTCCCTTGTAAAATAGAAGAGATACTGGCAAACGACTGTGTTATTTATAAGGGGGAGAGAAAATGCTAAAATATTTGAAGTGCTTATTTTGAGCATGAATATTTTCCCTGGCTATATATATTTTCAAAGAAAGCTATAAAAACAATGATGTGTATTATTTTTCTAAACATAGCTTTATATTTTAAGCTTCTTACCAAAATAAAAACAAAACAAAACAAAACAAATAGAGTCAGAGCTACTCTAATTGAAATGTTGTCACACCAAGGACATGAGTACTTAGACATCTTGCATAGTAAGTCTCAGTGCTTAATAATGATCTATTATAAAAATTAGATTTAGAGTTTGAAATACATTACTTGAGTAAATATCATGCATTTAGTTTGATTATGCCATATATATGTTATAACAGATTAATACATGATTAATAAATTTATTGCTCTGTTGAAAAGGATGAATGTTATTAACGGTTACAGGCACCAATTACATAAAAAAGTACTAATAGTGTTATGATAGTGTTATAAGCAGTCTATAATACTGTTGGACATTAAATAATTATTATTAAAAAAATCTATTAATCATGTATAAATTACTTTTGTAAAGAACTGAATATTAAATTGAATACCAAATTCCTTTGCAGCCCTAAAAAGCACTTATATCTTCTCAATAAGAACACATACAACAGAAAACCAAATGAATTCAAGGCAAATGCTTTCTTTAGAAAAAAGTTTTCAGACATTTTTTTACACGATACTTCTCTATATCTGCTAATGTTTATAAGCGTAGGACTTTTATTTTGGTTTCTACTTTTAGTAAATTTTTCCCATAAAAAATGGGGACTAAGTTCAATCCCAGATCTCTCAACAGTTTCCTTTTGTAAATACACAATGTGAGACACTGCACATACAGTAGTTGTCACAGTAGACTCCTTCTCTGAGTGAATTCTCTACTGCATGCAGACAAAAGCAGAAGCATGCTTGCTTCTTACTCATCTAACAATGCTAACCTTCCTGTATTGTGCTGCAGTAGTTTGCTGTCCTTCTCAAAACATTTGTTTTGTATTAGGAAAAAGCAAGAAACCTACTACAAGTTCTTCCCGTATTTAGGTAGTATTTATGTACTGGTACACAAGTGTTGAGTTTTATTTCAAGTTTGGATTTTATTGTGGCATGGCTTTATTCTGTCTTTTATTTAAAGTGTAAAATATGTCCTCTGACAGATATCCTAAAGGCTTTTCTTTCCCTAAGTATGTTAGCAGAACATAGTTACAGAATCTTTTTTAATGTAAGATGGTTTCACGCCATATTGAATTATTTTCATTCATTACACTGGCATTCAAATATGTTTTTGATTGAATTAGAGAATACACTGCTTAAGACAATTCCAATGCATCTCCAAGGCAATGGAGACACATTTATTCTACACAAAACATATACAATGCAAATGAGGACAAATACTCACAAGAGTCTCATGGATTTTTTTCAAGTATTTTTAAAAACAGTGGTATTATAATTTCAGAATTTTAAAGCTGTAATGTAGTGTGGAAGAAAAAAACATACAATACAGAACAGACTTGACTTGTACTATTTCACAGGGGGAGAAGCAACACCATTATATTTACAAGCAAAACATTAACTGTTTACTGTTTTTTTGTTTTGTTTTCCTTTTTTTTTTTTTTTTCCCAGTATAACAATCCGTTAAGTCTCAAATTAGGGGTCAAATATTGCAGACACATTATAAACTTTTTTTAAAATATATATATTGTTCATTCATTGCATAAATCATGAAACACTCCACAAACTATATCATATTCTACATGTATGTTCTTCTGTAAACAAGTTTGTTTTTCTTTATATTGGAAAGAATTTAGATCAAAGTACACACAGAAAGTGCAAGCTAACTACAGGTCACATGAGAAAATGTTGGAGTTATACTAACATTAATTCAGCTTCTAAGTGAAGAAAGAAGTTAGGACTGCTGAAAAACAGTTTAGACATATCTTAAACTGTGTCCTTTTTATGGTTTCAGGAACTGGTTGTTACATCCTCATGTCACAGCAGAAAAGAATTTACTGGTATAGTAGTATCCAAAATGCTGTCAAATTCAAACTAATACATATTAGTAGCATATCACTCTTAGTGAAATTGATTTGTAATCCAAATAAGATTGCTAGGTGCACACTCATCTTTTCAGCGATGCTTTATGGAATGCAACTGGCTTTAAAAATCATAGAATCATAGAAACATAGAAATATTAAGAGTGGAAAGGACCTCTAAGATCATACACAGGATTGATTGTTTTTTTTTTTTTTTTTTTTTTTTTTTTTTTTCCCAGAGATGCACAAAATAATTTAATTGGTTCTCTTATGAACACAAGAACCTCTTTAGATTTTGGAAAGGTGGAAGCTCCAAATGTAGAATATTAATATAGCAAAACTCAAAGCAGCCTTTCCAGAATTATTCTTTTTTCTGATCAGTCATATTAGTTCACATTCTATTATTCTGCTTTCCATCTTGATAGAGTAAAAAGAAATAGAAATTTCAATTTTGATTGCAAATCCAAAAGTCTTAAGGTGGTTAAATCAGAGATTTTATTGCACTATTTTAAATGTAAGCCATAAGAAAATTAAAGATTGAAATCCATGTGTCAAAAAACACAGAGTATTCAAACTTTGACTTTTTATACAGATCTGCTTTTGGTATACATTCCTGACTGGAACCTAAATAGTATCACTGAAAGTGTGAGCGCAGTAATATAAGAAAAACACCGTAGATCTAGTTGTGGATTTTCTTAATCAATTACTCATTTCCATGTAATTTATAACACTGTTTTCTAATTAACATAATGAGAAATAAAAGAGCATTGGGCAAAGCTGGACTATAATTATGTTACCCCCAAAGATAATAATTTGGAAGAATAATGGTGGTAGGTATGCATATTTTATTTCTACATTGTTAGTTAAGTTTTGCTTGATGCGTGAGTCAAGGTTACCCACATTTTGGCCTACCAATCACTGTGATTCTTGTTGTGAGAAATGTATTCTCATGTGTTGTTTTTTTTCTGCCACTGACACATAAAAAAGAGCATATGTACATGAAATATTTAGCAAAATATTTGGCAAAAAATGCTGTTTTGCCAAAGGCATATGATAATGAGATAAGGTTCTGTGCAACATTACAAAAGAGTGGTTTATGACATTAAATTATGTGGAACTATGGTTTCACATAATTTATTTTTTATATTATTATGTTAATTTCTATATTTTTAGGTTTTATTTACATAAATGCCCGGAAAACAGAGAAAAGAGAAAAATTGCAATTGATAATTGTGATCTGATTGTTTAAAATAATAAATTTATCTGTGCCACAGATACTTCATGGCTTATAGTATACAGTTCACGGCTTTAAGCACCAATTTTGACCTGCTAATGAAATTAATTTTAGAGTGTAGTATTATAAAATGTTGTGATTCAGACAAAGTTATAAATTGTTATTTATCCTACCTGATCAAAAAGCTGGTTCCTCACCACATATTTGAATGACTACAATGCTTTTCTTTCATTAGGATACTGATTAGAAAAAAACTTGTATAAAAACAGATGGGATTTTAAGACCCAAGCAGAGAAAAGCTAATGCTGGTTTCATGATTTTGCCCATTTGTTTTTCACAGTTGGAAAAACAAACAAACAAAACAAAACAACAACAAGAAAACAAAACAAAAAAAAACAACCTTCCAATTTGTAAACTTAGCAGTTAGTTCAGATTCTACTTTAGAACTTTAGAATTCCTTGTTTATAAAAGCACATTGCACAGTTTGCCACATTAGATGTCTCACACTTTCCATTTGTAAAGCTGGAAATTTAACAAGTTTAGCATTCCTTCTGCTTGATAAGATCTGTAAAATCTTTAGGGTGAAATATCGTACTGCATTCCAATTCTCAATATTTAATGCCTCTGATGACTCGACTCTCTTTGCTTAAAACTAGCAAATTATTGTCATATAAATAACAGAGAGGATCTATGTGAATTTGTCAGCACTGTTTCAATGTCTTACTAAACATGTAACTTCAATGAGGATATACTTCAGTTTCTTTCAATTAATAAGCCACTGATCACAAGGTAAGATAAACTCCTGAGTAGTATCCTGATTTCATGCTGAGCAGTACGTGAAAAATACATCCAGTTACACAAAAGTACACCCTAGATTCTTTATATGTATTACATAATACTAAACTAACTCTGCCTATATAGTTGTCCTTTCTTTACTTATGTTCAATACCAGATAATTTTTTTCAACTACTGGTTTCTGAAATCATGCAGATATTAAAACAGCTATTTTATTTTTTAATTTTAATTTTTTATTTTTGGGGGAATTTATGCTGACATCTTCCATTTAAAAGCGCCTGCTTTGCTGTTGTGTAACACTCAAGTTTGCTGTATATTCTCTTAAATTTGAAACAGCCTTCTTGTCAACCCCTGTTCAAGCAGCATGAAATCATAATTTTCTATGATTTCCATGTAAAATAAGTAAATGTTCATGAAACATCTGCCTTAATTTTATTGGGGAAGTTCATGAGTCATTAGATTTATTGGAAGGCATTTGCATTTTTATGTCCAAAATTATTAGTGAAACCATGTATGGTTGATTTTATTGGAAATTTTATATGAATGTGTCTCACATAGGTTTGAAATAAATAAATTCTTCCTCTCTGGCTTACCAGTTGCTACATTTTTGTTCTTTTGAACTGTGGAAATCACAGTTACATATAGTTTTTATGTATGACTGGCATATATACTCACACTGGGGAAGAAAATTTCCCTTCAACAAATATAAGGTATTCTTCCTTCCTCAGAGGAATTAGTCTTTGTATTTATTTCAAGGATTTGTCTTTGATTTTGGGGAACCAAGTAGTAACAGAACAATGGCAGGCATTACATTCAAGTCTCCTCAAATAGTAGATACTTCTATTTAGTCTTCTAGTTCATCTTTCTCCATTGGCTGTACAGTAGTCAGATTTCTGCTAATTCAAATAATGTGAATTGCCCACCACCCAGTTATGTGTGATTGTACAATATAGGGCAAATAGATCCGCCTTATATGCCAGAAGAAAAACTGCGATAGTTTCTTGCGTTTTGGAAGAAAATTACGGCTTCTAACCAGTGGCAATGTAGAAATTAAAATGAATTTTGAATAGGATGGTAATTTATGAAAGTTATGTATTGGTGCAAATTTAGAATAGGCTATGTATTAAATTTCCGTGAAGTCTATTTACTTAAACTTTACATCCAATGTGTAGCTTCGCTGATTTGCATATCACTTTTTATGCCTGTGACACCCAGAAAACAAATGAGGAAGAGGGATGGGCTCCTAGTTGGATGGTTATTCCTTAGCTTTCTCTAGGTTAAGGCACACAGGCAAACAGAGGTATTCGGTGCTGTTATAAGTCAAAAGAAAATGACAACTTTCCATCTCTGGGCAGGGCAGAGATTTATGTCATAATAACTCCAGCAGCTCTTTCTGGGCTGGCACATATCAGTCTTGGACTGACTCATAACTATGCCTACAGACATGTTCAAACGCAAACTTGAGATAGAAATCCTTGGAAGAGGAAAAATCATGAGAGACTTCGTATGTTGGTAGCATGTCAAAAAATGATACTTGGCTTCAGGGAATTGTCCAGAACTAGTCATAATAAATCTATGGAGAGGCAAAAGATATAATATGATGAAAGAAAAATGGATGAATAGAACTTGAATGGATTCTGCAATTTCACAATGTCAGGATGGATAGTAGTAGTGGAATTACTAGCACACTGATGTGAACATATGTCAGACTGACAAGGAATACGTTGACTCAAACAACTAGAAGACAAAACAGAATAGGGAGTAAACGACTCAAGTCAAAAGCTGTAAGGTTTATGAACCTTCACTCTGTGGAGACAGAATGACAGACTGTTCAGCTTAACTTTCTCTTATAGACAGCTTCTTTTTCCCCTTACAGCTGGAAAAAAACATCAGTATTAACTAAGGAGGAGGTGCATGACCATCAAAGACCCTTGTTGAAAACTCCTGAATTGTCTAGATACAACTGGGTTGCTATCCTGAGGACAATCTCAGACCTAAAGTAATATAACCTAAAGTATATAACGATGAAAATGCACATTTCCCTTTGTTGATCCCTCACCCATGGAGAAAGATATGAGACTCAAGACAACATGTGATCTGAGGAAATGGTGAAATCTCTCTCCCTACATATCTCTCTTGTCTTTTTCTTGATCTTTTACTAATTTCTCTTTATTTTCCATTACTTAAATTTGCCTTAGAGTAGTTGATAAGGAAAAAACATGTACGTTAATACCCTTATCCATTATGCTTACTAATTGTTGTTAGAAAGTTGTCTTATTTTGTCTCAAAGTGGTTGATTAATTGTTCTTAGAAAGCTCAATAAACTGTCTTGTATTGTTCCTCTCAGCCTCTGTCTGACTCCATCATTCCTGCAAAACCTGTCTAGTGCTCTATCTGGGAGATTTCAAAGATTCATCTTCCTCCCAATTCATTGAGTGAGATGAGGCAACATATATCAGATTTTACATCTAGGCTGCTTTCTACACCTCTCTTTATATCAATCCATACCTAAGGTAAAATTTATGTCGTTTTTCCTCTACAGCATATCTGAGGGTTTTGTTTTTCTTTTTAATTCTTCAAGCAATGCTTTGGTCATTTATTTTTCTTTAGTTCTTCACTAGAACCAGGCTTCCTAACTGGGACATCATTCACTGTGGAGAAGTTAAAATAGACACTAATATTCTAAAAATGTAAGACATAATAGAAATAATTGGAATTATTTGACCACGTCGTTCTGTTATTTTGAACAGGCAGTAGAGGTGGGGTAAGATCCCTAAACATATAGCTGAATTGGATGGCAACCAACATTGGTAGATTTTCTTACTGTTCTGATGAGAACGGTGAAAAATCACTGCTAGATTTGAATCCATCTTTTTTAGGAAAAATGAACTGCATGATGTTATTGACTTTGCTCTCTCTTATTTCCTTCATCTTCAAATTCACTATTATCATTTCCATCAGTTCATTTCATTCTGCATTAATAATGTAGCTTTATTTAAATTGCATTAATATGTGGTTTTGAACAAAAAAGTATTTTGCACACTAGCATGCTAGAAAATCCTGACACAGTTGCGCATTGGCTTCATGAGTTTCATTCATGTCTATAGAAGTGTTCATATATATGGAAACCTAGTGAGTCTGCAGGTGGGCTTAGATATCTGGGCAGATTATATCATCAAAAATTCAGTTTCTGAAGTTTCAATTTTCCTGGCATTTTCATCTGCTATTCCTGTAAATATGCTTAGAATACGTCAATAAATTTTATACCCTTTTCAGAAAGAAGTAAATTAAATACTTAATTCAGTAAAATGAATCACAGAATTATAGAATGTCTTAGATTGGAAGATCATCTCTTTCACACCCTCCTGCTGATAGCAGGGTTGTCACCCACTAGATCAAGTCACCCAGGGGAATGAAGTGGAAATTAATTGTCTCTCACATACACAGTATATACAGAGAAGAGTGTGTCAGAGTCAAAACGATTTTTGAACTTAAGTCATAATGCTTTAAGCTTAAGATATGTTCACGTGTATATTCCTTCTTGTAGCAACTTAAACATCTTTCAGTGCTCAACTACCTCATGTTTCATGTGAGCAACCAAGGATATAAAGAGTACTTTATGTTCTTGAATTATTTAGAGGCAGTGTAAATATAACTAATAACTATTCTAATCACTAGATAATTACTATGTTGTTAAAGATTTTTTTGTAATGACAGTCAAACTTCCATGAGTATCTTCCTGTTTTTAGGTAAATTGCCTTCTCTGTATCTAGGGCTCTGTTACAAATGTCCAGGTATCAGCCATTTGTAGTGAGATTCTAATTCTCTTCCTCCATATGCTTAGAGTCTGAGCCCGATATAACTTTTTTTTCTTCATATTGAATGGCTCTTCACATGTATAAGTAATTGACTTATTGACATTGACTTCAACTGTTTCTATTTCAGAGGTAATACTTCTATAGAAAGGGGTTGCTAAGAGAAGTGATTGCATATAATTGATGACACATCAATGTCAGCTATTTAAATAAAGCTAGTGAGAGAAATGAATCAATATGCAATCCTTATTGCAACAAGTAAAAGATGGGACGGGGTAGGAGTTGAGTAATCTCAAGCAAACATGGGCCATAATTTGGTTACTTGGTTTTCTTTGCAAATGACTAGCAGCATGCTTTATGACTGCTCTTATCAGTGCTTGGCACCTTTCCCTTTCATCCTATTCCCGAAAACCATGGATATAAAATGTCTTAGGCATTCTTTTTAATGTGTGACAGAAAAATATGTAAACTGATGCATTTCTATTTATCTGTGTGAATGGTTGATTCCACAGTAAATGCACATTCTTGTGAGTCACCTCTGGTATCCCATCCTCATCACTTTACCTGCATATGGTTATGTCCCACTTACATAAAGGTGGGAAATTTGTCTGTTAATTAAAATTCTTGAACTGACTCTTGTTAGCAGCCACTTTCTACTGTTTCAGATAAACATGGCTCTAGCATAAAATGTTGAGCATTTTCTTAATATACACAAATATGAGAATATTTGACATTTTTTGGTATTGTTTTTAAACTGACAAAAGAGTCATTTCTGAAAGACACCATAACATTGCTGTAAAAAGTAAGTTTTATTTGAAGAAAAATAAAATTGAAATCATTTTTAATCTCCTGCTTTTTGCACTCTGTTCACCCTTTCATCTAAGATGATATTTAATATTACTCTTCAACAATGATGTCAAATGAAGAAAAAAATACCAGAAGGGTTATTTTAACATGTAAGGAAAATTAATATTCTTTGTAAATATTTCACCATAAGATATTCAATACCTTAGTTTGTCTTTCAATCACCTGGCACATTTTAGGTACATGTTTGACATAGAGTCAACCTGATCTCTTTCTATTTATATCATTTATATAAGAGCTATTTCCTCGGAACTCACCTGAGTTCCCTCTTGTATCTACCCATCTGACTGGATGAATCTGTTTTCTTCTTTCTGATTCCTAGATTTTAAGTGTTTTGAGACAGGCACCATTCTTCTAATGCTTTCTTTGCCTGGTAGATAATGAAGTTCTAGAGAGTAAAACAATTCCTTTAACAGAGTGTATCTCTGTCTAAAGACTGTGACTCACAAGCTCAAAATTATTTTAACTGGAGCAGTTTAAGAAGTTAGTGCCTCCATCTCTTTACCTCCTCCTCTTATGGAAATTAAATCCCTTATAGTAGGAGTGACAGTAGCAAACCCCATGCCACTTCTTCATCTACCTCAATTTAACAAACTAATGTTTTAGTTTATCATTTGTCATCGTCCAGTGATTTTGTTCAATGTTCAATGTCATGAATTAGGACAGCTAAGGATCTAACATCTATTTCCTTCTGCTATTCTGGTTTGGGGTAATAAATTTTGATTGGAGCAAGATGGAGACTTTGGAGTTGTAAAATTTTAAACTGTAAGACTAAATCAAAGGGTACAAGTAAAAGCCTTCAGTCTTGCAGTTTCTTTGATATAAATACAAAAATAGTACAAAATGTTATAATCCCTACAGACACAAAGCATTCATTTATAATTAGTATGGATCATTAGAACACAGCTTGAAGGACTGTGCATTATTAATTTCATCTTCTTCACATTTTAAACTACTGATTTTCTTTAAACATTTATTTCAAGTTGTTTTAACTTTCTCATCATAGTTCTGAGGTATGGATTCAGTCATTAATGCTAAACGTCATTATTCGTTGTTGTTCAAAGATTTTTCAGGTATAAATTTTTCAGGTGATCACTGATCAGTGCATTTAGTATACTTGTGAAGAATTAAACCAAACACAAAACAAGTATTCAAGATGTTATTTTGACAGAGCATCAGACAGGCATGATGTTCTGTAACTATATTTTCAAACAGAATTATAGTATATAAATCAGTATTATTCTAATTAAGAGTTTTTAACTATCCGGATGTCTAGCTCACTCTGAGATCTACTACTAGTTTGTGGCTTTATTTCCAATTTATTCTTGTTCCTGGCCTTTTATCCCTTAGTTGCATAGTAGGAAGTAGAGAAGACGGATACACCATAGCACTGAAGTCATGTTTCATAGGAGTTTTCCTCCTCTTTCTCTTCCTCATTTAGATATAGAGTCTATAAACAACAGCCTAGGAATGTTGGCTGTGACTGATATTTTACCACTTCTATTCTTTTCATAACATTAGGCAATTTTGTTCCAAGAAAAAAGGATCTGACATTAGATAGGGGAACAAACTTCACTGAGGTGGATCTAGCTGAACACCCACACAGACAGGATAGTGAACTGCATTGCCAAAAAGCATGACAATAATTCCCTTAAGGTATTGGATAAGGATAAGGTAAAGTGCAGGGTTCGGGGCAGAGACTTATCTTCACAAGGCTGGGAATCTTCATCGGCTGCTCTTCAAAAGGCATCTAGCTTTATCATCAGCAGTGCAGGATTAATTATTACTGTGGCTATAAAGAACATTATGTATCTAAAATATCTTTAAAGCTCATGAACTGTTTAATCAGACTGAAAATTCTTATAGAGAATAAGATAACACTGAGTGCTGAGTTTTTTAGCTAGTCTGGGTTTCAAAGGTTTTGAAGAAAAAGACTAGAAAAAAAAGTTGATCAAAGTTAAGGGAAAAAAAAAAAAGACAACCATCAACCACTTCCTCTTCTTGAATCCTTATGAGTTGAGAAACCACTCTTTTTATGTATTTTCATACAATTCACTGCACTCTCAGACAGCTATCTTGAACTTCTTTAGGTAGTAGAAGCTGTATAAAGCTTGAATTCTTCTTATAATTTACTCTCACTTTATGAGTGGGGGAGAACTCATCCTCATTCTTACACTTGGCCCAATTTATTTCTATTGTAAATGAAAGCTGTTCTTTTGGCTTAAGAAAAGTTGTACCCATTCCAACAAGCAGAAAATCCTAGCCATTATTTTAAACTATAAATGATGCAAAGGATTTTCATAATAAAGTAGTGCATCATAGGAAGTTTCCTGTTTCTCATTTGAAAAAAAGCAAAAATTTCCCTTTGCATTGCTGTATATGTGTCAAGTAATAAACAAGCTGTGTTCCGAAGCAAGGAAATCCCATCACTTATTTCAAGAACAGGTCCTGTCACATATGCTGCAATCTCTGATGACCCAGTGCAAGCTGCCTGATTGTGTAGCAGTGAAAAGCAATCTGAGTTAACAGACAAGCAACTCATAAACAGCCTCTTTTTTTCTTCCTTTTATCTTTCTTTTTTATTCTCTCTGTCTTTATTAACCATGTGCTGCATCTGCAACCTTTTATGCAGTTAACTACCAAAGAAAGTAATATCATACATGCAATACAGAATGACTTTGCAGTTGTTCTGCTACCTGGGATACTCCTATGGGATTCCCTCCCCCCCAGTTTGTTTAAAAGGTAGTGGTAGCGTGAGTATGAAAGGTTAATTTTAAAATATCTAAAAGAAAGGAAGAGATGTGAGTAAGTAGCAATGGCAGATGAATTGACAAATACATTGGAAAGGTTACTAAAAAAAAATAGGAAAGATCTCAGCTTTGGATTAGTTATTTCATGTTTCATTATAAATACCAATACTTTATAGAGGAATACATTTTAAAGGGGAAATACTACATATTAAAAGTCAGAATTCACGATTATCTCAAAAAATATTGGCATAACTAAGGATGTAAATAATCTCTTATCTCAGAGAGAGTATGTTTGAAGCAAAGTAAAATCAGTACTGTCTGGCATGGGCATATGGTAATGAACAACTGCTAAAACTCTGAACAGCAGAAAATGAACACAGACTGACTGGGAATAGAAAGGCATAGGAAGGTGACAATGTAGTATCAGTGACTGGCAATGTCGGTGATTTAGAAAAAAAAACATAGATACTGTTTTGCATGACAGGAGTTACAATTTCAGATCCACTAAAAATTATTGCTGAATTCAGCTAGACTAAGCACCAGGAATAGGAGTTGAAATTCTTGTGTTGATTTATTTTAACAGCAAGTAGACTGAATGAGATATTATTATTATTATTACATTTCATTTGGAAATCCTAGCCTAAAACCAATGTTTTTAATGCTGCGAAGACACCATGCTTTGTCAGTGAAATAATTTGGAGCAGAATTTGGAGCTCTGAAGAAGCTTACAGCTTCAAGGTCAACTACTAAATGCCTAACAGGGCTTCTTCTATTATCATGGATATAATTTATTCTGTACTTACAAGAAACTAACTAACTAAATAAAATAAAAAAAGGACTGGCTTCATTTCAGGAATAGAGAACTAAATGTAACTTTCAAATAAAAATAGAGATTACATTGTATACAGATATAAAAGAGGATAGTCCTTGCATAATGCTTTTGAAATCATTTCTGAGAACTTTTCGTTACATTTCAGAAATAGAATAAAACATTCATTTAGTTTTTTCTTTCACGTACCTTAAGAATACAGATACTTCACTTTTTACTATAAAACAATCACAACAACAGCTGGTGCCTCCCAGTCTTGCTTCTGAAAAAAACAGCCTCAAAAGCTAGAGTCTCCTTCTTCATGAAGCAAGCAGTAATGTTAGCTGTTACCTTGGTAAAAGCTAGAGCAGAGCTTTGTCTCTTCGCTTTAAAAAGATTTGCAACATAAATAAATAAAATAACAACAACAACAATAATTATAATAATACAGAAATTGTTTTATGTCCCAGAAGATTCCAAATTCAACAACAACAAAAAAAAATTTAAGAGATGGATAATAAAAAGTTCCTGGATTGAACAGATAAAAGTGGAGGCTGGAAGGAATGTTGTCTGTTTATCAGTATCAACAGACTCAAGAAACAGGTTCTCATCCTCTTCTTTTGCATTCACACCTGATTATCATCTTTTTGGTCTATCTGTCTTAGATAAAGACCTTCTTCTGCTCTGTGCTCCTTTTCAAGTTACTCAATCCAATATTGCCATTCACAGAAACAGTTTTGACATGCAGTTAGGTCAATAGTTGAGTTTCTTACTTCAGGAAAGAACAAAAGGCTGCAGGGTACCTGCAAAGTCTGAATGCAAACAGTCAGAAAATAGGTCTAACGTCACTTCTTCGTTTGTAGGTATTCCCTGTTATGTCAGACTGATCTTCATGAGTCTGAAAAGCAACTAATGGCTTTGAGTGCTTTAACAGAATATTGGCAGAACAGGAAGAGTTTTGCGTATATAGACATTTTCAGCATCTCAGATTTTGCAGACCTTTGTGTTCCTACAAGTGTTGAGACTTGAATGCAACCAGACTAAGATTAGATTCCTTTTGCCTGAATTCTTTGCAGTTTCTGAAGCCCAGTTAATTGAAACATTCAATAGAGTTGCAAGACCCTGTGTTAACTGCACTTTTACCTTTGGTCTTAAATACATTATGAATTATGCAGGAAAAAAGTATCTGTCACTCCACTACAGGGCATTTTCTGGATGTATGCAGATTAGCCTGCCAAATTGCTCAAATTCCTATTATGATGTGATGATTTACTTAATTTGATGCAGCACACGAATATAAAATGAAAGGGTCAAGCTGTATTGATTTTTGCTTTCCTGACTTCTTTTTTTTTGTTTTTGTTTTTGCTTTTTTTTACTTTGAAATAGATGTTTAATGCTTCTCGGTGTACTATCTGGAAACTATTTGTGAGATTAGTTTTTTTTAGCTTTCTTTCTATACTAAATCTTCATTGACCTAACACTAATAAATATTTTTTCCACGCACGTAACATTTTTCTGAGCAGCACAAAATGCTGAATGAACTTCATAACGCATAGCCTCTCATAGTTATTCTTACAGATATTATTTCTGAGTAAAAGGGAAGAACGGCAGAAACATTCAGGTCGGAAATGCCAATATTCAAAATGACAGTGATTATCAGCTACTTTTGTGGAGCTATCTATAAATATTTATTGCTATAAAAAATCTAGAATTCCGCAGTGCTTTTCAGAATGGAAGGAGTTAATTACAGTGGTATCTATCACAAATAAATTCAAAATATTTGTGTGATCAAAGCCAGTCTTTCTTAAATTAGTCATTGAGTTCTTAAGAAATAGTTTAATATTTTTTTCCCAGTAATTTCACAGTCATATTTCCCTCTGCTGTTAAAGTTTTGTTTGTTTGTTTGTTTGTTTTCTTGTTCTTTGTTTGCAATAGTCTGTGAACATGGCAATAAAATTTACTGCTAGCCAATAAATATGTACTATTTCTCTAACACTGGACAATATTTAATACAATTGCCTACAATTAGAAGTGCTTCAAACAGTATCAGAGAAGTCAATGTATTAGTCAACATTAATAAACACATCTCAGTCAGGCATTAAGTTTTTCAAACATAAACATCTGGCTAATAATGATAAATTTCAATTTAATCTTATTTCTGTGTGGTATGTTGTATGGATGCTTTGCTTACATGAAATGTAATCATACAACTATTTTATGCTTAAACGTACAGTTAGCATGATGCTGAAGAAGAGTTTCTCATTTGATGATATAAGGAGATCGCATTGATTAGACAATATATAAACAAAGTATTCCTTCCTAACTTTGCCATCTCATTTTTGTTATTCTGAAGTCTCACAACTGAAGTCTTGCCTTCCTCAGCCTTGAAATTCCATAGAATTAAGTCCCCCACCTGCTCGTGCTTTTTCGGTATTTCTATCTGCATAGACTAACTGTGAAACGCAGAGAAATGTAGAATGCCCCATGGATTGAAAATCAGGACTACATATAATCAAGAAAAGTAAACTAAATCTTCATTCTCAAAAGTTAAGCTGATATTCATAAAAAATATCACCAGTAATTACTGTGTAGTGAGTGACCATTAAATTGAAATTAAGCCAAATATGGATTCCCGGTCTACCCTTTGTTTCTTCCGTAAATGAATTAATAAATTAATTGTATTTTAATATGTTTAAGTTTTGAATTACATATGATTGGGATTGGCTGTACATGATCCACAGAAACCTATGTTCAAGGAAAAGGTTACAGAGACATTTTTTGTCAGGTTTTTACCAGGAACTTTCCAGATAATACCTTACTGGCTTTCAAGTAACAAGTGCCCACTGACTATGCAATATATCTGTTGTGCTAAAAGTATAAACAACATTACATATGCAACTATATATCTGAAATGATTTAATGGATTAGCTGTTGTAAACACATTTTGGCCCCAGAATGGTGTAATCTATAGCAATACAATTCATAAACTTGTGACTGCTTTAACCAATTTCACACTGAATTAAACAGAAACTAGATCTTTCATTTTATGGACAAGTCTGCTACTGGAAATGCATGAGTCCAATGGAAAATAAACACAATATACATTTATATGAAAGGAAAGTAGTGGTAGAATGATGATTTTCCATCATTTGAAACATTTCTTTGCTTCTAAAAGCCAGACATTTTTTTTAAGAGATAAAAATTCAAGTGGCTCAATTTCAAGGAAAGGGGAATAAAGGTAAGTCTTCAATCAGTCAGTCAATAAAAATATACAATAAATGTATATGTGCATCATCTTTTCTAATAATAATCAGATTGTTCCTCTCTGTAAATGAAATATATTTTCCTTATTGAAATGTTTTTTTTTTAAGACTATATCTGTGAGATGAAATTGATTTTATAACAGATGTGCTATGAAATTTGTTGTATTCCTAGTTTTGATGTTGATAACATAGCATTTACTAGCACTAAAATGATATAATAAAACAAATGAAATTAGCTTAGCGTGTTTTATACTAGGCTGTGATCTCCTTCTTAAACTGAGCCCCGAGTTTAAACAGAAGTAACCCAGGAACGTTAAAATGTGCATAGATTAATCTATAGAAAAACTTTGATAATTTATGATGTCTAAAACCTGCTTATATTTAGAAGTCTTGTTCATTTTGAAAATAGGACTGACAAATTACACCAAAAGTTAGAGAATTGAAAGTTAAGTGACTGGTCTACGTTATGCTAGGAGGAAATGTGTTTTACTTCATTTATAGCAAATAGTCATCTTAAAATAAGATGAACTGCTCATTGACATGCTTCTCTCTCCATTCACAATAGGAGAAACTAAGCTTTGCTTAGAGATCTAACATTAGATGAATGAAGCTGGTATGGATTAATTCCAAAAATAGGAATTTGGGTTTCTAGTATTTTCTTCCCAGAAGCTGATTTTTCAGCTGTTGGGAACTAAGGAGAAAGAAGGAGAGACAGGGCTGCAAAGATGGAGGAATAAAAGAGCACCAGACTTCTAGCCACAACTGGTTACCTTGTTGAGTTAGTTTCCTTTTACATGCTGGTAAGCAATCAAATGAAATGCTCAAAATGCTTTACCATACCTGATTGTGGACTTTGTTTGGGGATTTTGGCTGCTGCTTCAGGGCTGGAGGTGGCACGTACACGTTGATTGGCAGGGTTATGGATGCTACTTGGAATAGCTGCTGAGATGTTTTTGCGAGGTTTCATGTCTTGCAGCCACATTGGAGATGCCTCAAAAGCCTGCATTCGCCGAGAGTGGCTGTTAGCATTGACTTTGAGATATGCTTGGGCCTTGTATTCCTGAAGATCTCCATAGTTGGCATCAGTCACCCTGCACTCATACAAGCCTTCATCTTTTTTCCTTACTTTTGAAATCTGCAGCTTGTGGGAGATGTCATTCCCTTGTACTTTCACTGTCTACAAATTTTCAAGGAAAACAAAACAAAACAGAAAAACATGGAATCAGTTATTATTTTTTCACTGGGAAGATATAGAGACTGTCCAGAGAAGATCATATGCCGAGTCAGTCAGTGGTGTAATTGTGCTTACTGCAGGGAACTTACGTCAAAGATGAGTTTGATTATTTATATCTAGAAGACTGTCTGACATCTTCTTTTCCAAACTGTCTGCACCATGTTAACTGGACTCAGACAAACAACTGAAAATATCATATTCATTCCAATTAATTTCTTCAGTTCATAAGCATTCTTAATGAGCTTTTTCACATAAGATCTGTGTATTTCGTTGGTTAAACATTTTCAGTTAGTTGGCTGTATTGAATAATTCAGCTTTTGAACTAGTGCATTTACAATTTTGTTGGAGGTATTTGCCAATATTTAAAGTTATTTAAACTTCCTTAATAACTATTAATTAGATTAGCTTGTAGTCCTCACTTCATTGAGACTGCACTTTCGGAATTCAATTTATCTCTTTGGTGTGTCCAAACCTTTGGTCTTTATTAACCACAACAAGAAATCTTGTGTCAGGTAGTTTCTTTTGTCTCATTTATTTAACTTGTATACTTATTAGAAGTCATATATCATTTCCGTTATTTAACAATAGAAAGCAGCATGTATTCAAGATCATGTTAAAAGCCATAAGCTAAAATCAGGATTCTGATTTATCTTTAATTGTTTCTAATATCTGAGGTTAATATAACATATTTTTGTCCCGAATAATTAAAGGATGCCTCAGAAAACTGCATCCAGGAATGTCTGATAGATATTAAGATGCATTAAGAAAGGTAACACAAGTTCTTTTCTGTATGTTCACCACCTCTGAGAATTTATTTAATTAATTGGCTCTTCTGTCTAGATTAATATCTATTACCCCACTGGAAGCCAGTTAAGAGAGATTCAGTGGGAACAAGCACCACTTTAATACCACTCTCATAAAAACATGTATCCACATGTTTCTGCTATACTATTAATAACAGGCAGTGGGGAAAAGTCAAGGTAATGAATATGTAACACGTTACAGAAATGGGCAACCGTTAGATTAAAACTAGACATGTGTTATTGGTGATTATTCAACACATTGCTTCTGATAACTTGGTTTACTCTAGTCACTAATGTTGGCAACATACTTATTCTGCCTGCTTGACAAACAGAAGATGAATACTTATGAATGCATTATATAGACCCTGAATGGTCTTTACAACTGGAAGCTGGAAACTACAGTGTTTTCAGGTCTGAATTTATAATTGACTGAGTTGAACATATGGACTGCATTTTTTCAAGCATAACATATGCAACATTAATTACACATGTGGGTCTCCTCAAAAACAGTGCCTCCAAAATACTTCCAAGGAAACTACAACAATTACAAATAGCACAATAAGACTATTTCATAAAGGATATTTTTCAACATAATCACCACCACTAGCACATTCATCAGCCATGAACAAAAGCCTGCATACTGTGTTCACAAAAATTTGCATGAGTAGGTGGCCCACTAATTCACAGCTATTATGACAGTATCATTGCCAGGAAATATTGCCCACGCAATTCATTTTTCAGCAAACTGAACAGATGGAAGTCAAAAGGCACTGGATGCAGACTACATGGTGAGTGGGGTAGGACAGTCCAGCCAAGATTGGCAATCTGCACTATGGTCTTCCAATTGGTATGAGGCCTAAAATTGTCGCATTTCAAGAGAAAAGTTGTCTTCTTCTCTGGTCTGACTCTGGAATTTTGAGCCTTCAGCTTAGTCAGCATGGTTTGTCTGAGTTCCAGGAAATCCAGAAGGATCACTCTTTTCCTATCCCAAAAGACAGTGCACATCACTTAACTCACCAAGGGCTGAATCCTGAAACTTTTATTTGATAAATTCACGTATCACCACTCCATGGACTACTGTTTTGACTCCAGCGTGCAGTGCTGATATTACATCTCTCACCAGTAAGAATGTGATCCAGGAAACCTTCAATCTTATATTAATTCAATAAGTCCTGACAAACTTGCATATGATGTTCTTTCTGTTCCTGTGTGAACACTGATGGGACCCATCTGGTGTAAGCTTTGTGATATTCCATTGTTGTCACCATCACTTCCAATGCACTGCAGCTAATATTCCCTGGTCATAATTTGCTGATCTGCAATGATGAGTTGATTAAGACTCTTCATTTTGTGGTGTGACAGCTGTGCATGCCCATCTGAAACATGGCTTGTCTTTCACATCACTGTTGCCACTGCTGAAATACACAACCCACCACCTCACTGTGTTCTCATCCACTGCTTGGTCTCCATAAACGGTCAGCAAGTGTCAATGAATGGCACTGATGTTATGGGCTGACATAATAAAAAAGAAGGCGTTACTTTTGGAGCATCCCTCGTAGAATGTGCCGGATAGTTATTTCAGTCATACTCAGTAACAATGTATCTCGACTGAACAGCTCATATTTGGCTAAAAGATTAAAAATTTCATATGAGCTACATGAATGGAAAGAAAATCTGCAGGTCATAATCGTCCCCTATTTGACTCCATGCAATATCTACAAAGTTAACAGTAGAGCACAAACAGAAAATAGAATAAGTTTTTGGGTTTGCACTTGAAATCTAGAAATTATCTCACTTAAAACTATCAGAAGCAGCGTATTTCAGTACTGTTTAAAAAATCAGTACATATTTTACTTATCTCTTTTAAGAACTAATGTATTTGAAAATTTACTTTCCTTTTCATGAAGATACTTTCCTTCATGGGTAGTATTTTTATGCCATCAAGAAAAAAAAAAGAAGTCTACATTTGCCAAGTGTATTTAGTCTGTCACCCTAATGTATTATGCAAGCTTATAAAAACATTGTATAAATACCCCATCCTAAATTATTACCATACATATTAAAAGAGAGATTAAACTTGAAGGATGGGGAAAGCTTTACCAGCCATACTGTGTTACAGACCTTCTTGATTACTATGCAGATATTGAATACATTGGCTACAATACAGAATAAATCGGCTCCTAGCACAAAGTCTAGGATAATAGTATCCAAAGGCTGCATGCAGTAATGCATGTTGTTTGTAATTTGTCTATTGTTGTTTGTAATTTGGTCTACAAATGTAGCTGAAGATATGATCCGTGACACAAATATTGATTGTGGTGAAAAGTATCATAGAAAATGTAAGTAACATTAGAATATGTAAAGTATATATAAAAAAATGTGTGTATTCAATTTTAGAAATACCCTTCAGTTATATCTAGATGCACTTAGACTTTATGTATTTACTAGGCTATCTGTTCATGGGCATGGAAGAGGAGAAAAATGAAGGATTTAATGGAAATTATTTGATTGTATCTGTTGCAAGTTTTACTGGTAGTTAGAACCTTGACTACACTCCCTAAGAGATTGTGCCTGAGAAAGGGAAAAATCCTTTGGACTCTGAAGAAGTATTCTTGTTTCAATATTTACTAAGTATTTGTGTCTTTCCACTGCAGTGAGCATAATCCCACCACGGTACATATCTTGGGTTGCCATATGAAGATTTTGAACTCTTCTAAGGTCAAGGAGCCATTTTCGTGCCTGACTTGGGATATGGGTATGTTGAGGAAGGCCCTTGCATCCTTGTCTTGGACAAGGGTTGCAGAAAAGTTGATCATAGTTTTGTTGACAAATTTTGGTTTAATATCAAAACAGTAAGTAGTGTCAGCATCCCTCTTTCCTCAAAAAGAGATTCGTTAGCAAGACCTCTCTCTCAGCAGACTTTACTCCCAGTAGGGAGGTGTTGTCCTCAGAGTGAACGAGCCCCCAAAATAGCTTAGGAGTGCTAAATCAAACTCAACAGTATCCAGAGATAAATGCAATCAAGAAACAGCACGATGGGCAAAGGCTGTCTGCTTCGTGTCGTGGAAACAGGTTCTACCAAAGCTCTACCGCTAGGGCCATCCCTGCAGAGACCTTCATGCCCAAGGGTCCCCAGGGGAGCAGACTTCCTAACGCCTGCCGGCAGCGCCCAACTCGGCTCTGAGTTAGGAAGCAGTCGACCGAACAGCGGGCTGGGGGCACCACTTACGCTTATCTTCGTGCCGTCGCTCTCCAGGTCCCGTTCGGGTAGGAGTTCCACCTGCAGGGAAAGGAGGGTCGCCGTAGGTCTCCGGCCCCCGCACCGCCCCGGTCGCCCCACTCCCCGCCGTGGAGCTGCCTGGAGCAGCGGCGCAGCGCGTCTGCCACCTGCGGGCCGCGGCGGGCAGAACCCAATCTCCACCTCCGCCGGTCGCCACCCGCCCGCGTCGTGGCGGAGTCGCTCAGGGTCGGCTGAAGCCCTAAGCGATGCAGAGGTGGCAGTAGGGAGGGTCCCCCAGGGGATGGTGTTTGGACAAGGCTCCTTTTTGTCCCTCTCAGAGGGATGGCATTGCAATGCTGTATGGATTTTTTGCTTGTATGGGGCATTATATGGCTTTCACTCTAACCTCTAAAGAAAAAAAAAAAAAAAAAAAAAAAAAAAAGAAGGAAAAAGGTATGTGCCCTTCTATGGCAATTCTGCTGCACAAGGTGTAAATTGGAGAGCCATGTAGGAGTTTGCTATTTGGGAATTAAAAAATTCTCACAAGAAGCAGTTTCTGAACTTCCGAAGGGAATCTAGAGGGAATAAAATAAAATAAAAAGAGAACAAAAAAAATAATAAGGGAAAAAAAAAAAAAAAAAAAAGACTTTGGAAATCCGTGTGGTTTCATGAATGTCCCTAGCTGCAGACTTAGAGTGACAGGCACCAAAGGTGCTATCCCTTGAGATGGGCATTTTTCTCTGCAGGTTCCTGCACTGTTGTTTCACAAATTGAAATTAAGTGCCTGAGAAGACACAGAACCTCCCTCTGCTTCCTCCCCCTTTCTGTCCCACCATTCTATCCATTCTTGTGATGTTCTTCCCAGGTGGTTTAGGGACCCCATGACAGAGGATCAATACCTGAGTTCCTGTCACCTCAGCTCCAACCTCTTGGTCTTCAGCAGCCCGCAGAAACCACCACTGGATTTCAAGGTACACCGAAGTGGAGCCACTTTGGAAAGCACAAGACATCTCCACATTCTGCCCTTCTGTTGCCGTGACATTTCGGGGAAATTCAGTGAATTTTGCTGTAAAACAAATGCGTGGTGCATTGGGATTCTGCTATCTGCACACTATTTATTCTCACGTTTTATCTTGACATTCTCCCTTTTTCTATTAATTTCCCCATTTTCCTACCCTCTTTCCGTCTCTATTCCGTTTTTCCAGTTTCCCCACACATTATCTGCCCCGGCCCTTCTAAAACTCAAGTGAGTCTTTTCTTCCTTATGTACAAATCTATCTTCCTCGCATTCTAAGTTCTGCTCAAGGGAAATGTTACAGACCTCACTGCTTGCTCGCATGGGCTAGAAAAGTTTCATTTAATTAAGTCCAAATACCTTTGGGCAGAATGCAGTATTTCACCAGAATCACTGAGGTATTTTGTTCAAAACCAATTTGGAAGTGCAAAAAACACAAAAGGCTGATTTATTGTGTTTTGGAGGGCTGAATTAGAAAGATGTAAACTGTTAAAGCTTCTGTGGCTGCCAGGAGCAACTATTGAAACAGGTTCTCTTCTGAGGGGTGGGTTATGACTTGCTAAAGTGCCCATTTCAAAGCTTTTACCTGAGTTACTTACTGTTTCTGAAAAACTCTGCTTGTGTAATCAAACCAAGAGAAATACATGCTTAAATTCTCACTATGGGCATGCACATTATAGAACTAACCTTCACCTTTGTCCATCTCTACATACCACTGCTAGGTTTAAAAACTAATCCTGATCAACATAGTCCAGTATTTCTTTTAGCCTCAGTTTTGAGTTCCTTCTCATTCTTTCACATAATTCACTTTAAAATTGTGCATCGTGATGAAACGTGATGGTCAAGCAAAGGGGTTACTGCAGTCAAACAATATGGTGAAGAAAATGTGTATTTCAAGAACAGGAAATTTTGGAAAGAGTCTGCAGTGTTGCTTTCTGTTATGGATTGTTACAAATTGACTAGAGCAAATTATGAAGCGAAGGAAATATTACTGGTGCCTTCTCCTCTCTTGCTGTCTCCTTATCCAGTCTTCCTAGCTAATCTGGAATTGATGGGTTAATTTAGAAATATGCTTAAACAGCTTTACTTCTCCCCCCACCACACAAACACATACATAGTCATGGTTGTCAACAACAACTCATCAGCAAAACTACCAGCTATTATTTTACCTTCTTGTGCTGCCCACACACCCCCAAACACAGACGCACACAACACACACAGACCCCCCCCACACATACATACACACACAAGCTCCCCAGTCATCGTTTGCTAGTCAACTGCTGAAACAGGCAAAAGGACTTTGCATTTTGCGTCTTCGGGGCTTGCAAGTTCGCTTTTTTCTTTTTCTTTTCGCCTGCTTCCCCCTTCTGGTCAACGTGTGTGAGCTGTGAGGGGAGGTGAAGGGGAATGCTACCCCTGCGCTCCACTACCGCAACGCCAGGGACAACCCGGCGCGGGTCGCCAACCCCGCGGAGCCGGCTGCGGAGAGCGGCGGGCAGGGGGCGGCGGGCAGCCAGCGAGCGGACAGCGTGGGGGAGGCCCCGGGCGAGCTGTCCATGGTGCTGACAGCGGCTCCGCAACCCTCGCGATCCCAAACAACCGGCACCCGCAGCGCCGGGGCTGCTTGAAATGCAAAGCGCGCCTTACAGCGAGGAGGGAGGAAGATGAAGGGAGTGTGTGTATGTGTGTGTGTGCGTGTGTATGTGTGTGTGTGGGGGGGGGGGGGAGGGGGAAGGGAGAAAGGGGGGAGGATGATGAGAGAAAGGGAAGGCAGGAGGAAATCTTAAAGGAAGTCGATTTTGTCTTTCTCTTTTGTTTTTTTTTTTGTTGGTTTTGTTTTTTCTTTCAGAAATACACATAGTCACCAAATGGAAATGAAGGTCTGACACTGAGGATCATAGTATAATGGGAAAAGAAAGGGGATATAACACGAAAGAAGACTGCAATATTTTCAGGGAGGCAGTGGATTTAACCATCCAGTACTTGGTCTGAATGCAATAATTACGCATGCACGGTTATGTGTTCATTTTATGCAGACGTGTATATACAAAAACATGCAAAATGAAAACACCATTCACGAGCACTCCTTAATTCCTTTGTAAGGTGCCTCTTATTTCCTTTTTCCCAATCAAATAAAAGAAGACTCTTTTATTCTCACTTTGAGGAAACTTTTTGCTTCTTTCCCTATTTACAAGCATTTTTTTTTCTTTTTTAAGATAAATTTGATCCTGATGCTTGGTGTCTTCATCTCCTACATATTGTGTTTGTTTTCCCTGTTTTTTTTTTTTTTTTTATCCTATTCTTCCTCCCTCCCCACTCCTGTCCTCACTATGTTTTAGCATGAAAACACACACACATGTATTTGACAATAAATGATCTTACCTTGAGTAGACAGTCCTTGCTGAATATACATAACTGAAAAAAAAATGAATCCAACATAAGCTAGAAAGATCCCCATCATTCCAAGATGAAGAAGAAGTCACATCAGGATAACAAAAGCCAAAAGTGCCCTCAAAAAAGGAAGTATTTCTATGAGTGTATTTGTGTCTAAATATGTGAATAGAAAGAGATTTTTAAAATGTTACAAAAAGGCTCTGTATTGTAGCCCTAGCTGCGACACTGGCAGCATTCTGCTACTCAGTGGAGTCTTTTTCTTTGGGAAGAGAGAGAGTGTTGCAATACAGTGAGGTTTAGATGAGCTGTCTCAGGCACTGTGTTGCTTGAAGTCCAGATTCAGACTATTAAAAAAAAAAAAAAAAAAAAAAAAAAAAAGAGAGAGAGAACACGTTGAAAAGTGGGTATCAGCTGCCTTCCGTGCCTCTTTTTTCAGCTACCTGGCAGCTTCATCCAACGTCAGCTCCTGCTGCTCAGGGTGGCGTGATGACTATCCTCCCTACACACTGATCCAGCTTGAGAAGAGGGGAGTGGGGAAAGGGGGGAGGAGGGGGGGGGAGTCTACTGTGCTTGTATTGCTTCAACTTTTCCTTCTAATGGCTGCGATGATGCCTTTAACCCTTCCCTCTCTCTCTGCTCTGTACACATCTCTACCTGTTCTGATTTCTGCTGGCTGAAGTGCTGGTGTAATGCTTTTTTTTTTTTTTTTTTTTTTTTTTTTAACACAGTCTACAGCTTCTGACTGTAGAGAGAGCAGGGAGCCTCTATTGTACTGATATAATCTTCAGTCTTTTATTCCAAAACACTCAGTGGCTAAGAGGGCAATGCAGTGGTTTGATTTTTGGTGAGTTAAGCTGTTTCTGTTTTCTCCCTTATCTCTTCCTCTTACGGAGTCTGAGAAGAAAATAGTTATTCAGTTATCTTACTGAACTTGCTATTGTCTGCTTCAAATTACTATGCTCTAGCATCTTATATTAAAATATTGTTGCTTTTTTTTCAAAGAGACATCAAGAGGATGGTACTAAGAATGTGCTTAGTACATACTTATATAGATTTCTGTGAAAAGAAATATTGAAGCAGTTAAAAATTAATTTTGATGTTCTACAGATTACTCACAGTAATGTATATATTTGCAGTGAAAAAGATGTTTACAATGTATTAAAGAATCTTTCTCTTGCAATGAATATTTCCATCTCTCATTCCTATTTCATACTGATGTATATTAATAGTATTTAGATAATACACCAACTTTGACTGTATTAGGTGTTCGAAACAATCTGAAAAACATCTGTGATGAGCGAAGTTCTCTGACTAAAATCATAATATTGTTTATGGTGAAAAGCCATCTAGAAAGTGCTTATTGCACTAAGCTGGCAACAAATGCCTTCACAAGGCAGAGACAAAGATGAATGTGAAAAGAATGCATGTTAATAATTCAGACTGCCAAACAGTTGATTTTAACTGCTAATCTTAAGGGGGAGGGAAGGAAGAAGAAAAAAAAGAGAGAGAACCAAATTAAAAATAATTTCATCCACATGGGCAGTATGTTTTTCTATTGGATGAAGAACTGGGCAGGTTCTGTCATTTCTGGCAATGGAAGTGCAGTAGTTCCACAATGCTATGAGATGCAACTTTTTTCTTACTGCAGCCTTCCAGATGATTGCATGCATGCATGATGTTTGACATAGCTACAGATAATTCTTTTGCCTAATTAATTCTATCTAAATGGAAAAAGAATCCTTCTGTCTGCATTTTAACACTTATTTCTTTTACAATGTTATGGTTCCCATTGTTCTCATCATTATTTATATGAAAAAAGGCATTTTCCCGTGGTAATTGTCTATTCCATAAATGTCATACCATGATCATAGCAATATTTCTGAGTTAGAAATGACTACAATAAATTAAGTATGATTTAAATGATTAAAACAATCTCCTAAATATAAAAACAGTTATGCTGCACTAGAGGTTCTCTATTACCACAGCTCTAATTACCTTAAAGATCATGATGGATGTATTCATAACCAAAGAAAACCTCAAAAAGAAAAGTAGAAGTATTTAAAGGAGCTAAATTATTTGAAGTAGCCAATGACTTTGAGCTATTCAATTATAAGGTAAACACCAGTGAGGTCTTTACAAGTTCAGATGGTGAGTGTTTCAATAATTTTTATAAAAGAAATCAGATCCTTTCCAGATGGGTAACCAAAATTCTAAGTCATTCTTAAAACTGAAGTCTGATTATAAGATTCAGTTCAAACCCATGTACGTCATCAGTAATCAGTTGAAATTACTAATTAGAGACATATTATAAGCAGCCATGTTAAATGTAAATTAGACAAGAGGAAAGAAACTCTAAGAAGTATCACCTGGTTTAAAAGGAAAGAAGAAGACAGAAATAGATTCCTTTTCCTTTTTTTTTTTTTGCATTTTTGTTATTCCAAATTGAAGCATTTGACAGGTAAATTAAATGTTATCAATTTGATATTTAGAAAAATATAATCCTCCAAAATTCCTTGTAATCAGAAACTAACTGAATCTTAAAATAATGTCACAAGGAGTTACAAAATAATATAGTTAATAATATATGAATACAGATTTTGTATTTGTTAGAAGACTGATTTAATGGACAGAATCCTAAAACTTGGTTAACTGATAATTATTTCTGTTTTATTTAATTCTCTGCATCAGTCCATATACTTCTCTCAAATGTTAAAACCAGAGTTATAGAAAAGGTCCACCTTTTATCAATGTTAAATTTCACACTGATGAATGTGTTTTGTCCAAGATCAAGCACATTGGATGTATCTGAGCAGTGAATGTCTACCATAACTTGGTGTGAAATCTATCTTTGATGCTGTAGGAAGGGTTTTCATGTAGTATATCTTACATGATAAGTATCAATTGCACTTTATTATATGAATTATACAGTTTATACTACCACTTTTTTCCCCCTTTTCAATGATTCTAACAAATGAATCATGATTGGAAACTTTCCCAGGTCATAGTCAAAATATCTGTGCACAGGGAAATGACTTTTGAAATTTGCCAAAGAAATTTAGGGGAAGACACTTATGCTTTTTGGACCAGAAATGTGTATCTTATTAATACCGCAGTAAAAGTTTCTGATAAGGTCCCTCTTCAGAATCATAAAAGGCCATGCAAATTCATCGCTGCTCAGTTTACAATCCCCATGACTATGCATCTCTTTTAACTACTGAGGAAAAATGTGACTACTGAGGTTCTGAGGCTAAGGTCAATAAAGGTGAGAAATGAAAGATACTGCACAGCCAGTCAACAGTAACTTTGGAGTGCTTTGGTCCCATGAAGACTTTGTACACACACTACTGTAGGCTACTTTGTCCTGCAGAAAGGTGGTCAGCTGGCAAAACATCTCTCTGCATGAAGCAATTGCTGAGTGTTTCTACCCAGAAATGTCAGTCAAATATGAAAAGAAGAAAAGAAATTTATAAGGAGCACAGTTAAAAAAGTAAAATAAAAAAAATTAAAAATAAAAATAAAAAATTGGTGACACAGTCCCATTTGGAATACTATGTGTTAATGTTTCTGAATTTGAGTTCTCTATTAAAATATATATATATATATATATATATATATATATATATATATACACATGTTCCTTATCTTATTCACAACGTACTTCACTCTGGATCTGAAAGAAACTTCTTGTGCACCTAAAAAGGCTGTGGAATAGCATAAGATAAAACTGCAAAGGAGAAAGAACATAGAACAGATATTGTGGAATAGCATTACAATTAAAAGAGAGAATTTCTCTGAGACTACTCCAGAAATATGTCAAAAATATCTTCGCAAGACTATGTAGTCAAAAGGGTCTTTTGTGTAGCTAGTATTGAAAGTCTATTGTACTAGAATGTTAAGCAATAGAATATTAATGCAATGTTTTCTCTATGTAAGAAGATAGAACAAGTTATTTCTGTTCGGAAAATCATTTCAAATGAAAGAGAGTCTTACTTCTTGTTCTATTAAGTGTATCTTATTCCTTAAATGACCGAGAAGAAAATTATGGGAACATCAAGGTGGTACTAACTGAAGTCTTCTTTAAGTCAATCAGCTTCAAGCTCATTGTCTCATGGAGATTTTATTGATTAGTGAATTACTTTTCCTCTCCAGTGTTTCTTAGTTTTCTGTCTGTAAGATGTGTTAGGACTACTGGATGATTCTAGAATAAGTTGACTGATGGAACGAAATTAAAAGAGTTCCACTTTCTTTCTTTCATGTAGTTTCACAATGGCTACATTGGGTAATTGTCTGGAATCACTGGCATGGAAGTGTGTTTTGTTGAAAAAGGAAATTTGAATGTATTTACATACCTCCTCTTTTCATAATAAAGTTAAATTAGGTAGTATTACAGTATGTCGCAGCCATATGACATGTTCATACTTTGTCATAACTTCGAGGAAGCCAATTCATTGTACTTGCTAGTATCAGCTTGTACGAGACAAATAATCTTTTGTGATACAGATGAATAACCCAGGTTTTCAATTACACTGGTGGCTAGACGCCAAAAAAACTTCTATAAATGAAATTGGCTTTTAGGATTAGGTTTCTAACAGAGTTTTACTGTCTACCTAACTGGTGTAAGAGCTGTTGTCCACAGAGGTGTGAGCAAGGCTTACATCTTTCTCTGTCCCACTGCTCTTTTTCTATATCGTAGAAATTCATATCTTTAATCATTTTTCAACAAGAACATGAGTCGTATTCATTTTGAGGGTTACTTACCACTTGTTTGTGAGTGGCAATGTAATGTTCCATTTTATATTATATAGGAGAATTCCATCTTGTCTTTAATCTTTTCCCTTTTTTTTTTTTTTTTTTTTTTTTTTTTTTTTGTTAGCTGCCAAGGCAGGCCAGAGAATATCCTTGTTCATAATTACCACAAGATTTTTGTTCTCATATCAGCTGCTGTGATTAGGCATGGCAGATTCACTCACGAAAGCAGCAGCAGTTTCTGTCCTGCAGTAGGATTTTATGAAGACACTGGTAAGACTGACCTAATCTTTTGAGGGGATGCAGGATGCCTGAGTAATCAAACTTAAGTATTTATGATTGCTGCTATGTGTAGGCATTGCTGTGAATAGCATTATATATTCAAGTGAATTTGATAAACTTTAATGTAAGAAATTTTAAGCATGCAAGCATATGTATTCTAAAACACTGAAACAGAAAGGAACCTTATTTCAAGGACTGGCTTACTATTTCAACAGGAAGTTTGCATTTTCTGAATAAATATCTGATTTATAAACAAAAAATATAAGGTCGGATTCTTTACCAAGAGTTACAGTTAGTTTGGATTTGTTAAACTAAATACGCCTATAAGCTTCTTCTAGCATATCACTGTTCTTTGCAATAGTATCTCTTGTATCAGAATATTTTTAATAGTTAATTAAAATATATAGAAGTCTATTACCAAGCTTGATTTATAATGTTTTTTTAAGGTTTTGCAGAAACAGCACCAATGTAGCTGAAAAAAAAAAAGAAAAAAAAAAGAAGTTATTTTGATAACAATACTGAAAAAAAATATGTTGAAGACTTACTTTCAAACTTGAGAGTATCAGTGCAACTTCTTATGCAGTTATGCATCAATGCACTCCAAGACTGAATAATGAGCAAATAGTGATCAATATTGAGACCAACTAGAATGGCTATGCTCAGAATGTTTGTAATCCTTGAAAATAGAGTAAAACTTAGTAAAGCTTTACGTTTTAAGTATTTCTGGGTCAACAGTTTTCTTATAAATGCATATGTACACATGATATCGTAGTGGACTCCAGGAACTGTAACATGGCTGACAGATATTTCACTATGCAGGGACACCATAACCTTAATCATAACAGAGAAGTATAAAAACATAAACTTCCAAAATTAGTGGCGTTTAGTACACTTAGCTGACTAAGCACATATGTGACATCAATACAGCATGAGCAGACAAACAAAGGGACTAGGTGCACAAAAAAATCTAATTAGAATCTGGAGGGAAAGGAATAACAAGAGCAAAGAAAGAGACGACAAGGGGCTGAAACAGCAATGAAGGGGTTGAAAGTTAAAAAATAGTATTGTTAAATTTGTTATCTTAATTCATTCCTTTCATTCACACAGTTATGAGCAAGCTCTACTTCAGGTGAATACATGTTTCTAACCCGAACTCATACTTCTCTTAATAGACAAGGTTGTCCTACTTTAAGGATATCTTCCTGCTTATACCTGAGAATTAAAGGATGACACTGTACGTGGTACTTAAGCCTTATTTCTTACAAGAATTGAAAGAAGGAAGAATGCCTTTCTCTCAAAGTATCTAAGTTCTGGCTTAGAGTAGCAGAGTTCAACTCTTGCCAGATTTTCTGTGTGATATTTACCTTTCACAGTCAGTAACTGTTTGCTTCTCATTTGTAAATGCTCACCTTGAGATTCTGGGAACTAAGATGAGGAAGATCTGAGCAGCCACAGCTGCAACTAAGTAAATGGGTGCTGTGCTTCAATATGTAAATTGTTATGAGATGTGTAAAAAACAAACAAACAAACAAACAAACAAACAAAAGCACAACAAAACACAATTCAGGGCTGAAGTAGCTCTGAGTTGACTGTTGCCTGTGAACACGTGCTGTCTGTCTGTGAAATGGGATATGCTACCCTGTCACTTCAGAAAGGTTTTGCCAAGACAAATTAACCTTCCCAAAGCTCACAGAGCTTCAAGTAATGTGCACTGTAGGGAAGACGGTAAGGAAATGAATAATTCTGTATTCAGCTCAGGGTTTGTAAGAGATTATTCTTTTACATCACTGTTTCAAAGCTTGCTGAGGACACAGATGAACAAGTCCAAGCATGTCCTGGGCGAGGGTTGAGAAATCCTTTGTCTGGAGAACTTTGATGGACAAGTCCTGGGCAAGGGTTGTGAAATCCTTTGTCTGAGGAACACAGATGCGCAAGGCCAGGGGCAACGAGAGAGAGATAAGCTGCAGCTTAATGGCCATGAAGCGGTCTTTTGTGAGGGCTTATCTCGAGGAAGATGGCCATCTCAGGGGGTACTCACATGACTCTTGCTCAAGCACCCAGGAATGTCACGTAGGCAGAAAAAGAAGGATAAAAAAGGAAACCTACAACCATAAGGTTGAGGTTTTCTGGCAACAGATTCCTCATGAAGAAGAAGAGGTTTCTGACATGAGAAGCCTCATGACCTGCCTCTCTCCCTCCCGGACTTGCTCTGCGCTCCACCACGATGCTGAAGAAGAGCAAAGGTGTCTACCATCAGATTCCTCACTACGGAATTCCTGCATGCTGATGGACTTTCCTGGGCCTGCTACCTGAGTCCTGCTGCTTCCTCCTGGATCGGCTCAGCGACTTCTTCCTGCCACCTGCTTGCTGCCCAAGGCCGGCCACGCTGCTGCTCTCTCCCCTGCTGCTTCTGCCTCGGACCATCGAAACGTCGTGCAACGGGACCGCTGCTGGATCCTGATGGTGACTATCCCCACTTTACACAATTCTTGCTTCTTTCTTATCTTTTCTATTGCCCTCCTTCCTTTCCCCATCTCCCTGATTAGGGTTTATAATAAACTGGTTGGACCAGTTTTTTAATCACATGCTGGGTATACAGATATTAAAAGAACCTCATCTCCCTCCTATAAATTGGAGTGAGACAGGGTTTGAATAGTGTGCATGAGTGACGCCTAGGGACACAATAAAAATAACCAAAATATCAAAGACAATAATTACTCAAATTCCATTCTTCATATACCCATAATGATGTGAGGGAAGGAGCTAGATAAAATCCCCACATTATGATGCATTTAAAGAATGCATGATGTTGCATATGAACAGAGACAAGTCTAATTCTTGTTTTGTTAAAACAGCAAACTATTTTTAGAACTGCCTATACTTTGGGATTATGGAAAACATGCAAAGTTCAACATTCAATTCAAAAGTCTTGATGCTGTATTTCTTTTGTTATGAACCTCTACTTTTTTTTTTTTTTTGCTCTTTTATTTCTTCCACTCTTCTTTTCTTAATTATTTTTTCCTTCTTTTATTTCCCATTTCGTTTATAACCATAATAGTTTAGAAGTATATTTACAATATGATAAATTCATACTTATGGTATACGTCATTTTTTTCTAAATCATATATTCATAGCACTTTAGCAAGACCAAAACCAAGATGCAGAAATTCTGTTGTTGGATTTTATGCCATCTTAACCATGGATAGCCGGACCTCATCTTACTCTATAGATCCTTCACGATCTTCATAGCCCTTGTTTGCACTCTCTGTTATTTTCACATCCTTATATTTTGATGTCCAAATCTACAGACAATACTCAAGCTGAGCTCATACCAGCACAGAGTAGAGTGGGACAATCCTTTCCCTCTTTCAGATGGTAGTGCTATGCTTGATATGCAGTTGGCCCTTTTGGCTTCCACAGCACATTGTTAACTCATATTCATCTTGCCTTAACCATTACCTGTAGATTTCTTTGCATGGGGCAGCTCTCCACTCTTCTGTCCCCCATTCTCTGCATATATCCAGTGTTGCCTCATTCCAGGTGCAATTGCTTGTGTTAAACTTCTTGTCACTTATGATTGTCCAGCCCTTTAGTTTGTCAAGATTTCTGAACAAGACTTCTCCACTCTCCAGGGAGCTCCTCTTAATTTAATATTGTCTACAAAGTTAGTATGCATTTGAATCCTGCATCCAGACAAAAACTGTAAAGAGAACTCACACTAATTAATCCCACTAGTTACTGTCAGACAGATCAGGAATCTTAGGATCTGTGATTTTGATGAACTAAGAACTATGTGCAAAAGAGAGTACTTTGTTATCTTAATAAAATAATGCAGGAATATTTACTAGAGTAAATATTTACTTATTTTTTTCTCCTATTAAGTTTTTATTTTTTTTCCCTACATTCACTGTCACAGACATATTGGGTGTAACCACATGCTGAAATGGCAGCAAAGAAAGCAAAATATGTGTAATGTGTTATTCTTCAGTTTGGATTTTTACAATGAATCAATGGTACAGAGAAAAAACCTTAGGGGAAGAACCAACAAAATTTTTTCTTGCAAGATATCTTCCTTATTTAGCACTTGAAAGTACTACTACTGTTGTTGCATAATAGGCATTATCTGTTTCTTTGTCTCTAAAACAAAGTCAGTTTGTTCAAATAAGTCTTTATGAACCATACCACTTATTTTGTTAGCTTGCAATTCCTTATTGCCTGTCAATTAAGTCTTATGGGTGTACACAATTTGTATAAAGTTTAACTATGTTAGACTTACGAATTTCTGCATACCATAATAGTTGTAATTTGGAAAAATCTCAGTCTGTGCCAAAATCCAGTTATGAAACAGGTGTCTATATTAGGTCTTTTATAGATTTTTGGTGTGTATTTTTAATCCGTACTGTATCTTGCCCGTTTTGTGGACTTTTATTTAGGGAAGGAAATGGTGAGGAACTGCTTGTATCTTTTGCTGTCATGCTGGGAAACTCAGAGAGTCAGTTTAAATTGTAGTTGAGGCACACTACAAAAGGTTCCATCATTGTCTGTATTCAGATAGGTCAAGATCAATGCACCGTATTTACAATTATTCATGCAGAAAATTCTGAAGTACTTAGGAAAGTTTTAATTTTCAGAATTAAATTCCTTTTGATTCTACAAAAAACAAAACAACAACAACAAAAAAAAACACTAAAACTTCATGTAGTTTTAAAAGCAACAGTGGATATCTTTCAAAGGATATCTTTCTTAATAAAGCCATATGGTAAACTATGGCTAGCTTGATTTAATAAAACTGTAAACTTCCGTTACGCTGATGATTACAGCACATGCAAGAACTCCAAAATAGAGGAGAATGTATCAGCAATGGATATTACACATCTCTTTGAGCTAAGCCAGTGGCAATGCAAAATATATAATATAATGACCTTTTAACATATTGGAAATCTTCACAGAAGAGATGTTGGAAAAAACTGGAATAGCTGCAGCTATTTGTATATTTGCATACTTTTTTTTTCATCAGTAAGTAAATCCATTTTCATCATTTTAAGTACAGGAGCCTCTTTTTATATAGATCTTTTGTTATTGTTGTTGTTGTTATTGAAACAGGTAACATAACAATTTCATGTTTTGAAAGGAACTATTTTCTTGAGATAGAAAAAGTAAGAAACCTAATCTTTGACCCTGCACTTTATTTTATCATATACAATCACCTTTGAAATATTGATTTTCAGGTAGGTTTGGTAACTATCAAGCTACCTTCACAATGCAAGACCAAGAAGGCACAAGGGACAGAAAGATTTAGAAATGATTGCAAACTGGGAAAGTTTCTGTTGCGAACCTAGCTGATAGGCAGTAGTCCTCCAGAGCTTAGTTTTCATTTTCATCTGAGGGTTTTGTTTTGTTTTGTTTTGTTTTGTTTTGTTTTGTTTTTAAAGAAATTACTTAAGCTTTGAAATATTAATATGAGAAACAATTAAGTTGTTTTTATTTTTTATTTTTCCCAGCTTCTCTAAATTTTACATTTTACTGCCTTGTCCATCTAATGAATCAATAAGCAGAGGTTTCATCATTTAAAAAACATCTTCATTCTGGGAAAGAAATTATATCCTCAGAATAAAGTGTGAATAAGGATGACAAAATTTATCTTCCTAGCATTCTTCATAATAACTGTACTGTTAACCAGTAATTTCCATGGAATCACAATCTACAGTCTAGATTTCAGGAATTATTTATCAATTATTCACTTTCTACAACATTCAAAATGAGATTTAAAAAGGTAAAAAAGCTTTCAATTTTAATTGATTGATCCTACAATAAAAGGATTTGTTCTTTGAAAAGTAAGTAAACTTTTGATTGGTTAAGAATCAAGAATTAATCATCTTTCGCACAGAAAAATTATTAAGGACTGTTCATGATTTAGCATTATGACAACAGAAATATTAAATAAAATCTACTGGAGATGAGAGAGAAGTGGAACCACATTGAAACGTGAACATGTTCATGATTAATTTTAGTATTTGTTCATTAGAAATGATTGACAGATTGCTTTATTTTTCAAGATTACATATCAGTAAAATTTAACTTCAGCATGTTTCTTACTTTTTCTTTCTTTCCTTCTTTCTTTCGTTTTTTTTTTTTTTTTTTTTTTTTTTCTTTCCCTTAAGGTTTATGTTTTAGGAATATAATTCAGAATACTGTTATACAAAATAAACCATAAAATAAAGTCATTAAAATATCTTCCTGTCTCAGGGACATTCCTAATATATCTCCATTTTCAACTTGACACAAAGCTGACAATTCATTGGGAGTCTCTTATTTAACTTCAGTAGCCTAGCATTTACAGCTTCTGTGTAAAGAATGATGTTGATCAAAAAAAAATCCCATCTGCGTCTCTGATCTGGACATTGTCAGTGTGCTTTTTCTCAGAATCAGACTCTTTTAAATAATTCTAAGAAAAAAATAATTAAACAGCTTATATAAAGATATAATTGCTCGACTGGTTAGTCAATCTGTCCTTGACGTGTGAGGTCAGGAAGTTCCATATATTTTGAGTATGATGAAAAAGCTTTCCAGACATATAAAACTTGTTCTGAATTCCCATGCAATTGAACTGGAATGAAATTTTTGGTATCTTTTAGTTATTGCTTGTTTTTCTTCACTAATTCTTAAGAATCCCATTTCTTTTAGAGTAACACAGTGTTAGGTATCTAAGAAATACCATTTGTAGACAAATAGCTTTTCCAATGATTCTTTCCTCATCTCAATTGCTAGTTTGTGATCTTGGCAGGGTAAGAAAGAAAGTGACATGAAATAAGTCTTCCAAATCTCTGCTGTTTATTTTGCTTCTTCTTTTATTTTCTCCTCCCCCCCGCCCCCCCACCTTTTCTTTTTTTTTTAACCTGACTAATGGGAGCAATTCTTGGATAGAGGAAATATAAAAAGCTGCATACGAGCCCTATCATTGCACAGCAAGCATGACTGAAAGTACCCTTCTTTGAAAAACTTGTAAAGGATATAATTCAGAAGCCAGGAGGGGTGACCTGTGAGAAGAAACTGAATTCAGCATGTTGTGTAACCAAAAAAAGTATGGCCTTTCATTGTTTAATATTCCTAGCAGTAAAGTAATCTACTTAGATACTAAGCAACACATGGTGGGGCATATAATTAAGTGAAGTCTGAGAATTATTATGCAAGTATAGCACAGCATAATGAGGAACTCTCTCTATATATTCCTCATTTTGTCATTAAGTGCAAAATTAAAATGTGAAGATAATGTGTCTGTTGAAAATGGAGGGAACCTGTATTTAGAAATTTAAAAGAAAAAGATTATTTTTTAACTTATTCTATGGAATATTACCATTTCATAATTTATTTAAGTAAAATAAAGTTTTATTTATTAAGGACTTAATGTACTTTTGAAAGACAGATAGAAGTTCCATTGATCTAAATAGAAACTGGATCAGCCTCTCTGTTGAAATATTGATGTTTCTCTGTTTTCACACAAATGTCATAATTATTCTGAAAACCGCAGTACATGCTAGTTAAAGATAAGGCATAAAAAAATAGAGGTAAGATCTTACACCAGCTTTGATCAGCCCTTTCCAGATCATTCAGAACTTGCAAAACATGTAAGAGTTGATTAATTAATCGTCTAAATTAATTAGTTTAAATGGTAGTTCATTGAAGAGTTCTGAATTTTTGCAGTTAGCTCTTTTAACAAGCTGATCAAGTGACTTCAAAGTCATTGATTTTTGACCAAAGCTGTTTTGGCTACTATTCCTGAGCTGGAAGTGCAGGTTGAGTGTTATAGCAGCCTACAAATATTGCAACTCAAATCCCTGACTAAAAACAGGCCAAAAGGGACTGCTGACACCAGCTCATGTCTCAGTGGAGCAGAAGATTTATACTGAACTTATTTCTTATCTTCTTTTTCTCAGAATCCATGATACCCATCTTGTGGATCTTTGTCATGTACAGCTATTCCATTCTAAGTGAGAAGGTTTGGCATTCTAATCAGTTCTGAGAAAGCCAGAGGCAAATTCTGTTGAACTGACAAATGAAAGAAAAAACAACCCAGAAAGAGATTTTATTTGTAAATTCTTCCGAGATCAAACTGTGTGTTGTTAATTTGCTTGACCTGTGTTGAGTAGTAGAATCAGAGAAGGAGAAAGAAAAGAAACTGGGCTTTACTTCTGGTGGGAATAATTGCATTAAAGTCATAATTACTGAGAGTTTTGTTCTATTTAACATTCTTGGCTTAGAAGAAGATATTGTATCTTGTGGATTTCAACTTAAGGCTGTTCATGAAGAACAACTCTAGTGTGGTTGTAAAATCTTTTTTTTCTGACACTGCAAAAGACAACAAGAGAATTTGATTAATAGAGTATTTGAAAGTCTGAGAAGATTTACTGTTGAAGATAATTCTCTAATACTGATATGTATCTTTAGTAGAAATGAGTTTTTCTTTCCTTACACGTGGTTTGTTTCCAGAGGTAACCCATTATTTTAACTTCATCCCTGTCCTTGCACTGTTGGTACAGGAGTTATGAAAGCACCATCTCCAAGCCATGATTTGGTGATGATATTTGAATCTTTCACACTGTTCAGAAACAAGGGAGCAATTCAACTGCCCATGCAAAAGTTGTCTACTGTTATTATTAGATTGCCGAGTTGTATGAATCCTTCTTTGCTTTCTGGCTCAAAGATTGCTTTCTGAGGTATTTCTTGTGGTAAGACTCTAGGAGATGAGAGATGAGTGTTGCCCTGTGGCAATCAACATCACTGTCTGGACAATTCTACATTTGAAAGCATTTCTTTGTAGCTGTTTGCCTTCGGAAGGGAGTGCACTGGACTGTTTACTGGCAGAAGATTTAGCCTGTGACCAAATAACTCCAGCTTGCTATGGGCAACTGGGGGATGATGCCATTGTATCCTGTGAAGGCAAGATACAAGTTGGCGCCTCCCTTCTCCCTCTTATCTGCTGGCAAGATCAGGAAGATAGGAACAAAGAAGTTTCTGCTGAGTTCCCAGAGCCAGAAGCTGTCACTTCAAGGAGACTTGGCTCAACCACTTTGGACTTATAAATAAGTTTGTACTACCATTGAAAAGGGGCCATCATCGCTGTGATCACCGTCGTTGTCAACAGAACAACAATGCCTGATGACCCACCACTACTGAAGATCAATGACTGAACTATGTACCACGATCCATGGTGGTGACTATCTCCCTCTTGCTTCCTATAAAGACTCCTTGCTTCTTCTTTCCTATCTTTTCTATTGCCCTCCTTCCCTTTCCCATTACCCTAATTCATAATAGTGCCCGTTCTCCCCTTCCTCATCTCCCTGATTAAGATTTATAATAAACTGGTTGGACCAACATTTGAACCGTTGTTTCTTAATCTCACGCCGGGTATACAGATGTTAAAAAGAACCTTCTCTCCCTCCTATAAACTGGAGCGAGACACTAGTCTGTCTCATACATTTGCCAGGGACTAACAGATACATGAAAGAATTTAGACTAGTCCTGCACCTTTTAGAGAATGTAGCTGTGGGTGAATAATTTAAGGTGCCTAAATGACACTGGATTTCGGTGCATAAGCAATAAATATCCTCATAAGAATTCCATAGATTCCTCAATTCTTCTGCAAAATAAGATTTTAAGAGAAAGAAATTAACTTTTATCTATGCTCACATAATCACTTAATTAGATGAAAAGTTTTATAGCAGAGTATAAATATAGGAATCCATGAAAAAGCAAATGAAACCCTGTTGGAAAAATATTGTTTTTCTGAGAAGTCTCTTGATTCTGTCCTTAAATCTACAATATCAAACTTTAGTGACGATTCGGGAAAAATTATTCTTCTGATGTTAAGATCAAGTGACCCTACATTCTGTCTGTTGTAGACAGAGAAAAACATAGATAAGGTGACCAGAGCACAGAATCATTTACATCTTTACAAGTAGAAAAGTATGCTACATAATGTAGAAAACAAGTTGGCTGATCCTGCTGTTCATGTCTGACAACGTCACCCATAAACATTAGGAAGAAGTTACCTGCCAAGAAAGCTCAGTTTACATTGCTTGCCACATCTTTACAACTGGAACTGAAAGGTTTTTTTGCTTTCTTTCTTTTTTTTTCTTTTTTTTTTTCCTTAATAACAAGAGAAAAGTCTGCCTTCTCTTGAATCTGAAGTAGGACAATGAGTCATTCTAGTTCTTTGTACTATTGGAGCTGAGACATCACAGAGGACACTGCTCTGTTCACTCTATAAAATCAAAGGGGATGTTGCAGGAGTAATTCTTTTTAGTGCCAGAATAAGTGCTGCAGTGGTAGTTACTACATAACTCACAGTGCTGCTACACACAGTTGACCCCTGGGGAGCATTTAGTAAATTCTAACAATCTGGGAAAGCACAGAGTGAAGAAAAATGGAAATGCCTTCTAAACACACTGGTCTGATTACTGCAGGTATCTCAAAGATGATAAGGAGGTTGAAAGGCGTTCTGTTGCTCCAAAATAACATCACTTCCTGCACTTAGCAGTGCAAGAAGGTAATTCTGTTTTTCATCTTGAAAAGCACAAAGTGGTGTTTGCAGAATTACACAATCCCTCAGCAGCCCTTGGGGAGAGTGCAGAGGAAGAGAGAAGGATGACTTCCACAGTACATTTCTGAAATGATGCAGATTTCTCTGCTACTGTCCCAAAGACCATATTGGCAACATTCATTAGATGTGTGACCTCAGCACCATTATGTTCCAACTCTATTCCAAAAAGAGTAGAGTTAAACTCAAATAGTTAAAGAGAACTAACTACAGACACAATAAAGGGCTAGTCTCAGTCCTCTGTGATACTTTTATATGCTGATCTCAAATGTCCACAACTAATGGGAAAACACCAAATCACCGTATGACATTTTTTCTATTGTCAGCTATGTGGATGTCAAAATGCAGTTTTATAAACTTACAGTTTATAAACCAACAGTTTATTTAACCTACAGTTGAATCTGCTGGTTGAATACTGCCAGATAAGCACTTGTTGTCACTCAGCTGTAATTCAGGTTCTGGTATTATCTTTTTTTTTTTCATTGGGAATACTGCATATAATCTGTCCATTATCAATTTTTTTTGTTAAGGATGATAACTTTTTCTAAAAAGTTATAGAATTCACAAAAGAAAGCTTATGCATTTGCCCTAAGTTGAACTTGTAAGTGTTTGGTGATTGAAGAACAGAGTAATTACTTTGATGTGAAGGTGAATCTGTAAAAGACACATAGCTTTCCTGATGCAGTACTGTACATTCGGGAAGTGCCATATGTCGTGGCAATTGTAAGTAAAGGACATAGCCTTGTTGGCTTTAGTGGAAATTGACTATAGAGGAAGAAACAGAGTTTGCGTCCTGTGTAATTTTAGTATTGAAAATACAGAGAGATTGAAAAATATCAGCAGTATTTTTCTTTCTTTTTTTTTTTTTTTTTTCAGAAGTCTTTCTCTTCCACACTTCAGAAGAGTAATGAACAGCAAAATGGTTTCTCCAAAAAGCAAAGATAAACTCTCATCTACTAAGCATGTTTTGGTTTGGATTAACTTTCAAGTTGTTTTGTAAGCATGACTTTCTCTCAAGTTGTTTTTCTACAAGTAGTTATAAAAATCTACCACGGTTTTTTCACAAAGCAAATTCTTTGAAAGTATATAGGTTATCTTTTTTTTTTTTTTCTTTTTTAATCCTGTTTCTATCTCTATTTATATTTAATTTTTATTTTTTACACCCTTAGAATAGCAGCCATTTAGACCTCTTTAAAAGTAAACAGTAGAAGCACATCAAGTCTTTTCTTATAATTTTTTCTCCTCTCTTTCTGAATCTATTGCCTCCAACACCACAAATAAGAGACTAAGGAAAGGAAGAAAAAACTTGCATAGCAACATCTGCAGTCCTGCCTTTAGTCACACTTCCGTAGTTTAAGGTGGCATGCATTACTGAAGAGTGTCCAGCACCGTTAAGTAAATATGTGCCACTCAAATAAATAACTAACAACAATCTTCTATGTATTCCAGAGAAGTGTTTATAACAATCTACATGCAACCTGGTTTTCATTATTCAGCTCTACTTTCCTATTTTCAGGAAACATTTTTAGCAAATTTGTTAGAAAAACAAGAAATAATCAGAGAGAGGTAAAAAATGGCATTAATTGTTGAACCATGAGAGCAGATTGAAGACGAATATTTGGATATATCTATCTACTTTCAATTTTGAGATCAGTAAAGTAGCAGATACCATTAGATTTTGAGTGTCTACTTTCAGGCATAAAGCTTAAATTACTGTGTTCATATTGCATAAAGCCATAGTTATTAACTAGGACTTGATTACCCAGTATAAATTAATTTAAGAAAATTTTCCCTTTATTGCAACCTGACACAAGAAATCTGCAACAATATTTAATAAATTATAACTTGAGTAATTCCCCATTAACTGCATAATTTCTCTCATATATTCTTCTCTAAGTTGTCCCACCATACATTTTACTGCTTATAAGTTAGGTTTATTATCATGGATTGAACAGTGTTTGAAATTTAAAACAGAAAGCTTTTGGGTATGATATATAGTTTCTCCTCCTCTCCACGATTACCTGATAATGGTCAGTCATTCACAATTTCCTTAAATTCTCGTCATCTAGATAGTATCTGCCTGCATGTTTTTTGTTGTATTGTTACTAACCTGACCTACTTGCAAGATTCAATTATTCCAAAGTTATGCTGTCAAACCTTACTAACCATATCAGTTAGATAACGCTTCCTAAATCATTTAAGTTTTGATATCGCAGCAGATTCTATGGACTTTGGTAAGGAGTTTAAAATGAAATGCTCAACACTGAACCATATGGAAAAAAAAGGACAGGTGGCATACCTTCAGAGAGTATTTTTTTTGTTATTTTTTAAAAAGGTTTTAAAGACTTTTTAATTTTTTCCAAATTTCTTTCAGAGGAAAATTCTTTCTTTCTTTAGTCTAAAAATGACTGTAACATTTTTGCGTGTACTTGTGTATACATGTATGTGAGGAGAAAATAGATATGCATATGTTCTGAGCAATATTGCTGGAGCTTTCTCTGTGCCGGGGGCTTCCAGATATAATGCCCAATATTTATATACAAATACCTTGTATTCTATTATTTCATCTAGGAGATGAAATAATCATTTTTCAAACATTTTTTTTTCTGTATATGGTCTATGTCAGAGAATCTTTCACTCATAATAGAAACAATGGATGTAAGTTTGGATGCTAGCAATATCTGAGCTTTTAGAAAACTTGACAAATATTCACTGTTTTGAGCCTCACACAGCAATTGATGACTTGATTTGTTCAGTATCTCTCATTCTTTAATATGTAAGATTCAGGATAATATGCCTTTTGAACCAAAGGGCTTCAAACACACCGCCCCATCCTGTAAAGAATGTGCGCTGAACAAGACTGCAGACTGTTTTGGATCAACATATTTGTTACGGTTCTCAACTGTGGACTTTAGAAACATGTTGCCATAAGATATTATGAAGTAAAAAAGAAAAGGCATGGGTGGATGAATCGTTAAGCTGCTCATCACTGCGAGATAGCAATGCCAGTCCATATCTTACTGTCTCTTACACTCCTTAAGCAACATCTTCTAACCACTGTAAGACATGATGCTTGGTGATCTTTGGTCTGCTCCAGCACAATCTCCTCTGTGTTCTTAATGATAGAGCCCTGTGCCCTTTTATAGCACAGGACTTGACTTCAGTCTCTGAGAGGGTGGGCTAAATTTTGGTTACAAAGTGTCTTGGAGGAACAAGGAGGCTGCTTCTTCAGGGCACCCTGCCTCTGTTGAACAAAAGCTGAAACTCATACCCCAATGAAGTAATACTACAAACGTTACCTCACAGCTAGGTCACTAAAAGGTCAGTTTCTATATCTGTCCCTGACACCATAGCAGAATTTTTGCCTGATGCTAGGCAAGCTACTTAAAACACATATTCTAATTTCTAATGACCTTTACAATTTGTCTAAGACCTGCATTTGATACTTCATGGGATGAATTCTCCAAATACAAAAGAGGCTATTGCTGATAGATTAGAGTGAAGGTTGCTGTCTTTGGAAGCTGTGACTCAAACAGTGTAGAACATACTGAGTGTTTGAGTCTGAGTCATTGCAGAAAACTCTCTCCTCAAATTGGTGATTTTTAATTTTAGTGCTTTAGACACCTAGTGTAAGATGAGTATAGTATAAAAGTCATACTTCATAGGAAGTTGTAATAATAAGTGGATTACTGTTCATGAAATACAGTCATGGGCAACAAAGAGAAGTCTAAACAAATGTCTTCAAAGGAGAACTTAAACAATGTAGTACAAATCACACTTCACAAAACAGAAGATTTTTTTTAAAAACATTGTTTTTCTGAATTTAATCCACTCTTGTACTGAGTAAGGAAGAGGTCATATATGACTATCTGACCAAGAAGTGAAAATCTAGGGCTGAATTGATGCTACAGAGGTGATTTTTCTGTGTACCCATCATTTGCTTACATTTCTCATCATAGTGTGCATGTGTACAATAATTCATGAATGTAAATATGAAAATAAGGCTAGATTTGCACATAAAACTCTCAATAACTTTAAAAAAATCTAATGACCTTATTTGATTTTGTGATTTTATTTTATTTTATTATTTGTTTTATGTTTCTTTCCAAAGATAAGGTACATTGAAATTTGAGAGCCAGGTTGATAATATCTGATTTTAAGAATAACAAATGATGTGTTGGCTGCTTGAGGTAGTGGGACTCTAGAATAACCTCATGTCACCAGTTATCTACCAAAGATTTTTGAGATAGATACCACATTATTTCAGTGCCAAAACATTCTGCTGATATTTTCTATACATTAACTGATGATTTTTACATAAACATTCTGTAGCCTTAAGATATATCTCTAAAAAGAATTTAGGGTACAAAATTAGAGACAAATAACTATATGTTTTCATCCAAATAATATGTACAAAAAAGGCAGCTTCAGCAAATCACAGAATCACCAAATCACCAAAGTTGGAAAAGACATGCAAGATCATCCAATCCAACTGTTCACCTACCACCAATATTTCTGTGCTAAACCATGTCTCTTAGTAGTATAACATCTAAATGTTTTTTGAATACCTCCAGGGACAGTGACTCCACCACCTCCCTAGGGAGCCCATTCCAGTGCCTAATTACTCTTTTGGAGAAGAAATTTTTCCTAACATCCAACTTGAGGCCACTCCCTCTAGTACTATTGACAGTTACACAGGATGAGAGTTTGACCTCAACTTGCCACAGTCTCCTTTCACGTAGTTGTAGAGAACGATGAGATCTCCTCTGAACCTCCCCTTCTCCAGACTAATCATTCAGCCACTTCTCATAAGGCTTGTTCTCCAATCCCATCACTAGCTCCATTGCCATTCTCTGATCATGCGTCAGGGCCACAGTACCTTTCTTGTGGTGAGGGACCCAAAACCAAACGCAGTACTCAAGGCATGGCCTCACCAGTGCTGAGTACAGAAGGGTGATCACTTCTGTGCTCCTGCTGGAAACAATGTTTCTGAAGCCAAGATGCCATGCTGTCTCATATTCAACTGAGTGTCAGCCAACATTCCCAGGTCCGTTTCCCCTGTACTGTCTTCCAACAACTCTGACCCAAGCCTGTAGAGCTGCCTGGTACTCTTATGGCCAAAGTGCAAGACCCAGTACTTGATCTTGTCAAAATTCATTCCCTTGGCCTTTACTCAGCTATCCAGCTTGCCCAGATCCATCTATGGGGTCTTCCTACCCCCAGTCACATTGACACTTCTTGCTAACTTGGTGTCATCTGCAAACTGACTGAGAGTCCACTCAACTCCCTTGTCCAGGTCATCAATAAAGATATGGAATGGGACAGGCCCAAGTACCAACCCCTGGGGAGAACCTCTCACTACAGGTCACCACCTGGATTTATCTCCATTCACCACCACGACTCTCTGGGCCCAGCCATGCAGCCAGTTCTTTACCCAACAAAGAATGTACCTGCCGAAGCCATTGGCCAACAGCTTTTCCAGGAGAATACTGTGGGAGACAATGTCAAAGGCTTTGCTGAAGTTTAGTTAGACAATGTCAAGATCCTTTCCCTTAGCTACCCAGTGAATAACTCAATCACAGAAGGAAGTCATGTTGGTCAATGAGGACCTGCCTTACATGAATCCATGCTTGCTAGGCTTGATCCCTTGGTTGCCTCACACATGCTGTATGATCTCCCTCAGGATGATCTACTCCATAACCTTTCCTGACTCTGAGGTTATGCTGATGGTCTTTAGCTCCCCAGATCCTCCTTATGACTCTTCCTGTTGATCGTTGTCACATTGGCAAGCCTCCAATCCTCTGAGACTTCTGTGGTTTACCAGGAATTCTGATAGATGTTCAAAGTATCTTGGCAATCACCTCCACCAGCTCCCTTAGCACCGTTGTGTGGATCCCATCTGGCCCCATGGACCTCTGTCAGTCCAGGTGGTAGTAGGTCTCAAGCTGTTTCCTTCTGAATAGTGGGGAGTTTATTCTGCTCCTCATCCCAGGCTTCCTGGTCAGGGGATTGAGAACCACGAGGATAGCTGAGCTGACTTTTAAAGACAGATGTAAAGAAGGTGTTGAGAACCTGTCTTTTCCTTATCCTTTGTGGTCTCATTCCTCACTGCATCTGGTAAAGCATAGAGATTCTCCATAGCCCTTCTCTCACTGTTAATATATTCGTAAAAAAGATTTTTGTTCTCTTTTACCCCAGTGGACAAGTTGAGTTCAAGCTGGACTTTTGCCTTCCTAATTTTCTCCCTGCATATCTTAACAGCTTCTTTGTACTGTCCCTGAGTTCTGTGTCCCCCCTCCTACATGTAGTAGATTCTCTTTTAATCTCAGAGTCTCAGTCTCCTGTTCATCCATCCACTGGATCTTCTTCCCCACCAACTCATCTTGTGGCACAGGGGCATAGTCTGCTCCTCTACTTTTAAGACTTCCTGCTTGAGGTGATCAGCTTTCCTTGACTTTACCCTTCAGGAAAATCCCAAAAGACCCTCTCTACCAGGGTCCTGAATAGTTTGAAGTATGCCCTGTGGAAGTACAAGGTAGCTACCACCATCCCCTCTTCTGATTTCACCAAGAATCAAGAACTCTACCATTTCATGGTCACTCCATCCAAGACATTCCTGGTCTCCACATCTTCCACCAGTCCTTCTCTGTGAACAACAGGTCTAGCAGGGCAGTTCTCCTGGTAGGCTCTCTTATCAGGTGCATCAGAAAGTTATCTTCCATACACTCAAGAAACCTCTTAGATTGCTTCTGTGTTATATTGTATTGTATTTCTAATACACATCTGAAGCTGAATCAGAAACATAAAAAAGGAATTCATAGAATGGAGTGTGATGGAGACAAGATTTAGAACAGTTTGCTCAGGTATGTCAGATGCTGGGCACATTTTTTCAAGAGTATGACCTACTGTAACCCACTATTCCAATTTTATTTTCTTGCTTTAGCACATATTCAAACATGGAAGATTCTGTATTACCCCAAAATCTGTTAGGAGAGGAAGAAACAGTCTTTATGTTTCTATAGCTGATTTAAGAGCCGTTATTGGAATTTTGATCTATTGTGAACTACAAGCTTTCCACAGATAAACCACCAAAGTTCTATTGCATATCACTTTGTACACTCCCTATCTACAAAGTCAAAGAAATGAAGTAGAACTGTTACAAAAAAAAAAAAAGACAAGTAGAGGAAAGAAAGAAAATCCTGGAATAGTTGTCAGTTGTTTTGTTTTCTTTTGTTGTGTTTTGTTTTTCGGGGGGGATGATGGGAGGTGCTTAGTTTGCTTGATCTTTGTGCTTTCTAAGTCTCTATCTGTGTAAAACCTCCCAAGTATTTTAAAATAGAAATTAACAGTGTTTTTTACTTTTGTAGCCTTTGGGAGAAAAAGATTGATTATTATGAAGGGTAAAGGGTAGGGGATATTGGATTTGTGTGTGTGAAGAATTGATGGAAGAAAGCTCAACTGAAAAAGAAGAACGATTCTTACATTTAGTGCTGAAAGCAATAAAGGGTCATTTCTCAGCTAAGTACCTGTGAAAATTCTGATTCCCAGGTTCACAAACTTCCTTCTACAGCACAGCAAATTTATTGATTCCAGTGAGAAGATATTATTGCTGGGATCTTGTGATCACAATGTGAGGACTGATCTCTGGCAATTTGATCTGATAACTTGGAGGCCTCCAAAGGCTATTAGATTGACACTATACTGAAAACAACCTGAATTCTAAATACTGGAATTGCAGAAGCAGAATAAGAAAATAAATTAGTGTTTAATTAATGCATTTATTTCTAAGGTTTGTTTTCAAATGTTTCTTACTTTTTTGGCATGCTTTATTTTTTTCTGTGATTTAAATTTGACACAGAAGTTTTTAAGATTGAATTAAAATTGTGAGAAAGGGTATGCTTTTTCTGACGAAACACAGGGAAAAGAAAGTCATTACCTTATGTGGTTTTCCAGTTCATTTCATAGTAACTCAGTTAGTACTGTTTGGTGATGTAGAAGTTGGAAGAACAAAGTCCTTGGGTCTCAGCCTTTGCTTGGACTAGAAGGGGAAAACTGGTTGTGCTTTATCATTTTTAAGTGAATTTAAAAGCAAATTGCATACACATTTTTTTAGTTTGTTACTATAATGAATTGCCATGGTTTCTGATAATTACACGGTTTCTAGTAACTCAGATAAAGACATTTAGGCTATCTTAGGGCACAGAGCTATGAAGTCCACACTCTCTATTAAAAAGGGACAAGGCCCAGCATGAAGTACATCAAAGCATCAGATTTAGAGAATGTATGTGGTGAGGCATGGACTCCATTACTGTTGCAGAATGAAGGCCTTCACTGCAGATGCTTACAATCTTTTATACCCTTGTAGCAACCCCTTAGTTACATGTACCAACCAGGTGCCTCCTGTGTGTTGGTGTCTATTGCAAGTAGCTGCTGAGCTTGTCTACTCATTTGCAAGGTCTTTTGTTCATAATGTCTTTGCCCCACAAAGTTATAGTAATATATGTGGAGACTTGCATCACCCATGAGATCAGAACATTCTTAGAAGTAGTTGCTGATTCCATACACAGCATTTATGTCCTTTAGCTGGTTCTGGTACGAACCATGCAGCAATAACGATGGGAAAGTAAGTAGCAACAGACAGTTATGTCTCCAATACAAGTATTTGTACTATGCTAATAGGCTTTTTTTGATAGGAATTGCACATAGATAGGTAAATAGGTAGATAATTAATTAAATAGCTTGTGCTTACAACTTAAAAAAAAAATCAGAAACTAAAGCTATTGAGTAAATAGCAAAAACATCAGGTTTTTTTTTTATTATTATTACAAAGATGAATGTACGCAATTTCATTCATATGCATTCATAAAGTTGTAGCTAATTCAGAAAAGACTATCCTGAAGTAATGGGGATTATTATATTAGTGCAAATTTTTCACTTCAGAATAATTTCTGGTTTTTAAAAATATCTATCTGGAAATGTCACATGCCAAAAATACACATATTTCCCATTTCTCACTGACTCACAGATGGCTTCAGTTCCCCACTTTTATTCTTCTAAATGACATCAACATTTAAGAGAAAAATAACTGGAATAAATGTCTCCTTTCCTTTCCTTTCCTTTCCTTTCCTTTCCTTTCCTTTCCTTTCCTCTTCCTTTCCTTTCCTTTCCTTTCCTTTCCTTTCCTTTCCTTTCCTTTCCTTTCCTTTCCTTTCCTTTCCTTTCCTTTCCTTTCCTTTCCTTTCCTTTCCTTTCCTTCCCTTCCTTTCCTTTCCTTTCCTTTCCTTTCCTTTCCTTCCCTTCCTTCCCTTCCCTTCCCTTCCCTTCCCTTCCCTTCCCTTCCCTTCCCTTCCCTTCCCTTCCCTTCCCTTCCCTTCCCTTCCCTTCCCTTCCCTTCCCTTCCCTTCCCTTCCCTTCCCTTCCCTTCCCTTCCCTTCCCTTCCCTTCCTTCCCTTCCCTTCCCTTCCCTTCCCTTCCCTTCCCTTTCCCTTCCCTTTCCCTTTCCCTTTCCCTTTCCCTTTCCCTTTCCCTTTCCCTTCCCTTTCCCTTTCCCTTTCCCTTTCCCTTTCCCTTTTCCCTTTTCCCTTTCCCTTTCCCTTTCCTTTCCCTTTCCCTTTCCCTTTCCCTTTCCTTTCCCTTTCCCTTTCCCTTTCCCTTTCCCTTTCCTTTTCCTTTCCTTTCCTTTCCTTTCCTTTCCTTTCCTTTCCTTTCCTTTCCTTTCCTTTCCTTTCCTGACACATGGCCTTTTCTTTCTGTGTCTAAAAATGATTTTTTTATGATTCAGCTTGGAATCTGTTCTTCCCTTTTGTTACATCATCACTGGTAACAAATTATACTCTGTATCTGGAATTCATCTGACAGTTTTGCTGCTTATAAAGCTAAGAGAATTTAGCCAGAGTAAAATTCTGTACAATTCTTCAGAGTGTTAGCAGTGCTAACAGTCAAAACATTTGTTTCATTCAGTAATGTAAGTACATAAATGAATATGAGAATTACATAAGTTGGGTAAGAATATGGTGTATTTCATACTCATTTTTCAAGCTGCACTTGAAAGCTCTGAAACTGATGACATAGCAGTTTGACACCATCACTGCTTCAAGCCTTTTAACACCACTGCAGTATACATTAACACACTGGAATTTGCTGCAGAGTAGGGGATCACACTCAAAGCCTGAAGTAGCAAATTAAGTAGTTCAAAAAACATTGTCAGCAGCTAATCACCCTCGGGCAAGCATCTGTAGCTACTGAATTTCAATCAACCTTCTCCTTAATTAAGGAATATATATATATATATATATATGTAATATATATATGTTATATTTTAATAAAATATATATATATTAAAATATATTAAAAAGGTAAAAGGGCAGTTTTATGTACTAATAGCACTCAATATACAAATTGTATATTGCAACAAATCAATATAAAGAAAACAAGCACCCTGGAACTTCAGAAGCATGCTACAGTTCAGTGTATTTTATCACAACATTAATTCATAACAAAACATTATTATATTTTTCTCTTAGATTTTTCCTCAGATTTACTTTTCAGAGTGAAGAATAAATGTTTATTTTGACTTGGCTTAAACAAATGATCATGTGTACATATTGATGGTCATTTTGTTAGTATTAATTTTCTTATGAAAATGTTACATGTATGCATTTGTAACTGAATTATGTTTTGAATTTAATTATTTACCATTAAGTACAATTTCAGTGAGTACAATCTCAAGAATTCACCAAGAGCACAAGTACTTTGGATGTACATCCACTAAATATCCAAATCATATGTGTTTATAAACAGTATGGGATTCAGGAGGAGCAACGTAGCATTTGCAGTGATTCATTTTCATAATACAAAAGAACATACATTTTCTAGTAAAGTAGTATGGATTTTACTTCAGAATAGACCATGAATGCTTACAATCATGGGATCTTCTTACAAAGTGCCAAGATTATATCTGTTCTTACAGTCCTGTTGCTAGAACTAGGGAAGTGAAATAAATGAAAGAAGAGATGGCTATATGGTCATTCTGCAGAGCTATAGTGAGGAATCTCAGAGTGTAATACCTTTGTGCTGCCATCATTTAATCCCTGCTTTGTTCTAGATACAGCAGGAACACCTTTTCACTGAGGTGAATATAATCTTTTACAGTAAAAAACATTGATGCAGTTCTTTGTAGGAATCACCAGCAAATTAATTCTTTTACTTTTTTTGGTTCAGAATTTTTCATGTTTTTATTGTAGTGGACCATTACATTTCTAACTTTTTGTCTCCCCACTTCCTTATCTGAGGAATTATAAAGAATGGAATTATAGATAATAAAAGTAGAAATATTCCTAAATATTTCCAAGTCAGTCTGTTATCTCCAGGGAGGATAATATTATTTATAGTCCAATCTAGTCTGGACTCTTGTCCCACTCAAGAATGGCTTTTTACAACCTTCCTGAGAAATTGATTCCAATGTTTCCCAACGTACAAAAGGAAAATTATATATATAAACATATATTACTTACATATATATAATTTATATATATGAATCTAAGCAAGATTCATTTTATTTAAGTGAGCCCTGTTATGTTTTATTCTATCTCTAGTGGCATAAGAAATCATTTATTCTGTCCCTTTTGTCAGTGAAAATACTTGAGATCCGTGTCTTTTCCCTCATGTTCTCCTATCCCATTTTATACAAAACCAGCTCTTTCATCAGTAACTATATTTACTTAAAATACCTTGTCTTCTCTTACTCATGTTTGGCTCTTTATTTCGTTATTGGAAATTGTTGTTTTACAACTCCTCCTTAAATGAGTTTTCCTTACAAATGGCCTTAATACAGGAATATAAGCCAAAAAATTCTTTGAAGTAGTCCTTTCACATATGTGTATTTAAAGAAATTGCAGTCTTGTAGTGCAGAAAATTAATTATTTCTGTTGCTATTTATAGATGGTTGAAGTTGGTCTGTAAGCAATGGAGTTATGGACCACTGAAGAAAGTAGAGCATATTAGCAAACCTAAAATGGAATGCTTGTCATCTTGCTCCTGGTAAAGCCAAGTGGAAAGATGATTATAACAGCAAAGAAGATTGTTAGGCACTGTAAGAGCTCTGTGTGCGCCATTTTAACTGTAATTAAGTTGAAGTGTAAGTATTAGAGTCACCATAAGGGGACTAATAGTGGTTCTTTGTTTTGTCTGTTAAGATTTAATTAGAAAAACAATATAATTCTTGGATATGTTCTCTTTGCCTATAAAAAGATTTTCTAAACTAATAACCGGTAAGAATGAAAGCATCCTTTGTAACTTGGGTGTGGGAAATTGATAATAAAATACAGATCAGACTGGGATTACAGAAATTGTCTACAGGTTAATACAATGTAACTCATCTCTTTAACTTCAGAAGTCTTTACTGTAGACATTCTGTCAAAACTACAAATTGAAGTTTGTAGTCATTTATAATCACTTGAAAAAGAGGGTGTAATTTAAATATTTGCTTTGATATGAATTACAAATTTGACTCCACTGATCACCTTGACTGACTTTAAAATCACTTTATTGGCTCTAGAAGATACTTAAGGTGAGTGGTTCAGATGGAGATTTCCACTCACTATTTATACATCATTCAGATAGTCTGTTACACTCAAAATCTTATACTGACGAAAAGGAAACACACTTTAATGGAAAGCCAAGAATTTACTTTTACTCTAATTAAATTCTTATCAGTCTAAACAAATAGCTATTACTAAAGACCTAATTAGTACTTGGGGGCATAGGATAGGAAAGATTTACAGAGAGAGAAAAAAAGAAAAAGAAAAGGATACTATTCAGGAAAACAGCTTAAGAACAAGTAATCACAATATAGTTCAAATTTTATATCAACATTTTCTAATACCTACTCCCTTTGTCTGGAGTTATGTTCACTGAATGAAATTCCTTCTGAGTCTTAACATTAGCAGCTTCATCCTGACTGGACATTCATCAAGATATCTGTGGGAAATTGACAGTGTCACAGATTCTTCACCAGAAGAATACTGATGCTAATGATAGGAATCTTGCCTCTTCATTGTCAGAAAGTGAAACTGATGCAAATGACATTAATTTTATATATTTTCTAATGTGCTTTACACCTTAGTCCTTTTAAAATATATTTATCTGTAATTCCATGTCACATCTATATTTCTTACATGAAGTTCTAGATATACTGAATACTTGCTCATCATTCTCTTTTTGTCATTGAAAAATGTTTTGCCCAAACCTTTGGAGAGATATTTCTAGCTCTTGAGTCTTCAGAATTAATTTTTCTCTTACAAACATATGCCTTCATTCCTCTACACTGCATCCTCCATCCTCCCTTTCAAGGCTTCTGCTGTTATATGGGGTCTGCTTATCTATACTGTATCACTATGTTGGATCTATGAATATTTCACAGAATAGAATCATAGAATCATAGAGCTGTTTGATCTGGAAGGGGTATTTAAAGTTCACCTAGCTCAATTCCCCTGCAAAGAACAGGGATACCTACAGCTAGATCAGACAGAGCCCTGTCCAGCCCAACCCTGAACGTCTCCAAAGATAGTGATTCCACCATCTCTCTGGGCAACTTGCTCCTTAGCTGCACTATGTTATCATAAAATAAATAAATAAATAAATAAATAAATAAATAAATAAATAAATAAAAATTATTATCTAATCTGAATTTTCCCTCTTTTACACAGAGTCACATAATCACAGGATCACAGGGGCTGGAAGGAATCTCAAGAGATTTTTGAGTGCAACACCCCTTCTAAAGAAGATTCCCTTCAGTAGGTTACACAGGTAGACATCTACGCAGTCTCGAACATCTCCAGAGAAGGAGACACCACAACTTCTCTGGGCAACCTGTTCCAGTGCTCCAACATCTTACAGTAAAGCAGTTCTTCTACATGTTAGTATGGAACTTCCTTTGTTCAAGTTTTAGGCCATTACTGGCCTGGCCTCACTCATTTGCCTCCCAGCTTTCTTTAGATATTTATAAACATCAGATCCTCCCTCAGCCTTCTTTTTCCCAGGCTGAACAGACCTAATTTGCTCAGCTTTTCCTCATATCAGAGATGCTCCAGGCCCTTTATCATCTTTGTGGCTCTCCACTGGATTCCTTCTAGGATATCCCAGTCTTTTTTGAACTGGTGAGCCCAGAACTGGACACAGTAAATGTGGCCTCACTTTGCTTGACCACTCTCTTTTTAATGCACCCCAGTATATCATTGTCCTCCTTGGCCACAAGGGCACACTGCTGGCTCATGGCCAATCTTTGTTCACCAGGACTCCCCAGCTCCTTCTCCACAGAGATCCTCTCCAGCAGATCATCCCCTTATCTGTACTGATGCATGCAGTTACTCCTCCTTAGGTGCAAGATTCTACACTTGCTCTTGTTAAACTTCAGCAGGTTCATTCCTGCCAAACTCTCCAGTCTGTCCAAGTCTTGTTGAATGGTAGTAAAGTGTTCAGGTGTGTCAGCCAATCCTCCCAGCTTTGTATAATCAGCAAATTTGCTGAGGGTGTATTCTATCCCTTCATCCAGATCACTGATGAAGATGTTGAACAAGACCGGATCTAGCACCAACCCCTGGGGAACATTGCTAGTTACAGGCCTCCTACCAGACTCTGTACTGCTGATGATCACCCTCTGAGCTCTGTCAGCCAGTTCGCAGTCCAACTCACTGTCCACTCATCTATCCCACATTTTCTAAGTTTCATAACAAGGATGTTGTGGGATGCATTGTCAAATACCTTGCTGAAGTCAAGGTACACGACATCCACTGCTCACCCCCCATCTAACCAGCCAGTGATGACATCATAGAAGAATCAGGTTGGTCAAACATGATTTCCCCTTGGTGAAACCATGTTAACTACTACTAAATCCTTCTTCTCTTCCAATTGCTAGGAGATGGCATCCAGAATAAGTTTCTTTATCACCTTTCCAGGGAAGGAGGTGAAGCTGACTGGCCTGTAGTTTCCCAAATCCTCCTTGCTCTTTTTGAAGACTGGAGTGACACTGACTGTCCTTCAGTCTTCAGGCACCTCTCCTGTTTAGTTTGAAACCATTTCCCTTTGTTCTATCACAACAAACTGTGAAAAAGAGTCTGTTCCTTTCTTTCTCATAGTTCCCCTTCAGAAACTGACAGGCTGCTTTCAGGCTGAACAGCCCCAGCTTTTTCATCCTGTCCTTCTAGGGGAGGTGTTCCACCCCTTGTTCTGTGACCCTCCTCTGGATATACTCCAACAGGTCTGTGTGTCTCCAGTACTGATAACTCCACATCTGGATCCAGTTCTCCAGGTGAGATCTCACCAGCACAGAGTAGAGTGATAACAATTCATTTTGTACAGGATAACTGTTTATTACTATTATGTATATTAAAAATATACTTAGATAATTTATATATATATATGTATGAAAAATTAAATAAAGTATGTATAACTACCTGGTCATTGGACAAATTGCTGATGTAACTATACAACATAAAGTTTCAGGAATACCTATCACCATCATCAAAGAGTTTTTGACACACTTTGGTCCTATGGACAAGTGTGCCCCTGATCTTCTCTTATCCACCCATCAGTGGCTACCCATAGTTGAAGTAGCAGGAAGGACAGGAGTCTTAGGAGCAGGACATTATTTGGCTACTCAGATTGCTTAGATTATTGATGTCTAGAATAGTGAGGATCTTGAGCATCTATCTGCAGGTTTCAGAAATGGATTTGACAAATGCATAAATATTATGTTGCATTGAACTATTACTAGTAGCAATATTTTCAATTTTCTTCTTTAGTTGCTGAGCTACTCTTTATGCAGATTGCCCAGTATTAGCTTAATTTATCTATGCTATTCAGCAAATGAGACAACATGATTATTGCCAATAGCTCAAATATGAATTACTTCTTACCTGTGAAGTTGTGATGAAAAGATGGATCTGTAGGGACTGTTATGTTGAAAAACAGCTGGGATTTATAAGAGTTCCTCAGCTAGTTTAAGCGTGTATTCACTCATTTCATGAATGAAAAAAAAAATCTGATTCTGAGCTCTAAAGAGAAAAACAGTTCTTTATTCTGAAAAGCTTATGTAGTCTCTTATAAAGTGAACTCGGAGGAAGAATCAAATAAAAAGAAGGAAATAAGATTGTTTCCTTCCCCTTTTCTTGACTGTTGATGATCAAAAAGGATTCTGTGAAAAGAGTGTCCTAACATATGCAAAAAATAGAGTTAGAGTGGATATTTATTAATGGGAAAGATACTGTAGTGAGAGGAAGCCAGGAACTATTAAAAAGATGCAGCATGCACTACAAGTGAAGGAAGGACAGACAGCTCTGTTAGCATCTACCTGGCTTCTTCAACGAGGATATAGCACTGCCTGATGTGGTGTTTTACAGCTACCAGTTGCTGTGGGATACTGGTGGCTTTTGGTATGTCCAAAGAACATTTTCAAAAGGATAAGACCCATAGAATATGTGCCCAAAATGTTTTTGATCTCAGATGTATATTTTATGGTTTCTTTTTCTCTTGGAAATTTCATTCATTCCCAATTAGAAACAAATACACTCTTCCTGACAGATATAACTGACAGATGACTATAGAAAAACATTAAAATTTTACATCTGTGATAAGTAGTCTATACACTGCAGCAAAGGAAATGTCAAATATCAATTTTGACTTAACAGAAAGAGAGCAACGTGGAACTTTTCATTATGCAGTCAGGGCTACCCTTGCATTGTTTAACCCTCTTTTGTATGTTAATGCTTGCTTCCAGGGCTTTTCTAAAGATCTTGAGTAAGAGCATTTGCAGAGGAGTGATTACTAGAAGCTGGTACAATCTGGAAATCTTTATCTCTCTTTAAGGAAAAAAAAATAACAGTACAGAGTAAGGATGATGCTTCTGCTGGCCACCTACATAAGCAATCATAATTCAAAGTGTCTCTGAAGTAATTTTAATCCTTCTATTGAAGTTCTTATCTACTGTCTAGTTAGAACTACTCTGGTAACATTAAACTACCTTTTTTAATACAGTTGAAATGATTTTAACTCTAAATAAAAATCCAGTTTGATAGACCTATGTGCAATGCTACCCAGTTCTCTTTCAGGGCTGTTTTTCTAAAAATAGAAAGGAATGAACTCATTCTGAAAATATTTACATATGAAAATTGCCAAATTTACAAGTAAATGTCTGCCCTGTGGATATCTTGCATTAAGATTTAAGTGCAGCAGCGATAAATAAATGCACCCCGGATTAATGAACTTTGTTAAATATGACTAAAATGACAATGCATTGGCTCAGTTACAGTTAAATCTGCGAGAAGCCATTATGTTAATGAAATCATTAGAGCTGTGTTCATTGACATGTTACTTGAAAAGCTGTTTCACAAAACTCTTCACGTTTTGAGAATAAAACAGAGCTTGGAAATAATCATCTTTGAACATGAAAAGTTAGAAAATAGATAATGCAACAGACAGATATTAGAACTCTGTTTACTTCTGACGGTCAAGATTCAAGTGGTGTTAAGTGGTCGACAAAAATATTTAGGATGTTTTCATTATAAAATACAAATGAAGCATTAACGCATTTCCAAATTATTTTTTTCTCCTCCTGACTTAATGAATCTAGCATTTGACTCCTAACAAATATAACCTAATCCCAGTACCTTCCATTCTTTCTCTTCATTTCCTCCTACTACTTTAAGCATTTAATTATTGTTAAAACAAACAAACAAACAACAATAACAACAAAACAGCCACTGTGATTCCATAACAATATTGCATATATAACCATATTTCAATCTGCCACTTCTATGCACAGAAATCACAGGTGCTTGATTTCAGAGGTATACAGAAACTTTTCACAGAAAGGTGTTTATTTTTTATACTTCTTGCCATGACAACCCTCAATATGACTGCCATATGTGATTCCTTCTTTACCATAATAGTAAAAAATCTCAGATTTTGGAGATAGAAACAGTCAGAACTCTTTCCCAGTAAAGAAAAATATCTGAAAATATGTGATTTTAAAACTGAGAATGCTACTTCATATTTTTAGTGTTTTCTCCTTACCATTTTGTGATACATTTGCCCTTATTCTTGAGTCTTAAACAGCTTTCTCGTGTTGACCATGATAACTGGTTTGTTGAGGGCTCAGAAAAAACAAATGGTGTACTATGGCTGCCAAATGAAATCCCCAGTGACTGGAAAAAATGAAATATCATTCCCATTTTTAAGAAAAATAGAAAGGAGAATTCAGGAAACAATAGATTTTGTGAGCCTCACATCTGTGCTGAGTAAAATTATGGAACAGATCCTCCTGGAAGAGATGTTAAGCCACATTCAAGAAGAGGAGGTGATACAAGACAGACAGCATGACTTTACCAAGTGCAGATTATGCCAGACTAATTTGGTGGACTTCTGTGATGGAGTGAGGGTATCAGTGGACTAAGGAAGAGCAAATGATGTCATCTACCTGGACTTCTGCAAGGTCTTTGATATGGTTCAAAATTGCATTTCTATCTCTAAATTGTAAAGGATTTGAAGGTTGTACTTCTCAGTGGATAAATAATTGACTGGATGGTCACAGTCAAAGGGTTGTGGTCAATTACTTTTTCTCCAAGTGAAGGCCAGTGATGACAAGTGGTGTCCCCCAGGGGTCAATTTTGGGACCAGTACTCTTTAACATCTCTATCAATGATCTGGAGAGTGTGACTGAACATAACCTCAGCAAGTTTGCTGATGACACCAAGATGAATGGTGCAGTTGACACAACTGAAAGAAAAGATGCCATCTAAAGGCACCTGAAGAAGCTTGAAAAGTGTGCTCATGTGAAACCAGTGAAGTTCAACAAGACCGAGTTCAAGGTCTTGTGCTTGAATCAGGGCAATCCCTCCCTGCTGTTTACAGACTGGGAGAAGAACTCCTTGACAATAGCCCTGTGGAGAAGGATTTGGGGATTCTAATAAATGAAAAGCTGGACATAAGACAATAGTTTGCTTGCAGTCCAGAAAGACAACTGTTTTTTGGGCTGCATCAAGAGCCATCAGTCCTAGTGAAGACCAACTTGGAATACTACATCCAGATCTGTGGACTCCATCCCAAGAAAGACGTGGAGCTGCTAGAGGAGGCCCAGAAGAGGACTACAAGGATGATCAGAGGGCTGGAGCACATCTCCTACAAAGAAAGTCTGAGGGAGATTGTCTTGCTCAGTTTGCAGAAGGCAAAGCTACAGAGACGCCTCATTGCAGCCTTCCAGTACTTAAATGGAACTTATAAATAGGAGGAGTACAGACATGGGCAGATAGTGATAGAACATGGAGGAATGGCTTCAAACTAAAAAATGGTAGATTCTGATTAGATATCAGGAGGAATTTGTTTACTCAGAGAGTGGAGAGACACTGGAATAGGTCATCCAGGAAAGATGAAGATGTCTTATTCCTGGAAGAGTTCAAGGCAAAGTAGGATGAAGTCCTGGGCAACCTCGTCTAGTAGATGTAAAATCTGTACAAAGCATATAGGTTGGAACTAGATGATCTTTAAGGTCCCCGTCAGCCCAAGACATTCCATGTTTATGGTATCACTGATCAAATGTCCCTTAACTGAATAATAATTTTAAAAAATACATAGCATAGTTAATAGCAATGGTATGTTCTTGTTAATATAATGTAATTAATTTTGCTGTTAAAGGAAGGCTGTAAAAACGTACACAAAAATTATGTTGGACAACTGTGACTTTTCCCCACCTCCACCCCAAGCTGTTTCTAAAAAGGCAAAACAGGAATAATGACAGAGTAATAGAATTTATTCTCTTGAAGGCCTGAAGGCACTTTTTAAAAACTTTGTAGTTCCACAGTGTCAAAAATATTTTCTTAATCAGCATAGGCACCTGATCTTGTTCCATTACAGGGTCATTAAAGCAATTTAATAAGATACTCAGTGTTAACTGCACCAGCTGAAAGCAAAAGGTTAATTAACCATTAATATTTTTGATTACAGTCTTTTTACTACTCTTATTCAGACAGAATTTTGATCCTAAACAGCAGGAGTTTATATTTTGTACTGCAAGATTTTTGTATCTCAATGTCTCCTTGGGGTTCCTTCAATTTTTCACCTGGCTCTGAGGTAGGGAGAACTTACTCATACCTGCCATACTATTTCTTACTGTCTCCTTCAAAGCTTCAGAGAATCAGATGCATTGTAAAACTGACTAGATTGTTATGTGTGCTATGCACAGACAGTCTCCTGTTGTATGCTTCATAGTAGAGTCTGCCTACCCACCAATTGGAGGTAAGCTATTTTACATGATTTCAAGGACATAAGGCTGTCAAATAGCTGAGCAAAACAATGGATCATTAAATTTTCAGAATTTGTATCAATGCATCCTAGAGCATGGGGCCTGATGGAATCCACTCAGAGATTCTGACGGAACTGGTGGGGATGATAGACAAGATGCTTTGCCCCATCTGTCAGTATTTCTGATCAACCAAAAAAGTCCCAGACAATTGGAGGCCTGCTAGCACAACTCCCATCTGCAAGAAGTCTGTCATAAGGAAGATCCGGGGAGCAAAAGGCCCATCAGTCTGACTTGTGCCAGGAAAGGTTATGGAGTAGATCATCCTGAGGGAGACAACATGGCACATGCAGGCCAACAGGGAAGCAGGCCTAGCAAGCATGGGTTCATGAAAGGCAGGTCCTGATTGACCAACATGACTTCCTTCTGTAATTGAGTTATCTAATCCGTAGATGAGGACATCCACAGATTGTGTAGATGAGGGAAAGGCTGTTACATAGTCTAACTAGACTTCAGCAAAGCCTTTGACATCTGTCTCCCACAGTATTCTCCTGGAAAAGCTGTTGGCCAATGGCTTCGGCAGGTACATTCTTTGTTGGGTAAAGAACTGGCTGCATGGCTGGGCCCAGAGAGTCGTGGTGGTGAATGGAGATAAATCCAGGTGGTGACCTGTAGTGAGAGGTTCTCCCCAGGGGTTGGTACTTGGGCCTGTCCCATTCCATATCTTTATTGATGACCTGGACAAGGGAGTTGAGTGGACTCTCAGTCAGTTTGCAGATGACACCAAGTTAGCAAGAAGTGTCAATGTGACTGGGGGTAGGAAGACCCCATAGATGGATCTGGGCAAGCTGGATAGCTGAGTAAAGGCCAAGGGAATGAATTTTGACAAGATCAAGTACTGGGTCTTGCACTTTGGCCATAAGAGTACCAGGCAGCTCTACAGGCTTGGGTCAGAGTTGTTGGAAGACAGTACAGGGGAAACGGACCTGGGAATGTTGGCTGACACTCAGTTGAATATGAGACAGCTGTGCACCAAGGTGACTGAGAAGGCTTGTATCAGATATGGTGTTTCCAGCAGGAGCACAGAAGTGATCATCCTTCAGTACTCAGCACTGGTGAGGCCACGCCTTGAGTACTGTGTTCAGTTTTGGGTACTGAGGCCCTGAAGCATGATCAGAGAATGGCAATAAACCTGGTGAGGGGATCAGAGCACAAGTCTTATGAGGAGAGATTGAGGGAAAGGGGACTGTTTAGTCTCTAGAAGAGGAGTCTCGGAGAGGCCTTATTGCTCTCTACAGCTACTTGAAAAGAAATTGTGGCAAGTTGGGGTCAAACTCTCATCCTGTGTAACTGTCAATAGTACTAAAGGGAATGGCATTAAGTTGCACCAGGAGAGATTCATGTTGGATGTTAGGAAAAACTTCTACTCTGAATGTGTTCAGGCATTGGAATGGGATGCGCAGGGAGGTGGTGGAGTCACCATCCATGGAGGTGTTCAAAAAACATTTAGATGTTGTACTAACAGACATGGTTTAGCGCAGAAATATTGGTGGTAGGTGAACGGTTGGATTGGATGATCTTGCAGGTCTTTTCCAGTCTTGGTCTTACTGTGATTCTATGATTTTATTTTTTCCTACTTTTTTCTTTGGCCACTTTATCAAATGACAATAAAAATTCCATACTTTTTCCCATAAATACTCTGATGTTCTCTTGAAATGAGTGAGGGCTGCATTTTCTTCACAAGTTTATATAACAAGGCCCTGATTTACAAGCTGACATGTGGATTTAATAAATTTGATGTTCATACCAGCTTATTTGTTTATGGCTGAAAATGTGCAGGTTGAAAATGGAACAGCAATATATAGTGTTGTTTCCAGATAAGCAAGCTAAACTGTGATTATGTGATTCAAAAACATTAGAAATGCTCATTCTTTGGTATTTGTGGTTGCTGCAGATGAATACCCAATGGTAAAATTTAATAGATAAGCTCACTCTGCGTAATCTGTATCTGGTGTTCATAATAGGTTTCTCTGCTTTATTTCCCTAATATCTTATGAAAAGATTCCTTAAGTGTTTCATTAATGCTGCATACTCATAGGAATATGGCATCGTCTGGCATTGGCAGCAATATATGCTATATAGCTAGCATAGTAGCAATGAGTCAAGCCAACAGTCAATCAATACTGAAAAGTATTGTTATTGGAGTTGTAGCCATACCACTGTTTACTTTTCTTTATTATTGTCAATGCTTATCTTATGCTTCCAAATTCATAAACTCTTTTGTACTCCAGAATTCATGGAAATCAATGAAAAAACATTGATATCATTCATAGAATATAAACTTAATAGAAAAAGAAAACAAAGGAATATATTTGTATTACTACTTTTTTTTTAAATTCTGGGGTGGCATCAAAACTGCCAAAAGGGCAGAACTTCTCGTTAAATCCTACTAAAATTATGTCAAAATCTTTTGATCTTCAGCATAATAGTGGAAAACAAAAAGCCCTAGCATTGTCAATGGGTATTTTTCCACCATATACTGAAAGGTAAAGGAGAGACAAGAGAGTTGGCTTCATACAAAAGCAGTCCTATGTAGAGACATTGTCTATTACTATGAAAAAAAAAATGTAATGTCTTCTTCCCATTAATGCTCTTTAGCATGATATTAGAAATGTTTTGAAATCATAAAATCATAGAATCATAGAAATGGTTATTTAACATCCAGTCCTGGAGTTAGCTGGTTCATCATCAGATTTAGGATCTGTAATACTTCTGATTTACAGAATCCACAAGCAAAGAACTTCTACTAGGGACAGGACATATCAGAAGGAGCTTTTACTCTTTTAATGTAGCGTTCAGGCACATCAATTCAATTAAAGCACTGATCAACTTTTGCAATGTGCAGAAACTTGAGACTCAATACTATAAAAAGTGATCTTGTATTAATTAAAACAGATAAATCACTATTACTTACTACCTTTTGAGTTAAACCCTAGTCCAAACACTTGAATGAGATTTAGATACGTGTATCACTTGATGAGGAATATATTCCAGAGTTCCTATTCCAATAACCCCACTTGTGACACTTGAGCAGAAAAATGGTTAACTCCTGTTTCAGAACGTAACCCATCAATTAGTTTTTCAGAATCTAAATAGGTATGTTGAAAGAAACTCTATAAGTAAATTTACTCATGATACAAAGTGTGGTTCCTGTAGGTGAAGTGCTGACCTTGTAACATGTAAGCATGATCTCTGCTCCTTTCCCTGTTAGCATTCACTTTGATGATCTTAAGGAAATATAGCTATCCTTTAGTACTCATATCTGTTAAGCATAGCCAGTGACCTTTATCCCCTTCTCAATCTACCCAGAGTGGACTGATACGTCTGAAGGAATGAGAAGAAGATCTACATAACATTATTTTCAAGAAAATAATCTGAGGATCAAAAGTAATAGTCCTTCCAGAGTTTTTTAGGAAATGATAAGAGGAAAAGGAAAAGAAATATCTCTTTTTCCAGATCTTTGTCTAAATTATCTCTATATGATCCTGTCATTTTGAAATAAAAAGAAAAATTCTCATTGACCACAGAGGGACTAGTTTTTTTTTTTTTTTTTTTTTTGTTGTTGTTGTTGTTTGTTTGTTTCCCTGGATTTTAACATCATATTTCACAGATCTAAACTGCTAGTGAAATTTAATGTTTTATTGAGAAAAGAGAACAGTCTGCAGCTACTGTTTTTAAAGAAAAACAGTAGGAAACATCAGAAGGAGGACGATGAAGTAAGAAGCATACACAGAATGGAAGAAAAAGGAGAGTGCTGGAAAGATCCTGCTCAAAAGATCATGGAGTATACAATACAGCAATAAATTGGTTAAAGATAGGCCTTCTTGTGAGATGTCTTGTACTTTCCACTTTTTACTGAGCTGAAAATACCCTAAGGACAGTCTTTCGTCTGCTGAAGTATTTTGTCATTTCTTCATCTGGTAGTCAGAAAGGGAAATACACAGCAATGAAGTAATCATTACAGATTCAAAGCAACAATAACAGTAGTAATAAAGAATTCCTGTAGCAAAGCTCTCTTTGTATGATCAGTTTATATTATTAACTGTAACACCACAAACAAACTGCAAATGTTACAGTGTTGTATTCTATTGTCCTTGAACTTTATGTCTCAGAAAGTCCAAGCCATTGAAGGATGCTACTTCTTAGTATGACATCTTTTCCTGTAATCTGAATTTCTAAATTCTGCTCAAAGAATGCTTCCAAGGGTGTAGTCAATATAGATGTATTGTTTCTATTTATACAGAGAAAAGACTAATACTTGGATTGCCATGAATAATACAGCCATTACACAAAATAAAAGTTAGTAAATGTGCAATCCCATTAGCTGACAGAAATAAAACAAATGGAGACTGATTGTCACCAGTACATTTCACAGGAGGCATGTAAACAATCTCTTCTGGGCTTTTGCAAATGTTTATGGAGTGTTCTTGTACTTGTGGAAGAAACTTGCAGATGGGGCCATAACCCTACATCTTGTCCTGCACCAGGCTATGCACAATCACTGTAGCTCAGAATAAGGTATGTAAATAAATCACATTGAAAGTAAAGCCTCATATTTATTTCTATTGAAAATGCAACAAAATCAAAGAGCACAATAACACTGTTTGATAGAGAAAATTCTCAGCTACGAAACATTATTTTTCAACATATTCACTACCATTAGATATGCATTTTTGCTAGCTATAAACAAGAGTTTGCATGCTGCACTCATCAAAATCTGTACCAGCAGAGGTAACCCAACATCAGTGTCTCCAACGGTGAACGCAACACCCATCAGTAAACTGTGCTCACATCCGCTTGGTCTCCATAAACATTCAGCAGTCATTGAGGAATATCGTTGGGTACCATTTTTTCCACATGAAGGGGTTCAGTTACACACCATTGCTTCATATGCTCTTCCACATCAGATGCCACTCTTTCAGACTGCTCCTCTGCTGCTGTGTATTACACAGTAACAAAATACAATAGAATATTTATTGGCAGGAAAGTTTAATCTCTGCTGCCATACCACCAAAATCCACCTCTGACTTAATAGGCCAACATAATAAAATAGGAAGCATTACTTTCCGAGTAAGCCTTGTAGATAAAAGGAGAGTTATCATCCACAGCTTACAACAGGGAAGAAATCTGAGAGCATCTAAGATGCACTGAGATCATAAATCATTTAGAAACGTTGAGGGATGGCTGGAAATCCAAAGATATCTAGTGTCCATCACCAGGCTTGTTATTTCTCCTGTTGCATCTGCTGTGGTCTGACACCTCATGAACCTGATAGATTCTAAGAACCAATCGACAAACCAAAAGATACTTAAGTGGGAGTATGACTTAAATAAAGTGTAAACTTGCAAAATAAATAAATAAATAAAAGCAGGCCAAATAGGCTTGTGTGTGTGTGTTCTATTGCAATTCCAAGAATTACAATATGAATTTCCAATTCATTTGGCACAGCAGTGCCTTGAAACTCTGCATAGCATATAAAGCAGGAGTACCTAAGTGATACTCTGCTACCACTGTGTATTTCTGCCTAATAAGAGTCAGCTTTATAAAGAACAAGTGTATAATTTCAGATTATTTTTTGACTCTTGAGAACACTATCGATCTCTTGAATAATTCAAGTGACCTTTATTATTTCATCCATATGTAGGCAGAGAACAATATGATACCACAATGTCATAGAGAATAGAAATGAGATACTGTCAACACGTAGGATGTAAATTGAGCCAGAAGATTATATATATATATAATATATATATATAAGCTGTAATATCTTCAGATCAGCCCCTTCAGTCCTGAACAGTAAAATTTGGTCCAGACAAAAATGAGATTACCCACAAAGTTTTATTTTTCCATTTTGAATGCTCTCTCATTTCTTTCCAACTCATTCTTCTATCCCAGATTATGGTGGGTATTTTTCTTTTTCTTTTTTTTTTTCTTTTTTCTTTTTCTTTTTCTTTTTTTTCTTTCTCTTTTTCTTTTTCTTTTTCTTTTTCTTTTTCTTTTTCTTTTTCTTTTTCTTTTTCTTTTTCTTTTCTTTTTCTTTTTCTTTTTCTTTTCTTTTTCTTTTTCTTTTTCTTTTTCTTTTTCTTTTTCTTTTTTTTCTTTTTCTTTTTCTTTTTCTTTTTTCTTTTCTTTTTCTTTTTCTTTTTTTTCTTTTCTTTTTCTTTTTCTTTTTCTTTTTCTTTTTCTTTTTCTTTTTCTTTTTCTTTTTCTTTTTCTTTTCTCTTTCTTTTTCTTTTCCTCTATCTTTTCCTCTATCTTTTCCTCTATCTTTTTCTTTTTCTTTTTCTTTTCTTTTTTTTTCTTTTTCCACAGATAGTGATATAAAACTACCTGACATATCTTCAAATGTTTTGCTAAAAAAATTCCACAAAATTTCAGTAATAATTTGAAAAATATTAAGAAGAATACATTGACTGTGGAAGTTATCAATACTTTTATTTCCCACTGAAAGTACCCAATTTCATGACCATTTTCAGAGGAAAAAAGAACAACATATCTAATCTATCCATCCATCTACCACCACAGATATAAAGGTGCTGAGAAAAAACTTAGGTGTTTGTGCATTTGTGTGTGATGCAATGATGTCAAGAAAACATCTAGACAAGAAGAAATAGATTAGATTAGCATTTTTCAACTTTACCAGTTGCAGATTTTATTTCAAGAGCCAGAAATGCTATCAGCATAATTTAGAGAAGCCAAGTCGCTAAATCACTGATGCTTTTCCTAGGTTACCTGTGTTAATTCTGCAATGTGAAGCTGTCAAGGGTATTTGGAGCAGCCACAGCACTTAGTGCTATCATTTCCCATCGTGCAAAGTGGACTGGAGTTTACACAGACAGATTTCAGTCTGGTCTTCTCTGGTTGGCACGTGGGTGGATGAGCGATTTAGTGTGTGTATAGTTGCACAATTGTGTATGTATATGTAAGTGCTCCTGGATATTTCTTCAACTATAGAAATCCTTCTCTCCCTAGTCCTTAATACCCTCCACCTTTTGTAATAAGCATTTTTCATAGTGTTAGGGATTTACCACATTCCAGAGGAGCACTGTGGTTTTGTTCTCAGTGTGGCAATGTAAATTGCCTGAAAGATCTGCCTGTCCATCTGTCTAAATACCCACATGTGCCACAAGTCTCCTGGTATGGGAGATGAGCTGTGAGCACATCTAGGTGAAATTCCTGTTTTTATTTGCAGCCCAGACCATTTGCCAGGAAAAGTCCTTATGCGGAGCCTGTGTGTAGGGCTTACTCTTCCATCAGGACAAATGCACCTCAACATAGCCATGAAGTTAGAAAAGATGATGGAATACTATGAGATATTTTCTTTTCTCCTCAAAGTTCATAACCACGCCATTCTGCAACATATTTTTCAGTATCAAAAATAGAAGTATTTGGTTATTTTCTTTATTACTATGTTCATATAGCGACAGATAAAAAAATACTAACTTTTAAATTCCATCAAAATATTTTGTTTTCTGCTTACTTTGTCAAGGAACATATGAATTTTACTGAATTCTACTATGATTAATTATATATTGTGGGCAGAGTAAAATTCAATGTGGAGATCAGAAATCTGTGAGCTTTTCTGTCAGAAATATGTGTTTATGGGTGGGCGTGAAAATATTTTTCTGATATTTATCTTATTGAGAGTTTCCACTGGCTGCTTTATGTATAAACATTTATATTTGGATAATGGTCACTAAGACAGTAATTTTACCTTTTTCTAGGTTATGTGAAAGTCTCTAAGGGAAAATTAGTCTGCAAATAACACTGAAATTCAATGGGAAATGGGCATTAACTATTTTAGATAACACTGAAAGTAGAGTTGACACAGATGTATGTGCACATTAACATAAAATATAGATACAGCAGAAATTCCAGTGTCAATGAATAAAAAAGGCTATGTCACATTATGATGATTTTACAGTGCAGAATATTTATGCAAGGGAGTTGCATGTAATGTAACTACATTTTCTGCACTATTTTACTAGGGAGGAAATTTTTGCTGCTGTGCCATCTGAGGAAGACCACAAAGACCCTTTCCTGAAGACTGTAATGAGAACGGGTTACACTTCTACCAAGTTCCACATTCTCATTACAAGCTTTTTAATGAGATGGGATTAATTTTCTGCCATTTTCCATTCTCATTACTACTCAGTCAAGGGAATGAAGTATCAAGAGTTTAATGCCTAATTTATATTCAATGAATCTTAGTAGTGTGCTGCACTCCTTTGACCTTTTCAATATTTTATATTTATATTGAGTGGTCATTTGACTTCTGCATTGTTTATAGCTTTATTATAGGAGTGCATATGAAAAAAATTTGACTAGTTATACCATCAAAAATGCAAAACAATAGAAAGGTCAATTTAATATTACACGTTTGTATCAGTTCAAAAATGTACATGGCATTAAACTTTGAAAATCCTTATCTTGTGAAATCTACAGAAATGAACACTCCAGTCCATGTGATCAAGTAGAATTGTGGAGTAGAAGAAAACAGACATATTCTGTTTTCACTGGGATAGTTTTCAGTTTCTCCTCACATCTGTGAAAAATATGGCAAATATTTCCAAAAATTCAGTACTTAAAAGTACTTTACACAAGGGCTAATACCTACAGAAGGAATAAGATGATGAAGAATCAGGTCCATTTTATTGCCAGTAGTTAATGTTTCTTGAAAAACTCATTAAATATCTTTAACTGATTTTTATAGGACAATTCAAGGATTAGATGAGAAATTCTAAATCTTTGAAAAACTAAACATTGATACCTAAGTATTACTTAAAAAACAACAACAACTACAACAACAAAACACTAAAACAAAATTATGCATTCCTGGTGCATCATTTAAGTTGACTTGATTTGGCTAAACATCCGAAGTTTTGGAATCAAATTTTCTCTGAAGTTCATACCTTAAAAAATCATACAAGAATATGGTTTCTTAGCTGTCAGGATTTTTTTTTCAGCTTAACTGTAGTACAAAAGTAGAAAAGGCACACACCATGAAAACAACTATACTTTGAAAGTATAATACTCAATTCATCCATTTCTTAGATTGTGTACAAATTTATGGCTAAAATGTTATTTGACATTATATAGTTTGGGCAGATGCAGAAATGATAAAATTCAAAATTACCAGCAGAAAAACATTCAGAAAATAAAGTTAGTAAAAAAATCCACTTTGTGTACTGTGTGTGCATGAAGCCTTCTACTTTGTTTTTATTTTAATTAACAGAGTTTGTCTACAGAGCTCAGATAACTATTCTTTTAAATCTGACCAAATAATTAACTTATGTCAAATAAATACCACTTTATTCCTGGAAAATAATATAATGGATATTCTACAACCTTGCATATAATAAACATGTTATTCATTCCTTAATTATTATTTCTCAAAATACATTCAACAGTAAGGTAGAATTAATTTGCCATACAACGTCTTATTAAATGTAAATTTAATCCAGTTTGAGATTCATTCTTTAAAGCATTACTCAGAATATCACTGCTGGACTCCCCCATTGAAACATCATTTACTATAGCTTGTGAGACCAGAGGGAGAAATAACTGTTTGGGTAATGAGGGCACAATCAGTACTGTGCCATTGTAACTGAAAGAAAAATTAATAAATGAGAATCTTGCAAGACAGATTAAAAAGAAGAAAATGACGAAAGTAATCATGTGAATACTAAAGCGAGGTCTTCATGTTAAGTGAACCTGGTCAAATATATTTTTAGCCTCAATGATATAATCTGAAATATGAAAAAACAAATATGTCTGCCTATTTCAGTAAAAGCAAAGCACAAGTCATTACTGAAGAATGTGGTGGAGTAAAAGTTGTCAGTGCAAATAATATATGATTACATCTCTCCTGCATGAACCAATGCAATTTCAGATGCTAAGAAGTTATTTCCAGAAAAGAATTACTCTACACAGTACTCAAGTAGTCCAGAAAAAAGAGCTATGGATGCACATTACATACCTGAAAAAAAAAAAATTTGTTGGACAGGAGGTAAAACAAAATAGGTCATAATATTTCTCACAGATTGTCTTGCGTTTTGCTAAGGCATGCTATTATATTTCAAGACATCAAAGCTTTCTTTTCTGCAATGTTTTTTACTTTTCCATTATTGAAAGTTCGTATAAATGAAGAGATGCTTTCATTATATCAAATGTAATTTCTTCAGGATATAGAACAATTTACTACTTACCATAAATTTAAAGGAAAAATTCTTAACACAATTCTTACAAATGATTGCTATGGGGTAACAATGAAACACTCAATAGGTATTCTTGCTGTGAAAATTCCTATATATTCAGAGCATGACAAACACAACGTACTGATCATATGGTTTTGTATTTTCTCATAAGCTTGAAGCTGTATAAACAGCCATATTCCTTTGGTCCAATCAGATGGTGAATCCAGTGTATAAGGCTGAGCAATACATAGTTATGCTGTAAGGTGAGACGTTTGTTGAGAATATTGTCTTATTTTGAGTCTTGCTTTTATAGAGACAAAATATGCCATAAAATGTAATGAGGTTACAATTATTAAGGTGAATAACTGGGAACATTTTGAAAGAACAATACTACTGATATGGCATTTACTTATTCTATTAATCATTCTAAGCAGAGATTCCTGGGACAGATGCATTAGTCAAGAGAGGAGAATGCTCAGGGGAGATCTCATCACTCTCTACAACTCCCAGAAAGCAGGTTGTGGTGAGGTGGGGTTGGCCTCTTCTCTCACGTAACTTTTGATAAGAAAAGAGGGAATGGCTTTAAATTGTGCCGGGGGAGGTTCAGGTTGAATATTAGGAACAACTTTTTCTCTCTGAAGGATTATTAATGCATTGGTTATGAATGCCCAGGAAACTGGTGGAATCACTGTCCCTGGAAGCATTCAAGTAAAGTATAGATGGCACTAACAGATATGTTAGTGAGCATGGTGGTGATGGGTGGACAGTTGTATTTGATGATCCTAGAGGTCTTTTCAAACCCTAATGATTCTGTGATTCTATTGAATTTATGCCTAGTTTACTACCTGGTTTTGTATGACATTTCCTTTCTGCTCAGGGCTATAAATAATATACAAACATACTAAAAATTATATAAACATCACATACACTTGTTATAGATATGCATTGGATGAAATCATTTTTTTCTTTTTTTTTTTTTTACTAAAATTAAACATTTAAATATTTGCTGCATAACAAAAACAACTAACCAATCAATCAAAAAATCTGCCACTCTTCATTCTGTTAACTCTCACACTTGCTTTTTGTTTTCGTCTGCTGATTTCCATTACCTCTGATGGCAGTGCTTGCTTAAGGGACTTTGTGCCTTGCAAACATGTATCATACATGTTTCCAAAGGGTTTCAGCCACCTAAAAGTACAAATGTCATTTTCAGAAATGAGTTTGACTTTTAAGTCAATAATCTTGGGGTACTCCTGCAAACACAGATATGTAAGCTAATTTTAATTGACTAAATATGGCACTAGTGGCAGTACAGTTGCATAACTGAGTTTAATTTATCCTAAATCAAGCTCTATGTTCTTCTGAAGATTTGAGCTCACAAACTTAATTCACTGTTGAAAATAAATGGAACTAAGTCTACTAAATCACTTAGGTTTCTTAATGGAATGTATTCTTTATCCCAAGACACCCTACTTTTCCTGCTGTGCTGTTGTGGGTCATAAACAATATATTTTCTATTGAGACCTTCTGTTCTTAATATCTTCCAAGCAATTGTATAGCATCACAGGATGAACAAATCTGCTGCCACTTTATGGAAGAGAAGAACATGAAAAAAAATCTGAGGACTCACATAGGACTCTAGTGATTTCATCTTGGAGACATTTGCTGTTCAGCGCTTTTGTGTCATACTGCAAGAGTAGCAGTTAGGAAAATAACTTGTCCGTTAACCTCAGCTACATCCTTATCCCGTTAACAAGTCTATGTTTCATAGTAATTTTTTTTTCTCTGAGTAGGTCAAAATTAGATCAAAATTTATTCAGTATTTAATTGGTCACCATTGATGAGATAATTGCATAAGATTCCTTTGGGTGTTCATGGGGAAAACAGACTGGTCATTGAACTAGTTGAACTAGCTGATTTGTAGATATCATTTCGGTTGCACATGAAATCAGTGTGGTAAATTTTACATTATTTTTCTTTATTCTTATTTTACTTATTTCATAACATTTTTAGGCACTTAGTTCACGTTACAAAAGAAGTTGTACAGAAAAGAAGTTCTACAGAAGAAGGAACAACTAATTAAAGATTAATGGCTCTTAAAGTCTAGAATAGAAATTTCTGATGAACACTTAAAAGACAGACTACTGCCAGCTGACCTATCAGAGCACTCACTCTAAAGCTCCCTAGCTTTAGAAAAAATTCCATGTCCTTGCAGCAGTATGGTACTGCACAAAGCTCTTAGTTCTATTAAAACAAACAAACAAACAAACAAATAAATTGTATTTATCTTCTTTCCAGTAACAAAAACCAAAAGCAAACAAATAAATAAACAGAAAGCAAATCTTGGATTCATTCACATTAATGATACAAAGGTTTTCTTGTGTCTTCCTTGTGTATTTTATGGACTTTTACCTATTTCCTCAATCAGCTGTATTTCAGCACTTTGCAGTTTCCATAATCCCTAATCTGGAATAAGCAGATTGCCTGAATCTCAACTTTAATTTTTGGTTATCATTGCTGTTCCTGAGATCAACTCCAGAACATGAGATTAAAAAAAAAAAAAAAAAAAAAAAGGTATTCCTGCTTTAAGAAAAGTACTCTTTTTGTAACCAAACTCAATTCTTGATCATGTAGTTCATTAGACAGTGGAATTTCTGACTTGTTAACAATTTTTGTACTGGGTTAATTCTTTCTTTTTACCTTTGTTCATCATGTCTCTTGTGGCTTTAGAGTGCTGTGCTGACTTGTCACATTATGTGTCATTTGTTTCTCTCTCCTCTTATTTTCATCAACTTTTCATCAACTTTTCATACTTGTTAACTTCTGAAGTGACAGGAGGTATATCAACAAGTGAGATTAGCAACAGATCAGCTGTTACATTAGGGAAACTATTTTTTCCTTCTTAGCTCTGATGAATCATACACTGCTTGTACATTAATTTTAATGATGTTTTCATCTTGCTAGCTAGTTCCCTCTGTGTTTTTTATTTTCTCAAAATCTAGGGAGAAGAGTATGCTACTTTCTTCCTTCCCATTCCATGAGAAATTAACCTAGATCATTAAGCTATAGCATTATTTGCAGTATCTCATGGAAATTTTAGTTCTAGATTCTTCTTCTGTTCCAGTATTGATTCAGGAACACTGCTTTCTAGGAAGGCTACACCTCCTGTAGTTCTCCAGAATTTCATCTTTTCTTTGATTTACGTGATGAATCATTTTCTGATACAGAAGGAAAAAAAATATTGTCAAACTTACATGAACTAAAAAAACTATGGATTCTTTCTACAGTCTGCTTTTGAATAGAAAAAAATACAGAAGGAGAGTAGAGCCTTCAACAAGTAGCCATTTATTTTTAATGTCTTCTTTCAACTAGATCTGGTTTTCCAACCAGTTTCATTTTCTGGAAAGTTAGATGGCTGTTTTATTCCCATGTGAGTAACTACTAAACAGATTTTTAAAGGAAATGTCAGAATTTGGGAAATCTTAGATTGGCAAATAATACTCCTGCAATTGTGTTTTGTAATGAGAACTGAAAAATAGTCAAGATTTGATGGAGCTTGATAATCATTGAGGTTCCTTCCAACTCAAGCCATTCTATGATTCTATGATTTGTCACACTGTAAATTATTGATTTGACATTAGAATTAGTCCCTCAATGTGATCCGAAAATATCTAGTCATTCAGTTAAATTTGCACTCATACAAAAATTTACACAAACTATATAGGATACTTTTCAGTGCTCTAAAAATATACTTTCTGTCCTTGGTCCTAACTAATTCTTAGGCATTGATTTATTTTCTACACAGTGTCAAAACTTTGATAGAAGCATAAGAGATGTAGAGGAGATCTTTAATAAACTCTGTGGTCTCATGGTCTAAGATCCCAATATTTCTTGATCCTAAATGCAATAAAGAATGTATCTGTAAATTCTGACATACAAGATATGTTGGAAGCTTTCTTGAATAGATCACGGTAAAGGATTAGGATTCCCATTATTACTGCAGCTGTTTGGTATAGGAGCTATTGTGTGCCTTCCTTGCCTCTTAAAAGCTACTACTTATTACCCCAGAACAGTGTTCTTTGCCTTTCTCTCTTGTGTTGACAAAGAGATCTATGCGCTCTGTCAAAATTAAGCCATGCTTTTTCACTTTGTTAAGTGATATAGCCCAGGGAAATTGTTTGGAACATCTGAATTCAGTGTTCTGTGACGCTCCAAATACTTCTTTTCACAGAAGTACTGATTAATCTCCTGTCTTATGACCTTGCTTCATCTCTACAAGTGAACACAAGTAGTGCTCCAAAAGTAATGCCCTCTATTTTATTACATTGGCCCAAAGCATCAGAGAGAGATGTTGGTGGTATGTCAGTAGTGGCTGAATCTTCCTGGCTATATTCCATTAAATGTTGATGTTGTGCAACAAATAGCAGCAAAGGAGCAGTCTGACAGAATTGTGTCTGGCATAGAAGTGCATAGAAAGAAAAGGTATATCATTGTACTCATCCCTGTAGAAAAACTTGCAGCCACTGACATTTACTGACACTTGTTGAACATTTATAGAGATCAAACAGTAGATGTGAGCACAGTGAGGTGGTGGGTGGTGAGTTTCAGCAGTTACAATAGTGATATAAAAGACAAGTCACATTCCAAATGGCTATGCACGTTTGTCACGTCATAAAATGAAGAACACCTCAATCAGCTCTTTTGTGCAAATTGGGTAATGGTGATGTCTACACTGAAACACAGTGTTTTGTTGCTGAGAATTTTCTCAATCAAATAGAGCTATTATGTTTTATCTAGTATAGTTTCCATGGAAATAATTAGGAGACATTACTTTTGGATTGACTTAGTACAAAGGATGGTCTTCCATTTGGCTGTCAACAAGGACATATACACTTGTTGGAAAGCAAACATCAAACATTAACATGTCCAGGAGTAAGTGACAGCAATTCCATTTCCCACTCAGAAGTGACATCTTCTGAAGTACAGTGTCTTGGTAATGCACTGTTCTTCATTTGTGTAACATCTTCCTTATCTAAAATAACATCTTTTGAAAGTGGAAGTCTTCCAGGATTTCTATTTCCTTTTCCTCATTTTTTAAAATATTTTTTCTTATAAAAAATATGTAATTTTCATCATCTTATTAATGTTCAGATTCATCATCATTAGAATATTCACTTAAAAAAAAAAAAAATGAAAGAGGACAAATCCCTAACTTCAGAAGGTTTGGGCAAAGTAGTAAAAAGCAGTCATGAGGAAATATAAAGAGAACAAATAATTGGGCATACACGGCAGGATAAAGCAGCTGGTAGAGATGGAAAAAAATAAAAATTAAAAAAAAATAGAAGAGGAAGATTAGTAATTTAAGATGCAAGAAGATATTGCAGACATCTAGCAGAAAATGAGTGCCAGATTCCTTTTATCTACACTTGGAAGCTACTCAGTTCTTCAAAGAGCACAAAGCCTCCTTGAGTATGGATTATATAGGAAAATCAAAAGGCCAATTTGGCTGGAGTAAATGACCACTCACCTATTCATTTTCATTTAAAAATGTGATTGCAAATGTTCGTAGAAAAATTAATGCAAAAATGGTGGTCATATCTTTATGCTTTGCTTTGTTTGAATGAAGAATTAAATAAGTTTTTGCTTCCAAATTTACTTAAATTGCAAATAAAGAAAGAACATCAGACCATCATAAGATCTGAGGGCAGAAAAGGGCCCCATGGAATACATAGACCTAGTAGTAATTGTTTATTTATTTCAAATAATCGCTAGCATGCTCACATGCATATCTTTTGCACTCAAGGACCATGACCGACATTTTGCAAGGAGAAATGTAAGAACAGTCAGTACATTTTGTAATAGGTTCCATTTCACAATTTTACAGATTTTACATTGGGGAAAAAAAAAACAAACAACAAAAAAAAAAACCATACAAAACTACAAAACTGACAGAATCCAAATACATGTTAATGTAAAACATTCAGTAATTTCTTCATATATAGACAAAGGAAATCATTTTCTAACATAAATCCTAGGACATGAAATCTGAATTTCAGAAGGAAAATATGTTACAGGATTTTGTGAGAATTTTTTTGTAACCTTGTGAGTGAAGTTCTGAGAAAGTAACACTTCGGTTCAAATATTTTTGAAAATCATGTAGGTTTTTCCTGCTTTTGATTATAGTTTGGGTCTGTCGTTCATATTAGACCCGTAATATGAGTATCCTCCTGATTTTTAGATGAAGTATCAGTTCTCCTCACAGAAAACTTGGCTGTGACTAATCAGCTGATGCAGCTAAGCGAAGATGGCATTGAAGTGCTCTTTGTGACCCATGACTCTAAAGTAATTCAGATCAAATATATCTTCGGATATACTTTAGAGCAGCCATAAAGATACCTCAAGCTGAAGGAGCTGTAATGTCTCAAGGACAAACAGTATTTGATTTTTACATAATTTAACCATCATGAATGAGTGACACAGCAAGTAATTCTAAATTTGATGTCTTTTTTTTTTTTTAAGAATATTACAGGTCTTCAAGTCAGTTTGTCACAACATAGAGCAAGGAAAGGTCAGGATATTAGAAACAATTTCCCATGGCTTCTTTACACTGTTCACAAAATATCTTGCAGCAGGCTCTGATTCATATAAAATGTATGCAATTTATGATTTTGTCTGTTGTATGCTGTGAGAACTGTAAGCAAACGTATTATATTCATTGCAAAATCCTAAATATTTTGAAATAAACCACAGTGACTGTATGCTGCTGATTTTTAATTCCATTCCAATCTAGTGCTGGAACTAGAATAGTTTTAATGCTCCCACCATTCCACCATGTAGAGCATTAAAAGCTTCTAATCTTAGCCCTACAATCTCACATTATCTGCTGCAAAATGCTATCTATAATGAGAAAACTTTAGCAGCTTTGTTTCTTAACTTTAGGATGATGACAAATAAGCTTTCCAAAATTATTGACAACTGTATAGATTCTCCATTTACATTACCTGTATTTTAAAAGATGTGTCACTGGGAATAAGCTCATCAGATTTCTTCCCACCTGCAACGTGATGCTGCATTGACAATGCCTGGTTTGCCTCCTGGACTGCTTCTCTGGAAAATATAAGTCTTCTCAAGAGAATAAAATGCAGCGTCTCTTGAGGAAAGAAAAGGAATAAATCAGTCAAATGACACCATGATTCTGTTCTTTTGTATTTCAGGGAATACTGAATTAATCTTCTATACTCTCTAAATTGCAGTTTTCACAAAGATAGTTTGGAATCAGTAAATATCTAAATGCCAGAACGATGTTATTCAAGTTTTCTCGTGGGTATTCACCTCAGTATCATCCACATTAGGCATTTGAAAGTGAGCCTGATTGCTGAGTGGTTTCTTTTTCTTCTGTACCTTCCAGGTTTTGTTCTGTGCAATGCAAGGATACCAAGGATAATGTGAAGTACATAGTTCTGTTCAATCAGGTATCATCTGATTCTAACCTGAATGCTCTCCTTCAATTGTGCTGACTACATTTAGTACAGATGGAATCCTGACTGAGAAACAATGGTTAATCATGAAGGTAATACTTCTCAACTCTTCTACATGCTTTTTCATTAACTACTATTCATAGCAGCAAAAATGGTTATTTTCAGTCACAGGAAGTCTTTCACTGACCCCGCAGATTCAAGAGAAAAAGTCAAGAAGAATTTATCTGTAACAACCAAGATTTTAACTGGCTAATGTGAGATTTCCTTATATACAATATCCCTCCATCTCCTATCCTCAACCTCATCCACATTTTCTTCAAAAAAAATATAAATGAAAATGTGCAATCTTACTCCCTTTTCATACTGTAAATATTAGAGCTACCAATAAAAACATTTCCTTCTCACTGGAGGAAGGAGTAAAAAGCACCAGCCAATGATAAGTTCACAAAGGTCATGGAGTAAAGTAGGATGGTGATCAAACTCAGAGTTTCAATAGCAAAGCTTTCATGGAATCATATCTTTCATAGAACAATGTGAGTTGCAAGAGACAATAAAGATCATCTAGTTACAACTCCCCTGCTGTGAACACATTTGCCACCCACTAGATAAGGTTACTCAGGGCCCATCCAGCCTGGTTTTGAATGACTCCAGGGACAGAGCATCCAACACTTCTCAGGGCAATATGTTCTAGTGCCTGACTATCCTCCGAGAGGAAATTTTCCCACTATCATCTAACCTAAATCACCCTCCTTTAATTGAAAACTAATCTCCCTTGCCCTATCACTATTAGATTGAGTAAGGTCTTCTCCCTCCTGTTTATAAGCACCCTTAAAGTATTAGATGGATAAGTGAGATCTCTCTGGAGCCTTTTTTTCTCCAGGGTGAACAAGTCCAACTCCCTCACCCTTTCTGCTTCAGCCCTCTATCATCTTCATGACATTCCTCTGAACTTGCTCCAACAGCTCTATGCCTTTCTTGGGCTGGGATCCCCAGGCCTGGGCATAGTACTCCAGATGGAGTCTCACGAAGGAGAAAATCACCTGTATAGCTGTGGTAGTCTTAAGCTAAGCTTGTGGTTACTTCCTCAAATCTATCCAGCTCCCCAGGCATATCTTTCTCTGAGCAATGGACTAGCCATGAAGGACAAGGATTTTGAAGGGTCCTATTGAGTGTGTACAGGAAAAATCTCAAGGAATGTTAATGACAAAACAACTGTCTAACTAGGCATTTCACTGCTGAAAAACACTTACTCCACACCACTTTTTTGTTTTGTTTTGTTTTGTTTTTTTTTTGTGTAGTCAGAGAATCCTAAATTTATCTATTCTAATACAACTTGCTTTAGATACTATTTCAGGACAAAAAATAATTCCTCTCTCCATTTTTGCTGAGACGTGAGTGAGTCCTCAGTTGGTATATGTCAGATGAACATAATTTTTGTCTTAGTTTAATGAGGATTTTTTGAGGGAGGAATTTTCTCTCTCAACTGGAAGTGCAGATGAGTATTGGCCACAGTTGGGCTTACTGTCAATAGTAACAAGGAAATTGATGATAAATGACAAGAACGACTTGCTAAGAACTCCAGCTAACTTCTCTCAAAGTTTAAAAATGTCTAATATGATGGGGTGCTAGATGAACTTGCAATTCTGAAGAACAGATGGGACTACAAAATCAAGGCTCAATAAAGCATGCCAGAGGTGGAGCTAGATCTCATTTTGATCCTTTGTTAACGCGTGTGTGTGGGGATTGTTTCCCCATTCTGGGATGGTTTGCAGCAGTGTGAAATTTCAGTGTTTACACAGCAAAGTCTCATCCCACCACCTGCAATATGCCCATAATTTCTTCAGGAGTATGTGTCATCACACACAGCATGATTGCCAATATGGTGGGAGATGGTATTAGATAACAGTTTTCTAGTTGGTTCTTATATATTGGCACAATACAGTGAAGTTACATGAGAATATTTACTTAGTTTTGAAGTTATTTAAGGTATTGCTAATAATTAGTTAAGCAGAGAAAGGCAAACTTTTCTCTGTAGCAAGGGCTAAAGTCTTTTCAACAAGAGCTAAGACATAAGCACTGAAATATGCTACCACTCAATGAAGAAGTTGAATAAGTACTTTACAGAATTGACAAATATTTGGTAGCAGTTTGGGTCTCAACCATCTAAGCCATAGTAAATGATAATTAACTCCAGTGTTCACAAGCTCACTGCCTTTTTGCTGAAGTGGACTAGTCATGTGATTACTGTAATTCAGCTATTGGGGTGGTAACTTTTACGAAAAGTGTAGTAATGAGCAGACTGGTAGGCAGCAAAAGAGATCTGTGGTTTTCTAAGTATTATGTGACAAAACCCTCCACCAAAATCTATTAATCAGAACACATAGGACTGATCATAAAAGCAGTTTACAAATGAAAGAGGTAAGCAGATCATTTCATTAAAAAATAAATATTAAGATTGTAGAGATTATTGTTATCAGAAATGTGAGTCCCTTTTTTGAATTATGCTGGTCTGTCTGAGCTTTGATTTTTATGTGGACATCTTGGAAGTTTTGTACTTGCACTTTAGGGTATCGGTAAGTATATCAGTGTCTATATTCTGATAAATTTCTGAAGCAGCTCTTGTCCCTTTATAATTGTCTTTATTTACGTAAATAATTTAGCAGGAAAACAGGATTGTGATGAATAGAAAATTGTTTGGGTTGATGAAATTCAAAGTTTTAGGTGGATCGTATATTCCAGTGTTTGAAATTTCAGAATTTTACCCACTGTCTTGTGAATATCCAGTAAAGTAAGGACTGAAATAACAAGGTCCAGTTTTCCAGGTGGGCTGCCTACCACGTACTCACCAAGATGCTACTCTAGTTACCGAACAATCAAGTAAGTCTTGTCCTTTCTCTTTAGCTCAATAGAGATTTAAATATTTCAACAAGGAGAAAAAGCATCTGTAGGAGAGCTGGAAAACAGCCCACTCAAAAAACAAACAACAACAACAGCAAGAAAAAATAGCAACAACAACAACAACAAAACAACTTTGGGATAACAGGTACAGTACTTTTTCTTGAAAGTGAATGTTTAACCAAAGTAAACCACCAACTTACTCCTGATTTTGCAAAACATGTCTGAATCTGCATCTTCATTTTCACATGTCTCACCTGGACAATAGCATGATCTTGCTAGAGAGTAACTATCAGTATGGGATAAGAAATGAGAAGAATGAGTGTTTGGATTAGTTACGGGCTGATAATTCCATGAACTTCTTGTTGTGCAAAAAGGGAAGAATGGACAACTTTTAGTGTTTTGTATAAACATATAGTATTTGCTGGTCTTCAGAGGCTATAGTCTCAACTCAACACAATCGTGTCCTGCTCACGGAACTTAGTGGTTATTTTCCAGTACAAACATAACTGTATTTTAAATAAGAGATAAAAGCCACCTGTCATTTTTCAAAGTCAAACATTTCCAGAAAAAAGAGATTCTAAGAATCATGATCCCCACAAAAAGCAAAGTCTTACAGTGTGTAAGCTGGCATAACAAGCTGGATGAAGTATATTTACCACTAGAAGCGTAACCAATAAGATGTCCGTTATTCCAGAAAACACATATTTGGATACAAGATAAACCAATACTCATGAAAGAAAACACAGTTTAAGACTCCAACCTCTGAAGCTGAGAGTCTTCAAAACATTTTCATTGGAAAAAAAGATAAAACAATTTAGATTTGTTAAATAAAATATTTGTTTCCTTTTCAATCACTTGGTAAATTTTCAAAGTGTTTATAGCTTTTTTTTTCCTCCCATGGATCATGTCACTTTTTATTGAGCTTGTACATTCCTTCTAAAAACTCCAACATGCAAATTCTGAGATAAATATACCAAATCATACAAAATCCCTACTACTAAGCACTTTCATAATTATTCAGTCCTTTTTTAATTGAAAGTAAATTTTGCCAAAACTATAGAATTATTTTATTTTTTTTAAGTTATCTCTTTATCAATTGATATTCTACCTCTTTCCAGTATATGACTGTTCCCTAGATAGCTTGGCTATCCCTTGTCAGTTAGTTTCTCTCTACTGAGAGTTACAAAGAGTTACTTTCAATTTCTTCATCTCTTAAGTACACCTTTTTTTGCAAGTAAAATAAGAGACAAAATGGAACTATCAAGGCTAGACATGGCCATCCCTTGGTCTGCTTGTATGAATCCTTCTTTGTTTTCTGGCTCAAAGCTTGCTTCCTGAGGTATTTCTTGTGATAAGACTCTAGGAGATGAGAGGTGAGTTTTGCCCTGTGGCAATCAACATCACTGTCTGGACAATTCTACATTTGAAAGCATTTCTTTGTAGCTGTTTGCCTTCGGAAGGGAGTGCTCAGGACTATTTACTGGTGGAAGATCTTTCCTGTGTCCAAATAACTCCTGTTTGCTATGGGAGACTGGGGGATGTTACTGTTGTATCCTGTGAAGACAAGGTACAAGTTGGTGCCTCCATACTCCCTCTTATCTACTGGCAAAGCCAGGGAGATGGGAACAAAAGGAGTTTCGGCTGAGATCCGAAAGCCGGAAGCTGTAACTCCAAAATGAGCTGACTCAACCACTTTGGACTTATAAATAAGTTTGTACTGCCATTGGAAATTGATTTGCTGTCGTCACTGTGGTCACCATTGTTGTCAACGCCCAACAACCCACCTCTGCTGAAGATCAATGACTGAACTATGTACCACGCTGGATCCATGGTGGTGACTATCTCCCTCTTGCTTTCTATAAAGACTCCTTGCTTCTATTTCCTGTCTTTTCTATTGCCCTCCTTCCCTTCCCCATCACCCTAATTCATAGAATCAAGGAATCACATAAACACCAAGATTGGAAAAGACCTACAAGATCATCCAGTCCAACCATCCACCTCTCAACAATAGTTCTCACTAAATCATATCCCTCAACACAAAATCCAGACATTCTTTGAACACCTCCAGGGTTGCTGAATCCACCACCTCCCTGGGCAATCCATTCCACTACCTGACCACTCTTTCAGAGAAATTGTATTTCCTAACATCCAGCCTGAATCTCCCCTAGTGCAGCTTGAAGCCATTCCCTCTAGTCCTATCACTAGTTTCATGAGAGAAGAGGCCAACCTGTAGCTCACTACAACCTCCCATTATAGAGAGCAATAAGGTCTCCCCTGAGCCTCCTCTTCTCTAGCCTGAACAACCCCAGCTCCTTCAGCCACTCCTCATAAGGCCTGTGCTCCAGACCCCTCACCAGCCTTGTTGCCCTTCTTTGAACCCACTCCAGGGACTCAATGTCTTTCTTGCAGTAAGGGGCCCAAAACTGGACACAGTTCTTGAGGTGCGGCCTCAACAGAGCTGAGTAATAGTGTCTGTCCTCTCCTTCCCCATCTCCTTGATTAGGATTTGTAATAAACTGTTCAGATCAACATTTGAAACTGTTGTTTCTTAATCTCACGCCGGGTATACATATATCAAAGAACCTTCTCTCCCTCCTATAAATTGGAGTGAGATACTGCTGGTGATAGGTTTGTCAACAACTTTTCCACACTGTTTTTGAATGATAATTTAGATGAAAAATTAGATTGTTTTCTCAATTTTTTGATGAAATTCTTCTACATGGAAAAAAAAACTTTTTATGTGGAACAGGTGACATCTGAAAAATGGATAAATACATACTTATAAATCTGGAAACAGAAAAACTGACCAGGTCATTATTAGCATTCTTTCCTATCTCCCTGTATAACAAAAATGCACTTTAAAGATGAGTACACACCTAATACAACAGTACAACTTAATAGATAGACCCTTGTGAAAGAAATATGTAATCTTCATGGTAGCAGTCTATCTGCAAGTTCAAACTGAAATATTAGAAATTTCAGAATCTACTACTACAGAAAGCAACAGCTTTTTCATGAAAAATGGGAGAAACAACCAGTTAAAAGTTCATTCCTGCAAAGTAAAAACCTAAGATTTCTTGAAGGCACAGAAATGTGAGATTTGTAATGGTAAATTTAGTAAGATAAGATAGCTGATCAGATAGGAGAAAATGAAATAGAGAAAATAATTTTCTTTAATGACTAGAAGGCTTCTACTTGGAGCTTTTGTTTAGCTTATGTGTCTTTTCTCCAGGAAGAAAAAAAGTAATGCTCCAACGTAGTTTTTTTCAGTCACTTGTCAAACCAACACACACTTTAAGCAGGGAAAACTTTGGTTTTGAAAGACAGTTGTTTGTAAATTGTCCTGTGAAAACAGAAAGGGATAATACCAATTAGTATTCAGAATAATTGCATCAGTAATTAACATTACATATATATACAGAAAACTGTTAAACTGATCCCTGTTTAAAGATGGCATAGATAACTACAACTTTATGTTCCAAAATATCCCACTCTAGGTTATTTCCAGATGGTTATGGCACGGCAAAACCTTAATCTCTTGTGATAGTTTGCCCATGTTTGTTGCCTTACCTTAGGATGAATACTTTGGTAGTCATGTTTTTATTATACTCAATACACTATTCCAGGAATTCTTTTTGATATTCATCAATAATATAATCAAACCTCACCTAGATTCAAATCCTTTTCAGTTCTAATGGTTGAACAACTCACTGTTATCTACTGCTGATTGAAAAACTAATTTTTACAGCTGAATTTGCATTCCTTAAGATGTTTTGACTGTACTTTTTACAGTCTGAAAAATACTGGAATTTCTAGTACTGTTTACGGGAGGATTATCAACAGCATAAAGACCAGTTACCTTGAGCTGCCTATAAAAATTGCTTTGGCAATACAGAAAAAGAAAACCAGACCATCAGACAGAGTATAATCTAACTTTTGATCTCTTCTACTAGTCAAGAGATTTTGATTTGACCTCAATAAATCCTAAATCATATTTATCTTGAGACATGCAATGAAGAGGATAAGGAAGTATGAATGGGAGAGGTTGCATCTCCAGAAATTTAGCATAGGAAGAGATTTTTTGTTTGTTTGTGTTCGTTCGGGAAAATTTAATAATGTTATATTCTGACAGTGAATTTAAGTGGGATAGGGATGCTAATACTCATTGGGAAAGAATACCTTATTTTGGTTTATTGTTTCACATAAGTTCTGTATGTGTTCTGAGAACAGTTTGATTTCTGAGAACAAGACACACACAAATGATTGAGCTCAACATCTCTAAGGTGTTGCATGATCCAGCTTTCACTCTGACTTGTTGAAAAAAATACCTTGGAAACAGATTGCCTGTAGAATTATAATACCTCCTTCCTTGGAATAAATTAATAATATTAATTATTTTATTTTTGATAGTATATAGTAATATATAGTAATAGTATTTATGCTACTATGCTACTATTGCTGCTACTACTGCAGTATTTTTTTGTTCCTGTAGCTATTAACTGTAGCATTTCTCTGTGTACTAGGATTTTACTCAAAAAATTGGACTGAGTGGACTTCAGTGTATACATCAAAATTGAGATTATGGCATAAGCAGAAAATGTGATTCTGCCTGGATATATTTGCAATGATAATATGATATAAAGAGGCTGTAGCATTACTCTCGGCTTCTTTTTATTTTGTGCCACAAGTCACCTTTGCAAATTTCAGAGTTCCTGTCAACCATACATTTTTTTATCATGGGCTTTTGAATAAATGAATCATCATCAAACAGAATGCTTGATTGCTTCCTTCTCTTTATTTCAAGCTCTGAAAAACTCCTAGGCTCACAAAAGCAAACAGCTTAAAATAAAGAATAATGAAAACATGTGCATTTTCTGCAAAACCATAATTGCTTAGTTTTCTTCCTATGATGTCAGAAAATAATTAGAAGACTACACAAATTACCTGAATCTTACATATATTTTGAGTTCAGCAAACCTACAGTAACAGAATAATGAATTGCTGTCATGTATGAAGATTAAATGGAAAATATATATATCCACAAGGAACACTGTGTTGCAGGATATGCCCCGTTTTTTTTCCTTGATACATTTGTAATCATTCTCTTCAGATCTGTCTCAGCTTGACCTGAAATAATCACCCTCAGAGATTAAAAAAAAAAAAGCCTCTCATTTGTGCTGAGAAAATATAAATCATGATAATCCTTTGGTTTTCACAGGACTCAAAGTAAAAAAAAAAAAAAAAAAAAAAAAAACACAAAAAAAAACTATACAGTAAGCAGATACATTAGGGATTCTAAGAAATAATAGAACAATTTTTCAATTGTAGATTAATTTCATTTTGCAGGATGCATAGAATTTCCTTGCAGAAATTTGAAGAAATCCTTTTTATAGAGTTTTAAGTATTGTTTAGAACTATTAAGTATTTCTGGTGGTTTTCAAGTACTATATTATTCTGCAGAGTGTTCAAGAAGCCTCTTGTACACATGACAGGAATAACTAATTTACAGTGACTTGTCAGCTCAAAGCAGAAAGAACCCAACAGTTAATGACACTATGAATAGAGAAATACAGAAATGAAAAGTGAGGAAGTAAAAAGCGTAATGTATTCATAGGGCTGCATTAAGTTGCATGCATAATCATAGATATGATGGCTTCTCAGAAATATGGATATGTCTATAATAGCATTCAATATATGAAAGAGCAGAGTCTGATAGCAGACTAATAATCTCTTAAAACCTGATGAAACAAGTCAGTATCCTAATCTGATAGGTGTGATATTTCCCTTATTTACACTACTTTTATAATAATTTAACTCCATTAACTTCAACAAAGCATTTGTACATAGCTTATAGGGATTGCGTGAGAAGTGGTGGTGTCAAAGAGTGTTAATTCCCACCACCAACATTTTTTTCTGACAATGCAGTTCTTAAATTAAATTCCTGACTGCCCCAAAGTACACAATTAAAACTAAAGCTTGTCCTTAGGTAACTCCCAGGAAAGATGACTTTGGCCTGTAATGCACAACATAAGACTGTACTGATTTTGATGAGAATAATCATATGATACTGTTTTGGGTTTTTCCTTAAAAGAGTGCTGATACCAAATTGACATTTTAGCAGTTGCAGAGCAGTACTTTCACGCAGAAGATTTTTCAGCTTCTCGTGTTATCTTGCTAGTGAGGGGACTGGGAGTGCACAAGCAGCTGGGGGACACACATCCAGGACTGCTGACCTAAACTGTCTAAAGGGATATCCCATGCCCTGTGACGTCATGCTCAGTAACAAAAGGTAGGGTAAAGAAAGAGGAAGAGGGAGGGAGGTTCAGAGGAATGTCAGTTGTCTCCCTCAAAAACTGTTACATGTGATGAGCTCTGCTTTCCTGAATGTGGCCAAACATCTGTCTGCCAATGGGAAGTAGTGAAAGGATTCCTTGTTTTGCTTTATTTGTGCAAACAGGTTCTGCTTTACCTAGTAGACTGTCATTATCTCAATCTATGAATTCTCTATTATCTTTCTGATTCTCTTCCCCATCCCTATCTGGGGAGAGAAAATGAGTGGCTGTGTGGGTCTTAAATGTGTACTGGGGTTATCTATCACAAAAGCACTGAAAAAGATCAATCTGTATAGCCATGTGTTCTTCAAATTAATACACACACTTACAACAGTGAGTTAAATGACTGTAAATTCAGCAAGCCGAACAAATGCAATCCACTCTGATTTTGTTTTGCAAAGCTTCTCAGTACAGAATTAACTTCAGCAAATGGTGAACTTCGCCAAGAAATACTCTCATTATGCAGGGCTGCTTGTAAAATCTGTATGGATAAAGCAAAGATATAGCCAATATGCTAAGACTAGGTTTCTGTTTTGTTCTGAAAGCAAATAAAAAATAAATAAATAAAACAACCCCATCAACATGCTGTTGTTTTCATATGGTAATATAAATATTAGAGGATACCAGGATCAAACACAGAAGAATTACACGTAGTTATTATGAAAGATTGTCCCTAGATAACCCTTAAAATTTTTCTACTTCTGTAAACTCTCCTCTGACAGTGGTCAAGAGCACTTACTGGCAAAGCTGCTAAGTGTAGAGCAAACACATAGTAATATTATTATCTTAGACTCTCAAAGCTTATGCTTCAGGACCTTCGGAGCATTGGTTTCCATATATTTACTGATTCTTACTGGATTTATCTTCCTTGGACGTATTTAATTCTATAATCACTTCCAAGATTGAATCATTGTCATAGAATTTCAGAAAATTTTCTCTCTTCCTGGCTTCACCCAGTTAAGATCATCTATAAGTCTGATCAAGGAATATGGGATAAAAGGGAAAAATGAATAAAGTCTGATAAACAGGTAATCCATTTATTGGAAACGATGTAAGAAAATCATAAAATCATGGCTGTGAAAACTGTACCCTAAAGGTGAATTTAGACCAAATCTGGAGTGTTAAATCTCAATAGATAAGCTCAAGAAAGTTCACAATTTCTTCTTACTAGTTCTTCATATGGAAAATTCTGATGTAGAAAAGATGTTGTGTACAAAACATTAAATTAAACTAAGCTTTGTGATTAAAGTAGCAAATCACTAAAGTAGAAAGAAAACTTAATGGCTTACATTAATGTGTGGAGATCAGGGCTCTCTTCATGACTGTGTAACTGCTGGCTATGTGACTATGACAATTCTACCTTGTTGCTATTTTCTTTAAAGTCATATTTATTTAGGCCAAACATTTTCCATGTTATTTTTTCCTAGTATACAATATATTAAGAAATAAGTCTCAGCTAAGACCTTCAATTTTTACAATGCCAATAAGTTAGAAAACTCAGGAAAAAAAATATTCTTCCCCTAACCAAAGAGTACAGGGGGAAAAACAAAAACAAAAACAAAACAAACAAAAAAAAAAAAACAGAACAAAACAAAACACAATAACTTAGCTCTCATTAGCTGAAATGCAAGCTCTTGTTAAATGGCAATTAAGCAATATGACTGCAGAGAAAGCCCAAGAGAAAACAGAAATCAAGAAGAGTCGCCATCTTTTTTAAGGACCAGCCTGTCACCTCCCCTCTTCTCATGAAAAAACCTAACCAAAACAAATAAACAACTAAAGAAAAAACACTATGCATTAACAAAAACAAAAATAAAAAACAGAAACAAACAATAAAAAAAAAACAAGCAAAAAACTAAGTTTCTGTCAGAGGAATACGTGTTGCAGTCATAGGGTTGAACTGTCATATAGGATCTATTTTGTTCCATCTTTAATTTTGATTTTTGTACACTCCGAGTACAGTTATTCTACAGAATTGATCAGAAAGGAATTTACAGAAGAGCACAATTTATTTCACAGCATCAAAATCATTGAATAAGCTTAATAAGAACTTCAGAGTTGACCACACTGGAGTTGACCAAGAAACTGGCATGGTGGAGCACAAACTTTTCTTGCTAGACTAATGTAAAAGAATAATCATTTTTGCATCACACAATTCTTTGATGGTACAAATGTCAAGGTTTGGACAAAAAACTCTGGATAGCCAAAACTTTCCTGTTTCTTTAAATACGAAGATTTTGAGCTGGATCCGAGAATAGATATCATGATAGCAATAACAATGGTTTTTTTTGCCCTTTCAGGACACTGAAGTAAATGCAGAAAGATTACTTATGTAAAGATTCTTTAGGAACCTCGTTTCATAAGGTAATGGTGAATAGGTATTAGAGTTAATTACAACTTTTCTTCACTTTTTATATTCAGAAAGGAGTTTTCTATAACTGGCTTTTGGGAACAACGCTTTGCCAGGGATGTGCAGTACTTTGAGGGACCAGATGTTTTGAAGAAACAGAAATCAAAGTGCAATCAGGCATAAGGTCTTGATCAATCAGGGAAGAGAGTGAACATTACTCTGAGAGCTACATCTGGGTTGTGTTTGTCATTAAAAAGACTTAACATCCTTTGCTACATATTTATTTGTTATTCCCTAGATGGGATGTCTTTAATAATAATAATAATAATAATAATAATAATAATACCTTCTACTTCAAAAAAGAACAGATATATTTTGGAGTTTACTGTATATTTTTCCTGAATTCACCATTCAGAGTGGTAGATGCATTTTGTGTTGATAATTTTTTCTGACTTTATACCAATCCTTTAGTGACCTTAAGCTATCTCAAAAAGAATTTCTACTGCTACCTAACTCCTCAATTTTTCCAAGAACAATCAAAGCAGTGTAAAGATCTCATCTGGAATTTCCAATTTCACTGACCCAAACTTTTTATTCCATGCATATTTCAAGATAAGTATTGTGTAAAGGCGTTGGTTTCTCTTTTACTTTCCCATTTTTCCTTGTGCTGTTCAGAATGCTTTCTTTCATCCTCCTTCATTTTTGTGTCAATCTTTGTTGAGTAGGCAGGCTCACAAAACAATGAGTGGGAATGCTCACAAAAGCTTCTTTATGATTCTGAATAATTTTTATAGACTATTGTGATCATGCTACACTTTGAGGTAGCACTTATACAAAAACTGCATGTTTATTTTCCAGTAGTAAATGTATTGATTTCCTTTGATATTGGTTGACTCTCTCAGACAACCTTCTCCTGTATCCTTGTACTCCACCTCTTGACTGGAGTGTGTTTATTTCAGAGATCTTACCAAATTTGTCATACAGATGCAAATACTATCATTTTCAAATGAAGCTGTGAGATCATTATCAATTCAATCTCTTGCTGAAACAAAGAAAACACAGAAATGTTAAAAACAAACAAACAAGCAAACAAAACAAAACAATAACAGAACAGGCTTGCAAGTAAAGGAACACGAATAAGAATTATTTGTATTGTTCATAGTGCTGTTTTAGAATTGGCTATTATCTTCTTTTCTAATTCATTAGTTTCTTCCTTATGTTGTATTTTGTTTCTCACTGGGGAGGATAATGTAGTTCTTAATAATAATACAGTATTGATTTTACCCTGGAAATGCATTATACTAAGCTATGAATAAAATATTAAACTTTTTTTTTTTTGCCTTGACATTTTTTAAAACCTTGTAAAGTAAAAAAAATGTCTGCTGTATCAGACACTTCTCTCAATTTTGTGTCATCTCTGGGAGGTGCACTCTCTCCCATCATCCAGGTTATTAATTATTCTAAACAGTATTTGTCCCATTACTGATCCTGCGGTACACCACTGCAGACCGGCCTTCACCTGTACTTTGTGGCACCAGGTATGAGCCTATCTTCTGCTGAATCTGCCACAGCCTAAACTCTGACTTGGGGAATTTGCCTCATTTTCATACATGTTAGATTCACAGAACACTAAAAAAAAAAAAAAGGGCAGATATCTTTTGTTAAGCTTTGGAAAAAAAAATAATAAAAGGCTGTGTATGAGTTAATTACTGTTAGTTCCAGCCAGGCATTTTACAATTTCTTATCACTATATATGTTGAAAGTTTCAATTCTCTCTTTAAAAAGTTGCAATAAATATTTTTTTATCACAAAAGAAAACAACTTTCTTATTTCAGTCTGAACAAGTCTGAGAAAAATCTTCGTAAGAGTTCAGATTTAATTTCATCAGCAACAGTCATTTAACTACAAAGAAACAAGTTCAATTATTTTTATTTTATTAAAAATATGGATTAAAATATATAAATGAATTCAAATTATAGTTGGTTTTGTACATGATAAGAATTTATGTATAGTTTCTTAGAATTTTTTAACTAAGTTTACAAGATTTTAGAGATAGAAACATCAACTTAGTACTGTGTAGTAGTACTAGAACTTTGTTTAAGCATCTGTGTAAAATGTCTATGATACACCCTTCATTTTGTTAAAAATACAGTGCAATTAAGAGCAAGTGTTTTCTGCATAGAACAAATTGAGACATGACAAAGAGTTAAGAATTCTATAAATACTTCTGGCACCCTATAAATCATCAGCTAAAGAAAATGCTGACAACTATCAACATCAATGGAGTATTGATCTACCAAATGCTCTTCAGCCTCTCACTAAATAGTTTTCCTTAAGCATACAAATTAAACAGAGGGGAATGGACAATCAAATCCTTGGGACTACTAACACCTTCAACAGTTTTGCAGGGACTTTCACAATTTTCTCCTTTTACTGGTCTTAGTTGACTTCATTTGGGATGATAGAGATCTCTGTATTATGACATTCCATGTGCTTCAATAAATAAAATATGAAAATAGACATTTAGTACTACACTACCTTGTGTGCATAAAGTGTTTACTGTAAGTTTGCTTTGTGATTGTGAAGAGTGGAAAATTGTAATACAAGCACAGTATTGAATCAATATTTTTATTGAATTACAGCACCTTGATTCCGATGCAGCTTTTTATCAGTTTGTGTAGTGTCATTGATTTTTACCTGGATTTCTTTTTGATGTAATGATATGTGAATCTTCTCCTAGATTATTTTTAAAGAACATCTAAAAGTAATGTCGTACGCAAATATGTGTTTTTCCGCTGAAAAACTATGCCTGGCTAAATGCAGTCAATAATATATCATTAATATTATTGGGACATTCTAAGAGAGAATGAGGTATGCAATTTTTTATTTTTGGGGAGGGGGACGTACACTTTTGTATGTGTTGTAAAAATTGATTACTGTTAAAAGACAGGTTATTTCAATTTTGGGATACTCCATTTCTATAATTCCCATGATGAAACTGGTCATCTAGAAAAAATGAATTCAAAGATGTAATCATCTAACTCATCTAATTCTTGGAAACAAAATTTTAATCATTGAAATCTAGAGGAACTCACTTCTTTCCATTACTCTGATGGATACGCCCTCGTAGTCCAGAAAGCCAACTGTATCCTGGGCTGCATCAAAACAAGTATGGTCAGTAAATCAAGGGAATTGATCCTCTGTGCTGGTGAGAACTTACTTGGAGTACTGCATCCAGATGTGAAGTTCTCAGTACATGAGAGACAAGGAACTGTTGGAGAGCATCCAGAGGAGGGCCACAAAAATGATGAGGAGATGGAACACCTCTCTCTCCACAAGGACAGTCTGAGAGAGCTCGACTTCCTCATCCTGGAGAAGAGAAGACTTTGGGGAGACCTGATAGAGGACTTTCAGTACCTAAGTTAATAATGGGACAGACTCTTTATCAGCATCTGTTATGATAGGACATGGGGAGACGGTTTCAAACTAAAAGAGAGGAGATTTAGATTGAATATAAGGAAAATGTGTTTTATAATAAGGGTGGTGAGGCACAGGAACAGGTTGCCCAGAGAGGTGGTGAAAGCCTCATTCCTGGAGACATTCAAGGTCAGTCTGGACAGAGTTCTGAGCACCTTGATTTTCTGTAGATATCCTTGTTCATTGCAGAGCAGTTGGAGTAGATGACATTAAAGGGTCCCTTCCAACTCAAACGATTCTATGATCCTATGATTCTATAATTCTCTGATTATTATTTCAGTGGCATGTTTCTAGTTTCAGCTAAATTAAAGCAGCAATGAAACAAATTCAGTTTGACGGTAATTTTTTCTGCATTAGTTTTTGAAGAATTCTATAAATTGTGAAAAAGTGGCGAATAGAAACAAAAGCAGGAATTGTGAATCTCCACTTTGAGTTAGTCAAGCAACTCCAGTGCAGTAATGACTAGTATTGTCAGTGTCTGAATTCTGTATTTTAAAGTGTAGCCTTTATAATTATTTTATTTTATGAGCACACTTTCTGTAAATATGTTTACATATTTATATTCCTGTGTATACTTCTTTCTTAATAATAAATAAAATCAATTCTGCCAAACACTTTATCTTCCAAAAGCAATAGCAATCTCCAAATCAGGAATTCAATACACCCCATGTCTCCTGTGTTGTCACCTTCTATGTCTTTCTCCAAGTTCCCTTCTGTTAAGTAGAAATCCTGTCTATTGCTCCTAAACTAGAATTTCTAGCTGTAGCTTCTGTCTGCAAGAATTTGCATGTCACACTTGGCCAATGTTCTGTTGATTATAGCAAACTCAAAAACTTGTGTAATTTTGCATCTCATTTCTGAAAACAGTCTGAATCTTATGTATAAAAGTGGATGACATTAACAATTGAGCTAATGACATCAGATGCAGAACAACAAAGGTTATTTTATATTCTAAGGCTGAGTGAAAGGAATGACTCATGAGAAATATTGCAGACATTTATTATATAAATATGTCAGCTGCATTTAAAGGTTAGCAAGTTCCTCCCTCTCGTTCATCTACATTTATGTTTTACAAGTCACATGTTGTATTAATTACTGTATTTCAATCACGTAGTTTGTTAGATAATGCATGATCATTTTCTCTCAGATCTCAGATCTAGCTGAAATGTTAAATGCATATTGAAGCACATGTCTGCAAAGCAGTTAGTTGCTTGGAATGTGGTTCTAACACTGAATACTATTGATCAACTATTTAAATTCTAAGACTGCAGAATATATATATATATATTTTTTTTAAAATAGACTTACATACATGTAGAAGCTATAATCTAGATGGCATACAACTACCAACCCTTTTCTCAGCACAAATAAGCACAAGCTTATTATATTAATTACCTCTTTTTCATTAGTTAATAGCAAGTGGCTTTCTATGCAAAGTTATTTTTTAACAAATTATAAAAATTGCAACTTCCTGTCAGCTGGACTAGAAGATGTTCTTTCTGACACAATCTCTCTTCTCTAGGGCTCATCAATACTCCTATTAAAAATCTAAGGAGAATTTTCCTGAGTTACATTGGAACTAATCATCCAGCTTAACTGACTGCCAAAATTGACTTAAACCCTGCCATAAGATTATCTAAAGGAAACTAGATACTTATCTAATTTTGATGTAAGTTCTTCCCCTTCCCATCACTGTAACTGTCTGTAAAAATTTAAGATAATTCATAGTTATAAATGAGATAAACAAAAAAGGTTGCTTTGATGGCTAAACAGCACATTTTTCAACTTCTCAAAATTAATTTTGTCTATTTTGAACTTATTCAAGATTATTATATATTTATGATTCAAAGATAAGGAAAACCTTTGCTTAGAATATTTGAAGTAGTTTAGATAGAACAATACTCGGAAAGAAGTGAAACTGTAATCTAAGAAGAGAAAATCTTGCAAATGACATGAATATGTAGAAGGACATTGCCAGATAGGAAGGCAATTTTTTAAAGGCAGCAATTTTCCAAGAGAAAGACTGATTAGGTAAAGAATCCACACTACAGAAAACTGTGAGATTAATGAAGATAGGAAATCTAAACATTTAATTGCACTGATTGCAGCATGCATGGAACACTGTCAATTGGCACTAAGATGTAGTTGAGACCCAGAGGCAGATCTGAAGAAAGACAACATGACAGTTCATAAATAAAGAACTCCTCCCTCTGCAGTATTAAGCTTCTTTGTAGACAAAAGAGTACAAGACAGATTCTTTCCCACATGAAATCTCTGAGTGAGTAGGGGCCGCCTTCTGTGATCAAAACTTTCGCTACAATATTGTGACAGTGGAAGAAAGCAGCATGAAATTGTTTAGAGGAGATGAAACCAAATAAAAAATTTATTAAAAAAAAAAAAAAAGAGAGAGAAAGAGGAGAAGAAAGGATAGACAGAAAGAGAGAATGCACAACTTGTAACTACGTTATATCCTCATAAAAATAAAAAACCACAGCAATTGCACAAATCTCTGTGTGGAGAGTAGGAATCCATCCTGACACCTGCAGATAATCAACTTATGCCCTGAAGCATGATACTTCGTTTACCTTTATTATTTATTTGGCATGCATAGCAGCAAATGCTGTTAGTGTTCATAAAATTAACCCACTTCTTTTTAATATTCATCCAGAGTATTTGGCTTGATGGCCTCCTGTGAGGGGGAATTTCACAGGTTGATTATATGCTGCATAAAGGAGCATTTGCTTTTATTGGTTCTAAATTTACTGCTTTTTAATGGCAGAGAAGAAAACTGAAGAGTAGAAAGACATTTTAATGGCAAAATTTGTTAGACTGCACCAATGAAAACTAGCTAACACGTTGTTGTTGTAAAAGTGAAAAAAAATCCCAGTGAACCCTAAAAATGATGTTTTTCATAGTATGTGTGTGAGGAAAGAAGTGGAGAATAAAAAATTAATTCCAGAAATCTCCAGGAGAAATGTGAATGACAAGGGCATTAAAGAGACCTAAAATGCAGCAGAAGGAATAACGAAACATCTCTGAGCATATTGTGTAGAGTTAGGATTATGACCTATGCACTATATCTTACAGGAAACTAAATTAAAAACAGTGTAGGTGGACTTTTTGATGACAAAAATGCCAAACAGGATTAGAATGATATCAACCACAAGTACATTAGCAATAGGGCTGAAACAAGATTAAACAGAATTGGAGACTTTGTATTTTGTTAGAGAAAAACCATTGAAAGTACAAAAAACTCCAAATTTAATTAAGTAGTATTAAGCTTTAAAAGTCATCACACATCCAAGCCATTCAATTGTAACAGACCACTTTCAAAATTTCTGTGTATGGCTTATAATTATTGTAATGAACAGAATGAGCAGAAAAAAAAAAAAAAGAAAAAAGAAAAAGAGGGAAATAAATAAGTTATTTAAAGCTCATTAAATAAGCTGAATAAAGCAAGCTGTAACTCTAGAGTTTGAAACCTAGAGAGAGATAAAAGAAAAAAATAAAGTGAAAGAAATAGAGAAAAAATAAAGCCTAGATTTGTGAGCTAACATCTTGTTTATCTGATAATAGTACCTATATGTGGCAAATAGTACCTTGTCAAATATACCTATATGATACCTAGCTATCCCTCCCTGCTAGAGAAAGTTTGGCTGACTTCACTTTAGGTAGCTAGAAAATAGATTTACCTTAGAGCTAACAGCTTATAACGTGTGTTTTAATAAATAGAAAAAAGTTCTAAGTTCAACCATCCAATTTTAAATGGCTACTTTACTAAACTATGTTATAGAAGCACCTCATTTTTTTCTTCCTTACCAAAAAATAATGCTGGACAAAAAGATCAGTTGTACGTAGAGCTCTCATGACAAGTATCCATGAGATAAGTCTCACACCCAAGGTCAGCTCCAGAACTCTTAAATTAATCTGAAGATTACTTTGTATATTTGAAAATATAAGGAAAAGACTTTACCAGATTAATACTGTGCTGAATAGTGAGTATGAGAAAGACCATGCATAGTTCTTAAGCCACTGAACAAGCCACCCATACATTATAACTCCCATTGTATGTCATCTCCTGTAGGTATTAGTACACTAAAGATGAAGGGTAGCAATCTAATAGATGAATTGCAAACTGCTGTAAACTACACCGAAGGCAGTCTGATTGATAAGTAAGCTCCATCGGACAGCAAAACCCATATGAAAAAATGCAATAGTTTTACAGTAACTAGTAATTAATTTCTAAGCAGGACTTAGTTTTATAAGTAGAAATCCATATTAGCATGGTTATTTGCCTTATAAATAAAGTTGATTCATGTAGTTCCAACTCACAGCAAAGGCAGAGTTTTCTTATCTAGCATGTTCCAGCAAAGTAGGAATTGCTGTCACAACAGAAATACATTGTTGCCCTAAGGTGGTACAGACTTCCAAATACAAATAGGCCAAAAGAAAAAATGAACCTAACTAGAGAAGGAAATTGAAATTTAATAGAGAAAAGTAGATGATACTGGGAGCCTGTTCAATAAATTACAAATTTTAGAAGAAGATTGCAAAAATAAGTGGAAATGAGGAAAGCGATAAAAATTACAACTGTGTGCAGAATCTTCCCAAAGATCTGAAATTGTTCACATTAGCAGTTTTCAAAGGACAGCCTTTCACAAAAACCTAATAAATAAAGATTCAACAATCCATGATGATCGATGGTTTATTATACGACTCCTGTGCCATTAACCACATAGGAAGCACTGATCTACCTTACCATGCACTTGTACAATACATGTGATGGTTCCCCCAAAGAGATCTTAAGAAGATAGAAGTGATCAGATGAGATGCTAAAGTACAGTAATGAGAGTCATGCATTTGATAATCTAGCTTCTAGTGAGGAAACAGATTATGGAAAAATCAGACTCAATCTCTATATAGAGATCCTTTTCATCATGTTTTAGATGAACTTTTCTTCTGTAAATATCAACACAAATTTATTACCTATTTGAGTTAAAACACAGCTCGAAATCTCTTGACTCTTATGAAGAACAAAAATTCTAGAGTTTACTGAGACCCAAAAAGAAGGGTGAAAACTTGCAGACTGAGTGCTAGGTGGAAACATAGCCCTATTTTAACATGGAGATGTACAGTCACTTAATGACAATTATAATTCATAATGTAAGGAACCTTCCTGGTGGAAAAGCAGAGTTAAACACTCCTGGAAATCCTTAACTATTCTAATGCCATTCATACCTTTCTTTAACCTTCTGTTTATGGAGACAATAAAACATCATTCCTGAATAATCTGCAATAGGCAATGTATGTTTATATAATGCAATGTTGTGTTACTTTGTGGTTTGATGTCCTGGTTTCAGCAGGGATAGCAGGTTGATGCTGTCCATATTGTCTGGTATGACACAGACACTCCACTATATAAGAAACTACCAGGGAATGAGAAGCAATATGTCTATTCCAGTGATGGATCCTATCTAATCATGATTAGATTAAGCTGCTAGGATTAAAGGGGAGCAGATTGGTCTGGACTGGCAATGTAAGGGTGAATTATTTCTAGCTTGATGAGGCCACGATACCTCAGACCAGTAGAGGAAAAAATCCAGGATGGGGATCTAGAGGTGGACTTGACCGTGGACATTACTGCACAGGTTTTCCATGAATGTGAAACGTACTGCAATTAAATAAGCCAGATGGATAAACATTGCTGGTATGTAGGAAGGCCTGGGAAGTTGTTTATATTACTGGACGGTATAACTAGAAGGTGGCTGGAAACACTTCCTGTGACAAATGGCACCACACAAAATACTATCTTGGGCCTTGAAAAGTAAATCTTGTGATGGCATGAGATTCTAGAAAGAGCTGAATTGAAAGAACTGACTCAGATAACAGGACTCATTTCCAAAACCATCTCAGAAACTTGGGTCGAAAAGCATGGCATTGAGTAAGTATACCACAGACCCTATCATACAACAACCTCAGGAAAATCAAGTGATGTACTGGACTGTTGAAGACTACACTGAGATCAATGGGTGCCGGGACATTCAAATAATGGGATACACATTTAGTAAGGGCCATCTGGTTTGTCACCACTAGGAATTCCCAATCAAGCTGGTCCTGTGCAATCAAATCTCTTATGTACCATACAAGGAGAAAAAATCCCTATAGTGCACATGAAAAACATGCTGCCTCAGGCATAGGCAAGCCTATTCAGGGGATTGCTTTCATTCAAGGACATGTGTGCACTTGGTGGATAATACAAAAGAATGTATCAATTCGGTATGTACATCCTGGGGAAGTACATGCCCTGAAGGACTGTTCTGACAGACAGAACCCAAACTCATGGACTGCATGGACAATTTAGAGGGTGGCCCATAAACTATGGAAATGATATGTGTGTTTGTATATCAAAAAGTAGGACAACTGATAATTATTAATTGGGATGTATGGGAATGTATGGGACCTGAGCATAATATAGATGGCATGGAATAAGGAGTATATATTGTTCTGATTTCAGATGGGACAGAGTTGATTTTCTTCATAGTGTCTGTTATTATGCTATGTTTTTGCTCTAGGAAAAAATCGATAGCATACCTATGTTTTAGTTGTTGCTGAGCAGTGCTGCATAGATCCAAGGACATTTCAGTTCCTCATGCCATCCTGCCAGTTAGGGGGCTGGGAGTTCACAAGGATCTGGGAGGGGGCAGAAGGACAACTGATGTAAACTGGACAAAGAAATATTCTATACCACAAGGTATCACGTGAAAGAAATAAAACTGTAGCTAGTTAACCAACGGAGTGAACATACTTTGGGAACTGGGTAAGCATCAGATATCAAGTAGAGAGAAAATTTGCTTTGCATCACTTGTTTTATAAATACGTGTATGACATATCCAAGTATACAAGGATGTTCCAAAAGTAATGCCTCCTATTTTATTGTGTTGGTCCACAAAATAAGAAGTAGATTTTGGTGGCATGCCAGTAGATGCTGAACCTTCCTGCTCCATTACATTTTGTCGGTGTGCAACAGATGGCAGCAGTGGGGCAGTCTTTCAAAATGGGATCTGACATGGAGGTGCAGATGAAGAAAAGGTGAATCACTGAATTCCTCCATGCAGAAAAAAATTGCATCCATTGACATTCACTGATGCTTACTGAATATTTATGAAGAACTAACACTGAATGTGAGCACAGTGAGATGGTGGGTGGTGGGTTTTAGCAGTGGTAACAGAGACAGTCTGTCAGCTCTACTGGTGCAGATTTTCACAGGTGCACCATGCAGGTTCTTTCTCATTGCTGATGAAAAGGCGTAGCTAATGGTACTGACTATGTTGAAAAGCAATGTTTCTTAGCTCAGAATTTTTTCTATCGAATAGTACTATTTTGCTCCTTGTAGTTGTAGTTACTTCCAGGAAAATTAGTAGAAGGTATTATTTTCAGCACAATTTACATATTATTATTATTATTATTATTATCATCATCATCATCATCATCATCATCTTCATCATCACTTTTTTCCCCCTTTTCTATCTTAGTATATAGTTTTCTCAACAGAAAAATTCTACATTATTATTTTTTTTCTTCTGATTTTTTTCCCCATCTCACTGAGAGGATGAAGGAATTGAACAGCTGTGTGGTGCTAAGCTGCCTGCTGAATTAAACCGTAGCATCTCCATAAAAGATTCTGGAGCAGCATACTGGGGTTATTTTCAGGCTTTCACGAGTACTTCAGAGAGAGAAAAGTCTAAAATGTAAATATTCATGGAGTAAAAAAAAAAAAAGCTATTGTTGAAAAAAAAAAAAAAAAAATGTTCCTCAAGTTGAGTATTATCATTTTCTTTGCTTTTGTCATTTCTTTGAAAAATGTTAATATCACAAAGCAATCTGTAACAACTATCTATGTATACAGAAAGTTCTTTCAATTTTTTTCTTAAGCGAAACACTATGCAGCAAAAAATGTGAGAACATGTATGATTAAGTTCTTTTTGAAATACAGTAAAATACACTGCTGTCTTTAGTGGCCTTGGGAATTTATTATTTGTCTTACTGAAAGACAGATAAATGTTAGGGAAGACAGTTGGTCTCAAGCAGGTTCCTTGAGAGTGCAGCAGAGTATATGTTGCATTCTTCTTCAACAGTAGCTGATGCTGAACATCAGCATAATGCAGAAGTTTATTAGCTGCTACTTCCATAATTATTCATATTAGGTTCAAATATTTTCTCCTTTCTTGCCATCGATTTTCAGTTTTGGTTCATAGTGCTGTTTTTCTCATCTTCTTCAGATTTCTTGCTGTTAAAGTTTTGCTGATGATGTAGCTATGTCAGAGAGCATCTCTCCTCAAAGATTTTCTGTTACTGTTACTTTGGTTTGTACAGGAAGCAAGAATCATTCATCAAGGAAAACTACTGTCAAAGTAATTCTTTCAACTTCCCACAATCCATTTAAACTAGAAGCAATCATGATTCAGTGCCACTTGAAAGCAGATCTTCTACCACATTGATTTCTGAATGTACTGCAAAGCCTGAGCTGTTCGAATGTTTAAATGTTTTTCACTAATAAACAAATACTTGATATAACAGTACAGTCTAGTGTGCTAACAAATAACTTAGTAAAATACATTTTCAAAATGAAAATTTTATTTACTAAGTAGTACTGTAGCTGAACTTCTTTATTCATGCATTAGTCAATCACAGCAGTTTCTCAGAATACCAAGATAATTTGTGTAATAATACAGACCATCAAAAGAATACCACGCCTGGGTGATTGATATAAACTAAATCATGTACTGGGGTCCAAAATGAATGACAATATTCGAAGACTATGCTACTTCATTCAGAACTCAGATTCTTGTATTTGAATGTTACTTTCTCCGTTCTTAACTAGTTTTTCTTTTACTAACTTTCTCCTGTCCATCACTGCAAACCTCATTTGGCTGCACATAACACAGTGGTTTCAACCCCTGTTAGAAAGTTAAATGCCGTTCTACACAACAGTAGCAATGCATCCACCTTCATTATAAATTTCTCCCTGTCCATTCATAAGGTCTTTCACTCACTTCTGTATAAGACAGTGATATACAGAGAAAATTAGGAAGAAATAGGAGAAAAAAAAGTTCAAACAAAATAAAAATGTGTGTTTGATTGCAGAGATTTTCATTTTCAACTGGCAGATCCAGACAATTGTGTAAAAGAAAAAATGAATGTAAGGAAAAGAATTGTTTTTTACTTTCTCATTCTACGTTCTAGGAGAAATAGTAACTGAAGAAACACCTCCAAAGCAATTAGATACATATATATATATTTTTTTATTTTGATATGTTATAGTCATGGAAAAAAATAAAAATAAAATTAAAAACCATATAATTTTCAAAGATATTTTTGGCAAATAAAAGGAGATAAAAATCAGCTCTAATATAATTTTGAATTTGCCAAATTAATAAGTATATAAAAATTTGATGTGAGAACCTGTAACAATGGCTGTTCACTTAGATTAGGATGGTCTTGTCATGTGATTATGCTATGTTATGTTAAGTTATGATCTTGTCATGTAATACGTAATATGCAAAAAATATGCAAATTTTAAACTTGCACTACCGGAATTTTTTCTTTTTAATTATATTTACTTTCATTACAATTCTACATGTGAGCTGTTTGGTAACAGACAGATTAGCTTATCAGAAAAACAAATTAATAGATAAATTGGTTTAGACTGTATTGATTTGAGCCCTTGCAAAGTCTTTCAGAGTGAAAGAATAATTACATTCTGTTCTTCTAGAAATCATTAAATGTAATTCCAATTTCTTTCATTTCTGAAAATGTGAATTGGCAAAGTCCCACTAACTGTACAAATACCTTTATCTTTCCTTTAAAGGAAGGATAGATTTAACCCTCTGGAGCCAGAATTAAAATAAACTCTAGGAAAACTATTTGGATTATATCCTTTTTTTCCTCTGGTTACATTCATATCATTACAATGCATTTATACATCCTATAACGCTAAATTGCAATTTCTAGCAAGAAAACTTTTTTTTCCTATCCAAAGAAAAATACAGCTGAGAGGTTAAATTGGTGTTGAGATGGCATAAACACAATACATGTCAATTGATGTACTATTTATTTAATTACTTAACATTTTTTATCAAAAATTGAAATCTCCTGAAGCAAGACAGTAATGTAAAATACATATTAACATGAATAGCATGAGCTCCTAACTTGCCATGTCCAAAGAATTGATTGCAGGCAGCAAATAGTGATGGATATGTTTACAATTTTAGAAGAATATTTTATTAATACATAATAAACATGTTGAGTTATTGCAATAAATGTACTATTGTGCACCAGCATATTTTGAAGTACATTAAAAATGAGTGGTATGTCTAGACACCTTTGAAGATTTTAAAATGTGGACACTAATTTCTTTAAAATGATAACTCAAATTGATTAGAAACTTACTTTCTATTGTACAGAAGAAACATTAGAATAACACATTAAAAGTGAAAATAAGCTTTATGTTTTCTCTGTATTAGAAAGCAAACCAAATTGTCATCTTAACTGTAACATGTATAGGCAAAAGATATGAATTCATCGTTACTGAACTGTATAAAATTAAAATTGCACTTTTCTCTGAGTAAATGGAGTTTCTTCCTGCAATAAATCATCGGCACAACACCAATTTAATTTCCTTTCCGAGTACATCCTAATGGGAAAATTGAAGACTAAAAAGAATGGTTTGAAATTTCCCCCCCTACTTGTACCAGATGACTGCACATTTACAAAACAAAGGCTATACATAGCTTAATTATACACTTAAAAGCAGCAGGTAAGAGATGCAAATACAGTGAGCCAAACTGCCTGAGGTTATGCAGTTTCTAGTAGGAATGGCAACAAATCCAGAAAATGATATATCAGCAGGTAAATATTTCTCCCAGTGTGGCTGTAGGAGCTGCAAGAGCAGCCTCATTGTGTTTTACAGGTTCCAGACGTACTTGACTGTAGACAATTCAAACTACCAACACGGAAACCTGGTAAGCCATGCGTTTTGCAATATATGTCAGAGATGGTTATAACTGCGTAGTCATTTCAAGGTATATAATATCTGCATTAAATAATTAATGAATCAAGCCATTTAAATAGACAAAATATCATTAAATTGTGACTTCTATATTTAAGATAATATATTTAAGATATTCTGACAAAAACATTTTATAATAAATATGTTTCATTCTCCTTTGACAGCTGAATTACTTTTGTAGTTACTTTAGTTCATGAATTCATCATAGTTTACCTCTTTTCATTTATTTATTTGTTTGCTTGCTTGTTTGTTTGTTTATCTTTACAAGTGATTTAACATTGCAAAGGAAGATACTGATGAACTTTCACAAGAGATCAGGTAGTTGAGTCCAGGTCATTTACTACTAAGTGCTTAAAAAGTATTAGAAGGAGTAAAAATGAAATGCAGTGGTTCCCAAAGAAAAATACATTTTATGAAGGTGAATGTGAGTCAGAATCTAGAAGAGAAGCAAATAGAATTACGTGCCCCCGCCTACTACATGTAATTTAACCAATTTTCAACACTTAGCACAACATTTCAGCAAGCATATTTTTAGAGAATTTTCTCCCAAGACACCTGCCTAAGCTTTCCTTGTTGCAAGTCTGAACTAGAATCTTCAAGCCACTGTAAAATTCTTCTTATAGAAAATGTGCCAGGAAAAGAGGCATTTAACCTTTAAGGAAAATCTGTTTTACAAGAGCACAAGAATTTCTTACTAGAGTGTCTGAGTTATTATGACAATGGGCCAAAAATGATATAGTGAGTAGCCTTATTTTCCTCTAAGCCTAGATAACAGGTTAGCAGTTGTGAACCAAATAGAAGGCTCAATCACTAAGAAAAAGTGCTCATCTAATACGCACTGAGTATAATGCTCTGACTAAATATTCTGAAGCAGAAAATTCAAGCCCAAACAAATGGACTGATCAACAATGAACCTTTGATTATGTTCATCACTATTATACAGATTAGTATCAAATCAAATCAAATTAGTATCATGGGAAGAGCTCATAGCTGCTGAAAACAGTAACAGTCCTTACTCTGGTTAATAACAAAGTAAAACTACAGCCAGGATTGCACTGGAAAAAATGGTCTGTGGATAAATCATTTGGAATATTTGTCTACATCTAAGGAAACAGGTATACATTTCCAGTGCTCTTGGACCTGCTTCTGATTTTCTTTTTAAGCTGATATTCATGTACAAAATTACTTCAAAATAGTGAATCACAGAATCACAGAATGGCCAGGGTTGGAAGGGACCTCAAGGATCATGAATCTCCAAACCCCCTGCCACAGGCAGGGCCACCAACCTCCACATTTAATACTAGACCAGGCTGCCCAGGGCCCCATCCAGTCTGGCCTTGAACACCTCCAGGGACGGGGCATCCACAACCCCTCTGGGCAGCCTGTTCCAGCATCTCACCACTCTCATAGTGAAGAACTTCCCTCTGACATCCAACCTAAATCTTCCCTGCTTCAGTGTAAAACCATTTCCCCTTTCCGGCAGTTATCTACCCTTTCAAAGAGTTGACTCCCCTGCTGTTTGTAGGCTCCTTTTAGTACTGAAAGGCTGCAATGAGGTCACCCCACAGTCTTCTTTCCTCCAGGTTGAACAAGCCCAATTCCCTCAGCCTGTCTTCAAAGGGGAGGTGCTCCAGCCCTCTGATCATCTTTGTGGCTCTTCTCTGGACCCTCTCCAACAGCTCTGTCTTTCTTTTTTTACCTTTCTGTTGGGTACCGGAGGCTCCAGACCTGGACACAGTACTCCAGATGGAGCCTCACAAGAGCAGAGTAGAGAGGGACAATCACCTCCCTGTCCCTGCTGGCCACCCCTCTTCTGATGGAGCCCAGGAAACCATTTGCTTTATGAGCTGCAAGAGCACACTGCTGGCTCATGTTAAGCTTTTCATCCATCAAGACCCCAAGTCCTTTTCTGCAGGGCTGCTCGCAAGGACCTCTCCTTCCAGTCTCTGTAGATGCCCGGGATTCCTCTGGCCCAAGTGCAAGACCTTGCACTTTGCTGTGTTGAACCTCATTAGGGTTACCCAAGCAAAGAAGAAAGTGAAAGAAGAGTTGATATAGTGCACCTATTTTCTAGTTTTGCTATTTTGTGACTCTTTTTATATAGCAAAATTTTGTCACAGGTAATTTTTACTAGTCCTCCTACATTGTCTTTTTTTTATCTTTTTTTTTTTTTCTTTTTCTTTTTTTCCTTTTTTCTCTTTTTTATTTCTTTTTTTTCCCCTTTCTTCCTTCCTTCCTTCCAGTAAACAGTAAGTGGAATTAAGTGACAAGTGCTATGAAATAAATGCCATGAAATGAGTATATATGGGGAAAATATCTCAATTTGTTTTATGCTTCTTACTCTCTTTTGAGGATAACAGTTCTCATTTCTGTCCGAGCTGGAAACTTAAATTTGGAGGCAAATAGAATTTATTTGGTAAGATGTTTGAGAAATTGTCATGAATAAGAAAGAATGACAATCTAAAGTAGATCTAGGCATTAGTGGCAACATTCCTGGTTTATCTCCAGCCAATACTTTACTGTCCAAGATCTTCCTTCACTTCTGAGGTCTTACTTTCAGGTAGTGACTATCTCTGTGACACTATTTCCTCTTATTGAGGAAATAGATCTTTTTTTCACACTTGCTTTTTTCTTCCAGAATCTAAATCCCTGTTTTCCCAATCTAAATATGTCTTGTGCAGAAATACAACAGATGATCACCCTCCTGATTGGCAGTCTTATCCTATGTTTCTTTATTAATGGGAAAATTCAGGATATGTCATTTTACTTTGGTTCAGATACACTTGCACAGAATTATCTGCTGCCTGTTTCCATTCACATTTTATGATGTTTTTCTGCCTGAAACAGAAACTTCATTGCTTCTGAAGGAAAAAAAAAAAAAAAAGAAAAGAAAAAAGAAGCATAAATTGTTATGCAGAATGATAATCGCAACCACTGAAGCAATTTTCCTATACTTGATATGATCATTGATTGAGCCATGAAATTTCTAGAACAACTTTTATTCATGTCTATGTATGTAGATTTTCCTTTCCGAATGAGCTAGATTTATCTATACGGAGTTTGTCTGTATAGATTTGGTACATCTGTTTGCGTTATGTTATTGCAGTTCCATATTTTTGAAAGGTAGTTATCATCCATAAACAAGACAATAATCTCATATCAACAGTTTTATCAGTGAGAGAAGGACTGGACCATGTAGACTGCATCAAAACACCCATACCTTTATCCCTAGAGTAGATTTTGAAGTGGAATAAATGTGAATTGGCTGTAAAAAAAATAAAATCACTGGTAGGAAAAATGTTAATTTGTTATCACAAATGTCACTTCAAAGTAAGATTCTCTATTTCTTGGAAAAAGCTTGGAATCTGTCCAGGAGAAACTAGACGCTGAAAATTGGAAGGTGTAAGTTCATGTTTTTGTACTATAATTAATTTACACCTTGCATTCTTTCTCATGTAAATTATAGCTTCTTAGAATCCTTTAGACTTTAGCTGTATGGTTACAAGAGTCCTGTATGGAAATATTACTCTGACGATCTTCACAAGAAATCAAGATTGTTAAAACAGCTAGACACTGCAAGGTCTGCAAAGCTATATGAAAGTCATCTTAGATTTGCAGTTAAGATGGATGAGGATGATTTTTTTTCAAGTATAATGTCAACTCTTCAGGGGTTAATAGGATTACTTTGGCTAATGAGTACAGTGTGGCTATAGACTTTTCCTTACATAATTGTTGAATAAAATTAACAAAGAAGCAGTTATATTTTCTTTTCTTGTTTATTTATTTAAACTTTTTTTTTGTTTAATTAATGTAGAAAACTTCATCCTGTTTATGTATTTATGCATAACACTGGAGATTCTTGGAAGAGATCATAGGAAATCCACAGTCTATAGCTATTACTTTGGGAATACCATGATGGTTAGAAACTGAAGCTGGCACACCCACAGGGAATATTGGCAGGGCTTTTGTTTGTTTGATTTTTTTTTTTTTTCTGGGCACATTACTGAAGGGAATGAAAGCATTGTCCTGATGAATAATTTTGTTAATAAAGTTTTATTTCTGTAATTTGTGGTATATAATAGTAAAGAAAAACAAGGAAAGTACATTTACATCTTTCTGTACTTTATTATTTTAAAGTATCTATTCATTTCTGATATCATTTTTTTTTCTTTTTTTTTATTATTTTTAAACAAACTCATGCCACACCGTTTTAGCAAATAAATACTTAATGATTTTACCAAAGCAGACCTCTAACTCCTTCACCAGAAGAAAAGGATACATGTAAAAATATCATTGAAGTTAAATCAGAAAAAAAGCATAGAAAAATATATTTAACAGGTGAAATTTGCTGCATTTCTACTGGTCCTTGGTATAAGAAGGTAGCAATGGCAATGTAATAGCAACAGAGTTTCAAGAGTTTCTTGTTCAGTGTTGCAAAAATACATAGCTAATGGTGTTGACATTGTTGAAAAACAATACTTGGTAACTGAGAGTTTTTCTATCATATATAGTTATTGTGCTCTTTGTTGTAGTTTCTATGGAGATAAAAAAAAGGCATTACTTTCAGAGTGACCTTCATATATATGTAATTGTCATATATTTATAATATATCTTGCCTGAAGTCATTCTTGTGAGTGGATTGTAAAGACACGTTAATTAGTTCTAAACTGGTAGCACTGCAGTTGTTCAGAACATTATCTACAGAAAATAAAGAAATCCTAAATTTTTATCTTAATTACAATTGTTTTGTAATTCCCTAGGCAAATATTCAGAGCTCAAATTTCTCCACCGGATTAACTGCTTTCATTTTCTTAAATGCCAACATATCACTTTTCGGTTAGGAAATCCCTTACCTATGAGCCCTTGGAGGCTGTGGCAATATAATGGAACAGTATTGCTATAAACTTGTTCTATTCTGCTGTTCCTTAGACATGATATCAGTCCTTGCTGGAGACACTGGCCTAAATAGATTTTTGGTCTGATTATACAGCCATTCTTACATTCTTTCTCTTCCTGCATGCTCATAACTCCTGTGCATCTTCACTTCTGCTTTTAACTTACATACAAAACAACTTTAACTAGCTGTCGCTGGAACCTGGAAAGGTAGCAGCTCATTCAGAGGCACATAGCAAAACAACTTAGTCTTTGCAGGAAGTCTTGAGTGCAATGTTGAGGGCCAAGAGTAGGCTTGAAGGTTCTGATTATACTTATAAAGACCCGATGTCATGGGTTTATGATTGGATGATGTGGATGCTCAAGTTCCAGGTGTCTGCCCAGAGGAGGAGAAGAACTATATTTCCCCAGGGGGCTTTGAGGTCAGCGAGGAGATATAACTCCTGGCAAGGTCATCTGATGTTCTCTTCTTCGCCTGCTCTTCTTCGCCTGCGCTTCTCTATCTGCTCTTCTCCATCTGCTTTTCTTCATCTGCTCAACTGGACTGCACTTCTCACCTCAGCATTGTGGTGAGGCCTATCTACCTTTCAGACTCTCTCTCTCTCTCATTATATTTTGCTGATACTATATTTAGTAAATTAGTTTGTTTCACCTCAGAAACAAACTCTTTCCCTTTTCCGGAGGCGTGGATCCGAGGATCCCTCCACCCCAGTAGTCACAGAACTACTGACATCTGATTTATCCAGAAGTCAATTTTTTAAATCTACAATTTTGCTCATTATGATGTGCTTTTGCTTTTGACAGTTTCACAGAATCACAGAATCATAGAATTTGGGAGGGATCTCTGGCTATTATTTAGTCCATCTCTTCTGCTAAAGCAGGTTCCCTAGAGTAGGCAAGTTTGTAATGACAGTACTAGCTGGAGCAGTTCTTTCTTTCATTGTCTTTTTGTAGCCTGACATTCGACCTCTTCAAATATGTGAGCTATGACTCTATGCTTTCCTTATTATTTCTATGTACTATCTTTTCACGAAATACTACAGAATTCCTAAATTTCAAGCAGCTATGAATTGTTTTATGCATCCTTTGCATGATTGTAACCCAGTTTTGCAATTTTTCTCCAGCCACTCATAATTTTACAGCTCAAGAATAACTCCAAGGGAAAGAAGTCTCACATTTGTCAAACTCTTATACAAAAATTATTGTAAATGAAGGGGAAAAAACACATAAATTTTCACTTTGACAGCCAGTATTTTATTTTTCTTCATAACATACTATGGCAGCTTATGATGCATTTGAGTGTGAAACATTTCTGACATCACAATGAGATACATAATTCCATAATTTCAGTAATAATTATATGCATCTGCTAACTTCGTATCAAAATTTCTTCTTTGTTTATGAAAAATGCATCAATTTCATAAAGAAATGCCACCAATATTATTTATAAAAATAAATATCCCTGGAAGATGGCTGTCCTTCATCCTTTTTATATTCATTTCTTGATTTGCTATGCTGATAGATTTTGTTTATTTTGGATGAAAAAAAGTGAAAGTATCCTTTATGCCTACAGCTGTAAACAAGAACTAAAACATTTTCTTATGTTTCATATGATTCAAAAACTGATAGAATGCTACCAAATTTAATTGCATTCCACAGGCTAGAGTTGGGCCCAGGTGCTGTAAAAGGATGACATAAAAAGTCTCAAAGAGTAGGGATAACATTTTTCCCCAAAGTTTTCATTCAAAAGTAAATGCAATATAATTAATTGAATAAATTAATGGATGCTTAATTAATATTACATCTAACCTTGAATTAGAGTAGTTTGAGTTAAAAAGAGAAAAGGAAAAATTCAATTAATCGCACTTAGATTCAGATATAAATACACTCATGGACACTGTTATCTCTCATTATATTGAACAGTATTATGGTATTTGTTGTGTCACTTTTCTAGAAACATCAGTCTTAGAAACCTGACATTCACATCTACTTACCTTAACCTTTTCATGCTTGATATGTGTGAACAGGAATTCAGAATTTTGCAAACTGAAAATCTTTTAGCATAAGACAACATTTATTTTGTACGTTATTGCAAGTTCTTGGGCTTTTTTGTTGTTGTTGTTTTTTTTTTCCTACTGCTTATCACAGAGTAGGGAATAAAGGGAAACCAACCCTTTTGCAACCATTTTGCTAGTAAATGTCTTCTGGGCCTGCACCACGCTTTACTATGAAAAAAATCCAGCTGATGATTTGTGTACTCTATCACATTCACGTTTCTGTTGACTGTTCCTTTTGTTTGCTGATTAAAAGAGCATGTGATCAGGAAGTAAACTACAAATGATGAGATTAGATAAACGTTGGTTCACAGTGTGTGGATATCATTCAGAACACTATTTTTAGTATAAAGGCATGTAATCAGCAATATTATATTACTTTCTAAAGTTTTCTTTTGTATTCTTTCAGAGTGCAAAATCAGATTTTTGCTGTGAAGACTGCTGGCATTGCTTCAAGCAAGTTTCATCCTTATTATAAAATCAAACCTTTCATTCCTGATTGGAAAATCATTAAATATCTGCAATAATATTTTCACCTAAATTTTGAAAGTATTGACAATAAATCTGGCAATAAGTACATTTGTGCAAATGACCACACCTATTACCTTTCTAGAAGACATTGTGCACTGCCAAATAGAAATGCTGTAATTGATATGTATGCACTTTAATTACAAAATGTCAACACAGTCCAGTGTTACAACTCAGCTGCTGAACACCCACACCAGCCAAAAGCTACAGGAAAGCTGTCACTGGTCTGAAAGTACGTGTGTCAGATTTTTTCTCCACTGCATCTTCCAGCAGTGTGGTAGAGTGGCTGGTGTCTTGTACTGTTGCAGTGATTGCTCCTCACTACTCACTATGGCTTTGTAAACATCAGAATAATAAAGTATACTGCACAACAGAGAGGATAATACTGAAAAGTAGTTCAAAGCTGCAATGTGGCTCAAAGTTATGATGTGTATGATTGGACCTGAAGAGATTCACTTCCCATTTAAAAACAGCATTATTTATGGCAACAGCAGTGAAATGAAGAAAATGTGTACTAATCAAAACATACAAAATAACTATTCTACAATGACCAAAGAAATTCTCCTCCCTCAGTTCAAGTATGTCTCACTGTAGCTGTACAGTAATGCACCTAATTTAAAGCCATCTGACAAATCAAAGCAGCCACAGTAGAGTTAGGTTCTATTGTAAAAAGATGTTGAACAACTTAACTCAAGGCTCTTGTGTCTTCTTCCATTCTGCAATGTTCCTTCCCCGTCTAAAGTGAATTGAGAGAAAAATAAATGACATTTTCAAATCAGCAAAGATTCTCAGCAGCAAGGCAGAATCCTCTCTCCACTTCTTCAGAGAAAAATGTTCCTGTCACACTGACATCTTTCCCATTAGTTAAAGACTAGGAAAGATAGAAATCACTCTACACTACTTAGCTAGTTTAGTTTATTATAAGTAACACATTGCTTTAAAAAAAATCTGTTTATTCTGTTTATGCATGATTTTTAAAATATATTATAGTATTGTCTCCATATTTGCAGATGTGGATGTTAATTCTTAATGTTTCTCAAGGGAGTTGATTTAGTTTTTCATTTCTGACAGTTCTGCGTGAGTGAGTATCATTAAACAAATGGCTATTTCTGTATGTAAATAAGAGAACACAGATCTGTTAGTTCTGATTGAGTCTTCTAGCTTAGATTTAGTTGAATAAACTATTGTGCTTGCTCCTTGCCTGTGCAAGGAGTGCAAATGTTCATTTTACGTATCATTTTTTGCAGTTGATCTGAAATGTCACCTATTTTTGTCTGCCATTTTGACCAAATTCCAATATGCCAATCACTCTCTGTTTTTCTTCATATAGCAGTATTATAAATAATTCCTCTCTAACCTCTGTAATCTACAAGTGTAAGCTTTCAAAATGATTCTCACCGTGGTATCTCAGAAAATCTTCACCAGCCATTCAATAATACCTGGGAATGTTATTGGACAAGACCTGTGTTATGGTTTTATTTTTGTTGTTGTTTTGTTTTGTTTTTCAGTTTAGATATTCTTTAAACATTTTATCTTGTTCAACCAAACCTAAAATTTACCATTTTGAGTATCCATGCATAGAGAGTATTTCAACCACAGAATTTAGTCTGAAATAGATTGTCAGCTGCAGAAACAGTAAAATAGATGAATTTGCTGAAGTAAATCCTTTCTTTCTCAAAGCTTGAGAATTTGAGATGACCTTTGCACAAAAATAATGAAAAGGGATATCAGTCACGTAGTCTGATCAGAGATAAGCTTGCTATTTCCTCTGTATACTATCATGCTCATTGTTGAAAACATAGCACCCATAAAGAAAAGTTAAAAAGATAAAAAGTGATTATGGCCAGAAGAAAACTCCTGTTCTACATTAAGAATTTTTCACATACCCCTGAGGTGAAAAGGTGCAGCCACACATTTGCAGCTGTTACATATTCAGAGTTCTCCCCTTTGCAGAAAACCATGAAAAGTGTCAACTCCTGGGTTTGTTGCATATAGAGATTTCCTTCTCATTTGGACATTAATTTGATAGAACTGCACTTACTTAGAGACCACATCAAAGTCTATGAGAAGAAGAAAGTAAGAAGAAGAAAATTAAATAGTCTTGAGATTATTTTCCCTTGTTATATTTCAGTGCCTCTCCCCCACAATAATGGCGATCAAGTTGTCTCCACTCTTTAAGTGAAACTTGTGTTTTGTTTTATTATTTTTTAAATCAAGACCCTTAGGATTAAAATACAAAATGACTGATCTGTGTGACAGCTCCTGAAACCTTGAAACTTAGCGGGACTTCCTTTGTTGTAATATTCAGGGTATTATTTCATGATGCTGCATTCAACAAACCATCAATCATTTTGAGTAATATGTAATTATGCATTGCTTAAGAGAAGAATTTTTTTTTAACCTCAAGGTAACATAAAATACTTAAAAGTAATTGCTAAGGATATGACATTTCAAATAAAGCTGTTGTCTCAGATGCAAACAGTACAACTGTGAAATAAGTAGATGATAACATTAATAAAAACAAAGCAAAAAAAAAAAGCAAAAAGGAGTACTAAGTAGCATGACACTGCCTTCTGATAAAGATACAAAAATGTTGCCTTACTAGATATGTTTAATAAATGAGTGGTTGTGTCATGTTATAATTCTGAAGCCTGTATTTTAAAATTTGATGACACGTTTTATAGTAACTTTTGAAGGATTAGCTGTGAATCTTCCTTCAGTAGCACCAAAGATTATGTTTAATACTTCTACAAGCAGAGTGTCATGAGATGAACAAAGCACAGTGGAGTACATTTGTCACTTTTCCCATAGGAACAAGAATATGATAAGAAGTTGACATTACACTGCTCTAATACTTTAGGTGATACAACTCTTTCTGTCACTGTAGCGGTGGAAATTAGGCATAAAGTATTTCAGCAAGATGTCTCTTTAAATCTAGAAAATGTTTGTTGCATAGCTGTGTTTCCTGCTCTGGCTTTTACTGTGGACCAGAACTGAGGGAGAGACTCAAAAATTAGCAGTGCAGAATATTCTTCCTCTTCTTTGGAAATGTTGCTGATCACAGAACTTTATTGTAATTCATAACAATTCAAAGAAGTCATGGGATTCAAGAAGAAGATTTAAGACTGTTTTCCTCAGAGCTGGAGTTTGGTATACAAGGTGTAATTGTGTTTATCTCACCTTCAATCTGTCCGAATTGTTGAGAAGCAATTTAAAGAGAATCTAGATTTGGATTTGCAACATGAAGAACTAGCCATGTTAGTCATAATACAGCTTTTTCTTATTATCATTATTTTTTCTGAGGCATTTCCTCTACAAAGAACAATGTATGTCTCTACATTAGGATGAGACAAAATGTTTTTTAGATACCACTGACTGGGTCTCAGTTTTTCAAAGAGGTCTTGGGTGACATAAAATACAGAAATCTGAAATCCAGACACCATTATTCAGTGTGATGAATGGTACTTTTTGCATCTAATTTTCATGCAAAGGGTGGTAGAAGGGGACTGGAGCAATCTCCACTATAGTCCAAGATGTGTTTGCAGTTGTATTGCGTTCTTTCCTAATTTACTGTTTTCAAGGCTCTGGCCCCTTAATTTGCTCTTGTGCTATGCTTGCCAGCTTTGAGCACGCCTGAGGGTCACATGTCTAGGTTGTGAAGCTCAGGCCTCATTTTCTTGTTTATTGTTTAACCTCCAATAGCACAGATCTACAATTTAAGTGGAAGAAATATCCATTCCTACACAGATATCTTGTCCCTACAAATAACATGCTACGTTAACAGGTATAAGTAGGTACTCAGAACGAAGTGACAACTTCTGTCTTCTAGTCTTCTGTCTTCCAGGAAAAAGAACACTGAAGTGTACGTAAAATTCTCACTTAGCATTTAAGCGCAGTTCTTATAGTCTGTGAGCCACCATCTACAAATAGAAATGTTTACTTGGGTGAATGCTCTAACTTGGAGACAGCAAGCAAACCCTGAGACATACTGAATGCCAAAGGGTATATATATTCAACGGAAAAATTAATGTAGTTCATCTATGCCAAAGAAGTTATCTTTAATTTGAATTCATTGTTAAGGGAAAGAAACAAGACATAAGGTGCAGACAACATATTTTTCTCTAATCTTTTGCTAATCTACATTAGCTTGAGGAAGAGCAGTTCTTTGAACCTGCTGATATAAGGATAAAAATACTGCTTGAACTTTGCCATGAGAAAATTGTTTTAGTGAGGATGATCTTACAATTGAGTCTCTTGTCTCTCCCAGAAAGATAGAAATTCCTTAGAGTTTTGTCTGAAAAAAAATAAACCAAAACACTTTGTAAAAAGTATGTTTTTTTTTCAATTTTATGTAATTTCTTAATTGAGAAGTCTATTAGGAATTAAAAAAAAAATAAAAATACTAACTAGGATACTATTCCATACAAGTTAATATCCATCACCACAGTTTCTGAAACTACATATGTTCTGACATTTTTCTGAATCTCTTAACTGTTGCGTTTCTTTGTTGTTCTTTCTCTTTCATTCTTATTCCCTTTCTTACTACTTCTTTTGAATTATAGTGGCTGAGGGATATAAACTTAGAAAAATGAACTAGTGATAAAGTAAGAATTGCAAAGTGTGCTGAAGGCTATGAAAAACATAGCCAAACTATTCTTCCTCACTGAAAGGCATTTTAACATCTATTCTTTTACAGAGAAGAATTCATGAACTATTCCTCTTCTTCAGCAGACAAACCCATAACTGTTATCGACAGAAACTAAATTAAAAGGAATAGGCCTCTAGTCATCAAATCTTCAGTGAGTAATTCAGATAAATAACTTAGAAATCTGGAATAGCTCAAGCTATTCACTTGGCTATAGTCTTTTTTTCTTCTAATTTGGGAAGTGTGGAATTATCTCATTCAAAAGGTGTTACATTTCTTTTCCTATCATACATCAAAGGGAGCTTTAACAAAACAGAGAGTGTATACAGAAGTTCTTGGCGTACTAATGAATACTTATTATCTCCACTGAGTGCTTATTTTCAAGTTTCAAATTTCTTGAAACAATATGAAAAACCCAACTACTCTTCTGTAAACTCTGCATCTTTGTGTATCCAAATATGGTTTCACTTACTTTTTTTTGCAAGTAGGTTTCTTCTACCAAAATATTTTCTATCCTTCTCTTTCTACCTCTCTTTGGTATAAATATTATAGCAAAGAAATAAGAAACTGTTTTTAATCTAAAATTTTATTTTTAATGATGTATTACAAAAATAATTTTTTGTTTGTTTATTTTGTTTAGTTTTGTTTATATTTTTTCCCTGGGGTTTGTCTAGCAGGTAACAATAAAGAAAACTGGGAGATTTCAGTAACATTAGAACTCACTCTGGAATGCAGATAGGCTCCTCCAGCATTAACCAAAAATCTTCATATGATGATAACTGTGTCATGACTGACACACTTGTTCCAGGGATGACAAAGCATGCTTCCACCAATCCATCTTCTCCAGTTACCCGATGACCCTCAGCCTTTCCACTTCCTCCCAGGCTGAGAGGCAATTCTCCCTGGGTATGCCACTCACAGATGTACTCACTGCTGTTGTCAGACACTGACAGAGAGCTTGTGCCCCACTGGCTACCAATTCCCTTTGCAGATGTCCTGGTATCATGGTTTTGTGATTTTTGGTTTTTGGTGTATCATAACATCATGTAGTCCACTGGGAGTTAAACTATTAATGCTCCAATTCCGGGTACCTGTCCCTTTACATCATGGGACATGGGATCTGGTCCTTCCTGGTTGGGCGGTCACTTACTGCCTTGCAGTGGGTGTTGATGTGTGCTTTCCTAGCCCTATCAAGCTTTTCAGGTTTGAATCAGTATCAGAAAATCTCTCGCTCTCCTATTTTATTTGATTTTTTAGTCTCAATTTTAAATTAGACTGTATTATATTGTGTTATCTAGCATTCCGATATCATAGTTAGTAAAATAAGTTTTCCTCCATAGATCGTTGCTGCTGTTTTTTTTCCCTTCCTTGAGCACAGCTCCCATCTTCCCATCCCTTTTCCCTTTTCCTTGCCATTTTATGAGGCCGAGTGCGGGGAGGAGGGGCAGGGGCCTACTGTCCCTTTGTCATGGGCATAGATTGAGCTAGTTAACTCTGTGACACTTGGAAGCTGCACTGGTTTCTTTTTGGAGAGACCATAGGGGACCCAGAGGACCTGGCTTTCTGATGAGTGAATGCTGTGGCTAGAGTTCCTTACCTGTCTTGACAACCACCAAAAGAAGGACGAGAATAACAGTGCCTAAAGAGTTTTTATACAAAATAAATAGAAAAACAAAAACAGCCTTTGCTGTATTGCAATTATAAAATGTGTTTTAGATCTTCAGGATATTTCTATGGCCATAGAAAATGAAGGAATCAGGGCATCAGTGAGGATTTATTGCAACAAAAGCAAAGCAAATACAGAAAAAGATAGAATTTCGAAGAAGATGAAAACCAGCAACAATCAGGTGGTCTTTCTAGAATACTATAGGAAATATTAAACAGGATTTACAAGCCAAAAATCTAAACTAAAAAAAAAAAAAAGGAAATTATAATCTGCATAGCATGAAAAACAAAAAGTCTTTCATCTAGGCATACACTTGATAATAATGTGTTTTCTCTTACATCAAAGAAAAGTTTTGTCGTTACTCAGAGAGGAATTATTTATAAAATTATCACTATATACTCAGTCTTCTCTTTTGAAAAAATATGTTGTAAAAGAGATCAAAAGTCAAATGCTTAGCAATGAAGTTAATTAAAAGTGTTCATTGTTTTTAACAATATGGTTATTCCATTTACCTTTGTCCCACAGAGAAAAAATAAGTCTGCACTATTAAATAATTTAAAAACAAAATGAGACAGAACTCATGGGAGTAAGAAACATGGAAATGTCATCTTTAAAGGGCTGCACAATACAGAAACCATCTTGTGCTATATTATATTGCATTGTTAGAAATTGATTTTACAGATTTGTGTATCAATAGATATTTTAAGAGACATCAATGAATACTGAGTACTCGGCACTTCTCAGAAGATGCTCAGGAATTTAAAGTTCTATGTCCCTTTTTTCCCACATCAGGAGAATATTGAAAGTCAGATTGCATTGGATTCATAGTTACTGCACTGTTCTGAACAGCTATTAGTATTGTTGCAATGGTATGTTTCTTGTTCATTTGGTTGTTGATGTTGTTTTTACTTCCGATGACTTCAGAGTTCCATTATTAGTGCTATGTTTACAACATTGCTTTGATGCTGTGATATATTTTTTCTTCATATAGGTTCCTAATGATTTTTTTGAAGTGTAAATTATGTGGATTCAGTGATATACTTGTGATCCAGCTATTCAGCACCCAGTATCAAACCCAAGCTGCTCCTGTCATCATCTGAGTCTTACAGAGGAGTCATTTGGACATACCCATAGACCTTCCCATCAGATTGACTGAAAAAGGAAGTTCTGGGGTGAGCTGCTGTGAAGAGTGCTCCCTAGAGCAGAATCATTCATGAGTAATCCCTACGCTGGCATTTATGAAGTGAAAAAAAAAAATCTTTCTATTAAAATTCTCTTTGGGGAGACATGCCTCAACTCTTTGCTCAAAAATATTTGTTTGTTTGTTTTACCTGGAGTATCTATAGAGCTTTTGATGCTATATTTGAGGTAAAATGTGGCTACAAAGAGGCATTTCACACTGGAAATGAGAATCAAATGAGTATTTTAGCTGGTATATATACCAGCTGGTATATGTACCATATATATGGTACAGCTCTATGAAAGACGAGCATAAATGTTGCTGAACAGAGCACTGCCATCAATCTCTGCACACTCTTCCAGATCCCTTTGACTAGCTGCAATATCATTTCTGTTTGCAGCATATTGCACCTTTCACACACAAAAAGCTGTGGAGACAGAGGCCAAATATGCAGTGCTTCTTCCACAGTGATATGTCTCTCTCTTTCTCTCTAGTGAGATCAGTAGTTTTTGACATGCTGACATTCCCAGGGTTTGTATAAAACAGGAAAAATATAAACTATTTTATTCTCCTCAGACAGTGACCAAGAAACCTACAATTGTATTAGTGTGGAGCCCAACATTGTTTCATGATGTTCCTAAGCAGAATATAGCTGTTATGACCTCAGTGATTTTTCCTCTACCAGGTACTAAGCATTACACCTTTTACCCTGCCAGCACCAGATTCCAAGAGCACACCTTCCTCAGGCTTGTTCACTGAAGCCAGTGGACAGTCAGTTGCTGCTCATGATCTCCTCAATTGCACCGAGAAGCATCCAGTTCTTGCTGATCTGTAACCGTAAGAATATTGTTGTATTCATATTTATTAACACTTAATGAAAAGAAATGAGAAATGGGATTGAATAAATTATATTCCAAACATCAAAATCAAGCAAAATACATCGACATAAACACACAACTGTATCAAAAATTTCCTTCACTTACAAGAGGAAGTATATTTCAATCATATTACAAAGGGGCTTCCAAGGACTATTTCTTCCATGAATAAATTGCTGTAGAGGATATGTAAAGTACCATCAAAAGTCTCTAAAATTCATCCAATAAAAATTTATACATCTTCTAAAATGGCTGAAATAAGATGAGCTGCAAAAATAACAAGCAAATGATTCATTTACAAAAGAATGACGGCTTTTTGTTTCTTTGTTTGATTGGTTGTTGGAATTTTTTCCCATTTTTTGATAAAGTTACAAGTGAAAATAACATGCAGCACTTCCCACTTCATTTCTAACTACTGCAGATCTTCCTCTGGTATTGAGGTGGTCTCTTAGGAGTGATTGTAGCCAGCACATATTTTTATGGTCAATTACAAAAAGTGTTTGCAGAACTAGTTATTTTGGCAACAGGCTATAAAATGGAAAATTGAGTATGTTTTGTTTGAAGGAAAGGTAGTGAGGGGTTTGAGATATAAATAAAATATTGAAAGTTGTTTTTTCTAAAGCTGAAGAGATTTTTTTTTAAATCTTTGGTGGCACAGAATAGTTAATAATTTGACAGACATTTCAACTAAACTGAAATGGAGAAAAATCTTTGGGAGATTGTTGCTGAGCTTTTGGAAGGACTGTCAATTTGTTAAATAAAGAATTGCACCTCCCCACCCTTAAGAATCAAATAAATCAGGCAGCATGCCATGAAACACAAAAAATATAATTTTTGTTTTAGGGAGTTTACAATTTAACATAAGAGAAAAAAATTACTAACAACTTTTTTATCTTATGTGGTTTTTGATATTTCTCACAATCCAAAGTGCTCTAGCCAAAGATATGAATGTATAATGCAACAAGGCTCTGTGGCAAGTATAGTTCTGCCCAGTTTAACTGAATTGACTGTTTAAACCACTCTGGTTTCCCAAAATTTGTTAGCATAAACTCTATCTCCATTTACATAGATACTGGAGGGCCAAGGCATGTCTGAAACACACATTAGTGCAAGCTGTTCTCCTTGCAGCTCAGGTGCCCTATGCACCAGTGAGGCAGAACTGGGTCAGTAACAACTTCCTCGTTGCCACATTTAACATCATGTGGAGTGCATGGAGATGAAGTGATATGAATATGACTTCAACCACAGATACATGCATTGGTATTCATGTGTGAACATCATTGACTGTAGGCCTCATGCTTGCCGATCACACCATCCAGGCGTGAAATGGCAGCAGGTTTAAAATGTGAGGGGCTTAAGATCTGCAGTGGTTCCTATCTCACTCAATCTGCTTGACTATGATTACAGTTTCTAACCATGGAGCCAAAACTATACTTATGACTCTCTGCTTCCATCTGCACAGAAAGTTTACCAGAAAGTAGATTGACTTACTTTCTGTATATCAATCAATGATTTATACTAAAAATTAACTTAATGAGCTAAGGATGAACCATTAATAATGTAATTAATATTTATGCTGTTATACTGTATCTTTCTATATATAGTATATATATGTAGAATGTATATGTAGTATACATATAATTGCTTGGATCACCTGTGACAAAAAGGAGGTAAAGGCAGGTGTGAGAAGCTGGAACAATTTTTGTCTCAAAGTTTCTTTAGTGACATTTACCTGAAGAGAAACTTTCACAGCAGTGGTTACCATGATCACAGCAATAAAAAAGACACATGCGTCTGGGCCATCAGGAGAAATCATTTTTGTTTGTTGCTCCTTTTGGGCATTCAAGCTGGCTTATGGTGGTTGTCTAGGAGGATAGGACCACCATGCAGTCAATGTGCTTACCTAACAGCCCACCATGCGACAATTGTGTGATCAACTCCCAGTTATTAACATTAGAGACATGCACTGTGGACATGATGTTGTCCCTGATAAACAAAACATAAATGCCCCTGACAACTGAAGCAAGCCCTATGAAGCAAACATAAGTGCCCCTGACAACTAACTTCTGCCCCTGGCAACCAGAAGAATGATATAAAGAGGATAAAAACCCAAAGAGTTCCAATATAGAACAGGTACCACCTCCACCAAACTGCAGCCATGAAGGTCAACAAGACGTCATTGACTGACTTTCTGCCCCCCTATGAACCAATGAGACGTCACTGAAACCCTGGTGTTGACTATCTCTACTTTATAAACAATTCACTAGGATTTCTCTCTTTACTATTGCTAACTTTCCCTTCCTCCCTGCATTCCTTAACTGCTTAGAGTTTGTAATAAATCTATTGAGCAGTATTTTGCCTTGTTTTCTGCCTTAGTCTCTCTCCAGGTATATATATGGCAAACCATTTCCTCCAATAATTGGAACAAATTGGTTGCCATGCTTTGCATTTACCTTAGATAGTACGTTTGATCCTTATATATTTGTTATACTTTCATTGATATCCTCACTCATTGTAGCACTGTAAGCCTAAGGATTTTTTTTCATTCTTTCTATGCACACATAAGAGTGACAGTTCCTTTAATAAGAAGATTATAAGTTGGATTTTGTTTGGTTTTGTTTTGACAACAAAACATTACGTATCTTATTGTTTCAATTTTAATCTTCCTTTTCCCCATGGGTGATTAAGCCCTTTTCATAAATTTGTTTGTTAAATACATATTTAACTATTTAGAAATGAATGATGGAAGTTAATTATATTAACATATGATGTATTATTTACTGGATACATCTATTATCCTGTAAATATGTATTTACTAAACACAAATTCTTTCCTGAATAACAGTAATTCTCTGGATGAACAGTAGATAGCATTCATTTCCTCATTTGAGGATCTCAGATTATCTTTTATATGAGTAGGCACAAGAAATCTATTAAAATCTTTTGAAATTATTATTACTGTGAAGATATGGTTTATTATCCATGTAGCTCAGCAATGAAAAATATTAATTTAACATATTATATATATATGTATCTGTAATTTCTGGAAAAAAATGTATATTTAACATGTTCATTGCTAAATCACAAGACTTGATCCTGTCTTCTCTGAAAAGAAGAGAGAGATCAAGTGTGACTTCTCTTATGTGTCAAGTATTTAACTGAACATGTTATTTTTCTCTGCACAGTGAAGTGACAGTTCCTATGAGTTTTCTTGATGTGTAACGAATGTAAATCAACTAATTTTGTCACGTACAGGAAGACTTAGGTAGTCAAAATGTTTTAAAAGAGACTGTGGCTAAGCTGACTTGATAATAATAATCAGATATACACAATCTGTAATATTTTCATTGCCATCTTTCTGCTCTGTCCTTTTTACTTTTTTTAACTAAGAGATAGGTAGCTTTCTTCAGATGAATGCTTCAAACCGTAGAAAAGTTTTTTTTCACATCAACTCTCAAAGTAGCTTTACCCTTAACCTTTGTAACTTACTACCTTGCCATTACTTGCTCCTTGGCTTTTCTTTCTTCATCCTGCACTTCCTTGCTCTCCTGAAAAATATTTCCCATCAATATGGATCCTTCCTTTTCCACGTGGCCTTTCACCCAAGGCTGCCAGTGTCAGTCAGAGAGTGAGACATTTCAGTGTAATCTCCATCACCAGATTCCATAATTTATGAGATATCTCTAAAACCTAACAATATTACATTTTGTTATTTTACGTGATACAGATAATTAATAATGAAATTAATTATATATTATTATATTCTGGAAAGATATACCAATTGTTTTCATTATTATAATTTTCATTATTATTTTTCATTTTAGAAAATATACCAGTTAACAGATAGTCACGAGGCCACAAGAAAGTACTGTTATACATATTCAGAATTTACCTGTTTATTCATACTGCTGGATGAGTATCTCAGTCTCAGTCTGCTGGTAACAGTAATGATTTAACAAATAAATAAAGCTATTTATTTCCAAATAAGTTTCAGCAAATATTGTCACCATCTAAAACCTCCAGATACAATATGCGTTACTTTTTCCAGCCAACCTAATGTTTCATCAAGTAGCATTTTTGCTGTACCCTAATGAATTATGAGAACTGCACCCAATGGAGTTTGAAAAATTCCCATAACCTATCTAAACCATAATTCTAAAATATCTTCCCTCAGATTTTGGATGAAAACCTTGACTATAACTTTTTGTTGTTGTTGTTCTTGTTTATTTCTTTGTTTTCTTTGCTGTGTGAGGCAGATGTTTATTGTATAAGCATTTAAAAACTGCCTGGAATATCTAACGGAAGGAACATTAAATAATAATGATTTCTTTAAACTGTAAAACACTGCCTCCTCAGAAACCTCTGTTGTGGTCTATAATTGAAATGACAGATACTAGAAGATAGATCATTGAAAACTCAGTACATAGGTTGCTTCTAAAGTAATGCCTCCTATTAGTTTCTATGGAAAATAGATACAAAGTACACTAATGCACTAAAGTAGTGCATTTATACCACTTGACAGAACAAATTCTCAGCTGAAGTACACTGCTTTTCAACATAGTCACCGCCATTAGCTATTCATTTTCACCAGCAACAATAAAGAACCTACATGCTGCGCACATAGAAGTCTGCATGGCCATCCAGAACAAGACTTGTCTTTCATGCTGGTAACATCACTGCTGAAATACATTACCTTCTGCCTCACTGTGCTCATATCCATTCTTTGGTCTCCATAAATGTTCAATAAGCATCAGTGAATATTAACAGGTGCAATTTTTTCCATACGTAGAAATTCAATTACACACTTTTCTTTGTTGGCATGTTCCATATCAGATGCCACTTTACCCAACTCCCCTCTGTTGCCATCTGTCACATGGCAACAAAGTGCAACAGGATATTGGTGCCACCGACATCTGCCTCTGATATTGTGGGCCAAAACATGAAAATAGAAAATATTAATTTCAGAGCTACCCTTTATTGTTTGTCATAAATAAACTGCAAGATAATGGATATTCTTTGAAAATGTTCACTCTACAACAGTTACACACTAATTATAACTGATTCTGCGGAATTACTTAGAATCGTAGAATCATAGATTTATTTATTTACTTATTTTGAAAGAGACCAGTAAAGATCATTTAGTCCAAGTCCTCTGCAATAAGCAGAGACATCTACAGTTAGATCAGGTTGCTCAGAGCTATATCCAGCCTCACCTTGAATGTCTCCATGGACAAGGCATCCACCACCTCTCTAGTCAATCTGTTCATGTGTCTCGCCACTTTATCATAAAAAATTTCTTCATTATATCTAGTTTTAATCTCCTTGCCTTTAGTTTAAAATAATTTATCCTTGTGCTATCACAACAGACCCTACTAAAGAATCTGTCCTTTTCCTTCTTGTAGGTCACCTTTAGTTAAAGGGAGTTGCTGTCAGGTCACCCAGAGCCTTCTCAAGCCTGAACAACCTCAGCTCTCTCAGCTTGTCCTCATAAAGGAGGTGTTCTATCCCATGGATTATTTTTGTGGCCCTCCTCTGGACTCACTCCAACAGATGCACGTTGCTCCTCTACTGAGGACTCCACATCTGGGTATAGTACTCCAGGTGAGTTCTCGCAAGGGCAGAGTAGAGGGGAAAAAGATTACCTTTCTCTTCCTGCTGGCCACACCTTTTTTGATACAGCCCAGGGTACGGTTGGCTTTCCAGTCTGAGAGGGTACATTGCTGGCTAACAGAATCACAGAATCACGGAATCACAGAAACACCAAGATTGGAAAAGAGCGACATGATCATCCAGTCCAACCATTCACCTATCAACAATAGTTCTCACTAAAACATGTCCCTCAACACAATGTCCAAATGATCCTTGAACACCTCCAGGGTCACTGAATCCACCACCTCCCTGGGCAACCCATTCCACTACCTGACCACTCTTTCAGAGAAATTGTATTTCCTAACGTCCAGCCTGAATCTCCCCTGGTGCAGCTTGAAGCCATTCCCTCTAGTCCTATCACCAGTTAAATGAGAGAAGAGGCCATCCCCCAGCTCACTACAACCTCCCTTTAGGTAGTTATAGAGAGCAATAAGGTCTCCCCTGAGCCTCCTCTTCTCCAGCCTGAACAACCCCAGCTCCTTCAGCCACTCCTCATAAGGCCTGTGCTCCAGACCACTCACCAACCTTGTTTCCCTTCTTTGAACCCGCTCCAGGGCCTCAATGTCTTTCTTGCAGTGAGGGGCCCAAAAATGAACACAGTACTTGAGGTGCGGCCTCACCAGAGTTGAGTACAGGGGGAACAGAGCTGAGTACAGGCTCATGTCCATCTTGCCTCCCACCATTACCTCCAAGTCTTTTTGGGTAGGACTGTGCTCTATCCTTTCATGTCCCAGCTTGTACTAATAGTGGAGGTTGCCATGACCCAGGTGCAATACACTGCACTTGGCATTTTGAACTTCATGAGTTCACCTGGGCCCACTGCATGAGTCTGTGTAGGTCTCTCTGCTAAGAAGAACTTTTCCAGGCTTCTGTTAGTGTATTTTCAGTATGATATAGACATATACACAGGGATAACTGAAAGGCAAAAGAGAAGTAGCAAACTTTAAAATGGAAAACCAAGATTTTGAAGAATAATATAAATAGAAATATACTATAAATTTGGGACCAGCTGCCATTTTGCATACAGTTGACATCTGTTCACACCACAAGCTGACTGATGTCTATCACCTCTGACTGGCACCTGAGCTTTATAAATGTGTTCGTTCATCTCAGACTGAGTTTGTGTCCATCCAGTATAGGCAGATTAAGTTCACATCCATCTGCACAGGAGAACTGAGTTGAAAAAATTGAATCAGACTACAAAGCAAGTCAGAGACTGCGAGGTGGTTGTATAGACCTGAAAGATTACTAATTGAATAGTATTACATTTATTAAATAATCTTACTGGGTAAGATTGCCAAAGCAATACTTAAAGACATAGAGTACGAGATGAATTGGGCACATAGTCTCATTAAAAATGTGTATAAGAGATAGTTTTCATGTATATCACACCCGAAGCTGTAGTTCCAAGTACTTATAAAAATCATACATGCACACAGACAAACAAGAACTACAACAGTAACAAAACAACATAAGAAATAAAGCTCTTCCTTACAGTAGTGTTTTTATCAGTTGATTTATATATTCAGTTGTTAATTATTTTTACCTCCCAGGAATGTGCCCATTGAGATAGATATTTTTTTCAAGACATCCTGAGGCTAACAAGACACAAGGCACATATTATTCCATCAGAGCATTCATCAGTATATTTTCTTAATAAAATGAAAGGATGCATTTCCTGAAGCATAATGAACCTCTGGAGGCTAAAGAAATCCTTGTAGAAGAATAACCAAAGCTAAATTATGCATCAAATATTATGATCATTCTTTGTACAGCAATTTTAATGCCAAAACACTATTAGCACTGGCTTATATGTATTGTTAGACTTTTCAATACCATTTGAAGTAGATGGAGCTAGCAAATCATAGAGATATAATGAGTAAAAGACATTACCCTCTGTTAATGAATCCAACATAACCTTTAGAAAAGTTCAGAGTATTGAGTTATTTTGTCATTATTAGCTACATAGCTAATAAATATTGGTACACTACTGAAGGTTGAGTTAGAAAGAAGGCAGATCCTGCAAGAGTTAGGGTCATTCTGAGTATCTGTTTCCTTGTGATCTTCGTTAGTGCAGAGTCCAGCAGGACTTATAAGTAGGAGCAAATCTTTTAAGCCATCCTTTGGGACCTTCATATTCTTAGAGTTTCCTCATGCCTTTTCTGTCCATGATGAAAGAGCATGAGTGCAAAACATAGCTGCAGAAGGCAGAGGTCCTACATGCTGTTGCTGTAATAAATTTTTGCATGTCAGTGTTGTTCTGCATTGACTATTCTAGCCAGCAAAAATGAAGGAAATTTCTCTTCATGGACTGAAGAAAGTGACTGTATAGATAAATGATCTGTGTATTGTTCTTTAGATAATTACATTTTTGCCACTTACCTACTTCAGTTAGATTTCATAGAGGTGAAAGAGATCGGATACAGAGATTCTTACGAGATAGATTTAAGACCTGCTAAATGTTTGTAGCAAGACCTTTATAATATAAAAATGATTGAGACATCCTATATGAATCACATTCTCATTTTCTCATTTTGTGGGTTTTATGGCAGAAATAAATAAAGGCCAAGACTTTATCATTGGTTCATCTAAATAGATTTGCCCCTTTACATTTCACTTAATATCATCTGGGTGTATGTCTACCATGCTACATAGTTCAACAGATCTGTTGGGATGAACTATAAATGCAATTAACACTTTTTTTCCTAAGACTTAACAGATTTGACAGAAAAAGATAGCTTTATCTTTTCATTGCTAAATAATTGAGGTTTATTTCCTTTAAACAATATACAGATGAAGGCCAACAACAATGGAAGTGTTCCTCATCTACTTGATTGCCTCATTAATTTTCTTGATTATTCCTGAAGGATCCAGTATTTTGACACTGGTGGGTTTTTTTCTATTTTATCAGAGAAAATACATAGGTGTAAAAGAGTAGCTTGTTTTCTTTAGCTCCTTTAAAACAAGAACCATACAAATAAAATGGTATGGTTCAAATAAACCATCAAATAAACACAAATGCACGGCAAAATACTAGTTCTTAATACTATTAAACATTCATTTTATGGATGTTTCCTTTCCTTAATGGAAAGGAAAAGGAAAAGGAAAAGGAAAAGGAGAGGAGAGGAGAGGAGAGGAGAGGAGAGGAGAGGAGAGGAGAGGAGAGGAGAGGAGAGGAGAGGAGAGGAGAGGAGAGGAGAGGAGAGGAGAGGAGAGGAGAGGAGAGGAGAGGAGAGGAGAGGGAGAGGAGAGGAGGGGAGGGGAGGGGAGGGGAGGGGAGGGGAGAGGAGGGGAGGGAAGGGAAGGGAAGGGAGGGAAGGGAAGGGAGGGAAGGGAAGGGAGGGAAGGGAGGGAAGGGAAGGGAGGGGAGGGGAAGGGAAGGGAAGGGAAGGGAAGGGAAGGGAAGGGAAGGGAAGGGAGGGGAGGGAGAGGGAAGGGAGGGGAGGGGAGGGGAGGGGAGGGGAGGGGATGACCTGTGTATTCAGATACTGATGTAGATCCACCAGTTACTGGCACCCTAGAAATGAAAGTTGAGGATGTTTTGAGGGCAAAAGAAAAGAACATAAAATAACACTGATATTTTGACTCTACATTATTTTTCTTTTAGTAAATACTGCACTTACGTTTTCACTCTATTTTGCTGTGCAACTATGTTAACAGATTGGCTTTGTTTGCATTCTCTACATCATTGTAACACTTTTAGTCTAGGTAAAATATCACAATAGTCTCAGTTTTTCTCTTAATATGTCCATGCATTAGTAATATAGAAAGATACTACCACAGCTAATCATCTTGAAAAATAAGAAAACTGTGCAAAGCAGTAATTTTGGTTGCAAAGGACTGTTATACTGGACTTCTCATTATTAAAATCTTACAACTGAGTTTTAGTATTTAAAAAAAATCCAAAATTTTGGCCTGAACAGGAAATCATTTCGGAGAAAGGAATGATAATCCTTGTCAATCTTGCATTTGTACAAAGACCTGATTTTTCCTAGATCCTTTTATTATACTACAAAATGCCTTGAATGAAATTCTCTTTCAAGCAAGTAAATTCAAGAAAATTACAAACATTCAATGATCTGAAAGTCATGTTTTCCAAATGCATTGTTCTACTAACTCAAAAGATAATAGATCTATCATAACCCAAAGGACACTGAAAACAAGGTAAGAAGAGAAGCTTTGAGAAGCTTTCCTAGTCACAGTCTCCTAAATGCTACTGTATCATCTAACATGTTTGGAGGATGATGGGTAAAGTTCAGGTAATGTGCTAAATATAACTGTAATATCTTGAGAGTACTGCTAGATGATTCATTTGCAGCATTAAGAGCCTGCTCAGAAAAAGAAAAGGGAGTCCTTTGTCTTTCAGACCAAGATCAGGCAGAGAGGTGGAGCTGTAAACTATAGTAAATATGGTGAGCTCATTACTTCTATTTGTGTATTGATACAGTAACATTATAATGGGAATAATTTTGTTAAAAATATGGAGAACATTGAAAACAGAATTTCAGCTGCTGCTATTGAGGAGGACATTACCAGAATACTCAAAATTCTCATTTCAAGATCAAACAATTCTTCAGCTGTCAACCTTCCTTCATCAAGAAAGAATATATTAACATGTCTTTCTTTTGGGTCAGTTTCCGTTATATCTGTTACATAAAGAAGTAGCGTACAGATCCCCAGAAAATAAAGAAGAGATAAAACCTGAATGAATTTAAATGAAATTGCAAACAACATTTTAAGATATTGTTCAGAACAGGGTAACAGGACAGATTACCCTTCAGCTTGATCATTGATAAAGAACAACTGCTTAAAAAAAGGAAAATTCCAGAAATGTCAACAGCAAAGCTTACATGAATATAGATATGGCATCTTCCTAACCTGGCCTAGAAATAATATTCTTCTCTTTCTCAGACTTCATATGTCTAAAAGCAAAATTTGGAAATGAAAATATAGTCTTTCATTTATATTAGTATTTTTTAAACCAGCTGTACGCATTTAGATTGGAAATATACAAGACTCAACTGGATGCCTATCTGTGCGACCTGTTGTAGGGAACCTGTTTTAGTAGGGGAATAGTACTCGTTGATCCTGTGATTCTGTGAAGGAGAAAGAAAGAATGCAAATGTTATTATGGTTTCTATTACTAAACTGAATTATGCCGTTTATTGAAATACAAATAAATGCTTTTACCAGAAGAGTGAATGTGTTAGAATTGGACGAGTTGCAAATAACTATTTAATGTATTGGGGTACTTACACAGTCAGAGGTTTAATATCAAATATGCTGTTGCTTATTTTAACCTTCCTATCTTTTTATAGCTTTGAATTATTCTTAAACTAGACACTAAAGTCCAAACTCCACTATGAATCCCAACGGCTACTATTCCAATATATGTAACACCTTCAAAGTTAGCACCATATTGCAGCATACTTATTCTTTTGAGATATCCTCTACAGAGTAATTTGGTCTTCATTCTACAAAAGTAACATTTTTGACCTAGGTGTCAACAGTTTACGGGCTGATGCAGCCCAGTTCTGTGACTAGAGGAGAGGAGGGATTTTGCAAAATCCACGCCTCCGGAAAAAGGGAACAGGGGACCCCAAAATAATTAAAAACAGCGGCAACGATCTGAGGATAAACAAACTAATTTACTAAATATAGTATCTGAATGCAAGATAACACACCATATTACAATATAATTAGAATTGAAACTAATAAATCAAATATAATGAGAGAGAGAATGTCCGAAAGGTGAATAGGCCTCACCATAACACTGAGGTGAGATGCGCAGTCCAACTGAGCAGCAGGGAGATGGGAGGAAAGCCAACGAAGAAGAGCAGATGAAAAAGAGCGCATCAGTTGACCTTGCCAGGAGTTATATCTCCTCTCTGTGACCACAAAGTCTCTTGGGGAACGTAGTTCGTCTTCTCTTCCAGGCAGGTACCCAGAACTTGAGCATTAACAGTTAAACTCCCAGTGCCCCACATGATGTTATGACGTGGAATACCGAAAACCAAAAATCACAAAACCATGACACTAGGGCAGACCTGTCCATCTCCCTGTTTCGTGGGATACACTTGTCACTCTCTCCATTACTTGCTGTGGATCAAGGTGAACACTGTTATCATTTTCCTGTGGAAGAAAGAAAGAAGGTAAAGGAGATTACTTCCTAATGGAGTAAGTCATTTCATGATTAGGATTATTTATTTATTTTTTTTTGCAAACTGCTCTTGCAGTGAAGAAATAACTCAAGAGCTCCTAGCAAATAGTGGGAATCAGACCAGGCTTCATATTTCTTTCTAACGCACTGGAGAATCAGCCTAATGAACACATTAGCATGTAAATCTAGTTTTCATATAGAAAGACTAGTTTATGTTAGACTAGTTTTCATATAGCATTTTATTTTCAAAATTTATTTGCCAAAATTAGTTTGCCAAAATTTTCTCTAAGTCTTATCTTCATCTACAAAAGAAGAAGTGAGACTAATTGAGGGTTGTCTTGAGATTCCTGTCACCAGGGGGCAAGTGGAGAGGAACTGTGCTGGAAGACAGATGCTCTACAGGGATAACTGCAATTCTGTGTATGGACAGCATCCAGAAGCTTAGCTGCACGCTGTCAGCTTGCTGCACCAAACCAGGTGTTAAAAGGAGATTATTCCAAAAACTATATCTTCCCTTGACTCATTAAATAAAATCTGAATCTGGACAAAGGTATAATGTTCATTTTTTTTACACATTTATAATGCATATTTCACTTGATGAACAAGATTATATTAGATATGTTCTCCAAAGCTGCTTACAGTTTGATTCTGAAACTACTGTAGCACTAAGGTACTTTAAAATGCAAGTGAAGACAACCTATAAGGACCTGGGGATTTTCTTCCCTAGGAAGTATCTACAATTTACCTGCCAATTGCTGCAATCAGCAGCAATTGCTTTGCTCATTTATTCCTATGAAACAGAGGGATGAACCCGCTTGGCAGGGATGATGGAGCATTCTTTAGAGAGGGTATAAAGCAGAAAAATCTGCTCAAATCTCGTTTGCTATTCCCTTTCAGTTCAACTGCAGAAACTCCCTTGAGTACTATAGGCTAATTCTATACTGCTTCCTCAGCATCAGTTCCAAGCTCAAATCCAGTTTTGCCCCATAAGCAGCTTGAGACAATTGCATCTGTACTGCCTTAGCTTGTTTCTAGCTCTTATTACCTGTGCTTCCCCTGTGCTTCAGCTGAAAGAGATCTGATCTCTTTAAATATCCTACAGTCCATGTCCCTACTTTTCTGACATGATATCCTAGTGGATATATGCCCCATTCTGACTTGTTGCAAGCCTTGCCTGCCTCAGCCACACAACATACACTGCCCAGGAAGCCTGATACTGGCAGAAATGTGAAAGAAGTCTATGACAGATGTTTTACAGCACTTCGTTGCTTCTGTTTCCAGATCTGGAGTTGGAGATACGATTGCGATTGGAGATCTCTTTTTGTGGCCTTGGTTTATAAGAATCCTCAATTTCTCTAGCTCTTACACCTGCATTCTCCCTATCTGTGTCTTGACCATGTGTTCCTTTACAAATTACCCTCAAGGTTTTTAATGAGAACTGCAGTGTTTTTGTGCCCAGAATATCTATCCAGATTCCATAAAACTAGTAGGATCCTTCAGAATCTATAGGCTGAGCCTAAAAGGTCAAGGAGGATGAAACAAGCAAGCAGTCCATCTTGTCTCCATATCATGTTTTGATTTTTTTCATTTTGGTCAGGTCCCAGAGCACAGGAACGGGGTTCATTTTGTGTGTGGCTAAGTTGGAATTTGTTATTTAGAAGCAAACTAAATACACTCCAGCTGTAAATGGGCATTCAATCACAAACTGAATGCAAAACTAGACATGGTCTGAGGGAAAAATCTACTGAAGCATGCACAGAATGGGAATAAGACCATTGACACCTACATCTTTGTCATCCAGATATGCTGACCCACACTAAAGATTATGTAGGTATAGATTACTTTGTGTGTTACCTGTTATGTTTTTATTATTTGTCAATTAAATTCTAACTGTGCTTTTATCTTTATCTTGGTTGTGGTTTAACCCAGAAGGCAACTAAGCGCTACACAGCCATTCATTCACTACACATTCTACACTTTCCCAGTGAGGTGTGTTGGGGGAAGGGGGATTATGAAAAAAAAAATGGAATTTGTGGATTGAGGAAAAACTATTGAGACACAAAAGAAAAGGAAAAATAATAGTAACACACACACATATTTATTCATCTTTATATATATACATATATTTACAAAGTAAGTGATTCACAACACAATTGCTCACCCATCCACTGATGCCTACCAATCCACAAGGAGCCATTGTCACCCAAGCCATCTCTCCTAGTTTTATAGTTTTCTCAAGATGTCATATGGTATGGGATACCCACTTATCTAGTTTAGGTCAGTTGTCCTGGTTCTGTCCCCTCTCAGATCCTTGTGCCTGTGAGAATCCTTCTTTATTTTCTGGCTCAAAGCTTGCTTCCTGAGGCATTTCTTGCTATAAGACTCTGATTTATCCAGGAGATGAGAGGTGGGGTTGCTGTGTGGCAGTCCACATCACTGTGTGGACAATTTTACATTTGAAAGCATTTCTTTGGAGTTGTTTGACTCCAGAAGAGAGTGCTCAGGGGTGTTTACTGATGGAAGATCTGGCCTGTGACCAAATAGCTCCAGCTTGGTATGGGAAAATTGGGGAATGATACCATTGTGTCCTGTGAAAAACAGGGTGCAGGTGGGCATCCCTTCTCCCTCTAATCTGCTGGCAAGGCCCTGAAGATGGGAACAAAGGAATTTCTGCTGAGATCCCAGAGCCAAAAGCTGCCACTCCAAGAAGAGCTGACTCAACCACTTTGGACTTATAAATAAGTTTGTACTACCATTGAAAAGTTGTCATCGTCAATGGAACAATGTCTGACAACCCACCACTACTGAAGATCAATGATTGAACTACAAACCACGCTGGAACCATGGTGGTGACTGTCTCCCTCTTGCTTCCTACAAAGACTCCTTGTTTCTCTTTCCTTACTTTTCTATCACTCATTTCCCCTTTCCCATCTCCCTGAATGACTAGGCTTTGTAATATACTGGTCAGACCAACATTTTCTTAATCTCACGTCAGTATGCACATATCAAAGAACCTCCTCTCCCTCCTATAAATTGGAGCAAGAGTGCCCCATCAACTCCCCTTGCTGACAGGACAGAAAAAACAGCTGAAACATCCTTGGCTTTCTACAGCAGTGCTCAGTAAAAATAAAACATTGGTATTTTCTCAATGCTGTTTTTCTCTTAAAGCCAAAACAAAACATCATATCAGATACTACGAATAAAATCAAATCTGTCCCAACTGAAACTACTACAAGATTTTTCAACATCGCAGTATTTCCAGGCTGTTAATTCCCTCTCTTATCTACATATAAACTAAACAACATCTGTTAATTTACTCAATAGAGCCACACTAAGAGAAATTGAAAGAAGAGGCTTCTAATCACTTCCTTTATAATATGTATCACACCACTGTGCACAATGCATGTACACTGAAGGTTAGGCAGTACAGGTATTTGGGAATCCATATTATTGTCTAAATGATGCCTCATGGTCAACACTGTAGGAGAGAGACTGCTTCCACTGCTGAGGAAGGAATTAATTTCTGCACTAGAAATGCACCGGAAATCCCCAGACACCTTTCTGTAAAACTATAGCATTGTGTAACATATACAGCACAATGGATCAATATTCTCATTATGTTCATCATATCTGCACAGGAAACATCTATATTCCACCAAAAAGACTAAATTCATTTGCTAAATAAATGTCTGTTTTTCATACAGTATCACCTGGAGGTCTCCATTAACTCTATTGTGTTACATACATATGTTTATCATAAAACAGTTACTATCCTTAATGTCTTAAAGGAAGATTATCAAACACCTTTTATGTTGCTTTAATTTTTCTTTATCTCAAGATGGAAGACAAAAAGGTAGCATTAAATTTAATGTTTTTGGAAATTTGACCTTGTCCTTTTTCTAGGGGGAAAAAAAAGTGCAAAATTAAAGAGAAAAAAAGTAAAAGATCCCATCAGAAAGCAGAAAGTCCTGTGTCCTGTCTGTCCTGTCTCCTAGTAATAATACTATAGACATCTGCTCAGGGTAGGACATTTCACAATAGGAAAAGTGGTATAAATACTTTGTAGGCAGAGATTCCCTGAGAAGGCTTTTCAGAACTTTTTCATTTTATACAGTTGTTAGCTTTCCTGGATAAAAAGAAATGTACTTTACAGAACATTTTAATAAATTGCAATTTCATTAGTAGAAAAGACAGCTGAGCAATGCCCAAAAGATGGTAACCAGATGTGAGAAAAGTCCCTTATTCTCTCTGGAATAGCAAGAAGCTTAGTTCACAGAGTATCTAGAAACCCTTGAAAGCACTGCTGCTGCAGTGAAACAACCACACCAAAAGAAAGCGAAACAAGCTGCCCAAGGGAAAAAAAAAAAAAAAAAAAAAAAAGTGAAATATATTAATGCATAAGGAAATGCATAGCAAGTACTTCCTGTCTAAAGAAGAAGAAAGAAATAACATTCACAGATGCAGAGGATGGTGAACCTACACAGAACAATTTCAAATTGTTTGTACTGGACTCATTGCTAGCCTCAAATCAAGCTTTTTTCTTATCCCATTTTCTGTTTCGCATCTAAACTCATTTTGAAAAACTATTTCATTCTAGCACTTTCTCCACATTTATCTCATTGCCTGCTTTGTCCGTAGTCATCACTACAAGCTTCCTTCCCTCTGCCAGTTTTGTGGTCCATGCCACTCAGAGAATACAGCCGTGAAATGGGAAGTTGGAATTACTCTAGCATGGATTCTAGTGGCTGCTGATGCCATCAGGGAGTGCTGAGAGATTTTATTGCTTCTTCCTTAGTTCTCTGCATATGGGAGTTTCTTCACTGTCAAGGGATTCCCACTGTGGTGAGTCCCTGGGGACAGAAAAAAGATTTGACCTTTTATTAGCAAGTAATGCAAGGAAAGCTTTTCATACTTTAGGACACCTTAATTTTAGTCAGAAGCAAAAAGGTAGAAAATGGCTTCAGCTACATTGACTCAAATCCCTTTTTCAGTGAGATTCACGGAAATTTTACTTCCAGGTTAAATAAAATTCTGATTTTAAAGATCTTTAATCCATTACTTAAGCAGACAACCTTTATTGGCCTGTGTTTTTGAGCAGTATTATCCCTGGTGACTTCAGTCAGAATTCTTCCATTATCTCAATTCTGTTCTGGAAGTCACAGAAGTTAGGAAAAAAAAAGTAAAAGGGATACCTCTCCTCCCTTCACAGAAAGACACTCTTTAAGATCTTCTGGCAAGAATATAAATCCACTTTTTTTAATAATGAAATCTTTCTTTGCTTCCTTTCTTCTTTTAGAAAGTATTTTAATTTTTCTTAAGTCAAAATTAAAAAAGGGAAGAGCTGGACCACAACCCTAAACATAGGGGATGCAAATATGAATGATTTATGCCTAGAACTTTACAAAGTGTGCACATTTCTAAGCCCTGACTTTGAGAGTTTAAGGGTAAATTTGGAGATCCAAGCCAACAAGACTTTCTACACAGTAGAAGAGAAGAAAAACAAGAATTGCTGTCAGAAAGTCAGAAAGAAGAGAGAAGGTTAGTCATTATGAGGAATCGTTAACGAAGATATAAATATGAGAATCTCAGAAGAGCAATTAACACACTTCACACATGAATTAAATTCTCAGCCAGTGTAACGCAATATGTAACAGAGTTGATTTTAACAGAGTTATGCTAGGTTATGATAGATGCAAAGTCAGCTTTGCAGATTTCCAGTTCAGAAGAAATGATAACCTTATCAGATGTATGATAATGCATTTAGAGAAATATAATAATCCCTTAGAGAAATGGTCCTTCTCTCTTCCAGTGAGGGAAGCTGTCTGAAGTAAAGCTTCAGCATGAAGAGATAGTGTGACAGATTATACAAATTTTCCTTAAAAAAATAATTATCAGTAAGTGTGTCAAGGCTTGAGCAGACTGTTCAGAATTGCACCTTTACATTACTCATTGCATTTGTCAGATATCTGTTCTGCGAAGAAGTGGAAACACAATGATGATCAAATGCAACACTAGAATAGCATGGATAAAGTATCTTAGAGGTTTATTTGGATGTATTTATCCATCTCCTATCTTTGATGTATAACTGCAAACAAGTAAGACAGTGATATGTTTCCAGTAGTGTGGTATCATAGCAGTCCAAGCACAGAGACTTTACTGAAGGCTGCAAGTTGGTGACTCAAGATGAGAATATTTGTGTGGCACTCACAAAGCTGACAAAGAAGAATTATAGACTTTAGCCGAAGCTTGAAGATGAGACCAAGAAGATCAGTTAGGATGTTGTAATCTGAGCAGTGTAAGCTGGCATTCTTTGGATTATTCAGAAGTAACAGATGCCTTTTGTCAAGGTCAAGAAAGTACCATTAGTACAAGAGACTTGTACTAGACGTGTATTTTTTCCTAGAGTTGTCTGATCAGATACCTAGAACCTAATGAGCATGTAGGTGGACTTTGGCCCAATTTACTAGAAAACAAAACAACATAAACTTCTTCTTCCGTTCCTTCTAAATGGCAATAACAAGGGAGATTTTGGGAAAAAATACCCCAGAGTGCAAAAATGACAATAGATTATATTTTCATACTGATATTTTTGAAGAATCTCCTTAAGATTTCAGTTTATGCTAAATTTGTTTTAACAATAAATTATAGCTTACTCTTGGAAATATTTAAGTATCTGAATGCATCTACCTGAATAATTGCAAAGAAGAATTATTAGGCTATAGTATACTCAAAAGTACCATGCAGATGATGAAGCATACCATGCAGTGATGAATTAATTGCTACTAATTGAATCAGATCATAGACTTAATTCTCACATATTCACATGTCACTTCTACAGAGTAAATATCAATAAGTAAGCAAAATTGAAATTTGTGTCATCAATATTGGCAGCTAAAGAACATCTCAGAAGTTGTCTGTCAGAATGAAAGGTTTCTGTATATACTTTATATAGATGCAGCTGGCAAGAAAAGGAATTCAAGAAGTAAATCCACAATGCTCAATATCAAGGTGCTACTGATGAATATATTTTACAAAACGCAGAGTAAATTGAACCCCCTTTAAAAACAAACAGACATCTACTTGAGTAATCTCCATTCATCATTTCTTTAACCATTACTGATGTTCTTAACTATTATTACAATATTTTAGACTGCTAGCATAATGGTGGAAAAAAAAATATGGCAGGGAATACTGCTGTTACCTGCTGTGGTACTTTGAATTAACATGCCACCAGGTGGTGTAGGACAAAAGCTAGAGGTGTGATTTTGACAGATTTGTTTGGCAAATTCAAGGTAGGCTGTGCACAAGCTTTTCCCATTTTAAAACATGTTGGTGAACCTCAGAATTTGCTAGAACACTGGAAAACAATTTTACTTCGCTTCCATAGTTGTGAAGGCAGTAATCTCAATCCAGTTCCACCGGTGAAATTATTATAAAAACCCTGCAACAACAAACTGAAAGACTTGTATCTGCAAAGATAATCATCCACTTTGTTAAAACTGAATCCCCAAATGTTCCGAGTCTATTGCTTCTCTATTTCTCTTACAGAAAGATGAATGAAGCACACAAGTACTGATGATTGGCTGGACTTGTTTGCAACAGCTGCAGGAGGATTTGCCAAATGTGTTTTCATGTAAGATAGCCTAAGTGCCTGATAAGCATTAAAATTCATTTATATTCTTTGGCAGAAATAAAAGCACACTATTGCTACAGAAAATATGACTAAATCCTTAAATATAATATGCTGGTCTTGGTCAGGTTGCTTCATGTTGTAGCAAGAGCTTAATCAGAGAATGTGGCCTCCTTTGTGGCACACTTGACCTTACTATCAGATATTTTCCATGAACAATGTTCAACATATTTTTTTTAATAACATGCTGCTAGAAATCCTTCAAAAACTCAGTGGCAAATACATATATATGTGTACAGTAGTTGAATAATACCTTCATTTGAAAACTGTCATAGAGCTGTAAGGGGGAAAAAAATACAAAAACGAAACAAAATAAATGTCAACTAAAAGGAAGGTTGTGTCTCAGTTGCTACTTCTCTGATTTATTCACCATTGCTCTTCTCTTAGCTGACTGCTCTTTCTCTTTAGCTAGGAAAAATCTACCATTCATAGTTGATCATTTCTGTCTTTGAAACTGTAGGCACTTAACCCCTTTGCAGGAATCCTGTGAGCTGCCATTTATTAAGACACACAAGCCAGAGCTATTGTTGTCTATTCTTTCTCTATAAAAAGAAAAAAAAAGAAAAAAAAAAAAAGCAGGCTGCATAACACTTGGCATGACGCAGCCTTCTCCCACCTAAGTGCCAATAGAATTTGTTATTCTTTTCCCACATCATCAGAGTACACTGTGTTTTGGGGTCATACACAGCAAGTGAACTTGTCACTGAGACCTCTTTATTTCCCATTCTGATTCTTTCATTGCGTTTGTCATTGTAGCATCTGAATGTTCCCAGTACTGTATGAGGAGATATGATTAACCTCTTTGTATTCTTTAAGCAGTGTACAGAGTATTCCAGATTTTTCTTTAAACAAGACATGTACATGAATCTACACATACCTACATGCATGACATCAGGGATAATAAAGAAATGTACCTCACCCTTAAATAAGAATATAGCCTACAAATGCCCTTCTGTCTTGCAGACAACCTTAGCAAACCCCACAAAGATAAATCCCTGCTGTAGAAAGTTTTGTTCTTCTAGAGGAAATATATTTGTCACCAGGATTGAGTATCTCTGTAACTATTCAATTGCTTTAATTGTTAGGCAATCTGCACTCAAGTTTTCGAGTGTTCTGAATGTAAGGAGTGAGCACAATCTGATGTGCTATGGGTTGCTCCCCTGGAAGGCAGAAGACAAAACCTCTGCATTTGCGTTTCTGAGAAGAGCTGCATGTTTCCTATGCTCTGGGCTTCCTACCCAGGAATACTGAAGTTGATCTGTACTCCTTGGTACCTGCTAAATTAATTCAGAGATAACTTCATTTTTTTTTCTGTTTCTCTATCACTGGCTCCCTGGATATTTCCATGAAATTTGAACTGCCGTTGCTAAGGAGATAATCCATTTCTGCTGATTAGTCATCCTCTACTGTCATAAGTGGCTTTATAAAAGAACTGTTCATATAGTCACTGGTTCTGATGTCACAAGGACTGGGGTCCCACAACAGAGCAAGTAGAAGGCAAGTATAATAATTCTTTTCATTAAAGCCAAAAAGCAAAATTGCAAAATTATAGTAAATTCTTCAGGAAAAATCAATGACGAAACGCAGAATTCAATGTCTAAAAAATCTCTGAGTTATTTAACAACTCTTTAAACTAAATGCAACCTTTACTGACATTTGAAAGCACTGAGGAATGAATTAATTTTTTGGATGAGTAAAATCATTTCTATGGCATAATCTATCTTTCAAACTGATTTTCTATTAAGACTGTCTCATAAAATGAATTTCTAGCTTTATTTGAAAATCTATTCAGTTTTGAATGAGTCACTCAGTGCCTACACATAAGGGAATCTTGCAGTCCAAATACTAATTAGAATTCAAAATGAAACCATGTTTTATGTCTGAATAGTGTACTATAATTACCTCAGTTTATAACTGTCATTAAAAAAAAAAAAAAAAATGAAGAAGAAAGAAAAGGAAAGAAAAGTAAGCAAAACCATTGCAGATGATTGTATTCATCTACATAGCAAAGACTATTTTGTCATTACTTGGAAATCTGTGGGCTGACCTCCAAAACAAAACAGGAAATGTTTGGTTTCCTAAGTCAGGAATGACAAGACAGCAGGAAATGGAAACACATTCTGCTTCCCAAGTGTGCCATCATTCATGCTTTTATGAACTCATTTAAAAAGTTTAGCTACAGGGTAAATGTCACTTTCTTTGTTAGACTGTTTATCTTGACCTCCCTCTAGTTCAGATAGACAGAATGAGGTGACTTATAAAGTAAGTAATAATTTTTGTTCAAACCAGACAGTTTAATTTTAGTAAGCTGAGAGAAATATGTTCACATAGAATTGTATTGTATAAGAATGTAAATGTACATGGTAAGTAGAAGGTAACTTGCAACTTAATAAATTAGGGCATAGTTTTTTGGTGGTGCATCTGGATGGGAAAAAAGTATTTTCGCCTTTTTTGTAATTCTGGGAATTTTCAATTCAAATGGATTTTACAAACTAAAAGCATGTTCTTATTACAGATTTTTTTATTATCTCATGGTAAAACTCTGTTATCCTTGCTCTCCTATGGTAAAGACACTGTTAAATTAAACGGAATTATCATATTGCAGGGTCAAGGTCAGTGTTCTTAACAGTACTGAAAATATTGCCTAAAGATTTCTGGATTCACTTCTTTTATCAGCTTTTAATATTTTAAGACAATCTCACAAGGATCAAATTCTAGCCAATATGTAAATTGTTTAGGAGTTTTTTGGCTATGCTTTAATGCCTTCTCACAGTCCCTTGAAAGCAATATGCATATCACTTTCCTCTGTGTATCAATCTGATGTTGAACTCCTTTGTATATGATAGGAATAGCTATAGAAATATCTGTTCTTCTTTATTTAAGGTGTTGCCCTGCCATTTAATCTTAATCAGTCAAATGGGTTAAGGAAAAACTTCATTTGGAAGAGGATTGTAACAATTCCTCCACAATGAGGTTAAAGCAAAACAGATGATACATTTTCCAAGCAAAGCATAATACTATATTTTATGATAATCCATTTTGCAACAGAAGACAGTCAGTGAAAGATTTTGTTTTTACAAGTAACAATACGAATGAAAAGTCTTAATTTTTTAATCTCTTTCCACTTTATATGTGTAGATTTACAGAAGCAAATTTTATAGTTTTAGATGAAATAATAATTAAGCAAAATGGAAAATAGGTCTGTGTATCTTACGCCTGGTCTGAAAATGCCAGTTACATGGTGTCAGTATTTAAAACTTCAGTAAGTGTACATCAGCCACAGTTTTGCTAAAGGGCATGTCAGTTTACAAAGTAATGATTACAGTATTCTTTTAGAGGGAGGAAAAATAATACAAGGAAAAGAGAGCATTTAGTTAAACATAGAGGAAGAAAAAGCTCTATGTAGTGATAACAGTACAAAGAAAAATGGGTTAATTCCAATTAAAAACAAATAATAGAGCCTTCCTACCTGCACATCTTTGCAGTTCTGCTAAGAAAATGGTGGAATTGTTTAACTATTTGCCTCTATCTGGAATTTCAAATTTCAGGTATGTGACCACCTAGAGGAGTGATCTAGCATATTTTCATATATTTTGCAAGACCACAACAAATTTGAAATTTTACTTGAAGAAGCAGAAATACCCACTATTTAAATCTTAAAGGTTATTACCAATACAACAACAACAAAAAAACAAAGACAGAGAAAGACTGAGAGGAAGAACGTATTGAAGTAATATGTTTATTTTCTGTTTTATTAACTCAAACAGCTCCACATTTTAAAAAGTCTGACACTGGAGTTCGATGTAAAAAGTAAACATCTCCAGTGCTGCCACACTTAATGATTCTTACTATCAACTATGTCAAGTTCCCACCTCGCTTTGTTTATCTGACCAGTTAATAAACCATAAAGGTCATCAGAGACCACCTCTCTCTCTGTGCCCTAAGTATAAGGGGAGTCCTCGTCTGAATGACAGACAATATATCCTATCAGAATATAGATGACAATAACTGAATAAAAAAAAAGTTCAAGGACCAAGGGGAAGAACACGACTGGGAACAGATTCTTCAGTATGTTATTAGCAAAAATACCATTTAAAATAGGCTAAACTTTGCATAAATTTTAACAGATAGTATCAAACAACTATTTGATATATACAAAAATTATATACAAAAATTATTATAGAATAATCCAGTTTGAAAGAGACCCATAAGGATCATTGAGCCCAACTCCTGGCTCCACACAGGATCACCCAAATGTCAGACCATATGACTTCTTGAACTTCAGCAGCTTGGGATCATGATCACTGCCCTAAAGAGCCTGCTGCAGTGCCTAAACACCTTTTCAGTGAAGAATCTTTCTCTGATATCCAATCTGACCTTCTCCTGTTGCAGCTGCATGTCATTACCTTGGATTCTATCACTGTCACCATAGAGGAGAGATCAGCACTTCCCCTCCACTTCCCTTGTGAGGAGCTGTAGGCCATTATAAGGCCTTTCTTTAGTCTCCTTGTCTCCAAGGGACTTCAACTTCTTCTCATACATCTTTCACTCTAAGTCCTTCATCATCTAGTGACTGACTCCAAATGCTTACAAGTTGGTTTTGTTTGCTTACAAATTGATCCCAAATTGGCAATAGTCATGTCCATGATGAAAACACTCTAGTTAAATGACACGTAGAGAAAGTTTGGAACATAAAAATTCTTCTATGTAGCATTTTTACCCCTATAAATACTTGCAAGTAATAAGCAAGCCCATATAATATGAAGTAGTCTAAATTATGAAGTCTATTACATCATTCTGAACTTTCTCCCATGTTCCCAGCCGTGCACTGAAAGAATCAGGGAGTAAGAGATTCTGTAAAACATTGTTGATTCTACCTGCTTAAATGAGTACCTGTTTGAAAGGGCACTTTTAGCTAAAATAATGGCTGCCAGAATGTGACATCATACCAGGCTCTATTTTAGATTCAGATCAGAATTTGTTGTTTTTAAGGATTCTGCAACATCACAGAAAAAGCTAGTGAAATCATTTTGAATTTGCCTGTAATTAGTTAAAGGGCACAGAAGAATAACTACTTGTTCTTATTTTTTAACATCTAGTAATTAAGTGGAGGAAAGCAGTGGTTTATAGCGAGAAAATAATTTACTCATTAATCCTAACCACAGCAACTTAAGTCACAGCACTTAGATCAAATTACAAAAAAGACAAAAGCACTGGAAGAGTCTTATTTCACATACTTATACCCAAACTGCATTTATTTTTCTGCATAATGTCTTTCCTAGTCTCATAGGGGCCTTAGTACAGGAGAATAGGGTTGCAAAGACAGAATGCATTGCAAGGTCGTACAGCAAAGGTAAACTCAGATGTACTGAGATTGAAAGAGAGGGAAAATGAAGTAGAATTCACAGTCTTGTTAGAATCTAGAAGTGAAATTTTACTTTTCTGCTGTTTTACTTTTATTTTCATGCCAATGCTAAACCTTTTGTTTCAGCTATGCTCTACATTCCTACTTTTAATTTAGAAGTCAAATTCTTAGCCTTATGAAACTCTCATATGCTTTTATTCTTTCTATAAAAAGAAATACTGAGGCACTAACTGACATATATGTGTATAGACTAGATTTTGTCACTATAATAGTTCGGTGGTAAATGACTGAAATTAAGAGACTTGCATCAGCATGAAGCTGCTATAATGTACAGGGAATCAGTCCCATCCTGGACGCATTTTAATGTACAAAATGAAAAAAAGATACAAGAATAAAGGCATGTTTATGACTTTCTGATATAACCCTGCCCCCCACTGCATATAACTTTATTTTAGAAAATGTAAATGATTTATTCAGATACAGTACCTACATCTTTCTAGCAAATTCTTTTACAGTAATTCCATTTGCATGCAGACATCTGCTGAGATACTATAAAGTACCAATTAAGCTTTCTATGTGTGTCATTTAACTGGAGTGTATTCATCATGGACATGACCATTGCCTAATTTGGGATCAATTTGTATGCAAACCAAACCAATTTTTAAGTATTTGAAATCAATCACTTCACTAGAATATTGAAAGTTCCCCATATTTGAAATATTGAAGATATCCATTCAGTGAGCTCTATTTAAGCTGTACACTGAATAAGGCAGGAGTTTTGCGAAAAAAAAATATATATATATATATATGTTGTGTGATTATGTAATTAATTCCATTGCAGATGTACAAAAAGAGCACTGGTAATCTTCATTACAGCTTTTCCTTACTCTGAGCAGCTGGCTTTGCAAACTTACCTTTCATTTAGCAAATTAGTACTGTGAGTTAAATGTGATTGCTATGTTTTTCTCTCTTTTTTTTTTTTTTTAACAAGAAAAGGAATGGCTGAAAATTTCAGTAGGTGAATGTATATTATCTCCCATATTGATTAACAACAAGATCTATCCTAGAACGAATTGGAAACCTTATTTCTCCCATATTTTTCCTGGAGAGAAAATGTCTCTGTTTTCACTAGGATCCTATGCAGATTTTTATTTTTATTTCAAAGCAAATGGATATGTCCCAGACCTCTTTTAATTTTCAAAGTGAAAAGCAGAGGCTGCTGCCTCTTGAGCTAAAGTACTTCCATATTATCTCTGGCCTATGTCTCTTTGTGTTAGAAACAGTGGCATGAGAGGTATGTAGTGCTCTGCTAGAGCATCATGTAGTCCTTCCACTCTCAGTTCCACCAAAGCTGTTATCAAGTCTTCCTAGAGCTAGACGGATAGGGCCCTGGGCAACCTGATCTGGTATCAGATCTGGAAGTTGGTGGCCCTGCCTGTGGCAGTGGGGTTGGAACTTGATGATCCTTGGTGTCCCTTCAAAGAGTACAAGTTTGAAATTCACAGAATCACAGAATCACAGAATTGTAGGGGTTGGAAGGGACCTCTAGAGATGATCAAGACCAACCCCCCTGCCAAAGCAGGTTCCCTACACCAGGTCGCACAGGTAGGCGTCCAGGGGAGACTTGAATATCTCCAGAGAAGGAGACTCCACAATCCCCCTGGGCAGCCTGTTCCAGTGCTCCGTCACCCTCACCGTAAAGAAGTTCTTACGCACATTCGTGCGAAACTTCCTATGCTGCAGCTTATGTCCGTTTCCCCTTGTCCTGTCTTCACGTACCACTGAAAAGAGACTGGCCTCACCACTATGGCCGCCACACCTCAGATGTTTATAAACCTGGATCAGGTCCCCTCTCAGTCGTCTTTTCTCAAGGCTAAACAGACCCAGTTCACTTAGCCTTTCTTCATAGGGGAGATGCTCCAGGCCCTTCACCATCTTTGTGGCCCTCTGCTGGACTCTTTCCAAGAGATCCCTGTCTTTTTTGTACTGGGGAGCCCAGAACTGGACACAGTACTCTAGATGAGGCCTTACCAGGGCAGAGTAGAGGGGGAGGATCACCTCCCTCGACCTGCTGGACATGCTCTTTTTAATGCACCCCAGAATGCCATTGGTCTTTTTGTCCACAAGGGCACACTGCTGGCTCATGGCCAACCTGTCGTCCACCAGGACGCCCAGGTCCCTCTCTGCAGAGCTCCTCTCCAGCAGCTCATCCCCCAGCCTGTATTGGTGCATGCAATTATTCCTCCCTAGGTGAAGACCCTACACCTGCTTTTGTTGAATCTCATCCGGTTTCTTACTGCGCAGCTCTCCAGCCTGTCCAGGTCTCGCTGAATGGCAGCATAGCCTTCAGGCGTGTCAGCTAATCCTCCCAACTTCGTATCATCAGCAAACTTGCTGAGGGTGGCCACTATCCCCTCATCAAGGTCATTGAATCATAGAATCATAGAATCATAGAATCACCAAGGTTGGAAAAGACCTAAAAGATCATTCAGTCCAACCATGCACCTAATACCAATAGCTCCCACTAAACCATGTCCCTCAACACAACATCCAGTCTTTCCTTGAACACCTCCAGGGTCGGCGACTCCACCATCTCCCTGGGCAGTCCATTCCAGTGCCTGACCACACTTTCTGAAAAGTAATACTTCCTAATGTCCAGCTTGAATCTCCCCTGCCGTAGCTTGAAACCATTCCCTCTGGTCCTATCATTAATGACACAAGAGAAGAGGTCAACCCCCAGCTCACTACAACCTCCCTTTAGGTAGTTATAGAGAGCAATGAGGTCTCCCCTGAGCCTCTTCTTCTCCAGGCTGAACAATCCCAGCTCCTTCAGCCTCTCCTCATATGGCCTGTGTTCCAGACCCCTCACCAGCTTTGTTGCCCTCCTTTGAACCTGCTCCAGGGCCTCAATGTCTTTCTTGCAGTGAGGGGCCCAAAACTGGACACAGTACTCGAGGTGCGGCCTCACTAGTGCTGAGTATAACAATCACCTCTCTGCTCCTGCTGGCAACACTGTTTCTGATGCAAGCCAGGATGCCATTGGCTTTCTTGGCCACCTGGGCACACTGTCGACTCATGTTCAGCCGAGCATCAATCAATACCCCCAGGTCCATTTCCTCTACGCAGTCCTCCAGCCACACCGCCCCAAGCCTGTAGCGTCACCTGGGGTTGTTGTGGCCAAAGTGCAAGACCCGGCATTTGGTCTTGTTAAACCTCATCCCATTGGCTTCAGCCCAGCTATCCAGCCTGTCCAGATCCCTCTGTATGGCCTCGCTACCCCCAGGCAGATCCACACTTCCAGACAATTAAATATGCTCAAATCAGTTTAACTTTGTTTCTATTGAATTTATACGAATTTTAAAATCAACATCAATGGGAAAAGGCCAATCTTTTTAAAAAGAAATACAGCTGACTAGAAATTCAGCAGATCAAAAATGTGGAGAGTGAGCATTTTTCCTTAGGGCTTAAGAATAAGCTTTTAAATTTCATGCCTAATGCTAAGTAATATTTGTTCTGCTTTATTGCAGGGAATGTAGGGAACTGACCTCAATGGCATGATTATGGATATTCAGTAGATGTTTTCTGAAAGTATATGTCACCTCAGTTCTTTGGGTTAAAAGGCAATAGCTAATAAGAGAGTGTAGTCCAAAAAGCTGCTAATGATCTGAATGAACATTAAAAGCCATGATGATTTTAATTTTCATATTAATCTTTTTTCTCTGATCTTTTACATACTCCTGTTAGTTATATTTTATAAAATAATGTTGTAAATAGAGTACACTAAATTTGCTTTATTTTACATGACTATTGATTTGAAGTCCAGAAATGTCTTGTCATAATGATCCCAAAATATACCATTTTAGTAATTCCAAGGACATTCCAGATCTTCAGGCTTGTACCTAAAAGGAACTAATGGATACAGATGGTACAACACGAAATAAGCACTGAGAAAGACCAAAAAGGATATTGCATCAGATCCAGCCAGAAACCATAGGGTATGCAGGAGAAAAAAAGACATGAAAAAACAAAACAAAAACAAAACCCTACAGATACCATCATGTACCACAGCAGTTAGCTCAACACAAAATTTAGTATAGATACTAATGAAATAATTTCTGTTACAATAGAGTTCATTTTATTAATTTAAAAATAAAATAGATTTGAGATATAAAATTTGTGATGATACTAAATTGCTATTGCCTTTTTCTTTTGTTTCAGCTATTACTTCTTCAGTGGTTCCTGGTATGTATTTATAGCTTGCCTTCTTATCCTAATTCAGCACAGAATATAAGCTATGAAATAACCAAAGAACCAGAATTGAGTATTTAGCTAATTAGCTTAGCAAATTTTTTGGGTTTATCTCATTTAATTTGGTATAGAGACCCAAAACCAGACTCTCCGTATCACCTCTGCCTCTTCTAATTTGTCTCAGTTGGAATAAATGCAATTGTTTTAAGGGCTTCTCCTTCTCACCAACCATTGTTTATACAGGAAATAAAGTAATAATGCTGTCCTAAGATGGTGACAAGATTTTGCTGCTTGAAATTTAGATGTTGAAAATTAGATGGTATGATTAATCTATTAGTCTCAGTTTGAATTAAAAAAGCAACACGTGTCACTACAGAATGTTTCCACAACAGACTTGGAACTAAGCAGGAGAATAAACTGGAAAATCAGCTCCTCCATCACATTCAGTATCTCAGTAAGCTCATGGATGTCTGCATAGGTAAAAGCAACTCTTCCTTGTTGGAGAAAAACTGTGGTAGTGTTTTCTGTGCTTCTTGAAGGAAACTTTTGTCATCAGGACTGATGCTCTGTCACTTTGAATTTAATGTAGTAGTCACAAAAAGGCAAAATATGTTTTATCATCAGTGATATAAATTCAAGTGCAGAAATACTTTTTTTCCTTACTCACTTTCTTCTAAAAATGGTACACATTACTGTAAATTGATAATTATCTATGGAAGTTTCTTATGCCCATAAACATTACAACAGTTTAGAGGCACTTGGAATGTGCATTAAGATGAATAACATACTGAGTGGCTTACGTATAAATTCAGGCATACTGCTACAGCGATGAAGAGACAAGATTATTTTCACAAGATGCCCCTTGTGACTTCAGAGGTATTGCTGTCACCAGAAGAAATTTGGAGTGTTGTGAGATGTTCATCATTATCAGCAGCGTGATATCTACCAGTTTATAAAGAAAGACTTCTAGAAAAAACATAATTAATGCCAAATTTGCCTAAAGGTGGGAAGGGAAGCTGTTACATGAAGCATGAGATTGCTGTGTGCTCTAACTTATTCTGCTTTTAGAAAAAAGGTATTCTTACAGGATCAGTGATAGCTAACAGTGAAAAGGTTTTTTTTTTTTTTTTGTGCTTCCTATGCTTCTGCAGACTGAAGTCTCCTCTCTGCACTTGGTTGAACAGTTGGTTCATTTCAAGACAAATTATTTACCATTATCACTTCTTTCAGGCACCAAGTTCAAGAGCAGTGTTAGGTTCCCTTCCCAAGACATGGAAAGAAAAGATATGCTGCCAGGGGAAATTCAGACCACTGCAACTCTGACCTTATTTCAGTACTGCGTAACATTTCATTGCCTATATGAGTCTGGGGGCAATTACATTCACATTCTGGTGGGTAGGTTATATGGAGGCCCAGTCTTTTAGACATTCACAGGAAAGATCTGAGTGTTAGTCACAAAGCTAGGTGGCAGTGTCATAGTTCAGCTTTAGTCATTTAACCCTGTCTACTTTTAAGTCCCATTATGTTCTGCAGCAGTAGAAAATAATTTGAAACTCAGAGGATGAATGTGCTCTGTGCCCTTCATATCTTTTGTCTGCTATTGCATTAGAACACTGTTCTGTGAAGATGTTTTATATCTTAGCAATTTTTTTGTCTCTGCAGAATATTTCCTGGCAATTATCCTGTGCTGTGACAACAAAAATCATCCTGTTCTAGAGGTTTATTTTTCACAGTTCTGATTTGATGTTACTTCTTCATAAAGAGTTAATGGTTTACAAGCCATCCTAACCTATTTTTTTTCTTTTTTTTCCCCCACTTTTTAAATAATAAAATAAAGGCAGGCTGCCTTATTGCAATATCTGATGTTGTACCATCTTCCATCTTTAATCATCATGTAATGCTCTAATTCCCTTACTTTGACTCATACTTTAAATCTATGAAAATATAACTGTTGAGCCTTTTCTCGGATATTTGATACTGAGAATATTTGCAGTAATAGCTTTGTAATTTTGACACAGCCAACTGGGAACAAAGAGAAATGTCCAAACACTGCAGTGCCTTCCGTATTCATAGAGAGATATTAAATTAGAATCCTACACATTTGTTTAGTCTAAATTGATGTACGTTCCATTTTGTAAGCAAATCTTTCAAACATACTTAAAAAAAACATTCTATCATTCCCAGGAATTATTATTATTATTATTATTCCATATACCTTCTGAAATGGACTTATATTCTGTGTATGCAACCTAACAAGATGGCGCCAAGAGTGGCATAATTTAAGCAGGTTTAACTTCTTGCATTTTCCTTGATAATTCTGTCTTGCTGAGCTTTGTTTGTTTGGCAGTACTGCACCTCTTTTAAACTGCAGATGCAAATAATTAGAATTGAATTTCTATAGCATATTTTGGGTGTCAAAACTCCTTTCTATCACTATAAGATATACAAAGTTTCCTCCTTACACTTTTAGAATCATTTTTCTGTAAGGGTTTTATAAGTCCCTTAAAATGCAGTATGGATCCCTTTCAGAAATTAGTTTATAAAACCGTTTCCCAGTACACAGCTGGATGCAAAACATGGAAATGCTATAGCTTATTTATTTTTTGAGATATATTTCAGCCCCTTCTGTGATGCCAGAATACTTTAACAAAGTATGCAATTCAATCCAGAAAATCTAAATTTTGTCTTTGATTTTGGTAGAAGCAGGATCAGCCCTCTATCAGTACTTATATTTCTATAGTAACAGAACTTGAGTTGTCACTGCCCAATAAATTTATTTTTAATATCTACGCAATTTCATTGTTAAAAATGAATACACACAGGGAAGGTAGACTTTCAAAACACCTGCAGTAAGCCAGGTTGCTTGTTTATATAATGATGCATCTCAGCATCAGTAAAACATATTACTGAATGGACACGAACTACTACCTTCTCGTGTTATTACAAGCTCATTTCTTGCATATTCAGTGTGATCATACTGTTAATCTTATTAATAATGCTATTTCCGGTGCACAGATTCCTAGTAACTATTCTTTAAATTCTTTGCATGATCTGTGCTACAGTGTAGAAAAAGAGACATGGGAAAGGTGTAGGAGTGAGCCTAGAAAGGAAAGATGATGAGGCACAACAAAACACTTTTAAGTGTAGTCAGAACACAGTAATAATGGGAACAGCACCCTCATTTCTGATGTTCAAGAGCAGTACTCCTACCAAAAAACTTCATGCTTTTTTATTTTGAATAGATTCTATTTCTTAGCAGGAAACATTGCCATGTGCTGGCATTCTCATATCAATACAATAATCACAGAATCACACAGAATGGCTTGGGTTGGAAGGGACCTCAAGGATTATGAATCTCCAAACACCCTGCCACAGGCATGGCCACCAACCTCCACATTTCCAGGCTGCCCAGAGCCCTTCAGTACCCTTTAGCTACTGAAAGTCACCCCGCAGCCTTTTTTTCTCCTGGCTGAACAAGCCCAGCTCCCTCAGCCTGTTTTCAAAGGGGAGGTGCTCCAGTCCCCTGATCATCTTTGTGACCTTCCTCTGGACCCTCTCCAACAGCTCTGTCTTTCTTGTGCTGGGGACTTCAGACACAGTACTCCAGATGGGGCCTCTCAAGAGTAGAGAGGGACAATCACCTCCCTGTCCCTGCTGGCCACCCCTCTTCTGATGGAGCCCAGGAAACCATTTGCTTTGTGAGCTGCAAGAGCACACTGCTGGCTCATGTTAAGTTTTTCATCCATCAGGACCATCTCTTCAGGCTGCTCTCAAGGATTGCTCCTTCCAGTCTCTATAGATGCCTGGGATTCCTCTGGTCCAAGTGCAAAACCTTGCACTTTGCTGTGTTGAACTTCATTAGGTTCACTCGGGCCCACCATTCAGGTCTGTTGAAGGTCCCTCTGAATGGCAACCCTTCCATCCACTGTGTCAACTGCACCACTCAGCTTGGTGTCTCAGCAAGATTGCTGATGACAAGTAGACAGTAGAAGAAAGACAAGTTGAAGAAATACTTTAAGAGACTATGAACAGTAACTATTTTTCATTTTGCTATATTAATTCAAAAATATTTTTCCATGTGGTAATGCCAGCAACTTTGTGGCTCTGTACAATTACTAGCAATACTCTGACAGTTCTTAAGAAATCATGCACTCATTCACCTACCCATAGCCACACATCAATGCTGATGATATTTTTTTTTTAATAAATGCTATTTCATTGCTAATAATAATACAGACACTGGATACTTTGTTAAAATTATGAAAGAGTAGACATCTATGTATTACACCAAGAGTTAGCTTTCATGCAGTTCAGAAATGATAATCTATAGAACACTTTTTAAAGTTAATGAGGATTGAATCTATTGTAAAATCTGAAGCCACGCACAGAAAATTTACTCCCTGCTGTCAAAAATGTAAACAAATGCAATAGAAAGGTATTTCTGCTTAGATTGCATAGAAAAGCTTATTTATGCTCTTGAACTTCTAATATTTTGTGAAGAGGAGAACCTTCAGAGCACAAAGAAAATTGTGCTTTCATTATTTACAGTTTTAAAGAGTCTCAATGTCACAAAAGAAATGAAACTCAGTAGGACAGATGAGCTCTTAATGAAAAAAAAGTTAAAAATATCCACCATTAAAAGTATTTCAGCAGTGGTACAATACCTTCAACTATTTATCAGCAGGGAGCTGAGGTAGGCACCCTGCTACTCTCCTGTGTTGTTTTCAGTTTGTCACTCTCCTGTCCCATAGACGCCAAGCAGCTGTCCTCAGAGTTTGAGCTGTTTTCAGGGTCTCATTTCATCCTTGAGAAGCCCTTAAATTTTGGTATAATCAAATGCATAATATTAAAGCTTATTTATTTGCAGTTAACTATCTTAAGGACAGAACAAGTTGATAATCCTTTACTCTTATCACATAAAAATCTGTTATACAATAATGTTTTTGTAAAAAGGCATATAGGGAAAACCCTACATGCCTTCATCATATCACACATCTCTGCAGAGGACAGGATACATAGAAGCATTAGAGGCAATACAAAAGTTAAAAGAGGAACGATAGTTCCTGTATAGACCGCCTGTCAGATAATCTTGGAATGAAGACCCTTTTTATAATATTAGGTTTTAAAGGAATGTTATATTTTTTATCACAGCTTCTAGCACTTTACAGGTCCTCTTCTGAGAAAGGTATTATAACTTCAGATATCAAGATACACAGATCAAATGCAGTTCAGCCAAGTTCAAATTCAGGAAGGATCTAGAAAAGCCAAGTGTAGGCCTTGAATCTCCAAATTTCAGAAGAGAAATGAGGTTGTCATTAGGAAGATTGTTGAAGGTGATCTCCTTTGAGAATTCACAAGAGAATATTTTAAAATATATATTTGCCTCTGGTTACCTCCATGACTAAAATCTTATTTATTTTTTAAAAAAGGGAAACTGAATGCAATATGCTGAATATACGTTCATGAGACACTAGCTTCACAATTATAAATTAATAAGAAAATGACATATCCTTTTGAATTATGAGGAATTACAGGAATTTTTAAAGGCATTTTTCTTCCCTTTCTCCTCCCAGAGTATTATTTTATTAATTAGGAAATGCATCAGTGCCTATTTCTTATACAGTGTGGCTCAAAGTCTGTTAGATGAAACATAACAAGGATTTAACTAATTGACATTAGCTTTCATTAGTCTCTAATGACTCAAATAATGTAATATGAGAGTGAAATAAATTTAGACTGATGTAATATTCAATTAGGATATAATCCAAGGTAGATATTTCACTATTTGAATATTCTTTCTTTCATTGATCCCTGCTGATGATATCAGCCACACATTCCTCAGAAGTACATTAGGAGTGCAACACTCTTTCACAGAAACAACAGGAGAATTTCAGAATGCGAAAGGAAGTGCCATATGCCATATTTATTTAATCAGGCCAAAGTATGATCAACAGCCCTGTGAGATACCTATCTATTTACCTAACATTAGTAGTCTTTTTTTTTTTTTTTTTTTTTTTTTTTGCCTAGGTCAGGTACTAACTTCTTTTTTCATTTTTTTTAAAGTTTTTCTGTCAATATTATACCAGTGGAACTAGAGCCATAGGAAAATAAACGTAAATTAGCTACATTTACTGGAATGTCTAAGATCTTATATATCTTTCAGGGAGAATTTTAAAAACTAATTTTTGTCACTTGGAAGCAGGTGGCCTGAGATGACTCCCATTTGAGAGGAAATGACAGTGGAATGGAGGAACTCCTGGATGTCTCTGGAGTTACAGGAAACATTCTGAAGGAAAACATGGTTGTGGCAATTTAAACTACTGTATATCTGCTTATGTGTTGTGTAAGATAGAAATATATATTAAGTTCTAAGATACAGATTTTGTTTGTTTGTTTCTCTTTTTTGGACAAAACATGAGAGTCATTTACTCTTATATTTTTATGTAGATTAAATAGCAAATTTCTTAATGATCTTAAACAAAAACATCAGAGGTTCTGCTGATGAACTCACTTGTTATAAACAAACAAACAATTAAAAAAAATCTAATAAATTTGTAGTTGAAACTATAAAAACAAAGGAATTATTTCCATAATTCATTTTTTAACCCAATGAGACAAAAGCAAAGTTGGTCATACTACACTGACCAAAAAAGTTAACTTTCCCCACGGGTGAGGATTGGAACTAAATGATATTTAAGGTCCCCTCTGCCCTAAGCTATTCTGTGATTCTATGATTCTGAGAATATCTTTCGTATCCTGTTACATAAAGAGAATCTGTTCTGTAAAATCTTAGTTTTTTGTTTTGGTTTGTTTTTTTTGTATTCTGTAAGTAATACAGTTAATATGATTACTAATGAATATCCTATTTCTTTTCCAAAATCAAAACTCATTTGAAATTGCAGTATGGCAAAAGTCAGTCACCCTGGATTTCAAAGTCTGTGGAAAGATTTGCAATGGAGATCATACCTGAGCTTTGACATTACACAGTCCATTGATTCAAAAGCTACCTCCTTTCCAAAAGGTCAGGATGCAGAATATGAAATTCAAGTATAATATAGGCTCTTAGTTTATGTGCATTAAAAAAAAAAAGAAAAAAAAAAAAGGTATAGACTAGGACATACTATCAGAAAAAAAAAATTCCTTCGTAAAGGAGAAGGCATGTTGATTTACTTGGCACACAACTTTTAGCATTTTCAAGGTTAAAACTTATCTTCAAACTTTAGTTATTCAAAATGAGAAAAAAGCTCTGCAGACTTGTCCATAATACAGTAGTACTTGCAGTTGTTATTTTTTGCAAATCAAATTTATCAACAAGGGTGCCCCTTGGCATTTTAAATTAATAAATTGATATACATATATATAGAATTGATCCTAAATCAAGATGTTAATGAATTTGTTGCTTGTATATTTTAATATTTTAACATTATGCTTCTCCTCTTACATTCCTCACATTTATCTTCTCTAATTCCTTCTTGTTCTTTTTATATCTCCACTTACTCTTTTTCATCTGTGCATAGTTTCTCAGACTTGTTGACAATATGCTCCCCTTGTTTTTTCTCACTTTTCCTTGCTTTTTCTGGCCTTCACAGTCAGAAAAATTCTTTCTGATAAATTTCTAGGATTTGATTTTGTTTACACCTAAAACGTGCAGCACATACCCACAACTGCCCCTAAAACATAGGATATTAGAGGGACTTGTTCCAAGTGAACGACATGCAGTTCAGCATCAAAAGTATAATCTCATCCAACATCTCTGGCTAGTAAAGAACAAGGAAAGGAAGCTTCTCAGACTTCTTTCATCTAAAATTGGAAGTATCAGAACTGTTAGAATATCTATAATAATTTAAGATACACATAAGTAAGTATGTATAAATAAATCATAGAATGGTCTGGGGTGAAAAGGACAACAATGATCATATTGGTTCAAGCTCCCTGCTATGTGCAGGGTCGCCAGCCACAAGACCAGTTGCCCAGAGACACATTCAGCCTGGCCTTGAATGCCTCCAGGGATGGGGCATCCGCAACATCCTTGGGCAACCTGTTCCAGTGTGTCACCATCCAGATGTGAAAAACTTCCTCCTAATATCTAACCTAAACTTCCTCCTTTCTTAGTTTAAAACCATTCCCCCTTGTCCTATCACTATCCACTCTTGTAAACAGTCATACTCCTTCCTGTTTATACGCTCCCTTCAAGTACTGGAAGCTCACAATAAGGTCTCTTCAGAGCCTTCTCTTCTCCAAGCTAAACAAGCCAGTTTCCTCAACCTTTCTTCATAAGGGAGGTGCTCCAGATCTCTGATCATCTTAGTAGTCCTCCTCTGGACCCGTTCCAAGAGCTCTGTGCCCTTCATGTGCTGGCCTGGTCACAGTACTCTAGATGGGGTCTCACAAGAGCTGAGTAGAAGGGGACAATCACCTCCCTCTCCCTTCTAGCAACTCCTCTTTTAATGCATCCCAGAACATAGTTGGCTTTCTGGGCTGCAAGTTCACACTGCTGGCTTATGTCCAGCTTCTCTTCCACTGGGACCTCCAAGTCCTTCTCTGCAGGACTGCTCTCAAGGATATCTTCTCCCAGCTAAATACCTGCGATTATCCTGACCCAAGTACATCAGCTTGCACTTGGCCTTGTAGAGTCTCATTAGGTTCTCATAGGCCCACTTCTTCATTATGTCCATGTCCCTCTGGATGGCTTCCTTCCCTCCAATGTACCAACTGCACCACTCAGCTTGGCGTCGTCTGGAAACTTGCTGAAGGTACACTCAATGCCCTCGTGTATGCCATCTATGAAGAAGATGTTAAAGAGCACCCGTCCCAAGACCAACCCCTAAGGTACACTGTCCACCCTGACAAAGAACCCATTGATCACATCCCTTTGACAACATCTAGCCAACCAATTTTTAATCCACTGAACAGTCCATCCTTCAAATTCATACCTCTCCAACTTAGAGAAAAGGATGTGGTGAGGAACAGTGTCAAAAGCTTAACAGAAGTCCAAGAAGATGACAAATAACAAATGATAAATGATAAAAAAAAAATTAAAAACAAAAGTTGGCATCATCATTTGCTATGTAATATCTTGATACTGGTACCTTTTACTATTTACATCTTAATCCATACAGTCAGTAAATATTTTCATTTTTTTTAAATGCTTAAAGTTGTCTTTTCCTCACACTAAATTAAATTAAAACATTTCTGGTGATGTTGACTTCTTTCAAATCCAGAATTATGAATTATTTTTTATGCTGTCATATAGTTTGGAGAAAACCTTGTAGATTTTATCTATGATTCATAGATAAAATAGATAGGTCCCCCTCCTGCTTATAAGCTCTCCTTATGGATGGTACAGGATGGCCATAATGAGGTACCCCTGGAGTGTTCTTCAAGCTGTTCAAGCCGAAGTCCCTTAACTTGTTTTTATAGGAAAGCAGATGCATATATTACATCTTTAAATTGTGGTTCAGATCAAGCAAAAAGTCAGTGTACTCCACCCGCCACCCACATGAATGTGAACAACATTCTCTTTCCATTACTGTGCAATTCTCTCTAACAAATCAAGGTCCCGACTGCACCAACAGATTGTAGACACCTCAGAGGGATCACGCATGCAAACATTCATCTGCATGGGTATGGATGTACGGTTTTTAGCTCCAGAAATTGAGAATGATATGCTGAGATCCTCTGATTTTGCTATCATCTGTACTAATGGAATTAGTACAGACAATAGTTTGCTTGACTTAATTTCAGGTTTTCTGCAAAACCAGCTGCCCTTAAAATAGCACAATATCTGTTATCACCAAGATATATTTCTGAAGATTCCTTATTTTCTAGTGCGATTCACCCCCAACACAAAAAAAGTAAGCTGAAACTCTTCTGTAATCCTTAGAGGATATGACAAGGTCCAGAAACAGCTGAATGGTAATATATAATTTTGCTATATTATGTTAAAGATTATAAGTTCTGTGTCTAACAGTGCATGATTTCTCTGTAGGCTTTTCTCATTCAGCTGTGATAGCAATTAGTCTTGCAATAAAGATAGCTATTGTCCAAATTTATTTCAATTTAGCTTTAATTTATAACAAGTATTTACTTTGTTTACATTGAATGACTCTTCAATAAAAAATGACATGAAAGAGTACAAAAATATGGTGATATTTAAGGTCCCATACTATAAACACAAATCAAACTGTCAGTCAAAGGTCACTGCAGGAAATTTTTAAAATCTACCTTAAAGATCATCTAGTTCCAATCCCTCTGCCCTGGGTAGGGCTGCCACCCACCAGCTCAGCTGCCCAGGGCTCCATTGAACCTGGCCTTGAGCACCTCCAGGGATGGGGCACCCACAGCCTCTCTGGGCAGCTGTGCCATTGCCTCACCATCCTCTGAGTAAAGAATATCCTCCTAATATCTAATCTAAATCTCTCCTCTTTTAGTTTAAACTTGTTCCTCCTTTTCCTATCACTATGTTCCCGAGTAAAAAGTTATTCTCCATCTTTTTTATAAGCCACCTTCAAGTACTGAAAAGCTGTAATGATGTCTCCCCAGAGCTTTCTTTTCTCCAGACTGAACAACCTCAGCCCCTTAGAGAACAAATAGGATATGCACTTACTGTGAAGATCTACTGTTTGGTGCTACTGTTGGTAAGCAATGGCACTGAGATCTATTTGAACATCCTAAGACGTGAAAAGCGTGTAGAATTTGAAGGAAACTGCAAAAGGAAGATGAATGTTCTCAGCATCCTGTGAAAGAAGAATAAAATCTAATTAAAACAAAATACTTATGGTATTACTTTGGCCTGACATATTCTGAGATAGCTATTTAAAACGTGTACTGAAGATGTTTATCACTTGATAAACAAAACTTCTCCTAATAAGCTGAGAGTCTTAGTTCGTATATTTGCAGTGTAAAAAAAAAAAAAACCATTGATTTAGAACTTTACTGTCCAAATGACATAGCAATTTAAAAATACTAAAACGTAACTAAATCTTGTAATGGATTGTCACAGTCATGACAATGGTAATCCCTACTGGAAGATTTTTTGAAAAATCTTATACCCCTCTACCCCAGCTTTGTAACTAAAGTCATGAATGGGGAAAAAAAAACCTGATACTATAAACTACAGTCATTATACATCTGCACTAGAAAACTCTGCCAAGCATGAAGGAATAAGTGGAACGCTGCACAGGCTATATTGCATGAGCATGATGCTCTGCGCAGTCAACGCTCTCATGCTTGAAACAGGATGCCTTATGGGGAGAGAACATCCTTTTGCCACCTCAGTCTATTGTTATACCCATCTTTAGTTCAGATGAGGACAAACACTCCAATGGGACATTCATTTTTAAATGAAAACTGTATATGGAAAAAATCTGGAAATGCCTTCCAGAAATTAAAGAAAGGGATCTCATTTAAAAAAAAAAAAAAGTATTTCTTACCATCTGGAGTTTAAATGTAAATATTTACTAGTAGTATCATTGATTTTTTTTTTTCTATTAAAAATGCTTTAGACTTATTGCTGTTTATTTCTAAAATAATATAATAGAAATAGATTCAAAGAAATCTGAGGCCTTTGATAATAAAATCCTACAGAATTCCTGTGCTCTTCTCTAGATGCAGGAATACCTCTAACTGCTGCAATCAATTATTTTCTACATTTAGTGCTTCCTCTACACTTCTCTTACCTTTTGCAAACAGAACTGAGCTGCTTCACTGCAAACTGTTTGTACAGCTTTGAACTTTACCAGTCAGAACAGTATCAGAACAGTATTAGTACTTTACAAATTAAAAACTCTAATATGACACCATCACACATCTGATGGTAAAACTGAACCTTCTGCAATAGCTCAACTAAAATTTTTCCATTAAAATATCTCTCATGAGTCAGGAAATACGGGCATGCCTTGATTTGAAATTACACTTGATTATTTAATAAAAGTAACTTCAAAAATTGCTTAATATTATGGATCAAATTCCAAGTTACTTAGCAGTTTCCATTCAAATTATTTAATGGCATACAGCATAAATTTAGATTTAGGCATAGATTTAAGCTCTTTTTGCTGTAGGAATAAGTGATCTGCAAGTGCACATTCCTACACCATCATGCATCAGTACAGGTTAGGGCACGGGTGTCTAACATTTTCGCTTGTCTGGGACAGGCTGTATGAAAAGGCTATATAAATTGTCTATAGCCACGTCTACAAGGTTGCTCCGAAAGTAATACCTCCTATTTACCTCCATGAAAACAACAAGGAGCACAATAATCCTATTTGATAGAGGAAATTCTCAGCTACAGAACACTATTTTTTATCACAGACACCACCATTAGCTATGTATTTTCACCAGCTATGAACAAACTCCTGAATGTCATGTTTTTCTAGGTCTTTCTGATTCATGGTTTAAAAAGCTAAGATGTTCGTTAGGATGATAAGATCAAAATTATGGCTTGCAGAGAAATGAGACAATTGCATAATTTGTAAATTCCCATTACTGAATAGTCAGCAATTAGGAAAAATGGCAACTGGCAGGCATTTTAAGAAGAAATCACTTGTAAAGGTTCTCTTAATGTCACAATTTTGACAGTTCTACACATATTAAAATAATTCATTCCTAAGCTGATCTTTAATGGTGAAATAGATAAGCAGAAGCAGACAGTCACAGAGAAATAATTCTTGACTAAACATATTTCAGCAATACTAATATTTGTTAAACCTGAAATATTGCCAGTAGGAGTGATATAACCACCCTGACCCAAATTTCTTGAAAGGAGAATGTTTTGCTAAAAGAATGGAAAAATGCATCACTTTATAGGTCTTTTGTGCTAGGAAGGAAGAGTAAGTCTATGTTAAAGCAAAAGCAAAATCCGAGGTAAAACAAAAAAAAAAATCATTATTTGACCTCTCTGTAAGCAAAGAAAGACCTTATTTTGGTGTTTCAAAACATCTTTATAAAAGATGTTAACATTCTGTAGTAGAATATCATGGCTCTACCTTGCCCACATTTTTATTTATGTTATCTGTTAAACTGTGGAAGTTTCTTAGACACTCCAGAAGAATAACCATCTTACAATAGCTATTTACAACAGGCACTGATGTACTTTTACATTAATCAGTATAAATTAGAATTCAAAAATATAAGACTCTGAGAGATCTTAACAATATATCATACAATAAAGATGTCTTTTCATATTAAGCATAGCATATCCTTTCCTTTTTTTCTTATCTGCCTATGGAAAAAGGATAATACTACTTTCAAATGCTACTTTAAGGTCAGAATTTCAGTACGTGATAAAAGAAGCTCATTCTTTATCTTGTAATCAACTCTGTAGGACTATTTGATGTGGTCCAAATGGCCAAAAATGAATCTTTCATCTCTTTAAACTTCATGCAGAATTCCTCAGCTTTTTTTAATCAATTTTTATTTTTATCCAAAAGAACACCAATAATATTCAATATTCATTTTGCTTTGAGGTATTTAGCTATTACTTCCAGCATTTAACTGAAAACTTCCACGTTTTCCCAAGTAGTGACTTTATGAAAGTAAGACCAATTACTTGATTTAACAAAAAAAATACCACTTTTTGAATGGCTTCACTTCTGCCTACTGCCCACTGTTTTGGTGACCAAATTCATTATGAAACTTTAAGTTAGTAATATTTTTTTTTTTACGTTGGTTTCTAGCATCAGTCAGTTGATATTTCTGTTATGAAACACATTTTCTCTTCCCTCCAACTCTTCGAGGATACTGCTATCTCTGCATCATACGCTTTCCTGAAAACAGTTATCTGCTCATAATATAGGCATAAAATACTGTACACAGTAGTGTTATAGGACAACCAGAAGAGCATTTCCCTGATGAAAATGTACTCTTAATTCCTTGCACCACTGTCTCTTTCAGCTCTGCATTTCCTAATTCCAATGTACTTTTGTCAATCCTCATTTGGCACATGTCATATTGCTCACATCACTAATCTCCAAATTTAACATGCAAGGAAGAAGTTATGATGTTCAAAGCTTTACCCTTCCAAATCTGATTGGACTTTGCTGACACTGTTGAATAATGATTAGACTCAAGTTGTTGTCCAATATAAATGTAATTAAAATTCTCTAATCCCACACTGCAGCAAGCAAAGCTTTCTTGGAATTTGAGAATTTCTCATCTTGCTGCCATTCAGTTGTTTATATTCTGAGCAGTAACACATTTCTTACTTTGCCTACTCAGTATGATGAATTAGGCCATATCAGACACAGCAGGATTTTACATTTATGCAGAAAGGCTAAGCAAGAAGATCTGCAGTAGTTATTTTTCACTTCTTTCGCTTTGTTCCAGTTTTCAGAACTGTAGCCAATCTCAATGTCTGTGCCATTACAGAATACATTGGAATCTGTTAAAAACATTTTTTAAAGAAATTTTTTCTCTTATTCCAATTCCATAGTTTATCTTTAATCACAGGTAGTTTGAAACATTCACCCCAACATACTCTCCTTGGCAAATACTGAACAATGCTTTTACAGAATTACCCACAGTTTTGGCCTTTTCTTTCTTATTTGTGCAGTGACATTCTTGGTCAATTTCATCATATGTAGAAAAAAACATTGCAAAGATGTGAGAAAAGGTGAAATCTTTAACTTCTGTTCTAAAATATCTGATATCCAATTACCTGGCCTTGACCTGGGATTTTTTTTACATCATTTCAAATGTATCTTTTACTGTCCAAACTTTCAACAATATTTCAACAATACTAATTTGAATGAAAAAAAGATATTTGCAAGATGAAAATCTATATTGGTTTCCACAAAGTCTACACTGAAGTTTAGACTTCTACAAAGTCTAAACTGAAATAAGGTGCTTTTGCAGTGTTAGAGATATAAAGCTAAATTCAGTCAGCACATCAGCAATTTCAACATAGGCATGATTGGGAATAAATTTCAGTGGATTATAATCTAGCAGAAGCTAAGTGTCAGTAAAGATAAGAAAAGAAATGTGTTTGAGTTTTGTCAAAATTATTTTTAAAAAGACACCAATTTATTTGTCATTAAATGTTGGTTTGTATTCTTTTGAAGTTTTCTCCGGATTCAATGCAAAAAAAAAAAAAAAAAGAGATAAAATACGATACACGCAAATACACGCACTATTCAGGTTCACTTGCTTCCATACTTAAGAAGTGAAACACTACCTTCTAAGCTACTAAAAAAAATAAATCTCTGTACCTAACAGGCTCATTAATTGATACACAGTTTCACAAACAAGACTTTCAGAATTCTAATCAAAGAATTAAGGTGGTTAAAACTCTTGCCATCTTCTCTCAGTAGAATAGTTGCTGCTAACTCGATATAATTTTCTATCCATGCTGGTCAAATATGCAGGCTGAAGCCAAAAGACATCGTTCCTAACAAAGAAACAAACAATCATTCAAATCTCCAAATCCCCAGCTAAATCAATCTTAAACATCTGCAAAATATTTGGAAAATGTGAAATTGCATCACCTTCCATATGGTCAAGAAATTCAGTGCCAAATTGGTAGAAAATGATGTTCTGTTGTCTTCTGACAACAGGAAGGCCACAAATAAAATCTCACTTGACCATATGATTGTACAATATCATATTTAAATTAATTGCCTTTACCTTAATACCATGAATATCCAAACTGGCAAGCTTTATTTTGTATTCTTTATGAGCTCTGCAAAAGTCTGCAATACAACTCAGAGTTGTCAAAGCTCTCCTCATTATTTCTTGCACTTTCTCTCTGATGGTTTTCTAGAAAGCATTGAGAGTATGTTTACTTTGTATCCCTTTTCCAAAGCAAATGGCAAGTGGTATTTTTACTATGTCAATGTTAAGTCTTTCTTCAAGTATCATCCAAAGTTGCACTCATTTTAATGAATTATTTATGTAAAACTGATTCCTCCATACATCACAAGAGTATTCAACAACATAAGAATCAAAAGTCAGTTGTTATCGACAGATGGTAACAATAGAAAGCATTGATCTGGAATATACTGTGTTCAGACCCTGCCCCATATCCTGTAATTGCTTTGAAGATGTAAAGGGGAAATCCAAAGACAAAATATTGCCCCAGTATCTTGACAAAAAGTCATGGTCACACTGAGCAGTTATGTGGGCGCTGTACAGACCCTTTGGTATGTGAAGACCAACAACTAGGTAAAATCTTATTCAAAATGAGTTGAACTTTGAGGAAGAAGGAATGTTTCTTATCTGTGCCTTTCTCTTATTCAACAGGATCTCCAGGTAGTCATTATTTTTACTGTTCTTCCTGAAGTAAAGTTATGATTTTTTTTTAATCAGTAATTGTAACAGAGTGAAGATATACATGAATTAAGGTGGCTTATGCTTACTAACCTGTGGAAAGGAGAATCATATCTGTTGAAGAGCTGGGTAAGAGAAACTGGAATAGCGTAGAGGTAGAGAAGGGTTAAGAGAAGTAATGTCCTGAGAAAATTAAATTAAACTTCAAGAAGGCAGAATACAAGGTCATACACTACTAACTATAAATAACAGGATAAGTAGAGCCAAGAAAAAACAACTATTTGTGAAAAACATTTAAAAAATGGCCTATGGGAGTAAACTGGCCATGAAAATATTTATGATTGAAAATGGGAACTTTTCAACCATCAGAAAGACAATATGTTATAATAGTTTCCTAAGAGGAATAGTACGGGGAAAAAAATGAATTAATTTTATGCTTGATCAATTTGGGAAGTGGATTCTATTTCCAGCAGTAGAAGCAGGTGGAACTGAGGAACCAAATGGTTTCTTTGCTTTGAGTTCCACAGAGTAAGTCTGGCTCAAACGTCTGGCGTTTTTGATTACTTAGAGAAGTGATTGAAAGGAAATTCAGCCCAAAACAGAAGCAATGCCAGAGACATGGAAAGACTGAAACCACATCATCTAGAAAGAAAATACCTTAAACATTTGATAGGTTTAATCTTGCAAAACTTAGGTGTCTGAAATTTCTGTTCTTGAATCGATGCTAGGTAACTAGAACACTCTCTTTGTAATAAAGAGAAAAGAAAAAAAAATAATGCTAGAAAGTAATTTATCAGATCTACCTGTTTATATTAGATTGAATTTCAAGTTCTATCACTTTTTAAAGGCACTAGATTACCAATGTTGAAACTTTATTTAGAAGTCATTTTTTCTACTTTAAAGGCAAAAGTCTTTTTTATTCATCTGCTTATTTTTATTTATCTCATGACATCTCAACTCTATAAAAAATAGGCTGAACTCCTCTTTATTAAATGGTACTGTAAAATCAATGAATAAATGGATGTTATAATTAAGAAACATGAAGAAAGGTTGAGGAAACTGGCTTGTTTAGCTTGGAGAAGAGAAGGCTCTTCTGAGGCCTTATTGTGGCCTTCGAGTACTTGAAGGGAGTGTATAAACAAGAGGGGATATGACTGTTCAGAAGGGTGGATGGTGATAGGACAAGGGGCAATGGTTTTAAATTAAGACAGAGGGAGGTTTAGGTTAGATATTAGGAGGAAATTTTTCACACACAGGATGGTGACACACTGGAACATGTTGCTCAGGGATGTTGTTGTTGCCTCGTCAACTTGGATGCTGTCAAGTACAGGCTGAATGTGGCTCTGGGCAACCTGGTCTTGTGGATGGCAACCCTGCACATAGCAGAGGGGTTGAAATTATCATTGTCATCAACCCAGGCCATTCTTTTATTCTATCAATCTATTAGCTTAATATAACCTTCAGTTATAGACAGGCAGAGCACTTCACTGAATAGACAAGTCTGATATGGATTTGTGAACTGGTGTTAAATTAAATTCAGTAGATGACTTTTCTCCAGGGAACAGTACCAAACACACAGTCCATATCTAATGTGATGTTAAAAAATATCTTTAAAATTCAGAAGATCAATTTACTTAAGTTTAAATGAGTTTGGAACTTTGAAAGCACAATTTAAGAGAGAAAAGAAAAAAAGTACACATATCAAAAAGATCATTTGACCAAAATTATCAGAATGATCACACTTTCTGAAGAAGAATTCTAGACACGCTGGTATTTCTCCTTCATAAACAACATCTACACCTACCATCATGAGGTCAGGCACAAAAACAAAATCAATCAGTTAATCAAACAAACAAACAAGAAAGAGGAATAGATAGGTAGAACTCTCAAAGAAAGATCTGCTTGGCAAATTAAAGGAAAATCAAGATTTCTTAAAAATTGGCTACACTATCCCAGTACTATTCCAACCCTTACACGTTGCTTTTTATCTTTCTATCTATCTATCTATCTATCTATCTATCTATCTATCTATCTATCTTGTTTATTTATTTTTTCCCATATAGCTTTTTAACATTAAGAAAACTAACTTGATTAATTATTCAGATGATTCAGGCATGCTAGTGGCTATTGATTTAATGTATGGCAAATTAGATTTTTTGTCTTTACTGACATCTTAACTAGTATTTAATCACAAAGTTATCTCAGCTGAATTAATTATTCACATTATTTTTGTGATCAACAGGAATTAGAAATGAATGTTCTAGTCCAGGTGTTGCTTTCCTTTTCACACAGTATATATACAATGTGTGTTGTTCTACGCTGTGCAGCATGCACCAGGGCTCAGAAGAAGAAAGGGCATTGACTATACTGCTATTCCAGAGTCCTACAAGTAAAATAGCCAGGTCAAGTTGTTTGTACTAATCTCATGAGTTGATCAAAGAGGGAAAAAGGAAGCTTGTTGACACAGCACACTTTGTATGTATTGTATTTAAACTTGCTGGGTAAGTTATCAACACAAGTATGATAATATCCTTTCTACTTGCTAATCAGATAGAAAGAGCTACTTTTCAGGACTCACAGAGCTTCTTTTTGTTCCTGTTTCAGCAGTAGGCTCTGTCTATTATGTGTCTAGTTCTTTATACTCTCCACTTTTAAACTTTCCACTTTTCACAAAAGAAAAACAGTCATTTATTACTAATATGATTTGTATATTGTGTTTGTGAGAATATTCAGATTTGGCCAGAAGTCCAGATCTCTTACCTAACACATGAAGTCTTGACTCTCTTTATCAGAGGGATTAGTCTCCCTAAAATCCTTAATTTGGGGGTATTTGCTGCAAGACTTAAAGCATTTTCCACAGAACTGTGACAAGTATTCCATCATCATCAATAGGAACTGTGCAACATGGGCCCCTCCATGCAATGTACTAAACTAGATGTTTTACTTGAGCGCCTGAGAACTTAATATTTGGAGTGCTGATATTCTAATAATATAGATTGTAATTTAATTAGATAAGTTTTTCTTGCATTGATTCTAAGAAAGATTTAAATACATAGCTCCCAGAAATACTAGTAGGAGATGCATTTGTTAATCTTTTGGTCTTCAATGAAAGAACAAGCCTCTAAGAAAGCAAATGCCATGATGCAAAATTCAAAGAAGCTAAGGGATTCTGAACAAAATTTAAGTAACATGAGGCAGAGTCTTCTGGGTAGTATTTATTTGCCTAGAACTTGCTCCATCATGGATTTTAATACTGGCCACTGAATTAATAAAAGGAGTAAATACTAAGAATTATATCATGGACTTTTCTTACCCTTGAGGTACTTTTAAATAGTCTTTTAGCACTGAAAATACATTCAAAATAATTCCAGTCCTAATGTAAATGTGAATATGCATGTATGTATCCATGTATGTGTGTATATATATATATGTATATGTATATATATAAAAAAACTATATGTTATGTCATTTAAATCTTCCAGAAACAAATTTTATCACTTAATAGTAAAAATAAGTCACAGCTTTAAATATTTCTATAATGAGTGGAGAACTATTAACACTGGTTCAGCTTTGTTACATTTAGTTCTGTTACATTTTGTATAAGCAAATTTCTGAGGACAAAATTGTAGCAGTAACAGAAATACCATATCTAAGATGTCGAGTTAACACAATGGCACACTAAGACTTATTGAGTATCATAGATTGTTTTAAGAATATTAAGATGTTTTATCTTCTTTGCTACTTTTCTGACATTATATTTTGTTTATTTTGATAGTGTTTTTTTAAAATTTCTTTGTTTCTTTGTTTGCTTGTATGTAATCTATTATAAATACTTATTTTACTCTTCAATGGAAATAGCTTTCTGAGGAGCTTAATGGACACTTATTTCACATTACTAACAAAAAAATTCATTTAGAAATAGAGCTCTCGGTGAAATTGTCTTTCATAAATTTGTATTGGTTCTGACTCTGTTTTTAGTTTGTACTTGAAGTCAGTGGGATTACACAGGCATAGCTGAGGCTTAAGTTCATTTTTGCATATTACATCAAGAACAAGAGATCCCACTGCTAAAATACAACTACGAGAGATGAAAGTATACAAAAACTCCCAGTTTTCTCATGGTGCAGATGGCTAGAATTTTAGCTCTCAGTAAACATATAAAAAGTCACTGTCACAGTGGGGCTGCCCCATGCACTCTGATCAGGTCCAGGGGAGATGACAGAGATTGATACAGATTCTCCTGCCTCCTCTCAAAAGTTTTCTACAGATACTTCAGCACACAAATGAGAAAACCAAGCACATAGTTACTGATGACTTTCTGTTTCTCTATTTGTCTGTATTTGTCCTCTTCATATAGTACCATAAATGCAATTTTAAGGAGAAGTTTTTCACAGTCTACATATAGCCTGCTATTACCACGCTACCATATGAAATACGGACTTCAAGCTGCTTCACCATACTTTGAATATAACACAGCACCGAGACAAGATCCATTTGTGCCCAAAAGTTTTGCCTGAGAACAATATGTACTACTCGCTGTCATAACAGCACTCATCACTGTGAAATTAAAATAACTGCTCAAACATTTACGATCTTTGGTTCCCTCCTCCCTTCCAATTGTACTTATTTTGTGCCGGTGTGATACTGGCCAAGAAAAAGGCTAAATAATATTGAGGAGCAGATCAGTCTCACATGAAACTGCTGAAGTGAGACTGCAGTTTGAACACAACAAAGATCTGGACACTGAAAGGCATTGGCACTAAAATCAGAATAGAAGACGTTTCTTTCTTGTCACAGTCTTTACAGTTAGTTGTTAAAACTGGAGTTTCAATTGATAACTGTGACTTGATACTACAGATATTAGAGTTTCTTGCTGTACTAAAGGAAGTCTAAGTGACTTATCATCATTAAATGTTAAAATCATATAGCATAAGGCTATTTGCCAGTACTTCTCAGGAGAAAAGATACTGCATCTTTCTGTAGAAAAGATGTGTATGGCATGGCTCTTTGCTAGCATGGTTAAACAAAGTTCATAATGCCGCTTTCATAAATCAGGAAAAAATATAAAATGAAAAGAATCTAGTCACAGATGAGATGGTCTCATTCTAACTGTGTGGCATTATTTGACTTTTATTCCTACTGCACTCTCCATGGTTTTCAGATTTATTAACATTGCAAAGGAGAGAAAATCTGCTTTTGTGTCCACATCAAAATCATTATCCCAATAAGCATTAATTAGCACCTTTGGGCTCAATCATGTTCCCACTGCAATCAATGCAAAAAAAAAAAAAAAACAAAAAAAAAAACAAACAAAAAAAACACCACATTGATTTAAATAGAAAAAAAGAAGATTTTTTGTCTGTAACTTCAGAGAGATCAAAGTCAAAGAGACACTGACCTACCTTTCTGTATCTGGAGTCTTCATTATTTGTATTGCCAGCTTTCATTCAAACTTACTAACAGCAGCAAAGTTGAGACTTCCCAGAGGCTCAAGCCCCACTGACATTTTGAGATCTGGAGCTAACATTCGCAAATATGCTAAAATGTCTTTGGAATGTCAACACTAGTGACTTTCAAGCAGCTCAGCCTTCTATATGTCAGATGTTTAAATTATTGTGACAAAAGACATTTTAACTTACCCACTGAGTTTTCTTATACATCTCTGCCACTGATAAACATGAAATTTTCATCTGCAATTGATTCCAAACAAAACTTTTGGAGGCTTAGATATAAAAACACAAAGAAAAAAGAAAAAAAGAAAAAGAAAAAAAAAACAACAGTGACCCAACAGGTTGTGTAGACTTCTGTCTGGATGGTTTAGATGAAAAAGAATAGATCAAAGCTCTGAATCTGGAAAAAAAAAAAAAAAAAAAAAAAAAAAAAAAAATCATTTCCTGCTAATACTCTTAATTTATATGGAAACCCCAAGAAATCCCCTTCCCACCCAGTAAAAATAACCATTGTGTTCATGTATTTTGTCTATAATTTTAAGTGAATTTAGATATATAATTTGCTATAGAAATGGTGAACTGTGTTCCTGAGACACTTGGACTCAAAGAACTGTTCTTACAAAGATAATCTTTTCCAAATATTTTCAAGAGAAAATTAGGAATCTTAACAATTTTTGAGAATGAAGTAGCTATTCATCCTACTTTATAACATGACAATATCTACCCTGAAATGTCTGACTAACATAATGCTTTGAAATGCCAGATCCCCTTGGCAGTGGCAAAGGAAACGTTCAAAGACAATACTATTCTAGTGATGATCCACATGCACAAATATCTAACCTTTGTGAGTCAGGACCAGGAATCTTGCACCCATACAGTGGATAAAGGGCTTCGGACAGGACCATTCAGTTAATTGCTATAAAGCTCTGGTCCCAGTTATAAATTATTTTTTTAAGTAAAAAATATATATTTTTTTCTGTTTCATTTTTATGGCTAACCTTAATAGCAAAGAAGTGAGACAATACAGAATATTTCTGAATTTTTTTCTCTAATGATGCTGTGTTGAATTACTGTATTAAATTCTTATCATTAGGTAGCAAAACTGTTGTTCTTAGTTCTTCATTAGAAATAATAAGTTCTTACATAAAATAGACAACAAAAATAAAAACAACACAACAGATTTATGGTTTATTAAAGTACTACAAGCATTAATGTTCCATTTCAGGTTGATCTGCCCTTCTTCAATTTCTCAGCCTTGGCAGTTTGATACAGGAAGACTCAAATACCAAAATCACTGGTAGTATACCATGAGTATTCCTTAGCAAAAAGATATTTTACTGCATCATGTTTATAAGAGCAGGACCTATTTATAGCAAATAATTCAAATGTTTTATGAACATTTTTATTCCCATAAACTATCTGCAGGCTTTTTGTGAATTTGCCCATTTGATGAAAATATTTGATGAGTTCACAAGATCATATCTGGCTCATTTTCTAACTGAGGAGAGGAGCTGTACAGTCTTCCCTTCTACTTTAATGCTGAAGTATGAACAAAGAGGTACTGTTAGTTCAAATTATTTGCTTTCTCTCTAGTGTTCTATTGTTACAGGTCAACAAAGAACATCCATTCACTATTGACCTGTCCATTCTTTTCCCAACACTCAGTAAGAAGTTATCTGTTTTCTAATGAAAATTTGAAGCAACAGTTCAGTTTAAGCCATGTAAGCCAAGACATGGCCATTATTAACAGAAAAATTTTGTCAAGTTCTATCAAAGGATTTGAGATTCTCAGAGAGCTAATATCGTTCCATTCTAATTTCACCTCAAGTGTACGTCTCTTCCAGCCACAACACACTTGGAACAAAGAAACACTGTCAGTTGGGTATCTTGAGCATCTGACTCAAGGCTCTTGATATTGCAGATAGCCACATCCTAATTTTTTTTTTCATCAGATGCCAAGCTCAGTCTTTTACCACCAAAGGTTTTTGTTCTGGTACTGTTAGAATATAAATATAAAATTTAACTTCACAAATGGTAAAGTTTAACTTCCTTTCAAAATAATTCATCCTGAGTTTACATTTATTCTTGTGTTAATTGATCTCTTTCCTGTCATTTGTTTCAATGTAATTTTTGTATGAGAATATTACATCCTCTCTAATTCACTTTCTGTGACAATAAACATTTATTTTTAATTATTTCTTCCTCATTTTAAATAGATTTTCCATTCTTCTGACTATTTCAGGACATTTTTTCGCTTGCCTGCTTCATTTTGTGCTCATCTCTCTTGGGCATTGGTGATGAGAACTGAACATTTTGTTTCTAGGCTATGCTGTACCTAATATTTCCCTATGTCTGGTAGAATTATTGACCCTGATTGAGGGCCTCCAAAAACTACACTTGCTTTCTGCAGCTGCTAGTGATTGATGAATACACCCAAATCTTTAGCCTCTATCATTTCCATCCAATGAACTCCCAATCAAGAGCATAAATTCTTGTTAGTTTTCAAGAGCAGCCTTGCTTTCTGTATTATTACTTTTCATCCCAGTGCTGTGTCTCCAATTCTCAAAGTTCAGACTATTTGTAGAATATTCCAATCTTTCTTTGTAGAGATAAAGATCCCTACTTTACTGTCATCAAATTTAACTTGCCTATTTCTACTTTTGTGCCAAGCTTTTAGCTGGACATATTAAATAAAATTACTTTCCAGACCTATCCTTGGTGAATTCTTCTATCCATGCATGAGATGCTCTTAGACAAGAGCATAAACTCAATCTCATGCATGGCCATTTCAGCCTTCCTTTAGCCTTAATCTCCACAGTTGCTTTACAATATCAGTAGAGACAAAAAATCCAGGTGAATCACAGGAAATTTACTATTGCATCAGGGAAAAAAATATGCAGTTAGTATGTTTCAACATAGCTTTTACAGAGACTTTTCTTTGATTTCCATCTCAGCGAAAGAATATCTGTACAGAGTCTGAAGAAAAGCCCTTCTAGCTCATCATCTCATTGACAACCATCAAAAGGAGGTGAACTGGCAAAAGTGGACATGGAAAAAATTATACTGCCATGGTGTATTACCCTAAACTAAGATATGTGAGTCAAAATTTTCCTGATTCATTGGAGGTGCCTGTATCTAATGCCATTGGGAAGGTTACTAAAATATACCTAATGTTTTCTTTCAATACTTTTCCTGATTCATTTTGATTTCTTCAGTTCAGGACTACTCTGTCTTGAGCAAGAAACAGAACATGCACCATTTCTTCTCTATGTGTAACTTCACTAAATCTTTTATAAAGCAAATTTTATGTGCCAGTTCTTCCAAAACAGTAAATGGTGATTATGAGGTTTACCCTCATTTTATTAATGTTAATTATCAAAGTTTTTCTTCCACAGATTTCTCCCATTCCAATGTCATCCTTCCCATTCATCACTGCACTGCTTGTTTTCAATGTCTTCATTTGCATTGAAGCTTAAAGAGCACTTATTTAGTTCTTTTTCCTCCAGACAGTTGCTCTTTGCTATTTTTTACTTTACTGTTGTTGGCTGTTTTAGTTGTCTTTACAATATCTATCACCGATTGAAATGTTCTGATTCTTACTTTATCCATAAAGTTTCTGTTTTCTGAGAAAGACCTTTTTTTGATGGTAAATTCTCTATTAAGTTACATACAAGCACTTTGTTTCTTCTTAATATCTTACGTAAAATCATTATTCATCCATCTCTAGATGGAGCTGTTTCCTGCATGTTTTCTCCTTTGTCAGATTGGCATACAAGGTGATAGCTTTCACACTTTTGAGTTAATGAAATTTCAGAGCCTACTCAGATAATCTGTCTTTGCTGGCTGCATCTCTTTGTTTCTAAAATACCAAAGACAGAGAAATCAAAAATTATAGGAACAGAACAATTTGTTTATGTATTCATATAAACTGCAGACACAAGTCCACTTACAGCTGCAACATTATCTGATAAATGGTTATCACCTTGGTCATTTTCTCTGTTGTTTGTAACCGCCTGCTCCTTAAAAATTCCTGTCCATTCCAATCTTCACAATGAGATTTTCAAGTGATTGTTCCATTATGGACAAAACAAGCTAGGTTAATTTAAATGGTCTGAAAGCCAGCCTTCGCTAACTCAGCTATTTTGTTTTGAAATGAATTAGAAAGTGATCACAGGAGGAGCTCATCTAACAAAACCCATGAAAAAAAGGTCTTCAAGTGTATATGACCATGACAGACAGTGCAGGATGAGCTTGAGAGCAATAAGCTATTTTCCAGCATATCAACAGCAAGAAGATAATGTGCATGCAGTACCTTGCACAATACAAACTCAAACAGGCTACCCTAGAGCATTTACTCACTGTAGTTTAGATGTATTAGTTTGAAAACATTAAAACATGTCAAAAAATGATTTTTGCATATTACTTAATGAGATTAAAGTTTTAAGGGTAATATTCATGTTTAGACATAATTTTTTAATATAATAAATTTTCAAACCTGTGGAGGTGTCAGTGACTGATTAAAATAATAATTTTTTGACACAAAAGCTATCCACAATCCCCTCAGAACAGGGTTAGCAACCAAAAGTGCCGTATTAACATTGCCAAGTGCACTAAGTATGACACTCTCACCTAATAAAAGGAAGTGAAACGTATATTATTTTCAGATAATACAACATTGGTCAAAACTCTACCAGTTTCTTAGTTTCCCTTCAAAAATTAGTCAGTAAACTTTTGAGAGCATTAGGCACATCTAATACCATTGTTACAAAGTGAATAAATAGCAGCTACAAAATGCTGTCTTGGATTCTAAGCTAAATCCTTGAGCTTGGATTTGAAAAGACCACTGATATTTTTACAAACCATTTACCCATGTGTAGTTGCTGTACAACAATCTTATCAATCTTGGAATATGTAAATACATTAAATCAACTTTTTCCTCACTGCACACTTCATTTGTGGTAACATTTGCATTTCTGTTAAATAATGCTGATTTATTTGTATGAGAACTTGTGTGAGTATCCATCTTTTCTGATCTCTTGTTCCACTTCCATTTTTTAGTAAGTCTTCTATTACCTGAGAGGGAGGGCAAAGGAGGCTGAAAATGTTCTCTATTCTCTCTCAAACATTTAAACACTTTTATTGTGCTCCTTGTATCTGTCATCATTAATGGAAATAAGCAGGAGGCATTACTTTTGGAGCAACCTACATGGAATCATGGAATTATCAAATAGTTTGGTTTGCAAAAATCATCTAGTTCCATGACCTCTGCTAAGGGCAGGACACTACCCACTAGATAAGTTGCTCAAAGCCCCATCCAACCTTTGAAAATCTCTAGGGACAGGGCCGCCACATCTTCTCTGGGAAGCCTGTTCCAGTGCCTTACCACCCTCATAAGGAAGAATTTCTTCCTAATGTCTAATACATTCTAACTTTCTTTTAGGTTAAAGCTACTACACTTTAACCTATCACTACAGTCGCTGACATTAAGTCCTTTTTCAGCCTTCTTGTAGTTTCCCTTTAGAAAGTGAAAGGCATGCATGAGGTCTCCGTAAGCCTTCTTTTCTCCAGGTTGAAAAATCCCAGCTGTCTCAACCTGTCTTTGTCATAGAGCTCCAGCCCTCTGACCATCCTCATGGTCCTCTTCTGGACTTGCTCTAGTAGGTCTTGTCCTTCTTATGTTGTTTACTCCAAAAATGTATGTACAGGAAGCAGTAAATTTCAGAACTGTCTTGTCAAATGTAAATATAATTAGTATTGAATATATTCTTCCCATTACAGAGCTGCATCTTTAAACCCCTTACCCAATGTTCTGTTTTTTAACAGTTCATGCATATTAGAAATTAGCTTAAAAAAAAAAAATGGCTGTAAGGCTTTTTACACCATGAATCACTGTGATTTAAAAAAAAAAAAAAAAAAAAATAAATAAATAAAATTGACTGGCCTAGTGGGCTAGCTGCTGCACTAATAAGCACTGATAAAAATTGTATATGCAAGTGCTAATTTGAACTGTTCAGTGAAGTCGAAGTTTAGTTGTTATAAATACAGGAATATCTGCAGAGTTTTTACCTTCTTCTAATTTTTTAGGAAGAAAAAATAATATTAAACAAATAACGTCCTCTTACTAACAATCTGAAAATAGTCCATAAAACAGAATGCAAAACAGCAACATCTTATCTCTTGGAACATATGAAGAGCATTGGCAACGTTTGTCTTAGTGATGACTTGCATTGCTTCCTATTAAGAAGCTTTTCACTGGAGCTCAAAGGCACTTACTGTTTGCCACTTACTGGAAAATTAGACTGGATGAAGTCCAGAATCAATTTTGTTTTTCAGTGTAAAAGTGCAATAGAATAGATAGGGTGATAAAGACCTTAGAACATGTGTTAATTGTTTTAGAAGGTTCTCACTGCAAAAAATACCCAGCTGAAATATTTCTAGCAATATTCCTTGTTTACCCATGGAACAGAACTTTCTTGTTTTCCTGGTATTCTTTACTACTAAAAGTGAAAAAGAAAAAAAGAAATAAAGAACTTCAGACAGTGCCATAACTAAACTTCTAATATTGTTATCCAGTTGTTTCTTTAGATATTTTCTTAAAATCTCAAGTGTAACAGTTGTTCACTGTTAAAGTTAAGGAATCACAGCTGATTCTTAGGAGCTATAGGCTTCAAAAAGAGATGCAAAAGAAAACATTAAATTGAACTGTAAATAATCTGAATGCATTTCAAATTTAGCATAATCTATAAGACTAAATAAGAAAATACAGATCATGTTATTGTATTAGTGGGCTGAATCACTCCCACTTAAATCAACAAAGCCTTTCAACTAACTAGGCAACCTGGAAATGACCATGATACGTGATACAAGTGGCGATCCTAGGTATCAGTGATATCACAAACATAACTTTTTACCACTTGGGTAAAAATCATCTCTTGGCATGTAATGCTGCTTAAACCAAGTATCAGCTTTTTGTGCTACAGGAAGATACTAACCAAAATGCAGGCATGTTTCACTTTTTTCTCTTTCTCTTCCTTTTTCTATTTCTTTTTCCCCTTTTCTTTTTCCCTTTCTTTTCCCCTTTTTCTTTCTTCCCCTTTCTCTTTCTCTTTCCCCTTCCCCTTCTTCTTCCCCTTTCTCTTCCTCTTCCCTTTCCTCTTCCTCTTCCTCTTCCTCTTCCTCTTCCTCTTCCTCTTCCTCTTCCTCTTCCTCTTCCTCTTCCATTTTCTTTTCTTAAAATCTTTTTCCAGATTTCCCAGAGCAATTCCCATTTTTTAAGCTGCATATGAACAGGATTTTCTTACATGTAATTTTTATTTTTATTTTTTTCCTGGAGGGATGAAACATCCTCTTATCTTTCATGTCAGAGAAATTAACATATACTTTACCTTCATTCCTGACATTTTTCAGAAACTTCAAGATATTACTTTTTATAAAACACTGAAAATAAGATAATTGAAAATAACGAGGTAACAAGATGCTTCCAAAGTGGATTAGAAAATATGCAGTGGCTTCTATTGCTTCAGTAAAACGTAATGCATTGTATTAATTGGGAATGTTTTCCACACTGCTCAGGTAATCAATTTCCTGTTCTGGGCAGCAGATCAAAATTTGTTGAGGACCAGAGTCCAATGCCCTTGTCCAGAGCCATTTATCTTTTTCACACAAACAAAATGATCTGCATCTACTAGGAAGAAACAGCAGGAAATAGGGAGAAACAGGCCTAATAATGTTAGTATTCAACAGACACTAAAGGCTATAAATGTGAAGAACAACACTAACAATAAAACAAAACATAAGAAAACAGAATGCACAAGATTCATAAGAAAATCAAATACCCATTTCTAGTAACTTTCTGCTTGAGAAACTTTCAGATTTTAATTAGACAGTTAGAAATAACAGTAAATAAGGGACAGAAAACTGTGTGCATCAAACTCCTTATTTCTCTTCTCTACACCATTTCAATGGTTGTATAGTCCATGTTCTTCCTAGAACAACAATTTGTCAGTTCACTGGGAAATCATGAAGTAATCAACATCTTCAGGTTCAGTAAAAGGCTTCCGTGGTAAGTAAAATAATGAAACATGAGTAGAAATAAAATTGAAATCATGATTTCTGTTTGAAAATAATTCATCTTTATAAAACAGTCCATAAGGATACAGTTTCCTGATTAATAGATTCCTTTCTTTAATGAAAACTTCAAGTAATGAAAAGAAGCATATGTATGAAAATTAGGTAGCTTGAGTTCTCAATCACAAACTTTTTGATATTTTGCATGTAATATCACAAATACAGACGGTTTCATAGTAGGCTAAGAGCATGAGCATATTGCATTAACTGTCAATTCAAATGCACAGTAGTAGAGGTGGAGGTGATATTTCTGTGTATTTTTGAGAGCTTCAACTGAAAATGAAGTCATTTGATTCAGTGTAAGTTTACCTAATTAAATGCTCACGAGAATTTGATTAAAAGCAACTTCGGAGTGCAATTCCTAAGAAAAGTTATTTTGCAAATCCATTTTTCTCATCTTGAGTTTCATTCAAATTTTTTTATTAGCAGTGTGTATGTTTAAACACATTTGTGTTGTTTGTATATTATTGAAAAAAAAAAAAAAGAAGTCATGATTAAAATAATGCATATACAATTTAAACTTCTCTATTCATTTCAGATTTTTCTATTGAGTAGCACGGAAAGAACTGTTGAGAGGTATTCCTTTGGGAGTTTTCATTTTAATCTTATTAAAAATCTTCACCTAAATTTCTTTCTGTGGAAAGGCCTTTGGAAAAATCTCTGTCTTCTTTGGTAGTCTTCTACTGCAGTAGTCTTCCAGTTTGCATGGTCCAGCATTCTAACAAAAGTGTGACTGCAAGGACAATGTTTCAGTAAGAAACAGTTAGCTGGTTTGTCCTTCTTGACAGAGAAACTATCAGCAGTGTAACACCTTTCAATGATAACTACTGGTGCTAACATTCAGTTTCTAATATGCCAATTAATTACCCTACCAATCTGCCATCATTTCTGGGGAGAAAAGAAAGAAACAAACAATGATAAGAACATTCCAGAGAGATATACAATTGGGCTCCTGAGAAAAAATAGTAAAATTTCTGTATTAAATGTTATTAAAATATACCAGATAAAACTACATTGAAACTTCGCTTTCTTTAGATTAGGAAAAAATGATCTTGAGTTACAAATACTGAAGACAGAACATAGTATATAGGGTCATTTCTGAATAGGTCATCTTGAAAACAGCCTGTAAAGGTTACTGAGGCTCCTACCTTTTATGAGAAAATGCAAAAACAGATAGAAGAGGATGAATTATTTTTCTTGCCACAAGACTGCAACATAATGAGTTTTCCCAAGTTCTTTTACTCATTATTCAGAATTTGTGCATGAATTTAACACACTGACTACAAATGAATATTTAACTACCTTAGTAAATGTGCCTTTTCTCTTACTTAATCTTTTAAAGTTTATTTTTAAAATATATAAGCAAACATCTCTTTGCACTTTTCTTAGCTTTCCCTTGATAATAGTCATGTTACATAAGGTAGTATAAAAATATATTTGAACTCTCACCATATTTTTCTGAAAAATCTTTATTAGACAATCAGAGCTGGATTGTCTTCTGTATCATTTTTCTGAATAAGTCTGTGTAAGTTTTCTCCTATTCACTGATTACATTGCTGCAACACTGAATGAAACAAATGATCTTGTTAAGTTTGTTTATAATTGTAAAACTTCATAAACTTAATGCTGCTGTGATGTTATGGTTTTCCTATTCTGTGGTGCCTGCAATTTATAGAAACTGTGCATTTCAAAATAACAGCTAACTTATTATTCCTGGGAAGCTATATAGCTTGGGTTTAGTTTCATTTTGTTTGTAGCTTCTGTAGCTTGTTCCTGGGAGCGTGTATGTGGGGGGAAAGTTGACTTATTAGCTTTGACAAAATACAATTTCTTAATATGTATTTTATTGCACATGCATTTCAATGTAATTCACTTTTTTGTGTGTGTTTCTAAGATATGTTATGTGCTAGGCCTATTCACCTCTTTGTTTCCTAATGACAGCTGGCATAAGATTTAGAAAAGCCAATGTAAGTAGTCCAGATATCTTCCTAACTCAAATAAATAACACGTATACTTCCTTCTTCTATTATGTTACTTAATTCCTATGGAGTGTTAAGCGACTAGAATACACTTAAATGGGTAATTAAGTAACTAGAATAATGAAGAGTTGTCTGTAAATTGTCACTTGAGAAAGACAGCAAGAAGGGAGAGTTTGATAGAAAGGATTTCTCAGGGTTTTTTTTTCGGAATCAAAGCAAGTCGTGTTGGATACTTAAGTTTTAAGTAATTTCTTAAAGCTCAGAAATCAATTTTCTGCATACAATAAATTATGTACCCTATTTGAGAATTAAAGTTCTCATGAAAAAACAACATTCTCCGTAAAAATATTTTTAAATGGGAACAATAACAGAAAAATGTAGACTTTTCTTTGGCAGAAGATATGACAGCTTCAAAAGAAGCTATGTTTTAGTTCACAGAAAAATAGTTTTCTGTGTTGGAATGGCTATAAAGTTCATCAATAACAGAACTTCGTAGTTTAAAATTATTTGAAACAATACTAACTCATTTACCAAGAAAAAGATATATAATGTTACATAGATGTAATAAACTTTCAGTTGTAGTCTGTTCTAATTCCCTCTTTTTTAAAAAATATAAATTCATTTTTCTTGATTTTAGACATGCAAAAATAAATAAATAAATAAATAAATAACCTATTACCAGGAGTAGAAAACACATGGAATTATTAATTTTTAGAAGTTATAAATGTATTACAAGAGTTGCTTTCACATGGATTAAAGGTTGATCTGTGTATTTCAAATCCCGAATTTTGTTCATGTTGACCTTACCTTCTTCAGAATGCATACATCTTAGGTGTGTAACTAGTGTTTAATTTGCACCTTCTTTTTGCATCACAGAATCATTAAAGTTGGAGATCTCTAAGAACATCTAGGTCAGTTGCTGACATATCACCACCATGCCCACTGAAAACCATGTCACTCTACCACATCCACATACCTCCTGAACACTTCCAGGGACAGTGACTCAACAGCCTTCCTGGACAACTTGTTCTAATGCATTACCGCTATTCCTGAGAAAAAGTTTTTCCTAATATCCAACCTGAACCTCCTCTGGTACATCTTGAAGATTTTACTTCTCATCCTATCACTGCTATCTGGGAGAAGAGTCTGAAACTCACCTTATTACAACCTTCTTTCAGGAAGTTATAAAGAGCAATTTGCATTACTGTGTCAGATGCTATTTTGTTAGATTGCCCCTGTGCTGCCATCCATTGCAAGGTGACAAAATGTAACAAAATACTGGTGAAAAGATTTAGCCTCTACTGCCGCCATGTCACCAGCATCTGCCTCTGATATTGTGGGCAAACATAATAAAGAAGCATTATTTTCAGAGCAGCCTTTGTAATTAGCTAACTTCCTGATGGAACAGAATGTTGAAGCAGCTGAAAAATACCCTTGCTAATCTTCTTTGATCACTCCAGATATCTGGGGTGTCATGATTACAGTTGCTACCACTTATAGTTGCTTCCTATAAGTGTAGCCAAAGCACAAGGCTTTCCCTTCTATTGGATGGTGTCAGGGAACTCTCTTCTAGGATCCCCATTCTTTATTTTGATTCAGCTGAATCTAGTTTGAAAGCAAACAGAGTTCAATATAAAAAATATATATTCTGAAGTTAGAATGTCATGGAGTTAGACCCAGAAAACTGCCTACATTTTAAATTCACTGCTGTCTTTAATCCAAATAACAAACCAAAATTCTGGGCTAGTACCTGAAAAATTAAGGAATTTTACTTGTCCTACTCATAAGAGGTGAAGATGTACATTTATCACTTCCATAAAATGTTAGTCCAGACAGAATATTCCCTCGGCCTGAATTCAGAGCAGTCTTTAGCATGGCTACAGGACAATTAGGTTTAACAATCAGTGTGTGAAGTGTTTGTCCCTGCCTATGCAGGCCTTCAAGCCAGATTATAGAAGTACCTTCCCTGATAAAGGGCACTAGCAATTGTATCTCTGTAGTTTCAGCAAAATAATTTGCAGGTTCAAACCCCAAACATTTACTGTCAGTTCCAGTATGATAAACCATGTACAGTACTGTATTCAGATATCACCATGAAGCAAGCTCCATGAAATAGAATCTGCAATCTAGGTGCCTGAATTCATGATGACTAAGCATAATTAATTTTATTATGTAGGCTGACTGGATGAGTGCAATAGTTATGGCTTCCTACAGCTATACTGAACATCTTTGAGATAAAATGGACATAAAACACACAGTATTTTACAGTCTTCTCTTGTCCATAACGTTCCTTGTCTGAAGAATGGTCAAATAGCCATAACTTCCATAACTTCCCTAAACCAAGGCCAGGCAATCTTAATTTCCTTTCCCTCAAATTCACACACACACACACACACACACCCTTTCCCTTTATTACAACCCTTGCCAAGACAAATTATTGTTGTCCATTATGTACTATTTTTTCAGGGCTCCAAATAGTGCTGAGTCCATAATTCTTGACATCTTAACTGAACTAAAATTAGGCTTTTGGTATTGCTTTTGTTTTTACCACAAATATTACCCATCTGAATGGCTCTGGAAAGCTATTTGAGGTTTTTAAATGTAGAAAGTAGTTGTGGTTGAGATGAATTCATGAACAGTAGACAGGAGAAACGGTCGATAGCACATGATGAGTACAATTTATCATGGTGCTACCTGCACAAAATTGTTAGGATGCAATTGCATATATAACAATATATGCTTGTTTTCTCCCTATGTTTTCTCTAGATCCTCTTTCTTTTGCTGTTTTTCTGCACATAATTGAGATTATTATTAATAATTGATTTTCCCTCTCTTAAGCATGTATCTGCCAGGCTTGAGGGCCAAAGCACTCACTAAAGTAGTCCCCTGAAAATTAAGGAACCCCTTGTCATTTATTATCTTATTCTAATCTTCATTGCTCATACTTCTAATCTTCATTGAACAGCCCCATCTTAGAAACCTTAAAAATCTCTGATATTAACAAATATTTTGTTAAAAAAGAAAAAGAAAAAGTGAATAGCATAGTGCCTCCAGTAATTCCTTGCTAAGTTATTAATGCTACTTTAGATATAGATATGACATATATATGTACATATATTCAAAAGCACAGTTATCTCTGCATGAGCTCTGAGAAGTGAATTAGTAGTGGGTAGTGCCAGTCTGTTAAAGGATATACAGGGTCAAACTGCCATCCAGTAAAACCAGACAAGTATCTCATCCCAAACTTGCATACTTTCATATACTACTGGGAAGGTTCTTTTGTGATTTGAATTTCTACAATTTTACATGAAAAATTAAATTATGTTCAATTTAACTTTTACTAAGAACTCTCGTTACTGCTCATCTTCTGTTCCATGAACCAACTCTGAAAAAAAACATTATAAAAGACAGAATGTGGTTCAAATATATATTACTCTTACTATTTCATTTCTTTCTGTGGATTTTGCTTCTACATAATCATAAAAAGTGTCCTGTTTATATTACTCTCGGCATAGTCTTTTAAAATGTCCTGGCTTATTGTTGGCAAGGAAATGTTATAATGTGGATAATGATGGGATAATAACTTTGATTTTGAACTTCTATACTTAAAATTTTGCAGCATTCCTTGAACAGGATGTGCACTGAGACTTGTTAGCTCTGTAATTGCAATCTGGATGCCCAGGATCCAAATGGACAGCCAAAGCATCTGAAGTCTGAAGAAGTATTATTCAATCTTTTGATTATTCTGAGTGGCTGCAAAGATTTTAAAGGTTCTTTATTTGGAAGTTTTTGAAAGGACTTTTCTAGAAACCAGCTAATTCCTGTTCAGAATTCATATCTGAAATCTGAACCTTAGAACAAATTGACAGCTAATACAGCTCCATTGTTCTTGGATCTAATTACAGATAGTTCCACATAACTGAGCAAGGAATCTATCAACACTAGTGACAACAAAAGAATTAGCATAGTTCAGCTGTGCCAATACATCTGAACACAACAATATCTAAGTTATGGTCAGCCATGGTGACTGAAATGGGTTTCATATTATACACTATTTTATTTCCAGAGTTCTCTAGGCTGTTTTAACATGGGCAACACATACTATCTCACACAGAAAGACATCATTAACTGATTGATGATGTCTGGTATAGACATCTAGCCTTCTTCATTCTGCTTTAAGGAGTATACTCTTAAAAACGGCATGAAACAGAATTTCCCATTATCTAGACATTCTGTGAATCCTCTGTTATTCCTGACAGTACAGAAATGATTCTTTAGCTGGGGTTCTTGGTGAGAAATTTCTCTCACACCACCTCATTCATTCTATTGTACTTAACCAAAAATTGTACCTTCTAAGCAGCCTACCCACTTACAACCACCCTGTGCTGGGATTTCATATTCTTTAGAGGCTGCCACATATGCATACTGGAAGTACTTTAAGACCTCTCTGCTGTACAAATTGTTTCAGAGATAAAATACGTGGTACTCTCCCTCCTGAGTCAGGAGCACCTCATTTCAAAGCAAAGGAAAAACTTGTTGATGAACTATGCAGTAATAAAATTTTAGCTTTTCTAACCACAAAAAATGTAGCAAAGTATGTACTCTATTCTGCTCACTGTTAAAATATATTTTGTGCAGAAAAGAAATGCAATGACTGTAAGCAGGCAGCTGAAATGTTCTGATGATGAAAAGCATCAAAGTAGTGAAGAATACTTCAAGTTTTGCATATCTATGATGAATGGATATTAGATCCACTCTGGTCCTGAGAATAGAAAACACTGTAGGAGTACTGCTGTTACTGGGGTAATAATCTTTCTTCACAGAAGATTTCTATTTTATCTTTTATAGAGCACCTTCCAAGAAAAGAATACCACAAGGAGAACAGTACTGAAGGTACAGGGTTTTAGAAGGTGTATCATAGGCTGTTTGCACAGTGAATAGAGAAGTACACAGGGGAAAAAAAAAGAAGCAGTTTCCTGCATCTATATTGTTAAGCAGTGATCTTCAGTCCTGTCCTTAGTTATATCTTCCATACACTAGATGATATAAAAGCTCACTGTCACAAAGCATCTGATGATCTAACCATGGAGAAATGACTACATACGAACTTTTCACCATATGTATGTGGACATAATCATATTGTGTAATCTAACTGAACTGGGACAAGCAACCAGTGAGTATGATCATAGAGAATCTCTTTTTCCTTCTGATCATCAAGTGCAACAACAGTAACTACCATATTAACATTTCTCAGTTTGATCATGAGTCATGCACAAGATTTTATTGTCTATTATGTGTTTCAGTGTACAGATGGCATAAACACTCTTATTATAAGCAAGAATATTTCAAGGAGTATTATTAATTCTCATGTGGAAACAATTTTGAACAACATTATTAAGTCATCAGGCAAAGCTTATTTCATTTAGGATGTACTTAAAACTAGTGCTCTAATTTTTATTAGCCAATGCATTTACACATTGGAGAGAAAACAGTATAAACAGAGAAATAAGATAGCCAGGAGATGAGGAGAGTAAGCAGGAAGAAGAGTATGGAAGAAAGATTGAAGCAGAAACAGGAAAAATATTAAATAGATTGAGAAATAGATAAAGTAATGAGTACTTCTTTGGCAGAAATGAGTGGGAGAGAAAGGAGACTTGTTGAAGATATTCTGAATTTGATGCTATATGGTAGGAACATATTAGCTTCTTTTTAACCCATAGCATGTGTCAATAGTTAAATTAAGGGCAGTAATGTTAGAAGGAATGAGAAGGTAAGTCTTATTTACACAGTGCATAATAAATTTGTAATATTCACAACCACTGCAGGTCATGTAGACAGACATTGTGGTTGGATAATTTTATGACTAGCAATAACATTTGCAGCTCTGTCAACTTAGACAGTGGCAGGAAGATAATCAAAGAGACTCTTGCATAGAACACTGCCCCTCAAACTCAAAGGTCTGCTATATTATGAAGGACTCAGCATCAGCTTCAAATGTCACTTCATTTATTTGTGTGGGAGTGCATAACATGCAGAGAATTAAGAGTTATTATATCCCATCTCCAACGGTCAGTAAATAAGTGGTCAAGGAATAGACAAACACCCTGTTATCTTCTTGATCAGTGACCTTCCAAATTATGCTAAGCTTCCTTGAGTAGCTGTCTCCTTTCTCTCCATCTGCAAATGGCAATGCTGGGACCTGATTCTATAGATAAGGCTCTGATTTTGAAATAAAAATCATAATCAACTCATGAAATGCAATTAACACTAAAATGAAAATTTAGTAGTCATTTTTCTTGAATTGATTGTTTTCAAGATTTTGAACTTCACCTTTCTTTTCTGTCATTAAAATTATTGTGGCTAAATAATGGATTACCAATGTTCAGTCCAAAAAGTGGCCAAAAAGGAGAGATTTCCTTAATCTTTTATACAATTATGTCACACCATCACTGATTAAGTCTGGCCTATCTACCTTAAACCTTTGAAACACAGTGCGTTGTTTCAAGCAGTGCTGTGATCTTCTCAAGGTAATTTCTTCTTCTAAAATAGTTTAGTTCTATTTTATCTGTGAAAAAGATATCTGTTTTTACATATTTAGGTATTTTCTTAAAAGAAAAGGATTTTCTCTATCAGTATCTTTCAGCAAAATTTTAGTTGAATGTCTTCTGAAGTGTGACACGTTGACATGAGTCAGATCATCAGCTAATCATATCAATATTTTTTCTTTACTGTTAAAGAAGTTAATTTTTTTTTAGCACACTACAGAAGCCAAATAAAAACAAAAGCTTTTAAAATCAAGACTTAGTTTTAAAGCTTAGCAACCATAACACCTGACCAGTGTATGAAGTTAGATAGTAATTCAACTCACTTGAAACATAGGTGAAAGGAGGATGATCAGATTTTAGTCTCTAACTCCATTTCCAAAAGTCTCTCTCTGGCTCTGTTAGTTGTGTTGTAACATATATTGCATGGACCTACTACAATATTATTCATCCAAAAGAAAATGAAATTTGAAAGCAGATTATTTAGTATAATGAAAAACCTGAAAACGAGGAAAAAAAATATCTCTATATACTTTAAGGTATATAACATATGTCCCTGAATAAAAAAATCTGATGTAAATTAAAATATATATAAGAGAAAAATTAATAAAGAGTAATATTCAAAGTGTGGCTTCAGACAATCAAACCCTTAGGCAACAGATAATAATGTAATATGTGTGTTAATGGCAGGAAATCTTAAGTAATGATACATAAAAGATATTCTGATCTTTCTGTGCATATTCAGTCTAGAGATCTCTGAGTATGAGAACTACTGTCTATCCAGAAGGGGGTTCACAGACCCAAATTTTGCTCTATGTAAGGATCACCTTGAAAATTAAACTGTATCTTTTTGCGAAGGAGAAAGAGGTATACTTGTTTACATGTTATCAAGATAAAATCATTCAAAGCATTAAGCATAAAATCATCTAGGTTGGAAAATATCTTTAATATCATCAAGTCCAATCACCAATCCCGTCTCCCAAGTCCCATTACTAAACAATGCCCTTTAGGGCCACTTCCACACAACTCTTAAATGCCTTCAGGGACGTGAATTTTACCACTGCCTTTGGCATCCTATTCTGATGTTTGATCACCAGCTCAATGAAGAAATTCTTCCTCATATCCAGTAAAAATTAAATTAGATATTGTAAGTAGAATCTTCTGTTAAGGTTTCTCTCAAATATTAGTTTATTTGCTACCATGGATATGAAGATTAACCTTATGATCAAGCTCTGCTGGAAGTGAAGTAGTAGAGCCTATGCCAGAGTGTCTAATAAGTTCAGTACCAGCTAACAATTCTACTGAGACATCCTAATGTCACACTTAGGCAAGCTTTTGTAGTTTTACTTCAGATTTCACTATAAACTGAAATTTCCTGACTCAGATTAAATAAGCAAGGAAGTCTCTTTGAACATGATTTTTCTTTATTATACTCTTTCAGGTCAAACATCAACACAAGCTCTGAATAAAAATGCACACGAGAAACATTTTAAAGCTTCTAAGATTTTTTTTTTTAACTTAAAACTTTTATAAGTAGGGAACTTCAGCCAAAAGAAGCTGTACTTCAGTACCAACCTCTTCTGAAACAGCTCAGGCCCCTTTATACGCTGCCAATATCTCTTTTTCAGTTGAAATATAAAGGATCTTATATCCTCTGCATCCTCAGCTCCAAAATCCTAGGGATCAAGCTCAAATACCCCCTGAGGCTTACTACCAGAGGCTCCAAGCAGGGTCGTTTTCCCTGGCTGCAGCATAGAGCATGTTTTTTACAAATTGTAATCCAGAATATGTATTCTCCAGAATCCTACAACACCTCAGAAAGCTTGTGTTTCCATTTTGTTAGTTGGTGGAGACATAGCAGTTATTTTATTGATCTATTGGATCCATTTTATTGATCCATGGGGATCTGATAGCATCTACTTTCTGATTTTATTCCTAAAACCTGGATGTCTTGTACAGATACCTTGATCTTACTGTCCATTTGCTATTTCCTCACAACTAATGTTAAATAGCTTTTAAATGTAATCAACCAGTCTGTTGCAAAGTTGAAGAGAAACCTTGAATTTCATGCATCTATGAAGCAACAGAAAGCATATACTGCCTTCATATTCAGAATATTGTGTGTATGCTTTTTCAGACATCTTAAAAATGCAAAAAAAAAAAAAAAAAAAAAAAAAAAGGGAATCCAGGTGTTCATTTAGTTCAGATAAATATCTGTTTTGCTATCAGGTGGTATGACCAAATAAAAGGCAATGTAGAAAATCAATACAGACTGAAATTTAAAGTAAAACAAATAATTTCTTTAGTTCTGTGGTTTTTGTTTTTTTTTCAATTCCTGTATTTCATTTGTTTATTTTGAGAAATACATATGAATTGATGTAAAACACTTCAATATTCTAAAATACATTTTTAACTGAAACTTCTCTAATTCAAGGCTGTGCTTTGATATTTACTCTTTTTTTTAACATCATACCTGCAGTGCAAAGTCTGCACTGACACTCAACAGCATGGGTAGCTGTACACCAACATTTCAACCAGAAAGAGTGTTCAGATGTAGGTATGTGTGTATAAACTACCAAATTGTCTGTGATTTGAAATAGGCATTGGTAAAAAGGGTTTCATGCATAGTTAATTCCTACATTTTTATGACAACAGATTTTGTAGAGAATATGTGTAAGTATTCACTACATGCATGATTATGGAAACACACTGAAAGGTAAAATCCTTACTGCACTCAATTCAGCAGAAAACAAAGCAGAAACTGTGCTTTTTTTTTTTTTTCTTTCTTCTTTTTTATTAAATTATTCTTATTATTGTCAGAACAGCAAGATGTCTCTAACATATCAAAATGCTCCTTCTCTGCAAACATAAGTCTTAGAGCCTCACTATATAACTGGCCTCATATCTTACTATTTCTTCAGTAAAACTAGCTAATCACTGGCCTCAGTCCTCGGTGTTTCCATGCTATTCCTTTTCTTCTTTCTTGGCACTTCCAGAGGTTCCTGACTTGTATTTAAATAGGATTTTGTCTGTGTTCTGTCTTTCTGATGTATTTTTGTATTCAAAACTACCACATCAGAGTCTGAATCACTTTCAATTGCAACAGATTTGAACTGCATACCTTCAGTTACTGCTTACAGGAAGACAATTTATAAAATAAAAATCTTGGTTAAAAAACAAATAAAAACAACAATAACAACAACAACAGCAACAACTAAAACAGCCCACAAGATTAAGCAAATGCTATCTTCCAACCTATCAGAAAATTTCTGATTGCATGTTCTGTCCAAGGCAATAGTGCTGTAATCAGTCAAGAGTCCTGCCACCAAACAATCAGAAATTAGAGTGGATTCCCACTGCTGTTCCTAACAGAGCCACATACAGTCTGATCAGGGAACTCTCAGGGAACTATTTTGGAAACATTTTGCTTTGTCCCTTGAATGCTGACAAGTTCTGACTCAGCAGAGCTTTTAGGCAGCTATTTGTCTTTAAACCTGGCATTCACAGCTGTAGTGGATTTTAAATAACTGAACTGAAACAAAAGGAGTGAGTAGGTAATAGTATATGATTTCTTGTTGCACTCTGAGTGTCTACATTTAGAGAGTAAACTCCAAAATATTTGCTAGGGATAAACATGAAAAACAGATTCCACTTTTTTGTATCACTAGAAGAGTGGTCCCACTGAGACTTCATGTGAACTTTTATATATTATTTAAATCCATCAAATTGAGAGCACAAAGGGAAAAATGTAAAGAAATTCATCAGATTATAGTGCAAGATATGCAGCTGGGAAACAGAGACTCAGTTCATAGGGCTGCCACAATGCATAGCTCGTAGGCTTTGAAAACAATATAAAATACAAATGTTAACATTTTCTTATTTCAATCTAGTTGTAGTTCCAGGCACAGTGTTTGTAGTTTCTCTCGCAGGGAGCAAAGATCTGTCCTCTTTCTCTTTCCCTCCTTCCACCATGGTGCTCACAGTGAAGGAAGAAATAGGGAAAAACTGCAAGTTGTCTGATTCTATCTTTTCTCTGGCTTTCCACATACATTTCAATATCTACAGGGAAGCAAGCACTGCAGCACCGATGCAGTAGTTCATCTACATTTTTCAGGTAGTGCACTGTTTCACAAGTAGCTAAATCACAGCACTGTTTTCAATGGAATTAGTTCAGATTGAAAAAAGCAATTTTTTCTCAATTGAAAATTAGTGACCTGGCACTAGTGAGCTATCTGTTAATGTGTTATAAACTCTACAACATTTAATAGTATGCAACATTTATGAACTGATGAGTGAAGTGAAATCTATGACTTTTGTAGTGGCTTGTTCACAAGAGAATATTTTTAAGCTGATATTACAGTTGGTTCCTTCTCTTTCTGTTATTTAATTTTTTAATTAAACCAAAATATATTGAAAAAAAGCACAAAAAATCTGTGGAACTTCTTGAAATAAGACATGGTGGAGGCTTACTGTATAAAAAGATTAAAAACAAGATATATAAAAAACAAACAAACAAACAAAGAATAACATGCATAAATTCTCATTACTAGCTAAAAACAATCTAGATAAAACCTAGGTCGGAAAATATCTGAGCAATAGCAACATCTGAAAGCACGCGGGGGGCTGCTACCTATACGCAGTACTACTTTTCCAGGCATTGGCCAGACAAATGCTTAAGCCAAACTGGAGGAACAGTAATTCTCACATTTTGAGGAACAGGCAGTACAGAGAAAGGAAACGCAAGCCTACTGTGTGAAATCCCAACACAGAGGAGTGTTAAGGCAGCGTCACAAAAGCATCAAAACTTTATGCACATGCCTTTGTGCTCCCATACAGGCACCATAAACAGACAGAGATTGTCGTCACTGTTCTACCATTTATTGATCTTCATCTGTCAAGAATCCCCAAAAACTATCACTGGCTAACAGAAGTCAGAGTAGCTCTTAAGCTTCTTTATTCTTAACAGGCATCAGGATCTAAGCTCAGCATGATAAAATCACCAGCTCTCCTGATTTTCCAAGTATAAATTCTGACTTCCTGCATTTCCACAGTGTACCTTGTTCTTGCAGGTCAACTTTGAAGGCTGTGCACTTCATCTCACCTTCTGACCCTGCCACCAAAGATTTGTATTGAAATGCAGTAGTAGGCCTTTCAAGTGCCTGCTTCTTTCATAAGAGAATGGACATTCTGAAAATAAAGCACTAAGTACTAGGGCTGAGCAAATGCTGCTAAGTCAGATAAAAAAAAAAAAAAACAGCTAGGTAAAAAAAAATAAAATAAATGTGTGCGGGAAAATAAGCAGATAAGTGGAAAGGAAGAAGAGCATTAATTATGTCAATGGCGATGTTGGACCTAACATTAAGTTCTTCTAGAATCCTGTTATTCATGAAACCTACAGAAAATATTTTCACAATATTAGTTTCACACACAAGAGATTACGTGACAAGGAGATACGTGCAGGTATGTTTCTGTGATTTTATGCCTATATTTATGTATATTTAATATCTTTTGCTCTTTTCAAAGCCAAATTCTCCTTTTGTCACATCAAGATAAGTATGGTTATTACTATGCATCCTTACTGCCTGTTCTTAGGTAGCACAGAGAATTTGGCTTGCAGAGAAAGAAAGAAAAAGAGATAAAGGTGATGTTATCAATTTCTGAAATATATTTCTTGTTACAACATATCATAGGTTAGGGTGACAAAAGGACTTGCAGTCCATCAGAGAAAGCTCCCATATGCCAGCACATTAAAGCAATTAATGACTGGCTTAATATTGCCACATCAGTGGTGAAGTCTGTGGAGAAGAAATATGATTTACTCATGTGTTACAAGATGAAAAGCATTAATATTTTTATGCCATTGTCCATTTCATCCTATGCCACAAATTTTTTTATTGTCTATCTCGTATTTCTGAAGCAACAAGAAGGCTAAAATTGAGTATTAGGATAGACTTGGGAACAAATCCCACTTCTTGAACCAGCTCTTTACTCATGCATATCTATGCCAGTTTCAATAATATTGTATCTTGTGCTTGTCTTCAATAGAACATCCTTCTTCAGCAGAGCTTCTTTCTTTTCTTTTGAGTAGGTATTCACATCCGATTATACAGCTGGAGTCTTTCAACCAGGCTTTTTTCTTGGTAAGTTACCCTGACAGCTTTTAAGTTTTTTTTTTTCTTTTTTTTCATGCTAACACTGTGGGAGGTTAGATTAAAACTAAATACAAAGGAATAAAGTCTCCTTGCCCCCAGACTTGGGGGAATATTTAGATTGCTTTTTGCATTCATTTCTTCCCTTGCTGTTTCTTATGATAAAATTAAAGAGAAAAAAAAAAAAAAAAAAAGAAAAAAAAGAAAAAAAAGGGTCTATTTTTTAATAAATATCCCCATCTTTCTCAACTGAATTTATGTCTTCATTCACTACAAGTTGTAAAGAAAAGCTGATATGAGATGATCAAGGTCAATTAGCCACCAGAGGGAGCCCACATAGCCTCTTGAATGTAACAGAAACACATCATTAGAAGTAAATCAAGATCCAAATTTGAGCCACTTCTTTATATCATGTGAAACTCTGGGTGGTGTTTCAGTAAGGCTGGCATAAGAATACGCCATGTGGCACCAGAAGTGCTTACAACAATAGAATCCGCCAAATATAGACATAAAAAGAAAACAACAAAGGGAAAATACCATGAGTTCTGGTAAATTGGCACAGTTCTCACAGGAGGACTGTGCTGATTATTTTATTTAAAAGTCAGGCCTAGAAAGTGTGAAGGGTTCAATTGTCCAATGTTCCTTCTTCAAACCAATCCCAATGCATTTCACAACTTAAATTTAAGCTAATTAATTACTTTTGTGTTTTTGAGAACAGTTGGAAGGATTTAATCAAATGTTTCGTGCTTTTTATAAGGTAACAATGGCTAAGTTTTCCCACTTAAATATAGACTTCCTCCCCTATCTGTAGACACAGACCACCCTGACCTCAGGAGAAACAATTTACTTTCAGTCTTTTGTGTAATCCAGACGAGAAAAGAGACTGTACTGGAAAATTTTGATGAATTGCTGCAACAAGCTTTGTGACTAATCCTTTCCATGCCCATGTGCGCATGAGAGGTAGTCATGGCTGTGGTTGTGTATTACTTCAAGATTAATCCTGTAGCTATTTTTAACAGTCAGCCTTCTTTTCAACCTTTGTCAAGGCTTGTGTAAAAATAATAAAAGAGTATACACATGCACATGTATATACACATACATTTGCAAAATATCTCTCTACCTCCCTGTTATTAGAAGCATAGAATTATAGAATTGCTCAGGTTGGAAAAGACCTTAAAGATCGTTAAATCCAACCACAACGTAACCATACTACTGTAACTCTAACAGCCCTCCACTAAATCATGTCCCTGAGCACCACATCCAAACAGTTTTTAAACACATCCAGGGATGGTGACTCAACCACCTCCCTGGGGAGCCCATTCCAGTGCTCAACAACCCTCTCAGTAAAGAAGATTTTCCTGATATCCAACCTAAATTTACCCTGGTGCAAATTGAGGCCATTTCCTCTCATCCTGTCACCTGTCATCAGTGAGAAGAGACCAACCCCACTCTTGCTGTAAGCACCTTTTAGATATTGGAAGAGAGCAATAAGATCTCCCCTCAATCTTCTCTTCTCTACACTAAACAACCCCAGTTCCTCCAGTCTCTTCTCATAGGGCACATTCTCCAAGCCCTTCACAAGCCTTATTGCCCTTCTTTCGACCCGCTCCAGCACTTCAATGTCCTTTATGTCCTGAGGTGCCCAAAATAGAACACAGTACTCGACGTGAGGCCTCACCAGTGCCAAGTACAGGGGCAGGATTACTTCCCTAGTCCTGCTAACCGCATCATTTCTGACACAAGCCAGGATGCCATTGGCCTTCTTTTCCATTAGGGAGCTTTCCAGCCACTCTTCCCCCTCTTCTGTAGTGTTGCCTGGGGTTGTTGTGACCAAAATACAGAATCTGACACTTGGCCCTATTGAAACTCATACAGTTAACCTTACCTACCTACAGACACCTACCTAACTACGTTAGCAGTAGCAATTGAACTTTAAATTCAAATTAATTTGATCCTCCTTAGGCTACACATAAAAATGGCTCATTTACACAGCCTCCTGCTGCCTTGAACTTAAATCAGCCCCCTTGCCCCTAGAAACAGATGTGCAAGTGAAGTCAAATTTAAGCTAGAACTAAATTTCCCAGAAATTCAGTTTCTGGATGGAACTGATAGAGGCTTTTCTTGCACTTCATCTATAGGTTTTTATACTGTGAACATGCTGGTGATGTATCCAATCAGAAGCTAGAAAGCTATGTTACTGCAATACAGTGCTAAAAGTGATGCGCTAAGTTTGGAAGTAAAGGAGCTCCAGTCTTCTAAATAACAGGCTACTTGCTTTCCTTAGTGTTGCTTGAAGATAGCTCAGCATCAATACTGAAATTATTTTTAAAATTATTTCTCTGCTAAAAAGTCACACATCTTGGAAATGTCAAGGAGTATAAATCTCTGTAGTCAGATAAGAAGTTTTCTCCTCCATCCTCTCCATCACTGATGTAGTCTGAGAGTGAGGATGCTCAGACTACAGATGCTTTTTTTTTTTTTTTGCTTGAGCCTGATATGAGGCAAATTAGTGACTATCCTATTGTTCAGAGTTTTAAGTGAATCAGCAAAGCTCAATATTCAGTTCATCTTCTAAAAGTATCAGTTTGATTTGGAGTATTGAAGACACGTAACAGTATCTGCTGCTTTCAATAGCTCCCCAAAAAAGGAATTCTTTCATAAGCAGAGGAAATACTGCCCAGAGGGAGCACTGCTGCTACTGTCTGTGAAAGTTTTGTCTCTTCCTGTTCTGCCACCACAAAGATTTGTGTTTTTAAATGCACAGAAAAGAAGACACTCACTCAATTTTCTCTAGGTTCAGAATTGTCTCTAGCTAAAACACTAACAAAAAGGAGCTGAAAAGCAATGGCATGGATAGCAGAATATTTAGTAAATGCTACTATTAAACATTAATAAAGTACAAAAGAACAAAAAGCATTGCTAATAAAATTTTACAGAAATTAAAGCTCATAAATGATTTATTTCTTAAAATAAGCAGAGGAATAACAGAATTTTTTTTTTAAATAAAATACTGTTATAAGGCAGTTCTAAAGTGGAAACAACAGTTTTTAATTACAAATCATATTTGATGCACTATTAAAATATATATAGTTAATTAATGTATGATCTGGAGCAAATCTTTGCAGAAAAGTGAAGAGGTGTCTCTGCAGAAGTTATGCATCCTGAGTGAAACCTACATAAACTAACTACCTATGACATAGAAGCAACTGGAAATCACCAGTGGAGGATTTTCAAATCAGCAGTCAGCTTCCTGAAACTCTACTGGTGGGTGGGATCAGATGCTCTGTGAAACTTCTTACTTCTTGGGAAAAAAAAAAAAAAAAAAAAAAAGAGTTCTTAGGTGATTAATCTTCAAGGTCTGAAGTGACTTATGATGGTGAGTTAATGATCAGTGAATTTAGACAGAATTGTATATATACCCTAAAGCTTTGGACACCTCTAATTTGAATAGCCAAGTCACTTACACATCAAAGAACCACAACTCCGCACTTCAGTTTCTTTCACTAAATATTCTCTTTGACTGTATTCCCACTGTAATCAAGAACCCTTTGTAACAAACTTTCTTTAACATAAAAGGAAGAGTAAACTCAACAGACTCACAGATATTCAACACAAACTTACTGTTCATTTCTAGTACTGGAAATTTAGTGGTATGTTTTAGATTTGACACTAAGACTACATCTCTCTCTCTTTCAATGATTATTTGATTGAATTTCTCTCACCAACAGCATTCAGGAATAATAGGCTATGGTTAAGAGTTGCGGTATTTTCTCTTCCCATAAAAGAGAGCCACTGCAAAAAAATGAGAAGAATTTTTCTATTCCTACATGACAAATTGACTATAACAGGGAATTCTGACTACTTTAAATTACAATGGAAACAAGAGAACAATTTTAGAAACAATCAAACAAACAACAACAAAAACAAACAAACAATAATAATAATAATAATGAATTCCTTCATGTGTTTACCTTGTTTTACCACAAGGTAAAAAATAATTTCAAAATTAGCAATACTTTCAAAACATATATTAATTTTAACTATATTAATTTCCTAAAGGGAAGTGTGTTTTTTAGTCCACGACAATTTGACTTACTTCAGTTTAATGTCTATAGTTTGGTGAAAAATTGTCATCAGTTCAGATGTTAATAACTAGAGAAAGAGGAATGTGGGAAAAGGAGAAATGAGGAAAATTAAATGGAGAGAATAGTGTTTCTGCAGTAGAAATTAAAATTAACATAACCTACATGTAACATCGCTTTTGAACTTGCAAAATATATGTTCTCATTCAAGCATGATAACTGGACTTTTGTCATCTTTATCACACTTTTATATTTTAAAAAAATTAATAATAATTGTAGGGAGAAAAAAACTGTTTAGGAGAAGGAAAAAAAGCTTCAACATTGTTTGTATGTATATTTATGCATTTTCTTTACATACTTAAGTATGCTATGTATCATCGCACTGCAAAGGTGGCTGCATTTCCTTTGCTGTGCCTTTGAACTAAAATGTATAAGAGACAATATACATAAGACTTTTACAGTGGGCAAAGGGATACAGATAATTGTAATGGAGACACTACTGCAGAATAAATTATAGTTATCTGAGTGCCAAATATTCAAAATATATTTGAGTGGTGGAGGGACATTTGCAGCAACTATACCAAGAAGATCCATGTGCACATTCTAGAACAAGAACACCAAAATTTTGTTATCGATTGAATGAGATTATTTGTATCTTTAAGCAGATGGATTTCTTTAAACTCAGACAAATTGAACTGAGATGTCTGAGATAGGAGTAGTGTAATATCCTCATATCAGAAAAAAAAAAAAAAGGCCACCAAGAAAGCAAATTATATGGCTATCTGCCTTGATACAGAAAAGAAAGAATTTGAATCACGCTATCCAACAGACAAGACATTTCCTGGCCAAAACAAAATCTTCATGGATTGTTAGTGCTTTCCGGTTCGTCTTTGAAGCCCTTTCACATGAATCTACATGATATCCCCAAGTTTATGCCCCAAATGTGGCTGCTAGGGCAGTGACTACTTATATTTTTAAACAGAAAATCAAGACACAGTGGAAAAAGGTCTTGGATATAGCACTACAGGTTTCCCTGCCTGTACACTGTCCCCTAAAATGTCACTCATTTCCTCAGTCTGTCTTTGTAGACCTGGGGAAAGTATTAGCAGAAGAGGTTATTCTGTTCCTTCTGTGGCTTCACTGGCTGGTAAAGGAGGATCATTGACTGGTTCACAACAAAACATGCTGGTCAACGGTCCCCTTCCTGCCAGCTGTGACTGAAGAAATACCATAAGAAAGAGAAATCTGAGGAAGTCTGCGATTCTCTGACAGAAAAGGGCTAACTCTCCTCTCTAAAAACTCATTCCGTCTGCCTGTCAGCATCATTATCTCCTTTGACACTGGAAGGGCTTGCTGTAGGCTGTACAGAAAGGCTGGGAGACAGCAAGGAAGGCAGCCCAGGACATACATGCTTGTGCTTCACCCTCCTGATGCTTATCCAAGCCCCTCCAAAATTCATATTTTTTAAGTCCATCCTTTTTCCAAGCTCTTACTTGGCTCATAGTTTTGTTTCCTGAAATGCTAGTAAAACACGGGTGACAATTACACAGCACTAATCTGATGTATAACATTGCTAGTGTAAGTTAGTGGCAAAATACAAAATGTGATTTGCAGTTAGCCATCTTTGGAGACTGCCGAGTCTGTGCAGCCCTTTCTGAACATGTGTGACACTGCTTGCATTGTAAGACCCTACCAACATTGTCATAAGTCTTCAAGCAATTCTTCTATGTCACAAAGGAGCAGCTATGTAAACAGTGCAACAGCCAGAATTTTGCTCCAATTGTATTTCCTCGTCCTCAGTTTCTATTCACAATATATTAATAACAATCCTCCTAGAGACAATTTTTCAAACAAAATCACAGCTACATATAACATTTCCACAACTCTTATTTTCCAGGATATTGTTCTGATATAGTACTTGCCTTTTGCTCTCTTTCTCTGAACAAATCTGAGCTTAATAATAGAGCAAGCATAGAGGTGTACACAGAGTGTATTAAAGTTGCCTTCACTTTTCCTAACAAACAAACTGCCATCTGTCATCCATGTAACAGCCTGCGAAAGCAGAGAAATTTCAGTTTGAAGAAATGATCTAGAAAGAACCAGTCACTGCATTCGTATTGATTACTGCAAATATGCTGCTCTAAGGGCAAACTTGTTTGAGAATGGGAGTCTGAACTCTTATAATCTCTCACAAAGGTACAGAAGGGAAAATGGGAGCTTAGAGAAAGGCATAATTATAGTGTCTTCTGGCTGGAGGGATAAAATGTCATCTTCCTACATAATAAATAAATTAGAATTTCAATATTTAAATCCTCGTCAGTGAGAAAATCTGTCACAGAAAAACCATTAATTTTTATGCTGCCTCTAGGGTAATTTTTCACCATTGAGTGCATTTGACTGTTAAATACTAATATGAATTAAATAAATGCTTATGAAGTCTGAGATATCTAATCAAGAAAACCCAGAAAAGATTAAAATGACATAAATGACATTCCCTTCTCTTTCATCCTCTGCTCCCCCCAGAACAGTTGCTGGTTGTGATATCCAGATGCGAAGCATCTAATGAGCATAATGGCATCTATTTTAGGAACTACTGTAGCGTCAATATTATTTTACAGATCACGATGCATTAGAAAAAAATTAAGGACAGGGAAATTGTAGTGTCCCTATCACTTGACTTCATCAGTGGCACTTCGTAGTTCATCGTTGAAACCTGTCAGACTCCCAGTAAACAACATTACCTCAGTGTCATCTATATTCACCAGAAGCTCCTAATAACTCCTGAGGTAACCTTGACTGTCAGCCGTGAACAAAAATGGGAACTACACTTAGTGATCTGGTCGCATCATTCTTTTCCAGACAGTCCTTCCTATTTCTTTCTTCATTCTTACATTTACCTGAAAGCTCAAATCCCTTTCTTCTTTAGACAGTCTTTAAGCTGAACTTTCTCCAAAGGATCCCATCTTTCTATCCCTAAAGAGGTATAAAAAAAAAAAAAAAAAAAAAAACCCTCAATATTTTCACTCAGAAACAATAATTAAAGATGGTTTGCATTTATACAGTACTGAAGTATAATGTTCCATATAAAATAATTAAAAACAACAACAACAAAAGAATATATAACTTTCTGCAATCTTTCAAATTAAATGCTCAGCCTACTCTTTCTACTACTATCATTTTTCCACATACTTCTCTCCTTCATCATGACAGTCTCAGTGCCCTTGTATGCCTTGAAAGAAAGTATAATAAGGAGCAGCCAGAGTTCAGGAAGCAGAATAGCAACAGGTGAATACTAAGATCATTGCTGAAATCCTTAAATTTGTGAAATAGCCCTGAAGTTATACAGGACAAAAATTAGAGAAAGTTTCTGGAAGAAAACCCGAACACTGGCTAAACTGCCTGCCAGAATTTGACCCTAACCTAATGAAAGAGTATATTAAGAGCTAAATATGTTAATGTTAATACAGACATCCAAATCAAATGCAGTAAGGGCCTAACCACAGATGTAGAGGCATCTCTACTACCAGCATGGTCAGCACAAACCTTGACCATCCACTTAGCAGAGACCTTTTCCCTTCTCCTACCTGCAAACAAGAGATTATTATTTCATTCAGTTTTATCTGGCTCATTACTATGTAGATGTTTAATTTTTATTATTTTTTTCCTCCTGTCCGTTACCATAGAGATGGGAAGCACAAGGTGAGAGCACAGCAATATTTTGTGCACAAAGAAAGGAAGGCGGAGATTACCCCACTAGATCTTCTGACAGAGAGCTTTAAGTGAGCTGCTTTGCTGACAATTGTAAGGCTGTTTTTATGATAAAATTTTATTTTTATTTTTATTTTTTAATTTTTAATTTTTTTTTTAGTAAATATGCCTCAAGTATATTTCTGAAAGCCGTCTCAGAAATACCATGATCTTCATCACTTCAGCTATGCTTCTTTGCATTTCCCACATAATCATCATCAGGAAAGGTAACGTTGGAGGGCAGATCTGGAGCTAAACCTGTGAAAACTCATAGCCTTCCAATCAAGGTTGTAGTGACACCTGTTTGGAAAGTTGCACAAATATAGCTCAGGATACAATATGCCCCAAAAGCTTTGCTACTGCTGCCAAGCTGGCAGGCAAAAAGAACATAGTTAAAGCCCTGAATGGTCTTTCAGTCTGTCAGCTCAAACAAGGAAAGCATCTCTTGATAACTGTTGCAAAGTACAAGAGAGCAGCGTTGAGAGGTAACTCAGACACGTCACAACCATGGAAAACAGGAAGGAGAGAATTGTTCATCCAAACTACAAATAATTAATCTTCATTTACAAGTATCATACAGAAATACATGTCTGTAGTTGGGAACACTACTCTCTTTTTAGCTTTAACAGCCATTAATTCTGAATCTTAGAGAGCAACTGTTCAACAACTGAGATTGCACAAGAAAACACTGCCAAGAGAAGGAACACTTCTTTTTAAGAGCATTTGATGAACTATGAGTGAGAACTGCTATTGGTGCAAGATGTAATGATGAGTAGTAATCATGGGAGGTTTCTACAAATAAATGGTAGTGTGAACAATAGTATGTTTTGCTCATTTAGCTACTGGTCACTCAAACCAAGATTTGCATCTAGAGTTTCAAGAGGTACTTGGAAAACTGGGACAAAAAATATTATTTGGGAATTGCTGCCAGGCTCCACAGGGCTTAAATTAGGAACTCTGTATATCTTATATCTGAAATTGATGGGTTGTTTGAATCATGATCTAAAAAAAAATAACTGTATGTTTTCTCCTTATGGCATCCAAATATTACCATTCCTCATTCAATTCCAATTGCATAACTTCAAGGAAAAATATATATTTCTATATTTTCTTGTTCCTTTTTGGTGTGTGAAGAGACATTAGATAGCTGCATTCAGGATTCATGAATTCAATGCACACCTCTATCTAGTGCAGTAAACTTGTGGCCAAGCTTTTTATTTTTCTGACATTAAATGTCTAGAATTTTATTCCATTCAGAGATTTAGTAAAGATTCACCAAAAAAAAAAAAAAAAAAAAAAAAAACCTATAGAGAATGTACTGAACAGGTAAGAGAATAACTTTGAATAACTTCATTCTTGTGACTATGTCATGATATTTTAATAGTTTCCTTAAAATAGTGTAAGAATTCTATGTAAGAATTATCAAAGTGGAAAGAATTCAACAGAAACCAAGTTCCAAAAGAATAAGTCTATAACAGTATAAAGATCAAATTACTTTACTTCAGTATATTCCTTTAAAGAGAAGGATGGTATGCAAGACTTACGCAAAGAAGGAAAAAAGTAATTTCATCTTCTGGTGTTGTGACCAGGAATATCAGAAAATGGAACTCACACAGCTAATAGTGGACTTGCTTCAAATATCAGCTTCCAAACAGAATATTCCTTCTGTCAGGATTCCACTCACCCAGTTCTTTGCAATACAAGAGATCTACTAGGTTTCAAGGAAAGAGAATGGAGCATAATGCAGAAACTATCATCTGCTATGGATGACTGCAACCTCGGCACACTGCAGGAAACTTTGTAGAGAAATGCTACTTGTAGAGCATTTCTTTGGTGAAATTATGAACTGAACACTGACAAAAGTGCAATGAAAGAAAAATATAGGAGGAAAGAAAAATTAGGAGGAGCGGAAGATCTATAAATTAGAAGATATTCTTTTAAAATTCAAGCCATTTTTGTCACCCTCACTTGTACACTGAGAATCAGCAGTCTATTCCAGCAAATAAGTGTTAGAAGTAGAAACTAAGTATTTTGTTAGAAATATTTAACATGACATTTGTGTCCTCTTTACTTACAGAATATTCAAGGCTAAAGAAATAGCAAGCAAGGTGCTTGCCTGAGTTTTCAAAATGGATTCCAATGGAGTTAAGAATTCATTCATTTTACTGTATTATTTTGTCACTCCATAGGAGACAGCACTCATGTCTCGCAGTAGTAGATGAGAGAATGGGATAATACAATTTCTTAAATTATTACTTGGGATTATTAAGACAGACTAATATAAAATTCAGATAATTGATAATAAATTGAGTTCATGTGGAATTAAAGCCACGGGAACAGAAAATCAGAACCATCAGTCAATATCCTGAACTATATTATTTGTTGGTATTTTTTTCTCATTTTCAGCACTATGCATAAGATAAAATCTGTTGGAAATTTAAATTGTATTTTCACAGCCGTGCCCTATGTCACACCAGAAGGAAATATATGATTGTAGTGATTCAGAGCACTACAACTACAAAAAGGTGATGCACACTACAGGCAGTACATCTTGATGACCTGCCTCTCTGATGCAAACATCAGAAATCCAGGGCAACTAAAGTGACAAGCTGTACCCCCTAAGAACTTTAGACAGTTTGTAATCATATTAAAATTTCACTGAAAAAATATAGTATTTTCTGTTGTTTTAATTATAGTTTGAGCTTGGTGTCCAAAGTGTAAATGTGTCTGCTTGACTCAGTGTCATAACCCAAAAATTAGCTGTCTTGTTATTTGCCCACGTACATACTGATGTGCACTGACATGCACATTTAGACACATACCTTTGTTTGAATCCAAATCAATCAGCCATGGCTAAGTTGTCCCAGTATTAGTCTGTGACTTGATTCCAGGTAATCTGGAAAATCAAGTTGCCAAGTGGAGGGCAAACAGTATTTTGTGCTTAAGTTTTAACATTTTGCATATCCTGTGGAATAATAACATTAAGGCCCAAGGATATTCCCACATTATAAATCTGCAGTTAGTATTTAATGTGACTAGTAATGTACCAGTAATGCACATCTCAGATGTGTTCTTAAAAACAGAAAATCTTTTGTTTTATATCTTTGAAAATAACTTCTCTCCATTCATGAACTGAATGTATGTAAAGCTTTTCACTCTAAAGTGAGCTGGTGCTCAATGCTGCAGGCAGACAAACCTGATCTTTTATAGACGAGCCTCCCTACTAAAAGTCACTTTGCATCTTTACATACTAAAAGGGAGAGTATGTAATGAGGACAGTAACAAAAGAGATTAAGACTTGCAATTAGAATGATCTGGCAGGATCTGTACTCTTGTTTAACTCATGGAGTTACCAGTCTGTGTACATAGATGCAAACCTTGATCCAACTCCAGAAGACATTCGGAGTCTGACAGGTAACACATACACAGAAAAGATTGTTTGACACATTAAAACTGAAGGTTTCAGCTTTATAGGTGAACATTTTCTTTAATAAAGTGAGCAGTCACTGACTTTGGAGTTAAAGCAGGCCCCAGGCCATCAACACTTCATTTGCAATAGCATAGGGCATTACCTGAGACTGACAGAGACCATCTACCTGCTCAAAGTAAAGTTTAGTAATTATATACTGATTGAAAAATAAATAAAATATAAAACCAATGATAAACAAAAGAAAACCCACAATCCTTTCCAGACTTGTAGTTTTTTTTCCCACTTACATAGTCTTTTCTCACTGCTGATAACTTTGGGGGCCTTAGTACTTCATCTATGTCCAGTCTTCTCAGAAAATTCACACCACGATCTCCCTAGATGAAGGGGGAGATTGCAATTGGAAAGAAGCAAAACAAAAGAGAGATTTTACAGAGGAAAGTTGGTGCATCCTAAAGCATATTTGCAATAAAAACATCATGAAAATAAGAAAAGGCCACTTTAGAACAGTGTCTGAACACTTCTTTGTTTTTGGCTCAAAGCTTGCTCTCTTTCGAGGCATTTCTTTCTATAAGATTCTGACTTATCCAGGAGACGAGAGGTGGGGGTTGCCGTGTGAAAATCAACATCACTTTGTGAACAATTTTACATTTGAAAGGATGTCTTTGGAGCTGTTTGCCGTTGGAAGAGAGTGCTCAGGAGTTTTTACTGTCGGAAGATCTGGCCTGTGAGCAAATAGCTCCGGCTTGGTATGGGAAAACTGGGGAATTATAATATATTGTCTTGTGAAATACAGGATGCAGGTGGGCACCTCCCTGCTCCCTCTTATCTGCTGGCAAGGCCCTGAAGATGGGAACAAAGGAGTTTCTGCTGAGATCCCAGAGCCAGAAACTGACATTCCAAAGAGAGCTGAATTTGGACTTACAAAAACGTTGTACTACAATTGAAAAGTAAACGTCATCAATCAAATAACAATGTCCAATGACCCACTACCACTGAAGATCAGTGACTGAACTGCAGAACACGCTGGACCCATTGTGGTGACCATCTCCCTCTTGTTTCCTACAGACTCTTTGCTTTTATTTCTTATCTTTTCTGTCGCCCATCTTCCCTTCCCCATCTTCCTAAATGACTAAGATTTGTAATAAACTGACTAACATTTGACCCATTGCGTCTCAATCTCACCGTCGGTTATACAAAGATTAAAAGAACCTCCTCTCTCTCCTATAAATTGGAACAAGACACATAGTTTTCATGAAAAGGCATGTGACACTTTTCTCATTGTTTCAAACAAGATGAGATTGCATGCTCCTTATTTAAAACTTTTTCAGAACTAGGTTCATAGTATCTTTCTTTTCTCATCTTGCTTGCCTTTATCCTACTTTACTTTGTTGGCATACTTTGTAAACTTCTTTATACAGATATATTTAGAAAGAAATCCTCGCCTGACTAAAGAAAACAGTTTAGTCACGATCTCCAATAAATATGGGGTCTTGCCACTGCAATCTTGTATCTCAGCATTTGTTGAGTTGAGTTGTTACTTGAAGCAGAAACGTCTAATTTTGTGCCTGTTTACCATCAAGAATAATTTTTTCTATCTCTAGTGGGATTATTTTAGTACAATGAAATAATAAAGAAACAGTATCTATTTAGGAGCTTAAAACAAAGTCTACAATCAATGTGAAAGAAATGGTACCATATAAAATGTATTTTCAAATCTGCATGTATTTTTCATTTAGCACACTTAACATACAACTAACAGTAAGACAAACATCATATTTAGATTATACTTCATTGCTTTATAAATTGATTTGTCTCTTCTGCTGAGTTTATTTTAGCCTGGATTCTAGTACAATCTGTGCAAAGTATTAATTTTCTAATCTTCAATTGAACATTGCAAGTTATACTTTTTAGTCTTTTATTACTATGTATGATAGTCAATACGATTCAAGTATTACCTCAGGTTCAAGCATAGCACATTCTTTTCACAAATGAAGAAATAACAAAGGTTGAACAATTTCACCAAAATAATAATGCCATATACATATGTAAATAACATCCTGTGAGAGTGTTGATACCCTGTATCTTAATACTAAAAGGATAAATCATATACATAGTCTACAACAGTACCATGCTATGAGACTGTGGTAGTAGTCAGAAGAAAAGTTTAACTAATACCCTTAAAAGATTTCTTTTCATAGTAGTAGATCTTAATTTGTCACACAATCGCATTATGCAACACACTCAGGCTTCCAGCTGACTTCCATTCTTTTGATTATCCCAAATAAAATAAATGCTTGTTTTAAAAATCTAAAACTGAAATTACATCCAGTAGTAACAATTTCACATATGCAGACTGATAGTCCTTCTATCCCATAGCTATTTACTTACATACTATAAATGCAGGTGCTAAAAGGTGGAATAGTTCTACCTTGAAAAGGAAAAAGATTCTACCAAATTATTTACTGTATTGTATCCCTACATTACCTCAGGCATAAAAATGAGTTGCAAAGCTGCAGGTGAAGTCTGCATATTACCTGATTAAAATTATTATGAAACCTTTAGTAAGTCATTTTTACGGCAATGTAGAATAATGAGTTTCCAACGTGAGATTTCAGCTGTGTTTAAATAGTCTCTGTACAGAAATTAAGTATATTCCAATTCTGTAAAACCTCATGCAATTTGTGGCCAAATGCACTATTAGCTATATATATATATATTTATAAGGAACACAGCAGCAAATATACTATGTGGGAGTTTCAGCAGCAGAAACCAAAGGGAAAACAATGCTACTGAGGGGTAAGCCACTTCCTGTTCTGTATTTCATAATGTGGAGAAATGATGGAGAGTTTGCTGCTAAACAGCCTTAAGTTGCAGGCAAGGTCAGCAGTCATGATTTGACGAGCTCATTTGTTTGGGTCAAGCAGAGAAAATCATAAAACACAGTAATAAACAAGGCTATGTAGACAAGGCAAATGATGTGGTAACACCAGCTTCCTGACTGTTCTATTGTCAAATTGACATTGATCCTGGAGGGTGAGGAAGTAGGAAGAAAGGGATACTTAAGGTCTTAACTTACTTATTTTGAAATTTCTGCTGTTGTTCCTATTCAAAGCAAAAATAAATCTGGTATAATTCAATAAACAGAAGGCCATTTATTCAGCTACAATAATTATATATGTGTACTGATTAACACGTAGAACTCACTGTCATAAGATAGCACAAGTTTAGGAGGTTAATGAGATGCTAGGTGATTTTACAGTGTAAATATTCACAGCAATCTTACGTATCTTAGGTGCATAAGATTCTGCACCAAATTATTATTCACATTCCATTTGAGGTTAATAAAGTGCAACAAGGGGGGCTTCATTTTTTTTCTTATCACCAGTGCAGTTCAAAATAAAGGGGCTGAGCATACAGCTGTTATAACATGCCCTTTCTTAGCTGCTATCCAACATCAGAATGAATGGTTATTATTAAAAACAATAATAGTAAAGAGTGTCACACACTTGTATTACAAGGAAAATTAGCTTTTTACTTACAGGGCTTTGGGGTTTATTTTTTCCCTATATCCAGAAAATAATAAATCTGTTATTATGAAAATAAAGAAAAACTGCAGAGATATCATACACTCTCAGCCTTACTGACAGTCATAACAATGGTGACTCCCAGGTATCATTTTGGCTACCAAAGTCTAAGCTGTATCAATATTACCAAACATGGTTAGTAAAGCAATTTATTTGATGCTTCATGTTAAAAAAGTAACTTAAATTTATTGCCAGCCTTGCTTTAAAAATACAAACTTCATCATCTAGAAGATGATGGAACTGGAAAAAAAAAAATAGCAACAATGAATATTTTTACTATGGAATACCAACAGATTTTATGGTAAATAGCCATAGACAAGACAAAGAATAACAAAGACAATGTTCTTACTAATTCATTTTAAGTAGGACAGAATTTAATTACACTGTGGCTATTAATGTAATAATATTGTGATTAGCACTGTATTCACACGGGACTTGGTACCTATATGAAATCTGTGTGTAGTGAAAGGGTATCAGTAATATGCTAAAGAGATGAATTTCATTCCAAGAAAGATAATCTCTTCTGCCTTTTTCCCAGCATTTCTCTCTGGTTTTGTTTTATCTTTTTTCTAAAGAGAGGAAATCAGGAAACTTACAATCTGCAAATCAGACTACAACAAAACAGAAGTTACCTTGAATCCAGGGCCAAATCCAAAAACCTCTGAAGCACCAATGTTCCCTGCATTTCAAGAGGATAAGATGTAAAACAAATTAGTTTCTGAGAGTTTGCCACTTACAAGCACTCGGTATGAAGATAAAGATTACATTCTGTTTCTTTTTAGGGCCCCAAAACATACACAGTTTGCTGAAGGTACACAACTTTTAATATGAAATTTGTTGCTGAGTACAGACAACATTCACTAGAGCTCCATAGAAGCCACATTTCCACCTTCTGCTTGATGCCCAAGCTAGTACGCTTTGTCTCTGAGTGTCAGTATAAGCCTCAGCATATGTACCTCAGCTAGGAGGAACAGAAGATACATGACTCTAACAAACAACTGCCTTAAGCTTGGACAAATGCCTTTACTCTTCTTACTATCCCATATTATCTGTTCTGATGGTTCTATTAATCCATGTCTGCCATATCTTTAAAAATAAAAAAGAAAAGGTATGAAAAATCACAAAAACTGACAATCAGACAAACCAAGAAGCAAATGAAATTATAAACTTGTTACCTGAAGGCAATGAATGCATGACCTACACGGACGTGCTTAGGAAGAAACAAATTTGGAATGCATCTCTAATGGCCTATCCTTCATAGACTGGGAAAGATGAGCTACTACATTTAACTGATAAAAGTAGAACTCATCATACTTTATGACAACTGATTTCATTATTTTACTTATTAAAAACTATAGAAAGCTATTATAAATATCTGTCATTTAGGGGCACTTCAAGGACAAGGGGGGAGATTACTCCTGCTCTGTGCAGATACAAAGGTTCAGTTACCCTTGTCTTACAAATTGTGGTCTATTTCCTCATGATTAGAAGTTGGCTTAGTTTCGTCCCCTTGCAGAGACTTAAGGCAGGGCTGTCAGTATAACCGTGTTACTGCAAGATACCAGGTATTAATCCCTCTCTGACGGTTGATTTCCTCTCAAAACCAGACCATCTGCTCAAAAAGTCTTTTGTGCTGGGCACGTTTGAACCCATGACATTCCCTTATTTCCTCAGGCCCTAGGGGGAAATTTACATTCTGGAGTTCCCCAAAACATAAGATCTGGGCAGCTCTTTTGCTCTTTAAGATGCCCGTCTGGGTACATGCATCAATCCAGAATGTTTCTAGCCCCGCCATCTAGCTTTCCACCTCAGTTCAGCTGTTGTGGAAGGTGGTCACCATATTTCTTTAAATAGAGGGATGTTCTCTGATGTTCTCAAATGAGAAAAAAATGTTCCAGCTGCTGCCCTTGCCACATGCTCTCCTGTGAAAGCTGCCATGCTACCCCCTACTCACACACCATGCCCTATTTGCCAGTCCTGATCACAGTGCTCCTGGTCTTGTGCTCACTGGGACTTTGTGTGAGTTGGAAGAACCCCACTACTGCTGATCCTACCCACACCTCCTTGGCCACTATCACAAGGACTGGTGCATCCTGGCAGGTCCTGACAGGTCTCTACTCATTCTGAGAACTCCTCAATTTCAGGATACCTCTTGCCCACTAGTATATCCTGCTTCACTGTAGAATGAGCCTGCACTGGAGCTGGTTGACTCAGAGAATGACCTATCTCAGAAAATGAAACAAGTTTGAGAAGTGAGCTCACTAAAATCTAACAAGGTTCGGCAAAACCAACTGTAAGGTTTAATAGTTGTGTTGTGACAGTCTCAGATATATCTACAGACTGGGAGAAGAACCCACTGAGCAGACCTGCGGAGAAAAAATTGGACAAAAAGTTGGACTTGAGCCAGCAGTGTGCTCTTGCAGTCCGGAAAGCCAATAGTATCCTAGGATGCATCAAAAGAGGGGTGGCCAGCAGGGTGAGGTCATTGTTCCCCTCTATTCTTGTAAAGTCCCATCTGTAGTAATGTGTCCAGGACTGGGGCCTCCAGCACACGGAAGATGTGGAGCTGCTGGAGCAGGTCCAAAGGAGGGCCATGAAGATAGAGGGCTGGAGGAACACTCCTACGAAGAAAGGTTGAGAAAGTTGGGCTTGTTCTACTTGGAGACGAGAAAGCTCTGGGGAGACCTCACTGCGGCTTATAAACAGGAGGTATATAGACTTTTTACATGATCTGGTACTGATAGGAGAAGAAGTGAAAATTTCAAACAAAAACAGAGGAGATGTAGAAAATTTCATTAATAGGGCAGTGAGGCACTAGCACAGGCTGCAAGAAAAGCATGCATTCCCCATCCCTGGAGGTGTTGAAGGGATTGTATGGGGTCCTGGGCAGTCTGATCTGTTGTGTGGTAACCCTGCCCATAGCAAGGGTGTTGGATCTTTGTGATCTTTAAGACCCTTTTAGCTTAAGTCATTCTATGATTCTATGAATGCTGCACAACACTATATCATTAGAGATCTGAAATTTCTGCTATATGTAATAGCCCAATTGTTATAGCAGAATCACGCATTTTATGGTCAGAAGATATTATGCTCTTCTCTGCCTTTACACAACGTGTAGACTGCAATGCTTCAAACTCTGATGTGAGCATACAAGAAACTGCTTGAGGTCAAACTGGGGAAAAAAAGATCTTCTGAAAAGTCATCCCGTTTCAAGGAAAACATTTTCAGAAAGGGATAAAATATTTTTCTCAATATGCACATTTTCTTAAAGTTAAATCATTTTGCTTTTATTTTCATTGCACAGCTTGCTTTACTCATTCTTAAATAATCTTGTTATTACTGTTTTTCCTTCCAGATGAAAAACGTATGATTCATTGTTTGTATGTCAGTGGAAACTTACTTCGAATAGCACTGCAAGGCTTTCCCATTCTTGTTTTTTTTTTTTTCCTTGATAAATAAGTACAAATTATAAACGAATTATAAACAATGACAGAGTGGTTGTTGAAATACTAAAACATAGAATTTTAGAAAAAAAAAGAGCAAATAGTTCATATTACAAGCCTAGTCCATTTTTCTGGGTTCTAAGTGAAGCTGCTTTCATCATGTTTTCAAAGCAAATATTAGTCACAAATCAAAACATCCAAAGGAAGAATAAATGAAATATGTGCTTAAATAAAAGTGTCATAAAAGGACATACAAGTTAGAAGAAAATCCCTGTTTCCACAATTATGTAATATGAGTCCTTCAGTCTGTCTGAAATGCATGATCGTTCTCAGCATCACTGCCTTCACAGAATCACAATGCAGTTAATGCTGAAGGGGACCTCCTGAAGTCAGCTGGTCCAACACTGCTTCAGCAGAGCCACCCAGAGCAGATTGCCTAGGCTTTAGGCAGCTTTTGAAGATCTAAGAGGAGACTCTATGCCTTATGTGGGCAACCTGTGAGGGGTGCATTGTGGTTTAACCTGGAAAGCAGCTGAACACCATACAGATGTTTGCTGACTTCCTTGCCACAGTGGAATGTGGAAGAGAATTAAAATAAAAGCATAAGAACTTGTTGATTGAGATAAAAAATAGTTTAATAATGAAGAAAGGGGGAGAAAGATAAGTGGAAAGGGAAAGTGAATACTGACAGAAATCCTCTCCAGAAAAAAATTTATCTGATAGTGGTAGAAGTAATAGTGAAGTTTTTCTGACAAGTTCATAGACAAGGAATGTTCCTGTGAGTCCTTGTTGCAATTTCAAGATTTTAAATTTATGTAATCTGTGAATAAATGAACTGCAATTAAAAAAAAACAAAAATGATATGCTACAAAGTGTCCTAAACCTCCTACAAATGGTGACTGTTCTCTGTCATACTGTTAAACCTCCAATCTAGAGGAAGTTATGAGCTACTAAGCCCATAAATAAAATAGCCTTTACACAGGGTACCCAGCAGTAGTGCCAGAAATTGCACAGCACTAACTTAATTTCTCTCCATCTCCCTCCTCTGTCTTCTGGGATTTAGAGGAAAAGAAGCACGTATTTCAACTTGGTTATGAAAGATAAATAATCAGGAAATATTTCTGTCAGGTAGAGATTTGCTGGATGGAACTAGAGTACTACATTTATTATTATTTTTTTTTACTACTATTACTACTACTTTTTATAATCACTTATCATAGAATCATAGAACGACCTGGGTTGAAAAGGACCGTAATGATCATCTAGTTTCAACCCCTCTGCTTGTACTTGTCATCAATATAGAAAATAGATTTGTCTAGGAATAGACTCAGTTGGGCAGGGGTGGAGATTTCATAGTGGATAGGTGGGAGGATTACTTGTGTGTTTTGCGTTTTTTTGTTTTTTTAACTATTAGGTAAAAAACTAAATTGAGTCCTTGCAAGACCTTGTCCTCTACCTCCTTGTGAGAAACCAGGTAGCATAATACTGTAAGAAATAACTATTACTAATGCATGTCCATTTTACATTATGAAGAAAAAAAAAATAATAATAAATAATAGTTATATCTGGAGTTCACTTGTCAAAATATTCAATATTCTCATGTTTTCAAACTCCATTTTCAAATTAGGTGATTGAAAAACATTTTGAACTTATATACCTTAAATATTAGGCATATTTTAAGACAACAGACAAATATTGACCATTGAGAATTAAATAGTTTTCAAAAGCATGAAAATGATTTTTATCCTTTAGCACATATTCTAGACCACAAATTAATTTATCTTGTTCATTGTAGTACAAAATGGATAATATAATGGTTTTACTTCATTAAGTAAATGTTTTCTGTAACATTTAAGACGAATCACAATATGTTTTTAACCTAAGTCATAACATAGGCTTTGCATACGTCAACAAATTAAAACTGTTTAACACTTAAACAATTTTTTCCATATCTAAAAATTGATATGGGATGAGTCTAAGTTACAACACTATGGAATTTTTTCCACTACTCTTTTGGACTTTCACAGTTGTTTATTGTTTCTTTTTTCATGGTCTCTGAATGCTGTCTTCCATGCAGAAGCTGAAAGGCATGAAAGTTCAGTTAAAATATATGGAGATGAGAAGCAGAAAAATTAATTGGCTTGGAATAATTTATATTCTTTAAACATTTATGAGGATGCTAAAATGAACAAATGAATATCTCTCCAAAAGAACCATTATCACATTCATTGTAACTTTTTATGTTACCTTTGAAATATCTCTTGGCATCTAATCACCTATTGTAAATAATACAGAACTAATTACAATTTGCCATAAGTTGATGTCTCATATTTTTGAAAGCTTCCTTTAGTGAATTCATAGTGTTAACAATAAACAATACCATCTTTACAAAGGCAATAGGATATAGTTTTTGCTTGCTTGCATCCTTTGTTTTGTTTTTTCCTTCCCCGAAGGAAAACACTATAACTGTTAAAAGTGTTAAAGCCCTGAAAATAGTATATAAATGCTGTAGGGAAACAGTTAGATCATGGCTTGAACAGTTAGATCATGGTGATTGAGCACTTGGTGAAAGGGTATGGCTGGCCCAGGGAGCACAGGAAAATTGTGACCAGAAGGGGTGGACCAGGAGTGGAGCCACCCTGGGCTCATGTAAGTGCCAACCATGGAAGAGAGAGCGTTTCTTAGAACTAGGCTGCATCCTTGAAGGAGTGCTGCATAGCCATAACATCCCGTCACCAGCAGGGTGAGTTCCATTCTTCTTTCTGTATGTGACTATTGGTCTACCTGGGAATACTTTGCCTAGTATTGCCAAAAGGATGTCAGAAGCAATTTTGCTTTTTTTCATGAGCAGAAGAAATCCCCCAAATTTTTTATTCCTTTATCATAAACATTTTTGGTAAATTATGTTATGTTTATTGGTAGTATCATTTCTAATGAAATACAGATGACAATAATTCAACTTGTCTTCTGCACAGACAGGAAGTGATGAAGTCAGATTTAAGAAAAATTGAACAAAATTGGAGGTTTCAAGGCAGCAGGGTAGATTTAATAGTGGGTAGAAATAGCCAGCCTGCATGGAAAGAATGGGATATCATGACTGCGCAGCTGATTCCAAAAGTTCTTCTTCCTTTCTCTATAATGCTGAATGTTGGTTCCCAGTGATGAGAGATAAGGAAAACCAGTTATGTGGGGCTGGAAAATTGTGTGGCATTCCCAAAAAATTCTTCTTCCATAAATTTTACTACCAAAACATATTAATGCCTTGATGAGGAGAGAAAGAAGACGAGTCAGCAGCATGGAGACAGGGAGTTAGCCGGTATAGCTACCTACCTGCTATTTCTTTTGGACTCTGACTAGTCCAAGACAGAAGCCATTGACTATCTAAAAGATATATGCATTGCATATGGACAGAGACACTTGAGCTTAATTCTGCAGATTAAAGAAAAGGCAAATGCAAAGTTCCATAACATTGAACGTGCATGTGGAGCTGAATGAACTTATGTTCCTTTATAGAAGGAAGTACTATTTTATATGCAGTAAAAGAAAGTATAAAACATATATGTACATAAACACCATTTTCCCTTGTGAAAATAATTAAATCTAAGTGAAGAATCATCCCTGATGTCTTTTTTTTTTTTTTTTTTAATTAAACATCATTCCATAGCATCATAAGAGTTACTACGGTTCACTACATTACTGAACATATGTCTTTCTTTGTACTTTTTAGGAGCAATGCAACTCGCAATAGCTATTTAGATGTTTCATTAGAGAAAGTGTTTTCTCTTTTTTTAGTGCTTCGTAAAACAAAATAAGAATATAAATGTGATATAGTTTACTCCAGTTTAGTTGGATTTGTAACTACAGGCTCACAAATGTTTGCTGAAAAAGTTTATGAACTACTTATAGTAGCATGTGTCCACTCATAAAATGAAGACTTTTATGTTTGTATGTCTTTCTAACCTTTCTTATTGCAGTAAGAAAATACAAATCACTACCTACTTCACTTTGGGAAGAGGAACGCTCAATTTACTTTTATTTTTATCACCATGTATTTTATCACCATGTATTCTTATAGTAGATTTGAGCTTGTGAAAGTATTTCTTCCTGTTTCTACAATGTATCAGATGACAAACTATTTTTTCAATGTTTTGGAAAATAAAGCTTAACTTAAAATCATTGTCTTCATAATTTTTATTCTACAAGTTTCCAGACACTTTGATTGCTTCAGGATAATTTTCTACAGGTTCTACCTTTGTGGTCTTTCTTATTATGCAATTCACCTTTTTGAAAGTGGACCAATATTAGACACCAGATTAAATATATAGACAGCATAGATTTATTGATATCACTGTTTGTGCATACAGGACTTAAAGAACAAATGTTAAAAATTTTACATAATTTTTCCTCAGTAATGCAAACTGAGGGAAGAAAACTCACAACAAAGGTGAACTTCATAGTGAGAGATGCAAAGATGCTAGCACAGTAACAGATATAAACTTCTATATGAAATTTTTCTGCATTCAAAATTATTTAGAGGACAAATTAATTAGAATACTCTTTAGCACCATTGTTCAGATCATCTGAATCCCAACAAAGTGCCATCTACACCAATATCTGATTGCCAAGAAAGACTAATATTTGCACAAAGGATAATGGTACCATGTACCAGCTGAACACTATTCCTTTCCAGATTCAGCTCTTTGGAGAAGGCCTAATTCAGAAGATATAGTTGAATTCTATTGGGTAATAAGTCTATGCATGTCCTTTGGACATTTTTAGTACATGTCCCCAAACAAAACATTGTGCTATGTTCAATAAATACTTGATTATTTTAAATCAGGCAATAGATAATTTCACTGAGTTCCCTTTCCCAATTAGTAATAAAATAAATAAGATTTGTTTTCTTGACAACATTTGTGTTTGTTTGTAGAATGTCATGTTAGTTACCTTTTCTTGAGAAGTTGGCTTCCTGTATCTGAAGACTTTTTATCACATGAGTTACTTGATGACAATGTAGTAACATCCCTTCATTTTGCTCTCTTTTCCAGTTGAATATTCTAATTTTTAGATCTGTCTTTAAAATGCATAATTTATTTTGTAACATTCTGTGGGATACTTTGTCCATCTTCTTAGATAAAAAAGAATTTACATTATTTCAAAATCTTATTTTTTAAAAAAATTCTATTTCTCTCTCACATAATGAGGTTTTAGCATGAATAAATCTAATGGCCATCCTGTACTTATCGTAGTCTGTATTTATGAATTAGTTATATTAATTTGGATATTTTAGGGACTGCTATTTAAACAATAATTAATGTCCACATTTTTATTATGAAAAAGGCATCATATGTCACTGGAAATAATCGACCTTTATGAGTATTCAGAATAACAGTCAGTTGAGTTTCTCATCACTTGTTACAAGTAGTTCTTTGTATACTTTTATTTGTTCTTCTATTTCAAATACTTGATCTTTGATTAGAACACTTTGGAAATCCACGTATATGTTACAGATGCATCATTCTTCTTCCTTGTTTGCACTGATCCTTAATTCCATTCAAATGATAAGTTTCTCAGGATTGAAGTTATATTCATTTGCAAACGCTTTGAAGTAACTTACTTAAGTTATTACAGGAAGAGTATTTGAATATTACCAAATATTATATTGTTCCTGATTAATTACATCAGTCTGGTGCTGCTCTAGAAAAATCCTTAACAGACAGTCTGGATGTGTACTATAAAGCTTTCTAGTTTTACTGTACCCTGGGATCAAGCAAATATTTGTGCACACATTAGTGTTACCAGCTGAGGAAACACTTCTTTCTCTTATGTTTGAAAGTAGGATTTTCATTTTACAGAGGTTGCAATACATCTGAAATGACACAAAACTTGTTTGGAAAAGGAACAGGGAAAGAGGTAAGATGCATACAAAATCTTTACCTTTTTTGTGACCATTCAATATCAAATATTAAATCTTAAACATCAAATATCTGACTAGAGAGGCTATAACTGTGAATAATTAACATGTTCAAGGGAATATCCAACATTTTTCGAAATACTTTGGCCATTACAACAGCAAAGTTTGTCAGACACACATCAAAAGCTATCCTCTTAGCTGTAATTAGAATACCAGAAGTAGTTCAGTTCTCCCTTCTTGCTTTAGAAAATTTGAGTCAATATAGGTATATCATTATTATATATTTTGAATTCTGTACCCCAGAGAGTTGTGCTAGTTTTTAACATCTGAAATATCTCGACAACTTCAGCAATAGAGTGTTAAGTCTTCAATAATTCCACCAAGCTTTAGACCAAAGGCACATATCTGCTTCAATTAAAACCAACATCATTCCTGCATCCGCTTACCTAGCAACCAACGACACTGAAAACTTAACTTCACGATATATCTGAGCTGTGTATTTTGTGCTGTGAAATTTAATATATATTATTCTTTGTGACGAGCCTTTTGTTTCTTCTTATATATCCTTTTCAGCATAAACCTAGCCCAACTCCTATCTCCTACATACTTCACAAAGAGAAGAAATACTTCAGTAATAGAACTTCAGTGAAAGTTAAGCTGCAGAACTTCAGCCTGGATATCTGTGACCAGGCACTATCTCTTTGAATTTAGGAGCCATTAACAGAAGAATCCCACTATCCATAAAATTGAGATGCATCTTCTAGATTTCTTCCATCCTCTCATTTTTACAGTCATAATTTTATTTATACACTGCAAATAAACTAATAAATGTTAACAAATGAAGACATGATAATTGAACCTCTTGAGAATGAGTTTGTCTCTATTTGTTGTACAAGAAACTGGGGACACACCTTTGAGTCCTCAGCTTTCTGCATCAGACATTTTCATTTCTTTGTCTATTTTGGCAACTGCTGAAAAGTTACATAAATAAGTTAGCTCTAAGATTGGCAACTATCCCAAATACATGTCTTAAGAATTTCCTCAAGAGACGAACAGTTGTCACAGGAACAAGATGTTTAGTAATTCCTGTTCTTAAAAATAAATGTAATCCTAAGCAAGAGCAAATGTGTCAAATTTGGTGGAAAAAAACTTTCCCTGAGCTTATAATCACCTGTAGAAGTATCAATTCAATTTTCTTTAAGTTGGAAATAGCTTAGTTAGGACTGTAGCTGAGAAAAGGATGTGGCCTTTAGATTTTTTTCCTTTTTTTTTTTTTTCCACAAGATGTTTTCCTGAATTCATAGTGAATAATGATTATATAGAAAATAGTTTTTTGAAAGACAAAATCTACCCAAGATTAAAACTGCTAATAGAAATTTCATCAAGATTCAAAATGGCTTAGAAATATTTTTTAATTATTATTTAAATTATATTTGATTATTTTAATTATTTTAATTATTATTTCCTTTTATTGGCAAAATATCTGAGTTTTCATGTGTAGACAAAAGTGAAGAATCTGTACTTCACAGATAACAAAATCTGTGTCAATTTTTGAGAAACACACATAGTAGATAAAATATCTAAGGATTTTTATGTAACCATTTCTGTATAATCTTATACACCTTTGTGCTATATATATATATATATATATATATGAGAAGTTTGCCTGCAAAGATTAATCTGTATACATGCATACAGTGACTTGTACAGATTTATATGATATTCATAGAAGTTACAGGGACTATACAAAGACTGATAGTGAAATTTTCCTCCTCTCCTCCTCAGCTTTCTCCCACATCTGTGTGATGCTTAGACAGCTCTTCTTTGACAGCATTTGAGGGAAAAATTGTATCCGGGTAGAATGATCTATTTCATTTGCCAGTACTTTGCATAGGAGAATAGCAACATGGGGGAAACTTCTGTGTACCTCATGGAAAGTATGTGCAGATACCAGAGAAGTGAGAAAAAGGATTAATTTCAAATGGGAACTACTTGCTTCTGTATGTGATATCATACAAGAGCTGCTCTAAACCTAATGTGTCCTACTGTTTTCTGTTGGCCCGTGATGTCTAGGCAGATATTGGTGATATGGCATAGAGTAGAGTTTGCCATAGTCCACAAATATTCAGTTATATTTTGTTGCTGTGCCACAGGTAACTGCAGATGAAAGTCTGGCAAAATGGCATCTGAGATGGAAGTATGGATGAAGAAAAGATGTGTCATTGAAATCTTCCATGTAAAATAAATGGCACACATTGACATTCATCAACACTTGCTGAATGTTTGTAGATACCAAACAGTGGATGTGAGCACAGTGAGGCAGTGGGTGGTGCATTTCAGCAGTGACAATGGTGGCGGTGCTTCACCTTCACAGGTACAGATTTTCATGAGCATGTTATGCAGGCTTTTGTTTCTTCCTTGAGAAAATATACTGCAAATGGTGGTGACTCTGTTCTGAATTTGAGAATTTGCTGTATCGAATAGTGCTATTGTGCTCTTGATTTCGGTTGTTTCCATGGAAATAAACAGGAGGCATTACTTTCAGAGCAACCTATGTAGTTTCAGAGAGGAAAATGCAAAGTACCTCCTGGTGCTGATTCACGTGTATTATCTAGTGCAATCTTCTGTCCTAGAATTTAGGAATGGCTTTTGGTCCTGAAATTGTAAAATCTATTTTTATCTGTACGGTGTAATATCAATTCAATTCACAGGGTTGGAAGTTTCTTACAATTACTTTATAAGTTGTATTAATGTGACAAGGTGCTCAGTAAGGCTAAAGGGAGCTCATAGCTGTCCAGATGCCCCACAAGCATTGCAATGTTACATACCAGAATAAGGACAATTTTCGTATTATTTTAAGAAATGGTTCAATTTTTAGCAGTGGAATTGTGAACTTATGGAGAAAGCTGTGTTAATTTTCAAATACCTTTTCTGAAGATTCAGGACTCTTTCAACCCATTAGTAAATAGCATTTAGTTTGATTCACAATAGTAACGAAATTGGATGTGTTTTTTGCAAGGAGTACAAAACAAATTTAACACTGAATGTTTCCTGGGGGGGGGGAGGGAAAGCATTTTCTGGATTTCAAAATAAATAATATTCTTTTATTTGAATAGTATTTTGACATCTCCTCAAGAAGTATATTAGAATAAACCACATACCAGCTACTTTGGTATAAGGAGTGAAAGGTGGTTGAAGGTCTGCAAGTAAGAGATAAAAATGGATGATAAAGCATTGAGACATCAGGATGAATGAAGGAGATGCTATAACAAAGGTATGTATATATTTTCTCACTCAGTAGAAGTGAATAAAATGAAAAAGAATTGGGAAAATCAAGTCTTATAATATCTGTGGAAAAACATATCAGTAACACTGTAATTTGAGTTATGCCACCTTTCCAGTGGAACCTAAGCTATTGAAGTATCTCCATGAAATACCTAGGAGGAATAAGAAAGTTCATGCCTATGCTCCCAGCTGTGTGTAATATTGCTGCATCTTAATCAGAGTTTCTCAGGCTTCTGTAGAACTGTGGAATATGAGTAAGAAAGAAAAGTAAGGAATTTGATATAGCTCAAGCAATGCTGAGCTATTTCTCCTTCAGCCTCCATTTTTGGAAATTAATGTCATGGTTTCATGATTTTTCATTATCGGTATTCCACATCATAACATCATGCAATGTACTGGGGGTTTGACTGCTGATGCTCAAGTTCCGGGTGCCTGTCCAGCGGAGAAGAGCAGCTACGTTTCCCCAGGGGGCTTTGCGGTCAGCGAGGAGATATAACTCCCGGCAAGGTCACCTGATGCTCTCTTCTTTGCCTGCGCTGCTTCGCTTGCGCTTCTCTGCCTGCGCTGCTTCGCTTGCGCTTCTCTGCCTGCGCTTCTCGCCTGCGCTTCTCTGCCTGCGCTTCTCATCTCAGCGTTGTGGTAAGGCCGATCCACTATCAATTTCACATTCTCTCTCCTTATAAAATTCTGTTGATACCATATTTAGTAAATTACTTTGTTTTACCTCAGATTGTTGCCACTGTTTTCAATTATTTCGGGGTCCCTTATTTTCTTTTTTTTCCCGGGGGCGCGGATCCGCGGATCCCTCCGCCCTTCTAGTCACGGAACCGGGCCGAACCAGCCCGTAAACCGTTGACATTCTTGGTGGAGAATGCGGGCACCAGTTGCTTTTTAGCTTTTTGAACAAATCTCTCTCTCCGCTCTCAGACAGCTTCATTGGGAAAGTTTATCTGTTTCACCAGTACTGTCTGAAAGCGTGACCTTGAAAAGTCCAGGCGGACGGCCAATACTCTAGGATATTTGTAAACTTTGAGCCTTGCTATCTTGTTTCTGTAAAAGAAAAAAAAGAGAAAAAATGCTTTCTCTACTGAAACTGCCTTTTAAGGGGCTGCATGCCACTGTCTCTTCTTTCTTAATGCTAAAAACATACTGGGCCTTAATTAAGTTCACCACTTTGCTCTATGGAGCAATAGGTATATATAGCCAATTGAAAACATGGATGGAAATAACTATGTGGCATCTGCATATTATGTGGCATACCATTCCAGAGGGAGCTGCTAATTTTACAGGGTTGGGGATTTTTAAGCAGGTTTCCAGCCTCTCCTTTGAATTCTTTATGCGGATTTTCAATGCTCACCTGATCACGTTATTAATCTCCGTGAATGTACTGCTCACCATTTCACTTATTATTAGTATTTATTATATTTTGAGGAAGTCTGCCCCAAAACCAGTAAATACTGAGTGGCAGGGAATGTGGAGAGGCCTGGGTGAGACTTTAGAGAGATGGAAATCTTCGGTGTCATGGAACTTTACTCCAGAACACCTGAAAGACCCTGAAAATTTAAACAGATATTTGAGACAGGAATGTCGTGGCTCAGGAAGATCTGAGGAGGCCCAAATTGTTTGGGGCCTGGCTAATGCTTACCGGGCCTTATTCAATACTATCCTGGAGAGGGAGAGAGTTTGTGAAATTGAAAAGGAGAGTCTCAGGGAAACAGTGCAAAATGAGCGAGAGAGTCTCCTGGTCGAGAGAAACAGCCTCCAATATGAGAGAGATGCCCTCCGAATTGAGAGAGACTCCCTGCAATCCAAACTCAACAGTCTTCAATCTCAACAAGACACCCTCCAATCTGAGCTAGATACTCTCATAATCGAACGAGACAGGCTCCGAGCTGAACTGGAGGATGAGAGCATTGGAACTGACCAACCTGATCAACTACAGGAAGCACCACAATTGATGTCACTTGCCCCTGTAAGAGGACGGAAAATGAAACGAATCTCGACTCAGTTAGAAGAGAAGAAAGAAGAGGAGAGAGGTCCAGAGGAGTGGCTCCAAGATCCACAAGAAGCACCCCTAAGTCCAGGAGAGGGGCCCTCAGTAAGACCACGGTCACCGGCGCCAATGAGGGCAACAAGAAGTCCCGAAAGAGTAAGAGGTGAGCAAGATATCGTTACCATTGTTGATCGATCTCTGAAAATGAATGAAATTCGAAGTCTGAGAAAAGACTTTTCACGTCACCCAAATGAGCCTATTGCCACTTGGTTACTTCGATGTTGGGACAATGGGGCCAACAGTGTGTGGCTGGATAGTAGAGAAGCTCGCCAACTGGGTGGCATTGCTAGGGACTCAGCCATTGACAGAGGTATTAGTACATGCCAGAACCAGGCCTTTACCCTCTGGAAGCGGATGTTGTTAGCTGTAAAAGAAAGATACCCCTTCAAAGATGATCTGATGCCTGAGAAAAAGAAATGGGCTGATATGGAAGAAGGCATCTGTTATTTAAGAGAATATGCTGTGGTGGAAATGCTACATAGCCCCGATTTCATTCCTGACGAGCCAGACCAAGAGCATGATCCCGAGAGAGTCAGGTGTACACCAAACATGTGGCGTACATTCACAAAGACCGCACCAGAAAGGTACGCCAGCACATTTGCAGCAATGTATGGCAGAGGGGAAAGAAGACCCCTTATAAGTGAATTGGTTAATAAACTTCAAGACTTTGAGTTACATTTAAGCCCTCTGCGAGCTTGTGTTTCAGCCATTACAAAGGTAGCTGAAAAGCTGGACAGAATGGAAAACAAACAAGAAGATATAATAGACAAACTATCAACCGTGCCTGAAGCTGATAAATCCATGGAGGTAACGGATACATCAAATGGGGACCAGAATCCCCAAAACAGCCTATTGGAGGGGCTGATCAACTTGATTTCCTCCCAGCCGGTGGCATCTAATGTCTCAGCTATCAAAAGAAGACGTTCTCCTGCTCGAGCAAGTGACAACAGTAAGACCACATCACGTTTTGCCTTGTGGCATTACCTACGTGACCATGGAGAAGATATGAAGGAGTGGCATAAACAACCTACTCCTGTACTTCAAGCACGGGTAAGAGAGTTACAAGACAAATCAACCACCAAGGTGAACTTCTCTAAAAAGGGTCCCTCCACCCATCATGCTACTGATGCCACTTGGAGTAAGTGGATTGCGCTGATTACGCAGCGAGCGCGGATGGGGAATCTCAACCGTCCAGGAATCCTAGAGGTGATCATGGACTGGCCTGAAGGCAAAAAGTTTGGAACACCACCAGCAGAAGAGATATCACGTGCTAAAGAGGCCCCACCATATAATGAACTACCCGAAAATGAGAAGACATATGCCCTATTCACAGATGGATCGTGTTGTATTGTGGGGAAACACCGTAGATGGAAAGCCGCTGTGTGGAGCCCCACACGACAAGTTGCAGAGGCCACTGAAGGAAAAGGAGAATCGAGCCAATTTGCAGAGGTAAAGGCTGTCCAACTGGCCTTGGATGTTGCTGAACGGGAGAGGTGGCCAATGCTTTATGTTTACACTGACTCGTGGATGGTGGCAAATGCTCTATGGGGGTGGTTACAGCAGTGGGAGCAAAACAACTGGCAAAGAAAGGGTAAACCTATTTGGGCTGCTGACCTGTGGAAAGATATTGCTGCCCGAATAAAGAATATGGTTATAAAGGTGCGTCACGTAGATGCCCATGTGCCCAAGAATAGGGCTACTGAAGAGCAGCAAAATAACCATCAGGTAGACAGAGCTGCCAGAATTGAGGTGGCCCAAATAGATCTGGACTGGCAGAACAAGGGTGAATTATTTCTAGCCCGATGGGCCCATGAGACCTCAGGCCATCAAGGGAGAGATGCGACATATAAGTGGGCTAGAGACCGAGGGGTGGATTTAACTATGGATGCTATTGCGCAAATCATTCACGACTGTGACACGTGTGCCACAATTAAACAAGCCAAGAGAATGAAACCTCTCTGGGAGGAAGGGCGATGGCAAAAGTACAAATATGGGGAGGCATGGCAGGTTGATTATATCACCTTGCCACGATCTCGTAATGGTAAGCGTTATGTGCTCACCATGGTGGAGGCAACAACTGGGTGGCTTGAAACCTATGCAGTACCCCCCGCTACCGCCCGAAATACCATACTAGGTCTTGAGACACAAGTCCTGTGGCGACATGGTACCCCAGAAAGAATTGAGTCAGATAATGGGACTCATTTTAAAAATTCTCTTGTAGGTACCTGGGCTAAAGGTCATGGTATTCAGTGGATTTACCATATTCCCTACCATGCACCGGCCTCAGGTAAGATTGAACGATACAATGGGTTGTTAAAAACTATGCTGAAAGCAATGGGAGGCGGTACATTTAAGCACTGGGAGAAGCATTTGGCAGAAGCCACCTGGTTAGTCAATACCAGAGGATCTATCAATCGTGGTGGTCCAACCCAGTCCAGCTCCCTACATACCGTAGAGGGAGATAAAGTCCCTGTTGTACATGTAAAGAATATGTTGGGAAAGGCAGTTTGGGTTATTCCAGCCTCTGAGAAGGACAAACCTCTTCGTGGAACTGTTTTTGCCCAGGGACCTGGGTCCACTTGGTGGGTGATGCAGGAAAACGGGGATGTTCAATGTGTACCGCAAGGGAACTTGATGTTGAGGGAGTGCAGTCAGTAATTCCTAGTGCGTGTGTTTATATTTTGTTTGTCTATATTAAGCATGATGTAGTGATGTGGAATAAAGGGTGGAATGTCATGGTTTCATGATTTTTCATTATCGGTATTCCACATCATAACATCATGCAATGTACTGGGGGTTTGACTGCTGATGCTCAAGTTCCGGGTGCCTGTCCAGCGGAGAAGAGCAGCTACGTTTCCCCAGGGGGCTTTGCGGTCAGCGAGGAGATATAACTCCCGGCAAGGTCACCTGATGCTCTCTTCTTTGCCTGCGCTGCTTCGCTTGCGCTTCTCTGCCTGCGCTGCTTCGCTTGCGCTTCTCTGCCTGCGCTTCTCGCCTGCGCTTCTCTGCCTGCGCTTCTCATCTCAGCGTTGTGGTAAGGCCGATCCACTATCAATTTCACATTCTCTCTCCTTATAAAATTCTGTTGATACCATATTTAGTAAATTACTTTGTTTTACCTCAGATTGTTGCCACTGTTTTCAATTATTTCGGGGTCCCTTATTTTCTTTTTTTTCCCGGGGGCGCGGATCCGCGGATCCCTCCGCCCTTCTAGTCACGGAACCGGGCCGAACCAGCCCGTAAACCGTTGACAATTAATAAGAGAACGTTAATCTTCAAGATTTGCAGTAATATCTGAACTGCTCTGTGACCAGAGTTGAAAGTAAGAATGCCACTATTCTGTGCACACGTTGCACTCAAATCATGTGATGTACGTTCTGTGCTAGGTGACGTAAGTGACCATATTTATTTAAGAGATGAATAAATAATATTTCTTAAAAATTTTCTTTAGATTTTTACTCTGGAAAATGCAATGTCACAGGCATCTGATAAATGCTACCTCATACATATCACTTCATATCAACAATTGCTTTAGTCTTTCTTCTTCGTTTACCACAGATTTTATTCATAAGCCTCCTGCCATTCTAATCACATTTATCTAGAAAACTGCTATCCATACCTGCTTGTGAGCCTCCACCTGAATCCATTTTTCAATAATATTTCTACTTTGGGCAGGGCTGACTCACAGTTCTGCAGCAGAAGAAAAGCCATTTCAGCTCTTTAGGGAGGGACATAATTAATATCTACATTAGTTTTTTCACAGGAAGCACTTGTTCCTGATAGGGGATTTTTTTTCCTAACTGTACTGCAGGCTTTCTTTTAAATAAAACAGTTATTTCTAATGGATGTCACTTTCCCAGATTACTTAAAATACAGATGGTCAACTAAAGTAGCAAGGTTGGAAATATTCCTTGGCCTAGTTCATGAATGCAGAGGTTGAATGCTGTATTTTTAATCTACTGCCTTTCCTTGTGCAGTACATGAACCAATAGGAAAAGACATAGTAGTATAGGAAGCAGTCAAATTGCAGGTAGAGACAGGAAAAAAAAAAAAAAAAAAAAAAAAGTAGACTGAAAGACAGACCAAAGCAACCAAAATTTTTATATATGAAATAAGTTTGATTGTCTCCACTACCTCCTTCTCATCTTTTCATGGTGATAAATCTTCTTATGTGCATATCTGAAACCCATGCCAAACTGCTGCATGTCTGAAGGCATGTTGTCAGCTATAACTAATAGTTCTTTCTCCAGAGCTGTTGCTGACCTAAACTTTTTCTGACAGTGGTTTCACCCCATTCACATGATTGGTGACTTTTAGAAAGTGAATGTGTCAGATGTGATCACTGTAGCAAGTTGATGTATGCAGTTCAGCTGCTCATACAATCAGTCCTGTTCTTAGCATGGATATTTCAGGAAATGTTATGTCAGCTGCATATCAAGTATTTCACTTTTTCGGGGATGTGCATCTTTAACAAATATACCAAAATCTATATCAAGATAAACATGTGAATGGAAATACAATCAGTTTATTATGAGTCTTCTTAAAATAGGGAAATATTCATTTCAGTAGGTGATGTATTTAGTACTAAGAATGATGTATGTGATGTTGGGGGTGATATAGCTAACACAGTTCAGCACCTGACAAGTCCAACTGAGTAGGTGATGATGCAAGGTATCATTAATGCAGAAATATACTGGATGCACTAAGCTGTGAATCTGATACAAAGGAGTCTTTTTCTTTTGAGTACAATACTTTTTATCCTTAGGTATTTGACTGCAAACTGTATAGGTTATATATATTTTTCACATATATGTTAATAAATGATGTTCATTATACCTTGTAACAGTAATCCAGCATTTGGATGCTAAAATAAACAACAGGAAGTGACAGAAGCATTGTTAATAAGACACAAAATGTGAAATATGTGTATTGGGTGATCTTAAAAAGAAGCATTAAACATGTAGTCTGAAAGCAATTGAAATTGAAAGCCATTCCAAATATTTTCAATGAACTTTCAGCAGGAGTCTCCAAAAGTATCAAATCTGCATTTGTACATACCTGTTTTTAGTTATCTATTAAGAGAGATAAAGTCATCACAGACATCTCTGATATTTATTTATTTATTTATTTATTTATTTAGTGCCGTGGTACCTTTTATTGAAGCCATTCTATACCCGTGCACACATAATGAAGGTAAGTCAACTTTCCAAAAGATGTGAACCTTTTCAAGATCATCAATGACAAAAAAGAAAAAAGAACCAACAAAATAAAATATATTAAAAATTATCACTTTTATCTTAGAGCATTCATTTCTATCAAAGGGGAAAAAAAGTATTTGCAGAAAAGAAAGCTAAAGATGTCATCTGTTATTTGTAGTCATTGCATTTATAATATATTCATTACTAACTGTGCATAGAGAAATGCATAAACTCTTGCTAAAACAGCTTATGTTTTAAGATGATAAAAGTAGATCATACAAACCACAACTTATATTAAAAAAAAAAAGGGGGGGGGGGGGGGGCGGAAAATGGGGGGGGAGAGATAGCAAATATTGCTTACAAAGGCACATTTAACTAACAGCCTTGTTCTTCCAGCATACCCTTTGCCAAGTCTCCTGCATAGATCTCCTAAGTTTCAGAATTACAGATGGCATATTCCTCTCAAAGGACAAGCACCTTTCACTAACAACCATTGCTTTCTCAGAGTTTAATGCATAGATAGACAAACTTTGTTTCAATTCCATTATGTAAAGTATAGTGATTTCCTATTACAGTGAATCTAAAGCATCCTGCCTGGCACTGAGTTTTGGCATTATCAGGCCAACTCTCAGCTACACAAAGAATACTTTAAGAAGATCAAACCTGCTGCTACTGCATCTTGAATTGCAGAACACCACTGAAGTAAAGTAAATAGTAAATTAGGTCTGACACAATAAATCTCTACATACCAAGAAGCAACAATAAAAGCATACTGAGCCTTCAGGCTGATGTTTATTTTATTTTTTCCCTTCATCCTTTATATATAGCTACATGAGGCAAAACTACTGCACCTCAAGGGCAGCAAAAGCCTCTTCATTTTTTTCCTTGGTAAAGGAAAATGTGCAAGATATGAGACCAAATAAAAATAGGTTATGCAGATTGAACTTTCAAAAGGTCTCCTATCTTACATATTTACTCTTTAAGCGATATCTGGGTTGGAATTATATAAGCAATTCATAACAGTAGCAAAAAGATTGTCATTATGTTCTTAAATTGCAATATAATTGTAACTGAGAGATGGGAAGGTGGTAAGGAATGGGTATTCAAAGGTACAGCTGTGAGATTTAGTCTCTGACTTCTCTACAATCCAGAGACTTTTAGTCATGACTCCTCTCTGCACATTTTAACAGAGTCTAACAAACTCATCATTCTCGTGGTATTATAAAGAGCAAAACCAAAATGAAACAAGATTTCCAGAAGATGACCAGAACTAAGATCATCAGAACATCACAAGCATGTTTTCATCCTAAACATATTGGGAATTATTGGGCATGAAAAAGGAAATAGTAACAATGGGACAATGCCCCGTTTTCAGTGTTAAGAAATCTTAGCTTAGACTGATGAATGAAATTGCAAATCAAATAGCACAGATTTTGAAAAAGCCATGTGAAACAACCAAATACATAATGCTTGATATTTAATTTCAGTTAAAGTATTCTAGTTGCAATTCTACAAGGCTTGTCTGTACCTCTTTTCTCTGCCTCTCCCAACAGTCCTTCAGATCTTCTGCTTTAAATTCAATCTCCCAGACCCCTTCTGCCTGTTTACCTCTGTTATTTTCTCCTTCCTGCTTTATTCCATCTTTTCCGAATGTTCTTAGTTGTTTTTTACCCAAAACAGACTCCTTCAGTCCCTCCCAACCCCCGTTCACATATATATATATTATAACATGGAAAATGAGAGTAAGGTGTTAAGAAATTCTGTGATTCAGTATGAACAAAAAATTCAATATTATGCAATTAGACTCCAGTGTAACTCAGAATTACTTGAATGAGGTTCATATTGAAAAAGAATATTTTTGCCACCTTAATTTTCACATGCACTATTCACTATTCACATGCAGCTTCCTCAGAAGGAAAAAAATAAAATAAAATGAAGAGCTTTGATTTTTAGTTTAATTTTTACCAATTAAGAAAAGGCTTATTGTACTACACATTCCTGCCTGCAGCTGTTAATCTTGTAGTCAGAACACCTCATGCTTAAGAGAACTGCTTCAACCACCTCTCTGATGTTATATTAGCCACACAATTCCCACTGCTATTGATACCCTGAAAGAAACTAACCAGCGAGGAAAAGTTCTTAATTAAACTAGGGCAATTTTGGAGCCAAACTGACATTGTATACCCAAGCTCTCTGAAAAGTAATACTTGCTATTTTAACAAATATACTAGAATTTAAAATAGTTCCTCTCCAAGAACTGCTAGGCAGAACTGCAGGACTCCAGAGCAGAAAGGGAGAATTGAGGTTAGCCAATATTTCAGGATAAGATGTAGGAAACTTCAAAATAATATTTCCTGACATTGTATGGACAGAATATTAATAAATAAATAAATAAATCCTCCAGTGTCATGTAAAATAATCCAAATCTGATCTGAAACAATAAAAACATACAAAAAATATATATAGTCTCTCTACTTCTCTCACAATCTTTTTAACCTTTCCTCTTAAAAACACTGCAAGATCAAAAATCCCCTGTCCCTAATCATTTATTTCTTCTGGGAACAGAGACTCACATTCTTATATATCACTTATGATTTGGCCAAGGTTGTAAATGGCTAGTACAGTTGACTTTTCCTTAAAGACACAAAAATATCAGTGTGGGAAAAAAACTATACCCAAATAGAAATCCAAGAAAGGACAGTAGTGTATATCATGCTCTGTGTGCCCACTGGTTTTACTCAAAAATATTATTCTCTGCTAGCACAGACCTACTTAATCTTAAGTCATTTGAACTTTACAGAAATATCAATCCAAAATGTTAAAAACAGAAGTGAAACATAGAAGATATTTTTCTGCCCTATTATATCTGTTATTCATCCAGATCATCCAACACAGGGTAGACCACTATTATTTTTCTAGTGTGAAACCAACTGGAATGAATCAACACTCCAGCTAGTATGAAATCTTAGGGTTTTTTTTCTTGCCAATCCCTGAGAGGAAAGTCACTGTTACCACACTTTGATTACAGCATCACTTCCCTGAAGGAACTTCAAATGAAACACTCCAGTTTCTTAAAAAGAAAAACAGCCCTCCTTGGGAGGGAAACCATAAAATGCCAGTCATGTGTTATTATTATGTGTTTTATGAGAGCTGAAATTAGCCTAAAGATACAGTAGGAAGATGGCATATTTTCATGCATCTAGAGCTGACATAAATGTGTATCTATGTGTACGCACTAAGGTATAAACTTTGATAGCATCTGAAAATGTAGTTCTGAAAATTTTATGGTGCATCCTGCCATGAGGAGTTTATTAGTCATCAGTGCAGTTTATAAGCAGTGAAGATTGATCTAAAAACTTATATCATTTTAGTCAATCAATTTTTGTACTAAGTAAATTAAATTTTGGTTTCTAGAAAAATGACTGTTATATATTGTTTTGTTTTGTTTTGTTTTGTTTTTCTCTATGAACTCTCAACGCTATTTTATTACTCCAACTCAGTTATTAGTCTAGAATAATTTACCAATAACTTACTGAGTGGCACTGAGACACTTGCCAGGTTAAATCATAACACCAAGAACAACAGAGACATTTTTTCTTGGATCACAGTCTTGGTCTTGTACCACTGTTCAGAACTTGCGTCACTCTATGTGCATTTAGCAGCAGAGAAACCTTCACTTTCTTACAAAACAAACAAATACAGTCACCTGAATCTGAAGTTTGAATGTTATATAGACACATCACAAGGTGTTATAGTAATAATGAAAGTATCAAATCTATGCATTTTTATATTGAAAATATTTCATAACTTTCATTTTGAAATAAATTCATGTAATACAATACTTTGTTTTCTGTATTAAAGAAGGTTTTGTAATCACCCATCTCTAAATTAAATTCCTTGCTATCTTTTTGATTGCTTTGTTTGTTTGCTTGTTTTAATTTGAAGATAGCTGAATTGTTTAGTCAACCAAACAACACCAGTATTTTTTTTATTTCTTAAGAATTTTATGGGAATTTCAAAAAAAAAAAAAAAAAAAAAGCCAACATACAATTTTTATTTTAGCTCAGAAAACACACAAAGAACGCTTAAAACAATATCAAGTAATATTATATAAACCAATATAAAAATATCCATATATATCATCACCCAAAGTTTAGTTTAAGGGGGAAAATAAATAAGCAAGCAAACAAAGAAATAAATCTTATTAAGGTATGTTTATGTAGAAGAATATATTTTTTTCATGTTTTGATAACTTGAGTGCTATACTTCAGATTTGTATAACTTTGGTTTTATTTTTCCTTTGGTTTACCTTGAGAGCAAACTGCTTTTGCAGAACCATATAATGGCATATCCTTCATAATCTCACTTGCTTTGCATTCAGAACTAAGCAGCACACCGACTAAATGTACTTAAAGGATTTCAAGGGAAAGAAAATCCCCTTCTCAGGTATGTTTGAACTGAAGATCTGGGAAGGAAGCCCAGATTTAGTGTTAAGCAAACTTTCATTTTGGGTGCGAGTAATGTTTTTTTTTTACATTGCTGTTTTTGATACTGAGATATCCACTCTTGGACTAAGTGCTATAGAAAATGATATCTCTGTTTGTTCTTGTCCTGGTTTCATCTGCGACAGGATTGGTTTTCTCCATAGTGTCTCCTATGATGTAATATCATAAGAGAAAACAATGCTGGTAATACACAGATGTTTAAACTGTTGCTGAGGAGGGCTGTGCAGATTCAAGGACGTTTCAGTTCTTCAGCTTTCCACAGTGTCCTGTCAGCAAAGGTACTATGGGCAAGACGGGACAGAAGGGAAGAGAACCAGAAAAATTCTGCTCCCCCAAACAGTGAACTTATGGAATTCTCCCACTTCCAGGAGGATCCTCATCTTATCCACACTTTGTAAGAGCCAACTTACAAAAAGCCAACTTCCTTGTGATGTCCTGCATGCAGCAAGAGTGGCTGGCTGTGATGGACATAGGAAAAAAGGCAGATGTTAGAGATGAGAGAGATGTGAGAGATTCAGAGTTCACAATGCTATTAGCTTTCTTTATTTTTATTTTTTATTATTTATTTTTTTGTTTGTTTATCTGTTTATTTTAGTAAGATGATGTGACCTAACATACTTTGCAAATCATATTACCTGGGATTTTTACAATTTATTTGGAGAAAACTTTGATGGCCAAAAAAATATATTTAAAGGAAAAACAAACAAATAAACAATAAAAACAAAACAAGAAGAAAAAAAACATGCACACATGTGGAGATTATTAGCTATGTCTGTGGACATTTCCAATTTCTTTCTATTTGCTCAGAGAAAGACAAGAGCAAGTGCAGAATCTTGCAAATGAGGAGGAACAACCACATGTATCAGTACAGGTTAGTGGATGACCTGCTGGAGAGGAACTCTGTGGAGAAATACTTGGGTTTCCTGGTGGACAGCAGGTCGGCCATTAGTCAGCAGTGTGCCCTTGTAGCCAAGAAAACCAATGAGATCCTGGGGTGCATTAAAAAGAGTAAGGCCATCAAGTTGAGGGAGGTGATCTTTCCCCTCTATTCTGCCCTGGTGAGGCCAAATTTAGATTAATGTGTCCACTTCTGGGTTCCTTGTTCAAAAAAAAGACAAGGATCTCCTTGAAAGAGTTCAGCAGAGATCTACAAAGATGGTAAAAGGCCTGGTGTATCTCCCTTAGGAAGAAAGGCTGAGTAACCTGGGCCTGTTCAACCTGGGGAAAAGACTGAGAGGAGATCTGATTAATGTTTACAAATATCTATAGAGTGTTGAGAGGCAAATGGATGAGGCCAGGCTCTTCTTGGTGGTGTATACTGATAAGACAAGATGCAATGGCCTAAAACTTGAACATAAGAAGTTCCATGCAAGCATGTGGAAGAACTTATTTATATTAAGGAAGATGGAGCTCTGGAACAGATTGCTCAGAGAGCTTGTGGAGTCTCCTTCTATGGACATATTCAAGACCTGTCTGGATGCTTAACTGTATGACCCGTTGAAGGGAACCTGCTTTTGCAGGGGAGTTTGAATTGATGATATCTTGAGGTCTCTTCCAGGCCCTGCAGTTCTGTAATTCTGTCATTCTCCAGCATATGCCCACATCCTCCAATTATAGTAAATGCTTGAAAATGATGAATATAGTACAATAAAGCTAAGAATTCACCCTGCTTAATATCAAAAGTGTCAAGTATTTGTATTGTGGCATACAGGTTGATAGCCCAATCTACAAACTGAATGAATGTTGCAGTCCAAGAAGATAGGAGCACCAGACCTCATAAAATGAATAAGCCTCAAATATTCCAACATCACAGAAAAAGTCCCTCCAAAGCCTGACAGGTTTGCAGTAGAGAATTTGAATTACACCTTAGAAAGTTTGATATGATATATAGAAAACACCAGGTGTCATTTTGTCATCACCAATATCAAAGTATAAGAACTTGATTGCTATAAGGTAGGACAAATAAGAAGCTATGTCAACTACACTTAGGAATGGACTGTAGAAGGAAGGAGTTTGAATACATTAGACAAGTTGCTTTGTATAGTCACTATTAAAGGTAAACCTCAACTCTAACCTAAGTTATCAAGACAATTGACTTCATCCTCTTTTATCTCTGGTCACCTGTCACAGTGACATTCACCCAAAATAACCAGGAGCCTGTAGAAACAGGGCATCTTTACTTGTACTTTCCTAGAAAAACCTATAAAGAATTATTATTCTCTAAAAGATTATTTAGTCTCCTCTGAGATATACAGTGGGCCTAATTTTTGCAGTTCATTCTTAATGTTATTCAAGAGGACAATGATACATCAGTATCTTCTCTGTATGTTAGCGCTGTACAAACAGAACACAAATAACACAGCCTTTCATTTCCAGTCTTCATGAAGCTGGAAAGAAATAGCAATTTCACAGTCATTGTGGCTTTAGAGATACTACGAGCTGTTGTCTGAGTGCTGCCCATACTCTCAATTAAGAACAAGAAATTTGTATTTCTTCCTCAGAGAGAAGAAAAACACTCCCATTACATATGTTATTTGCTGTAAGGATGAGAAAATTTGGGCTTTATCTCATTTTTTAACTTTAATTCTTATACTTTGTTTAAGGATTGTTCAAAATTGTTATGAAGAGGCTTTAGGTTGAAATTTGGTTAGATATTTTTTAATTAGTTTTTTTTGTTTGTTAACTTCCATCCTGAATTTTTCCCTTCCAGTTTGTAAATGCCCAAATTAACTGTAAATTGCATAGGTTCCCTCTGTGAATCTTCGAAGAAAAATGCATTTTCGATTTTTTGCTCATAACCGAAATTTTATCAACAGCTTTGAACTGGAAGATTTTGAAACATCTATTCAGATTCGCGCATTTACTAACACAGGCATGCAAATCTATTCAGATCTCTTTCTTCTACTTAACAAAGTTGAATGCAAACTTTTGTTCATATTTATAAAGTGAATTTTACTGTGGAATTTCACTTTATTCCTGTAATAAGACATTTCAGGGCAGAGTAGTTCACTTCTTGATGGAAGATCTGTAGACTACCTTAAATTAAGTGTGTTTATAAGGAAAACTTTCCATAAAATAAATCATAATATGCCCATATCTCAGTCTCAGAGGGAAAGAAGGAGGGAGTAAAGCAACTTTTAATATTTGTATGTAAAAATTGTAGTAGTTAGGTACTGATCTGCTTCAGTAGAGGCTAGTCATAAAACTCTAAACTCATGGTTCACAACTCTTTGCAAGAGGTGGCTGAATAAAACAAAATGACTTGGCTATAACAAAAGAGGAAGAGACAATGTGAGGGAACGATCTTACGTAGAAGTATTCTCTAGAACGTATATGTGCAACATCTCCAAAATAACTTAAGGATTACATTTCTTATTATGCTAGTGTATTTTAATAAACAGGAATTTAGCTGGTAAGCAAGAAACAGGTTGATTTATTTTATCTAGTTATTTCTGTAGACACTTTGAATTTTCTAGCAAGTTTTTCTTTCCCACAATATTTTGAGCTATCTCCTGACCTCTTTGTCTTTTTTTTTTTTTTTTTAATTTGACATGCATGGTACAAGCAGAACAGTAATCTCTTAGCTCAGTGCCAAGACAAGACTGCAGCTTACATGTTGGACTTCATTTAATTTGTTCCTTTGAGTTCAGCTTTTACCCATGGACTTCTTGTATCCAAATGAATACCTTTTGTAATAGTTTCTATACTCTTAAATTTTTCCCACTCATGGTCTCATGAAATAATTTAGATATCTCCCTCTGCTCTTCTTTCTGCAGATCAATTTATTAATGTGCTATTTACTCCTCTGGGTGAAACTGAGTATGAAATCTGAATTTTAGCTTTTATTTTTTAAATCACAAGTCAGATCATTTCCATAATTAAGATGTATATTAATGCTCTATTGCCTTACAAAAGTAACAATTGTATGCAAAGCATACAACTGTTCTGATCAGTTCCACTTAATATTAGATTGTGAGCTCACTATTAAAACAATAGTTTTCATCAGATCAGGCTTCAAGTGACTACACTTTTTGTATTTTTCACATTTTTAATAAAAATCATAATAGGTACTGCTAAACTCAGATAAATACGTGTCACATATTTAATAGCACATTGAAGAACACAACAGAAGATACATTAACTGCAGCTAATGACAGAATTTCATCCCTTACATTTCATTATTATTTTGACAATTTTCTGTCCTTTGATTCCCTTGTTTTATCCAAGAGTAAGGTAATATAAACCCAACTCTATCTAAATATGCAAATCGACTTCAGAAGGATTTACTTTCGATTCTGGGGATTAATAATGTATATGCTCTGGTTGAAATGTTCTCCAAGGCAATTACATTTTCAGTGGGCATTCTGAGATTCCAGTTTATATCCTGTTTTTTACTTCCTATGAATCTGTTCACCCTGGTGGGTTCCCATTTACTTGTCTTCGTTCACAGATTTAACAGTTGCTGCCAGCAGATGACAATACTGTATATAGCAGTGCAAACTGGCACCAACCAATTTGTCTTACAGTCGTGCTAGGAACAGGAACAAATAAGAAATACACAGAGGCAGCTTGCTTTTGATCAATAGTTTTAGGTTTTAATTGAAGTATTTCAGTGTTGAGCATGTTTGAGGCTACTCACCTACTACCAGAATGAATTTTGAGTAAACACCTGCTATGAATTTACATTGGATACTCCCATATGGTAAGAGCTGCTTGTAAGGCAGCTCTTAATGTTTCAGAATGGTTGTTAGGCAGCTCTTTTTATTAGCATTATGAGGGAAATCAGACTGAAAACATTTTCTTTCCTGTTTTATCATAAATTATGATTATAATCAATGAAACGTTACAATGAAACAAATAATGAGACATCAGAAATACATACTGTCAATCTTTCATTTTATGCTATTACTTCCATGTTGTGGAAAATGCAGCTAAGGACTGCCTAGCATACATAAAAGCTTATAGCAATGTCAGCTTGATACTGATTGATGTAATAAGTGTAATAAGTATACACAAGAAGATACATTTGTGACTTCTGCAGATTTTCATTTTTATAAAAATTAGACCAATGCATTTTTACAGGAATGGTTCATCAGTTACATCAAAACAATGGTGTAAATTACAAGGTAATTAATATTAGGGAAAATAACCAAGCAGATTTCTTTCTTCAGACTCAGAACAGATTTTGTTCTATTTTTTTTCCCACTACTGACAATTTTTTTCTGTCCTTAATGAATATAATCTTAAGTTCTCCCTTTAACACAAAAAAAAAAAAAAAAAAAAAAAGGATCCTTGGCATTGAACAAAGTCCTCTCCTGTCCAGAACTCCCATAAAGCAGAAATTATTCACCTGGTAAAAATTATTATAATGTTTACTTTATTCTTTAAAACAGATTTGTTTATGGCTTACTTAAATTTGGGTAAATTTTTGAGAATGTGAGCAATTCTGACCAAAGAATCTTTCAAATATGAATCTCATTCATCTGTTAAGTAGGATATGTCATCACAGCTGCAACTAATATTTTGCCAGTCATCATTACATTTTCTTCTCTTTCTAAATCATGGCATTAAAATGTAGTTGCTGAATTGATTTATAGAGATCTTCATGAGAAGGGTTGTTATAGACTGAATCAATCAAAATCAAAATTTTTTATTTTTCTTTGTTAAGTTTCCATGTTTTCATAGATCATATAGCACTAAAGCTGATTTCTTTTTCCTGAATGTGATTACTAATGCATTTAGTGTGTTCTCTATATACCTCGCATAATGAAAGAGTTGCACATTTGTCCAGTGTTGAAAGAATTGTAACATTATTGAGCACATTAATCACTGAGAAAAGGCAGACTGTATTGATTAAAAAAGTGCATTCGGTATTTTTATGATAAAAGGGAGAAAACCTAAGTTAAAACAGAAAAAATTTATTCCATATATTATTCCAAATTGAAAATTGGCCTTAATTCATTGAACTATGTAAGCTGAAACACTTTTTTCTCAACTTTTGACCTGACCTGACTGTCGGAAATCTTGGATTAATGTTAAGAGAAAAATGTGATAACAAATCAAAAAGAAAGACTGATTGGATGGAAACTGTGCAGTGTTCATCAAAATTCAGTTCACACTATTGTCATAAAGGTAAAAAGTACATGTGTGTGGGACCACGAATACTAACAGTGGGAAAAAAAAAAAAAAAGATGAATTAAAAGGTAGTTAAAGATATATAAGCCAGATTCTGAACCTGTGTAAATTTCTCTGTCTCCACTAGCATAAGAAAAATCAAGCTGAATTACACTACTTGAGATTCTTGTCTCATTACTGATTTGTTGTCATGGTCACCTACCTTCCTCCCAGCTCACTCTTACAGTGCTGTACCACTGGAATATGATAGCTTATGCTTCAGTTTTTCTTAGGCACAACCTCAAATAGAGGAATAACATGATTATAATTTTCATTATATTGTTGACATAAGTTTTGCATTAAGAACTTGGTAACACAAAAGAAATTCACTGGAATTTCCTATCTATGCTTCAACTCGAGAACAATACAAACTACTATATGAAATTCAGACTTCTTGATCAAACTTTGCAAAAATAATTGCCACTTACAAAATCTGATGTTCTGACCTTTAAGAAATGGTTTTCAAGGACTTGGAAAGCCTCGTTAAATTTGTTGGGACACATTCAAAGTTTGAGTAGAAGTCCTGAAGCTCAGGAAATTTGAAATTTCTATGAGTCACTCTAAAATTTAATTGGAAACATATCATAACATTGATAGCAGTGATTATTAGCCAACACGGTAAGGTTATGGGGCTATTACACATATTTGAAAATAATTTGTATTGGGCTCATTTGACTAGTAATTTAATTCTCAGAGTTAAAAGACAAAAATCTCTCTTAAAACTTTACTTCTTCTTGGCATGTGGTGGAGAAAGTGGAAAATATATGTAGATATACTGCAGAGTAAATTACAAGACTTTTTGTGTTTAATAAAGAAAAATAACTCTGTCATTTAGTCTATAAAAGTGAATCACTGTGTATTCCCACTACTTTTATCCTCTCCTTATTCTGAAAGGAAACTATTCTTAATACATTGTAAACAATTACTAATGGGATGGAATAATGCTGTGCTACAGAAAGTTATACATTTCTTATCATCAGTGATAAGCAAAGGTAGGAACAAAGTTATATTTTCTTCCATTCATGTAAATGACAATCAATTCTACTACATTTAGTGGGATTACTCCTAAGCTTCACCTGTGAAGGTGAGATAGGAATCTAACTTGAAAAAATATGGAAGTGAGGAAGTATGATGGACCATAAAATATTAACTTAACAAACTTTTCGTTATTCCTCTATCAAGAAGTTCCCCATAGGCCTCTGGTATATACATTACGATGGCTCCTTTCTAATCAGATGAAGATACAACTTATACAATACTCCTAATCAAGAAGTAAACAGAATTAAAATGCCATCATTTCTATGACAGATTGCAGTGTCCTTCTGGTCTATTGTGCCAATAATTCACACTAGGAGAGGCAAAGATCTACAGGTTAAAGAAAATACTAGCAAGTTATAAAACCATATACTATGATAGTTCCAATAGAGCCTTAGGAATTTTTCCTGTCAAAAATCTGTGTATTTAATTGCTCATTTTCCAATTGTAAAATGCGCATGAGTAAATATATTTAACACATATTTATAGCTTTGAAAAACCTTAATATGTGCCAATAAGCTCAAGACCAGGTAGTCAGAATTCATTTATAAACATTATTTCTGTAGCATGATGTTCCCCAGAGGGGGAAGTTACAATCATGCTATTACTGATAATTCATTTTGTCTGTTGGTAGTACAGTAATTTATTATTATTATTACTATTATCAATGGTACTACTAGTAGTAGTGACTATAAACATAACTATATTGTCTTGTGGTCAATAGTTCTATTTTCTCTGATGTTACTCATACAGACTTCTTAATCATGCACAGATAAAGTAGAATCACATGTCAGCAGATGCTACTAAAGGAGTTTAACATCTTTGACAGCCCTCAAAAGTAAGACGTCTCTTCCTACAATCTGTTCCAAAATCTACTTAAAATTATCCTTCTTGACTTCTCTGATTTATGATTCAATTTGAGGCATAAATCAGAATTCTAAAACTGTCTCAGTTTTTATGTTTCATCATAAACAGAATGTTTTTACTCCTTATTTTTTCTAATGTTTGTGGCAGATGAGCCAGTTGGGAAAGTTATTTGCACATAACTTCCTGTCCATTTCATTTTCAAAATGTCTGGAAGGAGAAGATCATTCTGCCTCTAATAGCTGCAAGTATTCCAGGTATGCTGACTTTCATGTTGATACTGAGCAGAAAAAGGACTTAAAGACTGTGGCCAGCCTCTGAGACACAGGAAATTAGATCTACTCAGTGTTGCATCAAGGTCTGCTTGTGTGGAACAGATTTATCCTCAGAAACCATTTCAAGATGCTAAACTAGAAAGTGCATCAAGACTGATCAAATTCGCTAGATCTAAGTGATACCTGTAGAGAACTAGCAAAACATCAAGATTACTTATTTAACAGAGTATATGTATAAGCAATGCATATATAAAACCTGAGTGCTTTAGCAGTCTTTTAGTAGGTATGAATTCAGCAAATCCTGTCACCAAGCAAAGTCCCAAGCCTCACAAGTAATTCCCAACTGCATTTCTGTAGTTCGGTTCCCTGGCAGAGGGATCAATGTTAAACGCCTGAGACAGCTAGCTCTAAAGGGAGCTTTCAGAAACATTTACGAGTTTAATGGCAAAACCCAGCTCCAAGAAAATTTAACTATAGAAAACAGTTGTCAAGCGCATCAAGTACTGAGGTTAATCCTCCTAGTAAGAAGGTTATGAAAATTTCATCCTTAATTCATGGCTCTTATTGAGATTGCAGGTGAAAGGTACTAAGTAGAAAGAGGTAATAAATTGTTAAGATCAAGCTAAAACTATATGTGATATGGTTAACCTTTGTTTCTAGCCTCAAATAACAAGTTATAAGTTCAGCCACATTCCTTAATTCTCTTTTTCAGAAGCTGAAATGTATATGGATGAAAAGAACATGTTCCCTATTCCTTTGTAAACATCAAAGCCAAACAAAAAAGACTTATCAAGGATATGTATAGGGAATTTGGGGTGCAAGGAGATGCCTCTTATAATGCTGAAAAGGGCTAGATGGAAAGGTGTCAGATGTGACAGAGCAATTCTCTATAGCAAGCAGAAAACAACATCTTTTCTGAGGAGAGCAGATTGCTTGGAGACATCCTGTAAGCCTGGACAAATCCTGAGGTGTTACTGAAAGGCACTGCCTCTGTAAAATAAAAGTTGCTATAGCTAAACATATGTATTTTAAATGTTACTTGTTTGGGCTTCATTATTTAAAGGAAACAAAGGAAAGTGTAAGCAAACTTCTAGTCGGTTTGTCCCTTATACTTAATTTTGAGGCATGAGTCATACTCTTTCTCCATGCCTTACATCAGCATTTTTTATTAAGCCAGATCAAAGGCCATATAACTAACCTATTTGAACAATGTTTAGCATTGGATGCATCTTTAACAACTGGCAAATAAATAACTTGTCTGGATTTAACTGTTTACTGTTCAGAAACTTTTTAAACAAAGATTTTTTTTTCCTACTATGACCTTCCCTCATTTGTCCTTGAATTCATATAAACCTTAAATATCCATAATACTTCATCAAACAGCTCTACAGTTCAGCTAGCCTTTGCATGAAAAAGAAAATCTGTTTTGTTTTTGTTTTTGTTTTGAATAGTAATTTCTCCCTCCTTCATGGAGTTCTTCATTTTTTGAATCACTTATCTCTTTCCAGCTTCCCCAGTCCACACCTAAAATTATGGATCATTATCAAATGTCCGTGCTCCAAACTACTGCAGTGTCCTAGCATGCTCATCCTTTACACAAAAGTGACAGCACATCTTTGATCATCCTTGCTGCACTCATCTTAACATTTTCAGTTCCCTACATTTTTTATTTTTTTTAAATGGAAGCACAGGCACTGCATGTAACATTGCAAAATGCAAACAAATAATGAGTTTTTACTGGTAGCATATTAACGTTCTTTTTTTTTTCTCTACATTTTTCCCTAATCAGTTTTATCACTTCATTCGTGTATCTGACAGGTACCAAGAACTCTGCTGATATTTTCATGGACCTATTCATCATATCTACCATAACCCTTGCTGTTAACAGATTTATAAGAGATAGCTTTGTTTCTGCAAGGTAATTCAATAAACCATTATTTTATATCTAAAGTTAAAGCTTTTTCTTCCTATGCATATCACTTTATCTTTATCTGCATTTTATTTTATCTCTTATTTTTTTCCAATCTCATGAATGCCTTCTGCAATTTCTTACAACTTGGATGCAGTCTTTGTTACCACATCGTTCTTTTCCTCTTCCAGTCTATTTATCAACTTATTGAATGACATTAGTCCCTCATCTAGGTCCCTTATGAACTAAGCTTTTTATTTCTTTCCATTGCAGTGATGGAGAATTTATTCCTGCCCTCTGTTTTCTGTCATTTATTTATCCACAAATTCACGTGAGATTTTCCCTTATTGTGCTTTTTAATTAATAATTAATTAAAAGTTATGAAACGATTTAATTCAGCTGATTGAGAGAAATTGCCAAAACCATTTTCTTGGTTACTGCATACTTGCAGACTTGAACTGCATAAATGATGGTGTCTCCTATAATGGCAGGAATGAGAGAGGAAAAATAGTCTTCTCTATCCAAAATTCCAAGGTAAAAATATGTATTTTGTATATTTGAACTTAATTTGTTCATGTAATTTCATAGGCCAATCCCTTTATAAGTGATCACAAATTTCTAATCTACTTAAGAGATATGAAGCAATATTTCTTTTTCTTGTACTAGAATTTTCATTGTACGTTTAAAATGTCAGCCTGAAAAAAATATAAATAAAAATCTTATTACACTTTCAGCTTCATCAGAATTTATCAGGTGCTGAAAATCAGTTGTAAACAGAATCAGTCGGGTTTATTTTTTATTTTTAAATAATAGTTACATTTAAATATTTATAAAAATTTTTGAAATATTTATTTTAAAATCTTTGGGAAACATGTTGTACCTAAGAGTTTGATAAAGACACTTTTTTAACCTTTAGCAGGTAACTTTGATAAACATTATTGCATGATTAAGAAAAATAAATAGTTCTGACATGAATATCAACTGGTAACATTAAGTGATTTCTATGTCTTTTACACCATCTTCAAGCTTGCATAACAAAGAAATCAGAACGTTGGTTGTTTTTTCGAAATGTGAAATCATGCAGTGAAAAACAATATTCACAAGCAGAGACCTTGGAGGAGACCTGAGATTTTAAGCACTGACAGAAGTCTCTTAAAGAAAGCCTCTTCTTTGGCATAAAAGCCATTCAAAGGGTTGTGCTGTGCTATTCAAGCATGCAAAGAGCTGACTGTCATTAGGAACAACAACTTGGAGAAAGGATAGTGTGCAGAAATGCTGACAAAGGTTGTAAGAACTGAAGCAGCTGACATATATGTTGTGGACAAGTATCTGGTGTTAGTGTTGCATTTTATTAATGAATCTGAGTTATTTAATTACTTACATAAAGCAGCAATCTGGCACTATGTCAGACAAGATACCATTTAGGTACCTTTTATATAAGGTACACAAACCAGGGTATGTAACTTTCTTCTGCGTAAACAGCACTCCAGGACCACATCTAAGTAATGTTTCTGGCAAATATTAAATTTAAAGCTACACAGACATGTCATGGGGTTTGGATGCACTAGAATGTACAGTCACGTGATTAATATTTTCAATAGTGTGTGTACATAGGGTGAATGGTACTCCCTAGTGTTATCAGATACGCAAAGGAATTTTGTTGCTTGTGAAGCAAGATAACTCTGAATGTTGTATTCAGTGAAGGAAAGGTACAACGTTATTTTCTTCCTCAGTCAGAAAAGCCCTGAGTACTTTTTGATCTCTGAATTATATGGAAATACTGTTCTTATGATCTGTGATTCCAAAAGAAAACAGCACACTCTGCTTAAGCAAAAAGAGATGGGCAATGCTTGGGAATTCCCTATTTGACAGATCTGAGTACTTTGGAGATGCAGGAGTAGTCCAACAGCATGGGGCATGGAGACCAACCTTCAGTGATCATACAGATACAATTTCTCAAAAGATGCCTCAGAACAATTTCTAATAAAAGATGTCCAGCAACTTACCAAAAGGGTTAGTCATGAGGTAAATCAACATCCTGCTTCTTTCCAAGCTCTCCCAAGCATACTAGCAGTAAGACAAGCCTCAACAATTCTTCTAGCTCTTCCCAGCGGGCTATCAGTAAGACAAGTCCCAACAGTTCTTCTAGACTTCTTTCTTCCACAAAAATTGACATCTCCATTTGAAGACTATTATTAATATGCAGGTTCCAAAGTGCAATGAGTGAGTCACAAATAATTAACATGATCCTTTTGAATAGAAAAAAAAAGGACACTGCTGAGAAAGAAAAATATGTGCTAAAATCCCATGGGCAAAATAGCATGTGGTCAGTAGGAAGAAATAAATTTAAAAGGTACTTCATTATGTATAATTTGTAAGAATAAAAGGAATTAAGTAAGCTAATTTAATTTCAGTTATATTCTCACAATTTAGAAGAGTTTCTAATAACTCGAACTGTGCTGAAGATAACAATTTAAAGCACAGGATAGATTGATTAGCACTGGTAGAATTCATATGCTATGTATCTTTCTGATATTTACAAAGATGACAAATTTTTTATTAGATTTTGACAGCTGATTTTACAGCTCTTCATGCATTTAATGAACATGTTTGACACATTCCCAGTTAGATCTTTCACCTACATAAGTTGCTCACATTTATAAAACTGCAGTTGTTTTCTGAATACATGGTTAGTAAGATTTGTTTGTTTTTATTTTCTATCTATTAAACATATCAGAGCTTATAAAATTTAGAGATAGTTAGAGGGCATTGCTACTGTAATTGCCAGCTGGGAAGGAGATACATTGAAATTCATTTTTATTTTCAAGAAAGAGAAATTATTTTTAGGTACTGACACTTCAATATATGTCCATATAGCCAGTAATAATCAAGGCAGTTCTCAGCACAGAGTAGAAACTAATGAAGAGACTCAGAAATGAAGCAGTTGTACAAAAGGGAACTCAAGTAAAACATAAGCATTAAGAGGTCTGTAAAGTAAGAGGAGAAAAGTTGCAACAAATTTTATTGTTCAGTCATTACAAGAGGCAAAAAAAAAGAAGTTTTTAAATGTTTTATTGATAATAAAAATGGGGGTATTATTCTTGGAATTAAATATCTGGTTTAAAATAGTTCTCGTGAGCATCTGACTCAAAATGAAGAGGCAAATAGAAGAAAACAACTATTACTAGTTACATCAGATCTTCTGATATTCGATAAGCTAACAGAGTTCCTAATACCAGTGTTATTTTCCTTCAATCTTGTAAAAAAGTTATATTTGCCTTAGTTACGTACACACATTATATGAATATGTATATGTAGTTATATCAAGAGTGTATGCAAGAGAAATAATAAGGAAAAAAAAAATGGCAAAGGAAAAGAAAAAACATCTGGTCTTTTTCCACATCTAATTTCAAAGCTGATGGCATACATTACAGATACAATTTCTCAAAAGATGCCTCAGAACAATTTCTAATAAAAGATGTCCAGCAACTTACCAAAAAGCCACTATCAGATCACCCATAAACACAATAAATAAGAAAAAAGATTTATTATTAAAAACTACTTCTCTAGTCTGCCATTAGAAAGACCATAAGATATATAAGTTAGAATTTGAACCTATACAAATTCTCACTTGAATGTGTTCACACATGCAAATACACACACATACACAAATACATCAAGAAAAAAAATATAAAATTTCCTCAGTTGAAGAGAACAATTATTTCTAACTAGTTTTCTTACAAAACAATAATTGATGGAAGAAATAATAACAAAAACAAACAAAGAAACAACAAAAGACTGGAATGCAAATGAAAGTTTACAGAACAAAATCTCTACACTGGAGAGAAATAATGTGCCTTTCTGTAAATCCCAGAAGATTTCAGAAAACACCACTGCTTGATAAATAACCATCAGAAGTTATAAATTGGAAGTCACGAAACAAGTACTAAAAAATAAAACTACATGCATTACCCTGTAGGAGGATGGTCTGAGAAATCCTCTGAACTTGAAATTTAAAGGCGTATATCAGTATCTTCCATAGTCAGTTTTACTGTACTTCATTAACTGGAAATCTGTTTGCCACCTGTATGAAAAAAAAAAATATGTAATTTGTAATTCATTATAAAAAATACAAGCAACTATTGTTTGTAAAGAGATTTTTTTTTTAAATGAAGGACTTTTGCTATAGCATTATGCGTAATATCAACCTGTTTTAATACAATATCTGCCCATTTTATGCAGATGACTAAATACATAAATTTTACATATATGGGAGGAGAACCAAATAATTAAATGAAGTGTTTTCTACAGAATATTATGCTGGGACATTCTTATTAGTGTAGCACAGGAACATGAGCAAAACACCCCAACACCTTCCATTTGGCCTCTTTGATTGAAAGTTGCATGTGTATGTTCCTGTGCTCATATGTAAGTGTTACAAATATATGTATGAATGCACCTTTCCTTTACGTACCTTATAAAGCTCAAATTGTATTCTCTCTAGTTGCTGATCATCACTAATAGCAAAGCTAACAACAGCAGAGCCTTCTGCTAGTTATTAGAGTGACTCTTCTGATTTCAGCTGCCTTCATATTTTTTATATTAGTAAATATAAAAAGAAAAATAGCTTGTCTGACACATATATCTCTAGCTAAAGGTTAAATCTAGCTTTTTTGATGTAAATATAATAGCCTCAATTATGTTTTAAATCATTCTTGTTTTTTCAGAACTTTTTAATATAAAACACCAACTATAAAATGAAATGGTATATTTATTTATCAAACTTAGAATACTTTCTCTTTAGTTATTTTTATATGGGCCTAATTTATTCTTAATTATCTACTTTGAAAAACTCTGTAGAAATGATGAGAAAGACTTTTTCTTCTTTTAGTGTTTTCTAAATGAAATAAAAACAAACTCCTCAGGTAGATATTCAAAATTGTTGATTTGTTATTGGTGTTTTTAATGAATGATGTTACTTCCACTACCAGCTAAGATTTAAACATTTCACTCCTAGACATCTAAAGTTTATAATCACTACTCCAGAATATTTTTGTCACATACGGTTATCAATTTAAAATCCTTAAAAGGCATTGCATTTTGCACTGTACAACTATTCAAACAGTTTAAATGTGCCTCTCCGCTAAAGAAAACTTTATGCAAGATTGTAGTGAAACATAATGTGTACTGTTTATTTTTCGTATTATCGGAAGATCATTCATAGTGTGAATTAAAAAAGAACTTCAAGAAAAAGTTCATATTGAGAACAGTAGACATACTTTTCAACAACATGCTGCACTGACTTCTTACCATCTTAAAGTAATCTTCAGAAGACCATTACAGCATGTATCAGAATTAGAGCAAAGAAGCTTGAATTCAAATGTGTATATTATATTACAGTATGAATGTTTCATACTGTACTCACACTGTGATTTTGCAAAAGCTTGAGGCATTTAATACCAGCCTGAGTAATTCATTCTTACATGCAGTGGTTACTGATGAAATAAAATAAATCATAGGATTCTATCAATATCAATGGAATTATTTTGGAGAAATGAACACATTTTTCATTACAGTTTTTTTTTTTTTTTTTTTTTTTTAATCCGGCTGTTATAAAGTATGTTCTTTATATGAACAAAGTTCCAGAGAGAACTTCTAAGCTTATTCTGAAAATTCCTCCGAAATTTTCAGATATAAAAAATTACCACAAGATTTTATTTTCACTCACATGTATGAATAATAGCAAACTCATCACAGAGGGAGTAAATATTGGGAAGAGGCGTCCATAGTTAATTAAGTTTCACATTCCTTCCTGTCAGAGTTCAGCAGCTCAGCAGCTTTTGCAATAGGCATATGCTGGAACTATGCCACATCATAAACAAATACCACCTGTCTCTCTATTGTAGACAGTGAGACATTCATCAGGCTTGATAGATTGTAAATCTTCCGAATACAGTGAAAATATTGTCATCTGAGTTGAAAGCAAGTGCATAAAAGGAAGACTTTTCATGTTAAACTATCCTATCACATCATAATATCTATCTCTGTGCATCTAATTGATAGACAGTATTCTACAGGTTTTTATAGGATTCAAGTACTCTTGACACAATCAACTTTTTATTGAAATTGTAGTCTTCTCCTAGACTGGCTCTAGACTTCTCTGTGACATCACATATTACAAGCTAAAGATAATTTCTTGTTTGTTTTGTTTCTAATATAACAACATACATTTTCTTCAAGAAAGCTGTTCACAGTCTGCTCAAAAGTCACATTTCTTTCACAAAAGAAATACATGATGAAAGAGTGCTAATTTTGAATGTAAAGTGTAACTGTCTTTGGACAACACTATTTCTCCCTCCTAACAGACTACTAGTGATAGAGACCAGGGTGGAAAAGTCATCCAACTGGATCTTTGAAGAATGAATACAGTTCCCATTTCTGACCGAAGATGCCATTAAATAATCCAGGTTGAGTATTTGGATCTTTAAGAAGTTAGAGTAGTACTAACTTACTTACCAGAAAGTGTTTTTCTCTGACACTATATTATGTGACAGCTATCCTTTGCAGGCCTCTGCTCCATTGTCTTTCCAGTTAGGTCACCAGGGAAACAGAGAACACATACAAGCTTCAAGCAAAAGTTTAGCTGCTTAGAAATAAACCTTTTGCTACCTAAAGATCCAAGTATATTTACTTATGAGATTTCTTCTGTATCATAAAAAGAAACATAAACATAAACTATATAGACAAGAAGCTGTTTCAAGCTGAGCTTTCCTAATTCACTAACAGAAGGAACTGAAAACTCATTCCTTCTCAAATGTTATGGTAAGATACGATAATTTTTTTCTGACTCATAATATAATATGTTCTGTAGGCTTTAACAGACAAGAGAACATCATCTCAGCTAGTGGGCTTTGACTCATAATAGGGGTTTGCAGTTGTTCATCTGTACAAGAAGTACATGAAAATTGTTTCTCCATTTTCAAAATTTCAGAATAAAAATGCACACGTAATTTATTACCACAAACCACACGATATACTGAAGGTGGGAGGAAAAGGAGAGATGTGACTTCTGGCAGAACTTGCCAATATTATTCCAATTTAAGGCAATTAATCTTTGTCAACAATTAATGTGACAGACAAAATTGGCTTAAATGATTGATCTACTCTCACAGTGACATAAGAGCTGATGAACCTAGCCTTACAGGTTAGAAAGCCAAAATGAAAATGATGATGAATAGCAATGTATAAATACATAACAAGCCAAAGAAGGGGAAAAAAATCAATCTTAACAGCAAATTCTCCTGTTTTTAAGACCTGCAGTTTTGACAAGAACAAGTGAAGTGTGACATATAAGGTACAGTTAGAAAATAATTCCATCCTAGTCTCAGCACAGCAAACTACAGCTAACAGGAGTTACAAGGACTGTTGCATTAAAACCTGATTTTTCATCCCAGTGAAATATTTTATGCAATATTCTTTGCAGTCAGAATGCAGAATAACATGTGCCAGAACTACGGTGAAGATTGGAAAGTGAGTTTGGATAGGATGAATAAAGTCTTGTAAAACTTTTTTTTTTTTTTTTTTTTTTTTTTTTTTTTTTTTTAGCATTAATTATGTGCGTATTACACAAGATTTCTTCTGTTTAAACTGTGGAACCACTAAACTAGGTAGTCTCTGATTGCTCTCCATCTGTTACTGTGGTGAAACTGGAGTTTGCACACTCATTCGTTACAGGAGCAGCCATAGAAAGAAGTCCAGACCATGAGATTTGTGAGTAAATTAGGTTTTTATGCATACAGGAAGAAGTAAGAAATATACATCCAAGAGGTAACATTGTAAATCAACTTGCAAGGTCAAAGAATTGATGTTGCTTTGGATTTTTGAGATCAATACATTATTTTCCTGGTTGTGCAAACTCATGTGAGGAATTTTTTTTTAAATATAGTTTATATAAATATCTGTATTTACTAATGATGGTAAGAAAGAGCAATCTCCTCTGACCACTCCTCAGATTTGGGATTTTTCAGTTATGCAAAGATATTTTAACTCTCCTTCTCCTTTAGTGATTTTAATTTAATTTAATTATTTTGTTCCTTATGCTTATCAAAGGTAATTATTTAATATATGAGAAAAAAAGGATACTTCTGTGATGTGTAGAATTCATGGCAAATACACAGTGGCACTAGCATAAATTAGAAGCTTTGGACTACTCACTGTATTCAGAAATTTCATGACATGACATGGGAGAGCCACAGCACTGTTCTTTATGTGATGTCTGTGTAGAAGCAACAGTTATTATGTTAGAAGTTTTTATTGGTAATGTTATATGTTTTCTCAGTATTTTTATTCTTTCTATTAAAAAACACAGAGTTTAGATATCTCATATAATTGACTGTAATCTCCCATTTTTTTTTCTTTTTATGAGTGATTCAGTCAAAGAGGAACACTTTTTTAAAAGCTTGGTCTTGCAGAGTCTGATTCCTATTCCATTGCTACTGCATATAAATTTATTTTGCATAGGTCCTGTTTTTCAAGCAATAGAGTATTCAACACAGAGATCATTCCACTGCTGTACTGTGTTTACTTTTTTTAAGATCAGACGGAAGACCATCACAGTACTTCTTCAATTCATTGTTTCTAGATTTTTCCCCAAATATAAATTCTCTCTCAAACATAATAGTGAAATTATCTTGTCAAAAACTTCTTAGCTTCCTCCCTAACACAGTCTTTGTTTGTTTGTTTTTTTTTTCCCAATACAAATTATACAGATTTTCCCTTTTATTTATTTACTGTGAGCAGAATTGGAAACTCATTTTTTGTAGTGTTATATACATTCACATTTCATCATCAAGTAATCTCCATCCCAGATCAAGGATTTCCAGAGCCAGATTCCTATCATTTTTTCCCATCACAAGTATAATTAGCATTTTATCTCCTTAGTATATTGGCTATCTCTATAGGTATGCTGGATCTTTTCATTAAATATTCATTCACTAAAAGGAGAAAACAGGAGAAAAATTGAGATAATAATGTGTTGCAATTCCATCTTACATAAAGCTCGTCTTACAGGATTTCCCAGCAATGGTGATATTACAGGGATTAGATGCTTAAAGCATGCTGTAGAAGAGCGGAGTTACTCAGTAGCTGCTATAGTCAGAACAATTTCTGTGAGAGGGAGTCCTAAAAATGGTTTGTTAAGTGAGGTTACTGACCAGTACAGCTGAAACAGCTGTTAAGGGATTGCTCAGTTGAGAATGAAGAGGAAGAATACATGTCTAATTGCTCTTAAGTTATGAGTTGACAGCAACATTACATTGTTCTGATGCAGAAAAGGAGAAAAGTCTGACTAAAAAGTATTTTATTTACTTTAAGGAATGTGCATTTTAATTGCTCAGTCAAGTTAGTTATGGTCAAGGTTGACAAGATAATACACTTCATTAAAAGAACTGAAAAGAATGAATGAGAAGCAGCTGCAAATCATGGGGAAGAAGTCAATATACAGCTGGATTTCCAAATGGTCTCAATTGCTTAGTATGTATTTTGGATTCTTCCTCCCAAGATGACCTTAGACTGGGAGAGAAGAAGAAATTATTCTATTGTTTTTGCACTGAGTCTGCAAAAATTAATGGGAAAAATAAGCAAATGCAGAGCCTGCATTTAGCTCAGATCAACTTAGATCAGGAGATCAGGAAAACATTACAGAAAGGGTTGTTAAGCACTGGAATAGGATCCCCAGGAAGTGGTTGAGTCAGCATACCTGAATGTGTTTCAAAACTATCTGGCTGTGATGTTCAGGGACTTGATGGTCTTGAAGGTCTTTTCCAACCTGAGAAATTCTATGATTCTATAATCACTGTCTCCATTCAGTGCAAGCTCTTGTGCAGATCTTCTCCTCTGTAAACCTCAAGATAAGGAGAAATGACAGAGAACTGTTCTTGTTATTTACCTCTCTCAAGGAATCAGAACTGTAGATTTATCTTAGACAAGACAACTTCTTTCATCTCCAGGAAGAGAGCTCAAGCCAGAAGGTGATTACTGAGTTAAGTACTTTATTGCCTTTCTTAAAGAGAATATTTACCTTTACCCTCAGAATATTGCTTTCTTTTCTGAAATCAAGCCTTTTTACATATAAAAGGACTGTAATGGCAGGCTAGTGTACTCATGCTAGAAGACTTAGGAAGGCCATCTTCACCTGAATCAGAACAGAAATGATCTAATCATGTCCTTATCAGTCAGTTCGAAATATGTCAGTTTGTTCTACTGGTCTGCTGAACTTTGAACGCACTGCAAAATGGTTATTATATTTTTAATAAGACATATGACAGCGGTTAATTGCATCATTATACTTTGATCACAAAGTACAAGAGGACTTATATCATGAAGGGCTGTCAGAAGGAATGGAGTGAAATATGCTTTTTAAAAAAACTTATAATAACAGAGTTACTAAACTCAAGTACTGAACAGTCTCAGAATTATTTAAATGCTATAAAGCATAAATAATCTTTGGTTTTATTTCCCTTTATTGCTTTAAGACTTTTGTTGTAACCTTTTCATGCAGTAATACATGATCAAAATATTTTAGCATTCTGTTTGTTTGTTATCTTATGTGAACGTTGAATAAAATACAGACCAGTAGTTTGGACATTAGCCTAAATGATGTGAAAAACCCAGGTTCACACAATAGATTTTTTGCATGACTTTATGCTACTTAATCTTGTCATGGCTTCATTTCTTCACTTGCAAAATCAAAATTGAATGACTTACTGCCTCAAACATATGAAAGCCTGTAAAATGCTTCAATATTAAAATCACAATGGCTGATATTAAATAATCTAAAGATACGATAACAGATATAACTCCAGAAAATGGAGCTTTAAGAAAAACAACATATGTTTTGAGACTCATGATAACACCATGAAAAGTGGCAGCGTGACAATAATGACTATGTTTGCATGTCTTCGGGACAGACTCCCTGGAGAGAGCCCACACAATCTCTCCATGTGTCTTGCAAAAAGATCCAAGGAATGAAGAATTCCCAGACATTTAAGTGTATTTGTTTATGAAGAAAGAGAAAATGATTGTTTCAGTTTGAGGGATTTATGAAGAAATAATGCAGTACGCTACATGAAAAAGAAAATATCTGCAAACCACAGGGCTTTTTTCAGATGCTGATTTTGGAGTTCCTATGAAATGAGCAGTAAGAGTATCTGCTCGGATTGTTTGCTTATTTTTGCTCCCATAGAGATCAGAAATGAGAAAGGCTCAGTAATTGTTTGTTTGTTTGTTTTTAATCTGTTTCACTGTCCACTTAAGCAATGCTGTTAGCATTTTTTTCTTTTTCTTTTTTTCTCTTTTTCTATTTTTTTTCCTTTTCTTTTTTTTTTTTTTTTTTTCTCTTTCTCTTTCTCTTTCTTTTTCTTCTTCTTTTTCCTCTCTTCCAGATTCCAAATTCCAAATGGAACAATGGGTTTCTGAACTGGAAACAGCTCAAAAATTCATGAAATTCAGTCCCTTTTCTTTCTCATGCATAATTTCCCTTTGACTTCTTGTTGCCATGAGTACTCCTCTTGTTTGGTTCTGCGTGCATTCCAAGAATTCTCCCCAGATGTAAGTGCACAGGGGCTCAACAGGGACATGAACCTTCTTGTTCTTTCCCAGCATTTCCCTCACCTAGCCACAACAAGAAGGCACAAGGCTGTCTTCTTCCCAGTGCTCTCCCCACATCCTTTTTTTGTTTGTCAACACAAGATAAACTGCAAATAGCAGACCCACACACAAATACCAATTCCAGTAAGAAATGTTGAATAGTTGCATACAAAAATGCCTTTGTCCTGGAATCTCTGCTACCATGTAAGGGTCTGTTTCCATTCTCTCTAAAATGACCAACTTCATTTATCTCAAGGAAAACTTGAATAAGAAATATGAAGACAAATGTCAGGCATCTAGAATAATGCTTTTAATGTGAAACTATATATAAAGTTATTTTACACAGAATGGGGTAGGCAAGATAGGGACAAGATAAAAAGAGAAATAACCAACATTGTTCACTCTTCCTAGTAATTTAATAGCACCTGGAGTATCCGTACAGTTATTTTTTTTCCTTTTTTAGAAACTCTTTAACTCACTAGTTCAATTGAATGACAATACTGGAAAAGGAAGTTTCAGTTCAGAAAATTCAGTATGAATAACATACAAGTTGGAAAAAATATATTACTATGAATAAGCATAGTATTAACAAATTTTCAAATAGATGTTCATGATATCCTTGTTTAGGTAGGCTCTTCTGCTTTCTTTCATTCAGCAGAATATCTTGGTGAAGCCAAACAGAAAGAAAAGAAAGGGCTTCAGGTTCCTTCTCTGGATTTTTTTCTTCATACTGTATTGCTGTGACCCTTCAAAACCCAGTCCATGCATCCGTGATGTGTGTAATAACAGGCATTTTAAGAGGCTAAGATTGAGCAACGTTGCTCTGAATGTTTTTCATATTTCTTTCTCTACTACTCTCCAGGTGTTATTAACTACAGTTTCCGAGTAAGCCTAAAATGAATTAAATAATAATAATTAAAAAGAAACAACAAAAAAAAGGAAAGGAAAGGAAAGGAAAGGAAAGGAAAGGAAAGGAAAGGAAAGGAAAGGAAAGGAAAGGAAAGGAAAGGAAAGGAAAGGAAAGGAAAGGAAAGGAAAGGAAAGGAAAGGAAAGGAAAGGAAAGGAAAGGAAAGGAAAGGAAAGGAAAGGAAAGGAAAGGAAAGGAAAGGAAAGAAAAGGAAAGGAAAGAAAGGAAAAAAAAGAAAAGAAAAGAAAAGAAAAGAAAAGAAAAGAAAAGAAAAGAAAAGAAAAGAAAAGAAAAGAAAAGAAAAGAAAAGAAAAGAAAAGAAAAGAAAAGAAAAGAAAAGAAAAGAAAAGAAGGGAATTTGGAAAGCAAGTGTTTTGTCTTGCTTGCTTGTTAAGTTTCTAAGAGCTTTCTGAAATTTCATTCATATTCATTAAATGTCAAAAATATGGATAATTGTTTCAGCTAATAGTTTGTACATAGAAAAAGAAAATAAAGACTCCCACTGAAGCTTTGATCAGCCTAGTTACTAGGGTGAAAAATCAATGAATTGGATCTCAAAGCCACTTCTTGTTGAATATGGATGATATTGTTTAGCTAAAAGCTAAAAGGAAAATTGTATGAACTGAAAATCCTCTTGTGCCTCTAACTTTTAGTTACTCATTAATCTCTGAGGATCTGACAATGCAGTTTGAAGCTAATGTACATGCAAAGTAGTAGAGTAACTCTGTAGTCCACAGGTGTTATCTTTCCCTGGCATGGAAATTGTACATTTTTCCTGGATCCTTGAACAAAAAAAATAAAATGTCTTGAAGGTCATGAGTGAAAATAAGAGACATGGAAGTGCTGATGTACTTAATGTTACATGGGTGCTTAAACAATCTACTGAAATGATATTCAGTTCTTGAGCTCTTTCCTCCACCACTTACATTCAGCAGAAATCTAGTTATTTCATACCACTGAGATATTTCTCTCTCATACTCAAAAGCAGTGAAAATCTATAAATAAGTCTTGTAAACTGAAGATTATATAGAATAACTCTCCTGTTTATCAGATCCCAGTGGTAATTTCTCAGGACCGAGTTGTTCGGTTTTTCCCTTAGCAAAATTTCAGTTCACTGGCGAATAAAGAAAGTGCAACTATTCATTTTAAAATATAATGTAATTGTAGCACAGTTAATCACTTCTTAATGCAGTAATTCATAAATACTTTAGTTTAAAAGGAAATACTGTAAGGACAGAGATGATTTGTCCAAATGAAAGTCATTCTTTCGGATTGGAAAAAGATACTTGGTATTCAGAAGTTCTTCCAGGTGGAAGGATATGGTAAAAATATAGAAAGTTGTGGTTATCTCTAGGATGTGGTGAAATGACAGCACCAAACATCAAGCCTCATCAAAATGTTGTTGGAACTTCTTGTAATTACACCAATGGTCTTTAATAAGAATCTGGCATGCACAGTTGGCAGTTTTATGATTTTTTGTTATTGGTATTCCACATCATAACATCATGTAGTGCACTGGGAGTTAAAGAGTTATGTTCCTTGTCCAGGCACCTGTCCTGGAAGAGATGAACTACTAGATTCCCCAGACAACTGTGTACTGTACTGGTAACATTTCCTCTCAGGGGAACAGATTAAAGGCCTTGGTAGGTCCCCTTACGCCCATTTTCAATCATCTGGCCCATCTCTGTTACGGGTGCTGTCTCGTCACAGTATTAGAGTTTGGCCTTTGGCTTTCGGATACTCTCTCATTATATTTGATTTATTTGCTCCAATTCTAATTATATTGTATTATATTACAGTGCACTACTGTCAACGGTTTACGGGCTGGTTCGGCCCGGTTCCGTGACTAGAGGGGCGGAGGGATCCGCGGATCCGCGCCCCCGAAAAAAAAAAAAAAGAAAATAAGGGACCCCGAAATAATTGAAAACAGTGGCAACAATCTGAGGTAAAACAAAGTAATTTACTAAATATGGTATCAACAGAATTTTATAAGGAGAGAGAATGTGAAATTGATGGTGGATCGGCCTTACCACAACGCTGAGATGAGAAGCGCAGGCAGAGAAGCGCAGGCGAGAAGCGCAGGCAGAGAAGCGCAAGCGAAGCAGCGCAGGCAGAGAAGCGCAAGCGAAGCAGCGCAGGCAGAGAAGAAGAGCATCAGGTGACCTTGCCGGGAGTTATATCTCCTCGCTGACCGCAAAGCCCCCTGGGGAAACGTAGCTGCTCTTCTCCGCTGGACAGGCACCCGGAACTTGAGCATCAGCAGTCAAACCCCCAGTACATTGCATGATGTTATGATGTGGAATACCGATAATGAAAAATCATGAAACCATGACATTCCACCCCTTATTCCACATCACTACATCATGCTTAATATAGACAAACAAAATATAAACACACGCACTAGGAATTACTGACTGCACTCCCTCAACATCAAGTTCCCTTGCGGTACACATTGAACATCCCCGTTTTCCTGCATCACCCACCAAGTGGACCCAGGTCCCTGGGCAAAAACAGTTCCACGAAGAGGTTTGTCCTTCTCAGAGGCTGGAATAACCCAAACTGCCTTTCCCAACATATTCTTTACATGTACAACAGGGACTTTATCTCCCTCTACGGTATGTAGGGAGCTGGACTGGGTTGGACCACCACGATTGATAGATCCTCTGGTATTGACTAACCAGGTGGCTTCTGCCAAATGCTTCTCCCAGTGCTTAAATGTACCGCCTCCCATTGCTTTCAGCATAGTTTTTAACAACCCATTGTATCGTTCAATCTTACCTGAGGCCGGTGCATGGTAGGGAATATGGTAAATCCACTCAATACCATGACCTTTAGCCCAGGTACCTACAAGAGAATTTTTAAAATGAGTCCCATTATCTGACTCAATTCTTTCTGGGGTACCATGTCGCCACAGGACTTGTGTCTCAAGACCTAGTATGGTATTTCGGGCGGTAGCGTGGGGTACTGCATAGGTTTCAAGCCACCCAGTTGTTGCCTCCACCATGGTGAGCACATAACGCTTACCATTACGAGATCGTGGCAAGGTGATATAATCAACCTGCCATGCCTCCCCATATTTGTACTTTTGCCATCGCCCTTCCTCCCAGAGAGGTTTCATTCTCTTGGCTTGTTTAATTGTGGCACACGTGTCACAGTCGTGAATGATTTGCGCAATAGCATCCATAGTTAAATCCACCCCTCGGTCTCTAGCCCACTTATATGTCGCATCTCTCCCTTGATGGCCTGAGGTCTCATGGGCCCATCGGGCTAGAAATAATTCACCCTTGTTCTGCCAGTCCAGATCTATTTGGGCCACCTCAATTCTGGCAGCTCTGTCTACCTGATGGTTATTTTGCTGCTCTTCAGTAGCCCTATTCTTGGGCACATGGGCATCTACGTGACGCACCTTTATAACCATATTCTTTATTCGGGCAGCAATATCTTTCCACAGGTCAGCAGCCCAAATAGGTTTACCCTTTCTTTGCCAGTTGTTTTGCTCCCACTGCTGTAACCACCCCCATAGAGCATTTGCCACCATCCACGAGTCAGTGTAAACATAAAGCATTGGCCACCTCTCCCGTTCAGCAACATCCAAGGCCAGTTGGACAGCCTTTACCTCTGCAAATTGGCTCGATTCTCCTTTTCCTTCAGTGGCCTCTGCAACTTGTCGTGTGGGGCTCCACACAGCGGCTTTCCATCTGCGGTGTTTCCCCACAATACAACACGATCCATCTGTGAATAGGGCATATGTCTTCTCATTTTCGGGTAGTTCATTATATGGTGGGGCCTCTTTAGCACGTGATATCTCTTCTGCTGGCGGTGTTCCAAACTTTTTGCCTTCAGGCCAGTCCATGATCACCTCTAGGATTCCTGGACGGTTGAGATTCCCCATCCGCGCTCGCTGCGTAATCAGCGCAATCCACTTACTCCAAGTGGCATCAGTAGCATGATGGGTGGAGGGACCCTTTCCCTTGAACATCCAGTTCAGCACTGGCAGCCGAGGTGCCAGAAGGAGCTGTGTTTCTGTACCGATAACTTCGGAAGCAGCCCGAACCCCCTCATACGCGGCTAAGATCTCCTTCTCAGTTGGAGTGTAGCACTCTTCAGACCCTCTGTACGCCCGACTCCAGAATCCCAGGGGTCGGCCTCGGGTCTCTCCTGAGGCTCTTTGCCACAAACTCCAAGTGGGACCTTTCTCTCCAGCAGCAGTGTAGAGGATGTTCTTCGCATCCTGTTCCATCCGTACTGGCCCCAGGGCCACGGCACGGGCTATCTCTTGTTTAATCTGCTCAAAAGCCTGCTGCTGCTCAGGACCCCACATAAAATCATTCTTCTTCCGTGTCACCTGATAAAGGGGGCTTACAATGAGGCTGTAGTTTGGAACATGCATTCTCCAAAAACCCACTACACCCAGGAACGATTGTGTCTCTTTCTTATTAGTGGGTGGAGACATGGCACTGATTTTGTTGATCACATCTGTTGGGATGTGACGACGGCCATCTTGCCACTTTATACCTAGGAACTGAATTTCCTGGGCAGGCCCTTTCACTTTGCTTCGCTTAATAGCGAAACCAGCACGCAGAAGGATCTGGATTATTTGCTCTCCTTTCTCAAAAACTTCCTTTGCTGTGTTGCCCCACACGATGATGTCATCAATATACTGTAAGTGCTCAGGAGCACCTCCCTGTTCCAGTGCAGCTTGGATCAACCCATGGCAAATGGTTGGGCTATGTTTCCACCCCTGGGGCAAACGATTCCAGGTATACTGAATGCCCCTCCAGGTGAAAGCAAACTGTGGCCTAGATTCTTTGGTCAAAGGAATGGAGAAAAAGGCGTTAGCAATATCAATGGTGGCGTACCATTTGGCTGCCTTTGACTCCAATTCATATTGGAGTTCTAACATATCTGGCACAGCAGCACTCAATGGGGGTGTGACTTCATTCAGGCCACGGTAGTCCACCGTCAGCCTCCATTCTCCACTGGCTTTACGCACTGGCCATATGGGGCTGTTAAAAGGTGAGTGAGTCTTGCTAATCACTCCCTGATTCTCTAGTTGGTGAATCAGCTTCTGAATGGGGAGCAAGGAATCCCTGTTGGTGCGGTACTGCCGTCTGTGCACCGTTTTTGTAGCAATCGGTACTTGTTGCTCTTTCACTCGTAGCAACCCCACGGCAGATGGATCTTCTGACAGGCCAGGCAAAATAGACAACTGCTTAACACCTTCTGTGTCTACAGCAGCTATTCCAAAGGCCCATCGATACCCTTTGGGATCCTTAAAATATCCCCTTCTGAGGTAATCAATACCAAGTATGCATGGAGCCCCTGGGCCAGTCACAATAGGGTGTTTTTGCCAGTCTTTACCAGTGAGGCTGATTTCGGCCTCCAACATAGTCAGCTCTTGGGAACCTCCAGTCACCCCATGAATATAAATTGATTTTGTCCCTTGGTGACTCGAGGGCATTAGAGTGCACTGTGCACCAGTATCCACCAGGGCCTTATATTTTCGTGATTCTGATGTGCCAGGCCATCTAATCCACACAGTCCAATAAACTCTATTATCCCTTTCCCCCCCCTGGCTGGGGGCAGGGCCCCTCTATTTGTTACCTTCACTGTCTGCAGCAACTGGAGCAATCACCTTTTTAGAGAAGTTCACCTTGGTGGTTGATTTGTCTTGTAACTCTCTTACCCGTGCTTGAAGTACAGGAGTAGGTTGTTTATGCCACTCCTTCATATCTTCTCCATGGTCACGTAGGTAATGCCACAAGGCAAAACGTGATGTGGTCTTACTGTTGTCACTTGCTCGAGCAGGAGAACGTCTTCTTTTGATAGCTGAGACATTAGATGCCACCGGCTGGGAGGAAATCAAGTTGATCAGCCCCTCCAATAGGCTGTTTTGGGGATTCTGGTCCCCATTTGATGTATCCGTTACCTCTATGGATTTATCAGCTTCAGGCACGGTTGATAGTTTGTCTATTATATCTTCTTGTTTGGTTTCCATTCTGTCCAGCTTTTCAGCTACCTTTGTAATGGCTGAAACACAAGCTCGCAGAGGGCTTAAATGTAACTCAAAGTCTTGAAGTTTATTAACCAATTCACTTATAAGGGGTCTTCTTTCCCCTCTGCCATACATTGCTGCAAATGTGCTGGCGTACCTTTCTGGTGCGGTCTTTGTGAATGTACGCCACATGTTTGGTGTACACCTGACTCTCTCAGCACCAAACATCAAGCCTCATCAAAATGTTGTTGGAACTTCTTGTAATTACACCCATGGTCTTTAATAAGAATCTGGCATGCACAGTTGGCAGTTTTATGATTTTTTGTTATTGGTATTCCACATCATAACATCATGTAGTGCACTGGGAGTTAAAGAGTTATGTTCCTTGTCCAGGCACCTGTCCTGGAAGAGATGAACTACTAGATTCCCCAGACAACTGTGTACTGTACTGGTAACATTTCCTCTCAGGGGAACAGATTAAAGGCCTTGGTAGGTCCCCTTACGCCCATTTTCAATCATCTGGCCCATCTCTGTTACGGGTGCTGTCTCGTCACAGTATTAGAGTTTGGCCTTTGGCTTTCGGATACTCTCTCATTATATTTGATTTATTTGCTCCAATTCTAATTATATTGTATTATATTACAGTGCACTACTGTCAACGGTTTACGGGCTGGTTCGGCCCGGTTCCGTGACTAGAGGGGCGGAGGGATCCGCGGATCCGCGCCCCCGAAAAAAAAAAAAAAGAAAATAAGGGACCCCGAAATAATTGAAAACAGTGGCAACAATCTGAGGTAAAACAAAGTAATTTACTAAATATGGTATCAACAGAATTTTATAAGGAGAGAGAATGTGAAATTGATGGTGGATCGGCCTTACCACAACGCTGAGATGAGAAGCGCAGGCAGAGAAGCGCAGGCGAGAAGCGCGGGCAGAGAAGCGCAAGCGAAGCAGCGCAGGCAGAGAAGCGCAAGCGAAGCAGCGCAGGCAGAGAAGAAGAGCATCAGGTGACCTTGCCGGGAGTTATATCTCCTCGCTGACCGCAAAGCCCCCTGGGGAAACGTAGCTGCTCTTCTCCGCTGGGCAGGCACCCGGAACTTGAGCATCAGCAGTCAAACCCCCAGTACATTGCATGATGTTATGATGTGGAATACCGATAATGAAAAATCATGAAACCATGACATTCCACCCCTTATTCCACATCACTACATCATGCTTAATATAGACAAACAAAATATAAACACACGCACTAGGAATTACTGACTGCACTCCCTCAACATCAAGTTCCCTTGCGGTAAACATTGAACATCCCCGTTTTCCTGCATCACCCACCAAGTGGACCCAGGTCCCCGGGCAAAAACAGTTCCACGAAGAGGTTTGTCCTTCTCAGAGGCTGGAATAACCCAAACTGCCTTTCCCAACATATTCTTTACATGTACAACAGGGACTTTATCTCCCTCTACGGTATGTAGGGAGCTGGACTGGGTTGGACCACCACGATTGATAGATCCTCTGGTATTGACTAACCAGGTGGCTTCTGCCAAATGCTTTTCCCAGTGCTTAAATGTACCGCCTCCCATTGCTTTCAGCATAGTTTTTAACAACCCATTGTATCGTTCAATCTTACCTGAGGCCGGTGCATGGTAGGGAATATGGTAAATCCACTCAATACCATGACCTTTAGCCCAGGTACCTACAAGAGAATTTTTAAAATGAGTCCCATTATCTGACTCAATTCTTTCTGGGGTACCATGTCGCCACAGGACTTGTGTCTCAAGACCTAGTATGGTATTTCGGGCGGTAGCGTGGGGTACTGCATAAGTTTCAAGCCACCCAGTTGTTGCCTCCACCATGGTGAGCACATAACGCTTACCATTACGAGATCGTGGCAAGGTGATATAATCAACCTGCCATGCCTCCCCATATTTGTACTTTTGCCATCGCCCTTCCTCCCAGAGAGGTTTCATTCTCTTGGCTTGTTTAATTGTGGCACACGTGTCACAGTCGTGAATGATTTGCGCAATAGCATCCATAGTTAAATCCACCCCTCGGTCTCTAGCCCACTTATATGTCGCATCTCTCCCTTGATGGCCTGAGGTCTCATGGGCCCATCGGGCTAGAAATAATTCACCCTTGTTCTGCCAGTCCAGATCTATTTGGGCCACCTCAATTCTGGCAGCTCTGTCTACCTGATGGTTATTTTGCTGCTCTTCAGTAGCCCTATTCTTGGGCACATGGGCATCTACGTGACGCACCTTTATAACCATATTCTTTATTCGGGCAGCAATATCTTTCCACAGGTCAGCAGCCCAAATAGGTTTACCCTTTCTTTGCCAGTTGTTTTGCTCCCACTGCTGTAACCACCCCCATAGAGCATTTGCCACCATCCACGAGTCAGTGTAAACATAAAGCATTGGCCACCTCTCCCGTTCAGCAACATCCAAGGCCAGTTGGACAGCCTTTACCTCTGCAAATTGGCTCGATTCTCCTTTTCCTTCAGTGGCCTCTGCAACTTGTCGTGTGGGGCTCCACACAGCGGCTTTCCATCTGCGGTGTTTCCCCACAATACAACACGATCCATCTGTGAATAGGGCATATGTCTTCTCATTTTCGGGTAGTTCATTATATGGTGGGGCCTCTTTAGCACGTGATATCTCTTCTGCTGGCGGTGTTCCAAACTTTTTGCCTTCAGGCCAGTCCATGATCACCTCTAGGATTCCTGGACGGTTGAGATTCCCCATCCGCGCTCGCTGCGTAATCAGCGCAATCCACTTACTCCAAGTGGCATCAGTAGCATGATGGGTGGAGGGACCCTTTCCCTTGAACATCCAGTTCAGCACTGGCAGTCGAGGTGCCAGAAGGAGCTGTGTTTCTGTACCGATTACTTCGGAAGCAGCCCGAACCCCCTCATACGCGGCTAAGATCTCCTTCTCAGTTGGAGTGTAGCACTCTTCAGACCCTCTGTACGCCCGACTCCAGAATCCCAGGGGTCGGCCTCGGGTCTCTCCTGAGGCTCTTTGCCACAAACTCCAAGTGGGACCTTTCTCTCCAGCAGCAGTGTAGAGGATGTTCTTCGCATCCTGTTCCATCCGTACTGGCCCCAGGGCCACGGCACGGGCTATCTCTTGTTTAATCTGCTCAAAAGCCTGCTGCTGCTCAGGACCCCACATAAAATCATTCTTCTTCCGTGTCACCTGATAAAGGGGGCTTACAATGAGGCTGTAGTTTGGAACATGCATTCTCCAAAAACCCACTACACCCAGGAACGATTGTGTCTCTTTCTTATTAGTGGGTGGAGACATGGCACTGATTTTGTTGATCACATCTGTTGGGATGTGACGACGGCCATCTTGCCACTTTATACCTAGGAACTGAATTTCCTGGGCAGGCCCTTTCACTTTGCTTCGCTTAATAGCGAAACCAGCACGCAGAAGGATCTGGATTATTTGCTCTCCTTTCTCAAAAACTTCCTTTGCTGTGTTGCCCCACACGATGATGTCATCAATATACTGTAAGTGCTCAGGAGCACCTCCCTGTTCCAGTGCAGCTTGGATCAACCCATGGCAAATGGTTGGGCTATGTTTCCACCCCTGGGGCAAACGATTCCAGGTATACTGAATGCCCCTCCAGGTGAAAGCAAACTGTGGCCTAGATTCTTTGGTCAAAGGAATGGAGAAAAAGGCGTTAGCAATATCAATGGTGGCGTACCATTTGGCTGCCTTTGACTCCAATTCATATTGGAGTTCTAACATATCTGGCACAGCAGCACTCAATGGGGGTGTGACTTCATTCAGGCCACGGTAGTCCACCGTCAGCCTCCATTCTCCACTGGCTTTACGCACTGGCCATATGGGGCTGTTAAAAGGTGAGTGAGTCTTGCTAATCACTCCCTGATTCTCTAGTTGGTGAATCAGCTTCTGAATGGGGAGCAAGGAATCCCTGTTGGTGCGGTACTGCCGTCTGTGCACCGTTTTTGTAGCAATCGGTACTTGTTGCTCTTTCACTCGTAGCAACCCCACGGCAGATGGATCTTCTGACAGGCCAGGCAAAATAGACAACTGCTTAACACCTTCTGTGTCTACAGCAGCTATTCCAAAGGCCCATCGATACCCTTTGGGATCCTTAAAATATCCCCTTCTGAGGTAATCAATACCAAGTATGCATGGAGCCCCTGGGCCAGTCACAATAGGGTGTTTTTGCCAGTCTTTACCAGTGAGGCTGATTTCGGCCTCCAACATAGTCAGCTCTTGGGAACCTCCAGTCACCCCATGAATATAAATTGATTTTGTCCCTTGGTGACTCGAGGGCATTAGAGTGCACTGTGCACCAGTATCCACCAGGGCCTTATATTTTCGTGATTCTGATGTGCCAGGCCATCTAATCCACACAGTCCAATAAACTCTATTATCCCTTTCCCCCCCCTGGCTGGGGGCAGGGCCCCTCTATTTGTTACCTTCACTGTCTGCAGCAACTGGAGCAATCACCTTTTTAGAGAAGTTCACCTTGGTGGTTGATTTGTCTTGTAACTCTCTTACCCGTGCTTGAAGTACAGGAGTAGGTTGTTTATGCCACTCCTTCATATCTTCTCCATGGTCACGTAGGTAATGCCACAAGGCAAAACGTGATGTGGTCTTACTGTTGTCACTTGCTCGAGCAGGAGAACGTCTTCTTTTGATAGCTGAGACATTAGATGCCACCGGCTGGGAGGAAATCAAGTTGATCAGCCCCTCCAATAGGCTGTTTTGGGGATTCTGGTCCCCATTTGATGTATCCGTTACCTCTATGGATTTATCAGCTTCAGGCACGGTTGATAGTTTGTCTATTATATCTTCTTGTTTGGTTTCCATTCTGTCCAGCTTTTCAGCTACCTTTGTAATGGCTGAAACACAAGCTCGCAGAGGGCTTAAATGTAACTCAAAGTCTTGAAGTTTATTAACCAATTCACTTATAAGGGGTCTTCTTTCCCCTCTGCCATACATTGCTGCAAATGTGCTGGCGTACCTTTCTGGTGCGGTCTTTGTGAATGTACGCCACATGTTTGGTGTACACCTGACTCTCTCGGGATCATGCTCTTGGTCTGGCTCGTCAGGAATGAAATCGGGGCTATGTAGCATTTCCACCACAGCATATTCTCTTAAATAACAGATGCCTTCTTCCATATCAGCCCATTTCTTTTTCTCAGGCATCAGATCATCTTTGAAGGGGTATCTTTCTTTTACAGCTAACAACATCCGCTTCCAGAGGGTAAAGGCCTGGTTCTGGCATGTACTAATACCTCTGTCAATGGCTGAGTCCCTAGCAACGCCACCCAGTTGGCGAGCTTCTCTACTATCCAGCCACACACTGTTGGCCCCATTGTCCCAACATCGAAGTAACCAAGTGGCAATAGGCTCATTTGGGTGACGTGAAAAGTCTTTTCTCAGACTTCGAATTTCATTCATTTTCAGAGATCGATCAACAATGGTAACGATATCTTGCTCACCTCTTACTCTTTCGGGACTTCTTGTTGCCCTCATTGGCGCCGGTGACCGTGGTCTTACTGAGGGCCCCTCCCCTGGACTTAGGGGTGCTTCTTGTGGATCTTGGAGCCACTCCTCTGGACCTCTCTCCTCTTCTTTCTTCTCTTCTAACTGAGTCGAGATTCGTTTCATTTTCCGTCCTCTTACAGGGGCAAGTGACATCAATTGTGGTGCTTCCTGTAGTTGATCAGGTTGGTCAGTTCCAATGCTCTCATCCTCCAGTTCAGCTCGGAGCCTGTCTCGTTCGATTATGAGAGTATCTAGCTCAGATTGGAGGGTGTCTTGTTGAGATTGAAGACTGTTGAGTTTGGATTGCAGGGAGTCTCTCTCAATTCGGAGGGCATCTCTCTCATATTGGAGGCTGTTTCTCTCGACCAGGAGACTCTCTCGCTCATTTTGCACTGTTTCCCTGAGACTCTCCTTTTCAATTTCACAAACTCTCTCCCTCTCCAGGATAGTATTGAATAAGGCCCGGTAAGCATTAGCCAGGCCCCAAACAATTTGGGCCTCCTCAGATCTTCCTGAGCCACGACATTCCTGTCTCAAATATCTGTTTAAATTTTCAGGGTCTTTCAGGTGTTCTGGAGTAAAGTTCCATGACACCGAAGATTTCCATCTCTCTAAAGTCTCACCCAGGCCTCTCCACATTCCCTGCCACTCAGTATTTACTGGTTTTGGGGCAGACTTCCTCAAAATATAATAAATACTAATAATAAGTGAAATGGTGAGCAGTACATTCACGGAGATTAATAACGTGATCAGGTGAGCATTGAAAATCCACATAAAGAATTCAAAGGAGAGGCTGGAAACCTGCTTAAAAATCCCCAACCCTGTAAAATTAGCAGCTCCCTCTGGAATGGTATGCCACATAATATGCAGATGCCACATAGTTATTTCCATCCATGTTTTCAATTGGCTATATATACCTATTGCTCCATAGAGCAAAGTGGTGAACTTAATTAAGGCCCAGTATGTTTTTAGCATTAAGAAAGAAGAGACAGTGGCATGCAGCCCCTTAAAAGGCAGTTTCAGTAGAGAAAGCATTTTTTTCTCTTTTTTTTTTTCTTTTACAGAAACAAGATAGCAAGGCTCAAAGTTTACAAATATCCTAGAGTATTGGCCGTCCGCCTGGACTTTTCAAGGTCACGCTTTCAGACAGTACTGGTGAAACAGATAAACTTTCCCAATGAAGCTGTCTGAGAGCGGAGAGAGAGATTTGTTCAAAAAGCTAAAAAGCAACTGTTGCCCGCATTCTCCACCAAGAATGTCAACGGTTTACGGGCTGGTTCGGCCCGGTTCCGTGACTAGAGGGGCGGAGGGATCCGCGGATCCGCGCCCCCGAAAAAAAAAAAAAAAGAAAATAAGGGACCCCGAAATAATTGAAAACAGTGGCAACAATCTGAGGTAAAACAAAGTAATTTACTAAATATGGTATCAACAGAATTTTATAAGGAGAGAGAATGTGAAATTGATGGTGGATCGGCCTTACCACAACGCTGAGATGAGAAGCGCAGGCAGAGAAGCGCAGGCGAGAAGCGCAGGCAGAGAAGCGCAAGCGAAGCAGCGCAGGCAGAGAAGCGCAAGCGAAGCAGCGCAGGCAGAGAAGAAGAGCATCAGGTGACCTTGCCGGGAGTTATATCTCCTCGCTGACCGCAAAGCCCCCTGGGGAAACGTAGCTGCTCTTCTCCGCTGGACAGGCACCCGGAACTTGAGCATCAGCAGTCAAACCCCCAGTACATTGCATGATGTTATGATGTGGAATACCGATAATGAAAAATCATGAAACCATGACAACTACCTTGCACTCTGATATCTTATGTAATAATTAGTTTGTTTCTCCTCAAATCACTGCCGCTGTTATTTTTTTGGAGGGCCCATCTCTCCACCCTTTTTCCTTTTATTACCTGTTTCCATTTTCAGGGGTGCTGATCCGTGGGTCCCTCTGCCTCTCTAGCCAGAGAACTGGGCTGAACCAGGCCACAAACTGCTGAAAACAGTTTAATCATAAATCTTTGCCAGCTATATACTGCTATAGATGCAGCTGTATGACATCAAGACAAAGGCCTGATTCCCATTAACTGCAATTTTTTTGGCAATTTTTCACTTGGGACATGTGTCGCTATGATGCATATTGTATACTCTAACTTAGTAACAGCAATAGTCATTAAAAAAGCAAAGTAAAAAAGCAAGTTAGAAAAATCTAGACTCCAAACCATGCTGTAGATTTATAAATAGCTTCAAATCTTATGGTTTATCAACTAAATAGGAGAACTGAAAAGAAACACATAAAAGAGTAAAGAATAATGAGGGGAGATCAGAGGAATCTTTTTTTATAAAAGGACATTTTTTCAATAACATAATTGATTAGAAAACTGTGAAAGGAAAAGTTTGAACCGTACTTCATCCTTCTTAATATTGTTGGAATTAACATTGAACAATAAGCTCCTATTGTACTGACTTGTGATAATTTGTTTCTTCAAAATTTCAGTTTCATCAATGTTAGTGATTGAATATAAGAGCCTGGATTAATTGGAGATAATCTTATGTAGATGGAGAGAACAAAACTCCAAATATTAGGTTTCTTTTGCATTTGGAAGGTAAGTTGATACCTACTTACCTACTTACCTTTGTCTAAAGGATATACTTCTGACTCACAACTCCCACACTGCAAAAGAATACCATTTCTGTTCATCTTTCCCAACAGACTTTATCATCCAAAGAAGTAGTCTAGGGAAAAAAAATAAAAATATAAATAAAATAAAAAAAATCAATACTCTTGTACAAAACAGTTGATGAAGTGTCCAAAGACATCAATTTATTGTGAACAAGTACTGCTGCAAAGTCCAAAACTCAGAAGATCTGAGGCCAAAGATGTCCAAAGTGATAGCTGTGTTGGTTTTTTTTGTTTGTTTGTTTGTTTGTTTTTTGTGGAGATGGCATGCTTCATGACTTTGCTATATTGTGTCATTTGAAACACTAACCTCATTCAGAACTGCCAGTATGTGAACTTGCTCTTCTCACAGGTTGACATTTTAATTTCTAGGTATTATATAAGTGGTAATAGCAATGGCTAGTTACTACTTTTACGCTAGAGCCTACGTGATGTTCTAGTTTGCTGTAAGAACCACTGTCTAAATAGGATTACTGCAAAAAAATTACATCCTATCAAATACAGATGGAAAAATAGATATGTGCATTGTTCTGGCACTTTGTCTGTAACTAACTAATGCAGGAAGAGGGGAGGATTCTCACCTGTCCAATAGGGTCACATCAGAAGGGTTATTTTCCAAGACAATCTATCTCTTTACAAAAAATAAATCTTCACATCAAATAAAGGAATATAACCAGAGAAAATTCTTTCTGAATAAATAAATAATAAATAAGTAAATAAGTGATTCATAATACTTATTTTTCTAGGAATGGGCTGAACTGGTCAATGTCCATAGAAAGGACTTCAAAGATGAAACTAGGTAACCACTTATTATAATCTAATTCTGAATTGCCATCTTCACTGGAGATGAAAACTGCACAAAGATTTGATGTTTTGCAGAATTAACAGTTCACAAGCTGTGGTAAATCTGAATTGTTGTTGCTTATATATTCCTAAGACAAGAACTTATACCTGTCTTAATTTGGGAGTACTTAGTCTTTGAGAACTGCCATATGTCAGACCTGCTGTATTAATGCAGTATATAAAATATCTGCTTGAGCATTTAGGAGTTTGTCAACTGCGGAGACAGTCTCACCAGATCTAGCTCACAGAACCAGGGCTTCTGATTACTCTGCAGGAAATGGTGATCTGTAGGCCATATGAAGCAATTCTTGGTCCTTGCCAAGTATGGGCATTTTACAAATGTTCATGACGCTAATATACAGTTTTGAAAAAGAGGAATAGAGATTCAAGTAAACAGAATGGTAACCACAGCAGATCCATCATACGAGCCATACTGTATCCCTAGATGAGAGAGTTGCTTTACCTTGTAGCATCTCCTGGAGATAATTCCTTGGGATATTCCTGAGGATGAAATGGATCTGAGAAGACCTACAAAGTACATTTCTGTTCTGTACTTCTGCCAAGATGGTGTATGTCGAGGGCCATATGAAGATATGCTAATTCAGTTTTATCTGTAATGAAGTAATGTTTTGTTAACTATTAAAAGCAGCTGTGTCAGTTGCAAAACAGTCACTTAAAGAGAAAAGAAATAATTTGATGGGGAGCTTTCATGCCCAGCCTGAAATTAATGAGTTTTAGTTTGAATACTGCTTTTTGTACAAAGAATTTACAATAGAGTAAAATTAGAAAATGTCATGTACTAAAAAGGAAGAAATAAAATTTCTCATTTCTTAAATTGTAAAGTATGATCAGAGTAATGGAAGGTATCATTTTTATCTGACATTGGTATTCTGATTTTATCAATCAATTATCAAAGGTCAAAAGAGATAAAAATACAAGTAATATTTTGTGTGAAAAATGAGTAGATAGAAGTTTTCTGTTGTTGTCTGTACTTGTAAATTTATCCTGAAAATATTTTTTGTCTATACTTTCTCTAAATAATAAGAAGTATAACTTCTCCTATATTTATATTTTCAATAAGAAATTCTTTGTGAGCTACTTCCCCAGCACTGTAATCATTAATATAGATGAAGATCTTCACAACTGTCAGCAGTCCTACTGAAATCCACAGCATTATTAATGCTCAGTTTTATTTAAGGCAATCTAACTGCAGTTTAAAAAACTCCCTTCTCATTTTCTTTGGTGAGCATACCACGCTATCAAGTTTTTGAACATGAAAATAATTCTCTTACGAATGAAGCTTTAATAAAATTCTTCATCATACCAGTTAGAATTTTTCAGGAAATTAGGATTAATGCTCTGACCTTTACAGTCCTTCTACTGAGATTTTTAAGAGTCATTTGGCAAATTGGTCATTCCTGGCCTAAGGAATTGATGTTGTGTGGGAGGGGTTAGGTACTAAGAAGTTTGTAGCCCCATGTTATAGACTGCTTAATGCAGATACTGACAAAACTGTGATGGGAAATCATGTGATGAAGTAAGAAAGTGTTTTCAATGTCATAATAATCTCATGTATATGATAATTTCTTTATTTTCTAAAAGGCATGGTGAAAAAAATATGAATATTTGCTTTACATACAAAGACGTATTCCGTAAGTAGCAGTAAATTATACACAGACATACAGCTCTCCATGATGGCAAAGTATATGACAATATTCTAAGTTGTTTCTAAGTGAGGGACAGATTCCTCTGGTGATATAAATCAGTGCAACTCCACTGGTTTCCTGGACCACACTGATTTAAGCTACACTGAAAATTTACCTTTCTGACAGTTTCTTTGGAGTTATTCCTGGCACAGAAATGAGTCTTTGAAGTTCAAATGAAGATACATACTGTACTCTGCTCTTATGTCAAAAGCTACCTCAATATGAGATTATTATGAATAAAGTGACATCTGATATGCAATAATATTTTCTGTTTATGATACCACACCCCATTTATTCAGACAGAGGTGTATGTTATTTTCTGAGAGTTTATTCTCTCAGATCATTAGCTAGTTATCCAGTTATCTCTTATTAGCTAGTTTTTCAGTTCTAAATTTAGAGTGACTAACATCCAATTTATTACGCTATGAAATGTACAGATACCTCAAAGATTTTTGACTGCTATAAAATGTGATGTTATTATCCACCTGAGCAACACCCAAACTCTGCATTTTATTTTCTAAGGTCACAATTATTTCCTTTACTTTCACAACTTATTATTTAGTCTTCCATACTCAATCAGTTATTATATGTGCCAGCCTTTTATCTACTTTAGATGAGTGTTTTCTGAGCCTTTTCATTTATTGATTAAAAAAAAAAAAAAAAAGATGAAAGATGAAAGAGTTACTCATAGATGCAAAGATTGCCATGTAACACCTATGAATTTGCTTTTCTATGGCCATCTTTCCTAAATCTTTTAAAATTATCATCCAAAAGTGTTCAGACTATAGATTAGAATTCATACCTCTGCTTATCTTAGTCTTAGCACTACATAATCTTTCAAGTATAAACCCTGAAAACCAGGGTTTTTGTGACCATTCAACTTATCCTAAATGTCTCTTTTTACAAACAGATGTAATACCAGGTGTTGTTGTGCTTTGCAAAGCTCTTATAATAGTTGTGAGCATCCTTCATCACTTTATGCACCTTTCAAAAAATTGAGAGGTAAGGCAGTATTGTTTAACTACCTGCTGTCAAGGCTTTAGCCATCAAATCAATTCTTTCCTTACAGAACACTAACATAGTCAGTCTTTTGAAAGGTAATATGAATAGAATGCTCTTGCAATTTATACTGTGGTGGCTGAGGGGAAAACAGAAAGATCTCTGTGGAGTAAGATAGTCTCATAGCACGTATCTGTATAAATTTCAAAGAATATCAAGAAAATTCTCTTGGAAGATTCATAGGTGTAAAAATGGCAGGCTAAAGTTTAGGCTCAGGGACTATAAGCTAAGATCCAGAATGTATTAGAATAATGTCGCAGTGGGACTATGGATGCTTCCTGTCTTCCTGTCTTTTTTCACAAGAAAGAGATTTTTCTCTACCAGCTTCTGTTGCACAATAGCATGGTGCCCAGAACAAAAAGGACCCACGGGAACCATAATCAGACCCATTGAGGATAATGGAAGGATATACAAGTTTTTTTGTTTGTTTGTTTGTTTTAAGTTTTTTTTTTTTTTTCCCCTAAAAGAGAAAAAATTTTGTTGAAGGCAGACAGTCAACAGGACTATAAAGAAACTACTGCCAAACATAGCTTCATCTTAAGTTTACCCTCTGTTTCTGTGTTTGTTTTCTTGAACTGAATTCATGATCTTTTGCAAAAAATATAGAAAAATAGAAAATCTCTTTTAAAAAGTAGGACAGAACAGCACATCTTCTACTGTAACAGAGTTCTTAGTATCTTTGGGAAGAGATGTGATGAATCTCTTCAGCTTGTTATCCACAGAGAATAGTATGTGTACTTAGTTATTTCATGTACCTAAAGCAATATTTTCCTCTTTTCATTGTACTTATCTTCTTGTACAAAAGGTAGACAGTGCATATTATCCCCATCTCTGTATAATTTATTTCTCTTTCCAGAATTGAAAAAGCCATTTCTTGATTAATTCTGTATTAAATTGTCTTTTAAAAAGTTGTAGTTTTGTCAATACCCAATGTCAAAGCCACATAATCTCTCCTTTCTAGGAATCCAGCCTTTTATTTACAAAAACCTCTAAGGTTTTCACAAGTGGCTATGTTTTATAGTTCCCACCTTGAAAAACATTAACAAGTCTGATTTCAGATAATGCTAATTAGATTCTTCTTAAAAGCTGACAACTTCTAAAATATCTCAGATAAAGCATCTTTGGCTTTAGAAGCTTCAGAATCACTAATTGCTATGTTAATATTTAGTTTTACCGGAAGGTTCCAGACTCCTTTACAAGAATAGGATTTACAATAGGTTTGGCAGGTAGCTGAGCAAATTCTAGTATTGTGGATTTTTTTTTCTCTTCATTTGGCAATTGATTATACAAAATCTTGCCCATTTGAAATATGTGGACTGTTGTCTGCACTGCAGATCTAAAACAGATTCTGTTTTGAGCTTAATTTTTAAATAAGGAAATAACAGGAGGAAGCCTGGTTAATTTAACACCAGACAGAAGCAGAAGATTTGTGGTTTCCATGGAGAAAATCCTGGGTTATAATCTGTTTCATAGTAAAATATATATATGTATGTTTTCAGAAATCTTGTAATCACAGTGATGTGAAAAAAAATGCTCCTTAATTTATTAATTAATAGAATTGATCTATGCTTCAAGAAAAATTGGTAATAGTTTGCCACGGATATCTTCTAGATTCTGTTAAAAGAAAAAAATAATTCCAAGTATGACCTAAGGCACCCATTGATCAAGATCTAGTGAAAATAATAATAATACTATTAAAAAAAGAAAAAAAAAATTCTTTAAGTGTGGTCACAATAACTAGGAATCACATTTTTTAAAATAAATTTGTGTACTATGCGTCATCCTGTTTGAAATGGAGAAAAGAGAAAATAAGACACAAGATCAGTCCAAACTGTGGCTAGATGAAAACTTTAAGAATTAAATCTACTTTTGTAAGAAAGTTCTACACTGAGGAAATACATATTATTGATTAGAATGTCACCAATTAAAATTAAATATACACAAATTAGAGCTTAACCTTACTAAAGAATTTAAGTTTTCAGATTGTAATCTCCAGAACAATTTGCCATGTAGCATATTTCTGCGGCTTTCCAAGCTTTTTGCAATGTCATTCTCTCTGAGAATAAATATTTAAATTACATTGTCATTGAGAACCATGATTACATGACTCAAGAATCTCAGTAGTATCAAAAGTAGACTGAAGTACAGGAACTGGGAGATGTTAATTCCTGTCCTTCTTAATCACTCTTCTCACTGAATTAGCATTTTCAGTTTGTCCAAAAGAGCCAAATAGCAACTGATAGTCTATTTCTCTTCATCTACTTCATCCACGTCAGAGTAGAGCTAAGAATATGTTTTTATTCACTGAATGTGACTTTTAAAGGTGCATTTGCAGTTAGAAATGGATAGTTAAAAGCTGACAAATAATACTCAGAGAAACATAAAATTACTGGCATGCTTCTGATTTGTAAATTAGTACTTGTAAATACCTCAAACACAATTAAATAATTCAATACAACTCTTAAGTTGTCTATTTTCAGAGGATAAACACTAGATATTCAAAGATAATTTTACTTACATCTCTTTGATATGTTTTGGAAATCTGTTGTCCTATTGCATTTATTTAACAAAGGGCAATGAATGCTTGAATGTGTAGTTTAAAAATAAGGGGTTTATGCTTTGATATTTGTTAAGAACCTCTATGTTTAAATGGTTCCCAACTACATAGAAATAAAAACGCAATTAGGCCAAGCTGTACTTTGATCAATCAAAGAAAAAGGTTTAAGGCAAAAGTAAATTAAACACAGGAATGATGCTGATTGTCATTGTCAGCTTTTCTTCTTCTGTGGTGTTTATTTTGCCTCAGAGTGAGGATAAATGTCTGTATATATTTTGCACGCTTCTCTCTAACGCTTGTTTGCCCATGTTTGCAAGTGTGCAGTCATTTATTCTCAGATACTGATACAGCCATATCCATTGTACATGCCAGCATTCTAGAAGGCAAGAGTATCATTTAGGCAAAATCTTTCCCTTTCTTTCACTCATGAAATCCTTTTCTATTTCAGAATTAACAGTTACCACAAGTCACAAGTCCATTTTCACTTCTTAGAGAATGAGAATTATAAAAAACAACAACAACAACAAAACATACTCTGTAATCTCATGTTTTGTGTGCTTGTTAGTTCATTTTTATAATTTTTCTTGAAAAGTATGCAAGTAAGTTCTGATGAGATGAAACTCTTTTTGTCTCCAATTTTTATTTCAAACAATTGTCACAGAAAAACATAGCTGGTGGAACCCATGAGTTCTGCTGTTGAAGGCACAATCAAGAAAAAAATACAATAAATAAACAACAGGAAGAAAAAGAAAGGAACAAAACAGCTTTGACCTGATTATTTTTCCTCTGCAGTTTAAGTCTATGCATTTGTTATTCTGTCATCAGCAGAATACTTTCCTCTTCCTCTTAGGAGTTATTCTTCCTTCAGCATCTTTTATATACCAGAACATAGTTATCAATTTCCAAATTATGTTTACTTTTTAGTATTTATTTAAAACACAAAAATTTAAAAAACTGATAAAAACAGAAATTTCCCCCAAGCCTTCTGCTTTTGAAAAAAAGAAAAAAAGCTACTCAAGATTAAAGTACTTGGTTCTCTACTTGACCACTGTCAGGAATTCAATTAAAATATCTTTCAAGGACCTTGGAGTGAATTTCAGTAAGTAAAGTAACTTGAGCTCAAGCTCATTATTTTTCATAAGGAAAAGACTTTTTTTTTTCATTTATATTGCTTTCCTCATCTGTACTTAAGAATTTATACCTCCATGACCTGAAATGTGTAGGAGATATTTTTTTCACCTCTTATTATACACCTAGGCCCATTGTACAGTCAGTGGAACACAATTTAGTTTTCTATAAGAAAGGATGATGTGGACGTATGTCTTTCCTTCAGTTACCAAAGGGAACCAGGATAGACTTTAACTTCCAACCTGAAGGAACCTAGATTAAAGAAAATGAATTTCACCTTACATCTGGAAGAATCTGTCACTTTCCACTGAGCTCATAATGAAGGACAAGCATGACTGAGTGATTTCACTTCTATATATTACATATCAAGCCCCACAAAATCAGAAGAAAAAAATCACAAATTATAAACATGTAACTGTTCTGTGTTGATTAGAAGGGGCAAGATATGACTAGCTGGATGAGGAAGATGCCCAGAAGGTATTTAGACTTCTTTTGAGTTCCTTATTGATTTATTTATTTGTTTATTCTTCAGACCTGTATTTATAATTGATCCAAAACAATAATTTAAATGCTAAATGGGGTAGATATGCAAAGATTTCTTGAACTTAAAATGTTTTAGGTCTACTCTCTAGAGCAGAATCATAAAGGAACAGAAAATTTGTGGCAGTTCATACAGAACATACAGAAAAGAATGCTCTTTTAAAGATTTTTCACTTAAAAAAAAAAGAACAAAACTAAATATATTCATAATTACAGGATACTTTTCTGTTATGCACTGAGAAAAAAAAAAGTAGAGAATTCAAAGATAATTATCCTATAAGAGCAATGTTAAAATTACCCTGTCACATCCCCATCTTTTTATCATTGCATTAACTGTTTTTATTAGAATCTTTAAAGAGTCTGCTTTGAAAACCCACTTAGCATTGAGCATAGCTTCCACAAGAGACATTTTGAAGTTTTGTTTGTGAACAATGTGTAAATAATTAAAGAATAAATCCCTCTCTACTGTGCGTCTCTCCTTAACATTATGCTAATGTTTTAGGAAGAATTCCCTGAGTTTCTTTACTCTTATTTTCCTCCCAGTTTTCTCTTTTTGTATTATCATCTATCTTACCTGTCCATGACCTTCCTCATTCAAATATTCCCAAATTAATTTCCATTTGTATTTTCCTTCCAATTACATTTATACTTTTTATCAGTGTATCCCCTATGCCCTCTTTACTTATCCTTAAATTTCATTGCTTTCAGATCTCTCTTCCTCTGTCACTCAATTCTTTTTAATTTAAGGAGCTTAGTTGCAGGTATTTAAAATTGCTGTACTTCAACAGGTCAGTTCTTGGTCCTGTTATCAAGGTTCAGTCTTCCCTCAACAAGATTTATAACAAAAATTTATTTGATCACGGTGGAATGAGACATCAGATTGCTCTGATTTCCAAAGACCCTTAACGTCTTTCATGTTGCCTTCTACAAAGGGATACTCCTTCTACAATCTTCACTCAGGGTTCACAGTACCTGGTCTGGGCCTAGAAGACCGTTCACATATTCCTGCTGTGAAACGGCTGAGTTGTCTAATTTAGCTAGTATTAACAGAGGTAGACTAGCCTGATACAAGCCAGCTGTTTGTTAGGTGTTTGTCCTGAAGATGGGTAGCTTAAATTAGGTAGTCCAACTAGGTTTCATACCTAACTTGCAAACTCATGCATACAAAGCTTATTTAAAATATCTTTAATCCTAAAAGAACATATATTCTTTTATGTTTCAGTCCCTTTATAGATTGAAAATTGAATCAAGATAGATCTTTTAATTTTTGATAGCTCTCTAGGAGGAGTATACATAAACACATATATTCACTTGGGACATTCAACAGCTCTGACAGAGTTATGTTATTGATTTGTTTAATGGGTTCTTTGTTAAGCACCTACATTAAGCCTCTCCTACTTAGGACTGAAAACTCCAATAAAATGTCCATATCATCTTTCCAAATTTTAGAAATACATATTGGAAACTTTTGCTAATAGCAGTAATGCCATCTCTTCATAGAAGTCCTAATTATTATGGTCAATAATTGGAAAGGGCTTAGTAACAGTTTTAAACGAGCAATTGATTGACAGTGGAATATGTTGTATTGCTCTGAAAGCATAATTAGAGAAAGCTCACTGTCATAGCTATTAGTGTTATTTTTAAACCTGCCAAATATAGATTAGAAACCAAATGAGAATATCTTTGAAAGCCTGTGATCATTCATGCAAGTTAGAAATGTATCTGAGAATTTTTAGTTAGGACATTTTAAATATCATTGCTGTGGGACTTTAGAATCACAGTACTGGTGAAATGTCATTTTAGGAAACACTGGAGTAACATTCAGAATTGAACTTTTCCCTAAACTTCTCTGGAAAGATTAAGAAAGAAGCATTTTTTTAGATCTGAATCAGTGCTATCACACCTGAGTTGGTGGAACACAAAACAAAGAATATTACGCTAACGGCCTGCAGGTGTAATAAATTTCTATAAGAAAAATTTTGCTAAAGTGCTTGTTTTAAAAATGTTTTCAGAGTTCTCACTGCTTGCTGAGGATTTCATTCTGAGATGTCCATGAACATATCACAATTACTCAAGAAAGAAAATTTAGTATTTTAGAAGGATGAGGGATGCTCCGAAAGTAATGCCTCCTATTTTACTATGTTTGCCCATGACACCAGGTGTGGATGTTGGTGGTATAGCAGTAAAAGTTGAACCTTCCCATCAATATTCTGTCACCATATGACAAATGGCAGCAGAAGGCACTCTGACAAAATAGCATCTGACATGGAAGTGCATATGGTGAATTTCTTCAATAGGGAAAAAATGGCACCCAATGTCATTCATTCATGCTTACTGAACATTTATAGATACCAATCAATGGATGTGAGCACAATGAGGTGCTAGGTGGTGTGTTTTGGCAGTGACAATTGGTCAACTCTGCTTGTACAGATTTTTATGAAAGTGACATTCAGACTCTTGTTCATCACTGGTGAAAATGCACAGCTAGTGATGGTGACTATGATGAAAAATATTGCTTTGAAGTTGAGAATTTGCTCTATCAAACAGTATTATTGTACTCTTTGTATCTATTTTACTTTAAATTGAAATAAAAAGGAGGCATTATTTTCAGAACAACCTATGTCTATACATTCTAAAAGAAGCACAAATTCAAAGTGAAGCTGAGTAAGTCTTATATACATCCAGTCACCAAAGTATTCAATTCATGTATGGAACTACTAGACACTAGTTTGAAAACTTACATAACAAGTGTCAGTGGCTGAAGAAAATACATGTAAATACTACTTGCAGGGAAATAATATTAATATTGCCATGTAATGCAGTCATATTCAAGTTAAATAAGTCATCTAAGATTTCAAAAGGGAATTGACCACATTAATACAGAGATCCGTGTGGGAACATTTTGCCTTTTCAATTGGCTGAAGAGTCTTTGGACTTAAGGTAAATATTTTCATATGCCATCTGGTTTTTTAAACATTTTTATGTCCATCAAATGGACCTAGGCGCAGTTTCATGTGAAGATGTCTGTATTATCAGTGGCATGCATAGTCACACATCTGAGCAAAAGAGCTGAGATAAGTACCTCAGCATCGACAGGAGGTATCTGTGTAGAAAGCACTACTACAGTTATGATTAGCCTTTCCTGAAGAAATCAAGTCTTTTTTCTTGAAGACAAAACAGCAGGGGAGGAGAGGAAAGTACAACTAACTATCCTTGATTTTGTTTCTAGTATTTTTTAATATATTCATTTCTTTTGAAAAAAAAAAATGTAAGAGGGGAAAAAGTTGTTTTCAAGATTATTTTAAAAAAAAAAAGTACTAAGCAGACCAAGTTTAGATCTAGTAAAATAGATCCACTATATGACAACACATACTATGAGTACAGAAAACAAGGACATCTGGGGAAGATCTCTTTGGAGCAGGCTACTTTTTAGACTCATTAAGAAACGAAGTCTTTGAGTTCCACTGAACATTGAACACCTCTAGCTTTTTGAATTTGTGTTTCTCATACTTCTGCTTCTGAGATGTGTGTCTTTATCACATCCTTAGTGAACAGTGAAATATGTTATTATCCTGTACACATATCACTTCCCTTAGAAAGGAAACTTGAATAGTAAGATAAGGAGTTTATCAGGGAAGAAGAATGACTAGCACTAAGTCATCTACTTATCTTCAAAAGCCTAACATCTGCAGAATTACTGCAAAAAAAATCTCACATGCACTTAATACCTGTTCATCTATGTGTAGCAAATCTGCTCCAGCATGTATTCATGATCCCTTTTGTTTGCTTTCTGTGAATACTTGGAAGAACGATGTTTGTTGAAGAAAATAGTGTACCAAACTCTTATGCAAATATATATTTATGCCAGAAGGACTTGGATGGGAGTCACAGAATCACAGAATCGTAGCGGTTGGAAGGGACCTCCAGAGATCATCTTGTCCAACCCCCCTGCCAAAGCAGGTTCCCTACATCAGGTCGCACAAGTAGGTATCCAGGCGGGTCTTGTATATCTCCAGAGAAGGAAACAACCTCCCTGGGCAGCCTGTTCCAGTGAACAGAGTCCAGAGTCTTTAAAGCAGATATTTTTAAAACAATAATAAAACCAACCCATACGCTTCTAAATCTTGACCAAAAAAAAAAAAAAAAAAAACCAACACCTGTAAACACATGAAATAAACTGTTCCACCATAATGCATAGCTGTACTGTCTACTCTAGTTTAGTAAATTATTTTAATAATTCTAAAAACAGTAACTTCAGAAACACTATTTGCAATGATAGAATTACCTATAACAGTGCAAGCTTTTGGAAGGGACCATATCCAGGTGATTTTTTGTAGGTCTCCAGAAGGAGACTACGCACCTCTCTGAGCAACTTTGTGGCAGTGCTTGATCACCTTCACACTGAAGATGTGCTTCCTGGTACTTGAATGCAGCATACTTTGCTTTAGATTTTATTTACAGCCTCTATCACTGGGCACCTTGGAGAAGAATCTGGCTTCATCATCTCTGCACTCTGCCACCAGATATTTATGGACATTAATAACATCTCCTCAGAGCTTCCTCTTCTCCAGGCTAAACAAACTTCTATACAGGAGTAAAAATAATTTTATTTACTTTTTTCAGTCATAGTATTTTTTCTAAGATGCTTGCATAAATCTTTTAGTGTAAGTTTAATAAGAAACTGGAACACTGTATATAATATGACCTTCATTTCTCCATTCAACACTGAACTTGAAACTAGACCTAACTGTATTTTTCACTGAGAAGATTCATTTTCTAAGAACAATGAGCAAAAAAAATATGTCCCTCACCTTAAACCAGAAAGCACAAGAAATAGGTTGAGAGACATTCTTATAATCAAACATTAGTAAAATAATGAGAGAAGTGGATATTACAATGTCTATCCAGGAAAACATAAAAAAAAAAAAAAAAAGTCAGAATGAAGAAGTAGGCATCCTGAGTTAATTTTTAATATGACACCCTGAAGCAGAGAAAAGAGAAACCAAATAATATAAAAAATGAGGTAGTGATATGAATTAGTCCTGAAAAGCTCTTGGAGAAACAGCTAGAAATGGAGAACATTCAAAATGGAATAAAAACACTAAAACCAAAAAAAGAAACTCAGGAGAGAAATCAAAGGTACAGAACGAAAAAGTAACACTCTCTTAATGGAGAGCCCCTCTTGGGATGCTCTATGATGAACAACAATGAACACCTCAATGAACTTTATTGTCTGCAGGTTCTTTGTTCTTTACCTAAGGCACACAAATGGGAATCAAGAATTACAGCTTCCATTATTTAATTTTTTTTTAGTTCCCTAGATGCATTTCTTTGACCAAGGGATTTTTTAGAAGTGCACCAGTAATATAAGTAATATTTCAATTAGCACCAGAACTTTTGCATAATTTGCAGTATGTAGTATTCATTTTACGAACGAATGCTAAGTAGAAATGTAGGTACCTACCAGGAATTTATCTAGCTGTCTGAGCCAGAATCTTCATAGCAGTCAGTGACAGGCGGAGAAGAGACAGTGAATACAAAGTGAGAAAAAGGAGGTTTATTCACCATGGGATCTGCCAGGCACTGGAATATGTTGCCAAGAGGTGTTGTCTGTATCCATCCTTTGAGATTTTCAAGCATAAAACCATGAGTAATTTACCATGATCCCTCTGCTCAGAGCACCCTTTCAGCACATAAGTAGACAAAATACCTCCCAGAAATCTTTCCAACCTGAATTATCTAATCCTATGATTCTAGCTAAAATAGAGGTGCAGTTTTACCTCTGAGCGTTTAGAGCTAAGAACCACATGATTGCATTAAGGCAGTACTGAGATAAAGGTAATGCACCCTTTCTCTCAAAAAACATTTATAAAATTGGACTCATTGCCATCCTAATGTAAAAAATTTGGGTTTGGTCATCCTGATGATTAACAATATGGGCTTTGCACTTCTTAGAATTTCTTCCCCAGACAAATCTCTTGTATCCCAATTCCGCATAATATGGATAAAAATGTTTTTCATCAGGGTCTTGTGAGGATATAGTCTTTACTAAACATGAGATGTTTGTTTTATGTAGTTATGAAAAGCCTATAGTCAAAAATTAAATTAAATCTCATTTCAATTTTTCTAAATACTCATATGCCTTATCTAGGAAAAGGCAGGAAACTCCATCCAGTAAGGCAGGATAAGACTAGCTTGTACTGTGGACATTTAGATGAGAGTGTCCTTTGATTTCAGAAAGAAGTTATTATTTCAAAGGAAGATCATTACCATCCTAACTAGCGGAAAAAAATAATGAAGAAGCAGGTAATTTAAATGAGTCCAAAGACACCCACAGCAGAGAAAGCTGCAAGCTGAGTTGCACTGGTTTCTTTCATTCATAGAGTCAACATTTGTTACCTCAAGCACAGTTTGAAGGCAGTTTAATATACTGCAGGATTTTAGGATCCCTAGTTTCCTTTCTGAATTGGGTTTCCTTCAAAATTATTATCATTTCCTCATAGGCTGCTCTCAGAAATGCTGACTGTCGGCAACCAAGAGGAGTCTAAACCCACTGCCATCCCATGGACTAAAAAAGAAATGAAATCAGATTTTTTTTTTTTTTTTGTCAAAAAGAAATCTGTAAGATAACAAGCTCTATCTAAAATGTGCACGTTAAAGAAGTGCTGTAGATCACTGTCTTAGGCTCTGCATAAAACAATGATCAATAGATTCCTCTCTCATAATAGCCACTTTGTTTATTTCTTCAATATTCTTTCTGCTACAGTGGTTCTTATAATAAGCTCCCCTAGTGATTTTTGAAACATGGAAAAAAAAAACTAACCTTATTTTGTCCAGCTGTTCAGACAAATTAACAGTGCCAGCTCTGATTTCAGTTAATATAGAAGCTAAAGCAGAACTGCATGTTCAGAAATCATTTGTGTGTAAGAAGCTGTGCTCCTGATCCCATGCCAGTTTAGGGGAAAAGACAGAAGTAAATAAAGATGGCATCCTGTGGCCCTGAGTCAACTCTCTTCACCAAGGTCTATTCACATTTATTTATTTATTTTATTTTTCTTGATCATTACAATAGTTTTGTCTTAAACACTGCAGCTATAGGAGATGTGCAGGCACCAACTTGATCAGGAAATTCTGTATGTGAGGGACTTTGAATTTGGCATATAAAGAGAGTCATAGCACTAAGGGACCCAATTTGCCCTGCACATATATTCTATACAATTTTCAATAGTAAGTACTCTGTAAGTTATTGCAGAAAACAGAATCTGAAGAAAAAAATGCTTATTTAGGCTCCTAGACTGCCACCCACAGGAAAATCTAATCACTCTTTACAGTGAAATGTGAAAAGTGGTAGTAGAAATAAAGCAGTCCTTGCTAGGAAGAGATCAAAAGAACACAGCATCAGTCTCAATCACTGCAGCTGCCTTAAAGGAAATGAAGAAGTTAGGGAAAAGGCAAAGGGGGATGGTTAACTTAGGAGGAGAGTGTAGGAAGCACATAGATCCTGTGAAAGCAATCCATTTCCAAACAACTTTTACTAATTAAGTCTTCAAATACAAGACTATATAGGCTAAGCCCTTGGCTACAAGTCAAGACAGTAGTGGGTTTAATATCAGTCTCTGCAAAGCCAGGGGGCATGGAATCTACCCACCATAAAGTCTTTTTCTTTCAAGACTTGAGGACTTCATGGTGTGGAAGGAAATGAGGTTTTAGTATCACTCCTCATGTTGTCTGTTAGTTTTCCCCTATGCTTCATCCTCTTTCAACTCACCCTATTCCAACAAAAAGAATCAAAATGCAGCTCCAACCACATGATGTAGTTCCACTTCAGGGACCCTATTCATTTAGTGTATGAGCTAAGATGAGTACTTCACAGCCAAACCTTCTCATAGTTTAGGACAGAAAAATAATCTCTTATTGAAAGAACAGCTCTTTAAATCATGACTAGTTATCATTTATTCTAAATATGAACAGCTCAGGTTCATCCTCTATTCAAAAAAATGTGCTTAAATATAAAAATCATCACTATAGGACTAGGGAACACAAGTGACTGACAAAGATAAGGAAATATAGTATTATGAACTAGGAATTAAAAACTACTGTGCATGCAAGATCCTGAAATCTCAGAAGAGAACTGCAGCTGTATTTTAACATCCATCACTGCAGAGAACTGCTTTTGAGTACAGCCTTTCTATATTCTCCAGAAATAATTAGATGCTGAAAATTCAAACTCTTTCAAGGAAGGAATTCTGTCTTATGGCCTGTTTTCTTGTGTATATATAAAAAACCCAAAAACATACGGAATGACTTACTGAGACCAGTAACCCATCCTGTAGTCTGTCTCTAATATTGATCATATTCTTTGTGGAGAACAAACATATGGAGTGGCCTGTCCACCATATTCTCCCCATTTTGACACAAGAGTGTGGTTTGAATCTTCAACACTCTTTCATGTTAAGAAATCTTTGCAGGAACATACATCTTATCCATTGCTCACCCTCAGACCTGGGGAGCTCTTTCACTGCTTCTACTCAACAAGGCTCACCAGTAGTCAATGTACAATGCTTCTGGTGGGATCTCTATTACCTAGCACATCCACATCTATCTTGTACAGTAGGGGTTTTCTTACAACGTTCTGCTCCACTCCATTTCCTTACTCTTTTCTCCCACAAGACACAGAGTTGCAGAATGTCTTACAACAAGAACAGAGCAACAAGCCCTAAAGAGTCAGATTAACTCTGAGCTGATTTCTGTGATTCATCAGAGTCTTTCACTGGAAGATGCTCCATGGCACAGAAGAAGGTCCTTCTCTTTATACATACATCAAGTGCATCACATTACAGTTCCTTGGCCTAAGCATCTGTAAGCATCTGTACTGCTGGTTCTCCTCCGTCCTGAAAAATGATCATTAAACAAACCTTTCACACTTTTTCAGTCCAAAAGAGAACCTTCACTTCAATCTGAAACAACCTTTGATGTGAAAATTTGTCAAAAGCACTTAGAAAATCCATTATATCTGTGCTGTTCAACATCTTTGTAAATATCCTGATAATTAGTGAAGCAGTACTTCCTTTTACAGAAGCATGTTGACTAATTCTCAAAATATTGTAATTTATCCACATACTTTATGGTTTTAATACGGCTACCTTCTTGCTGGAGACGGAAGTCAGGCTGAGTGTTCTATGGTTTGTGCAATCCTTTAGAGCCTTTTCTGTATATATGTAGTCTTCTGCATGTAGGTTTCAGACACTGGTAAGCAGTCTTGCAATTTAACTTCTGGATTCCTTCAAAACTCATGGGTCTATCCTATCTTGTCTTGATGCCCAAAATCTATTTTGTACAGTACTTTCTATGTATTAATTTCAGGTTCTTCTACGTCCTCTTAAGTATTTGCTATAAAGAAATCACAAGCTGTGGGAATCTCCCCAGCATCTTAATCATGCAGTAAAAATGAAGACAATATCTCACTGCACTTCTCAGAAGCCTTATAATCATGTGTTCCCCTTTTACACCTCTTGTCATCAAACAGTTACCAATTCCCCAGCTGGATGATTCTGATGTATTTTAATAACTTTTCCTTATGAGTTTGAGAATTTTTTGCAAGACGATGCTCTTTAAATTCTTTTTAGCTCTTTTAATTTCCTGCTTGCATTTCAACTGCCATGTATTATGGATTTTTCAGTTCTTCTCATTTGAGAAAGCTTTCCAATTTCTAAATGCCAGTATCTTCCGTATGATAGCCTTCATAATTTTTATTTTTTTTAGTTTTACCTTGTGTGATATGTTTGAATTTCAGTTCTTCTTTTCTAGTTTATATTTCTCTGTTCAATATCTTCGCTTTACTTTGTTTTTTACTAACTTTCTTGTTTTATGTGTTTTGTTTTCTTACAATTGAATATCAGCATGTTGGATTTATTTAACTTTTTTTTTTTTTTTTTTTTACCATGATGTGAAAGGAAGGCTAAAAGAGGGAAAGAGGAAAGGAGAGGGGGAAGGAAAAGGAGAGGAGTGTTTATTTTGGAGAATAATGTTCTGTTTAATAATCAAAATCGATGGATATGAATATGTTTATAACAGAAATTATGGGAAACATAATAACAGTGTTCCTTAACTATTTGCAGCTAATGATTATATAGCTCCGGCATCTGGTCAATAGGGGCAAAAGAACTATCTGATTTAGAGGAACAGTTGCTTACCACATGCAATATATGGTCAACACCAACAATTCACAAATATCCCAGATGCTTAAAAATCTTCACACTAATGAATGAATATGAATAAGTAGGAAATACTTAAAGAGTTGAATTCATAGTGTTGATTATCCACATAAATAATTCATACAGTTCTTGTGTTAATGCATGCCTAACTCCATGGTATTGTACCTGATGTCTCTGTCATCATACTGTTTTTATTGCTTCTATTTAGAATGGAAAAATACATGGAAAAGAGAATAGTCTTATACATAAAAGGGTTTATGTTTTTCTTTAATATACCACTTTCTATTATCTGTGTAGGTTACATACAGGCATATTTGATGTTATTCAGCCTTATACGTGATAATAATTTATCTTTTTGCCAGAGAGAAAATGGATGCTTTTGAAATAACCTCTTTATTAAAGACAGAAACCATCAAAGAGGAAAAAAAAATGACTAAATATGCTATTAAATATAAAGCTGCTACTTGGAGGAAAAAAAAAGATAAAAGGAAAAAAAGTCTGAGAGAGGATTATTTTTGTTATATGGCACAGCTTATAAAACATGTTCCCACTGTCTTAAAGTTATATATAATTTACAAGGGCTGCTCCAAAAGTAAAGCCAATCATTTTTTTCAGTTGACCCACAATGTCAGAGGTGGACGTTGGTGGTATGGTTGTTGAGGTCAAACCTTCTCACCAACGTTCTGTTACATTCTATTGCTGTGGGCCAGACATCAGTAGAGGGGCAGTCTGACAAAATGACATCTGACATAGAAGTGTAAATGGAGCAAAAGTGTGGAATTGAATTCCTCTGTGCAGTAAAAAATGGCATCTACATTCATTGGTGCTTGATGAATAGTTATGGAGACAAGTGGATGTTAGCACAATGGGGCAATGGGTGGTGCATTTCAACAGTGATGACATCAACAATGGATCACCTCTGCTGGTGCAGTTATTTATGAGCATGACATTCATGCTCCTGTTCATCGCTGCTGACAATGCTAATGGTAATGACTATGTTGAAAAAGAGTGTTCTGAAGTTGAGAGTTTGGTCTGTCAAGAACTGTCATTATGTCCTTTATGTCTGTTGTACTCTCCATGGAAAGAAATTGGAGGCATTACTTTCAGAGTAATCAACATAATTAAGTAACATAAGCAGAATTTTGTAACATCTGTTACTTTCTTTTGTTCCAAATTCCTTAATGGAAAATATTAGTAAGGAAATTATTTATCTTTTCCAGTGGCCAGCAACTGTTATGAAACTAAACCAAGCCGAACCTAAAAAGCCCCCAGGCCCCTCTTCTCCCCCTTAACCCCTCCCCCCCCCCCCAAAAAAAAAAAATTACTATAATAAACTATTTCCAGTATATCAGTATATTTCATGTATTCTGTATAATAAACCAGCATCCTGAGGGAGAGGAATCTCATACGATTTTTGTCCTATGGATCCATCAGGCTAAGTGGAAGAGCTGAAGAGAATTAACTTCCATATAGAAACAAGGAAGTGTGGGCTAGCTGAAGCAATGAAGATTGGATTGAAGTGAAGCAACAGGCAAGATTACATTTTTGTCACCTCTTACCACTCAGCTCTGGCTTGATCAGAGACAATTTCCCATTGGTGTCAGTCTGATAGACTATACTGGATCAGACATGCTTTGGTTTTTCCAAACAGCAGTGAAGGCTGCTACAAGTGACTCAGAATTTCCTGTGTAATTCAGCCATTCAGAGTGGTTTACTATGCATAGCAATGATAAACAATACTCATAATAATGAGTTAGGGAAAATTTCACCTTATTCTTACCACTTGATTTTGCCAAAATGTAGAAGCATGCATGGTGAGATACAGTGCTCAAATGAAGAGAAATTACTTTTCTAAATATGCCAGCTAAGAAAACTGGAATAGTATGAGATTATTGGGAGTTTAACTATGTGAGCATGCTGTGCTGTTGTATGGTAAGATATAAGCCAGTTCTGGAATAGAAGCCAAAAGTTTACACTGATGATGGTATATGAATTAATCCCTCTTTTTAAGAGGCAATGAGTATTAGTTTAGCAGCACTTAAATAATGCTGCACAAGAGATTCCAGAGTGTTCAGTTTAAACTTTGTCAAACCGAATGCCCAATTATCTACTGCCTCCAAATAGATTTAACTTACATAACATTGTCAATGTTGTAGATGCTGGTGACAGAGCAAGGAACTGAATCCTGATTACCATACGCAGTGGGCATGCCAGTACTGGATCATCAGCTTACTCGATATTTATTAATGCCACCACTGCTCACACTGCTTTGTGCTTTGAATACTGGTATCTCCCCTGGCAAAATTGAAATCATATAAGGGATTATGAATGTGAGAAGTTGTAGTAGAAGCATTGTTTCAAAATAAAATTAATTTTTGTAATTTGGAAATGGGAAACTGACTATTTCTGAATTCAGTTCAGAATAATGCTAAACTGATAGCTAAGGATGGAAAGCATGGCAGGATTTTTTTTTCTCGTGTTTTATAATCTCCTTTATGTGTTGACTGTGTTACCAATGCTCTTGATTAATTCCTTGAGAACTTTGGATCTGACAGCAGTTTCCATTATGGAATAAAGTATATCTTGTCTTTCATCTTCTCCACTCTGTGAATATCAGCACTAAATCTGTAAAAAGACTTTTGAAATTCTGGATATTTCATAACTATATATGCATTGAAAATATCACAATATCCGTGTGCCTAGCTTTTAGTGTTCAATTCCCCCAAGCTTCCAAAACTTCTCCATGTGTTTCATATGTACAAAAGAATAATTTAATCAGATTCGTTTCACTTATCTTCCCTTATAAGCAAATACACTGGACTATTTTCTCTGGAATTTATATTGATTTTTTAAGATTAAGGACTTATATCTATTAGTAATATATTTTTATAAAATGCAATACAACAAATAGTATGTTGCTAATCTGAGAATCAGAACTCTTCTGAATATCCTTGAAATAGACTTGGCATATGTGCTAATCGTAGAATTGCAATCTACTAATTTCTGATACTTCACATTCTTCAGTCTCTCTTTCATATCCATCTTTGCTATGGGTCAACCCTAAATATTTAGCACTTGACAGACATGCTAGACTCAAACATTAAAAAGCTATGCTTTCTTATGCCTTGGGACTCGATTAAAAGTTGTGTGCATTAAATGTAACATATTTTCTTATTTTATTTGTGAAGTTTTGGGGTTTTTTTGTGTTTGGTTGTTTCTTAATTTGTTTGTTTGTTTTGTAAATTTTCAGTAGGCTTACACTACCATTCTGTTAAATATGTATGTATAGGACACTCAAAATCAAGGAAATAAACAATTGATTTGTAATGCTGACTGTCATAATAATTTGTTGTTGTTGTTTGTATGTTTATTTTTATAATAATCCTATGACCTCATCTCTATTTGGGCAAAGGATAATTGAGTAAACATGAAGATATGTAGATGAAACTCTTAATGATAGCATATTTGTTATGCTGGAAAGGATAGTAATTTGTTTTAAACTGAAAGACTTATCAATAAGACTTTTCAGATGTACACAGAAATGCCAAAGTTAAGCAAATGTGTTATGTATTACATTAGTATCCAAGCATTCCATTTCACATACAATTGTTTTTCATCCTTACAATCTATTCCACAAATGTGGAAATCATTAAAATTTTCTTCCTCATTCACTCAATTAAGAAAGAAATTTACCCTTCTGTTTGTCTCTAGAATACACACATGACTTGACCATTAACTATCTCCAAGAGTTTTCTTTCGAACAGGACTCCCTTAGTCCTCCCTTAGATCTGTATACTGACATTGTTTTTCCCCTGAAGACCATTAAATGGATTTGATTTCCTTGCTCATTGCAAGGTTCAGAACTTGCCTTTTCCTCCTCCCTTTTTCGCAAGTCTTCTCCAAATATCTTCATAGGTATATGAAGTATCCACTGCATAATTGATCCTGTCAGGAAACTGACTGCTGCTTTTTAGCATGTGGATGTAAACTTTTGCCGTATAAAAATCCTATTCAGGCATAACCTTGCTGATGCTGTGAGAGATTTAAATTGCTACAAAACATGTCCTCCTTCTTGTACTTCTTTATCTCAGTGTATTGTCTCCTTCTAAACTTCCCTTGAAGAGAATTTTTTTCTATCACAATGTAATTCTTCTTTTCTCTTTGTTTTCTCTAAAAAAAATCACCAGACAATACTGAAATCTATTTAGAGACATTAACTTCTTGCTCAGAGAAGCTTAGTTGTGTTATGTGCTTTATTTTACTGAATAGTGTTATGTTAGAAACATCATTTTCTATGTGTACAGTCATGGTACAGATGTTCAGCTGGGGTAAATCAGCATAGTATTATTGACTTCAAATAAGCTCATTTAATCCTCAGTTTTGTTTTGCATCTTTACTAAAGAGAAACCCATGAGTATTTTAAGGACCTGCTTATAAAATATGCTATAAAAAGGTAATGGTTACAGCTGTTAAACTGGTGCTTTTTAAATAGATACGATGTTAATTTTTAAAACATGCTGCTTTCATTGGTAATTTCCAAGGCACTACTCATTTTTCTTCCTCTGTGCTGTACACTTACTTCTAAGGGCAGGCACTACTGAAATGTTTAGAAAAACACATGAGGAGAATACAGACAAAGCACTGCTACTACATTCAAATCAGCTTCAAGCAGTGTCCATCACCTCCACCCCTCCTATCTGCTGCTTGAGACTCTGTCCAATTTAAAATTTAACTGACTGCTTTCTATATATATACACATATAGCTGTTTTTTTTTTTAATATATTTTTAAAGGTAATTACTAACATTATTTTCTTCAGAATGGTGAAGACTACCTCCATTTTTCATCAAATGTATATTAAACTGTTGCTAATCTTTCAGAGCTAACTTTGGTTTCCTTTTAAATTATTCTGTAATGAGTTTCACTGGATTCTGACTATTGGAACTACATCTACCTCATTCTGCCTAGAGTATTTTGTGAGTTTCTAATCAGTTACTACAGATATAAGAAAAATGTCTCTGAATCTTTTGAATTTTATTCATCCTCTTTCTCCTGTAAAACAGTTCTGATTTTTTTTTATTACTTTGCATTAAAAAAATTGCACATCTTGTATATTATATTCTTTTTGTACCCCTCACCATTTTTGGTTTTATTTCTGAATATTTATTTTCTTTCTTTAAATTACTCGCATCCATGTATTCTTGTATCTGGTACTTTTGTAACATCTATTTTTATTTTGGTAATTCTAGTATGAGCTGCATATTCCTTTGCCAATGTATCCCAATAAATATTGTCAGGTTAAAATTTTGTAGTCTGTAAATATTTGAAAAATATATAGTATTGTGGAATCTGTTGGTACTTTTACATTGTCCTAAACTCTGCCAGCCATTTCGTATGTCAATGATATTTAAAATCTAAAAGTTGCTTATGTTTTCTAGTGAGATTCAAGATAGATATTTGTGACATTCACCACTGGGTTTGTCAATAAAGATGCTGATGTATTTTGTGGAATTGCACTAAGGAACAAGTTCTGGTAATTTAATTAATGTTTTCATCTTGAGATCTGCGGACATCTGAAATTACATGGTATCTTTGCATAACCAAATACAGCAGTATCAAAATTTCCACCATATCTATATATGTATATAAAGGTATATTCAGCCCCTACTCACTTCTCACTTCCCCCAGAGTGGAAAACAGAAGCACTCAGAAATTTTTTTTGTTTTCTAAAAATTCCTGTACAGAGATTTCAGTTTGTTTAATAGGTATTATATTTGACTGGGACTAAAAGAGATGATGCTCAGCATATACTTGTAGCTGACTACTGTAGATGAGAAAGAACGAACATCTAGCTATCCTAGAAAAAATCTAAGGAAACAGTTCCTTTATGCTGGAAATGAATGTACAGTATCTGTTCTCGGTTTCTCAGAAAAGGAAGTTTGTGAAGGAAGTCAAAGGTCTTTTGCAAAACATTCCAAAATTATAGTTACTCTTCCTAACTGCAGGAGGATTTACCCCAAGCTGGGCATTTCCTTTCTTCAGAAGCACATGGAATTAATGGAGACTGAGTATGGCTTTGAAATAGATGCTTTGGATACTGGTTTCTATTTTGTTTTCTTTGGTACAGCCTGTTTGATTCCTATTTTACTCATACAGTTTGCACAAATTTCATATTTGCCCTCCTCCTGTACTGTGGAGCATCAAGAGAGAATGACTATTAGAAATATATCCATGAAATTGCCTTTGTTGTACCTTTCCTGAAGTATTTATGAAAACAATAGACTTGTCTACCTGGTCTTACTTATTCAAGCTTAGCCAGTCTGTACTTACATGGTTTATACCTCCAATTCAGTAAAGATGCATTGCACTATGATAATAAAACACAAATGGTATTGGTAAGTTGGTAAGTTAAATATATTTACTTTCTGATGTTCAGAAAATAAGAACGTATGTGCATTTCCTGCTCATGGATATTTCCAATGTAAATACTCAAAATTTGTAGATATTGGCAGTTACTTCTAAAAATCCAGTAAGCTTTTACTGAATTATCAACTATAAATGACATGATTCATAAATCACTTTTTTCTCCAAATTCCAGTATTCTATTTTCATCTTATATTCTCCTGCAAGCAATATCAAGTCATAAACCATAAAGCAGAGCAGCCAAGTAGCAGTAAGTATTGCAAGTACAGTATCAAAAAACTGCTGAATTAAAGAGGAAAGAATCCAAACTAGAAAAATACTCTCCTCTTTTTCTAGACCAATCGAGTTCTAATACCACTGTTTAGCATCCTCCCTTACACACTGAAGTTTCTTCTTTTTGTACTGCTCTTTCCTTTTTGATATTCACCCATTCAAGAAACTACCCCTAAACACTATGGTAGGAACTTAGCTAGGACTTGATAATTCTAGTATCAGAGCTCTCTCTAGTGGTTACTGTGTTACCTCCTTATCTATTATTCATCCTGGTCGAATGAAAGGAGTGGATACCTCTCAAATGGGACACCGGCTAAAATTCTCCTTTTTGTGTAACCCTATAGAAAGATTCTAGGTTGACAAAGATATGTCATAAAGAACACATAGGTCTGAAGATAAAAGTGTTGGATTCTGGGGCCTTGGACTTTGAGCAGGTGGGGTAGGGACGTGGTTATTCAGCCACTAGCTATTTAAACTAATCAAAGATCAGGACAGACAAAATCTGAAGAGGGATTCACAATCTCAGCTTTTAATTCTGTTGAAGTCTGCAGTTCCCACAGAAGGACTGGAAGGTCAGATGGGGACTTAACTGTCCCAGGGTAAAGATTGCCCATTTATTTTAAAATACTATGTTGTTGATTTTACTCTAAAATATCCCACTTTACATTGAAAGGGCCAAGGGGTTCAGCCACCTTGCCTTCTACTACTGTGTTGGCTGTCTTAGGAGGGAAGGACTAGGTAGTAAGCTTGAAATTAATATTTAAACGTAAGTGGGTGTTGATTGTTTTTTGAAGGAATCAGAAATTTTTAAGGGATCCAGACTCAACTGCAACTGCATTGACCTGAATTAAGCAAACATTATACAGAGAAGAACCTTGTGCCCTGGAGGACACCAAGTTGATCATGAATCAGCAGTTTGCCCTTGAGGCAAAGAAGGTCATCAGGATCCTGGCTGTATTAGAAAGAATACTGTAGATTGAGGGAAGTGATCCTTCCCCTCTGTTCAGTACTGCTGAGGTCATGTTTGGAGTATCATATCTAGTTCTGATTTCCCCAATAAAAGAAAGACATTGTCATGCTGGAAAGTACAGTGAAGTCTTCCTAATTTAGTTAAGGAAGCAAAGCATTTCTCATATGAGGAAAGGTTGAGAGAGCTATGACTTTATAGCTTGGAGGCTCAGGGGATACATTATCAATTTATATAAATACCTTAAAGGATGGTGTAGAAAGGATTGGATCAGGCTCATTTCAGTGATACCCAGTGATAAGACAAGAGGCAAAGAGCACAAAGTGGAACACAGGAGGCTCTATTTGAATATAAGGAAATAATTACCTACAGTGAAGGTGGCAGACAACTGCTATATGTTGCCTAGAGAGTTTTGGGGATCTCTCTCTTTGGAAGTCCTGTCCAACCTCAACAATTCTTTGATTCTGTAACATAGTCATCTCAATCAGAGATAAAATGCATGCCAATTTGTTACCTGAGATCACTTGTCCTTTCAGTGGTCATGTCCCAGACAGATGTATGATGGAGTGTCTGACAGCTTTTTCTCCATCTTTTCTGATGCATCATTAGACTGAAATAATGAACTTGACCATAAATCATACTTAGTAACCATCAAATTCATATTAGTAAATGTATCAAGGAATTCTCAGTCATTTTTCATTGACCAGATATGTAGAAGAGTCTTTATTTAAGACTTTTTCTTAACAACAGATATCTTCACTAGGTTCTAAGAATGAAGGCAAATATCCTTTGTGTAAATATCTTATGGAAAGATCAATTCTTAGTTTAATATTTTCCCAAATAAAACAAAGACATAGAAGCATCTGAGTGCCGTTATAAGTAGCAACAAAATACAGTAATTATCACCACTTTGCTTTTTTGCCTTATTCTTCGAGGAAACTGATGAGTTTCATTGTCTATAGCAATTCAGTCATCTGATAAAGTGTCATAGACTTCTTCCAAAAATCTAACATCAAAGATACTGTGAAATAAATATATACAATGACTACTCTGACATGTTATTTTTTAGCTAAAGGAGACTACACACCAGAATCGTTTTCTACAATAATGTAAAACTTTTAATATATCAACACAGATACATGTACACAAAAAATAAGGAGACAGTGTGGTGGAACATATCCTCCAAAAATAGAAAATATTATTTTACTTAATTTCAATAGATTTATTCTCAAAAGCTGGTGTTTCTTATCCTTTTTTTTTTTTCCCCTTTTCTCTTTTTTCTTTACTTTCTTCACTTTGTGTGTATGTGTGTGTGTGTGTGTCCGTACTGTGTGTCTGTATATCTACATCTCCTAAAAGCCTGAAGAAGCAGGAACTGAATCTTCTCTTTACTTCTATTATCATGCTTGGGAAAGTGTTTTTTCCTTGGTAGGAAGAAGAAGAACTTTGGTCTTCAGATCGTTGCTATGAATACTGTTAGGACCAATTCCTCTGTATATGAACAGCCACAAATATTCTTTAGTAAATAATATACAATAAGTCGAAGAGTGAATAGATTCTTTATAAAAATTTAAAGCATCACAAAGCAACTGTCACTGTCAAATTCCAATCTGTGTGAGAAAAAAAAAAGTATTCTTTTGTAAACTATATTCTTCTGGTTTATAATTGTGGCTATTGAGCAATTTCTTGAAGCTGATTACAAAAGACATAGAACCAATGGCTGAAAACCAGAACGATCTTTCTATCCCGTGTTTTTTTTGTTTTGTTTTGTTTTGTTTTTCCAGATCAAATTGAGGATAGTCATTCATCAATAAATATCTGAATCAATCTTTTTTCTTCCTTTAAAAATATGTTTTGCACTTCCACTTAGCAGTCACACCAACCATTTTGAAGTAGTCACTTTAAGTCATTAGATTAACATAGCTACCAGAAAATCCCTATAAATTTAACAGTACTAAGATCTTAATTACAAATATATATGTATACATATATTAGATTTGAATATAGTATGCTTTTATGAAGACTCTTTCAGACGCAGGATGCAGCAACAGGAAGATTTTTTTGATGAACTGAACAATGTCTGACAATAAAGATACATCACTCTACTAAGGGTCCTAAGAGTGATACACTTTTTGTCAAGGTGGCTTTATAACAGGATTCTGCAGTCTAGAAGGCAGGTTCCTGTCAGACAGTATTTCATTTTGCAAGTCTTGTTACTTGCACTTTTCATGCTTGGCAAGGTAAGAAGTGACATGCTGAGTCAAAGCTGTGATATCTACAGCCAACTGTACATCAAAACTGACATGACAGCCTTAAAGAAACACAGAGTTATTATAACTAATAACCATATTTATTTTAATATGACAGGGAAATGAAATACATACATTGAGGGACTTCACTCAGTGCTGGTCAAAATTTATGCAGAACATATTATGCAGAACACAAGCCATATGTACTTTTTGTATGCAGTCATAGACAAGAAATTCTAACCAAACAGCTTTTCTTATTTTGTCTCATGTAATAAAACTACACTGCCAGTTTTTCATAGCTGATAGGAAAAGCCATCAGATAAGCTGCTCATACTTCAGTGAATTTTTGTTATGCTAAAATTGAAAAAACAGTTTCTATGCAATACACTTTCTTATGTGTTTAAATTACAGTTTATCTGCTCTGACAGATTTCTATAGAATAAAAATTTTCTGTAGGCAAAGAATACATTAGTATACATCAATTCAAACTGATTTATCTGTTTAGCCTTAAAATTAATGTCTTCCTTATATCCTGTATAACACTTTCTTTTTCTTTTTTTCTTTTTTTCTTTTTCTTCTTCTTCTTCTTCTTCTTTCTTCTTCTTCTTTTTCTTTTTCTTCTTCTTCTTCTTCTTCTTCTTCTTTTTCTTTTTCTTTTTCTTTTTCTTTTCCTTTTCCTTTTTCTTTTCCTTTTCCTTTTTCTTTTTCTTCTTCTTTTTTTTTTCTTTTTCTTCTCCTTTCTCTTTTTCTTTTTCTTCTTCTTTTTATATCTTAAGATTTATCTATGATTTTTCATCTTTTTTGCCCAAGTTTTTACACAGGAATTTCTCATTTTGAAGTTCTACCAGACACTGATTATCTCTCTTATAAATCAGGTTTTGATGTAACATGGCTTTTTTTTAATCCAGCACAGAGAAAACCCAGAAATACATTCTCCTTATTAAATTTCCTTGGATACACAATCCAACAAAATCAATACACATATTATCCAAAAGAAGATTTAGTCAAATATAACTGATCCAACTTTTCTAGTGTTATACTATTTAGGGATCCAGGACAGCTGTATAGATGCAGCTGAAATGGTACAAAAGACAAAGATGGAAGTTGAAGATGAATGACCTTAATGCTGTATGGTAGGAAATATGTTTAACAACTCTATTTGTTTTGTATCCAATGAGCATGAGAATTATGATAAGCAGCTTTAATTCCCTTATGTATCAGATCTGAAGGATATAAAATGCTCTGGAAAATCTGTCCATGCATTACATATTGTTATTTATTTTGTTTGTTTTGTTGCTCACTACATTAGAATTTCTATTACAATATTTATTAGCAGTACTGTTTACACAAATTCTTATTATTGCATATATTACAACAGGACTTCAAAATCTAATATATAAATGATCTTTATTATTCTGGATCAAATCCAAAACAATGTAATAATAATCAGTGCCCTGCAGAGTGAAAAGTTTTGGCAGAAAGAATGGAAAGAATGAACTAGCCCATATGGGTGACATAACATACCTGAAACCACGGAGTAAAGCAGGAGAGAAAGGTCCCAGCCCCTGTTGCTACATGTCCTTATTGCACAGATCTTTGTTTTCTCTGAACAGGAGTTTTCTGTGGATGTCTCATATATTATACAATACAAAAATGAGCAAAAACAAAAACAAAAGATTCTCACTGACTTACCTAAATTTGAGATGTTTCCAAAATTTGATCATTATTTTTCATTAAAATCATTATAGTTACAGTATATTTTAGCAAAATAATTGTAGATCACTAAGCAGAACTAAATTAAAAAAAAAAAAAGTGATGAATTATAGCAAATGGTCATATGTATAACTTAACATTTCTCTCAAAATCCCTTTTTTTTTCTTTTCTTTTTATTTATCTGGACTTAAGCAATTCTTGATTTACATTACTGGAATGGAAAGATGAATGTGGTCTATGAATTACACTCTCAACTATAGTAAATTGTTCTTGGATACTTTCTTAATTATTGTATTGTCTATTTTGGAGCACTTCATATAATTGTTTTGTTTTATATTACCTAAAATATTGCATATCAAAATAAACAGAGATGGTTATAGTAATATATGATTACAAACAACCAATATTATAACCAACCAAACATATTAAAACCAAGGTATTCCTATTAAAAAATAAATAAATAAAAAAGCCAAATGTACCCCCCCTCCGTTATGCTATGCAGAAGAAGTTAAAAAAGTAATGGGTAGCTTAACAGCATCAATAGCAATTTTATGATAGTAGAGTGTTTTCTCCCCATAGCTGGAAAATACTCCAAAAATTCATTTTTATTTAAAAAAATAAGCACACTTTTCAGACTAGCCTATAGTGAGAAAACCCTCCATACAACAGAATTGTTGGTCATTTATCTAAGAAATAAAGTTAAAGCAAAAAGAAGAAATTATAAACATATATTTTTTAATTTCTCACCACATTTGTTACTTATTATGTTTCCTCAGATTAACTTTTAATTTTGAATTAGTGCAATAAGTAACTTCTATAGACCTTTGCAGTAATGAATCACATTTTAGTAGCTCAATATTGCCCAGGACACACTCTTTCTCTGCACGCTTATTCCTTCATTGAAGAATTTCCAGCACTCTCTGGTGGACCCTCTCATTCCTTCCATAAAATTTTTCTATACTCCACTTTGCTTCCAGTTGCTAGTCAGTTGTTCGTCTCCATTTCCAGCCTTGCATGTTGATTGTTTTTCGGTTTACTGCACTTGTCCTTTTGTCATTTTTTTTTATTTTTCCTCAATTTTTATTTTTCCCAGATACCTACTCTGTGATGTATTTTGCCCTATCAATATTTCTTGAAGCAATCACATCCATGTTTGTTTTAATAATTTAAGTGTTTTCTAGTAACATATCTGCCATGATACCCTTGATGAGTACTGGATTCCTCTCCTTTAACCAGTTTTCTGGTGGTTTTTTTCTTAATCACTTATCTATTATAATTCTGCCTCTACCAATCATGATTGTTCCCATCATTTGACACTGACAGCCATCTTGCTCATACTAGGAGCTTTCACTCTCTAGCTTTCTGAAACCCACATAATTGGTGTCAGTGTGAGTTATCTCACAAAAAAGATCCAGCTCGGACAGGCTTGGAAGTCTGCCTATGCTATTGTGTTGGTTGCAAAAGGCCAGGGAAAGAAGAACAAGGCAAATTATCATTGTGATATCTATCTTCCCTGTTTATGCCTGATGGAGTAAAACTTGGGAGGCATTTCTATCTTTCATGTTCCTTTGCATCCTTAACTTTTCTTCACATCAGCTGTTCTGCTGCACAAGTTTATACCCAGTACATATAACCAGGTAAAAACAAATTTTAAAAAAAAGGTATTTGTCTTTGCCAGCAAGTCATATCCAGTGAATAGACGGGAGATTTCCAGCAGCAGGGTAGAGAACAGAAGGAAAGAGTTTTCAAGCCAAGTCAAAATATGAATTCAGTTTTTGACAGAATTGACGTAGAGCCATATGCTTAGTTAAGTGATACTGAAGAATTCTTCATAGAATGGCTTGGGTTGGAAGGGCCCTTGAATGTCATAAAGTTCCAACCTCCTGTCATGGACAGGGTTGTTAATCACTAAATCAGGCTGCCCAGGGCTCCGTCCAAATTGGCATTGAACACTTCCAGGGATGGGGCGTCTACAACATCTCAGGGCTGCTTGTGCCAGTGCCTCAAATAATTTTCAAATAGTTTGGCATATCTCCAGGGATGTGATTCAACTTTGTGCAGGTTATAGAATGAAATTCATTTTCGATTCTAGCAGAACAATTAGACAGTGTAATCTTCTAAATTAAAAATAAATAAATAAATAAATTCAAAACCCTGAAAATTATTTGTTTGTTCATTTTGTAGAGGGCATTTCTAAAGCATATAACAATTTCCCTCTTCATCCCATACTAAAAATAGAGAAAAAAAAGAAGAGGTGCAGCACTGTAAAATTAGATTTTGAATTAATTATGTCAACAATGAACTCTCTTATTAAACTCTTTACTTTTCAATACAATCATTTCCTTATATTTGTTCATCACATTGCTTCAGCTGATTTTATTTGTCTTGGTTTTGTCATTTATACATCATGTTTCATCTGACATCTTCACATTTTGTAGCTTGTTCCCCTTTTTGAAAGAACATAAGATTTGTTAGAGAAATAGTGAAATCAGTATCTTAATTTGAAGATTTGACTTTTTCTATTTGTTTCTTCATTATCTACCATAGTGTAGCTCTGTTGCCTAACAGAGACTATGGAAATTTGCATAGGAAGTAATCTATAGCAGAAAAGTAACACAACATCCATAGCAAAAACAGAAATAAATGCATGTCCTAAACAAATGTGGTCCTATCAAGAGGATATGAAGGCAATAGTGAGCAACATGAAATACAGAATAAATGAGATCACTTTATAACTTTACAAAATGTTTTCAGGCAATGAAGCCCACTGAGATTGAACTTTCCAAAACAGAGAGGTATTTTTTATTTTTTATTTTTGGTATCTGGGGGTTATTTCTATTGTTGATTCAAGATAGCTTAAATTTGGTATATGTTCTTTGAGATGTAGTTGAGTAACTGATATTTTTTTCCTGCTGAATTTTATCTGCAATTGCCTGCTTAAGATAGCTGCTAAGCGTGCTGAGCTGCTTTGTTACCTGTTTTAAACCAATGGCAGATTGTTACAGCAGTGTGTGTGCTGGCTATCATAAAGTAAAAAATCAGGAAGCTGAACTGAAATACTGTTATGTTTTGTATCTAGCTAAAATCTTTGTGCTCCTCTAAAGATTTTTTTTTTTTTTTTTTAATTTCTGTAGGAGCACTATCACACATTAAAGGCCAAATCCTCTTACATGATAAGGAAAAATCATTTCATAGCAATTACAAATAAACTTTTCCGAACTTAAGGCTAAAGAAATACAAGTGCTATTGCATTTTCCACTTATTTGCAAACAGATTCTTACGTAACGGCTCTCTAAATTAGGAGATTATGAAACTCCATCAGCAGGTAGGGGCATAAAGCAGTCTCAAGAACATTGGAATTATGTTCCAAGATATCTTTGTGTATAAGAAAGGAAGATTTAACTGTAGGTTGAACCCTAAAGCCCTATACAAAAAAAAGCTATCTTACAGGGCAAAGCACTTATTGCTTTTAAAAAGCAAGCTTAAATCCTGTCTCATTCTTAAAATTCCAGTGTACTTCAACTTTGAGCTTGATATTTCACACATACAAATGGAATGCTCCTGAACTGACTCCTTTGGTAATGCACCAAAACTTCTGTGGAATTAGGGTGATTGTGAGTAGAGAACAATACTGTTACAAAACCTTCTGCTTAACTTTTTTCATCTTAAATCAGTATCACTATCCTGTTTCATTACTGGCCTAATGATTATTCCTTTTAGTCTGCAGATTAGATTCAGCTCTGCCACACTGAATGTCAGTGTCAATGGATCTCTTCTTCCCACGCTACCTTTCTCTGAGTATGTTCCCCCTCTTGCTTGGATGCACTGTGGAGTAGTGATGGCACCAGGTGATGTCCTCTTAGTATTGACTCATGGAAGGCTGCCTGTTGACTGTTACATACCACACCACAAATTTTATTTCTTCTCAGATTCCCCACCCACAACTTGGCTCTGAATGTGGTGGTCCTCTCTTCCTTTTCCATGACACATTTTATTTTAGGATCTTTCTATTAAACATTTTGTGCTTAAGTATGCAATGTGTGTGTGAACAATGAATGATAATAAATGTAAGTTTCTGAAGTGCCTATCTAAGCCTTGAAGTGAAAAGCACCATACATAGTATTGCATGAGTGAAAGAAATTAAACTATGGATAAAAAGAGAACTGAATTTTAATTTATATGTAAAACAAAGACTGAGGTTAAAAAGAAAGTCAAATGGCCTTGGAAGAAAAATGAATATACATTTTTTTTTCCCCTTCATATATGATTGCAGTGCCACTGGTACTATATTTGAATAATAAAAGTAACTGGAGCATAAAATTAATAATTTTCCACTGACCTCTTTATTCGTTTAAAATTATTTTTCCTTGCAGACAGGTAAAGCTTTGTGTCAGTTCTCATTTTCCTTAAGCTCCAGATAGTTTTTGCAATCCAACATAACAGAAAGTGAGCAGGAATGTATCAGCAGCCCAGAAAGTTTCCAGCTCCAGCACTGTTTTAAGAAAAACTTTAGGGTTCAGTTGGAGGTAGAGTACATAAGTGTAAGTTCTTACGTGACTCCCTTACAGAAAATAAGCAATTAAAAATGAACTGTATAAAGTGTAGCAACTAGGTCCATTTTCAGATATGCAACTCATCTTCTGGACTGTAAGGCTTTTTGTTTAAAGTATAAGAAACTCATTATATATGATACAACAACCAACCATTTGACTCATTTACTGAAAAATACCAACATTTTTCTACTTATCTTTTGTATACAGCTTAGAAAACTGAAACACGATTTCACAGCATCTGAAATGCTTCTTCTTCATCTACTGCTCCATTATATTCATTTTTCCTAAGCAGACAATATTCTCTAATAATACAGCATCCTCACAGAAATTTCTGAATTCTTCTGTTCAAAAAATACAAAGGAAGGCCAATAACTACTCTCTGTAAACCAGAACAATGCATCTTATTTTATATGATAAATGATTGTTTTGTTAGTATCTCTGTTTCATTGATTTAACAGGGTCATCTCTGATAAACCAAGGTAAAAAAAATCAAGAAAGAACACATGAAATATAAAACACGATATTCACCAATCCCTTCTGTTAGTTTTTCTTTCTTTATAATAGGGTTCCTCAGGTTGAAGTACAGACTGTAAGTCATTGTAAGCACATGAAGTTTGAAAAAAAAAGTGAGAGAGAGAAGGAAAGAAAGAAAATAATAATTTTTTAAAATTTAAAAATGATATAGGAAGAAAAGATGATGTTTAGTTGATGGAGATTTTATTTTAAAAGGGCATGAGCATAGCATAATCATAGAATCATAAAATGGCCTGGGTTGAAAAGGACCTCAAAGATCATCTCGTTTCAACCCCCCTGCCTTGGGCAGGGTCACCTACCACTAGACCAGGCTGCCCAGAGCCACATCCAGCCTTGTCCTGAATGCCTCCAGGGATGAGGCATCCACAATCTCTCTGGGCAACCTGTTCCAGTGCTTCACCATTTTCTAAGTAAAAAAACTTCCTCCTAATATCCAACCTAAATCTCTCCTGTGTTATTTTAAAACCATTCCCCCTTGTCCAATCGCTATCAACCCATAAGATGTTACAGTTTTCAAGAAATAATAAATCAATTAATTATATTCCTTAGTCTTATCTCATTCTTATTACAACGTCAAAATTTTATCCATGCTAGTTTGAGTAGATACAGTTTTCTAATCAACATGAAACTAGGCATTCTTAAATACAGATCAAAATTTATCACCAATCATATTGTTCTGCTAGTGGAATCATGGGACTGCTTATGTTAGTTCAGCCAAATTTTTCTAATTAAAATTCAGACATTTAAAGAAGTGACTTAATCATCAAAGACTGTCTGTTCTTTTTAAAACCATTTTGCTCCATTGATAGTCATTGCCAAGGTTTGTAATTTGCACAACCCAGAAGACTACCTCGCATTAAAGTGGGAATGTGATATGCATGTAATAATATAGATGCTAACCTAATTTCTCTGGAATTGCACATGCAGTCTAAGGACTTAAACCATTTCCCTCAAAAGTTCAAGAAGCGGTAAAATTTTTATCTTTCAGGCCAATTTGGAGCTGATTCTTTCATTTTCGCTAAGGTGATACCAATTTCCTTGAGCATAAAACTTAAGATTTTTAGAATGAACTCTTGGAAACCACTGAAATCTAATAAGAAGTAAGAGATCAAAATTAATGAAATCTTATGAAAGTTGCTGTATGAACTTTGATACAGGTTTGTGACAAATTGAACAAAACTGAATTATACAGAGACTGTTCCCACAAATTTGCCTCTCAGACTGATAATCAGACATTGATATTTTACAGTGTTTTAAAATGTGCATCTTAGAATTTTTTCACCTTGATTTTCAATTTATCATTCTAAAAGAATCAGCTTATTTAATATGAACATATGTAATGTAGAGCCATATTATGTATTTCATATTGATCCATCCTAGTTTAAAGCAGAAATGGTCTATAGACCAGGCAATGGCCAGAACATACGAGCAAAAAAAAACTTTCAGTGAACTGAAATACAACTCCACCTTAAGTTTTCAAATACAGTTTCCAAATGAAAAGATTAATACTTTTATAACTTCTGTAATTAATTTATATGGTCTTTTGACTAGATAATTGGCAGAATTATATCTTTTTTTACTATTATGCCAAATTACAACATACATAATATGAAAGAGTTGTGGACTTGCACCCAAATTAGTATAAATTTGCATTTTAGAACAAAGAGTTAGCTATTGTCTGAATATTCTGAATGAATGATAGAAACAATACTTGCAATTAAAATGTTTATGTCTAAATTATGTCTTTAATAGGCTGCTTATTTAGTGTTTAATTTTCTGTTTGTTTCAGAGCTGAGAGCTTTTTAGAACTAGAATTTTGGTATTTTATACATGCACCTTTATTTCTTAACAAGATAGTAAAATAAAATGATTTTTCAGTCAAATCTTGTTGTTTTTTTCTTGAAGTAGACTGCACAATTTTTCCATCACTACATGCCACAGTGTACCACAAAGGTAGATGGGATTGATATGAGGTAAACTTCAGGATTATAGTAAATCTTCATTGATTTAACAAATAATATCATCTAAATAGTTGTGGTTTTACTTTTTTAACAGAATTTTAAAAGAAAGTTTAAAATTTTGGAAAACATAAGGTGGAAAAAGGCAGGGCTGGTAAATTTGGGAAACTCTTACATTCCTTGCCATCATAAATATAATCAAATGAGGATATATACACATTTTTAAGGACATTGTTAATTCACAGTCAATTTTGGAAACGGTTTCCTGTAATCTGAAAAATTGGAATATTTCGTTTTCCTGCCTGATATTATATGTGGAAGAAGTAACACTACAGTAGTAAACAGTTATGAAGTACTAAAAAACAGTAATGGCAGTGACAACAGATTTAGTAATAAACCTAACCTAATGGTATGCAGCTAATAGTCCTTGAGGATTATTCCATTGGATTTTTTCCACATAGATAGAAAAGAAAATATATGGGGCAAAATCATTGCCACAACTCAAATGAATCCAAAAATAAAGACTAGAACATCATGCTCTATTGCCTGTGAGCATATCTTATGAGGCAGAAAGAGATTTGAGAAATACCTGGTTATTATTCAGTCTTCTCCTTTAGAGATGTGCTAGTCTTACTTTAGAGTGGATCTACAGCAGTTACACCTTGTCTCAGCTTTGTTCTTCACTCCTTCTGGAAAGTATGAGAAGTTTATTTCCATTTGTTCATGACAGAATAGCACCAGCAACTGAGGACCTTTGTATGTTCCTTTATATATATATATATGTATGTATGTATTATGTTCATAGTTCAATCCCTAAGTTCAGACTGGATATAAGGAAAAAATTATTCTCTGAAAGAGTGGTCAGGTACTGGAACAGCCTGCCCAGGGAAGTGGATAAGTCACCATACCTGGAGGTGTTCAAGAACTATTTAGATGTTGTACTGAGGGACATGGTCTAGTGGAGAAATATTGGTGGTAGGTGGACAGTTTGACTAGATGACCTGAAGATCTTTTCCAACCTTGGAGATTCTATGATTCTATTTGATTTTCTTCTCTTTTCAGTCTAGCGATGGCACTTATTAAATTATATTTAAGCACACTGGTGCATCTTCTCTAAATATTCAGTTGTATTTTGAGAACATAGTTGTATTTTGAGTGCAACTAGAATCTATTTACGTTCTTATTACTGTCATTTGAGGATTGATCTATTATACTTCAATATAGCTTCTGTATTTAGACACTTTCCTTGACAAATAAGATAGGGTTTTTTCTGTTATAAAATAAGCATTTAAGAAAAAATGCTGAGATGTTGGACTTACATCTAACACAGATTTTATCTAATATATCTTATACCTAATACGGTTTTCTTCAGTCATTATTATGTTCACTGATTGGTTACATAATCTTTTGCCAGAATTTGACATAATAACTTGACTAGGAAAGAATACAGTAACAGTGGATACTGCTGAATTAGCAAATGCTACAAATCTCTCAGTTGATGTTTTTCAAATATGAACTGTCCTCTTCAACTCTAAATACTGTGAAACAGTAAAAATTAGTTACTATTGATGTCAAAGAGTTTTCTCAGTAGTTCAGTGTTAGAAGGTTGTTGTGTATGTGAGTAGCAATTAATTGGTCATTAACTCCTTAAGATCATTAATGATTTTATGATGCTCCACTTCAGTGAAATTTAAAATATTCATCAGTGGAAGAAGAAAAATGTCGCAGCTTCCTCTTTCTCTGCCTTTCATGTACTTTAATTGTTTGACTGGAGTATATAAATCTTACTTCACCATGATGTCTAAAATCAGTATAAACAATTGCTGGTTATGAATTAATCAAAAATATAACAGCGGTTCACTTTGTACATCTATATAACATACTATTTTCTATACTGTCAACTCCCTCTTTCAATTAGTTTTTTGAAAAAGACTTACTGTATCGAAGTTTGGAGTAACATGACCTTTTCCCTTGTCTCTCTTTCTATGCTCATGGTAGTAAAATTTCACATTGATGTGGCAATATTTTCAAATCATCAGTTAAAGTCATCTCATGATTTGTGATATACTCTAGAATGCTTCTGCCCAATTAACTCATGAATATTTGATACTATATTAATTCATAAGAATTTGTAACATAATGTTAGTTTAATGTATACATATACACCCAGGTCTATTGCAAAACCTAAATTGAGTCATTTTCTGGTATTTGTAATTGACTTTATAATTAATTATGCACAGAGATTGCATTAGTCTTCACTTCAGAGTAAAACTGAATGCCTTCAGTTTTCAGAATAAAGACATGTATAAAAAATGGATTTCTAAACTAGCATAGAATTTCTGATTCATCTTGCAGTTAGGGGAATGACTAGTAAAGTAAGAATGCATGTGTGGCACTCATAATTCTATGGCAATAACTCTGAAGGAAATCCTTGAGGGATTATTCTTGCTCATTAGTAAGCATTCACTGTATGACAATCAGATTGTTATTTAGAGGAAATCCACATTTCCAAGCCTAAGCTTTCAAAACTTACTAAAAAATAAATATTTAAGACCAAGTGCCAATTTATTCCATCTTGTTACTTGAAGTTGCACGGTATTTGATTTTCCGGTCAAAACTTTTGACAACTGAAAACTTTCTGACTTATAACTTTATGGAGAATATTTTTGTATATACAAAAAAGAAAAAAAAACTCCACCACCACCACCAGCAGCAATCCAGCAATAAATTTTGATCTTTTCAACAGCAAATTCACAATGAAATGTCATGATAAAACTGAGAGGTTTTTTATTTTTTATTTTTAAAATAATAAAATAAACATTATTAAAAGTTCTTAAGATAGAAGACTAATATTAAATATATACCTTAAACAAGACCACATATTTCATTTTAACTCTTTAATTCTAGATTGAAGTTAAATCCTTTTTTCATAAATCTTCTTTGTCTACTTCATACATATCTGTATTTTTTTTAGGTAAAATTATAGATTTTATAAATAAGATATTATTGCAGTTATTTTCCATTAATCTAGAAATTAATACAAATGAATTACTAAATACTTGCTTTTATATGAAATATGTTCCCTTTCAACACTCTAAGTTTATTGCAAGGCTCATTAACAAATAATATGTATAAACTTCAACTCTAAGCCAAATTCAGAAAGTAATTAATTGCATTTTGTAGTTTCCAAGAAACCATCATGCCTTGCCATGGAATATTGATTCTCAATGCTTTTATATCTTTCAAAATTTCCAAAATGAGTAGTAAAAATGGCAGTTCTTAAAAACTTAAAAAGATGATTAAAGCCCACAAACAGGCTAGAAAAATTATCTATCTAAAGAAAATAACATTTTTTTCATGTATTTTCCAAATTTGTTGATCATGTCCTACATTTTTATATGAAATCAATTTCACAGATCTTAGTTTCTTAACAAAAAAAATATAGACTATTCGAACACACCCAAAACATACATATGAAATGATGTTCTGTATTAGATGACATACAACATTGTGGTTTAAGGCGTTAAGAAAAAAATATTATTATTATTACATCATATCTTTCCATTTTTTTAAAACCCATTAATATCACCTGGATAAACATTTATAGAAAGTGTGCATTTAAAATTCAGGCTGTTCTTTTACACCCAGATTTATAACCTGTGCAAGTACAAATGAAAGAAACCATGTAAAAAATATAGCACATATTTGGAAGATAATTTTGAATATATTTAACAAGAAGATGGAGGAAGAACATAGGTATCAGATATAGCTACATGTTAAGTGTCTTTAATTGATTAATTAACTAAAGCAACAACAAAAAATTCTTAGTTTGTGATATCTCTATAGTGTGAGAGCTATAGGATTTAATATTTAATAAAAATAAGCATTTGGAAGAATCTTCTTCCTAAACATGAAGGAGTTTCTTTTCAAAACCTTGATCTGTTCAATCTACAAACTAAGAAATATCTTTACAATTTTTTATTATTATTATTATTATTTTGTAGGCTCGTTTGTGGGTTTTTTCTTTTGTTTTGTTCTGGTTTGGTTGTTTGCTTTATTTTTCTCATTTTGCCTTGTTTGTTTGTTTGTAATATTATAAAATGTCAGTAATATTCGGAAACAAGATGTAGGTGTTTTTTTTATATTTGCATTTAAGTACATCTCTATTCTAGCTGTTCTTTCTGCAATAATCCTCATTTGATTTAATTTTCTTCTTCACTCGTCGAGAAGCAGGAAGATCAGTTACTTGGGAGAGTAGCATCACTAAGAACCTTGGCTGGCTCCTTAATTTCTCTCAGCAATGGCAATATTGACCATCTCCAACCTATAAAGATGTCAATACCTGGCTCACATCTAATGCTTACAGTCAAATATGTAATGGTATCTATGGAGGGAAAAGATGTTAAAATCCCTAGGGGGAAAAAAAAAAAGAAAAAAAAAAACTCACAGAAAAATACAGAAAGCTTTAGTTTTATGAGACCCGAGATATTAAAGGAAAATAAAATGATAATGTCTTGTGTAAACAGGCCTTACATACACCAGGAAAGATTGCATAAGAAACACAATGGACCCAACCTCTGAAAAGGTCTCATGTACCCATGAGCTTTCTGTGTGCATGGTAACTCTGTATTAAAGATAATTGCTTCTTGGAGCCTGTGCCAATACTTTGCAGGACATGCATAGAGCGTTAACAGCTATGCTGATGAGCAAACAATTGCTTTATTGTATTACCAACCAGCAGTTTTCACTTTCATCAACATAAATTTCCAGATGCTTATATTCCGTGCTAATTTAAAGTAAATTGCAGTGAGGAGATGAAACCAAGTGAAACTTGAATGTGAAGTGTATATTTACCTCAGGTGTATCTGATTATCTACAAAGATAAAGGCTAGCATTGTACAATAAATTTGCAGCCTAGAGAAACAGCAAAGCTGCTAAAGGGCCTAAAAAGAATGAAGATTTCTGAATAAACAAACAAACAAACAAATAAATAAATAAAAGCCACTTTTATTCTTTTGCCTCTGGTTCGTACATTGACATGAATGTGGGAAGAGTGGACGTGTCTTCTCCTCTCATAGTATGTTGTTCTGTAAGCCATTTTACAAAAAAATCAGATGGTCCTTTGTCTCCTGTCCTCACCCAGACGGAGATTTCTGAATGTGTCCCTCTCTCTCTAAAAAATTGAATATGTTAGTAGGAGAAAGGATCTGATAATAAACAAACTTCCATAGTATCAATGAAAGGAAAAATCAAATCTATGTTGTTGTTAAAGGCAATAATCTTGTTGAAGAGCCTTGGAAGTATAAAGATAGGATGTATGGGGACTGAGAAGAGATAACAGGGAGAGTCTTACTATCCTCTAAACCAGTTAAAGTTGAATTAGCCAAGATCTTAACAAATAAATCTGTTAGCAAGAAGTCTGACTTTCTTCAGGGGAATCTGGAAATTCTAATGTACTTTTGCATGAGCAGATCCTCCAGGTAACTATTATCTTACTCAGTAAGATCTTACTCAGTGTACCACCATGTACACTGGCTGCTTTGGTGAGAAGTAGAAAAGAGCATAACTTGCTTTGTCAGCTTGAAAACATATGGAGAACACATGGCAGGTTTGACATTTCCTGAAATATCAGCTAGGAATACCATGTACATGCAGCTAACCCCTCATTCTGTGATAGTTATTCATGTGGACTCAGCATGAAACATAACCACTCTCTCTCCATTTGCAAACTGTTGAGGAATCTTACACTTTGAAGCAGCGAGCTTTCTGTCCGAGCTCTTCCATGTGTTTAAGTGCAATAACAAGCCAAGACAATGACTGCTCTGAACTAAGCCCACGCAGAACAAAATCCAGATTAAGGGGCAGCGTGTTGGGATTTGCTTTCAACTGCAGAAGCTTTTACCAGTAGTCCTGGTGCTGGTTCTCTGCAAAGAGCATGGATAGCTTTGCGTCTCTAAGGAGAGATTGAGTACCTCTCTCTACCAGTATATTGCCTGATTTCCTGAGACCTTTACCACTGGTTCTCTTTACTCACTCATTGGCTGGTTAATTCAATCTCCATACTAGAAAGTCCGATTTCCCACTTTCCATTGGAAATTCCTAAACTGTGCTAGAGTCCTGTTTTTTTTTCAATTGCCTTTCCACAGTCATTGCAAAAGGAACTGAAAAACATGCTTTTATGTGAACCAACTTAATGTACTGGTACTAAGCCAGATTTCAAGACAATGGTAGCTACAGCAGCAGCCAGTTAAATAGATGATGTTATTACAATTAAGTTAGCTAAGCTCAGACTGATATCTAAAATGGATAAGGAGTCTTATTAAGAGGAGTTGGGATCTCTGAAGTCCATATGTAAAATATTAATAATTTGTAAAGAGCTGCAACATGACTATTGAACGGATCAATTTCTGTTTGTTTGGTAGACTTGATGGCAATTCTGAATGGATTACCATAACTTTTTTAAGTACTGCAATAGCAACACGGGGTGATGACAGTAATAAGCCTAGCTTTGAACTTAAGCTTTCAGTTCACCTTTAGAATATTTTGGTACAGTATACATTTTGAGAGACAAAGCTTTCCAAATCTACAGCATTTTGAAAATTAGCCTTCAAAAACTCTTTTTTTCCTCTGAAAATTAATTTCACAAACTCTGCAATGAGATGAAGGGAATTATGAATGCAAACTAAACTAAAATGTTCTGTCTGTGAAGAGTATTTTCTAACTAGACCTTTTTACAGAGAATTTACATTGTAAACAGAAGTTGCAGAAGCTTGGTTGATGTCCTTGGAAACATTACGAAGACAGATGTCAATATCCCATTTACACAATATTTCCTTCCACTTGAATATGTGTTGATTTATAGAAAGCATTTGAAATAAGTTGTTTCAATCTACTTCAACCATATATTCCTAATTTAGGGCATGCTTTAAATCTCTCTCTTGTCCCATTCTGAATGACATCATATTCATAAAAGTATTTAAATGTCTTAAATTTTAGATACTACAATATACATCTGATGAGTTTTGGACGGAATCTGATGAGTTGAGTCTGAGTAATTGCAAGAAAGATCCAGAGCTCCTGAATAACATTTCCAATATTTATTACCCTCATAACTCTTGCCTCTTGTTTTAATGGAGTTGGTGATATTAATTGAACAAGACTCATTAGAGAATGAACTTATAGCACTTCTAACAGCAACCAACAGCAACCACTGTAAAGAGCAGTCACTGTCTTGGTACACCTGCACACTTTTTCATTCCAGTGAAATTAATTACTCTGGTATTAATGCAATTAAAACGTGCAGTATATACTTTACTATGGACAATAAAATAATAATAATTAAAAAAAGATATCCTCCCTATGACGTGCAAATTGGACCACACTGATAAAGCAACGCTAAAACGAAGGGTAAGTTTATCTGTAACTGATTCAAGACAGTCTGAATATTTACATATTATCAAGTGGAGTTAGAAGATCCGTGTGTGGCAGAGTGATATATAGAGGTGTCTTTCTAAATCTATCTATATTCTATAAACAATTATATTCTATAAAAATTATAGCAGCATCTGCAATAGTAAAGAAAGGATGAGAACAAAGCTGGAGTTCATTTAATGGGTCAAAAAAAAATAGGAATCCTCCTCCAGGTTTCTACTAGTGTAGAGGCAATTGCAAAGCAGATCTTAACATTATGTTTATAATTGTAGCATTCTCAGACTTCATAGAATAGTTCTCAAGAGTCACCTCATATTCATAGTGGAATCTCTATGATCTGACAATGCAAACATTCACAATATATTTTTGCCAGTTTCATGAAAGCTTGATATATTATTTACATTTTCAGAATGTTCATTTACTAAACACAAGCACTTCAAAGTAATTTCAACTGTGATTTCATTAGGAAACATTAGCACTTGGAAATGTAATATAAAAAACCATGAATCAGAACACTGACAGGATAATGGTTCTTGTATTTCCCCAAATAGAATCATAGAATGGCCTAGGTTGAAAAGGACCTCAAAGATCATCTCCTTTCAACCCCTCTGCTGTGAGCAGGGTCCCCAGCCATCATACCAGGCTAACCAGAGCCACATCCAGCCTTGCCTCGAATGCATCCAGGGATGAGGCATCCACAACTTCCTTTGGGCAACCTGTTCCAGTGCGTCACCATTGTGACCAGTGAAAAACTTTCTCTTCATATCTAACAAAAATCTCCCCTGTCTTACCTTAAAACTGTTCCAGTTTCTCTCATTACTACCAACCCATGTAAAACTGATACAGCTGATTTCTTATGAGTTGGTGAGAAAGTAAAGCTAAGTTGCCTCTATTTGGACTAAGATAAAAAATGAAAAAATATCCAATATGTTTTTTGACACGAAACTAATTTCTAGAACACAAGAGAGCCAGACTAATGGATTGAGTATTTTTTGCATTAATTTCATTTGAATCCTTGTCATTGTTAATCTTCATCTTAAGAGTGAAGTATTCTCTTAGTTAATGTCAATAGACCATGCTAAGATATGAAGCAACTAGACAAATGTTTTTTACTTATTTTTCATTGTCATAAAAATACTAATATCTGCTCTATTAGAAATGTCTATTCAAGATTTAAAAAGATGTTATTTGAAATCTTTGAATTTATATATTTTCCTTTATTTTCCTTCTATTTACAAAAGTTAGAATCTGAACTGGAATTTCAAAGTCAAACCATAACTATTTTCTGCTCGCAAACCTTTTACATATGGGATATACTCCATGAAAATGTTTCATAGGTGTGATTTTAAAAATGAGGACAGGTGAAGCAGCTTCTGACATATGTAATTCAATTTCCTCTATGCTATTTATTAGACTTATAATAGTTAAATGAGCTCAGAATGAAAAGTTATCTTAAATCTGTGAACTGTAACATAAACTGAACAGAGCTGCTAATGACTACTGCTAAATTGAGACAACGGATTATGCAAGTGGAATAGCACCCTACACTATGAACTTTCTCCATATAGCTTGAGAACATCTTTTGCCCATTCTCAAAGAAAATAATGGAATACAATTATTTCAGTTTAGTTACTGAGAAGTGAGATACCTGAGTTCAAGTTAGACTAACTTCCTGTTAGTCAGTTCAGAGAAATAGGCACATATAAAGTTGAGTCATTTGATTTGTTTTTGATGCTATTTTTGTAGATGACTCACCCTCTTACAATAGACATTTGAGTCCATTGACTATAAAAGCAAACTAGGATTTTTAGTTCAGACTTTGATGTTTAATTTTTAGATATTGAAGGTCAAGCAGGGTCAGTCTCCCTCTTTGTGCTTGTAACGCTCTCTCTTGCCTTCTTCCCATTAGAGCTCAGCTGTTTGTGCTCTGATGATCCACCAGGGATGTAGTCCAAATATATGCACTTGGCTCAGGCTGGCAAAGAAACTCAAGACTAGAAAAAGCCTGTAGAGTACAGCTATGCAGATTTTGACTGCAAAGTTATAGGCAAAGGTAGAACTATGAAGGTGGAAATCACTAGTAACTCAAAATTCAAGGAAAAAAAAAAAAAAAACATCCGCATGAATAATTATAAACTCTAAAATGAAGAAAGAAAAAAAAAAGAAAGTAGTATGTCAGACTCTGGACACCATTAGATTTGGTGGATGATTTTTTATTGATGCTTAAGATAGTTCCTGGAAGTAATGGAGGCTAAAATTTCTTCTCCAGACTCACAGCTACCTTGCTAGCAAGGACATTTTTTATGCTAAGGTCTTAGCATCAAAAGGTCTTAGCAAGAGAGTAACAACCAAAGTATTACCTTACTAATCAAGTAGATCATAGGTACCTTATATACTAGCCAAAAAGTAACTGTGCTCTTCTTTTAATTCTTGTTTAGGTAGTGGCCTGAACCAAATGATCACAGGAGAGACAGTAAATATAAACAGTGATGTGCTATCCACAGAAATAGTTAAGACAAATCCTTTCATAAAGTATGATTGAAGTTCTTCGACCATTGCAACTGATAGCTTGTCAGACAGAACTTAAAAGGAGTAAAAGGAGTGGGAAAAAAATTGCTAAGAGCAATGAACCATCAAAGGAGCTTACTCAATGAGATGTGTTTTCGGCCTCTCTTCCAGTTAGAAAACTGACATTTGAAATTTCTTCTTTTTAAGCCACCTGGGACAGTGCTCGAGAGAGGCTCACTGCTATTCCACAAATGAAATGCATGTTGCTGTAAAAAAGTGAAACAGTTTATAAGAAGCTTTTTCAGACTAAGAAATAATAAAGGCAATACATACTGAATAATCATGGTACAAGCAGTTACATCACTAAACTATAAGCTTGTACCCAGCAACTGGACTGAATATGGAAATTCTCCATTTGTGAAATGTGATGTTGAATATTCATCACATGAAAGGTGTCTGAACCTTTCTAATACTTCTATTCATTGCTCTACAGTTTCTTTCCTTGGAAAAATATCAACCTACCATTCCATTTTTAAACAAGTAGGTTTTCTTTTAATTTTGTATGTTTTAATATCTTATTATTTCCCATTTAGCCTTAATTTTTGTGCATGTTTCATTGGTGAGAGATAAATGTACTGTCTTGTCTAAGAAATGAAATTCATTTCACTTTGGATTACACTCAGAACTTCTTGACTATCCATTTTCTCATGTTAGTTAATTCTTCAGAGTCAATATTCTCTTTTAGTGCTCTGCCATTTTTAGTAAACTTACCATACTTTAAATCTTATTCTCTTTCATATTAATTCCTCCATTTAAATTGCCAGCAAGATCAAGAACAATGAATAGATTTTTAGAAAGTCATAAAGGTCACAATATTCTGTTCATGAGTTTGTTAATTTTTTTAATAGTTTTTTTTTTTTTTTTTTTTGCTAAGTGTCAGCATGAGAGATAAGTGTTAACTCCCAACATTAGCATAACAAAGCTTACAAAATACTTATTAACCTGCTCAGTTCTCCTTACTTTTTTTGCATTGGCTTAAGATATTAGCAACAAAAGGTTTATCCAATACTTTGTCATTGACAACTCATATTTTGTTAGATTTTCATCAAGATAAGAGGCAGTGCAATGAAAAATAGTACTAAGCAGTGAATGCTGCTAAAACACTTACAAGAATATTTATTCAACTTTGTGGACTGTTATATTTATAGCTTTGTATTTAAAAACTTAATGTTGTAGGATAAGTTTAACATTATTTTTTACAATTTGAAGAACATTTTTTATTAACGAGGTCAGATGAGATCTCAGTCATCTAAGCTGATAGTTTTTTCATTTCAGAGCAGTAAAGAAGATTGCTGGTATTACCAAAATTGATTTTCTTTCTACATAGATTGCTGAGAAATTCATTTTTCCTACTTATGTCCATGGAAAATTCAACAGATACAAGGAGCACAGTAACACTACTTGAGAGAGCAAATTCTCAGCTACAAAACAGTTTTTCAACATAGTGACTAGGATTACCTATGTATTTTTGCCAACAATGAACAAGTGCCTGAATGCCTTGTTTGTAAAAGTCTGCATCAGCAAAAGTGATCCACTGTTTCACAGCTGCTAGGACAGCATCATTGCTCGGAAAATTTTGCCTGTGCAATCTTTCACTGGTCAAAATTGAGGAAAATCAGAAGGCACCAAAACCAGTAGGTGTAGCACAACAGTCCAGACAAGCTTGACAGTACACTCTACATTCTTCAAACTGGTATAAGGCCTACTCTTATCACCTTGCAAGAAAAAGATTGTTTTATTCTCTGGCCTGACTCTGAAAGTTCAAGCCTCCAGTGTAGTCAGTGTGGTGATGTTAACAGTCAGATCTGCTGGTTTGTCTAGGTTCCAGGAAACCCAGAAGTACCACCTTTCTTAGCCCAACTGACAGTACATATCACTTCATCCACCAAGGGCTCTGTCTTGAAATTTTTCCTCAGTGGGGACTTCACAGGTCCCACTCTGTACCCTGTCATTTTGACTCTGGTTAGTAGTGGTAACAACATGTCTCATCACATAATGGCACCATCCAGGAAACTGTCACCTTCAATCTCGTATTGGTTCAAAAGATTCTGACAAATTTGCATGTGTTGTTTTTTTATACATTCATGTGTAAGCATTCATAGGTCCCACTGGATGCAAACTTTACAAAATTCCAACTTTGCCACTATTGTTTCCAATGTAGAGAAACCAATATTCAGCTCTGTACACAGAGCTCTGTCCTCTGGTCATAATTCACCAATCTGCAAGAGCTGATTAAGACACTCTTCATTTTGTTGTGTGACATCTGTGTATGGGCATCCTGAGCATGGTATGTCTTTCATATTGCTTTCACCATTGCTGAAAAGCACCACCCACTAACTCACTGTGCTCGCATCCACTGTTTGGTCTCCATAAATATTCAGCAAGCATAAATGAATGTCAGTGGGTGTAATTTTTTCTGCTTGAAGTAATTCAGTGACACATCTTTTCTTCACATGCGCTTCCATGTCAGACACCATCTTGCGAGCTGCCTCTCTGTTGCTATCTACTATGTGGCAATAAAATTTGACGGAGTTTTCTCGGAAGGGTTCATACTCAACAGCTGATGTCTGCATCTGACACTGTGGGCCAATGTAATAAAATAGGAGGCATTACTTTCAGATCAGCCCTTATAGAATAGATATCTATTTCATAAATAAGTTTGACGGGTAAGATGTAATAGACTATTTCACACTCCTGGATCCTTCCTCACCCTACATCTGCATTTCCAGTGTGTAACTTTTATCAGGGAGAAAGGAGAGGTGTTCCATACTTTATTGTTTTACTCTTGCTTACAGGAAATCACACCTCTGTAAAATGATACCTTCATTTTGCTGACCAAAATAATAAAGAGATAATTTTTACCCCCCAGTCATCCAAGAATACACTCTGTTCCATAAAACTGTTTACTAGGGAATAATACAAAGTAGCAGCTAGAAATAACATCCCAGAAAGGGAGATAATTTGTATCTTCAAAATCTTAATTTTTCTTGGAATGTGGTGTTTATATTCAAATGAATAAAGCCACGTGGAGCTTTCTAAAGTAACATACAGTAAATCAGTAAGCAGTTATTATCCTACATAAGTGTTTAGATTATGACTTCCACTTGCTTACTTCTTTACAGCAGTAATAATATGTCAGGATTTTATTTATAGCTCAGCATGCAGCTTTTAGCAGTTGATAAACAGCTATTAATAATATTTAAGAACAGACAACCGTGTAATGCACACATTAGTTCATGCCAAAGAAAAGGTAGAAATGCCAGATATGGAAAATATGTTCTCATGTTAAATCATTCAGAAAGGTTGCTTGCGATCAAAAAGCCTGATTTTGATTCAATAGAGATAAGACTCAGAATTAATCACACTGGAATTACATCACTATGGTCCTTGCATGAAACAATGCATCTATATTGATAAATAAAATCTTAGAAGTTAAGAATGCTACAAATATAAAGCAAGGTCAAGACAAGTTCTTCATGCTACATCCTCAAAATATTATTTCTGACATATCTTAAAGGGCTTTAGATCAGAAACGCAATATTTTATGAATCAACAGACTATAGCATTTCACCAATATCTTCACTCAAATGAGTTCAAACAAAAATGGTAGGTATTCTGCATGATAAGCAGTTTGAATAAATTAGATCTTATACTCAAATTTGAACATCATATCCAGAGAAGACAAAAGTTCTTGATATGATTAAAGTAAAAAGTTGTTTTTGTATGTACATGCATGTCTATCCCTCAATATAAATTATATTATTATTTTTATAATTTGACAATAATGAGAACAACATGAAAGTTAAAACATGCAGGATTAAGGTGTTAAAAAGAGTCTTAATATGATCACAATTTTGATCTTAAATTCTTAACAATGTAGACTTATAAGCACATCTCTGAGAATCAGAGATAAAGAAAAATTATTAACAAACTAAACAAACTAAACAAAAACAAAACCCATCAACTGTTGAAACAGTGTTTGCAATATTTTGAGATAAAAACAATGTAAAAAGAAAAAGATGGCCACCTGCAAGAAAGATTGTGCATTTCAAAATGGGATTCAAAAACTTGATAATCAAAGAACTGCACTTTGGAAACTTTCAGTGCTTTCTTTCCAGTAGCATCACATAAATGCAAATGCTCTCTAGTTGTTTTTTAAAATTAACTTTCTTTCTTTTAACCTGCTTCTCTGTATTGTTCATTGGATATTCTGATATTCATGTGAATTACCCCACTGTCTCTAGGGAAAGAATTTGACTAGCTTGATAATTTTTTTGTATGGGAATTATCTTACTGTGATAAATCAACAGGAAAATATATATTTTGAATACAGAAGAACAGATATTGTGAGGAATCAGATGCGGGAGAATGTGATTAGAAGAAAAACAAAACACTAAAAAATCTCAAATTTATCTGTTATGATATTCAACCATCATACACGTTAGGCAGGGTTGTGCTGATCCTTGAATGGCAGCCAGGACAGAAGTGAGGATACTGAGAAAAGAGCAGAAAAGGACTGCTCGTATCTCTCTTGCCTTCAACTTTTGTCCAGGAGTTCTACCTGAAGTTGAACAAAAACAGAGAAAAAAGGAAGGGGTTAGACAGAAGATAGGACAATATCAATCATTTCTTTAATCTTTCCCCACAACCTTTGGAGTAAAGTCTCCTGCCTCAAATCAAATAGGAGAGAGGTAGGAGATGGAGGGGATACATTCTCCAACCTGAGCAATGTCATGCTTTCCATGTAGAGGAAAAAAAATTGTTTGCTATAGAGATGGTAATCTTGAATAATGGAACAATCTGAGCTATAGTGATCTGTCTGCAGTCTCCTGAAAGTTGAACCAGGGAAGATAATTATTTCTTTTTAATTAAAAGATTCATTTCTACTAGGAAGTATAAGTAAGAGCCAACAAGAGAAATATTGGAATATAAATACAAACATACTGTGGTCATGAGAATAATAATAATAATAGATAAGTCTAGCCCTAGAGATGTTACTACAACAGAGAGGAAAGGCTGTATCAGGTCCCAGATAGCCCTTACTATGAGTGGCAGGTCAGTAAAACTTCAAAAAACAATATGAAAAAGCCAACCATACTCTTCCAAGTGATATAAGAGTGATAGTACTACTGCATGTCTGTATTGCAAAGAGTAGCAAGATGTAGTGCAGACAGTGACTTCTGACTTTGAAGATAGTCTGCCTGAGCAGTAGGCAGACTCTCGGGACATCTCTCACACGACATTAATACATGGAGATGATTAGTGTTGCCACAGTGAGCTTGCAGCTGTGACGGGAAAAGAAAAAGTTCTACTTTTTCGCCTGAAAGCATGTCAAGTGCTGTTTGCTGCTTAGCACTATAATCCTTCAAGTGATCTCTGTGGCATTTACTAAATCTTCATTAAGGTTAACATGTAGAATTGCTGTGGAGCTTGTATATGGATATGTTAATTCACTGACACTTTTTCTTTCAGAGAATACTGTAAGGAGCATCGGTGCTGCATCTGGTGACGAGCAGAAAGATCAGGAACTGAAAAAGTTCCTCATGCTCAAGGAGAGAAATATATTATTTGATCTGAACTTTTGAAATATGGTGAGGAATTAGGGTTAGGAATTGGAAAAAGTTGTTGCTTCCTCAAGCTCACTTATAATACCTGAAAGATAGCTTTTGTAGGGTTTTCTCTGCTGGCTTAACAAGTTCCTTCAGGAGCCAGAATCTCAAACCACACAACAGAAATCAACTGGATATTAATATTCAAAGGAAGCATTATATCCTCAGAAGGAAGCTGAGAGTACTCACAAATGACCATGAAAGGAGTGAATTCCATTACTTTTCTCAGCCATGATGATTTCATTTCAGCTAAAAATTATGAAGCATGCACTGCTATTGTTCCCGCTTTTGAGAATCAACTGCATGGAAATTGTCAGACTATATAATGATTTCAGAAAAATAAAAGTAGTGTTCCTTTTCAAAGAACTACAATTGTGATTGCTTCATAGAACGATGAAAGTGCTATTACTGGTAAATATACTGCCCAATCAGAGCCACACATCTAACAAAACAGAAAAAAAAACACTGTCATTTGAAAACTGTAAAAGAGCAAGTAGTAGCCAGAAACAAAACTTTCCATATAAGCAAGGATTGTGATATTTACTAGGGTCTAAATAGGATTGGGACTCATTGCCAGAAATTTAGTCAGAGGAAATGTTCAGATTTTCTCTATCTTCTAGTTATGCCAATAAGAACAGAAGTCATGAGAAAGACAAAAGTAGAGCTAGCTTAAATAAAATGATTGTAAATGTCCACAGAACTCTGTTTAAACTAATGCCTACAAAGGGAGAGTTTCAGCAAATAAAATATTGTGTGACTACTCAGGCATTTGAACTAATTAAAAGATTTTTTAAAAGGATAGCTTTGACACCCATTTTATTTCTGTGGCCTTTCCCAAAGCTATTTATAGTGACTGCAAACAATTTCCTTAAAGATCTTTCACCTTCTACTAATGAAGCCTAATTAATTATAATCAGTTTATATACAGTGCTGTGTGCAGCAAACAAAATCACCAACTAGATTATTCATTTCATATAAGCTACAGACAAACCTATATGTACCCTCACATACTTAGTCAAACTATAAGCTCTTAAAAATGTCTTTCTTTTGTGATGCACTCATAACATTAAGGTGACAGCTGATGAATAAATGACAAAACAAAGGAAGAGGAGTACACATTATAGTATTTAGTGCAACCAATACATCCTTCTGCTGCAAATTTTTTTCCACTACAATAATGAAGTGTGCAAACTTAGTTTTAAAGGATATAGCTGAAAATATGATTCAAGTATTCCCTGATCTGTTATGAAGTGTAGCTACCCTACATACACTCAATAGATATTAGAACTCCTTAGTTAAAAGTTTGTGAGTTCTAAAAACACAGTAATATTTTTCATTCCTCTGTAGACAGGAAGCTGACTTTTGCATTGTCTTCTTTGTCCTGCTGGGACATTCCCCCTACTATCTTCAGCTTTTCCCCAGAGAGGTAGAATTGAACACTATATGTGCTTGTTGCTGTTTCACTCAGTCAAAGTACAAGGGTAAAGTCAGAGCTAATGAACTGTCTGCAACAAAGGTGTGGAGGGAACTGGGCTTTTCGTCTGTCCATACATAAAACAACATAACTGCTGAGGCCTCATGAAGTGCAAGGTAAAACTTAGTTACTTATGAGCTCCTGTAACAGTTCCAGGAGGAGGGAAATTCTATGCTAGGTCATGAATAGTATTACATTTTCTGTAGCCCATACTGTTGAATCCATCAAACACAGCAAAGGTGCAAAATCAGGCATTGTATCAGAACACCTCAGCTAAAAATAAACTTTGCTAATACTTAATTAACAGTAATATTTCCAACTACAAATTAAAATTTAAAGAGAGAATGAGAATAAAGAGAGAAATTTAAATAAATTCAGATTGTTAGATAATTTCACTGTACTTCCTGTGAAATCTGTTCCCACTGAGCAAGACAGTATGGTGGGCTCAGAATGCAGCCATTCTGGATTGCTATAAGAAACAGCTTTCACCTACATGGGGGATGATAGCTTGTCACACTACTGGTGCTAATGTCTGCCACCAACAGAGTCTATACTTATAGACAATCACAGACATCATTAAACCCAATGAGTTGGCCAACTACGTTTTCAGGGCCAAATGGAAGGTGCAATTAAGCCCACAGATAAGCACATATGACATGTCAGCAGCTGTATACAAAAATATAAAAGTAAGCTTGCTTCCCTCATCTCTCTTAAAGCAATGCCTATCTAGTGCCAGCTCCCTCTGGAGAAGGAATATGCAATAAGTTGAAGGATGAGAAAATGGAATTACATTAGAGAGAGTGACATTACTAAGACATGCTGAGCACAACATATTTTCAGAAACTGTTCATGATAAAAGGAGGAAAACAGGAAGGAAATGAATAGATAGTGATTCCAAGGAGCAGATAAAAATGTAGTATCCCTGAGGGACCTCAGTGGAGACAGATTGTCTAATCCTTCTAGGAACCCTTGAACTTTCAAGGAATATGCCAAAAAAAGAGTGTCACTGGGCACCACTGAAAAGAGCCTACGCTATCCAGCTTCACCCATTAGACATTTATAAGCATTTACAAGACCCCCTCTCAGTCTTCGTTTCTCCAAGCCCAACAGATCCAGGTCTCTCAGTCTTTCCTCAAAAGAGAAATGCTCCAGACCCCTAATCATCTTTGTTGCCCTCTGCTGGACACTGGAAGGTGAAGGGAAACAGCTTGTTCTGTACTGCTGATGTTTTAGACACCTATTTCTTGCAATCCAATCTCTCCGTTACTTAGAAAATTATAAGATATTATGTGATAAGTAATATCAGTCTTCTTGAGAGTAGACCTGCCAAGAAGGATTTTGGTGTTCTGGTGGATGAAATGCTGGACACGCATTTGCAGCCTAGAAGGCCAACTTTACCCTGGGCTGCACCAGAAGAGGGGTGGTCAGCAGGGCAAGGGAAGTGACTGTCCCTCTCTACTCTGCCACTGTAAGTTCCCACCTGGAAGTTCTGTGTTAAGATGTCTTGAGAATAGGAATTATGTGGATGTGGAGTTGTTGGAGCAGATCCAGAGGAGGGCCACAAAGATGATCAAAGGTCTTAAACAATTCTCTACTGAAGAAAAGTTCAAGGAGTTTAGCTTATTCAGTGAGGAGAAGGCTCCAGTAAGCCTTTCAGTACTCGAGGAGAGCGTATAGGACTTTTTACATGACTTGATTGTGATAGAATAAGAGGGAATGGTTTTAAGCTAAAAGAAGGGATAACATTGGATATTAGAGGGTGGTAGGCACTGGAACAGGTTGCCCAAAGAATCTTTGGATAATGCCCCATTCCTGGAGGTACTCAAGGCCAGGTTGGATGTGGCCCTGGGTGCATCTGGTGGGTGGCAGCCCTGCCCAAGGATGGAAGACGGAAGGTCTATGTTCTTTAAGTTTCCTTCCAAGCTAAGCCATTCTGTGATTCTATAATTACATTAAATAAGTTGATACATATACTTAATCTATATTTTATTTTAATCTGGAAGTAATTTTGTGTTATTGTTAAAAAGAGTTATTAAGATATAAATACTAATTATCTTCATATTAGCTTTTCATTCTTTTTTTTTTTTTTTTTTTTAGAAAAAAGAAACAGCAAAACAAAACTCAAAAGGAATTGAGAATGGAATGGAGAGTTGGGAGCACAATCAAAAGGTGGTGAAAGACAAATAGCAAAGCTTTTGAGTAGTGAAAAATATAGAGAAATTACCGACCATAGAAAATAATCAAAAATATCACGTATAATCTAAAGACTGTCCCAAACTTGTGCTGCAAAGTGAAGAAAGTAACAATGTTAGTGATGGGCCTCTTCAAAATGAATGAAAGAACAAAAGTAGCCTCATAGTTCACAACTCTGTATCTGTGAACTCAACCCATAAGCTTAGCAGGTCTGAGATTTTAAAGGATGCCTCCAAGGCATCCCTTAGTCACACTGACCATTACAGATGTAATAATATTTAACAAGTCATTTGTAGAAGATAGATATTAGTTTCTTACTGCTTAAATATAAGGACAGTTCCCATTTGAATAAATATCACAACATTAAAATAAATGTAATTCAGGAAGGTGAAAATATTTTAGCAGATGATCTTAGCTATATTTCTATCTACTCCAAATAAATAAAGCTTTTTTTAATCTCTTTTTATTTTTGAAATCTTCTGCCAATATAGATAGCTTCTGCTTTATATGCAAGGCTCTTTGGGTGCTTTACTCAACTGATTACTCACTGCAGGGTAGATATCACCTGTAACACCTGTGATGGTAGTAGCTTCATCTAAGGATCAAGAGTTTCCAAGTAGAGAACAATCTAAATTATCAAACAAGTCAAGAATTAATTAACTTCTAAAGAAAATCACTGGAGAAAAGTAATTGTTCCTCTTCCAAAGATAATATTTTCCAGTGTTAAATTTCTGAAGGATTTGGGTCTAGTGTCATAAGCACTATCCAGGACAGCGTGTGCCTAATGAAGAGTTCTCATCTTAATCTCAGTGTTATGGATTAGCTTGTCTGTGATCACAACAAATTTGTGTCAACACTTCTTTCTGTGGAATAAGATTCTCAAATCAGCAGGTATAAATTCTACTTTTTCGATATTGAATATTCATTTATTATTAAATTGAGAAATGCAATAAAAACAGAGGTTACTTTTTTTGAAATAGATTACAGAAGATACAGATGCAGATAATACATTATAACTTTCAATAGGCATTATTGTATTTATGTGGCTTTTAAATGAAGGAATGATGAGTAATTTCTTCCATCACTATATCATTTATATCAACTTTGAATGTTTGATGCAAACAATTTGAAATTTGTTTAAGTTGTACCACTTTTAAAAATGGGAATAATAAAATCAAGCAGAGGCAAAAATCTAGCTTTTGTTGTTTGAATTTCTTCTATTTAAAGATAATGATGTATGTGAGAATTTCTAGTGGTGACAGAATTATGCAGGAGCAATGAGTAAATAAAATATGTACCTAATATTTGCTTATTGAATTTTGTCTAGCATCTTTTCATTTGGTTTTATGCAAGCATAGACAAGAGCATGACTAACTCTACTCTCATCTGAATGGTCATTAGATCCTCTATTTTGTGACCATAGAGGACCACAGACTTTATCTTAAAATTCCAGACTCCTACTCATCCTTTTTTTCTGCATGCTGATTTGCATTGTGAATTTAAACTGGGTAACAAAGTGTAAGAAAGATTGCTTCTTTTGCTACTTGACACAGTAGTATGTACAGAAGCTCCAGTTTTATTCTATAGAGCACAACAAATTATTCAAAATATTTAATACAGATCAGTCTTAAACAGCAATGTGTAGCAAAGAAAAAAATAATTTTAAATAAATGCTTAAAGATTTTTTCCCTAAATTAGCTCATCCAGGAATTGTTCCAAGCAACTCTTCAGAAAAGGAGGCATCACAAAAATGCAATCTTATTACAAAACCACTTTGAAGCAAGGTCTTAATGATATTAGATCACTGACTGAGTTGGCTAAGATTGTGTCTACCTTTAGTCTACAAATTTTTCCTAAGAAAGTATCTGTGGTTCTGAGAATTAAATTCCAAGGCAGCTTCCCTCTTTCGCTCACTGGCAGATGTTCTAGGGTCTTCTCCCCAGAAACACACATATGGTGGTATAGATTATGGACATTCTAGTTAGGCAACAAGTCTAAGCAGTGGAACAGGACTATTTAGGGAAAGAGATGGTTGAAAGAAGCAGTACGTTTCAAATCATCTGATCTACAAATGATTCAATTCAAAGGCAGTTATTTGCTATGAAAATAGGTCTGTTAGGATGTCTCATGTAGATGGCCTTACACATTCTTTTAAATATTCTGATTAAGTTGGTGGTAGCAGAAATGAGACTGGACACATGACCAATTACCAACTACCTTGTTCTCATGAATTTTGCACTATCCATTTGAAATTCCATATTGCTCAGGAGTTAGTCCATTGTCCAAAAGATGCAGAAACTAACAGACAGAAGTAAAACTGATAACCTGACAGAGGCATCTAGTTGTACAGCATAATATGCAGAATACAATTATAGTTATAAATCTAGCAATTATACTATGAAAATGTACCTTTCACCATATCCTCTTGATATTTGTAAGGCTGTGACATAAACTCGACCAAAGATCCTGACTAAAAGCAACCCCAAAAAGTTGTTCTTCATACACAATAATTTCCAACCTTCATCATGGAGCAGTGATGTGAAATGTGTGTTCTCTTTACAGAGGATATACATGTGGATAATGGAAAAGACATATATTCATGTCTCTAAAAACAGTATTAATCTTACCTGGATACCAGAGAATTAAAATAATCAGTGATCAACTGTCACAGTTTCAGCAGATTTGAGGTTCACTATTCTAGCTTGAACTGGTAGATTCCTCCCTGGTGTTTGATTTGACATGAGGAGGTGGAATATTTAGAACATTTATTGTAAGTTTGGAGCAAGTTGCATTTTTTCTGATTCATCTTTTGCTTTTTGACAAAGAGCAATCCAGGATAGCTGCACCTCTGCTATTCTTTCTCTCTCTCAAGATACCTGGATTTCATATTTTCAAATGTCCAGGGATAATTTTTCAGAGTCATTTGATGTATCTTCTAGCTAAGGAAATAACACTTCAGTAATGTAAGACTACTGACCAAAGCCAGTGTATTCTTATTAATCACTGTCCTATCACATGTGGATGAAAACTCAATTTCCTTTTTGGTGTTCTCATCTTGTTAGAAGATTACATCCTACAATAATTCACACAATTTTCGATTCTTCAGGTTTTTGAGGAATAGCATCCTTGATTGTGTCATGTTTAGAATGAGATATGGGAAGAAAAAAAACATCTTTGGAGTCACTAATCCTCAGAACATTATCTTAAAGTTTGGACTGAAGCATCATGCTGACATTTGACAGGGTTTTTTTTAAGATCACATAGGTTTGTGTAAAGCCAATTGTCAGTGTTCGCTATATGGCTACTACACAACATATATAGCATACAATTCACAAGATAATTTGGGTGAGCTTTTCTTGAAAGAAAAAACATTAAAACTTCCATACAAAAAGAGAAAGAAAATAGAAATAAGGAAGGAACAAGTGTAACTGATTTAATTCAAAATGAAGTGTTAGGCGATGAATACCAAAGGTAAGGCTGTCATATGGGAAGGTCAAGAGGAAATTTCCAGAGAATTACATACAGTATAACTGTACTTGATGATTGAAGATGACAAATATATAAACAACCAATATCTCCACAAAGTCATCAATGGTTTTCTATGAAGTTTTTTACTGACTTATGTAGCATTAAATATCAAATATTGTAAGTGTTCTTGCTGCGTTGCTGAGTGTCACATTAAGTATTTGCAGAATCATTTCAAAATTTTCGGTTGTCCACATGAATAAAAAACTTCAGTAAACATATAGATATCTGTATGATTGAATGTTCTCAGTACAACTCCAAAAGATGCTTTATCTCTTTAATCTGCAGCCACATCTAACTCAATTCATGTGTACCAGTAGCATCTGAGGGAGACAGCTGCAATTCATTTCAGAGTAAGACAATAGAGAAAGAAATGCTGTGCCACACTGACATCTTCATGCACAACAAATGGCTATGGTGGGCATGCTGTATTGTTGCTCCACAAGAATAGGAGTATGATAAGGAAGAAATCACAAGAGATTATTAACAGCCCCTCTTGATTCATGGATTTTCCAGATTCTGTTTTCTTAATTTTTCTTTAAAATGCGACAAAAATAAAATATTTTGTGCTATGCAACATTTTTCATATAGGAAAATCTTGATGATCTTCAGCTTATTTTTGAAATCCAATCTGTTTTCACAGAGTTACCATCAAGAAAACACTCACCTGTAGCAAGACACGTATGAAAAACTGCACTCACAAAATGCTTTATTCTAATATCTCAATTCTAATAATCTGTCATTGAGAGTAAAACTGATTAGCTCTTGAAGAATTTTCTTCCGGGGAAGTGGCTGGAAAACAGCAATGTGTAATGTCTTGTATCTTGATTGCTTAAGAGAATAACAAGATCATATGACTAATTAAAACTTTTTATTTCACAAAATCACATAATTGCAGGGGTTGGAAGGGACCTCAAGAGATCACTGAGTCCAAAACTCCATGTTAAAGCAGGTACCCTACAATAGATCACAGATAGGTGTCTAGCTTATTTCATAAGCTTTAATAATTATTTTTAGCCATAAAGTTATTTTCACTCAGTAAGTGACTGTGCTGAACAATATTTGCCAAGTTCGAAGAAGATTAAACTATCTTGAAGTAGAAATCACTTTAAATTGTTTAATCTAACTAATCAGTCAGTCATTTGCAACAGTTTCTCAGAACATTTTGTATTGTCCAAAATTACAGAATTGCAGATATTTGGTCAAGTAGAAAGGCACAATTGGCTGGAATGGCAATGGTGTGTTTCACAGTTATGGCTTTCCTATATTACAGAACACACGTTAAACTAAAATTTACAAAAAAAAAATAATTGTTTTTATAAAAGTCTATTTAATGTCAGTAAAGTTATGACCCTAAAATCTCCCAGTTATTTTACTTTTGCATGTGCAGTTGTTTTGGGAGTTACTTCTATAAAGATTTTCTTTTGTGTTGACTTGTGTAAGAATTTCAGTGAATGGAATTTTACACTACAGGTGCTGATATACATTTCTGTTTTCCAGTGCTTGTTGTGCTCAATGTAATGATTCAAAAAACAAAGGTTCCTTTTCCTAAGCCCTTTCATGCACGAGGAGAATAAAAAAGAAATTACAGCCAGTTATTCTGAGAACCTCTCAAATAAATTGATCTGAATACTACTAGTAACAAAAAGAATAGATTTTGAATTGCATTGAGTTTTAAAAAAAATTTCTTCACATTATAGTAAACACATCTTTTGATGAAGTAAACTAAACACCCTCTTGGTAAGTAGGATGGCTCCAACATTTCCCTTTGAAAAAATTTCAGTAACAATAGTCGGTTCAGAGGAGCAGGAAGGGGTAATTTTTCAAAATTAAAATAATAAACCTAGCCATCAGAGCTTCAAGTTCATTGACATAATCTGCATTGCCTACCCTAGCCTTTTCATTACTTCCTGGAATATATACCTGATATATGAGTACTTCTTGCAGTAAAAAGAACAAAAATAAGGCAAATCAGTTTTATTTAAGTAATATCACTTGTTCACGAAACCTAAAAACTCTCTGTATAAAGGGTTGAAGACAAAGAAGAGAGCAATCTTGTTAAAAATATTCTATCTGACCAAATGACAATTGAATTAATATTTTCATGGGTAAAAAGACCCATGAAATTAAGGCAGGCTTTGAAGAATCTGGGAGCAGAATGATTGACCTGGAAATCGACATGTACAAAAGAGTGATATCAGGAACACTAACACAATAAAATTAAATTGCCTTGGTCAGAAGTAGGAGGAGAGAGAAAAACTGCAGAGGAATTGAACTGTGAAAGAAAACAAAATGTGTGAAGAAAGGGTTTCCCTGAAGAGGTAGGAAGACTGAAATAAAATTTCTAAGGCATTATTTTAGCACATTCTGAAGCAGGAAAGAGAAGTAGAAATAGCCAGTGGGAGATCCTATCATATCTTATTTCCTTTATTAACATAAAACCACCAAGGGACTTAACATAAAACCCCACCCTTTGAGCAATAATAACAAAACAGATTGAGAAGAGACAAGTACTTTCTGTAACACGTCTAAGAAAATCTTTTATACAAGTTAAATTGTAAGAGATACTAATTTTAAAGAAAGCACGAACAAATTTTCAGCCTTCTGGAGGGCAGACTACATAGGATATTAATGGGATTTCCCACTTGAAGCTCATTGCATCAAGAGCAGCTGTAAATTTTAAAGTAATATTGGTGGATTGAATCCCTTACAATATTAAATCTAGTAGTTCAAAAATCCTTCCAAAAATCAAGGGAATTCAGATTCAAAGCATGAGACAATTTTAACATTTCAGGGTCGGTAAAGGTTGGAACAATGTAAATTGTTCAGGTCATATTTATGGGCATACAGTAATAACTGGAGGGAAGGAATGAACATACCTTCCATGAGTCAGAGTAACAAAAGTTTTATTATGCTGATAAGGCAGATAGATGTGGTTACCTGTAGCAGAGAACCCTGGTAGTCAGAGTTTTATGATAGGTGAAGGTGAGAACCAGCAGCTTTCTCCCAGTGTTGCCCACAGTGAGCCTCACATGGAACCCTACTTCATCTACGTCAGCCTGATGCTTTTCTACTACCTTTTCAAATCTCTGAAGTAAAATCCCAGGTCTTCATCATAAGGACTAGGATGCATCGAATTTAGATTCAAAGGAAACAATAAAAAACTGCTTTTTTAAATGAAATATCTGGACACAGAAAGCAGGAACTATCTTGCATGAAAACATCTATGTCCATTAAGAGATTATGAACACACATAAAATTGAAAATGCAAAGAATATCTGTAAACCCTGAAGTATTGAAAACTCTGCACAAGATAAGATCACGAGCTTCATTCTCTGACGGTATGAAAGTCTGAAGTATGTGGCCACCAATTAGTCAGTTAGAAGTGCAATCTGGAAAAAAAAATGGTTTTAGGAGATTTATGGATGTATTCATAGCATAGTTGTTCCGGTGAATCCATTAGATGGTGTTAAAAAGATACATTCTGAGAAATGTTGAGAAAGAAAAAAATAATTAGTAGAAAGAAACCACACATCCTGAAAGTTAAGGAAACCAAGGTACCTTCTATTTTAGCAACTCCCAGCAGTATTGCAGGAGTCACATAATTATGACATATATAGAATTGAAAAAAAATAAAATAAAAAATTGTGAAGACTGCCCTTAACAAATAGCAACAGTTATCTTCCAAATGCTTCCAAATGCATTTTTAAGCTCAAAGACAGAAAACAAACTCAGTGCACTGATATAAGTGTAGATCCATTCACACTTGTATCCTGTAACACTGATGCTTCGATTTAAGATTATTAAATATTTAATAATTTAATTATTAATAATTTAAATTAATAAAAAATAATTTAAATTAATTAATTATATTTAATAATTTCAATTTAAGATTATTATATTAAAAAGAAACACTATTATTTCCTGTGCTTGACCTAGCATTCTACTCTTGAGCATTGGTTATTAGATATAACAATGCTTAGGTAACAGATTCAAGCTATTAATATCTACTGTTATTAAGGATAAACATTGACTGAAGCCACGTGAGAATAGCCTTTTCTAAATCATAAAATAATTTAGTAAAGAATGAAACACTGAGGATCATGTCATTTAAGCTCCTAGTGAAAGCAAATCTTTTTGTGCTAATATATTGTATTAGCAGCATTTCATAATACAGTATGTATATTCAAATTCAGACTGTATTGTTTTATTAGAAAGAGTAGAAGAGGAAAATGTGCTCTTAATTCTAACATTTGCTGTCTTGCAATAGGGTTTAAATCCCTGACTAGGTCTTCTAGATACAGTGATAAAGGTAATATAATTCTTCAAAGATAAGTGAATAGAACATTAAAGTCTAGCCCTCCAGTTAATGCTCTAGCTAATACTACTCTAGATTAGCTACCCTCAAAAGGTATGCAGGAGAACTGTTTTTAATCTCCTAACAAAGAGCAAAATTGTACATGTAACTACAACAATACAAATAGCATAAAATAACTATAGTAAATAGTAACTATAAAGATATTTACGTTTCTACGCAATTAAATGAAAATTAAAGTTCATATATTCTCAAGTATAGCGTGTAATGAAATAACAGATCAGTGTCTTGAGAATGCTTTTTTCGTCACATTAAGCTAGGAAATGCTTACTTGATTTTAGCAAGTTATGTAAGTTTTTAGCTAGTACTATTGACAGTGGCTGGAATGTCCTTATTTGTTCGTTATTGTACTTTTAATATATTACTAGTAGTATACCTGGTAGTATTATTGGTAGTATATATGTTTTGTTTTTTATTCCTCCTTTTTTTAAAATTGTTACTATTTAAACAAACCTCTTCTGGAGAACTGTTTTAGTCTAAGTACGTATTTCAAATGCAAAGGGAGTGTACTGCATGGAAGCTATCATTTATTATTATTATTATTGTCAATGTTGCTACTAAAAACAAGACCAAGTTATTCTATGATAGCTTCTCTCATGAGTACCAATGTGTTTATCTCATTTGTTTACAATAGACAAAATTCTCAAATTAGAATATATTTCTCATTTTCTTTGGAGACAGATTGATATGTGCCAAAGTCTGTAAAAAAGAACATAAGTGCTTTTCAATATTTTACAGTGAAATTGAAGGTGAAGTGGAAAAGTAACAAAGAACAGCCTCCCTCAGCAGGAAAATTAGAGAAGAACTTCTGCAGTTTCTAATTTTCATGTCTTGTTTTAACAAACAGGATCATGTGGGGCAGAGCTGACCAGATTAGTATATATTTCATCATGCAAAGCCATATCAGCATGTAAAATGTGAAGAAAACAAATGCAAATAACCATGACAGGAAATGAGAAGCTGTAGTTAGTAAAACGCTGTCTGACAGCAGGTGGTTGTAAGCTGCCTTCACATATCATTTTTTTAGTCTAACACTGTTCCAAAGGCAATTTTTCTCAAGAGGAAAAACTGTTTGAATGCAGGAAGAAAAATTGAGCTACAGAGAAAACACATATTTGTCAATGTACACTTGTTAAAACAGATTTCAGACAGAAATTTATTCAGAAGAAAACATAGTCTGTTCCAAATGATTCCCAAAAATCTGGATACTATTTCAGAAGCCTAAGATTAACGCCTGGGCAATACTGTGAACATGTAAGATAAAAGTTTTTAAATCCATTTGCAATCAGCAATTGCCAAGTGTTTAAATATATCATACATATTTTCCTGAATCAATTAAGAGGTCAGAATTTTGATACAACTAATGTATTATTTAATCTGCTTGCCAGAATTTTTTCTCATAATCGGGAAATAGACAAGACTTTTTGACATTAGGACAAATTAAGACATTAGTCCTCATATTAAAATCATGTTTCAGCAAATTTGCTTTTGCAGCTTGATGTTAAAGCAGCGTATTTTGAATATTTTGAATGTTGCTCTATTTTTATCATCAGATGAGGACAACTACATAAGTGTTTAAATAAATAAACAGAATCCTTTTTCTCTGTATATTCATTGTTTCAGATATGTAAGAGAAGAAAGATATTATTACAGTTGTACTGAATAAGGACAAGATATTAAGGTATTTTACACTCTTGTTAGTTTTAATGAACACCACACAGTGAAAATTCCAGTACCAAGTAACACCTCTAGAAGACCACTGACAAAAATCAGAAAGTTTTCCATATGTTCCTTTAACTCTGATTTCTTCCTGGCATATTTTAAGCAGTTTTTTGAAGGCAATAATTTCTAAAATTTTTCTAAATATTTGTAAGGGAATCACATCCCAATGAGGCAATTTTTGTGAAAACAAGAATTACTGAGAATAGAACAAACTGAATGAAAAAGAATCTTAAATGGGAAATATTCATTAAAAAATTTGTCATGCAGTAACAGTCATTGAGAAATTTTCATCACAGTGATGTAAACTACATTTCATTTTCAGGAATATACTGAAAGTTCAGTTAAAAGCTACAATTAAGTTAAAGTTTATTATAGTGAGGGAAGGAAGAAAGAGAGGAAAACTTCCAAAGTGAGCCTAAGTCCTCTCACAGCTCTATCAAATGTATAAAACATAACTCACTGAACAACTCATTCTGTGTTTCATGCTAAGTACTTGTTAGCTTGAAAGCAGCCGAGTTTCACCTGGCTCACATAACTTCCAGATTTTTTTTGCACCATTTATAGGTGTGTATTCATTAAGATGTTTTGATTCTACAGCTACATTTTTAATTTTCTCATATATTCCACAAGACTCAGCTGAATGTGAAAATTTATCTCAGAAGTTGAATATATGTTTCTGTTTCATAAGATTCCTTCACCTACAAGACTTTTAATCAATAACCATGGTTATGTAATAGTGAAAGCTCCAAATAATTCTTTGCATAGTAGCATAGTTGATCCTACTGTGAAAAAAGAACTAACCATTTCCAAGTCTTGTTTGTACTCTGAAATGCTGACAGACTGTTTTAGATATAACTGTTGATGAATGTGTATATATTTGTTAAAGTTTATTTATAAGACAAATGTTTTCCAGGGCACCATCATACAAATGCTGCTCTACTAAGAGTGCTCTCTCTCTAGGAGAAATTAGGAGAGTTGGTCATTATTCATAATATTTTGTTCATTGGCCAACAGCAGCCAAAAATCAGAGTAAATCAGTACGTAAATTTCCACGGTGCTGCAACCAGACATCTTTTGTTACCCAAGAAGTACTATCTTAAAGATCATTCCTTATGGTGTTTTGCACTGGACAAGGATTACAATAAATCTTTATACATAGTAGAAAGGCACTTTTCCTTAGCAGATGAGCCAAGAATGCATAAGACTCTTCCAACTGTCTATAAAACGTAATTGCATAATAGTTATCATTATCATACAACTGAAGAGTTTTGTTCTTTCATAGTTTGGTAACACTGTTAAAGTTTTCTAGGCTAAATGCTTCCCCATTTAAAATGAGGTAGTCAGGCATCTAGTAAGATCATTTAAGTTTTTGTGTTCCGGTAGTTGCAGCAAAAGACACCAATGAAAATGGAAGTTGTTCTCAGAGCAAGAACATTTAGTATTTTTGCATATACTTTTCACTCAGAAAGAAGGCAGCGTTTACCTAAGTCATGGCTGAATAAATAAAGTATATATCAGTCAAAAACTGATTGCAATACTTTTTTTTCAGTTTCAGTTCTCTAGTGTAATAAAATACTTTCTTTCTAAACTAAGCATTATGTGAGAAAATAACGGGTTATTGTGGTTTAATCTGGCAGGCTATTAAGTCCCCTGTCACCCAATGAATGGTAGAGACAATTGAAAAAAGAAAAAAGAAAAAAAAGAAAAAAAATGGGGAGTGGGTAGAATAAAGAAATTAAGTGGTGAACAACACAACTCCTCACCTCTTCATCACTAGCTGACTGATGTTCAGCCAGTCCTTGAACAGATAGGCCCTCCAGGCAACACACGACAGCTTTTATTATTTAGCATGATGTCATATAGTATGGGATATCCATTTGGCCTCTTTGGATGAGTTGCTCTGGTTCTGTCCCCTCCCAGCTCCCTGTGCATCTCCAACATCCTCAATGACAAGTCAATATGAGAAGCTAAAATGTCCTTGACCTTATGTAAATACTGCTTAACAAGAAGAAAAATATTGGTGTGCTATAAAGATTATTCTTATCCTAAATACAAAATACAGCACTGTACCAGCTACTAGGAAAAAAATTAACGCCAGTCTAGCCAAAATCAAGACATAGATTTCCCTAGAATTACATAATCTTCCTCAGAGGCTCTGATGACATCTATATTTTCTTTATCACAATCTCCCTTTTCTGGTTCCTCTGTTTTAATTCAAGTTCATACACCTGCAACTTATTGAAAGAATAAGGAGATCCTGTAATCTGCCTAACACCTTTCAGACAACAATAAATGTAAGTATTTTATTCCTATTATATCCCATTAGAAACTCGCAGGCTACCGTGATTGCTGGGCTAAACAAATGATGGATTCCTTCTATTTTGAGCAGGCACCGTGTTTCAACAATGATTTGAATTTGGTCTCTTGCTGACTTTTGTTAAATAGATAAGAAACAGATAGATTGAGTAGTAACCAATCTCCGGCATTCTTCTTCACCTGTGACAGCTATTGCTATCCACAAAGTATGAGGGTTAGAAATGTGCATGAACAGCAAATTTTTCAAACTCTTCAAGCTAAGCTGAATTTGAGTTTGTGTTTTAAGGTTTTCAAATAATTACAAGGAGGCAGACAACATATCTGGAATACAACATTAGGCAGTAAACTAGCCAGCTGAGAATACAATATACAGAAATTGAAAACGACAGGGAACAAAAACATTGAGCCTTCTGAATATGAACGGTGATAACTCTCTCAATTAGAAACTGTTCACAATTAAAAGCATGCTATATTAGGTTAACTATAAAGTTATAAAACATTAGAGAACTTGGACCTTGAACTAACAGGAGCATGGTGAATGTTGTCTAATTAGTGTTTGTTATAATTCAGAAAGTTCGAGTTCATCCAGTTCTTGAAAAAAGAAAAATTTTCAAAATGTAAGAGAATCAGTAGACTTCTATCTTAAGAATCAAGAAATCTAATTTTGTATTAATTAAAATTTTGACTGCACACTACACTCGACTCAGTCTTTGAGAGGTTACATAGAAAGCATTTTTTTATGTTGTTAATGGAAAAGCATTGTTTTTTTCCCCAGCCCCCTGAGTTACTGGTTATGTGCATGACAATAGTTTCCAGTGGAAGTAGATTCAATGCTACTTGGTCTTCTTCAACAAGAAAAAATTACTTTCTTCCAGATGTTTATGCTATGGTGAAAAAACAACAAAAGCACACGAAAATCATAGAATCATAGAATCATAGAATCACAAGGTTGGAAAAGACCTATAAGATCATCTAGTCCAACCGTCTTCTCATTACCACTGCTACCACAAATGCATTTCCTTATCTGTTTTGGTAAATTCTAAAGCCAGTATTATCTAAACTCTTCTCAAATCACAAAAAATTGCCCTACATTTTCATGTTAGGTACAACTGTTCCCTGCTGAGAAAAGAATTGAGGTAAATAGTTCTAAACTAATGCATATGACCTTTCCAAGAATCTCCAAGCAAAGTCACAGATGATAGTAAAACTAAAATTACAAATTCAAATTGAAGTAGTGGTCATAAGTACCTCAAAGACAGGAGATAAAAACTAAAATGGAACTGTACAAAATCCTGCAAGGAAAATAGTCACTTTCATTCTTTTTGACATATTTTCTTGAAGATGGGAATGCAGCACCAAGGGCTCTACTGTTGACTGCATAATATTATTTTATCTTTCAACACATGTACGTCAAACATAGAATAGTGTAGATTGCAAGGGATCTTAAAGATCATCTAGTTCCAACCCCTCCTACCATGAGCAGTGTTGTCATCCACTAGATCAGGCCACCCATAGCCCCAGCCACCCTGGTCTTGAATACCTCAAGGGATGGGGTATCCACAACTTCTTTAGGCAACATGTTCCAGAGCCTCACCACCCTCTGATCAGAGTTTCCTCCTAATCTCTAATCTAAATCTCCCCCTTTTTTACTTTAAAACTATTTTTGTTCTATCACTTGATCTGTTCATGTAAAAAATCCCTCCTGTTTTACTATCTCCCTTCAAGTACTAGAAGGGTGCAGTGAAGTCTCCCTTGAGCTTCACTTTTCTAAGCTAAACAAGCCCACTGTCTCAGATTTTCCTCAAAGGAGAGGTGCTTCAGCCCTTTGATAATTCTTCTTTGGAAGAATCCAAACACTCCACATCTTTCCTGTGCTGCTGTCCCCAAGTCTGGATACAGCACTGCAGCTAGCACCTCACAAGAACAGTGTAGGATGGGATCCATCACCTCCTTCACCACACTGGTCATCTCTATTTCGATGCAAACCAGGATGTGATTGGCCTTCTCATGCTGTGATGGGCTTCATGCTCACAGCGCTGGTTCGTGTCAAGCTTTTCATCCACCAGAACCCCCAAATCCTTCTCCAAACATTTGCTCTCCCTGATTTCTTCTCCCAGTCTGTACTCATACTTGGGATTGACTCAACCCAAGTGCTTGGCCATGCTGAACCTCATTAGTTTCTCTTCAGTCCATTTTTCAACATATTACAAAGTATTTTACTTCCTGCTCTAAACCAGTTCCATACACCTTGGCATCACTGCAACAAGATTATTTCACAGTTTTGCTTTAAATCAGTCAGGTAGGGTTGAGTTCAAAAATCAGCTTCATCCTATAAGACTAATAGATGGACATACCTATTCTGAACCAAAGTTTTCATGCTAATGAGATAAAATAGCAAATACGAAAGTCAAACAGAAATACTACCAGAAGATACAAGGCTGTTTTCACAGAAGTGCAGGACTGTTAGGTTGGGAGGAATCTCTGGAGGTCCCTACTTCAATTCCTGCTCAAGAAGAGACAACAGGACCACATACAGACAGCTTTTGAAGATCTTCAAAGAGGAGACTCCACAGCTTTTCTGGGCAACTCCTGGCAGCACTCCATCACCCACATATTAAAGAAGTACTACTTGATGTTCAAAGGGACCCTCTTATATTTATTTTGTGCTCATTGTTTCCTGTCCTTTGGCCTATCCTCAATGAACTCTCTCTTCAGGTCTTTATAAATTCATAAGAATCCCACTAGCCTCTGTATTTCTGAACTGAACCCTCCTAACTCTTGCAGCCTCTCTTGTAGATAGAGTTGCTCCATTTCCTTTAACATCCTTCTGGACCTACACTGGCCTCTTTCCTGTATCCCTATGTCTCTCACAGTAGAGGTTCCTGAACTGGATACAGTACTCAAAACAAAGCTTCAGCAGCACAGAGTGTTTTCAGCACAGATATCTTACAAAATTTAGTACAGGATACACGGCTGTATTTACAATACAGTGTGGACAGGTTCACACTAATTTCGTAGTTATGGGGCTGGTTAATCAAAGTTTGTGTTACTCCAGGACTTCACTCAGCTCACTGAGTAGTTTTCCTATCAGTGTTTAAGTCTGAGTACATAAGTCCCTATCTAAATATTTGTAGTAGTACTTGTAACAGTTATCAATACAGAAGTTACTAAAATTATACTTACCTGTACACAAAATAGAAAAACCACTAGGCCATAAAAGCATTCCTGTGTACAATTTCAGATATAGTTGCCCTATCTTGCCATCTCCTTTGCCATCATCTTCCTCAGTAAGTGAGGTTTAACCTAGACTTGTAGCATGATAGCACTCTGTAAGCTTTTATGTGGATATTCGAATGTGGTGTGCATCTCAGATTAACAGAAGTAGATTTCACAGAATCACAGAATCACAGAATTGTAGGGGTTGGAAGGGACCTCTAGAGATCATCGAGACCAACCCCCCTGCCAAAGCAGGTTCCCTACACCAGGTCGCACAGGTAGGCGTCCAGGGGAGACTTGAATATCTCCAGAGAAGGAGACTCCACAACCTCCCTGAGCAGCCTGTTCCAGTGCTCCGTCACCCTCACCGTAAAGAAGTTCTTACGCACATTCGTGTGAAACTTCCTATGCTGTAGCTTATTTCTGGGAGAAAGGAGAAGTTGATAATCATAGAATCATAGAATCATAGAATGAACTGGGTTGAAAAAGATATCAATGATCATCAAGTTTCAACCCCCTGCTATGTGCAGCGTCGCCAATCACTTGACAAGATTGCCCAAAGCAGTCTTCAAGAAAACACATGCACACAGTGTTACATTCATTTTTTTTACAGTGTTTATCAGGCAAGCAATGAATCAGATCTGCAGGATAGCTAGAAATCAAAATCAGCAAGAAATAACACTACCTACAGTGGACCTGATAATTAGGAGAGCCCAGATCAGGTCTTAAATGGAGTCCTTAGCCTAATGGGCAGAGGGAGTGAGTTAGGGTCCTAGGTGAGACTGGCCAGCATAATTCAGGTTCATTACTGCCTTCAAAACTCTAATGTCTGACAGGTCTACAAAGAATGCAAGTATTTAAAACAAAATCATAGAGTTTTTTTTGTCTTTAATTTTGTGAAAGTTTATAAAGAAAATTATTTACTCTTTAAAATATTTTCAGATTAATAATTTCTAACTTAGTCAGGATAATGTGTATGTGCATTAAAAACTATACAGGTTGAGATAGTATCAACATTGTTTTTATTTCTGTATACAAATATATTATTTTCATAATGAACCCTGCAAATTGCATTAGGAATTAGTGCAAGGGGAAAAGAGCAGGTTACTGTTTGAAAACAAAAGTTAATTTGCCTTGTATTTTCCATGCTTTTGAAAGCAAATGTAGATTTTCAGTGGCAGAATTTGAAATTGAGCCACATGTGTGAAAGAAAATAACATACATATAAACAAACACAACAAAAGATTTCCTGCACAGATAGAAGCAATTGCTATGGAAAAAAAACATACAAAAGTAAAGAGTTAATGTTGTACCAAGAGCCATGAGATAAAGCAATAAGCAGAGTTTGACCAACTATTCTTATAAATAAAAAAAATTTAAAAAGTCGATCAAGGCTGAAAGGCAAGGACGCCTCTAACAAATGCTGTCAACAGATATCACACTGAAAAAAAGAAGAATCAGTAGTTGAAATTTTCTTATTAAAAGCATAAATGTATTTTGTGTTGAAGGGTATTTTAGTGACAATTACTTATTTTAAATACCAGTTTTACCACAAACCCATACATGCATGCAATCTATAGATGAATATCATGCCAAGGTATGAACAAAAGTTTTGGGCATATTTAATACTGACTATATAATAAAAACAGCAAAAGAAAGTCCTAATTATATCTGGAAGACCAGTGACAAAAGCAAATATAGAACAGCATAAATTTGGCAATGTCATATCAGTCATATCAGAGGAATAAATATATATCAATTATTGAAAATAACTGAAATTATTTTAGTTTAAATCTTTAATGAGACATATACAAATTTCATACAAGCCTCATTTATCAGAAAAAAAATGAAAAGTCAGTTGTGCTTTTATGTGTGGGGCAAGAAGCAGAAATATGCTTAAATGCTACAGAATGAATAAAATCATACAACATTCTATAAATAAGAGACTTCATTGTTTGTTTAACTTTTGAGCTCTTCTAACTATTTTATCAAATTTAAATACATTCATATTGTTCATTTAAAAGATAATTTTAGTCTTCTGAATTATTGCAGCGATATCTTTGAATTTTAGTTTCTAATGATACTTGTGATAACATTTATCTTGAATGCACTAATCTCTTTTGAAGACTCTAAACTAAAGATTTTTTAAACAATGTGTAACTTATGTGATGATTAGTTTTCTTTAGAAAAAAATACTGAAGTTCCACTCTGTCCTGAATATAATTCCCCTTGAAACCTGCAGACTATTTGAGATACAGTAAGGGTTTTTGTATTCATGTTGTTGCAAATGTTCCCTACATGGAAAAAAAACCGAGTAAGTTTTTAAAATCCTATTCTTATCAACATACAAAATTTATGTATTTGTACCTAACATGAAAAATTTCAGTAAGAGGCCTGGAACCAAACTAAATTGAAAGCCTTTAGAACTGATTTTGTAATGGTCTATTTAAAATAACTTGTGAAGCTATTTCAGCCATTTATATTATCATGTAATCATGTTTAAATCACAAACATAGTTAGTTCTTAGTTGCAGCTGGAACACATGCACATACATACATACAACTGTCATTTAAAAGAGATAGAATGTTCTTCTGTGTTTCTCCTGCTGTTCTTTCCTAGAGATAAATGTTCCATATCACTATCATCCTAAAATGAGTCCAGTATGAGTTCAAAAAAGAATAGCATAAATGTAAAATTAGAGTAGATGATATTAATATAAAATAAGACCATTACTTTGGCTTTCTTCCATACTATGTTAAAATGTTATATTTATAAACAAGAAACATAAATCACTGTTAAATAAGCAAGGTTATGGCAAAAAGAGACTAGAAAATAGGTGTTTTTTCTTTTATTGCCATGTACTATATCAACTGAAGGAGGAAGTGTGTTGTTTTAACGTGAATTATATTTCAGATGTAATGAAATACAATCTCTAATTTCTTCAGAAGTTCTTCCTACATCAGATGACATTAATTAGAATATATTTTTTTCTCCAGTTTCTTTTATTTAATACTTTTGTTGGAGAACAGCATAAACTGAACTTGAAAACTATTGATATATATTGATGTAGGTTATGATGAAAGTAATGCCTCCTATTTATTTCCATGGAAACTACAAGAGATACTACAAGCACAATGACACTATTTGATAAAGTCTCAGCTACAAAACATTATTTTTCAACGTAGTCACTACTATTAGTTTTGCATTTTTTTGCCAGAAATGAACAAGATGCATGTTGCGCTTGTAAATATCTTCATGTCCATCCAGAACGTTTCTTGGTTTCACATCACTGTTGTCCCTACTGAAATGCACCACCCACCATCTCACTGTGCCAGCATTCACTATTTGGTCTCCATTAAACATTCAGCAAGCGTCGTTAAATGTCATTGGGTGCCATGTTTCCTGTATGGAGGAATTTAATGACATACCTTTGCTTCATATATACTTCCATATCAGACATCATTTTGTCAGATTGTTTATTTGTTACCATCTGTCACATTGCAACAAAATGTAATGGAATGTTGATGGAAAGGTTAAACCTTTACTGCAATATCACCAGCAACCCCCTCTGATGTCACTGGACAAACATAATAAAACAGAAGGCATTACTTTTACAGCAGCACTTGCATGACACACTAAATTTCTGGCAAAGATATATACCATTTTCAAAGACAGTGACTTGTTGCCTTACAAGCTTTTTCATTTCTAATCACATATATAACACTGTTTAACTTGAAAATTCCACAAGGCAACCCCCCATGGATCTATGTTTAGCCAAGGATAGGAGATGCTCTTCTTTTGCCAAGCAAGATTAGGAAACAGTGATGGAGTTTAGAGATTGTACTTTGTACTTAATTCTTAGCCACTTACCTAGATTTTATTTTTGTTTGTTTTTTGTGGAATCTCTTCTCTCCCTTCATGAGGGAAAAATGAAAGCAAATCAGAGGATCACAGGGGAGAAAAAATTAGGACTAGAAATGTTGTGTTATTATGCTATTAGAGTATGGGTAAAATACTAAGGTGATGCTGATATGTGCTGTCTAAATTAGTTTATCTGCATTATGCCTTCCTTTTCAGTCTAAGCATTACTTGAAACATAAAAGAAGGGGGAAAAGTAACAAGAAAATTCACTGTACTCTGAAAGTATGAAAAGAATTTGAGATCATTTTGCAAAAATGGTGACTTTCAAGCTACCAAGATGAATTTTAAGCTTCCTTTAGAAGTACAACAAAGTTGCATATTTAAAAAGGATTTCTACACCCAGCACTATCTAGTCTGGAAGATATACATGTCCTGTTATTTTTCACTCTGAAATTATAAAGATTAATATACTTTTTGCACATAAAAGGAGTGCTCTCTTTCTCTGTTCACTATGCAAGCTAGTCCATGTTCTAGGAGAATTTGTTAACTTTTGTGATATCTGCTAAAAAAGACATAGACTGGACAGCTGGAAAAAAATACAGCTTTTGGTTATCATCCTTATTTGACTTAAATCTTTCCTCTGCTTTTCTGAATTGAAGGATTAAAAAAAAAAAAAAGTAAATCTGAAACAGAACATATATTTTATTTTAACTAAATAAATAGAATTTTTTTCTCAGCTAGACACAAAACTAAGGAATATGATGGTTTTAACTAAGACAGGGAAGATTTAGGTTAGATATTAGGAGGAAGTTTTTCACACAAAGGGTGGTGACAAACTGGAACATGTTGCCCAAGGAGGTTGTGGATGCCCCATCCCTGGAGGCATTCAAGGCCAGGCTGGATATGGCTCTAGGCAGCCTGGTCTAGTGATTGGTGACTCTACAATAGCAGGGGGTTGAAACTTGATGATCACCATGGTCCTTTTCAACCCAGTCCATTCTATGATTCTATGATGAGTTTTGAACTTTTATGAGTTTAATGCATGCCTTCTTTCTTGCATATATGAAATTAGTTTTGCCTGAGTTTTGATAGTTTAGGTAGGGTTTTTTTGTTCATTTGTTTTTTCTGTTTTGATTTTGAGTGGTATCTAAAATCCATGGATTTATCTCAAGTAGCCAACCAGTTTATCTGTATTTAAGCGCATGCTTATTATATGTATTATCCCTCTTCTGCACATCACTACTCATCAATATTCACGGGTTTTATATGTATTATCCCTCTTCTGCACATCACTACTCATCAATATTCACGGTTTTTTTTTTTTGCTTTTAATTTAGTCTTTGATGAGCTATATATATCTTTTTTTTCTATTTAGTCTGTTGATCAGTCTCCCACTACTTCAATTGCACAGGCATAAAAACATACTTTCCCTCTGTTTTATGAAGCAGTGCTTCAGATTCCAATTGTGTTTTATAATATCGTGCTTATCAATAGTTGGAATAAAGAATAAAGATTTTCATCTCACAGAAGAAACATTTTTCCCCGCTGGGATTTAGAAGTCCTTTTAAAGGAAGTGAAATACACTGTATAAGAAACTATGAGGTCACCACTTGTAAATGATATATAAATTCTCAACAACAGCAGGTAAAGTTCTGTTTTGGTAATTACAAGGAACAGATATTGGCAAATACTTGTAATCATTGTATAGTCTGACTTCAGAGCTGTTTATAACCCATTATGGGGAATGTTTGGGTATATACAGATATATGAACTGGTGAACACTGATTATTGCACCTCAAGGCAAAATTTTCAGTTCAGAAAGATTTATTCCAGTTCCTATGTTCCAGTTTGTGCTCACTGCCTGTAACTGGGTGCTGCTGAAAAGAATCTGTTATTAGTAGATGATACTTTACATCTGCATTTTGAACTCTTACAAATTGGTTATTTTTCATAATTTTATATTAGCTACTCCTTTTACAACTATAAATACAGGCTTACATAAAAACATTTTGAAATTATTTCTAATTTTGAAGTACATACGAATTATAATATTTTGAAATATCTACTCTTTTTTCTTGTGCTTTACTTAGACCTGTGTTTTAGATTCTATCATAAAATATTTATCTTATTGTGTTACTTTGATGTGAAAAAAGTGATTGCTAAATACATATTTTGTCAAATTTACAAATTCTGAGATGTAGTGAATAAATGTAGATATAATGTACACCATAAATAATTATATAAGAAAACTTAAATCATGATAACAAAAAATGCACATTTTCACAGGCACAGGCAAGCATATGTAGGTTGAAATATTATTATTGGCCATCACTGCATTTTACTCACCAAGTGGCACAAGAATATGTAACGTAATAAAAACAGGTTTAAATTTGACAGTGTGTGGCGGAAACTCCCCTCTACAGCATTCTGTTGTCACCTAGGTAGTCCACTTTTGTGCTACATGCACCTGACTCATTAAAAACACTGCTAAAAATCACACCACAGTGTTGAACATTTACAAACTTACAAGCATGCATTAGTAAATGTCCAGAGCCATATGTCGCCCATGGGCCACAGGTTCACCCATCATCTTCAGAGTTTGTTCTGTCAGACAGATTATTCTTGGAACAAATGTTAGGAAAACATAATGATCTAATATGATCTAAAATGAAAACCAAGTCTCTCCAAACCTGTTTAAATACATTAGTCTTGGCAAACATAGACACACTTAAAACATCTGATTATATTGAAGTCAATACTAGATTCTAGGCTGCTTTCAGGTTTTGTGACTACTGAGTAGACGTGCTCCATTTTGTTTCCCACAATTGAGGAAAATATCATATTTATGTTTCCGTGACTATTTTTATAACTAATTGATGGATGAGAATTTAACAACCTGATCTAATCACCAGTGTATCTGTACAACAGTATTTTCTATTTAAAATAAATACTCATTATTTCTTACAAACAAAGCTATTACACAGAATATTTCAAATGCGTTGGATTTTAAAATGAAGATAAATCTAAGATGGAGAGCACTAAGAATACACATAGTGATGTTTACATTCTTCTGAGATCACCAATAAATATTGGTCATTACATTTCTTGCTTGAAGAATGCAGGAACAAAATGTCATAGATTTGAAAGCATAAAGCTTATTAATGACATACACACTATATTTTATGTAAAGTAAGATTATTAAAATATTTTTTCTCCAATATAAAATTTGTAATGCTTGGTTAAAAGAACTTTTCCATAAATTTTCTATAGATTTATATAAGGCATTATAGGTCTCAGCTAAATGTTGTTGAAACACTTTTGAAATACAATATAAAGACATGCTTCTAAATAAATGAAGCAGATGAAATTATTCTTTTAACTTTTCTCTAGTCACATGCAATACATTTTTTACATAAAAGAACTGGAAAACCTGCAAAATCTTGAAAAAGCCCATTGGCTAAATATTGAGCTATTTTTTATTTAAATATATGTAAATTATTTGGTTTTGGAAACAGGAAAAAATGTTCTATAGACAACAAATTGTGAAAAGAATGTTTTTTAAAGTTAAATGCAAGAAAAATGAAATTTATGAGACTCTGGGCATGAATAATTTTAAAATTTTGATTCAAATTATAGCTGAAGTGTTCATAAAGCTGCCCAAGCTAGTCCTAATATATTCGTTTAATAACTGTGACCAGACAGACTAAGAAATAAAAATAACATCTAAGAAATAAAAATAAAATCTTTCTGTTATTTTCATTAATTTGAAATTATTTCACTTTATTTAATTTCGAAATGGGAAGTTCTGTATGGAGAAAGCTACATATCTTGAAACAATCCTTCACATCCTTTTTATTTTGCATGTTTATGGCTAGGACTTGCTCCTTGGATTGGTGGTAAGAAAGGAAAGGTGAAATACAAAGGAAAATATACAGGAGAAAACAAAACAAGTTTGTAGAGGCTTGGCACTGGAGGTCAAATGGAAAGCTGCTCACAGCATTTGTTCCCCTGTATAGATCATCTGACAGATTTGCACCTGTATCTCCTGTTTATTGCATAAATTTCAAAAGGTTTGTGCATACATATTATGTGCCAAGCAAAAGGTTTCTGGTACTGCAACCTTACATGAAGTTTTGCATGGGTACTTCAGATTTAGCTTCCTGTAAAGGAGTTCAACTGCAAAAAAGTAGAATTGCTGAGACCTGGATCAGTATGAGACAATTGGATATGATTGGGACTCTTATCAAAAGAGTCAGATTGCTGATACAGATATACAGATTGATTCTCCTGGGAAGGAAGCAAAGAATATGTTAATTGAAGAGGATACTGTTACAGTTCTGCCAGATTCTGGAGAGGTACATACTGATTACAGCACAAATTTTGGAAATGCAGTTATGCTACGTATACAGTCTCAGTCTCCTTTTCAAAAAAGGTTGGCATATTTTTCTGTCAGTAAAATTGACTCAGCAGTTAAGGGACTAAGCAAACATTGAGTTCAGTGTATTTATTATCAGCAACTTGTTTGGTTTGAGAAATCCAGTAAGAGTTTTACTCACAGATTTCAGAAAAATATCCCAACAAGTACATTGCAAATTGTACAAGTACTGAGAACAGCATTTAGCAGCATTATGAAAATTCCTAGTTCATTCATACCACGTACTGTTGATTATATGAATCAGAAATTCTCTGCAGTTTGAAGATTTGATGAGAACAGAAACAGAAATTTCAAATATATATGATATCTGTTGTGGGGCAAAAATATCACTTCTCAAATCTAATTAATGTCCAGTGTATGGAATGGTTGCCACCTGAAACGCCTCTTCAACTTAGAACTTGTCAGAACAGCTAATGAATCATTTGTTTCACACAGAAAAACAGAAGACACAAACATTTTTCTTAAATTTCAAACTGTGAAATTCTTGGTCCTTTTGAAATGAATAAAAACAGAAAATCAACCAACCAACAAACAAAAATCAGCCATTTCCACATCACAATGAAAATCAAACTAATATTTTGTTCAATAATTGGAACCCAGGTGAAAATTTTTTGCTCATTTCTGAACACAGCTCGCACTGAGCCCAGTTTTGGAGCTGGCTAAGCATTTTAGTATGCTTTGATCTAAACGAGAGCCTGCAGTAGTCATTTGAGGACATCCACATAAAACTGTTTGTAAAGTTGAATTAGTTCTAGACTTGATTGAAACCTCTAATTTCCATTTCTCAGGCAATATTTTTAGTGTGAAATGCATGACTATAAAGCAGAACTTTTTGTAAATGCTATACATCTTGAAATTTGCAAATGGACTGAGAAAAGTAGTTGGCATGTTGTGGGAAGTTTTCACTCTTTGTTTTCATTACACTTTCATTATCTGATTATTGAAAATTTCTTGACGTGCAAACAATATAAAAGATAATTAAAAAATCATCTCGATTTTCTAAAAATTTTAATCCAATGAGGTCATAATTGCCACTTTCTTTTCTTTATGTTCTTTTTAGTCTTCCACCAACTAAAATTTCTGACATCTTCACTGTTTTTGACCAGTTCAAAAATTATTTGTGAAGGTATAGTTACATCTATTCCAGTATTTTTGCCTGTGTCTAGACATTACAATAATTTCCTTTTCTTCATTTAGATCATTGCTGCCATCATTGATAAGAAAAAATAGGTCCTTCTTGAAATGGTCTCTAGCTCTATTAGTGCAATTGACAAAATATTTTGTCCAGATGAAGAATTACTGTCAATGTTACTATTAGAGATCATGTAAATGGAAAATTCGTTTTTACAAGGAAAATAGAAAACAATACATATCTGCATAGCTGACTTTAGAAAATATGATTCTATTCACCTAGAAATACATGGCGGTTTTTTGTTTGTTTGTTTTGTTTCTGAATGTTGCCATTCAACAGAAAATAAAATACTGCTTCTATGAATGGCAGTTGCTGCAGATTTGTAATCTTTGTTTGTTTGTTTGTTCATTTGTTCGTTTCATAGTATCCAGTTCAGGAAAACATATTTTTTCCCCTACTTGTTTCCACGAATGTTTTTGTCACCTATGTTAATGTTGCTACAGCTCTTTGTGTTGCATAATAAAAGCCACCAAATTCATGAGTTTGTCCTAAGCTTATTTCCTGCATGTGGTTAACCCATGATTTTGCATAATTGATTGCAAATATTTTTAAGATTTAATGCTAAGTGATAACATTTGTAAATTATGAATCTAACCAATCTTCACAACTGGATCGAAGGTATTGTTGATAATGGTATCTACTGCTTAGGAAAAAATTTTTACTGGACAAGACAGAGAACAATGATATCTGCACTGGAAAAGTATTAATTGTAATTGACGAAAAGCATGGTCTAAAAGTAGTTTCTGGTGAGCTCCTCATGCCTCTATTAGGAAAATACTGTTTTATTTTTAAAAGATTCTGATCACATATTTTCTGCATAATGTTTCGCTATTACCTTGATTTTAACCTTAGTAAAATCGCAGTCTTGAAGTGGGATTCCACAAAAGCCTGAGCTACTTTTTTTTGTTTTCTATACTCATCATTAACCACAATCTACCCATACTCAGTCTTCTATGAAAGTTCTTCCTTCCTTTTGCTTTTACTTTATTGAGATCACACTTCTACTGCCTTCCCATAGTACAACTTTGGATTGTACTAGAGAGAGTATAGAAGGAAAAGTACAAAAAAGAAAATTAGAAGGAAGGAAATTTAAATATTAACATGTCTTCTGAGACTATGTCCACTCTAGTAAATTATGCATGACGAAGAACATTTCTTAGCACTGGAACATGAGTATTCTAGCAAGCCGTTCATCTGGGAAAAATTACTTTAGCCCCAGAATTTCCACTCCAGAATTTCCAGGTCCATTTCTCATTTTAGAAAATATTTCTGTTTGATTGCATAGATAATGCTATATTTATTTCAGACTGAGAGGCTACTGCTACTCCAGATGGCCTTGTACACTAGTGTCTGCTATACCACACTTGAGGTCTCACCAGAGGAAGGTTTTGACATCATGCTACGTATATGTTTATTTTTTTTCCACTTGGCATCTTTTTCATCATCTTTTCACCTTTTTTTTTTTTTTTTTAATCATATACTCAGTGCATCGTTAGTCAAAAAGATTCCATGAGGAAATGCCTAGGGCTCTGAACAAGTGAGTTTCAGACTGCTCATTTTACTATCCACTCCTGAAAGTGATAAAGGTGTGCACACTGACCACTCAGTGCAGGGGTTAGATTATATATATGCAAGGAGGACAATTTTCTGTTCAGTGCAAGTCTGTGCCTGATGAAGTCAAAGAAATGATAAATAAAATAAAATAAAATTGTCCCTTTGACCATGTAAATCTGCTCTTTACGGTGAAAGGAGAGGAGCTTAATTCCACTAATGTTAATGAAAGAATGCATACAGGGAAAAGACTGGATTTCCTAACAGTATACTTCATCTCAAAATGGCGTGAACATCATTCGTCTTTCTCAGACAAACAGAGGAATGAGGTGATTGATAGCAAAGATTTTTATGAATGTTTATTGTTTCAATCCTGCTTTGTGATCAAAAGCACCCACTGATTTATTTTGTTTCTTAAATAAAGTGTTCAACCACTTGCTTCAGTCTATTCAGAGCTGCCTAGAGGAATAGAAAGTAAAGTAAAGCATATGAACAGTGGGTCCTTTCCTTTTTCAGGGATAAAGGAATCCTCTGTTCATTAAATAATGATACTGCCTAATGTAGAAAAGAGTCCTAATTTTAGCTTTCCAATCTGAAACCATCTGTACACTTCTGAGTCAGCAAACAAGACCATGCTTCCTGGTTCCTGTCGTAGTCCTAATTTTAAAAAGATTCAAATGTCATTCAATAACAATGCTGTCTGTAGGAGGGAGGATTTAAATTTTGAGCCTCATGGTACTAATTTATACAGAAATAAGACATTGGAACATCACAAGTACTTTGCTGCACATTTACTTAGAATACCTATAGTACATGAAATGACACAGCGTAATCTTACACAATCATATGTTACAGTATGTGTCTAGACATAGACAAAGAAACACAATATTTTCTAGTGGAAAAGAAAACAAGCCTGAGGAATCCAAGAGGTAAGAGAGGTCAGAGTTTTATTTTGCAGCAGAAACAACTGCCTTTGTACCCTCTTCCAATTACAGATATTGTTCTCTTATAGTAATGCTAGTGTAATTATTTGGAGTTTCATTGTTGGCCATTTTTCTTTCAAAGAGGCTGTGATGTTATTTATACATTTGATTTAGTAAAATAGATGGTGGCATTCTGTGTTCTACATGCACTGCAACTTTGTAATTTTGTAGTTTAGCAGTTTTTTGTTGTTTGGTTTTGTTTTTTGTTTTTTTGTTTTGTTTTGTTTTGTTTTGTTTTCCCAATGGAAAATCTGGTATGTTGAGAAGTATATAAAATTTATAGTTCCTGAGGAAATAGCTGTTTTTACTCAAGCTGAAAATAAAAACCAAAGGTGCTTTTAGGCAAGTCAGAAAAATGGAGATTCATGATAATTATTCTCAATATTCTATAGAAAGATATTTTCTATGCTGCTGCAGCTCTTCTTCATTGTATAAATTCAGCTTGAAAGTATCAGTCATGTTGAAAGTAAGGGCTTCACTTCACAATACTTAAAAATGGAACAGAAATTAAAGCTCTGATTCTCATCTGGTTTGGGGCCAACCTGGTGGTGACAGAATGTTTTTTAAAAGGAGCAAGTAGTTTTTGTCATAGTATTGAAAAATATACCTATTTGCCATTACAGTGGAGGACACTTTTAACCTCAAAAACTTATAATGAAGGAAAGTTTTTCTACAAAACTTTAGACACCCTGGCTTTGAATGTTTTATTCCAAATATCCAGAACATTATTTTTAAAACTACTGTTTCCCATTTATTCTTTGTGTGTGTGTGTGTGTGTGTGTGTGTAAATCTTTTTTTTTTCCCCTTTTTCCCCTTCTCTACCCTTGTCTATGATGAGGTTTGAGCTATGTTTAGACAATATCCAGAACTCAGCAATTTCAGTGAGACTTCCTTACACTTGTGTTTTATCATGATCAAAGCCCTCAGTAATTTCTGTTTTTTTCTGTTATATAATGTATGTTAGAATTGAAGAATACTAAACAAACACATTATTGTTGTTGTGTGGATGGCACTGTTCAACACATTTATTCTGTGTTATCAAGAATGGATGATGATTTTTGATTATATTCAGAATACCACAATTACCTGTTACAGAATAAACAAAATTATAATCCAAAAGAAAAAAAATGTTATAAAATGAATTAGAAACCCACTTTCCTGAATTTTCTTTTATATTGTTATAAATGCAATATTTCTGCATTATGTGCTCAAAATCATTTTCGTTTGTATTTTATGTGTTTTTTGTGTATTTTATTGTAATACATGTATAGAAAGACTCTATTAAAAAGCCTATGGAAAATGATTGTTGAATAAAATAACTTCCTCTTGTTCCAAATTAAAGGCAAACAATATCACAAACTGTCCTTTGGAATAGTTTTTCTGAATTATGAATACAAAAGGAAGTTTGCAAGAATAATCACATTTTATATTATACGTGATGGTATGAATTTGAAGAAAAATGAAAATCAGAAAACAAACATGGCAGCATTAACCTCACAATTATTTCACCTCAAAGTTTTCTGAAAAGAACTGAGATTATAAGAATTGCTGCTGAGAAGCATTATAAGATAGAAATATCTCAGAATATAAATTCCTTTATTTACTTGTTGATAAATAATTATTTGTCTTCCATGTTTTCATTATTTATTTATTTATTTATTCCCACTAAGATAAGTTGCAAATAGGATATTTTGCAGGCATGCTGAAATAAGTAAAATGCTTATCTGACACAGAGGCAAAATACTCTTTACTTGGCAAAAAGGATTTTTTTTTTTTTCCACTGGAGATACAACAACACTGCTTCTTAAATTTCTTTATATCTGCACTACCACATCCCAGTCCACATAAATTATCTGATCTAAACCTTTAAAATACCTTTAAACCTTTAAAGTACTATTTATATCATTTTCTTGCTCTAAAACTGCTCTGGATATTACCTACCTGAATTCCCAAGTAGACCTCCAGGTCTTGATGACTCGCTGTCAGTGTTTGGTCATACTCCAAAAGAGCTCACATGGCTGCATACTTTAAAACATACATATTGAACCTAGTAGTTTTATACTTTAGTTGCCTTCTACTTTTTATGTTTTAATAATATACATATATGTTTATAGATAAGTTTTGATCCCTATATACATTAACTATATGAAGACTGCTCCAAAAGTAATACTTCCTATTTTGTTTTGTTAGCTCACAAGGTCATGAAGTTGGTGGTATGGCAGAGGCTGAACCTTCCCACCAGTATTCCATTACATTTTGTTGCCATGCAGAAGGGCAGTCTGACAAAATGGTGTCTGACATGGAAGTGACAATTACTTTTTCAGGTGGATGGCTTTTTTGTGAGGAAAAAAATGGCATCCACTGACATTCATAGACCCTTGGGGAATGTTTATGGAGACCAAAGAGTGGATGTGATCACAGTGAGGCCATGGATGATGTTTTTCAGCAGTGGCAACAGAGACATGAAGATCAGCCATGTTCTGGACAACCATGCAAATTTTTACAAATGTAGCATGCAGGCTTGTATTCATCACTGGTTAAAATGCTAATGGTGGTGACTATAAAGAAAAACAGTGTTTTTTAGCTGAGAATTTGCTGTATCAAATAATCTTATTATGTTCTTTATATCTGTTGTATTTTCCATGGAAATAAATAGGATGCATAACTTTTGGAGCTACCTACATATTGTATATTTTATAAGCAGTCCAAGACAATTCCTATTCATTCGTTGTGGCCCAGGCAACCAACAAGGTTGAACTCCCATGCTTTAATATATTTCATGCTCATGGGGCCTTCTGTATCATGCTGAATGCCCTGCTAGCATTTGGTGATCTAGAGATTTTAGTCAAAGTGGCAACCTCATTCAAGCAAGGTATTTACTTCCTTTCCTGGAAACATCCGGTTCTCTCTGGCCAGAATTCATTCAAAATTGTCCATTCCTACTACTGAAGACTTTGCAGGTGGTTTCATTGGCCTCCACTTTTTTCACAGCCAGAACTCTTTCAACAAACAAGGTACTTTCATGCAAGAGTGCACTTTTTTCAGGAAATAAGAAGTTGCCATCTGTAAGTGGCGCTTATCTGATGTGATTGTTTCACATCTGTGTTCTGATATCTCTTATACTCACTAAGCTTCAACGAGTAGGCAGAATTGGAGTATGTATCATTATACTTTATAAACCATGTGAGGCCTTCATAACAACTTGACTGAGCTAAGCTTTCTTCCTCTTCTATATGACAACTTTTCTCATCCACATATAGTTTTTCCCTGCTCTTTTGTTCTGTATGTATAACTTGATTTATTTCACTCACATTGACAGGTTAATATCAGTCAGGAAATGCATTTAAATCAGTGCACAAGGGAAATAAAGGGTTTTATATATAATTTGTTTTAGATAAGTGACACAGAAAAAATGGGTTATAAGTGTATTCAAGGGCAGCATGCAGTCCCCACTCTTCCAGACAAATCTTCAGATAACATTCATGTAAATTCTAGAAAATCTTCATATGGTCATCAGTCATCAGTTCTAGCATCCAGAATAGAATAACAGTAGGAAAAGTCCTCATTAAAATCAGCTCAATTAGAGTTTTGAACAATTCCCAAGGATAGATGGAATACTGTTCTCATCTTCATGATAACAATCTTACTCAAGAGCTGATACAAAGTGCAATAAGAAAAAAAAAAAAAAAAAACTTATCTTACTTTCCTGGGCTTTTAGCAATAGCTAGCTGCAGTGATTAATAAGTTGTTATGTTTTGACCAAGTATTTTAGCCAGATGTTCACAAGATGTGTTCGAGAATTGGCTAGACACAAGGTACCACAGGAAAATGTATTTATCTCGATGACTATGATTGTGCGCTGTTAATAAATGCCATTATTTCAATGACAGGTTTGTAGTATTTATTTTTTTATATGGAACAAAGGACTTGGAAACATTTGGACTTTGTGTCTGATTAGAAACTAAACAGTCCTGGTTCTGGAGTCTTTCAGGTTCTGTGTGAAAAGCAAGGTGTGACTACCTTGCAGAACACATTATTTGTTCCACATTTAAAGACCACAAATTATTATTTAGACTTCCTTTTGCAAATAAGATTAGTTAAACTTTTCCTTTTATAATCTGTGTACAGGTCTCAGCAGTCAATGTCCTTCACAGTGTTGAAGGCACATACACATATATATAACACATTTCAGATGAGTTGGTTACCCTGCATGTGCTCTTGTGGAATCATGGCCTTTGCATCTTGTGAAGTATTCTTCTGTCTTTAATCATGTATGATTGCAGCGAGTGATGTGGGGGACTGATGAGAGTGTTCCTGTGATTATGTAGGTTGCACTCTTAGTGCAATACCAGTACGATAGCAAAACCAATAGAACAATAAATAAGCAACTCTCCCATGTCACCAAACTTTTTGTTTGTTTGTTTGAAATGAATAATTCATAAATGAAAACCCCTAGGGATAAAGATGCAGAGCTTCATTATAAATGGCTATTTTTTCCCAGATGAATCAAGCTCTTTGTTACACAATTCCTTTACTGTATGCAGTCTGCTAATTCAGTATTGAACAGTGTCTCCCAGGAGAGACAATGTGTCCACCAAGAAAAAGTTTTCAAGAGAAGTTATTGTCAGAAACTTCTGTTCACCTGAACTTCAACCTCTGTTGGTATTACCTTCTCCACCTGTGCTGAGGTTATGGAATGCAGTCAGCAAATAGACAACTCTGGACTGCAAACAGCACCATCCTGTAGGACCACACTGTCATACAGGTCTGCTATAAACAGATATAAGCACAAATTTTTCCAAAGTGGAGTACCAAAATCCAGACATCTCTGCCAAGAGCTAATATTTCTCCCACTGTCATCATCAGCTCATCAAGTTCCAGGCACCTGAGTCTGCCGTGAGGACTGTGATAATTATTCTCTGCAGCCTTGTTAATGCAGCTATGCTGAATCTGCCAATCAGTAGCTAATCAATTTGGGGTGCAGAAATCAACTGGCAAGCTGGCAACTGAAACCTCTAAGTCTGTCAGTAATTCCTTCTCTTTTCAAACAGCACCACAGAAGTACACTCAGTCACACAAACATTTCCCACTTCCCACCTTATCTGTAGCCATTTTCAGGTTTTCTATTCCTACAATCTAGGTTTTCATTCTATTTACTAAAAGAGATCCTGCTCTGTTGTCATGCAAAGCCTAACGGACCACTGACGGAGGTTTACTGATTCCACTGATTACTGATTGACCACATGACTCATTTTATATGGAAACTGGGAGCTTGACAATGTGAAGGAAGTTAGTAATCTCATTTCCCAGAGGAATCAGGTTTGTTAACAGGTCTGAGTTTCCATATAAGTCCTGAAAAATGCTGTATATCCTATTTTCCTGGTCACCTCAGGCAATTTCAATCTTTTGCTTTTTCACCTAATAAAGAAGTTAATATTCTACCCGGAGTGGAGTTATGAAGAAGTACTTCAGCAGCAAATCGTCATTCCTCCATTATCTTCTTCTAGCAGCCACAGCATCCAAGATGCTATAAACTCCTGTCACACTTTCCTCTTAGAGAATCATAGGTTTTACTAGAAAATTCAACCATTTGCTAAATGTCTCTTATAGCTGTTTAAAAATATTCCGGAGATCTTTTCTCTTAGTATGACTAGTGCTGCAACTCCACATTTTATTAGCAAGCACTTTGCACTTTTTCCCTGTGCATTTTTCTTCACAGCACTCAGCATCTTTGGCTGACCTATTGCCACACATTCATTTATAGCCTGCTGCTCCCCTATCAAGTTAACTGTTTGAACTGATCATGCATGGCTTACAGTTCCTCACTATCATAAGTTAGCAGCACAGGGGCAGTGATTAGATTTCTTGTGCCTTTTATCCAGCACTGCTTGAGGCTGGACTGATGGCTTCCTTCTTCTGATCTCAGAAGAGAGATAAGAACCACAAAGAAGAAGCATCTCGCCCTTCTGGCACAAATCTGTCACCTGATGTTCTGCTTCGGATTCATAGCAGAGGATTTGTGTGGTTTTAGGATCACCTTAGCACTTTCAGAAGACTGAGCTTTTCCCTTTGGAAAACTTGCTGAAGTGGAGTGATTCCTCTCTTCCCATCAATACTCAGGTCTCAATCATGACAATGGTTATGATGACAAACAGAAGGATATATTCCTCACATCCCTCACATAAAGTCTCCTTCTGTCATCGTGACTTAACACTCTACATTCATCTCGTAGCTTTACCAAATGAAGAAGAAAGACCGAGATGTTAGCTTCAACTGCTACCAAAGTGGATGGCTGTCTTCTGAAACAGTGAAAGAAGAGTACCTGCAAGGTGAAATTTTGCAGCTACAGGAGCACCTGCAATATATATTATTTGTACTACTGTACTTGTTTCCTTCACCCTTTACTTCTGTAAAGAGAAACAAGGGATTGGTTTGCCCTACTGTGGTGCTTTCTGACTTTTCCAGCAGCTACTGGTTAGCATATAGGAGAATACTATATTGAGATACCAGCTAAGCAGTAATCATCCATCTTTCCTGACCTAGAGATCATACAAAATTTTATATGACTTGTGGCTTCAGAAGTAAATGGAAACCACTTAAGCTGCATAGAGAACAATGCAGAAGAAACGTTTTACTGGTTGTGCATAAAATCTGTCTAAATACTGTAACATCATAACATCAAAATCTTATGACAAAGCTACTCAGGTTAAGACAAGTTCATACTTCTTCACGAGCTAACAGGAAGAATTCTTCATCCTTTGTTAATTTACAGAATAAACTTTGAAACTGTCCTTTTACTCGATGTTACACCTGCAAAGTATCTTTCTCTCATTGATAGGATTTTTATGTATCTTTGTGAAATAAAATTGCTATTGATAGGAAGACTTTGATATGAAGCTAGGAAACATGATCTGAAGCTAGGATGGTTTCATTGTCTTGCCAGATAGACGCATCATGATAAGGCTTGTCATGAGTTACCCACGTGTACATAGAAGATAAAATGAACTACAAGATCGTTAGCACGAGTTTCTAGTGCCTCTGTCTTTCATGGTCATCATGGTCCCATAGAATAACAGTTGTTGTAAGGGTGTTGTAAAGAGCTGACAATAGAACTCAGCCTGATTCAAAGGCTGGGATGAACTATACTGCTGAGAGTTTTTGTGAGCTCGCATTCAGAACCGTGAGACAAACTGTGACGTGTCTGAGTGCGCAGCAAAGGCACTTAATGTTGCCTGATCTTCACACATGCAAATTCTTTCCAAGCGGCTCTGGCAGCAGGGAGGAATACCAGTAATTAGTCTTTCCAGGCCATTTGGGAGTTGTTGATTGCTGCCGACTGGCAGACTTATCTCAAGAAGATTGTTAGGTCCTGTGACATCATGTAGGTATATCAGACTGCTGGGAGCCAAACCTTTGTTAATTAGTTCATATTGCTTTAGAATACAGAAAAACTTAAGGTAACCAAACTGTTTATGCAGAGCGAAATCATCTCTTCACAGAACAGTTCTGAGAAAGTTCCGAAAGGGAAAGCACTGACTTCTTAAGTTGAGCAGAGAAATAAATGATTTTGTAAGTTGTACATCACAGCAGATATAATTACATTTAAATGTTGATGCACTTATACACTTATTTATACATATCAGTAGTCAGTTAAATATGTAACATGAATTTCTGGAAGTCACAAATTCCAAGTGTTACCAGTTTGCTGGTGAGCAGACTGGGAAGACTGAGAAGTGAATGTTTTCCTCAAGTTTTCCAGTTTTTAACAGCTAGACATAGGGGAATTGTCTCTAACCATATGTCCTTCTGTTCAGCCACTGAAAACTGAAGACATAGAGGGAAGTGGAGGGGGGTGATTTCTCCTAAGTTCCGTGCATTAAGAATTGTAAACAAGCTAGAGAAAAAGGGGAGATATCCTTGAGTCTCTCTAGGAACAGTTCATTACTTCTTTCCCCATAGCGTTTCATCAGCCACTTATAAGGTAATCAAATTTACTGTTCCAGAGAGACTACAATATCGGATATTTGGAAATGAGCAGTAAATCATAGAAAAACAAGATTTCCACAACTTCAAGCAAAGCATGCCAGACCAGAAAAATGCAGGTAATATTTAGCCAGAACAGATTGATTACTGGGAAAGATTTTCCTCGCTTTCCTCTGGCCCCAGAAGGCTATTGTTCTTCACTTCTTTCATTACCAAGAAGAGATTTGTTCCCCTAGGTGCCTGACAAGTGTTCAGACTCTGAAAATAAGAGCTGCTTTTTCCTCAGCTTGATGAAAAAGGTGCAGCACAGCAGGAGGAGTTAGGCTGCATCCACGTTCTCAGAAGTCTGGCTTCTGCTTCCTGAAGCTCATAACCTGCTCAATGAATTCTCTTTGCATTTGGAAGCTTTATGTTAGTAGCTGTTAAAACAAGACATCTTTACATTCAAAGTAATCTGAAATATGTGACACTCAATTTTCCTATAATGTATAATGGAGATAATTTAGTGCATTGGCTAACACCATGTACATATCACTTCTGTGACACTGGAGCACTAGTGTATCATAATACATTATCTTCAAAGAATTTACACTTGCAGGTACCTTAAAATGTTCCATGCTAGCACAGTATGACTCCACTGTTGTCTTGTGTATTTTCTATGCAATATATCCACTGAATATATCCACGTACAAATATTTGAGACTAACAATTTAGTACCCTAAAAAGGTAATTGCTGTTGTTACTCCATTAGCATAAACTGTGCCTCCCATGTTTACATTAAACTGTTAAAAGCTTTTTGTTATACTCACGTTTGTCATTAAAAAAAAAAAAAACCCCTACCAAAACCCTACCAAAACCACTAGTAAGATCCCAAAAGATTCTAATTGATTTCTATGTGTCTACCTCCCTGACTGCTGCTGCCAAAAACCTTTGCAAAACGAGTGAATCCTTTAACAGATTGTCAGTGAAGAAAAGTATTAAGATGAGCACTGGTATGTGTGGGAATCAAATGCTGTTTCTGCATTAGAATTGGATAATATTTTTTTATTTCACGGTCTCCGCTGTCATAATTCTTTTTTGGAGCCTTTCTATTTTACTTTGGGGGGGGGGTCTCTGATAGTTTGCATCACTTATCCTCTAGATGAACCTTCCCTAGGAACTCATGCTCAGTATATAAGAGTATATATGTATACTTTATCATACACATTGCGAGAATATCCTGACATGCAGAATCAAACTCTATAGCCCAAGTAAGATTACAAAGCAGGTATGGTTTATTCAGTGCTGTGCAGACACCGAGTGCAAGGGGGATAGATCCACCTAACTTGCACAACGTAGGGCAAAAGCTTGATACAGATATAGGCCGAACTAATACATAATCAATGATTTTCCTGGAATTTGTATCCATATTCATTACATTTCCAAGAACCTATCAGCATATGGTCCCTCCCTCTTGCATGTGCTCCATGGGCAGTGGGGGTCTCCTACTGGCCATGGGATGAAGGTTCATTGTCTTCAACAGAAGTAATCTCATCCTGACCCGTTCCTTGTGTAATGTTTCTTCAAGTTTACAATAGAGTTTTGAGATGTTCTTTTCTTATCCAGCCTCAAATCCTGCTTACCTGCGTTCCTATACAATGGTTAACCCTTATCTTATCCTCTCCTTACTCACATTCCTATACAATGGTTAACCCTCAGTTTGTCCTCTCCCAAGTCAATCCTGCACGAGATTGATCAAACCAGAGAACAAGTCATGGCACGCCCAAGGAAGCGCCTGAAGAGACATCAGGAAGGCCTGGCATCACACCTGCCCCCTGGTGCTCTTTGTTTAAAAAAAACTTTGAAGAAAATCACCATATCAATATGACAAGAAGAGCACTGAGACATCTTGGAAACAACAGGATGGCTACTGACTGACACCAGATAACACACCAATTAATAAATGTAAACTTTGATAAGATTGTGAACCTGGAGTACCCAGCCAATGGGGAAACAGGTGAGGGAAATAGGCAAAGGGAGGAAATAAGGTACAAAAAGCTGTCACTGTGTCCTTAAGGGTGTTCCTACTTGCGAGACACCTGCCATTGCAATCGTGAATAAAATCTGCTTTATCAGAGATATCATCCTGACAAAAATTATTTGGGTATTTCCAACATAGGTATGGTGGAAATTGCACTTCAGTCCTTCTTCCATCAGAAATCAAAGAACCTTCTAACAAAGGAGAAAACTCCCAAGACATTTTAGGGAAATAGATTTCCATCACAAATACAGAAAGAATCAAGAATCACAATATCTTGTTTTGATAGTCATGATGCTTTAGCATGAGTAGGTTTTTAGTGATCAGAAGAGAGTGGAGTGGAGAGGAGGAGGTAAAGATATGTGTAGAAGATATGTAAAGCGGTTTTTTTGTTTGTTTGTTTTTTCTAAATTTCTTATATTCCTCTTGAAAGTGTCCTGACAGGTGGGAAATAGTATATCATTAGACACAAAAGTAAGAGCTGTGAATCTATCAATTTAGTTTCTATGTCTTCTGCAAGGAAAATAGAAAACTCCAAGAGTGTTTAATAGCCATAGTTTCTCTCTCTATTACTCAAAACTTTTGTCCATTATTAGAAACAAATTCTCTGGAAATCCTATTTTAACTAGACTTTTCAGTAAGTGCTGCTGTTCAACTTAGGCATTATGTGATTATTCATTGCATTTGAGTCTTTAGCTGAGTTAAAAAAGTGTACTTAAATGTTCCCTCTTCCCTTGTCATTAACTACTCTACGGCAGCCTTTAGTTAGGTCCTACAGATCAATTTTTCTCAAACTGTGGGCTGTAAAAGAACTCAAAGAAGATTGCCAACTGTTAGACAGCAACAGTCAGCAGCAGTCAGCAGCAGTTCAGTTCCCTATGTCTGCAGTAGAGCTTTTATCCCTGAGTGAAAAATGAGAAAAAAAAAAAAAAAAATTAAATACTGACTACATATATTTATTATATGATGGAAGCTGATACTTATCTTTAGCTGTTGGCAGCTTCTCATTTCCTTCAGGATAAGCAGTATATAATAACAGGCTCTCACTCTTTTGTCCTAGAAGAACTCATCAGGCTGCTGCAGCATAGTCACATCAGCACAGGACACACATGACTACAGTTAGGGGTAAATTATTCCTATGATCCATGTCTCAGGTTCATCTTTGACTCTTATGTATTGGTAGAAGAGAGAAGAGGAATCAGTGCATATCCAGGAGAGAAGTTAAAGGCTAGGGAGAGTGGCATGACACTGCTGTGATTACTTTGCAAATATGGACTTGTAAGAACACAAACAAACAAACAAACGAAAAATTGCTAGATGGTGTAGGAACTGCTCATTAATATAAGTATACAACCACCTTGATGCCATGCTGAGACCACACTTCTTCTGCCTGAAGCAGACACAGTGCCTTGCAGTTCTATGCCAGAACGCTTGCTGTTGATCCTGTCAGGAAGATACTGAGCTGCTATTTTGTTACATCTATGTATGTCTAGAGGATAGGTGTCTACAGGAAAGAAAACTGACTGAAGCCTTTGGCTCCCACTGCCAAAATGAGAGACTGTATGACTTTGTGTTCCCAAACCAGATCTAGGATAGCTGTGAGAAAAAGCATCTGCTGCAATAGTCTTACAACCTAAATGAAGGTCACCTCAAACATCAAAGACAAGCTCATTCAAAAATGATCAGCTTCAAAACCACCTGAGGAACCTGAAAATACTCAAATCCATGAGACTTGACGAGATGCATCTTGGAGACCTGACAGAATTGGCAAACATAACTGCCAAGCCACTCAACATCATTTTTGATAGTTACTGCAGTCAAACAGCTTCCCTAGAGACTCTTAAAAAAAAAGTAACATCGCACTTATTTTTAAAAGTATTATAAGGAGGAATCCAGGAACTACCTACAAGTCAGCCTCATCTCGGTGCCTAGTGAGATCATGAAACAGTTAATCTCAGAAGCTATGTTGAAGCATATGGGTTAAAAGAAGATGATTAGAGAAATTCAATGTGGCTTCCAAAGGAAAATTGCATTTGACTAATCTAGCAGCCTTCTACAATAGAGTAACTCATAAATTAATGAGGGAAGAGCAATCCACCTGGACTTCTGTGAGACCATTGATATGCTGTCCTATAACATTCTTGCACGTGGTTATATTCTTTAATAATTTGTCAATAAGTACACTGACATCTTTTGAAAGACAAGTGGTGCTTTTGCCTAGAGATTAGCCCCTCAGCTCCTCCTTCTTGCCTCAAACCTCACTCACCTGTCATATTAGCCTACAGCTCTAAGCAGACATAAAAATAGTATCAGAGATGTGTCTTCAGCCATTCAGTTTTGGATCAGTATACCGTCATAGCACAGTAAACTTGAATTTTAGAACTACAGCTTGCAATGCTCAAGATGAGATACAAGGTGAAACTAGAAGAGGCATGAAGAAGAAAAAGTATGCAGTGTAGCCTGTAAGATAAATATCTGCTGAGACTACTAGAAAAAGATGGAAGGAAATGGTCTTCAATCACTGTTACTGAAAGAAGCCACCTGTGAGTTGAACACAGCATGTCCCCATTAGAGAGCAAGCACAGTGAGAGCAGGACACCTGCTTTACTGCAGTCTGGAACCAGATCGTTTGTACCCTGCCAAGTCCAAGACCTGAAACAGTATGGGGCAGCTGGGGACAGCAGTGGGATTTGAATCAAGCTAGTTCCAGACAAAGTTGTTAGGTTAGACATAGAGTACTAACAGAGTAGCTAACAACAATAAATCACGAGCACTGGCATAGTCCACCAGAGCTGAGCTGTGCGAACAGCCATTCTTTAGGCTCAATGTGCCTGTTTGATGGCATGCAATTGCTTAACCTTTGATGTCCATTAGTCATTGCACTCGCACTCGGATGCTGTAGATGGTAGCTGAGTCAGGGGGAGAAAGTGCTAGCAGCACCATCATATGGCTTTATTAGAATTAAACCTAAGGGAAGTGAGAACCTGCACTATGGATTTATGAATGTTAACTTCACCCCATCCAGGGATTTGATGAATGCCGTAATTATCTCCACACAGCATGACTCTTCCAGGATTCTCCCTCCTGCAGCTCAATAGCTTTCACAGTATTTCAAGGTTTTCAGCTTATTGCTGGAATTTCAAGTTTTATTTTTTCCTTTTATTAAAGATGAGGGCAAAAAAATTAAAATGCATGCTTAATAAAGAAACTTCAAAAGCGGCTCTTTCTATATGTTTCATAATGTTTCTATCTGTTCAGATACAAAGTTCTAAGATGGATAAAGAGGTTTATTTGAAATATCCAAATTAGTTTTTAATCTCCTTCAAAAATCAAGTGTGTTTTTCCTCTAAGACATTTCACCAGCTTGAGAGTAGTCCTTGGAATTTTGTCTCAAAGATCTGACCAGATTGTTTTACAGCAACATTGGAATTGTAAACCAAAAAGACTTAGTAGACATGGGAAACATCCTGTCTGGGATTTTTTCTTTTCATATTGTCATGTATGGTATTTCTTGTAATTTCCATCTTCTGCATGTACTTTATTGTTTTACAAGCCTTTTTATCCGAAATTCTCATTGCCCTACTGGGGTTAGGGCACAGGAAATTGTAAAAGGAATATCTAGTCTTTTAAAGGGAAGGAAAAGAATATACTAGTTATGATTATAGAAGTTAAGAAAATACCTTAATTCCATTTTTAAGGATGGAAGAATATTATGGATCTATTTGGTTTTGGAAACCCTGCTGCAGTCAAATCTGCAGTAATTTTTAGTTAATGTAGGATAAAATAATTCCATAGTCCAGAAATAAAATTTTCCTCTCTTGTAGATGATGTATTGAAAACAGCTAAAGCAAGCATGAAAGTCTGGAAAAAAAGTATTTAATTTTCCATTTGTTAATAGTGTCCACTGAGATTTTTTTCTACTTTGAATTATAATATCAATATACCTCTCCAATTTAAAAAGGCTAATTTTTTTTTTTTTTTTCCTTATGAAAAGATACAGAACTACAACTCCTCATACCGGAAGATGTTTTGTTCTGAGATTAGATTCAACAGAGTATAACAATCACATTTAGGGTTACTAATCAATTTAGGATTATTAGCCACTGATATTCACTAATCATTAATGCTTATTTTGAGAGTGTTTTCAGAATCACAAATTTTAAAGTGTTTGTCTGTGATAAATACTGACTCCATTCTTGATTCTACCCTCTGACAGTATACTGATTAGAGAAACCCAGAAAAGTTCAAAGGCCACTTAAGAAGCAGAAAGGGGAATTACTGCAATAGAGTTACTGTCAGAATGACTGATTTAGATATTACACCCTTGATTTCTTCTGAAATTGATGGTTTCTGAATGGTCAAAGATATTTGGTCACTGTCATTTCTCTTTTAGCTATGTCTTTCCTGAGATAAAGGACTTTTCCTGTTCTTAGAGGCACTCTGAACCCTCTCAAATCCAGTCTTGTATTTGGATTTAGCTCCTTGACTGTTTGCCCTATAAATCATAAATGAATTAGGGTGGGGGTTGTTCTTTCTTATTGTCACATAATGGTGACTAGTAAGACAAGTCATACGGTATCAAATATGAAATGTCTTCTTACTTGCTAAAAGCAATAATTACTTGCTTTGAACTTAAAGTATTTTTTTTAGAAATATACATCACACTTGTGAATACTTTGGATATTACTCTTCCTCTTTTGTAAAAGGTTAATAATGATTTTACAAGCATTCAGTGCTTGCTTGGTACATTAGTTGTATTAGTCCCAGGCATGATGTCTCTGCATACAGACTGCTGCAGAGTCTCTTCACCGTAGCAAGGAAGACATATGAAATATCACACTTAGGATGAGATCTCTTCATTACTTCAAGCACTTTAGTCATCAGAAATTAAACCATGATTCAATAAAACATCCGTAGGTAGATTTTTTTCATCTTAGTAGAACTACTGTTATGACTACAGTTTAGAAATGTGAATTAATACATTGCTGAATCAAGGCCAAAGGGGCTGTGGTCATTTGGTCATTGCTTATCAATCTTTATATGTATGAATATTGTATACCATATTTAAAAAGGTAAAGATGTTAAATTTTCAGAATACAGATATCTTTTTTTGTAGAAAAAATCTTTATTACCTGAGATCCTGCAATAATTAATATGCATATCAAATACATAAGTACCTTTCTCCCCTTCCTTCCCCTCCCCTTTAAATGTCTGAATTGGTTAAGCAATATTTCTGTGCTTTAATTAGTCAGTAGAAATCTGAGACTGCCTTTCTTTGGCTCTCAGCTGTTTACTTTGCATCAGTAAAATTCATACAGTTTAAAGGAGATCTCAACTATAATTAAAAGTCTTATTGAACTGAACAAAATTACCAATGTTTATTTCATTATGTAATACTTTTCGTACACACACACACAGGCAGAATTCAAACTTGTTTTCCTTTTGGTATTATTGTTTTGCAGTGCTTGAAACAATGCTATAATTCAATCAGGTAACAACAATTTCTGCCATCAATCCTTGAGAAAACCTGGTACTAAAGAAGTTCATATGTTCATCTAAACTCTAGCTATTATAGCATATTGAATTCTAAAATGCACAAACTGTGAAACAGAAGACATTGGTATTTTTTCCCGTTATATCTTCAATTTCTATTTTTATTTATATCAAAAGAGAATAATGGGCGATTTTCTGGCTGCTATAAATGTTTCACTATGGCTGGAATGCCATATTGCGTAGAAACAAACAGCAAATGGAAATCATACTTACATAAGGCTTTACTCTTTACACATAATGCCAGGAGTTATGACAGATAATAGGCGTTGTATACAGTGTATTCTCCAAATAGGCAGTGTTGAATTTTAAAGCTAGTTAACTGTCTTTTCAAGAGACTGAAAGTGCTAAAATCCAGGGACAGAAGTTCTGCGTAGTAGTCCTTTTTCAGAGGACCATCCTGATGGCGACCAGTGAGCTTTAGTGACCAGTAGACTCTTCCCATCAATCAGCGTCTGGGCTCAATGCTGTTCTGCTTCACCTCAGCTTCCTAGAACAACTGAGATGTTATTGCTGTGCACCCATCCCTTTCTGGATATTTTTCTCATGCGAAAGAGCTATACAGCAGCACTTGACACTGGGATCCAGGTGGACAAGAGGTGTTCCCCACAAATATTTCAGTTGCCTTTCTGCCTTCTTTCTTGACAGGTGAACCAAGTGTACTTCAGCATAAGTAAGTTGGGAGACCTTGGATCAGAATTTAAGCCTGCAGTCTTGTTTTATTTCATGGGAATCTTTTATCAAATTACATACCAGTACAAACACTGACAACTAAAATACTCTGTCCAGACATGAGAAAAGTCAGAGATAAAATGTCTCCCCTATTTCTCAAAATTATTGCCTATCTTCACGTACATGCCAATTTTTTACTGTGAGATTTCAGACCTAGAGAAGTTATGTAAGTCTTCACTGCCCTAATAGACCTTAAAGATGGTATCTACCAAATGACTCAGGAAAATAAAAAGCAGCTCATATTTAGTTGTGTATGGTGCAGTAAGGACTAGGGATGGAAAAGTATGCTTCCTATAATGATATGTATCGCAATTCCCATTTTTATGAAACAGGTATCTTTAGATAACTACTATATGAAAAAGTAATTGCAACTATTTTGAACTCAGTCAGCTGCAACAAAGTAGATTTACTTGATTTAACTGAATGAATAACTAAGCTCAAAACATTGCAAGTTCAAGAAAGATGAACACTAATGGGCATAAAATAATTTGAGAATAAAGGATGGCCTCTAGAACACTTGCAGTTATACACATTGAAGAAAGTTTCCTCACTAATTACATACTCAAAAACAAGCAAGTATCTTTGTGCTATGTTAATGATGCTAGGTTTCAAGGACCAACTACTGCATAAAAAATCACTTTTGAGAGAAAACCTATTTTCAGCTCAAAATGTGTAGCCTTGAATTAGAGCAGCTAAAAGATAGATGGGTCATCCTATTTTTATGACTAGCATACACTCAGAGCTGCACACACATGGGGGACCTCATTAAAAGATCTTTGAAGCTGCCATATCTGACTCTGTGTTTCATCATCATCTCCAAAACTGAGTCAATCTCAGCAACTTATGATTACATATACATTTGAACAAGTAGTTTTTAAACTATCCTCATCATCAAATGTTGTAGTGACAGTTCTCACTCTAGGAGAGTTTAGACACCATCATCAAGATCTGCCAAGCCATCTTCAGATATATTGTGATTCCAGTCTCCTGGAGAAACGTAATATTATTTGAGGAGTTTCTGTGGTGGGATATCACATCTTGAATGCTTCCTTCTAGATCAATTCTCATGTTTTTACCTTCAAATGTGGCATTAGAATTAGGGCTTTTTTATTTACACACATATTTGTACAATTAAACATTTTTTTCCCAATCTCAGATGTCTGTACAGTGTATTGTGCTCATTAAATTATTCTGCAAAGTAAATATGAGAAATTATACAATGTTTTTGACATAAGGGAACATTTTTCTCATATTCAAGTATATATTAATTATACTAATTTGCAGGATGATTCTGAACACTGTTTTTTCAGGTCTCACTTAGATACGCTACTATTCAGAATGCAAAAAGGCTCTGTGTTATTTGGATTCTCAGTTTAAAATCCTGGGTTTACCATTGGTTTTCTGTGAAATACGTCATTATTGCCACAGAAGACTCTGGGGTCTCAGAGATTACTTACATAACAATCACTCATTTGTGAGGTAATGGCAGTTACATAAATAATCAATCAGAATGTTTAGAATGGTGCATCTCCATGGGAAGAGTGTTATTATTGTATGCAATAAAAATTGGAGATTATTTTACTACAATAGCACCATAGGAAATTATTGCTCAGGACATTAACATTAATGATTCAGAAAAGACTCCATTTGAAATTAAGTAGAGGGAATGTTAAAATGTCAGGAGAAAGCAAGTGCAGAGTATTTAAAAACAGCTCAGTTCTTTCTACTAGTTGCAGCAAGTTCCTTGTTAGGATAGGATATATCAAAAGCTTTTTTTTCTTTCAATTGCAGTATTTGTTATAAATACTCTCAGAAGCATAACTCAAGATGAAGAAAATAATTTCATAAACCTCAGTACATTATATTTTTCTCCCAACAATACAAGTTTTCCCTTTCCTTAGGTCTCTTAGCTTAAGCCTCTCCTCGGTGATAATAATTTCAGAATGGTGAAAGTCTTTGGAGAGTCTTTGGAGAGCTATTTATTTATACAGTGGATTTGAACATTTGGAGGAATTGAAAAGAAACACTTCACTGTGTGAAGACATCGATGTATGAAAGATAGAAAGGTTTCTCTTGAATTTTGAATTTCAGGAAATAATGAAAAACAAGGAAGAAAAATCTTTGTTAATTTTCTCTTTTTAGGAATATATAAATAAATCATGCATTATCATCATGTGATATAAAGTTTTATTTTCACAAGTTTTTCCTTTCTTGATCACAGTTTACTACATTAAAGTGTGTTGCTTTTACTTTCCCTCATTTTTTTTCCCTGCTCTATTAATTCAAGATGAAAATACTCTCTATGTCTGCTGAGGAATTGTGAATTCATGCATGAATTGATGCATTGAATAGAAACTTCTTGTTGGAAAATGAAAGATTTTTCAGAGTACAGTGTGCAATTTGTGATTGTTTGGGGCCTGAAAGGCTACCTGATTAACAGGGAACTGAATTGGCTCTATGCTTATGAAGTCTAAAAAGTTATGAAAAAATAGAATTTTACAATAAACTGTGAGGCTTGATGACACAATAGCTAATCATACATCCATAAATCTTAAAATTTTAAGATATGAAACCTATATAATATATAAATTAATGGTTAACATTCTTACAGTAATTATTTAAATATTGCTTGAATTAGCTGTTTTACCTGAAGACAAGCAGTTTTTTTGCCACTTGTTAGATCTTTTCAGTTATGGTTTCTTTTTTTTTTTTCTTTCCTTGTCTTAATTCATTCATAATGTACGTTTACTATGTCAATTTTCTATTACCCTAAAAGAAATCTAAGATGTGGTACTTACTTTTCTTTGGAGGTCAATAACCAGAAGTCACTGGAGATTTTATGCATTAAGCTGAGTTGATAGCTTGTATGAATAATCACATGCAATACCATAAAATCATGAAGACACGGTAGAAGTTTACAAGGGGAAGAAAGTAATAAATAAATAAATAAACAGATATTTTTATATATTTTATTTCATAGATGGAGAAGTATTTATTTACAGTGCACGACTCTCTGCTATCACAGTTACAAGCTTATAGCAGCGATTGTAAATGAGGCTTAGGATTTCTAATTTAAATCATATGGGCCAATCCAAGTGATATTTTTAATTGAATGAACTCCTATGCTATTACACAAAGAAATAGAAATCATCGTATAGAGAAATATAACAAATCTGCTCTTTGAGTATGGTGGGAACTACTGAAGAGAGCTTTACCAGGTGCGGACCATGTTTTAGTCTTATGCAAGCCAGAGTTTTAGATCATCCCAAAAGGCAGCAGGATAAGGGGGAGGGATGGCGAAGAACTTCTTTTTTGCTCGAAGTTGGAGGGTGGCAGTAATATCTATGGGATCACAGGTAGAACAGATGAAGAGTAAGAAGTAACCAGTGACCGACAGCACATCTTGATGTGGAAGTAATGGTTGTTTGATGACGATATGGAGATGGATGAGCATCTTATGGCTCACAGGCTCTTTTTCCTTTCAGACATTGGCTTCTTCCACACTCCCATGCCCTGAAGCTTCACAACTTGGGAGGGATTAGAGAAGGCAGCCCTGTCTTCTGTGTCATCATTTAATCAAACCAAGGAAGGTCAGGATATGGAGCAGAGAGTATATAGAAATGCTTTCTCACTGCAATTAAGGAGAAATTTGCCAGCTGAAACAAGGTCTTATGGTAGGCTGGTTGTTTCTACAATTTGCTGACTGCTTTCAGCTTTCATGACACAGTGGCAGTAAAACCTGTGTTTTTGAAATATAGATTCAGCATGGGATGACAACAGCGTTTTTGTGAGGAGGACTAGCAGAAAGGCAGTAAAAGAACTGGATAGGGGATTGCTGGTGTTAGGGACTAGTGTTACACAATTATAACTGTAAATTAAACTGCAGTGAAGATCTGGGACTGCTTCAAAAAAGAACCACCTGGGTAAAAGGGCTTTTCCCCTTCATATATATATAACCAAATATATATATGTCAAGCATACACAATCACCGCACATCATACACATACAGCACAATTTTGATAACCAGTGGTGTTTTTAGAGCCCTGTATACATTTATCTCCTTCTATGCCAGATGCAGAGGGGTGTACATATATCCTCCAATGGTGGTAGGCAGAAGGGGCAAGCAAAGCTACTCAGGATGAAGAGGGCTAGGAAAAACTGTCAGCCTCAAGGCAGATGACTCCTGGTCTATTGTCACTTCAGTTTGACCATGGAAATCAGACAAAAATCTGCTACAGGGCACAGAAAACAACATATTTATTAGTAAATCTTTTTATCACGGTTTCATTTTACTCACAATATATTGAAAAGATCTGTTACTATGTGGAATCTAAAATCAGTATAAAGACTGAAGGAAACAGCACTTCAACTAATAATGAGCAATTTGACTGCATGAAGGATCACTGATCCATTCAGGGTTTAGTTAGCTGAAGGACTGTGAGTCTTCCAGTTGGAACTGGGGCCTGAAAAAGAATATACAAAATTTAGAATGCTTATCCTCCTGATCTGCCCAAAGAAACTTACAGTAAATTATAAATTGACTCATAGCTGTGTTCTACAAGATACTTGTTTCATTTACTTGTGTTAATGTCTCAGACCTGTGGTCCTGGTGCATGGCTCAGAAAATGCAGAATAGGATTGGTGTTTAGCCTGCTGACTCTATAATTTTAATGTGTTATATTAATTATTAGTTAATTTGAATAATAAGCTATTTTCAAGAAGTTGTTTAATTTTCAAAATACTCTTGTGATTCTTGTTTACAGATAAATGTTATATATATTAGTCATCTGTTACGTCTCCTACAGAATTTATTTCTTCATACTGACATAGCATATTTTATTTAGTGGATGTTGTAAGTCATATGCTGTGTGGTTATTAGCCATATCCAAATCTTTTTTCCCCTTGCTATATTTCACTCTCATTTACATTTCATATGAGAAATATGCTGTTTTCTGTTTGTTTTTCCAGCTTGTAATGCAAGTTTCATCTCAAATATATGACTTTATTCTACAGTTATGTTGTGTTAATTTACATAGTTTTGACTTTTTGCAATTTTACATGCTGCTAGCCAATATCACTGATAGTAGGTAATTTCTAATTGTCTTTACTTTCAGCTTCAGTAGGCTTATTAATGACACTTCCTACATTGATTATATTACTCTAAGCATAACAAGTTTGCAAAGTGCACCTTTGTACCTCAGCCACTGTTTTCTATTGCCAATTCATTTTATACATGTTTAAGGAATTCAGGTTCACTTGCACTTAATGCTCTGCAAATACAAACAACTATCTCTGCTCTCAGTCTCAGGAAGGCATAAAGAGAAGAAATTTTCAAGGAAACTAAACACAAAGTGCTGAAACAACTGAGTCAAACATTATGTTTGTAAAGTGTCATTTTATTTAACTTTGCTGAAATTAATACATTTTCTGATTACTTCTTTTCTCTCTTTTTTTTTTTTTTCTTCCCTTTCTTTCTTTTCCTTTCTTTTCATTTTTCAGATGAAAAAAATAAGGAAAAATGTAATCTGACTGTGTGATTTGAACTATTCATTTGTATTATCTTCCAAAGTTTGGGTGATGAGAGCAAAATCAGCCAAAAGAAACAGCCCCTTCATGAATAAGTGATAGCATAGAGCAGACAATTACTGAAATCTTCAGCTATGACTTTCTGATGTAATACCAAAATAACTGAAATATTGTGTTGTAAGAGCTTGTATGTGACCATCTCTCATTTGACATGGACTTACAGGTGGCACAGTTGCACAGGGTCCATTCACAAGCAGGGCTGAGCTCTGTGAATCTGAAAACTGGTCCTGCTGTGGACTTGCTGGGGCAGAGGCTGATGGCCCTGGGTGGGTCTGGTGAAGTGTTGGGCAGAACAGAGATTTCCTAAGGAACAGAGAAGAGGGATAGTGGACCTGTATTGCCCTCAGAGCCCATAAAATATCTTCTGTTGTAGTTTAGGCAGCTTGGTATTGAGCCTTATAATGGAGTGGCTGTTCTTGAACATTTGCACAGGTCATTTTTATTCATCTTTGTTGTCCCTCTCTTCAAAAAGTAGAACAAGAATCATGTTGTGTTCCAGTTTTAATACAGAACTCTAACCTAGAGGTTTTTCTTCTTTACATGGGATCTTTGCTATACTCTTTACTGAATATTAAGTGGCCATTTCAGAGCCCTGGGTGAAACTTTCAGATAATTGAAATTCCTTCATAGAATAGGAAACATTGCTTTCAATTTCTACATGTAAAGTGTACTACCAGCCCCAATTATTCAGCTTTAATGTGTCAGATCCCCTAAAGAACAAAGAAGAATCTTAACAAAATTAAAATATCATTTTTTTAATAGTGTGGTTATATTTTTCAATCTTTCATGTAAATTGATTCATATTTGAAAAGAAAATTATCTAATGCTAGGGTTAGAGTGGTGTGAGTATTAGTTTTATTTTAAATAAACCAAGATCTTTGGATTCTTGAGGACACTGTCTATTCAGATGGGTTATCTACTATCTCATCAGACCCGGGGAAGCCATTGCGGTTTTCATTATGAAGTCAATCTCTTAGGCACAAGGTTTTTTTCTTATTCATATTTCAATAGTTCCAGAAAAGTGATAGATATTGTACAACCAGAAAAAGGAACAATTTCTGCCCTTTAGTTTTGCTTATTTTCTTTTTTCAGTGGCTCAGTAGTGAAAGCACTCTTTAATAGCTTTGATTTCTGTTCTTCCTTTAACAGAAGTGGCTATATCAACTTTGACCTTAGCAAAATGTTGCTGATTTACACTGTCTCATAAAGAGGCTCATTGCTGTGCAAGTCTTGTAACTGCATCCATGTGGTGCTTTTTTTAGGGACACTGCTGTTTCTCTTTGTCTAAATGTTCTTGGAACACTACAAAGGAATGAAGCTCCACTGATATCCTAAAAAGAAGACAGCAAACTATGGTTATCAAAATTAGTTCTACACACCTCTATTATCCTGAATAGGTTTAAATCATTACTAATTGCTGTGTCTATGACAGGAACTTTATTCCTGATACAATTGACACTCCATACTCTTCCATGAATTTGTCAGGCTTAGATATATTCCACTTGATTCATAGTTTTGTATAGAAAAAACAGTATTGATATATTAAAGATACATTTAATAGCAAGCATTTTGATTCCATTCCAATTTTTTTTGTCTAGAAAGGAATTTACATATATGTACATGAAAATCTGAAAGGTACCATCACTCAGTAAATGTTTCATCTCAAAAAACTAAATACATTAATTTAGATCAGTTCTCAAAATTATTTAGAGATATTATTCATAAACATATTTAGAAATGATTAATTGTTTAAATGAAATGACTGGAAAAGCTTGTTTTCAGTAAAGATGAGAATGTAAAATAATGCAAATGGGTGTTTTGCCTGCTCTAAGCTGAAAATGGTCATGAACAAGGTTAAAAAACAAACAAACAACAGAACAAAAAGCATTTACTTTGTTGCTGCTTATGTGTTATATAACAATGGGATCTTTTTTACCTTTTGGAGTATATATATAAATATTATGGAAGATATGAGAGCATATTTGCAGTAAATTGAAAATGCCTATCTAATAGTACGACACCCTCAACATTATTTGATGTCTTCGATAATTTTTCTGAAGACTTCTGGTTCTTTATATAATGTGAGCTGCCTTAGCCAGAGGATGTACTGAATGAAATTCTAGGTCAAATGTTGCTTCTAGTTTTAAATAATACATACTACTTTGCATTAAATTGTTTCTGCCTTGTGTCTTTGACAGGCTGCAAGGAATGAAAAAAATAAAATAAAAATTCTGGCATCAGAATGGCAGAATATATCTTTATTTTTAACTTCAAGGAATTAATCAGTAAGCAGTTTTTTTTTGTTTGTTTGGTTTTTTTTAGCACTCCTTGGTAAGCATCAGATTAGGGTGCTGCCCTCCAATCGCTTTTAATTGTAACAGAAGAAAGCAAGAAATAACATCACACAATTAAATTACTTCAAAATTTCAATTTTTTCCAGTTGTGAAAATTATTGCTGTTCTGACTGATAAATAAAGTATTTTTTCTGACATTTCAATAAGTATTTAAAACATGAAAGGTATCTCTGTCCCACTGAAACCAATTCCTTTCTCTGAAACTAAGTTTGGAAAGATATTCTTGTAGGAGATAAATTGTCTTAAATCAATATATGTAGGAGATAGCATATTAATATATTTGAGATTATTTGGGAAAGACAAAATAGGAAAAAGAGAGAAATTCAATGGATCCTAAGGATGTTCTTTGTGTCGTTTTGCTTGTCTGTCTTCTGCACAGGTACCTTTTGATGCTGGTCTTCAGATTGCATACTTTTCTTTAGCCTGAGGCAAAGTCATTCAGCATGCAAAATAGGTCACCAATACTTGATTTCCCTTTTTTTTTTTTTTTGTCCTTCAAGTAAATCATACAACTAGTAATACTAAACAAGCACTAGTTTTTCATTAAAAAAAAAGTTCACTCATTTGAATATTGTTTAGTTTTAACAGTAGTTATTTTCTTTGTATTTTTAATTGCTTATATAACAGATTTCACATAGTTTCCAGTAACTCCTTTAAAAATATTGTACTTGAAAATAAGTTATTGGACAGTGCATATATAATCAGAGCCAATGGTCTATTACAATAGAAGCAAAAGAGCTCGAGAGTGAACATCTGGCATAGAAGCCACAATAATTCTGAGCTTCAAATTACACTGGTGGCTAGAAAAACTTGGCTAAAAAAAGGTTAAGAAAATGAAGAGGAAATGAGGATGGAAACTACTGCTTGGCTACAACAAAAATTTTGAGAAAGTAACAAATAACAGATGCACCTTCATGGGAAAAATAAGCGCACAGTTATTGTGTAGCCAAACATGGTACACATACTTTATTTCTGTGTTTAAATTAAAGTCTATAAATACTGTGAACTGCACACCTGTGTGCATATCTTTCACCACACTCTCCCATGACGGCCTGCAGAATATAGGTGAACATCTTAAATTAAAAATGGCATAATTTTCTCGTTTATTTAGAAAGAAAAAAAAATTATTTGAAGTCTTTCAACATACACAGTTAAAGTCAGGCAAACCAAGAAAATGAATCCATGCTTCAGAAACATTAAATATCTAGCAAACAAAATTTATTATTATTGTATGGAGGAAAATACTATACATGTTTTTCTTTCATAACTGCTTGGGTTGCTCCAAAATATTGCCTCCTATTGATTTCCATGGAAACTACAATAGATAAAAAGAGCACAATACCAATATTTGATAGACCAAATTCTCAGCTATAAAACACTATTTTTCAACATACACATCACCTTTAGCTATGCTTTTTCACCAGCGATAAACAGGAGACTGCATGGCACACTCACAAAAATCTCTACCCGTGGAGGTGGTATGCCCGCTGCATCTTAAAATCACAACTAAATGCAAATGGTCAAATTCTTAGTCTTGTCTGAAGTCACCATTATTTGAAAGAAAATTTAAATTCTAAAATTTTAAATTCTAAAAGACTAAAATTTCACTTAATAAATCCCTGTGGAATAATCACATGATGAAATGCATATTATGACACTATGAATGCATATTATATTCTCCCACTAGTAGGAAGAACCCTCTATGAAAGTTTGAGTTTTATTTACCATTTTCCTTGTACTGTTATCAAAAAGCTTTCTTCATTGATTCCAGTGACTCTGAAGGAAATCCTTGATGTAAGCAAAGAAAGATATAAAATTGATTTTGTATAAGGTCTAGGTCCCAGAGAGTGCATAGAGAATGAGTGCATCTGGAGAATGTATAGTGACTGAATCTCTGTCAGAGGTTCACTCTCTCTATATGGCCCTCTTGCAGATTGCCAGAACTTAAGGTGCTCTCTAGAGTCAGGGAAATGACACCTGTGTTAATTACCATGAGGGACCACCTTTAGACCCAGGTTTTATGGGGAAAGATAAAATATTTGGCAGGCTTAACATAAGCAAAAGAGTACTGCTGAGTTTTGAGGAGGCAAGCAATTAAACTTGTGGAAAATATGAAGTAATTTTACTGCAGAAGGTTAAAACATGACAGAGAAAAAGATGAATCACCGAATCACAGTATCGTAGGGGTTGGAAGGGACCTCTAGAGATCATCGAGTCCAACCCCCTGCCAAAGCAGGTTCCCTACACCAGGTCGCACAGGTAGGCATCCAGGCAAGACTTGAATATCTCCAGAGAAGGAGACTCCACAACCTCCCTGAGCAGCCTGTTCCAGTGCTCCGTCACCCTCACCGTAAAGAAGTTCTTGCGCACATTCGTGCAGAACTTCCTATGCTGCAGTTTCTGGCTGTTTCCCCTTGTCCTGTCTCCACACACTGCTGAATAATTCTATGTCAATTCCAAGATTCAAACTAAGCCTTTCTGTGCCAAAATTTCTCAAAAATACCTTATGGAAAATGAAATTATTCGCTTTTATCTCATTGGAGTAAAATACTGTCATTCATATCTTCTCTTATATGGATCTGATTAGGGCCTCTGTAAGAGGCCTGAAAACAACAGCATTGCGCCATCAGCAGAAGGTCCCAGGAGTTTGCAGTTGTCCAAACAGAAGGGACCAGGGTTGGCCAGAGAGAGAACAAAGGAATGTAGCATGTTACACACCTCTGTGCAAGAAAAGTGGAGTGTTTTTTCAAGCTACGTCAAGGGAGACGTAGCAAAGGAGCTTCTAGAAGGAGATATGATATGGATTTGCTGGCCTTACTGGACAATGACATTCAGTATAGGAAGGAAGAAATATGCTAGACAAGGGAAGTGTCATTGATTCATATTTGCTGGAAAATAAATAATAATACCATATAAAATAACATGTAGATATCTTATTAATTTACCACTTTGAGTAAATAGTTCTTCTGAGTTGTTAGGGCTGGGAGTTGTACCACATTAAAGGAAACACAATTGAGATTGATTTATTTATTTGTTTTGGTCTTCTGAAACAAATTCCATTCCTCTAAGCAAGACATTTTAAAGGTCTAGTCACAAGGTTTACAGATCATTATTATTATCATCCTGAAAATATAAGAAAAGTTGCACACAGTAAAGCTCATTAAGTTATAAATCTGTTAACTCTGTGGTATTTGTGCATGGGTCAGAGATCTCATATATAGCAAGAGCAAAGCCTTATCTCACCATGGGTCAAATATCTTATATACAGCAGGAGCAACATATCATTCAGAAGCTTGGGGCAAAGTCTTCTGCTGCATTTCTCTGACTGGATTCCACAGTTAAAAAAAATTCTTGATCATCCTCCTAAAAGAAAAGCTCTGATAGAATATAAGCTGTTTAAGAAAACATTTTCTCTTAACTGTTATTCACGAATTTAGACCAGAAGTACTTGATTTTATATAATCACTTGGAAACTTAAGTTTGACTTCCCTGGCTTACCTGAAAAAGTTCATGAGAAGTCTTAAAATTGACCTTTACAATTTTCCATCAAGAAATGGATTGCGTTCATTATTGACTTCATGTCTTCAGAGATTCTAAATTGTTGTTTTAAGTATATTTTAGGAGCAGATTGAGAGTAAATCTCCTCTTAACCTTCCCTTATCAAAAAGCTTCCTTAAAGCAATAAAATATGTCATAAAAGAACATTATTGATGTTAGTTGACATTTTAGGATTAAGAATAAGGAAAGGTATCTGATGTCTATTCTTGAGCATGAACTGTGTAATACAGAAAATAAAATGCTAATTTAATTACTTATACATTAAGGATTGGCATCGAACCATTCAGTCTTATATACTTCTGGGAGGTTATAAATCACTAGGGTATTCTGTATGCTGTATAGAAAGTCTTATTCAAAACTTTTAATTTTTGTTCAAAGATGATAAAGATATACATATTCATTAATTTTGTAATATATTTTCTTAGAATTGGGCATATATACTTTCTGTACATGATACACAATAATGATTTTTCTACAAACCATTTTGTGTATTATGATTATTTTGCCCTTTGAAGATAAAATATAGCCTAGAATTTCAGTGGATCTTCTCCAGGCAAATATATTCTAGGATATTTGAAGAAATTTGTTGATATATCCTACCTTCTCTGAATATTCTGGGTGCCTGTAGCAAGCTTGATCAAAACGTGTTGTTGGTGCACAACTTCTATTTGCATTCCCTGAACTTTAAAAATATTTTTTTTCTAGACGTGTTCTTATTCTGCCTAGTAAATCGCAAACTAAATTAGATCCTGACAACTTTGGAATATTCAGTTTCCTGAATATCATCTAGGTTCTATCTATCTATCTATCTATCTATCTATCTATCTATCTATCTATCTATCTATCATCTATTTTATCTTTTTTTTATCTTTTTTTTTTCCAAACGAATTGTTAAAAAAAAAAAAAAAAAAAGTTATTCCAAACAATGGAGAGTGAAAGCAAATAATTATAGGAAAACAACCTCAAATTATTATTAAAGGTTCATATTGCCAGGGTTAAACACACATAATAACAGAATCACAGAATGGCGTGGATTGGAAGGGACCTCAAGGATCATAAATCTCCAGACCCCCCCCCCCCACCACCACCACAGGTAGGGCCATCAACCTCCACATTTAATACTAGACAGGCTGCCCAGGCCCCCACCCAACCTGACATTTAACACCTCCAATGATGGGGCATCTGCAGCCTAAACTCAATATATCTTATTGTTTTTCTGATAGAGGAGGAAAGAGAAAAAGAGAAAATTCGATCCAGAAGGTGAGTCCTCCAGATGGAGCAAGTATTGTGCAATGTAAACATAAAGGCACAAAGAAAATAAACAGAAAAATAAAATGAAGAAAATCTAAAGGAGAACCAATGTTTCATCATTACTTTTATCTCTGGCACTGTATTTGAGGCAGATCTCAAGAGATCAAGAATGAATTCAGTAGTCTATATATTTTTGGTATGCATTGAGACTTACATGTGACTGAAGAACAGGTGCAAAATAAAAAAAAAATACATATTTTAACATGTTTGTGTTATTAAGGGCATTCAGAGTATGATTTCTTCAAAAGAATTTACCCAAGTCTCACTAGGGTTACACTTGATCTTTGTAATGGCTTTTATCATTTTTTGTTTAAAAAATAAGTCACAAAAATAATTATTGTCTGAAATTCTTCTTTCTGTAATCCCTTCAGCTCTATTTCAGCCTTTTGTACAGGTGTGGATTTCACCTAAAAAAAAAAAAAAAAAAAAAGCAGCAAGAAAACTTTGCCTACTTACTACCTAAGTACTACTACCTTACTATAGGAACTACCAGAAAAACATAGGCTTTTTTCTATTGTAGCTTAGATCACTACTTTTTTTTTTTTCCTGAAAAAGGTGTTTTTTTCAGATGAGAATTAGTCTATATTTTTTCTATAATTTGCATATGTGATATGTTAATAAACTGATAATTTTTCTAGAGAATATTAAGAAGAAAATAGAACCTCTTTTTTTTCAAGTGATATGTTTCTGTCTTAGCTCAAGGTAGGATATATCAGAATGTCAGCTCCATCCTGAGTGCTTTTATCTCTAACCCAAGAAATATTTCCCACATTCTCTGCTTTCCCATGTATAAGCATAAGTATTCATTATCATACATGATAAGAGTTTAGATGTAGACACATCAGAAACATGCAAAGACGTACAAACTCATTGGGAAGGGAAACAATGGATTATTTTTCCAATAGGAGACTTCATATGCTTACAGTAAATGCTAATAATCCACAAAGAAGCACAAATCATGATTCTTTTTTCAGCCTCTGTTACTGTAAGAAACACTTACTTACAAAGAATGAAACATGAAATGAACTCCCAAGTTTTGACTGTATAAAATGACATTTTTCTAGTAAATTAAGCTATTCATATACGTATATTGTGCTGTACTGCTTCAGTGTTACAAAAACATGTTTATCACTTTCATTGCCTTTTAGTACTTTATAAGAAAAACAAAATAAATGATATTCTTTCCAGTTCATGCTGTGCCAACATTTGCTAATTTAAATCCTGTTGGTGTGTTGAATCAGCTAAGAGTAGTCCACTTGAACTAGAATTCTAGGTTCAGATTGTGGAGTTGGCTCTTGTTAGTTTTTCATGTATACAAAAATATAAGATAAAGATTTCACATTATTGAAAGACAATCAACAGATGACTGCAGTAACATTTTAATCACCATTCTAACAGGCAAAACAATGACAAATATGTCATGTGCTATACAGTTCAGTAGAGTTCAGTCACTGTAATATCTTCATTCAAAAATCTATTTCTATAAATTCAGTAGGGTCAGTATTTGGAAAACAATCCTTTTTCTATCCTTTTTCTTTCTGTCTTTTCATTTTAGTCACTACCACAGAGTAAGACACATTTCATTCTAATTTCTGTGATGGATATTTTTCTTTGATTGAAATCATTCATATCAATCTTCTTACTTACGTATCTTTGAAATAAATATATAATTCAGTCTTTGTAAAGGAATTTTGATTTTTAGAGGTAGAAAGCTTTAAGTTCTGATTTAAAAGTTCAATTGCTAAATGCTTTCTCACAGAATAAAAAAGCAATCTTCTGTGTGTGTTGAAGTTTTGAAAAAAAAAGTAACTTTCTTATTCCTTATACATATGTGTATATCGACAAGGAGACTTTAGAGGCTCAGTGGGGAGACTACAAGAATGAGTGATTCTGAAATGTGTAGAAGTTCTTCCAAACCTTGTTAGTGCACAAGTATTCAAAGGTATCGTACTTTGGTCTTGATCTCCCTCAGACAACAAGAAAACATAACAGTATTCAGCAGCTTCTCTCTTTTTGTATACAATAAAAATTATAAAGCATAACTTTACACTTGCACCATAAAGCTTTGTTTTGAAACTGGTGTGCTGAAGTACTTGAATTTTCAGACACAAACCTTAGACAGACACAAAAACTTAGACCAACTTAAAAACTTTTATTTAAAAAGTGGTTTATAATCCAGAACATAAATTCGAGTTGTATGTTAATTTGTTTCTACTGACATATAATTAATTATAATGTCATTATATTAATCTTGAGAATGACTAGAAACACAAAATTCTATGAAACTACTTTTACAATGTGAAAATTATTTGTGATAACAAGTCTTGGAATTATCTGGTTTTATTTGTTAGGCAGAAGTAAAATTAAGAAGTTGATGACAGTTGATTAATTCAGTTGATTGTAATTCATAGCACAATGAGCTTTCTAGTTAGATAACATGCTGCATTAAAAATTTTCCATATGATCTAGATAAGATGATGTGCATAAATAAATGAGCCTAGAACCGTACTTGTGAAAAAGTCTCTTTGACAGTGTGCCCTGTTCTCTTACCACAGTTCCACATCTGGAAAATTGCTACTATTGGAGGAGAAAAGAGAAAAAGGCTGAAGGTTTTAGGCTCTTTGACATCAGAGATACACAAGATATCAAGGATTTTCCTTGAGGTACAGTTCCCAGTAGGGCGCTGTCCCACACCATGTTACACCATGACTCAGGACCTGAGCTAAAGCAGGATTTCTATTTTATTTTTGCTCTAAACAAAATAGTTAAATCCTCTTGCATTAACATCATTCAGAACCAAAAGACAAAAAAGGAGCATGGAGATAAAAGGAGTCAAGTTCTCAAATTATTCCTTATTTAAACTGTATAGTGAGCTGTAAGGTGATAAGGTGAAATTCTGAAGTAAATGCAATGCTATGCAAAATAAATTTAAATATTAGAGTGAATGGGTTAATTTTTAAAATTATTTATTTATTTATTTATTTAGTCTTATGGACATACATTTCCCACTCCATAGGCTCTCTTAAGCCTAAGAACTCTGTATTTAAAAGAAAAACCTAATAAGTTCGACAGTGTCAAAGCCCATTAGTACGAGTCAAACATCAGTCTAGAAACAGAAAGGTCTGCACACTTTGAACAAGGATTTTTGAACTGCACATTTTATGTTCAAAATTGTGTACTATATGTGTTCAAAATCTACTCCTTTTGTCACTATATTTATCCCAAACAAACTGTTAACTTATGATTGAGTGCAGTGCTCTTCTGTGATGACTGGAAAAACAAGCCCCTCAGAAGTGACTTGCACTATGATCACAGCATATGAAATATGGCACATTACATCATTCTAAAGAGCACTAGCTCACTTTCTACAGCTTCAATTTCTGCTAAAGGGCAATCTTTCTGAGACAGTAGAGTGAGTTCAGACTGAAAATGAATAGTAGCAAAGTAATATTCTGACCAGTTAGAACACAGACCCGATTCTTTGATAAAGGGCAATTTCACATAGTTGAAAACAGTTATGTGCAAAGTTAAATGGGAGGAAATGCTGAAACCTAAGTACATGAATGATGATTAGGAATTGTTTAAGAATATTTCACAAAATGTCAAAAGCTCCCACGATTTTATCCTCATGAAAGACTGCTTCACTAAAATAATCACCTCAGTTAAAAACAAAACAAAACAAAACACAAAACTCCAAGATAAATTATAAAGAAAAAAGGGAAGCAGAGAGCAGAGAACAAAATATTCAGAAAGAGAGAACAGTCCAGGAACATTAGTTCCTATAGTTCCACCACAGACTGTGCCATTTACAATTAAGAAGATAAAGATTTTTAAAATAAATTTACTCAAATGAAATCTAAAGTTTCTAACTTGATACTTGCTACCATGATTAACTACTACCATGATTAAGCAAATGTTTTAAAAAAGTAGATAATTACTTCATAATATTCTTCTTTGGCATTAAGAAGGATACAGAAAGGCAAAGCTAGTGTAGCTCTGTTAAAAAACACATAACGGATACGAACCGATAAAACCAATACCTTGCAATAGGACATAGGTCTGTACCTATTAAGGAGACATCTGGATCATATAAGGTTTCTGGTAGCTCTGAATAAGGCAGCTAAGCTCTCTTTAAAGTACAAACACAGATTGGTCAATTCAGAATAAAAATCAGAAAAACCTAACAACCCAACAAACAATTCACTGCCTAAAATCAGCCTATAGGGAGTGTTTGTCTCAACATGTCTTAATCCCTCTGACATGCAAGGTGTTGCCAAACATATCCAGAAAATACCTCAGATTTCACTAAAATAGTACTTCTGATGGTTTAGATTTGTTGATTTTTCTATTTTTCTGTTTTATTTTAGTTCATGTTTTTGATCTTTCTAATACTGGAAGCAAGAAGTTTAATTGTTAAATCAGGCTTAAAGAAGAGATGACTGCAGTGAGAATTATATGTTATTATATAACTACTTCCTGAATTGTATGTTTGTTTAATGTAACTTTTAAGTAAAAGTTCTGAAAAAACTCCTGGGAATGAGCTTGATTTAAGGATTCTCCTGCTTTTTAGCGAACCTACTAACTATTACAGTACAATTTTATATAATTTTCTCTCATCCAATGCTTGGTGGGCCTGTAACTATTTTCAGCAAAAATCAGAGAAGTCCCCAAAATAATTTATATTAACTAAAAATATTCTTTACATAATTATGCCTTTGTTCATATTTACCATTTCTCACAAGCTTTGGCTTGGCATATACTGATTAATAAACTATGCCTACTAAGATCAAAGGAGTATCCTGAATTCACATTCAGAAGATCCCTTTCACCCTACTTTTCTCCAAAGCAGGCTGGCTGTACTTACGGCTTGGTGAACATCGCATAAACTTTGTATCTATGTGGCTAGAAAGTTGCACCTTGTACAGATTTTGTGCTCTGTGTGCAATATAGTTAGAACACACTGCCCTTGTTATTACCTATTTATCTCCTCTTGTAGCAGACTGGGGGTGATACTTCTGATACTTCTGGCACTTTTCTCACCTTCGTTGCTAATATTCATGCAACAGGCAGCTTTTAATGCTACTCTGGCCAGTTCTTAGTACTCCTTTAGGGTGCAACTGGGAGGCTATTACTGTCTCGCTCCGATTTATAGGAGGGAGAGGAGGTTCTTTTAATATTATATACCCGGCGTGAGATTAAAAAATAACGGTTCATATGTTAGTCCAACCAGTTTATTATAATCCTCATCAGGGAGACGGGGAAGGGAAGGAGGGCGATAGAAAAGATAGGAAAGAAGCAAGAATTGCGTAAAGCGGGGATAGTCACCACCAGGATCCAGCAGCGGTCCCGTTGCACGACGTTTCGATGGTCCGAGGCAGAAGCAGCAGGAGGGGAAGAGAGCAGCAGCGTGGCCGGCCTTGGGCAGCAAGCAGGTGGCAGAAGAAGTCGCGGAGCCGATCCAGGAGGAAGCAGCAGGACTCAGATAGCAGGCCCAGGAGAGTCCGTCAGCTTGCAGAAATTCCATGCTGAAGGATCTGATAGCAGATACCTACCCTCGTGGTTTTCGGTTCCTCCTTTTATCCTCCTTTTCCTCCTGCCTACGTGACATCCCTGGGCGCTTGAGCAAGAGTCATGTGAGTATCCCCCGAGATGGCCATCATCCTGAGATAAGTCCACACAAAAGACCGCTTCACAGATATTTAGCTGCAGCTTATCTCTCTCTTTCCTTGCCCCTGGCCTTGCCCATCAAAGTTCTACAGACGAAGGATTTCACAACCTTTGCCCAGGACTTGCCTGGACTCGGACAAGCCCATCTGTGTCCCCAGCAAGCTTTGAGACACTGATGTTAACAGAACAATATCTTACAATTACCTATTGTGGATAGTACTTCCTGCAGAGCATGGACTTCTAGGAACTGCAGGATGCTTTTAAGATTACTAACATATCAGTGATCCAGGACAAAGATACTGGCTTCAAAAGCTGTCTTGTTTGGAATCCACTTTTTTTTTTTTTTTTTTTTCCAAAATACACCATGTGAGAATGCAGAGTAAACTGTATTAGAATGATAATTTTTTAAATACATTATTTTTGAGCTATGTTGAGAAAAAAAAAAAAAAAAAAGAACAGTAGTCTCACATAGTTCAGTGAGTTTTTATAATTTAGAATGGGAGGAAACCACTGATATTTTGTCTACTCATGCCCGAAATGTGGTCAGTTTAGATAAAGTTTCATATTCAGCTGCGTTCTGAGTATCTCCAAAGAAAGAGATTCCATGTCATTTCAGGACAATATTCATCAGTCTTTAAAAATCTTCATGATACCTTCTTTTTTCTTTTTTTTTTTTTTAATATCTTATCAGAATTTTTCGTATTGCAGCAGGTGATTTCCTCACTCTCCACATTCTTTCTTGTACACCAGAGGATGATCCAGGGAAAAGCAAATGTTGCTCCATCTCTCTGTGACCCCATTGTCAATTTGTACCTCTCATCAGTCTGAGAGGGTTAAAAGTAGTGGAACTTCCTGTGGCTCACAACTCTAGAAACAGAATATATTTCATTTCCTCATAGTGTTTTTTTTTGTTTGTTTGTTTGCTTTTGTTTTTTCATAAATCCTCTCACTTATATTTATAATAACATTAAGTTGATTCAAAGCGACTGAAGATGATAGCTGCTACCACTTGGATCATGTTTAAAATTGGGTTGGTCTCATGGATAGAAATGGTGTTTTTTTTTTCATGTGTTTCAGTGTCAGTTTTAATTCAGAATCTGTATTCAAGCTTGAAAACTACTGGATGGTAGATGAATTTCTTATTTCCAAGCAGATAAGTGATTTTAGAGTATTGCAGGTGATTGGTGCAGGTGCATTCTTTAAGCTGTATGCACAGTGATATAAAACAGAACCTAATTTCTGAGGTTCAAATAGTAGTTCACTATATATGATATCAAAATGCTGCACAGCCTTGTGGCTGTGATTTCATGGCTTTACACACATGGAGGCCAAGACTATGTTTCTTTCTGAAATAAAAATCAATGACAAGTATGCTTGTCAGTATGACAACTTATTTCAGGAATACAGCAGCAAATACCTTGCTTGTCAAGTATAAATCCAGGTATCCACCTCATGTATAACCTCTCCAACTGATGGATTTAGACCAGCTAATGATTGCTATGATTTCCATCTTCTTTAGTCAGCCGTGGTAGTCTGGATGCAATTGTGGAAGTACTGTTAGAAATGAAAAACAGCATGAGATTTCCAGGAATAAACAAGTTACATTGCTGCAACTTACTTTCTCTTTCCTTTCTGCCTACTTATACAAAACAAGGGGCTAAAAGCTGCTTTAGGGTAAAGAAATAGTAACACAAATGGTCTTTCAGTGCTGCAAATTCACTCCCAAGTGAAACATTCTTGTTTACTAATTGTACAACAAAGTTTTCTACCTCAAAGTGTTTCTTCTAGTAACCTCAGCTAAATCTTACTGATTTTTTTTTTTTTTTTTTTTTTTATCATTATCTTCCTACATTAACAGAGGGTAATTCTCCAGGTCATTCTAGCACATATCCTCAGCTAAGTTTTACTGCAAACTCAATCCAGAAACACAGACAGTTTGGGCCTTGAAAATGAACTTGAAGGATGCCTCATTAAAGCAGAGACCAGAAATATTAATCATCTCTGCTTCTCTCTTGTCCACAAGCTCTGAGTTCAAAGGATAACATTGACATCCAGGGGATACTCAGCCACTGCCTCAGAACCACAGTTGAAGAATTACTTTTCTCTCTTGTCTAATAATACTGCTAATACAAATTCATGAAAGCATTCAGGATAAAGGATAAAGTGAAAATGCTCTATTTACCTATAGATGTTGCATTCTGGTATCTTTTACTAAACTGGCACTGAAGAATTAGGATTGCAGTCATATCATGCAGAACTTACTGTACTCTGATATATTTTTGTAGATATGTGCTTCATAAAGGTGAGAAGAAGAGAATATTTGAAATCAAGTTGTTGGAACATTTCTGAAAGGCCGATATCTAAGTAACTGCATTTCTCTCACTTTGGAATATGACTTGAATTTCTTGCAAATTCTCTGATATCAATCTGATATTATGGAAATCTGACAGATTGAAAGAAATATGGGAAGCATATTGGAAGAAACTAAATGTTCTTCTCTTTTACATGTCTTCATACTATAAAGTATTAATCCTTTTTTTCTACTGTTTTTGTTATGTTTTTTTAATTGTTTTTGTTTTTAAATCAATCCTCTTTAAATTTTATAAATAATATTTTGTTTTCTATACTGTTCTTATTCCAAAAGACATTTGTAAATTAGATTATTTGGAATGTCTATTTTCTAATTTAACTACTATTGTCAATTATCTCTGCAAGCATCTTCAGGGCATATCACACTTCTCTTTCTGGCTTCTGTTATGAGAATGCAGGAGAATAAACAAAAGAGCAAGTGATATTTGTTAGATATTACTTACCTGTGTACTATTTTTGTAACAAAAATATATTGATAAATGAATGACACCTGTATTATAAAAAAATTAAGGTACTGATCTATTAAACACTTGGTAAGATCCTTAGTAGTCTTACTTTTATTATGAACTTAGTAGTCATGATATCTTAGTATCTGTTGTTAGCAGAGATATTTTTACAGTTTAAATAATTCATTTGTTCCGGTTGCACCACTTAAGAGCAAAGCCAGCTTGAAATTATATTTTGGTATTTCCTCTACCTCTGTGAATTGCACTAACAGCAATTTAAAGATTAATGAACCACATAGGGCAGTTAGAAACTAATGGTCCATAAAAACTTTATTATATTGTATACACAACTATACCTTACATCCAAATATATTTATTTTCTGTTGTCTCAAGTGAGGTATTTCTGCATTAAGCAGAATCTAAATCAGATGTATGTACACATACTTGAAAATAGGCATTTTTATATAAGGCAATTAAGTAGAGGGAACATAGGTAAGATGTTGAAAGTGCAGCTGTGAACCTGGAAGTAACTAAAAAAGTAAATGTATTAATATAAGATGCATAAAGACTGCTTATTTGTATTCTTGATTTCTGTCTTAAGAAAGAAACATCAAACAAAGAGCAATATATCTCCAAACAAAAATATCTCAGAGATTCCCAAGGTAGAGCAGGCCAAAATTTAACTCCAAATAGTTACTTACATGTTGGTTTATCAAATTCCTGAATGTACATTTCCCAGTGTCTGCTTCAAAATCTATCTGGCCTTCAGAGCCAAGATAATAGTGTCAGTGTATATTATTATTATAATATCAGGAATACTAGGACTTATTAAAAAAAGCATTTATAGAGCAGAGTTACTAAATCTTTCTTCCAGAAAAGAAAAAGATTTACATTTCGATACAAAGAAATCTTGCTAAAAACTTGGGAGATAATTTAATGCAAAGCCATCCTAACCCTGAGAAGTTTTGCATAATTTAACTAACACCATTTAAGAAAATACAATTTAAAATACTTCACAAATTCTATGATACTTCTATCAGTATATGTGAGCTTACTGATGGAGACTATATGAATTGGAGTTAATATTCAGAATAAACAAGTGTTCTGGAAATGGAAAGGATTAAAACTTCCTGAGGAAAAAATGCTGATTATAACTGAAATGACAAAAACAAAATAAGTGTGGTAAAAATGTAAGCAAATATATTCATACTCTTAGACAATCAAGATTTAAGAGATTTCATACAGAACTGCTACAGATAGCCAATAATATGATAACATTAAAAAAAAATCATTATACATAGAGGAAAAAGAAATATCTATGAAGTATCTCACAACAGAGGTCTGACACAGTGCAATTCTACATATTGAGTATAAGTATATTGCTTCTAGCACTTTTGAACCCACACAGAAAAAAAATAAAATTGAAAAAAAATAAATTGAAAAGTAGAATCTATTAAAAAGAATTTAAGAATCCACAAAGAAAACAAACAAACAAACAAACAAACAAACTTGGGAATAAATAAATATGGAACACACAATAGTAGGTTGAAAATATTGAAAAGAACACTGAAATGAGGGATCCTGAAATACCTACTTAAGGCTAGGTGATTTATAATGTTTTGTAGCTTCACATATTGATTTTCATTTTCAAAACCTCCACCCAATCTGCACTTGCAAGTCTGATAGGAACACAGGTTGGTGTTGGTGTTCAGGTTTGTGTGATGACTGCTTAGTTAGCCTGCAGTGTGAGACACTGAAGGTTGGGGTAAAGAATAAAGCTCTCAGAGTGAGGGCAGTCCTAATCTAGTAGTGGAAGTGGGGAATTAAATCACAGTGATAAGTAAAATACATCTTTACATATACAGAAGCACAAAAGTTTGTAGGTATTGAATGTATAATCACACAAAGAAGTGTCCATTTTTACATCAATATTTCCAATTACTATTATTGTACTCTCTATGCCAACACAAGACTTTAAACTGTAATTTAAGCAGCAGGACACTCTTTTTAATGGCTTTATCCTTTTTTATTTTAATTTCCTAAGGGAAACATGGCATAAAGCAGCCAAGCATCCAGCATCCATCTGTTTTGAAGTATTTTCAAGAAAGAGAAAATTTTCATTATTTTAGCAATAGTTTAAGGCTGAACTATTTGTTGTTTTTAATACTGCAAAGAGAGTACCTACGCATAAATTTCTACAATGCTTTTAGTGTATAGCTGCATAAGTGAGCCACAGAACTGGAGAAGAAATATCAATGTAAAAAGGAGTATATGACATAAAGAAAAAATTTATTTTAACACGTTAGGTAAAATAAAAAAGGATTATAATTATATAAGAATAAAATAAGGATTTTCAAAAAAATCCTTATATCTGTGAGTAAATAGGATGAGCTACATGAAAATGAATCAGCATTGTTTGCTTTGGATTTTTTTTTTACATTCTTTGTTCATCCTTCAAACATTCATATTTCATTCCAGCTGAATTCTAAGTGGCTTTTTGCTGGTTAGTTTAGAGGGAAAGAAACATGTGGTGTACATGTATTTAAAAGCATTAATATTCAGACAATTAAGCTTTTACAGACTATTACTCCTCTGAACACTAGGATTGTTGCTTTGCTGCTGTTGTAGTTGACTCTTTTTCTTGCACCAGAAAAGCTGTTGAAAGCTCTGAAGAGTGAGAAAAAGAAAAATAATTTTTGGATAATGGTTCAGCTTTGAAGAATAACTTAATTAAAATTAACACTTTTCAGACAAATGATATTTAATAGGAACTTACTGACTGCAGAGGGAAATAATAAAAAAGAAGTTTTAATATTAGATATCTTTGTCTTGAGGGATTTTTTCTTTTGTAAATCAGCAAAATAAATACTTCTAAAATAAAAAATAATAATTTTGTGCTTAAAATTAAATATATTTGAGATATTTGTTGGCTGTAAAAACAGAAAAGTCTGCAAGACGTACATAAGCATGTTCTATATACGCAAATGTGGTAAGTAAGACTTCCTCCATCTTCTTAAATTAAATATTTCCCATCAGATATTCTCTAAAATACCTCCAACAACAATGAAATCCTGAAGTCAGTGAACATTTTCCCTGCTTTTACTGACACTGAAGTTAAGTATGACTCTGAGTTTACATTGAAAGAAGCTCTGCACAAATCCTCACTGGTATCCTTGCTTGTGAGCAACTACTTCTAATTAAACTATATTATTTGCCATACTGGTGATCATGGTTTCATTTTTAATGGCATACACTCATTTTTGAATAGAATAAAACAGAATAGAAAAAAATGGAAGCAGAATGACTATGGAAAAACACCTCTACACAAATTTTTAAACATGTAAAGGAGTAGATCTGATATTAAGTCTTCTATGTGAGATTTGCTAAAATACTTCTTCTGTTGAGTAAAAAGTATATTGACCATGAATGAAGAATAGTAGAACAAAAATAATACAACAAAAGTTCTATTTAGTAGCTAGTTTTCAGGAAGAACATTGAGTATTTTTAAAGAGTAATAATAAAAAGTATTACCCTACAAATTAGAACATTCTCAGGGTAAAAGAAGACACAAAACATCATTTAGTTAACTTTTACAGTTCATATTAAAAAAAAAATCAAATTTTAGTTATAATCAGTATATGCACAAGAATTATCCTTTCCTTATGTATGTTACTCTGAAAGTACTGCCTTCTATTTATTTCCATGGAAATGACAACAGATACAGAGAACACACCCCTTTGCAATACACACTTCCATGTCAAATACCACCTATCAGGATGCACCTCTGCTGCCATCTAACACAGCAACCAAATGTAATGGAATATTGGCAGATAGGGTCAACCTCTACTGCCATACAGCCAACATTCATCTCTGATGTTGTTGACCAACATCATAAAATAGGAGGTATTACTTTCAGAGCATCCCTTGTAGTTTATACTGGACAGGAAAGAGGAAGTTTTAACCAGGGAACTGATTGAACGTCTCAGATTTAAGGTAGCTTTCTGCCATTATAATGCATTTTTGCTCTAGTTTTCATTAGTTTGTAATTCATTACTTTGAATTCCATTGATAATAGCGGTTCAATATGTATAAGTTTTTCTTACTTTCTTTTTCTGATCCTTTCAAGATCAGAAAGATATGAATAAAGATCAGAAATTGTTCTGCAAATGTAGAATAAATTTGAAAGTGAAGTAAGATGATATGGAGAATTAGGTGCTGTATGCTTGCTTCTTCCTTTATTTATTTATTTTTTTTTCAAAACTCATTTAAAATATAAAAGAACAAACAAAAACAAACTTAGAGAAAATTTCTTCCAGAAGTGAACTCTGTTATTTTCATGTTAAAATTACCCTTTTGTAACCTTCTTGTTGGCAGCCGTTTTTCAAACTAAATCTCAAGATAACCATAGCCAAAAAAAGCAGTGATGTTGGAAGGATGAGCTCAGCAGCATCACAAAAAAAAAGGCACAGTTTAGCCTGATACCAACCTTGTGGAACAAGATCAGGAGTGAGATCAGATTCCTTTGAAATTAAATGGGAAAGAAGAGCAGATTTGTTAAAATACAGCACATCATTGGACTCAGTTACATTTTTAGTATTGTGCTGTGTTCCTTTCAGATACACAGTAGGAAAATGAAGGAAAGCATGCCTGATAAGTATTTGCTTGTTAAAAAGTTTAAGTATAATCACTACTTCTTTACCTAGTTGCATATTTATTTTTCACGTCTAGAAAACAAAACATTTTGCATGACTTCTTATAGAGTCTGACCTGTTCAAACACAGTTCTCAGCTGTTCTATATTTTTACTTTCATTTTAGATAAAATGTAAAGAAATTAAATTCTCATTCCTTCTACTTTCAACCTGCATTCTATTCTTTCAGTCATTCTGAACTTCAGAATTAGTCCAAGAAACAACTCTCAAATATAAACGTCCAGATCCTCATGGAAATTGTCTAAGTTCTCACTTTCTCAGAATAGGTTGCTCCAAAAGTAATGCCTCCTGCTTTATTATGTTGGCCCACAATTTCAGAGGTGCATTTGGTGATATGGCAGCAGAGGCTCAACTTTCTCCAAGTATTCCATTACATTTTGTTGCTGTGCAATTAAGTCAGCCAAATATAGTTTGATTTTTTTTATGTCTTTCTGTTTTCAAGGGCATATATTTGATCAATCAAAAATGACATAAATGAGATATGACCAAAGCAAAATACAAACAACATCATTTTTTCTACTTTGGCTGGACTACGTCTGTGCTAGGAATCAGAGAACGGAAAAGAGAATGATCAGCTTCAAATTTTGCTGTTATAAGTTTTATTAAAAATATGTGTTTTCTTAATCAGGACACAGCTTCAATACACCTCAAAGGAATATAGCAGGCTTTTTGACCTACTGATAGCACAAGAGGCAGAGAAAACTAGTGAGATTAAGAAAGAATTGTCCTGGAGAAACTTGTCCCTGGAAAACATACTGTAGTTTGGTTAGTTCATTTGAGAGATACAGAACATACCACAATATGAAAGGGAAGAAGAATTACCCAGATGGTCACTGCAAAAGGGCAGGTCAGTGAATTATTCAGTTATCAGCCTGTAAGCTCAGCAGGACCATTGGATTTTAAATGTTCACTGCACAAAGAAGTACTAGATTTGTGTGTGCTTGATGTCACTTTAGATGTAGAAATGCAAAATTCTATCCTTCAATTACTTCACTTTAAATAGCCATACTTAATCATGGTTCCAGCTCCAGATGAAATAATCAAAGTCCACCAGCATCAGAACACAACTGATGAAATTTCTGAATCCATTTTTATTTTTCAAAAGCTGACTTAGCTTTCTGCTTGATATTTCGGATTTGCATTTTATTGCAGATTTCAAGACTAATATAAACTGGAAATTTGACAAATAACGAATGTTATTTTTTTCTCTACATTGAGTAATTTGCTGCATTTGTTTGTCTCGTACAATTTTGCTTGAAGAACAATTTTTATTTTTATAATCCATTTTAATAAGCACTTTACCTGTCAGACTCACCCATTAAATAATATTAAAACAAATTATAGGTATATATATTCTAGTTACATAGACTAAATCTGCATATAGAGATAGAGGTCTCATATTAGTAATGCAAATTATTATGCAATATATATTGCAATAAATGCAATTGTGTAAATGTGTAGCTATATGTTTGAAAGTTTAAAGGTATGTACTTTATTTCTTTGTTTACCTTTTTCTTGAAATGTGTATGCAGCTGACAGGGATTCATTTTTTTTATAACATCTCCTGCTCATGCATTTTTCTTATTTAACAGTGCAGACTACCAGTATATAACATAAATAGTGTAAAAATGTAAAGTGTTAAATCTGTCCTTCCCAGTTCCTATGGACTTGCAAAGAGTTAAAAACAAAACAAAAACAGCAATAACATCAAAGAAATGCATTATTCATCAAAAGTAGTGTAATTTATTTATTAAATAAATATATTTTAAAAATATTTATATATTTTTATAATTTAATTTAACTGAAATAGCATTCAATTATTCAAGAACTTAAATTTCAACACTGAGGAGGTTATTTGGGCCATAGGGTCAGACTGGAATAGCTTTCTATTCCTCTATCTGATTTTTACCTTCTACATGAAATTAATCTGAGAGATTTTACTTAGAACAAAATGTGTATAGAATGAAGAGGTTGATTTATTTGTTTGTTACATGGAAATAAAGACAACTTTTTGGTAGAAAGAAAAAAGACCATGTAGGTCAATAGTCTTCAAGATATCTAGAATAGATTCAAGAAAAAAAAAACAAAAAACAAAAACATTTTGAGGTGGAAAAGTAAAAGGAAAAAAAAAAAAGAAAAAGACAAACTGAAGTCATAGAATTAAAAGCAAATGGCCCAACCAATTAGCTGCAACATTCCAGAATTTCAGTTTTGTCTTTAGCTCATTTTCTTATTTTTCAAAATAAGAAGTTTTCTGTCAGTTTTCAACATAAATATTTCATCATTTCTCCCTCTGCTTTTTTTTTCTACTTGTGCACTTTTTATGCACAAGATAGGTCAAGAACTCTTGAGCTATCTATCAGATTCTTCCTGCATAAAGAAGCTTCTGGAAATTTTAGTTCTTGAGAATTCTTCTTTGGATCTTTTAATATGAAAAACTTATTTAATAATGAGCACTACCATAGCAGTCTACACATTAAAGACAGAAAAGGCAACTAAAACTGCCCTTGTTTGTAAACTTCAGTATTTTTCCACACACTCACAAGCTACTTATCCTCATGATTCATTGCTATCCAAATTGAATGCTTTTCCTGGAGAAATCTTTTCCTCATTTGAAAGGAGAGAAAAACAACATTAACACATTAAACACTAATTCATGATTAATGACTATTTCCTACACTATCATATCCGATGCTGTTGTTTGAAATATTTTTTTTTAGCTTTATCATTGAATTCTCCAGTTTATACTGATAATAAATGACAGGCAGTATTAAATTGTTTGCATACTGGTTTTTGCAATTAAGCATTTGTACATTCATGTAAACTAATTTTATAATTACTGACGGGAGCACTCCAAAAGCTATACGGATCCACTCATCTCAACCTCTACTGCAGAGGATTTTTAAAATGACAAAAAAACATTTGCAACTGGGCAGTAAGTCTCCTATAATTCACCAGTAGTTTAATCCTTTGTGCAAACTCTATTTGAAAATGTGTAGGAGACTGGAATTTAGCATTCAGTAAGAAGGCAAGGTTGTTCTCCAACAGTGATGACCTCCCTGACCTACTAGAGAACATCAAAAATTACACTGATCCATTAGAAAGATTAAGACAAAGACAATAAAGACAATAATAACTCCTGTGATTTATCTTTCTATTTTTATGAAAAGTTCGCCAGTTTGCCAAAAATGATAGACAGGAATAGATAATCTCTGCTCTTTATCACCAGATCAGACAGACTTAATGTTACCACAGCAAAGACAAATGCTGTGCTTCTATTCGTGGAGGCCAAAGAAAGAATAGATCATTTTTTTCCCCCTAGGAAACATCAAGTTAAAATTCTTTACTTTGAGCACAAGAGTTATAATTCAAATGACATTTGGAAAGGTGAAGTGAGTAGACATTTATTATTACTAATGCACATTTATTTCAGTAGTTGACACAATTAAGGTCAAAGAGCATTGACCACATCCACATGCTGGGTGGATGGGGGAAGAGCGGTAGATGTAATCTACCTTGATTTTAGAAAGGCGTTTGATACTGTCTCCCACGACATCCTTATAACAAAGCTGAGGAAGTGTGGGATAGACGAGTGGACAGTGAGGTGGGTTGAGAACTGGCTGACTGGCAGAGCGCAGAGGGTCGTCGTTGGTGGTGCAGAGTCTGGCTGGAGACCTGTGACCAGTGGTGTCCCCCAGGGGTCTGTGCTGGGTCCGGTCTTGTTCAACATCTTCATCAATGACCTTGATGAGGGTATAGTGGCCACCCTCAGCAAGTTTGCTGATGATACGAAGTTGGGAGGATTGGCTGACACGCCTGAAGGCTGTGCTGCCATTCAGCGAGACCTGGACAGGCTGGAGAGCTGGGCAGTAAGAAACCGGATGAGGTTCAACACAAGCAAGTGTAGGGTCTTACACCTAGGGAGGAATAATTGCATGCACCAATACAGGCTGGGGGATGAGCTGCTGGAGAGGAGCTCTGCAGAGAGGGACCTGGGCGTCCTGGTGGACGACAGATTGGCCATGAGCCAGCAGTGTGCCCTCGTGGCCAAAAAGGCCAATGGCATTCTGGGGTGCATTAAGAAGAGCGTGTCCAGCAGGTCGAGGGAGGTGATCCTCCCCCTCTACTCTGCCCTGGTAAGGCCTCATCTGGAGTACTGTGTCCAGTTCTGGGCTCCCCAGTACAAAAAAGACAGGGATCTCTTGGAAAGAGTCCAGCGGAGGGCCACAAAGATGGTGAAGGGCCTGGAGCATCTCCCCTATGAAGAAAGGCTAAGTAAACTGGGTCTGTTTAGCCTTGAGAAAAGACGACTGAGAGGGGACCTGATCCAGGTTTATAAATATCTGAGGTGTGGCGGCCATAGCGGTGAGGCCAGTCTCTTTTCAGTGGTACGTGGAGACAGGACGAGGGGAAACGGACATAAGCTGCAGCATAGGAAGTTTCGCACGAATGTGCGTAAGAACTTCTTCACGGTGAGGGTGACGGAGCACTGGAACAGGCTGCCCAGGGAGGTTGTGGAGTCTCCTTCTCTGGAGATATTCAAGTCTCGCCTGGACGCCTACCTGTGCGACCTGGTGTAGGGAACCTGCTTTGGCAGGGGGGTTGGTCTCGATGATCTCTAGAGGTCCCTTCCAACCCCTACAATTCTGTGATTCTGTGATTCTGTGACCACTTCTACTACAAAACTATTCAGTAGACTCTCAGGGTCTGTGATGCTTAATGAAATCTTTAGTGACACAAACGATATTATAGGTAATACTATACTAACAACAAATGCAGATGAAGAATTATTTATTTTTAAGCATACTGGAAACTTATCTTTTTTTAAATATCAAACCAATCAAGACTGATTAAAGAATTAACTGCTGCAATTATCACATGTTTTTTGGAAGGTCTTGGTTGAGAATCAAGAAATAGCAAAGCCAAGAGAATAATGCATGTGAGTTGCTCTGAAGGTAATTTCCTCTATACATTTCCATGGAAACTACAATAGATACAAAGAGCACAGTAATTCTATTTGACAGATTAAATACTCATCTACAAAACAATATTTTTCAACACAGTTGCCACTATTAGCTATGCATTTTCACCAGTGGTGAAAAAGAAACTGCATGCTGTACTCATAAAAATCTGCACCTGAGGAAGTGACCCATTGCTTCGCAGCTGCTATGACATCATTATTGATAGGAAAATGTTGATCATGCAGGCCATCCTTCATTGGTCAAAACAGAAAGAAATCAGAAGGCACCGAAACCGAACTATAGAGTGTGTTTGGTAGGACATTCCAGCCAAGACTTGCAGTGTGCTCCACAGTCTTCGAACTGGGGCCTGGCATTATCATGTTGCATGAGGAAGGTGGTCTTCTTCTCTGATCTGATTCTGGAAGTATGAGTCTTCAGTTTAGTTGGTGTCATGATGTAATAGTCAGAGATTATGCTTTTTTGGGGCTCCAGGAAATACAGAAGGATCACCCCTTTCCTATCCCAAATGATAGTAATGACAGTGCACAACACTTAACCCACTGAGGGCTGCATCTTGAACTTTTACTTTGACAGGGAAATCACAAGTCCCCACTCCAGGGAGGAATAGAAGGAAAATTTAAGGAAAATAAGGAAAGCTATTAATAATTGTTCTGAATACTGCAGAGAAAACAAGTAATACTGAAGGAGAAGAGGGTATTTCAAATTATTCTTCAGACAGGTTTCTTGTAGGACTAGCAAAACCTTTTAAACATCTAGCAGGAAGAGAGCAGCCCTCCTGCAAGAGCATCTATATTTTAATTGTCAAACCTATATAAAACCTCTGACCTACTATCTGACCTATCTCTATCCCAGACATCTGTACTTGGGTATTAACTACAAATCACCTTTCCACTTTCACTGTCTGGCTTATCTCCAATGTGGCATCCTCTTGCCTTCCACTCTGTTAGCTATTTACAGCTGTTAAACGGGATTGATGCAGTATGTCTTAGAATAGGATCGACTATGCTAAAAAAAAAATCCACAGAAACCATCAGTATCAGAGTTAAGACTTCAATGACAGTGTATCACTCTATTTTTTCAAATTTTTATGCAGGTTCTACAGGTAATTACATGAAGACATTCTTCCCCTGAAAAGAAAGCTTTTGTACAGATACATCAGTGCTAAACCCTTCAAAATTATGAGGGAATAATCATGTTATTAATGTTAAAGGATAATTTACTTAAACCTAGAGATACAGTTTTTAGAAGAAAAAAAAATAACAGAAAGCTTGCATAGTACTAAATGGAAGGATTTCATAATAACTACATTATTCGCAAGGCTTGATGCTGAGCATGTAGATAAATAGGACAGAGGCTTGCAATATGTTGACCTAGTATTTTCAGACAGCAACAAATGGGAGAACATTTCCCTAGAGAAGATTCAAAATGTTCAGAAGACAGGATATAGTTACGTTCCTCTTTCTCCTGTTATTTTGCCTCCAAATCCACATGTTTATATGAATTTGTGAACAAGCAGAAATATACACAAAGTATCATATTACTCTATGTCTCCTACTCCTGCACGATATAGTAAAGCTGATGATATAGACTAGGCGAAAGTCCTTTTAAATCTTTACTTGAGCCTGGAAGTGATTAATATCATCCATTAATTTGCACATAAAAATACTTAGCAAACAAGTTATCTCTCTTTTACAGATGTGGTGAGGTGGTGAGGCATTACCTTTCCTGACTTTTCAACTGCAATAGCACCTGCAAAAAGCAATGCATCTTTGAAATCATGAGATATAAATCTTTTTGTGATAAGAAACTCTATGGATTACAGGACACTGCAGTGAGAATTAAGCCTTCAGCGTCTTAAAACATCTTTTCATCCTTTCAAAAGTAAAGTTTTTTTCTGTCTGTAAAAGATTTGGCATGAGAATATTAGAAAACTACTGTTAGAAATTCTTTTATTTATCTGTACAAAAGAGATGGTGCAAGAAACATAGTTTAAGCTTTCTTAAATTCATTCACCAAGATTGCTTTAAGATCTTCAGTGGATCAATGTGTGGAAGCTTACATTGATCATCTGAACGGACTGCTTGTAAAAAGAAGACAAAAACCAGCTTGAGGGTCACCTGGCTTATAAAGCCTTTTTAGGAGTCAGGAGATAAAGTTGTAGTATGTGTTCCTGGCTTTATTTTGTGACACTGGAATAAATAGACACAGAAGTTTTAGTGATCTCTAGAACAAACAGAAACTCAAGTGAGACTTCGAAGTGGAGAACTTGCTATTATCAGTTACTTCTGCTCTTCTGTTGTGAAGTTTAGGAACATTTTCTCTATTTTAAATATCATACCATCCATCTTTTTTTTTTTTTTTTTTTTTTTTTTTTTTTTGGTATCAACCTTTTCAGGATGTGTATAAGAAAAACTCATTGCAGAGGGAAGTTTTTAAGCTACATTCATGGATGAAAGAAAATGTGAAGGAAAATGAATCTGGCGTCTTCCTAGTCATTTAAAAAGATCTGTTAAGGAACTGAGTTGCTGTTACTCTTTGCTTAAAGTTTAGAGGGATATCCTCCTTCCAGTATTTATGAACACTTCAAGTGTAAGATCCTTAAAGGACTTACTAGTTTTCAATAATGAAATGTATTGTTTCAGTATCTATGACACATATTCATGAAAAAGACAAATCTCCTGTAATAGCAAATTATTATTTTGCCTTCTATCTGCAGCTCTCAGTAGCATACTCAATTTAGAGTACCTGGCATCCAAACCAAGTGATGTACTACTGTCTATAATTTTTCCTGTTGTCTTCTGATTCTTATTTGGGCCTCGAATTTTTCCAAAATATGAATCCTTCACACCAGTCTTTAAATATTCCTAATCTGTAATAAAATAGACTTCTTGTCTGTCAAAAGATGCAGTGCTCACCACTTGAAGTCAGAGATCTTGAAGATTTCATTAAACCTAAGACAAGAACTCAGCTAGAACTATACTTGTAAGTCTAAAATATCTTGGGGGCAAAACAGTTCATTGCCATGATTCAAAAAATCACCAAAGCAAAACTAATTATTGGCAGGCTACATATGTGTAGACAACATGGTCCTCTGTTGTTTCTGATGAAGTTGCTTGTCCCTGTATGACATGTCTTCATACTCCAAAGTTTTTTCTGCCACCTGTCTGTCTGACCAATGAGACAAATTTGTCCCACAAATCTATAAGATATTGTTTTAATTTGGAAAAAATATTTCTTAACTGAAAATTCTTGTCTAATTTGAATTAATAGTTGAAATGTTTTATATGAGGATATGCAACTGTATAAATTTATATGCATAGGACTCTGTATAGGGGACACAGTTAAGAAAGCTGAATGTTGAAATATCCAGTACTATTACACAATTGCTATATAATATGAGAAACAACAACAATGACAAAACACCTAAACAATCATGTCTGATTGTAGCACACAATTACATTTTAACAATTTCAAACTTCATTACCCAGAGCTTTCTTATACTATCTCTTGAGATTATCAGTGAAGGCTTGGCATATAGAAATAATATATTCTCATAAGATGTTTTCAGAAAATCCAATAATAATCAAAGAAAACATTAGTTCTTTGCTCTCAATATAGTATATTAGGGTGTGTTCCAAAGTTTGATATACTGGTCAAAACTACTGCATTATGAAAATCAGAGTGTCAAAATATGAGAGATTAGTGTACTGTAAAATTATTTGGTAAAAATCTGGAAGTATTTATGTGGATCTAGAGATGTAGATGCTAACTCATATTTTTTTGTTAGTGTCAGTTTTTATGGTTACATGATCACTTGCCATTGCTCTATTTTATATAAGAGATTCAGAGTATTTGTTAAGCCATCAGTGAAAAATGACTTCTTTCTGAGGTGTATGTGGGGGGGAGAGACAAAAGTCTCAGTTTGCACATATTTTTTATATATCCTCAGGACAAAACATTCTTTTTCCTTAGGAATAAATACAAGATGTTTAACTCAATTATAATGTACCGTACATAATAATTACAGCTTCCAGTTGTTGGATTCTTACAGCCAATCTTCTTTCTACTGGTGATTACCAATGGTTTTATACTGACAACTTGAAACATTCATCAAACAAATTAACACCATCTTGGAATGAAGATGTAGGGAAACAAAGACATGTCAGGAATTTTTCATTATCAGAAAAATATGCAGAGGCAGATTCTTCTGACCTTCTTAGATCTATTCCTGCCTATAAGGAAGATTTTTATTTCATTTATATCTTTATTTATTTTCAATTTTTTGATTAATTTCCTTGTCCTACTAGTATTACAAAGATATGAAATGTCACTTTTCACATAGTTGGGGGAAAAAAAAAAAACATCAGTTTGCAAAATTGATATATCAAATAAGCACGTACTCTTGATTACAGGCCAAGCCAAATGAAGTCATAAGTTCAGTAAGGTCTTGCATATGTTTCCTAAGGGAAAACACACCCAAAGACAAACTTGCTGTAACCTAGATTTTTAAATGATGATTATTTTGGCTATACTGTAGGTATCTTTGAAGAGAAAGGGCTTCCATCTACCAAAGCTGTGTTCCACAGATTTTAGGATAGTGATATTCATTCTAGCACCACATGTAAAACTTGATGCCTGATAATAGCCAACTTACCATCATTTTATTACTACTACTTACGTAACTGTTAGTGCAATCTTTTCTATATAATCTTTGCTGTCTTTAGCACTGGTGTGAGATGACATGATGCTAAAGAAACGACAGTACTGGGGAGCTGTTTGTTGGACATATGACATTCACAGTCATACAATTTTTTGTATGGACAGATTTTTTTAGAGGAAAAAAAAAGAGTGTAAGCAGAACTTCAACATGCTAGGTTTAAAATAAGTCATTGACTTAAAATTGTCTGACATATCTTTCAAATGCATTCAGAGCAGGAAATCTTACCAACTTTCTGGATTGCATGGCTTAATTAGGAAAATGTCTGAAGACTGTGTCTTTTGTTTTTAACACTGTTCTCATAAAAGACCCTTTCATTATATGAAAGGCTAAAGTGACCATCAATCTCTGTACAAGTCACAGTCTGTCACTTAAATCCATCTTCTAGGACCTGTATTTCATCCTCTGAGCAAGTCTCTTTCACAGAGTTCTTAAAGAAAAGTCGTCAACAATGCCATTAATTCAGACATCATCCTTCATCTTCACTCTTTCATGTTCCTGTTTGTATGAGGAGCATTAAAGTCAAGGAATGAAAAAAGGAAAAGCAAATGTAAGCCTGGAGAGCAAACATAAGGAAGACAATCGTTCAAGAACTTTCAATACATAGGGGTTTTATTGATTTCATTTTTGTTGTTGTTTGTTAGTTTCATTTTAGAGAGTTTGGAGAAATAAATAGGGTGGTCAGTAAGATAGAATTTTAGTGGTCATATTTCAGAAAAAGAATCCCTGAGTAATTGCTTAAGCAATCAAAAACTTCAACAGGGGACTCTATGATAACCAAACTTGCCAGAGTCATTTGCAAATAAAGTGAAGAGAAAATTATATTGATACCTTTCAACAGGGTGACTTCAGGGATATGGGAAGAAAAAAAAAAAAAAAAAAAAGATCCACAGACAAGAAACAAGGACAGATAGGAATTTTTGGTTAGTTGATTGGTTTCTTTGTTTGTTTTAATTTACAATATGTTTCAGAAAACTACTGTGACTACTTGGCTTTTTGCATTTCTCCGCTACTCCTAATAGCAACTTTAATCTTTAGAGAGTAAACTGAGATATGTGCAAGGGAATGAAAAAAAATGTGCTCTACTGTAACTAGTAACAGATTAGATACTGTAAGAGAAAATCAAATTAAATAGCATGTTCCTTTCTTGGATTAATGTTATCTTTCACACTGTTTGTTCAGAATACAACTCAGATTTACACTCAGTTCACTCATGTCAACTAATGAGTTGTATCTGCACACATTCGTGAAATGGCAGTACCTATGCTGCAACATGAAGCAAAGAGCTTTTGTCATGTATATAGTCAAGGAAAGATTAAAAAAAAGAAAAAAAAATCAAGTTGGAGGCATCTTGTAGAGGGAAAACAACATATATTCTTTGGATAAAAAAGACTAAAATATCTTCAGCTTGGAATAATATTGTGCTATACTAGATAAATCAGAATAAACCCAGTTACTGTGGTTTTACACTTTTATAACAAAATTCAGTTGATTTAGCACAATAGATTTTATGAAATATTAGTACCACTGGCTTTATTGCCTTACTTTCTATGAGGATTAGTATCATACATCAGTAGTATTTTTCTGAACTTCTACCTGAGAAATAAATTACAACTGCTCCTGTGACACTTTCAGGCACCAAATGCGCACCATGACAATTTATATAATGAGCAGACATTTCAAACCAGCTGCTAACACTTACTAAAGTTTGCTGATTTCAACATACGTTGCTGTGGAACTCAGTGAAAGCATGCCTACTTTTTCACAAAGTAATCATCTCCAAGTTTCCGCTTGAGATGCAAAAGTAGATGCATCTACTTAGGCTAGGTTTCTTTCTCATGAAGCCAGCAGATTACAATGGAAACCCTGTAAGTTCTTTGAAGAATCAACACAATTACTCCAAGGAAATATACACACCCTGCACAGGATTTCTGGGCTTCCCTCTGGACAGTGTGCTCCTATTACCAGAAATTGACATTGGTTAATGTAAAACATTTTGGGAAGGTATCAGTAATTACTTACAGAATATGTATGTATGTATATCTGTAGAAGACATTTTCTGATTTATCAAATTTGATGCTCAAAACTGGAGAATGTGTTGAGCAGTGGCAGCCTCATCAGCCCTGTCACTTTCCCCCAGTCTTATAGTTTTGTATGAAGTCATATGGTATGGAAAATCCCTTTGGCTAGTTTAGATCATCTATCTTGATTTTGTCTCCCCCCAGATCCATGTGCCCCCCAGTGCCTGTGCAGGCAGAACGATACAAAACCCTGAAGCTTCCTTGGTTCTGCACAACACTGCACAGCAACAATTAGAACATGAGTATGTTGCTAATACTTTTTTCTTCTAAACCAAAAAGATAACATCATACCAGACACTCTGAAGAAAATAACTTCTATTATGTGAAACTAGGACAGCATATAAAAAAGCTATACATTTGCTATATATAATCAGACATTTTAAGTGTTATTTTATATCTAAAAATGGTACTTCCTCCTCTGAACTATGGCTACAGTACTATATAAGCAAGCATATTTCCTGATTCTAAAAGCTTTTTTCCTACAGCCGTTATTTTTCAGCAACACACACTAGATTGTTTCTTTTTCCTTAGTCAGTGTAACCTTCCTTCCTGATAGTCAATAAAGTTCACCAAGAATAATTCTATTTTTGTCCATCTTAGTATTATGTCTTCCTGAAGTAATTTTTGCTGTCAGCAATTCATTTTCAACACTCTCAATCCAATTCTGGGCCTGTTTTTGGCATTTCCATAATATTAATAATCCATTGACTTTTCATCTAGCATCAGTGAGTCACGTGTTTATTTGTATAAATGCTGAGTGAATATACTCAATTATTCAAGGCTTCTGAATCAGAAGTGATGGTGCTGTAACATTCCACAAAAGACTGGTAATTAAATAACATGATTCTGAAACTACCCATTAGCAAAAAGTAAATGAACATGTTTTTACCACTGAATAAGGCTGTATTCCTTGAATCCTCAAGTTCTTCAGAAAAGATTATGCTGTATAACAACAACCAACTTGAAAAACAATGCAAAAACAAACAAAACCCTTTGAATATAAGCAAGGTGAGATTCCAAATTTCAAAATGTATAGCATATCAAATGTAAGCCATGCAAGCCAATCAGTATGAAGATCAGTTTAAAATAGAGATTCATATTTATTTGCTTGGATCTGGTGCTATCATAATAGCCCATATGTGTTAAAAGTGTACTTTCAACATAAAAATAAAAGTCATATTCTTGAAGTTTTCAGTTTTGCATACTTCAATTTTAGCAGAAATTGCTGATTATTTTTCTGTGGTGAACTCATTAAATATTGTCAGGAATATCCTTTTTTAATTTCAAATTTCAATTTATGATCCTTTATTAATTTTAAATTTCAATTTATGAAATTCAGGTGCCTGTTTTGGAAATGTGAGTGATTAGGAAGTGACAGAGATGCTCCAACTGCAAAGGATGAGCAGCTATTTCTGTGTTAAGACCTACCTAGGGCTTACTTCTCTATTTCTTTTAGTAAGGATTGATGTTTTAAATTAACTCAATGAAGCCTTGCAGATCTGATTTCTCTAGCTGCAGTCATAAAGGTTTCTAGACATAAAAGCGGTGCTCCAGCATGGCCCACTGGCCAAACTGAAGTACACCCATCCTGAAAGTCTTTATACAATGCTTTCAGCGATTGCTCATTTCTGGTCAAGAGCACAGTCAGCCTTAGGGCAGGTAGAACTATATTCCTGATTGAATGAGCTCATGAATTGGAAGTTAGAAGTGTCTGAAGAAAAAAAATCTAATGAGATTCTCTGGAATTATTAGGACACAAAAATTCTGGTACTGGTAGTGTCAATTGAGTGATCTAAAACTGGGTTTATGAGGACAGTTAGTGATGTAAATAGATCCTTCCTTTTTCTTGTTTTGTGCAGGTAGAAGTCATCTGCTATCTACATCTCAGATTGATAGATTAAAGGTATCTTGTGAAAGAGGGTTTGACTACTCTGGTTTTCCGTAGTATGAATAGCAGGGCAAACAGGTATAGACTAATTTTTTCTCTGTGACTGAGGATTTAGGAAAGCACCGTGTGATTTTTTTATTTACATGCACTCTTTTGATTTACATGCCACTCTGATTTATGGTTTCAAGGTCATTCCTTTGCCACTCAATCATTCTGGTTTTAAGTACTGCCATGATAAAATAAAAACAAATAATGACTAAATAATGAACAAAAAACAAATGTCATAGAGTTATTCTGTTTATAGTGAAAAATCATTCTGACCTTTGAATAATAAAAGTTTTACATGAGTTGCCTACAGGGAAGTTTTGTCCCTATGTAATGTAATAAGGGGCATAGGAGGGTGAAAACAAGGTCTGTGTAACATGCAGTGATTCTGTGAGCAAAAAATCATAACAGAAGTGTTATTCAAAAAGCCTAGTTTATACAAAAGTAGCTTTGGGATGCTGTTTCTTTCAAATTTCTAGGCTATGTAAGATGAAGCAAATAAAATGTGCATGGTGGAATCATCAGAGAATTCATTAGTGTTTTAATCTCTATTTTTTATTAAAAGCAATATTCAGACTCTGGCATTCTTACTTTTTCTTATTGCTTCTTGCTCAAACAAACAATCTCAATGATGCACAAGAGAGTACTTTCATGAGCATGGTGGATAATCAGGTAAAGATGACATGAATATTCTTCAGAATGATTTTTTTCTTCAACTTACTCCTCTCGATGTGCTTTACACAGCTGTTCATATACCAGTATCCTCTTTCAAAAAAAGTGGACAAGCTAGGATAAGGGAAGACAAAATATTAATATTTTAAAATATGGCTGCCTAACGTGATTATTGGGAAACTATATTTATTTTACGTGCACGAACAAATGCAAATGCCTAATTAGCCAATGCTCTGAAATCTACTATTGAATTTTTATTTTTCTGGCAAATAAGAAACACCAGTACACACATGAAACAGATTGTAATGCTATTTAATTTACAAAAATAATATTTTGATTGCCTTTGTGTCTTTATTTAGTGATCCTTTTACTCATTAGCTGAGACATATAGTATTTCCTTGGATGTTCCTACTAGTTCTGAAAATAGGTTGCCATCAGCAAACTAGAAAAAATGAATAAGTGTTTAGACTCATCCTAATCACTCCATCAGTACTACAGATCTTATTCAGTTAGGGCCTAGGCCATGGAAAAAGGATGTGCTGAAATTCAGAGAAACCTGGACAAGCCAGAGAAACAGGCAGAAAATAATCTCATGAAGTTTGACAAAGAGAACAACAAACAGCGAGCAGTAAACTGAGACATCAGTACATGTTGGAGGGCCAAGGAACTGAAAAGCACATTGTGAACAAGCAGGAAATGAGTCAGCAATGTGCCCTTGCCACAAATAGGTCCAGTAGCATCCTGGACTGTGTTGGAAAGAGCACTAGGAGCAGATCAGGAGTCTCACCTCAATACTGATGAAACAGTTTGTGAGTTTTTTGAGTGCTCAGGACAGTTTCAGGCTTTTGGTGCAAGAAGGATAGGGGCTTGAATGAGTCCAGAATTGGTCAGCAAAGATAATAAGGGACAGGATCATGTTTCATATGACAAGTCTGAAAAGCAGGACTCTTACACCAGGGAGATATTAAATTGATATTAATTATCAAAAAAGACATCACTTTTGGAGTGACCTATGGATATATTTTAGAAAAAATATCATAGTATCTCCAAAAGGAGATATATTTTTCTACAAAATGCTTTTGAATTCAGCTTTGTGTCTTCATACTTTCACTAAAATATTTTAGCAGAGAAATGATACCACCTGTTATAGGAAGGCTGCAAGAATATATTCATAATAAAACTTTCTTTTTACATACATATAACTTCTTGAAACTTTCAATTTTTTTTACTTAAAGTTATATATTGCCCAAAGGAAATAAAAGAAGGATTGTTGAAATTGATTGCATTTAATAAGGATGAACAAAAATACATTCTCTGGGCATGCCATGCAATAACCATGAATTTATGAGCTAGGCTTTTAGTGGTTTTGACCCTACGTTTTCTCAGATAACTGATGTTAAAAGATTAGAAATCTTTTGGTGGTTTGGTGTTATTTAAAATTTATTATTATTATGAATTATGTTATGACAATTCATATTTAAAGTTGCTAGAGAACATTAGACTATGCATGCTTAATAATTACATTAATACATTAATACATTTTTTAAAAAAGATAAATCAGAATGTCTCCTTGATTTAATGATGGAAGGAGTTAGTCATGGTCTTGACATAGTGTCCACACAAGAGATCACACTGTTTCTGAGCAAAAATGTGAACTCCTAAAACATATTCCAGTCTTTATGTATTTTTTCGAAAAGATACTGCCAGTACTCACGTCTGCTGAGAATCAAGAATCATTGGACCCAATACCTTTGGACTCAACAGATTTGATTCTGTACCCACTTAGCTCTGCAATGAATTTCAGTTTAACAGAACACAAGTAGCTCCATCTCTTTATATCTCAGTTTTCCTCACTTGTAAAGAGAGTACATTAAAGCTTTTCTACAAAAGACAGGAAATAAGGTTCTTTGATAGTACATATGGAAATACTTTGTTGGCTGAAAGCTGCTTACTTCAGTCACACTCCTGTAAATAAAAATAAGTCCATCTACCATCTTAATTGAACAAAGTAGTTAGGTACCCTAATAGAGAACTTCTGAATACATACAATGCACTATGGACACAAATGGTAGATACAACCTGCGGATAAATATGACAAAGAAGCACTATGAAGAATTTCATATTTAATATGTACTTACAGCAAAACAGTTGTCTTTCATACACAAAGGCAAGCCACAAGGCAAAACTGTAAAAAGAGATATTATGTCTAAAGTAAGAAATATAAAAGTGGACTAATAAAACAAGGACCTGACAGTCTAAGTTTCTAAGAAACCAAACTTCATCATTTCATCAAAAGGGGAAACATCTGTTATTCAGCCAAAAGAACTAAAAGATCTGAAAAATAAATAAATAAATAAATAAATAAATAAGCATCAGCTGTGTTATTCAGTACAATTTCCGTGACTTCTTCAGATACTGTGGACATGTTCACCAGACACTGTTTCTGCTTCTCTAATATTTATGAAATTGTCTGTGTCTGATCTCTCCTGCTCTCTTGTAATGGCATATTTCTGATGTGTTTTATGTGCTTGGTCTTTTGTTCTAAAAGTCTTTAAGCTTGTTCAGGCAAACAAGGTTTTTTTTTTTTTTTTTGTGAGTGAAGATTTTCTGATCCTATGGGTGAGATTTATCTTGCCTAAATTGTGTTAAAAGCTTTAAAAGTTAATGGTTAACCTAAGCTTTATACAGGGGCTCCTTCTGTGACCAGTCATGGATAAGAGATTCACCTAATTTTAGCCAGGGTATACAGAAAACAGTGGGATTACTTGCCTTTTGAGGAGCTTGCCTGCTCATTTCAGCATTGTTCAATGCATCACCAGCATCTAACACACAGACATGAGCAATCTTGGATGAACGCTTTGTGCTACATCATGTTGCTTGTCACTTATGTAGCTGTGACACAGCTTGCTCACACTCCTTATCCTGCTGTTTGTGCAGCTGCTAGGAAACCTCTAATTCCTTACTAGTCCTAGCATGGAAATGGAGAACTCTGTTCCCTCCAGCTAATGTTAGTCACTGAATCATTCAGCAAGGTTTCAGTTTTGCTGTCAAGCACGTGCTTCTGTTATAGAGTGTTACATGAGGAATCACCAAATCACAGAATTGTTGAGGTTGCAAGGGATCTCCAGGTCCATCTGGTCCCCCTGCTCAAGCAAAGATTTCTACAGCCACTTCCTCAGGGCCGCAGATGGCTTCTGAGGATCCCCAAAGAGGAAGATTCCCCAAACTCTCTGGGCAAACTGTTTTGTTGCTACAAAGTAAAGTGCTGCCTGATGGAGCCTTCTTTGTTTCTGTTTGGGCTCATTGCTTCTTGTCCTTTCACTGGATGTGACTGAAAAGAGTTTGGCTCCTTCCCATTTGCAATTTCCCATTAGGTGATGATAATATTCCCCAAGCCTTCTGTTCTTTCGGTGTGACTGATCTAATATGGAAAAACGTTCAGAAGAGATTGGCAAGGACAATGTGCCCCTGAACTTCAGGAAATAGTGCAGAGAGTGACTGGTCACAGCTGTAGTAAAGAAAGCTGACTTCACCTCAGAAAAAAGGGGACCAGAGAGATTGACTTTTTTTTTTTTTAGAGAAATAGCTATGAGAGCTGAGTGCAACATCTTGCAGTGGAGTTCATTAGATGATTATCATCCAGACAAGCATGGAGGAGAGAGAAGGTTACGTGTGGTTCAGCCCAACATAGAGTATGAAAATTAAACTAAAGAAGAATTTCAAAGAGAGCAATTAACTTTAACTGTCTTCAAATCACTTTTTCCTTCCTTTTTGGAGACTGGGGACAATGTGTCATGACAATAATTACATGTAGACGTGTAGTGGGGACCAAATTATTATTGTGACTGCCTCCTATTGCCAATCTCATCCATTTCCCCATACAGTCCTCATCAATAACAGTGGGTGAGACAGAGGCTTTCAGCTTTGTCCGTAACACCATTTCTCATCACAAAATAAAATATTTGAGATTTAGAAGACATGTAAGCACTACTAGGATGACAGCGTGTCACTTACACACAAGGATAGGCAGACTACTTCAACATTTAAATGATAATCTTAGTAGCTCCCTGAGTGGAGCTGGTAGAAAACCACCCAGAACTCCCTTCAAGTTGTTTCTGGTGGTTTGCTCCTTGACACCATGCTGTCTTTCACTCATCAGCTTGTACAATCAGCTTGTATCAGTAAGTGTACAACTTGTAGGATTGTGCTGGAGGATAGAGAGACCTCCAGACAATCTGCCTATCCATGTAACCTACATCATTAAGTCTGACTATGCTGTGGGAACTTCTGTTCAGAGTACTCCTTCTAAGTGCATGTGATGAGATTCGCATGCCTACTTGGTGTTCTCTCTTAGGTTTCTGTTAACCACCACCTGTAGTCTCATTTTACAGGCTCTTATGATCATTGGTTGTGGCAGTTACAGCATCAAAAAATCTTCATTGGCAAGGAGTGAGAACAGTGGAGAATCCTCCAAGGATCTGTGGTACCAAGTGTGGCAGATACCACTTAGCTACTTGGATGTTATGCCACACAGCTTTTCCGAGGACAACTATGGACTATGCATTGTCCTTAATCAGTACCCTCCAGGCCAGGAGTTCCTCAATCATATCTGTGTTTGGATGGCTGACTGCACAGCTATGAATTTGACAGACCAGCTGGATGTCACAGTCATAAATCAATTGTATGCACAATTGCTTTCTGACGCACAGCTTGGACTAAGGAATCTAGCAAACCATTAACAGTGGATGTAGTAGACTCCTTTATGCTCAGCCTGGCCTCACTCCCATCTCATGGCCTGGTAATAGATAAGGGACAGGCGTGTGAGTCCATCTGTGATCACTGGGCTCAGAAAGTGTTCTGCCTCAGTGTTCATAAACAATAACACTGCCCTAAATATCCTGTCATTTTTATGATTCTGCAGAAAAGTCCTTCACTAGACTTTAATGTTTATCATGACATAATTTTGCATGTCTTACATACAGATTGTGCAAGAAAGGCTTTAGCATGAGAAAGTGAGTGTGTATTCATAGGAGTGTTCAGTTTAATTCTGTATGTTAAAAACAAATTAAATTGTAAATATGAATTACAAGAATTAAGAGCACTGCTTTTTATGAACAGGTAATGTAGCTGCATATAATAAGAAAACATTAGTCTCATACCACTTATGAAGTAAGAAAAAGTATAGTTATGATAATGTTAGTTGTGGCTAACCGAAGTGATAGTTTGTGTGGATTAATGCATCTGAAAAGACTTCTAACTTTCCTTGTTTGATAATTAAAGATGTATTCATAGTTGTTTTCTTTTTTTCTGGGGGGGGGGTTGGGGGGGAGGAAGGCTAATTGTTTTATTGATTAAACTTATGAAAAAGTTATTGCTCTATATCAACAACCTCCCTCAAAGATGTACAAGAACAATGAAATAACGGTTCTGGATAGTATGAACAGGCAAAGTTCTCTGGTTTATTAACTGAAAAAAATAGTAAATCTGTTGATGAACATCCAGATAAAAATTAGATGACTTGTAGTTTTATTTAATACATTACCTCTAGATAATTGTGTCATCTTCTTTGTCTAGCCATATGAAAAATCACAATTATCTGTTACTCGTAGGAAAAGATTTTAATCTACATTTTGACCAATAGCAAACCTTCGTAATTGATTATTAACATATTTCACAGTGCATCATAAAAAAAAAGGAAACCTTAATAGTGTGGGTTCATTTGGATGAACAGAGGTAGCAGAGAGCACTGCAATACTTGGTCCAGATGTTTGATATGACCTAGGGTAGTAAATCAGCTGGAAAGTCTCTTCTTTCCTATAAGTTGTTCTGCACAAAAGAGAGAACTGCAGTTATTCTACAAGAAGAGGAGGTAGGATTTTTCTCTCATTTCTACTACAAGTTACCTTACCTTGCCAAAGAAATTGAGATTTTTGGAAATGAATAAGAATACTTTCTGGGTCACGAGGTAGGATAAAAGACTCGTAACCTGGAAACATTAGTTGATGCTCTGAGAGTCTAACAGAGCCAATACTAGTATAAGAACAGCCTACAGTTGCCAGAAGAAATGTACATTAATGGCCAGACAGCAGAGGGAAGGGGAAGTCCAGAACAGATTGCAAAGCAGTTGTCATAAATCAAGAAGAGCACACAACATCTATATACCTGAAGAAATTTCAAGACTATGAAATGGAGAACCAATAGCTCTTAAAACTGTCTGTGAGTCCACAGGTTTGAGGAGATATTATGGCCCCTCTAATAGAGAGGAAATAAAATCTTGGGAAATCTCTATTCAGCATCAAAGACATACCACTATATTTGAAACTACTAAGGAATACTTTGGGGAATAACGGATTTTTCCTTCATATGCCTTGATTGTCTTATTTTTCAAAGAAGAAAACAATAAACAAAATAAGCTCAGAGGCTCTCAAAAGCTGTACGTAGCAAAATGATGAATGCGGTATGAAAATTCAGCTTTTTCAGTACTCAGCCATATGAAATGCTGATGCTCTAGATATCATTTTTACTCTGCCTTATTGTGACAGGCTTTTCTTGTATGTGGGTACTTACAATTCATCACACCCAATGTGATGTAACAAAATGTTATTTTCTGTGGAATAAAGTGTAAATCTATCTAAATTAATTTTTAGGGAGGAAGAACTTTCCTGATTTCCAAGCTCACACTTTCTCTTTGAAGTACCACTTATACAAAGACATTTTGTTTTGTGTTTTATTACTGCTCTTTCAGTTTGCTATCTTATCTATATGATTATTCAAAAGCCAAACAGGAAACATAAAGCCTGCGTGAAAATAAAATAAATGCCTAGAAAACTTTTTTTTTTTTTTTTTTTTTTTTTTTTGAGAAGCAATGTAAACTAGAAGGATGAGGTGAGCAGATTCATCTTATTTCCCCAGTGATTGAAAGTAATGAAGCAGGGAATCAAAGCAAAAGAACAACCTTCTCAATTTATGTTATTCCATACATAAAAATTGATGGATTTTCATATATCTGTCCTTTAAAATAGAGACCAATACATTTTATTGTTCAGACAACTTAATTAGAAGTGAAAACTTTCTTAATATACTGATAAGAAAGTGAAAAGCCTTGTGTTTCTAAGCAAACTGTATTTATTGTTTTCCTGCAGTTGGCAGAAAGAGCGGCTTCCAAAATTTCCCTTTGCTATACTCATAAAGATATTTAACAGACCATAAGTTTGACAGCTCGGATTCTATCTTCTTTGGAGTCACATGTTATACAGAACATTTTCAGTTTGTTGTTTACCATGACAAATGCAATATCAGAACAGCTTAGGGCTTGTCAAGATTTCACCTGTACAACTATTACAGTTTCAGTGAGTAGGTATTGTAACACTGAGAAGCTGGTTGTTGTCTTCCTAAAACGTTTCCACTGACAGAGGGAACAGGAATGTCAGTAGAGAGAAGTCTGGTCTCCCTGTTTTTTTTTCGTGTAAAGCACACCAACAAGGACATTAAGAATTGAGCATTTGGAAGAATTCCAAAATATTCAGGTATTCTCAGCATTCTACTGCTGTTGTTATGAGCTCAAAATTTATCATAAAATGAATACATAACATTGTGTAATATAGTTATATGCTTAAGAAAAGAATGTAAATTGATAAGGGAGGTCTCCCTTGGGACTATTTAAGCCCTTCTTAAGACACAAATGCCAGAAGATAAGGAGTTCCTTTTCACATCTTCTAAAAACAGTAGAAAAGAGAAGCGCTGGAATTAGAACTTCATTGAATACAGAAGCTTTGGAAATAAATACTGGAAAAGAGGAGTAAAGCCAGAAAAGAAAAGCATTATCGTGCACTGTCTTGGGCTTCTTCTTCCTCCTCTGCCTTATGACGAATGGTTATCCATGGGTGAGATCATGCTCTGTCAGCATTCACAGATGTGCCTATAGGCAGAGTAGATGAGGAAATAAGTGTGACTGATTCTGATTTCTGTGACTGAAACTCTTTCTATAATGTGTAGAGAGCTTATTAGAGGGGTCAATTCATTCCTGGGTCTGTCTTTCAGCACCTCTTTTTGGCATCCTTGCTCATCACAAGATGTTCCATGGATCCCTGTTGCTAGGTTTGGGAAGAAAATTTCTCCAGAAAGTATTATTGAAGCATGCTGGGTGGCCTTTTTCTGTCTTGTTCTTGACATGAACAGGGTTTATATGGGAGATTTATGTTCCAATGTTGCAATTCTGGCAGATGATATTAGTGATTTAGGAAGGACCTGTTGGAGACCTTAAAACTGTTCACCTTTATACTGAAAAATCAATGCTGGTGCAAGTCTACTGAGGATTCCTAGGTGATTTATTCCTACTAATTAACACAGTTGAAGTCTCTGCTTCCAATTGCTCTTAAGTTTGATATTTCACATAGTGTTTCTGCATATAAAGATACATAGCTACTAGGAAAATAACTGAATGAGAGAGCCGTCTTCTTAGCATGCAAAGGATGTGAACAGAAAATATGAAGAAATGAAATGTGCACGCACATAAAAAGGCAAACCCCAAATTAAAGGATAAATTTCAAAAGGACAAAATAATAACATTTAACACTTCCTTAATTATTAACCATAGTTACAGTCTGTGACTGTATTCATTTAGATGAACACTGCTCACTATCAGTAAGCTTCATCCAACTTATAGGATATTAGCTGGACACATCCTGTCCTATAGACAATATGCAAAAGAAATTGTTACTCCTTGTCATTAACAGCAACAAAATACAAATCATTTAGAGAACAGTCACACAGCCTAGTACTTAGTGATTCATTTTACCGTATAGTACATTCAAAATTACTGCATTGGAAAGCTATAATGTGATATCTCTCTCTCTTTTTTTTTCTTTATACTTCAGAGACTTTAATTCATGTGAGGTTGTTATTATTTTTTTCTTATGTGTGTGTTTGGGGGAGGGAATGTTATTTATTTAAAGAAGATGTAAAGAAGAAGACTTAAAGTGCAATATGCACTTCTTGAAACATACAAATTTACACTGAGATTCGTTAATAGATTATCTAAAATGGACACCTGAGAGAATCTATAACTTAATATTGAATTGCACTTTAAAAATACTATCTTACATAATTTTTTTAAATGTCAATCTCTTTAACAAATAAAGGAGTGAGGGTTTTTTAATTTTCTATTTTTTTTATTTTTTTTAAATTTTTTGTGGTTTCCAGAGGCAACACTGATATTCTCTATTCCAAGTTGAAAGCTGACAATAGTGATGAGGAAAAAAAAAAATTATCATGTTACAAATTATGTATTAATATACCATGGTATATGAAGAAACACTACTACAGAAAAAAAACTTAATTTCATACCATTTAGATAAAACAGACAAACTGGATTTAAGGATCCTAGACATACAAAAGTTCATGAGCCCTGATGGGATGTACCTGTAAGTGCTGAAGGAGCTCTCTGAGGAGAGTGGATTTTATGTAGCCAGTGTGAACTCTCCAGCCTAGCATATACACCTACTGCTATTCACACCCCATTGACAAAGATGCTGGTAAAAAAAGATCTGAGACCCTGGGAAGGGAGTGTCACGCAATACCCCATGCTGTCAGACCCCTAGCTTAGACAAAGCACCTGTGGGAATACGACTCCATCATCCCCCATGGTGTCATAGTGCCATAGAGTGATGACTGGAAGTACCCAATCTAGGCTTGTCTGCTTCTATTCCAGATTTTCTTCCTGTCTTTTATACTGTTTTTTGAGTTGCCACCTATTATTTTCAAAAACTTTTTTTTTAATTCCTTGGTTACTTGTAAGACTGATAATGACTTCTTCCTCTTCAGCTTTATTCTAGGGCTGGCTTTGTTCAACATTCTTATCAGTGAGCTATATGCAAGCATTTAATACATCTTCAGCAAGTTTGCTATTGATAATAAACTGAGAGGTGCACGCTGCATAACATACTTTATCTTTTGGCTATACCTGAAACAGTCAGGTACTTGAATTTGATAATTATTGCAGTTCCCTTCCAACTGTTCTTTTCTTTTCTTTTCTTTTCTTTTCTTTTCTTTTCTTTTCTTTTCTTTTCTTTTCTTTTCTTTTCTTTTCTTTTCTTTTCTTTTCTTTTCTTTTCTTTTCTTTCCTTTTCCTTTCCTTTCCTTTCCTTTCCTTTCCTTTCCTTTCCTTTCCTTTCCTTTCCTTTCCTTTCCTTTCCTTTCCTTTCCTTTCCTTTCCTTTCCTTTCCTTTCCTTTCCTTTCCTTTCCTTTCCTTTCCTTTCCTTTCCTTTCCTTTCCTTTCCTTTTTCCTTTCCTTTCCTTTCCTTTCCTTTCCTTTCCTTCCTTTTCTTTTCTTTTCTTTTCTTTTCTTTTCTTTTCTTTTCTTTTCTTTTCTTCTTTTCTTTTCTTTTCTTTTCTTTTCTTTTCTTTTCTTTTCTTTTCTTTTCTTTTCTTTTCTTTTCTTCTCTATTTAGGGGGATATATCCCCTTGGACTTTTCAGTGTGGAGAAGACCAAGAGGGGATCTTATCAACACATCTAAATATCTAAGGGGCAGATGTCAAGAGAATGGGATCAGAATTTGTTGCCCAGCAATAGAACAAGGGGCAACAGACACAAACTCAAACACAAGAAATTCCATACAAATATGAAAAATATTTTCTTTACTTTCAGGGTTACAAAGCACTGGAGGAACAGGCTGCCATATAGGTTGTGGAGTATCTTTCTCTGGAGATATTCAAAACGTGCCTGGACACTTCCTTGTGTAACCTACTCCAGGGAACCTACTTCAGCAGTGAGCGGACTAGATGATCTCCAGAGATCCCTTCCAACCCTACCATTCTATGATTCTGTATCAAACAGTTTGTGATGTTCAAATCATGAACAGAAGTTACATTCCTGTTCCTGTCTTATCATATGATAGTACTGAGTCCATGTGGATAAGATGGGTAGAACTACTCAGTGTTCATCCCTTACTGCAGCTCTATTTTACTATGTCTATACACAGCCCAACCAAGGTAACTTTTCACACAAGTTTATATTATTCAAATATAGCTTGTGAGCATTTTACATCTTCTTCCTAAAAATGAATATTATGAAAGCACATTATAAATACTTCAAAACTTGGTGATCCTTGAGGTTCCTCCCAACACAAGCCATTCTATGATTCTATGATTCTATGATTATTACAAGAAGCAAACAGCAGCAGGAGTTGCAGAGACAGCAGCTGATTAGATGAGATTTCAGCTGCCTGAGACTGGTGATTGTAGGGTCCAGGATAATAAGGTTGCAATGCTTTTTCTGAATTACTTTGGGAATAGAAAGAAGAGAAACCCTCAAGGACAATACAGAAACAGCTTTGATCATATGTCTCCCTAATGAGTATTTTAACATCATATCCTCAGAAAAGTTATGCCTGAACAAACAAACAAACAAACAAACAAATACAGTCATTCCTTGTACTTCAAGAACAAGCTCATTTTTTGTATGTTGCCACTGGCTTTCTTATATCAAAGCGATGTACAGCCACAGTTGAACCTGGCCCTGTACCCTTGATCAATCAGCTCAAAAAGAATCTGAAAGCAGTGAACAGTGTCAGCATGTAATTTCTATCCCAGTGGAACACATCAAGGCCAAGAGTCTGTGACTTGGGATTCTATCTAGTAGGACTGCTGGAGGGACAAGCTAATTTTGAATGCTAAAAGCCTTAGATATAAACTACTGCAACATTTTACTACTGAGTGTGGGCCTGAGCACACTATGTCTGAGGATAATGGTTACATCCAAAAGAGATCCAAAGAGCTGCCTCTTGGGCAGGAAAGCAAAAAGGGATTAATTGCCGAAGACTAATGAGTTCTTTGTATCCATCTGATTCAGGAGTATATGCAGCTGGGAAAGAACCAAGCAAAACCTTCTGAGGAGTCCTATTCCTGGTTCTCACATAAGAATTCTGGCAGAATTTTTTTTTTTTTTTTTCCTTTCCTGAATCAACTCTTTAGAAAATGAAGATAATATGTTCTTCTATTTTTTCTTCTTGCATAACTGAGGCTGTTATATTCCTTCACTCAGGATATGGGACAGCCTGATAATGCTTGCAAATCTCCCAGGGCAAGAATAGATACAGACAACAGTAAAAGATACGGTGGGAAGAAGGGTAATACAGGCTTTTAAAACTTCAGGATAGTTCTGGAGGCAAGAAAACTCTCTTGTTTCTGCTGCTGTCAACACAGAAAAACACAAGCAACCTCTGCCTTCTCCTAATTGTCCTTTTCCATATTAGAGGCTTAAAGTATGATCCCTGGATGATTAAAGCCATAATGGCACAGCTGAGGGGTCCTGTGCCACTCACCACTTCCCATATTTGCCCTCTGATGCTTCGAAGGCAGCTCCAAAAAGAGGAGACGGAGAATAGTCACACACAGATATCTGAGACTGTTGGCTGCATCTCTGCATGGTCTTCTATACAGCAGATGTTTTTTAGAAGATTTAGGTCTGAACCACTTATTCCAGTCATAAAGTTGAGGGTACTGACAGATGCAGAAGATGTGCTAGTGACAGGCATACTTTTATCTGGAATACTCCAGGTCTTGCATCCTAACAGTGTGATTTTCACTCATCCATACTCTTGAGAAACTAATTTTTGTTTTAATGGGAAATATGCTTAAATACATTTAAAAACAGATACACGATGGCAGTCTATTCAAGTTGCAATCTTCTGCCTCGAATATATTAGAGATCTAACAAAGCATATATGGTTACTGGGTTCTTTCTGGATTTCTCTGGAAGATCTCACAGATATGTTTATGTTTCAGAGTTTATACCACTCTAGGGACAATTTCATTGTGTAATGCTAAAATAGAATTGTGTAATCACAGATACGAGTTTCATTTTAAAAGCTAAATGAAAGGTTGTATTGCAGTAGCCTGCAATTTTGAAAACAATACATGCCAGTAGTGGAAAGCACTAATAGCATTCAGTGAGAAGTATCAGTTTAATCTGATTAAATGTACCTTTACTGGTTTTAGGGAATACTATAAATCATTTAATCCTCCTCAGTAAAATAACAATCATTAACAAAACATTGCTTATTAATGGCTGTCTGATCTATGGTTTGCAGAAGCAAGTCAATAAAGAAGTAAATTTATTTCTTCTTAAATATCAGTGTCTGACATATATATTTTTAAAAATACCTCAGGAAATAATTCTGGCAAATATTAAGATAAGACCAATATTTCTTTCTGATTTAGGTAAATATTTGCCACTTCATATCACTTCTGGCTGACACTGGTACTGCAATGTAACCATGATGGATGGTAACTATCTATTTATCTATCCACTGGGAAATATAGTCTTACCAAATTATAGTCTTGGGAGGAGAAAAGGAAGAAAAATGAGAACTCAGCCACTTCTCCAAAAGTCAAAATGTAAAATTACAAAATACAAAGTATGTTTTATTTACAACTTCATTGTGGCATGGGAAAAATAGAAAACGTATTAACAAACTTGAAACATATATAGCTTAAGAGTATCTTTTTTTGTAATGGATCAGTCTGTCAGTCATAGTTTCCTCTTACAGAAAGCATGCTGAGCATAATAAGTGGTGAAAGGTGCCATGCAGTATGACAGCTTCAAGTTCTGTAGCTTTACAAGCGTCACTGCAGTGTTAAAACTTGGAGTCCGAAATCAAAAACAAATAAATCTTACTCCCAGCCTTACCCCAAAACACTTCAGGACACTACAAGAAATGAGCAGTCAACATTAACATGCACAAGAAGAAAGATAACGTTCCCATTATGAGTATTGTTCAAAGCTCATGAAAAAGGAACAACAGGTTGGGAAGACAATGGAAAACCTACCTGTCAGACTGTTATGTTGGACAGTTTACATATACTAAAAAAAAATAGTGTGTACTTTAAATTCTTCTACGCTCACTGCAAATGTTTAAAATTAATACCAATTGTTATATTTTACTTATAATCAGCAAGTAAACAAAGTGAGATTTTTGGAGGGAATATTTCCCATATAAGCTCGTTAATTGTGACATATTATGGTGACTAAAAAATATGAAAAATCCAGAGACCTCTGGGGTTTTGATACATTTTATAATGTCTAAAATGTTCTTTTTGTTAGGAAAGCTCTATAACTTTGCTTTGAATTTATTTTTTATTGTACAAGCTAATAAAAAAAAAATCAGCTTTGACTTCCCAGGGTCTTGGTAAGTATCACTACAAAGCATAAATAAAGTTTGTGAGAATAGGACTACTCTGATTCCAGTGAGAAAAAATGATTAATGTTTTTCTCTTGTAAAAGTATTTTTGTTCTCATCATTGACTGATCTTTTCTAATTAATGCCAGGCAAACTCCTTAAGTCCTTTGTTTTAATGTGTAAATTATTCTTCAAAGGTTTCTTTGTCACTTAAACAGAATTTAAAAAAAAAATCCACATTTTCATAATTGGACTTGTAATCTACTGTCAGCTTAATAGAGAAATGGTCATTTTTATCATTAAGTATGCTTTAGGGAAAGTTCTTCTGAAGTACCAGTTTTGAGGAGAAAATGTTTTAGTCCTTTGTCATATTCTGATTTACCATGGTAATTTAAGTCTTGCATTAATTGTATTGACCTAAAATTAGAAAAAAGATATATATATTTCAGTGAATGAGACAGTATATCAGTTCTTGAACTCTCACTATGCATATATCAATATTTAATATCTGGACTCATGAAAGGAGAATATACATGAGTTACTGTAACCAAAATTATTTTTCATTATTGCGTATTGCAAAAGGGGGAAAAAATCAATTCCTTGAAAAGAACAACAACAAAAAATCCAAGCTTTGCTTATTATATACCACATTCCTCAAAATGCGGAGGAAATTAATCTTCTTTAAAAAGTGGAGAGTGGAGTAAAGGAAGTATTCGCATTGCCTACTTTGGATGCTTCCGCTTAAATGCTCTGCATTGAGCATTCTCCTGGCACCTAAGTGCTCTGTAGGAGTATGACACACTAAGTGGAGAAAATCAGAAAGATCATCACCTTATTGTGACATTTGAACTTGAACATGACTTCAGAAATGAATCAACAGTACTCTCTTATGGCTAAGGGCAGCCAGAAAAATATAGCGTAAAGAATATGTGCACAATGAGAAGGAACAGACATGTCCTTGTATACATGTTATTGTATATTCAGGATACCCCTATGGGAATGAGAACAAAGATCTTCAGTTCAATCTGACCAAGGCCAGGTGTTACTATATCACTACTAATGAATGCCATTCTTAGCAAAGTTATAGCAGCTCCCTGAAATATTCAGCCACAGGAGGCACTCACAGAAACCAGGTCCTTTTCTTTTTTGGTAATGGTTCAATCAGCATTTTTAAAGGGAAAAATGATCAATATTCATGTCAATGTCTATCTGTTTGAACTTGAATATTAAATTATTTCCATCGTTTAAAACCAGAAAACCAAGAATCCTCCTCAATAAATCCACCTAGACATATATGGAAACTGATGAGACTGAGTACAAAAAAGAAAGAAAAATGGAAAGACTGTCCAGATGCATTCAGGCATCTGTGAAAACCATCTGGAAACACGTTTCTTTGGATGTGTATTTATAAATCACTTGCCTAAGAAACTTGTTTCAGGATAAACAGATTTTCTACTCCTTTTTTGTTACAACAGAAACCCAAGCAAATTGGGTTACCCTTTCCCATTACACCCTGAACTACAAATGTGTATGTCCAAGTTACATTTTTTCTGTTTTCATCTCCTCTCTTGTCTGATAAATATTTGTATGGATACATTCTCCACCATTAAAATAATTGTGAATATGTTTGAAAACAGAAAAAATCTTCGCTGGCTATACTGCTTTCTCCCTTTTTTCTTCAACTTCTTAACTTTGTAAGCTGTTTCAATGAGAACTTGAGCTACTCTGAATTGAAAGAAACCTGTTTGAATTAGCCATTAAGTACCATCATAACACAAGTAACAACAGTGTGGTGTGTACCGTGTCTTTACTTTCATGAGAGGATCAAACAAAGTAACGTGTAGGGGTTTTTTTTGGTAGAAATTTCAATTAACAGGTGAGAGGAATATTTGTAAGAAAGGAAAGATCACACAGAGAAAAACAGTTCAACTGTGCTGAGGATTTTTTGTGAGAAGACATTTCACATTTGTTTCCATTGTTAAAAGTCAAAGTTCTATACTCTGAGAGTAAGAAAAACATCAACGATTCTAAAAGACAACAAAATATCAGTTAATTTTTCAGTAATATTTTAGCAGCATAATCTGGAACTAATGAAAGGTAATCATAATTTTCCCATAATCTCCATAGAACAAAATCCTTACCATGAGTAGTCATTCCCAATATTCCCGCAGGCTGCTCTGAAAGTAATGCCTTCTATGTTATTAAGTTTGTCCATGACATCAGAAGCAGATGTTGGTGGTATGGCAGTAGATGTTGAATCTTCCTACCAATATTCCATTACATTTTGTTTCCATGTGACAGATGGCAGCAGAGGGGCAGTCTGACAAAATGGTGTCTGACATGGAAGTGCATATGAAGCAAAAATGTGTCAATGAATTCCTCCATGTGGAAAAAATGGCCCAACTGACATTCAACAATGGTTGAAAATTGATGGAGGCCAAGCAGTGGATGTGAATACAGTGTTTCAGCACTGGTGATAGCAGTGTGAAAGACAAGCCACACTCTGGACTGATATGCACAGTAGTCACTCCATGAAATGAAGAGCGTCTCAATCAAATAATGTTATTGTACTCCTTGCATCTGTTGTAGTTTTCCATGGAAATAAATAGGAGACATTAATTTCCAAGTGACCTACGTATATAACAACTTATTCTTTGTGCAAAACATTTTGTTTTATCAGAAGATAAGGTAGTAAACTGATACAGTTGAAAGGCAGTAAACTGATACAGAAAATCTCACATCTCAAATTAAGGCTGCAGATAGACCCCCTGTAAGGACTTTAAATTACCTTCAGACAATTTTGCATAAAAACTTCCTTACCAGTGGGTTCTCAGAAATTAGAATAAAATTTACTGTTCCTTTTGCATTGTTCAGTAAGTAGATACAAATTAAATTTTACTTGATGCCATATGGTCCGTTCCTCTAAGAAAACTTACTGGAGAACAGGAGTTAGTAGAAAATCAAAACTTCAAACTCTGATTCTTTCAGTTTTGTAATGAGAATACATTCCTGATCACAAAACGTATAGACATTACAGTATCTGGTACTACAGTGAGGAATTGCTGTCTTGAACAATAGATTTAATGTCAAAGTGAAAAATCAATGAGATGGCAACAAAACTTAGAGAAAGGATGATTTTCAGGCAAATGTTAGAGAACAAATAACTAGAAAATAATGATAAACCAAAGTGGGAAAGAGTGCAAAATTGCTACTTTTAATAAAAGATACTCAAACACTCCTGAGCAATGTTTCAAGTCGCTAAAGCCTGGAATACAAGCAATCATTCGCTGTTGAATCACTGATGACAGTTACTATATAGCCCCTTTTTGTGGTCCATTTTGTAGACCAGCTTGTGCACTGTAGGATATAAAAATAAGCATTTCACTGAGAAAATTTGAATAAAGGAAAGAAAGTGAATGTGAGGGGAGCAAGGGGAGAACTTTAGGGACAGGGAGGGTGTTGAGAGAAATAACTCTAATGCTGCAAATAAAGTCAAAATTTAGTGACCCAAACTTCCATGAAGTTTGAAGGAGTTAAATAACTCATTTTTCCAGTTTTCTATCAAAAATACATTAAATTTTCCTGAAGGGAGCAGGAACTTTTTTTTTTTCCTGGATGTAAAGTTCTTCCTGGTTACAAGAGAGTGCATAAATTTGAAATAGCAAAAATCTGCTTTTATTTTAGGTACCATAACCCTTCTAATCTTACTTTTTTTTTTTTTTTTTTTGAAATTATTAAAACATATCTGATTTTATTTAAAAAAAAAAAAGAATCTAAGGAAATAATAATAATTAAAATTACATACAGCTCTAGACAGATCAGCTCAATGTGCATCTTTCTTACATTTTAAAGTTATTATCTCTTGCACTTTAAGTCATACCATTAAGTAAAAAACTTATATGCAAATGTAACTCCTAACATAATACAATGCAATTCACACCTATTTCCCACTTCAGATTTTTTCTTTTGGGGAAAAAAAAAAAAAAAAAAAAAAAAAAGAACAAAGAACAATCTCTTCTCTAAATACTCCTGGAATTTACACTGATATTATATCACAGACCTCTATCTGGGGTCAGTCTTCCACTGAGACACTGTGTGTTCTCAAAACCATTTAAAAAATGAAGAATAAATGAGAAAAAGAAAACGGTCAGTAAAACAAGGAAAAGGACAGATGATGTGTCACAAAAATGTCAGCAGCTATTGCTTGATGCTCTCAGAGAAGTTTTCAATATTGCAAGAGAGAAGAGAGAAAAAAAATTAATATATATTCATATGCTCTCCAGAGTGGAACTTGAACACAGAAATTCAAATACATTCTCTTCTGAGAAACAGGGGAAGAGGAAAAGTGGTTGAAAGTGTTCTAGATATTTTCTGTCAGTAATGGCCTATGCCCTTTCTGCTAACCTGTCTTGCCCTAGTACTTAATTCTGTTCTTCCTCAATTTGCAACGTATAAACTTGCAGAAAATAAATATACTGAGGTTGTGATCTCTGGAGGGCTCTCTCTCAATGTGATGACTGTGCTGATTCAGGAACGTGAAAGCCGTTTCCTCCCACAACTCACATTTTTCCTTTCACTCAGTCCCTCTTCTACATCTCCCCTATTCTTCGTGTGCAGAACTACAAGCGTCAGTGCTGACAAAATATCTGTGGGCAGCAGTGCTACTGCAAACACTGAAAACTATGTTCTAGGCATGCCCTTACAAAAACACACATATAAAAGAGGGGTTAAATCAAATTTGGGTGCCTTTTGTTCGATCTGCAGTGTTTAGATTTTCAGGATAGAGCTGGGTTACTTTTTTATTTAGAGAAAGTGATATTATAGGAAAAGGCTTTGTATGGTATTCATGAGTTGCATTATAATGTTTTGCTCCTTTCCGTGTAAATACCTTTGACATTTTTGTTGTTAGATCCGGTGAGTTGAACTGTTTCACTGGAATATTTATGTAAGAATCCTATTAAAAATGCCCAGTCATCTTTCGTGCAGCTGGAGCTTCCGGAGCTGTGGTGACTTCGTCACGTTCTCAAAGACAGTGAGGGAAGATCCCAGGCACCCACACGCACAGCATTAGGGGGAGTGTCAAATGGTGTAGAAAGCCAATTCTAGTTTACATTCCATCTTTTCTTAGGAGAAGTACAGGAGGGTCTTTCTGTCTTGTTCCCTGATACTCCTGGTAGTGTGGCTGTCAGTTTAAACTGACAAAGAAATTTATCCCACCAAAAACCATGGCACTGTTCCAGTGGTACACCATACTCTCAGAAAAGATCTTCTTCTCTATATCTAATCTATATTTACTGTAATATTACTGCTTTCCTGTCACTACTCTGTGATAAATTTTGGAAAGTTGCTATAGGGTGTCCATGGCGCCTTCTTTTCCTAAGGCTGTCTTGGCCCTACTCTTTCACCCTTTCTTATTAGATGTGCTCCAGATCTCTGATCATCAGTGTGGTCTTCCTCTTAGCCCAGTGTAATATATTTCTGTCTTATGCTGCAGGCTCCTAACATGCTAGCATCTCTCTTTTTGTTACTCATGCCACTTTCTAGGTGGTCTCTTATGAAAGTGGAGTAGAGGTCCAGATCACTTCCTTCAACTTGTTTCCTCAACCACACTTCTTTTGATGCCACCTAATAGCCTAATACTAGATTGTTTTTTTGGGCTGCACACACTGCTGACACATAATGAGCCTTTGGTCCAACAATATCCCCACTGAAAAAGATATCAAATTGTGCCATTCTTCATACGGATGAGGAATACCACTCTTCACAGTTCCACACCTAGACATGGAGCCAATGACCCCAGCACTTTGATTGCAATCATCCAGTAAATTCCTTATCCATCAAGTATCCATTCATCAGCTCCATGTATCTCCAATTTGGAGATGAGAATGTCATGCAAGACTGTCTTAAATGCTTTGCACAAGACCAGGTAGTAATTCAAAAGTAGTAAATTCAGAAGTAATTTGAGGTCAAGTTCATTTTTTGCCTAGGATTTATTTTTGTTTTGGAATCCTACCTATAATCTGTTCTATATATTTTATAGCAAAAGCAAATGATAGTAACCTCAGACTTTTAACGTTTTTAAACTTTTTTTTTCTCCAGGATGGCCTCTTCTCCTCATTCAGTTTTCCAGTATAACTCCTCAGCCACCTGCTATGCCTTTCTGTCTCTCATATATATCTTAGTAGTACAGAGCCAATTTATTGCTGTAGCAAAACTATTAATCAGGTTTATTATGACAGCACCTCCCCTGTGTTAGACAGTGTACTTATTTAGCAATAGACAATTAATATCTCATACAGTTTGCTATCAAGCTTGAGAACAATGCAATGTTAAGAAAGAGATGCTACCTCTTTGGGAGCAGAATGCAAATTTTTGGTGAGAGAATAGTTTAATTAGAGTGTACCACTGTGAAATGAGGAAAGGAGTTAGAGAAGAAGTAGAGAAACAAAGATTGTATGCAAGAAGATGGAGGCAGGAGAAAGATGAGTATAACTTCAGGAAAAGATTATAAAAAGAGCAAAAAGTAGGTAACAGAAGAAGAAACAGGAGAGGCCTGGAGAGAACAGAAGCCAGCGCAAGACAAAGAAAAAGAAAAAAAAAAAAAAAAAAAACCTGAATAGTTAAAAACATAAATTTCCCTAACATGCTACCATCTCTCCTTTGGTTACTTCTGCCACTTACTAGGATCGATGGAGCTTTTCCAGCTTTTCCTTATCACATCCTGCATGCTTGGTCTACAGGGCCAAACTAACCTTTAAACTAATCTTTCTATATTAAATAGATTTAACACTATTCCATCTCCCCACTGCTATATGATAACTTCTCCTGACTTGACTTACAAGCAAATTATTATTCCCAGTAAAGGGAATCCAGTTTCATCATTTAAGTGAAAAGGCTTCATTAGCGAGCAAGGTTTTGCCAGTCAGGTGATGATGCATGCTGGACACTGACAAAACTAATAGAAAGCTATGTTTCTTGCACAGTATTCTTAAAATAGTTTCTAACACTGACTTAGTGCATAGTAAGAAAGAGGTAAGACCAGTAATATAGCAAACATGTTTTCTCTACATTTCCATACAGTTCATCAGGAACAAATGTTTTAGGAACGTAACTTGGTGAAAAAAAAACACAGAAGTTTTCAAACATTTTTATTTAACTATTTAGATCACACTTAAAAATGTCTTGCAGCACTCCAGCAAATACTAAGTTATACAAAATTTGGAGAAGTTAGGCCTTCACTGAAGATTAGCTGGATTTGGATTAATTGTGTTAATTCTTCTTATCACATGACATGTAAGAAGACACAGATTTGCACAATTCCAGAAGTAATGAACACCTTGCAGGACTGTACAGTCAAGTTTACTTGTAAATGTCATAATATTAATGTGCTTAGATAATCTAACCATGATGCCTTTAGTAGTTTGGACAATACCAAATTTATTCTTCTGAATTACTTTTCTTTTACCAAGAAGACTTTCTTTTAGCCACTCAAGACTGTGAACTGATAATATTGCAATAAAATGCTACAGACACTTTTTCTGACGTATGTAATATAAATTTAAGCAGTCTTAATTGCACAGAGTAGTAATGACTGCAATTTGATTTGAGTGTTCTCTGCAATAAAAAAATGTTTTGTGAATTACTCAGTGAATAATGCATTCCACTGAGCATATTCTAGAGTTCTGAGTTCATCTCCAGAACTGTATAAAATTCAGTCACTCAATTACTTGTTGTAAATTATTTGTTCATCTTATTTACAGGCATTCTAAATATTGTGAGGTTAATATTCTGCAAGAAATTTATTTTTTTACTGTTTTTCCATCTTTTAATTTAACAGAGCACTGAAAGATTTCATACCATTACTTGCAATCCATGCTGTAAATAAGAATAAGGAGAGAAAAATATAAGAGGATGAGATAATTCTGGACAGAGTGATATCATCTCTGTCAGTCTCTAGAATAAAGACTATTTGCCAGGCTACTAGTGGATACATTAAGTGAGAAGAAATCTGCTTAATCTTATGAATTTGCCTGAAATGACCCTTTTAAGGGTTGTGTGAACAAGATGTGGCTAACACTGTATTTCTTCCACAATACTAGTTTAGAAAGAATGTCTTGAAAATTGTAATTATATAGAAATACCTTGGGACTTTTAACTAGTAAACACTGCTCTTTAAAAGCAATTTAGAGCTGTCTTAAGGAAATATTCACCATTCTTGGACTGAAGTATGAACTTTAGTTAACACAACTAATCTAGTATACAATGCCATTTAGAAAGATGCCATAATCTGAGGGAGAGGAGAGAAAGCTTCCTGGAAAAAGCTCCTCTACAAATTACATTCACTGCTCAGGGATTAGATAATTCCACTGCATCTTAGGACTTCAAAGCTAGAGGAAAAAATACACATCTAGCAGTACAAAAGTCAGAGACACATTTTGGTTGATTATATAAAGTGTGAAATATTATTGTCAATATATAATAAAAGACTGTAGAAATTCAAAAATTACTTGAAGTCAAACAAAAAAGAACTAGCAGAGAAAAATAAACAGACCAGAGAGAGACTGTGGGTGAATGTGTCTGCTATCCTCACAGGAACAATCCCACACACTGTCTGCAGACCATTAAGGGCATTCCAAGGAGCCCTTTTCCAGTTCAGCTTCAAATGACCTCCACTTGTCACAGCTGACATGCTTTAGGTCAGCAGATGCTGTATGTAAAGTGCCCTTCTTCGCAAAGCTATACTAAGCACATACCATTTGAGGAAGATTGGCCTGGCAGAGTTCGCTTTGTTAAGCTTCACAGAAGTGCTAGAAAACTTTTGGAAAGAAGAGGTGGCTTTCCTAATTCAAGAAATAGATGTACAGATAACTTGTAGAGATCACGGAGAGAATTAATCTCTGCTGGCAATAAGAAGAAGCCATTTCAGGGAGGAATAGATTTAGAGAGAATTTTAGTTCCCTACAGTGGGTTGCAAAGGAAAGCATCCAGGTGGGTTTTCGTTATCTCCAGAATGGAATCTCCACACCCTCTCTAGGCAGCTGGTTCTAATGTTCTATCACTCTCAATGTAAGTTTTTTTCTCATGCTTGTATGGAATTTCCTGTATTCCAGTTTGTGCTCATCATCCCTTGCCCTGTTGCTGGGCAAAACTGTAAAGGGCCTGCCCCAATTTTCTTTGATTCCAGCCCTTTATATACTTAGAAGTGTTGCTAAGATCTCCCCTCAGCCTCCTCTTTCCTAGACTGAACAGTCCCAGTTCTCGCTGCCTTTCCTCATCGACAAGATGCTCCAGGACCCTCATCACCTTTGTAGAACCCCACTAGACTATGCCTAATAGTTCCCTATTTTGATACTTATTCATGAAATTACAAAATTGGCTGAAATATTTTTTATGCAGTTCTGAATCATTGTGCAGAAGTGGGAACAGGCTGCCCAGGGATGTGGTGGAATCACCGTCCCTGGAGGTGTTCAAGAAACATTTAGATGTTGTACTGAGGGACATAGTTTAGTGGAAAATATTAGTGATAGCTAAACAGTTGAACTAGATGATTTTGGAGGTCTTTTCCAAGCTTGGTGATTCTACGATTTTATGAAAGTTTTAAAGAGAGCTTCCTAGATGGTCTTGAAAAGAATGCAAAGTTTTGAGAAGTGTATATAAATATATTCATATGACTGAAATATTTTATTGCATGCTTAAAATGGTCTGAGAATTTTAATATTAATTCAAAAGTATATGAGCTGAAAGAAGAACCAGTCACAAGAATTGATGACACATACAAACACAGTAGAAGAAAAATCTGATGAATGGTCAAAGGCTACAAGCATACCAATGAATAAGATGTATTTTTTGTGTAAATTTAGGAAAACAGAACTAATAACAAAGAAAAAGATTTCATTTAAACAGTATCCAGTCACATGAGGACAAAACTCCAAATGGAATTTTAGATGAAAGAAAAATTCTGATAGATGAGATACAGAGTCTAACATAATAGAATTCATTTTACTTATATAAAAGTGAACAACACCATTCTAATAATACTATACTGTAGTTTTTATAAAACAAATTTCAGCACCATAGAAAAATAATTCAAGCAGATCCTTTTATCTCTTTTTTTTTTTTTTCTTATTCAGAGTCTGAAGCAACAGATAAAAACTTGAACTCTCCCTTGAAAGTCTTTAATTAAAGAATGTATTGACTATATTTCAAAGAAGCAGCATGGAAAATAAAGTTAGTATAATAATCTGCCAGGCATAATTACCATTGTGTAATTCACAATGAATTCTTGTGCTTATATTTATTCATTTTTGAAAGTTTTCTTTCACCAAGACTCAACAAGTATTTAGGAAATAAACATTTGCAGTACTCAAATGTTAGCTTAGTAGCAAAATTTATGGAAAGACAAACTCTTAATAGCACAAAAAAAAACCCACAACACCTTGGAATAAATGTAAAAGTGTTTCTCAACTCTTTTGTTCTCTTAGTGAGTGTAATTGGCATAGAATGCATTAGTAATGACGCATAATCTTGGACTATTTATGCCAGCTTGACTTTCTTTTCTTATTCTTATGAAAAATAGCCAAGTGAAAATCTTTTTGATATAGTGTGCAATTATTTTTTATTTATCCTACTATGTATCTAGGGCACTAACGGTGTGTGCTTGTATATAAATATTTATGTGTAGCTATGTATGAGATCAGCATCATCAGGTGAGATCAAAATCTCAACATGTTTTCCTCCACACTAGCATGATGTCATGGTTTTGTGATTTTTGGTTTTCGATATTCTACAGCATGACATCTTGTAGTGCACTGGGAGTTAAAGTGTTAATGTTCCGAGTATTTGACCCTGTACGTTTTGGAAGTCATGGGATCTGTCCCTTCCTGGTTGGGCGGTCACTTACTGCCTTGCAGGGGGGTGTTGGAGTGTGTTTTCCTAGCGCTACCAAGCTTTTCAGGTTTGAATTGGTCTCAGGAACTCTCTCTCTCTCTCTCCTATTTTATTTATTAGTCTCAATTTCAATTAGATTGTATTATATCATGTTATCTTGCATTCTGATATCATAGTTAGTAAAATAAGTTTTCCTCCATAGATCATTGCCGCTGTTTTTTGTTTCCTTCCTTGAGCCCAGCTCCGATCTCCCTACTCCTTTTCCCTTTCCCTTTCCATTTTGTGGGGCCAGGATTGGGCCCAGGGGGCCTACTGCCCCCCTGTCATGGGCATAGATTGATCTAGTTAAATTTCTGACACATGAAAGTGGCCAAAAACTGTAATATATAACTACCTAAAAACTATTTTTTCATCAAGTTGATGACAGATATTTGAAGTGCATCTGCAGCTTTTTATATTTCTGTAGTTATATTCATGTCCATAAGTAAACATTCTGTTTATTTCCTTTCAGTGGTTAAAGGCAGTCTTCAATGTATTCTCAGAATAGCAAGAAAGAAAAGTATCAATCTCTGAAAAGAATGTAGAAATTATTTGTGTTTTTCACTCCAAAGTCAGGACAAGATCCAAATTGCCCTGTATATGCAACTTCAGGATGACCCTGATCTGCAGCACTGGTCACTGTGATCTGAGTCCCTTTCAAAATAATATTTCTTCCTTGAAAAAAAAAAAAAAAACATAATTTGAACAAAGATGGCGCATGAATGTGTTATCTTGGCATGGGTATTGTTGTGAGCATTGGGCCTGGGGAAGGAACAAAATGCTTTTATGCCCTCCAAAAATTGCAGATGAGGAACAAAGAATAGTCTGCACTTTGAATAATAGGAAGAAACAATGGAGAAGAGCAAGAACAAGGATGATCATTGTCTTCTCACAGCTCTCAGGAAATGAAACAAGGTTGCATTATATATTTATTATGTAAAACAACATAATTTGTGTAATATATACTTATTTTTACAGTTTTTAGAATAGTATATATCTTTATCTATGTGCATATATATATATTTGTAATATATTAGCAGCAGATGGAAACAGAAAATATACTGCTGCAATTTTGTTTAGCACAGGTTACTTTTTTTGTATTTTATTTCATCATTATTACTCTATTTTTTTATGAGTGGATCTTTTTTCAGATAATGGGAAAGGACTCTCAAGAAAAGAATGCATACAGGATGGGATATTTAAATAAAATCAGCTGACAAAAATAAATAACTGTCCTGTATTAAAATAAGACAGAAATTGTCAGCCTGACCCTCTCTGTGGTTTTGTTTTGGTTTCTATTTTTCTTGTGACATCTCTAGGTAAAAACTACATCTACACCTGTATGATAAAGCAGAGTACATCATAGAAACAGAATTAACACAGCTTTGTACAGAACATGGGTAGGTTCCATACCTTTCTTTTGTTGTTACTGTTATCTAAGATTTCAAATAATTGTAAAGTGCTGTTCATTCCATCTGCCTTCAGTATCTAGGATCAAACTGCCATAGCAGAGTAAGTTCCCTTTGTAAATTGTACTTTCTTCAAAGTGATAAACAAAGTACAGGTTTTGAAGTTTTATAACTCACAAATTAATTTTAATTAGTGTAATTGTAAGCTAGGGTAGTCAAGTAGTATTTGAAATTAGACTACAGTTCCTTTATTGATGGTAATCCTTATTACCAGCATGATGACAGAACACATCATGTCTTACCAAATGCATATGATAAGCATTTACATCCTGCTTCTGATGTGGATGCCATCAAAGGTGCTTTTTATGCAATCTGAAAATCTTCCCAGAGAAAGCACATGTAGTCATGCAAATTGATCTCATCTTCTGTATCTTTCAGAGGAAGCAAAGATATCCCATACAACAAGAAGGTAGATGAACCTCCTATCAGAAAGTCTGTTCTTCTAAATGTTGTCTTCCTACTTTCAAAACATAGTTCTATCTTTCCTTGAGCTGATACAAATGAGAGAACCATTGAGAAAGGATCACATAAACTGAAGTTTGGTAACATCTTTTAGCAATACATTGAGAATCACTTTCTTCCTTTACAAAAATATCTTGTGATCAGATCAGTTTAAAAAGAATAAAAAAGAAATCTTTGTTTCTTGTGAGCAAGAATAGCACATGGCCACATAAGCAATTTTAATATGAAACTTGATAAAAATAATCTTTAAGTAAATTTTGCCATGTGGTTCTGAAAAAAAAGGACAACCCATGCATCTAATATTTAAAAACAAATTATTTTTATGTTCAGTGATCTGAAAATTTCTCACTAGCTGTCTTTGCAATCATACTTCTAGGATAACATTGCTTCTAATACAGTCATTTTCATTTAAAATACAGTCAAAATCTGTTCTCATATGCATGCATATATCACTGTTTTCAGATCTCCAGTACTCAACAAAAACACCTTCTCCCTAAGACAAGATAGTGACTCCACTACCTCCCTGTAGCCTGTGTCAGTGCAGAACCACTCTTTTGGAGAAGAAGTTTTCCCCAATACCCAACCTGAAGCTCCTCTGGTGTAACTTGAGGCCATCACCTCTCATTCTATTACTGTTACCTTGGAAAAAGAGACTGACCTTTACCTCCCCACAACCTCCTTTCAGGTGGCTGTAGAGAATGATAAAGTCTCCCCTGACCCTTCTCCTCTCCTGATTAAGCAGTTCTAATATAGGAGGGAACCAGCACCAAAATGGTGGAGCAGATCAAGAACAGAGAGCATCTTATTCATTCTTAAGGCTATGGTCAAGCCTTAAGAACTGATATGTGATTATAATCATGATAAATGATTTGAAGTTTGCAATTGCTTTCTTTGTGCGTTTGTCATTTTGCAGCTTTAATTTTCAGAAGTTTTGTAGTTCCAGTGACTGTTACACTTAGCTTAAATTACACAGGTAGAAGAGAGGCACACTGTCCCTGCTCCTTTCAGAGTAATTTGCCTGCTATGAGTTCACAATGCATTATCTTACAATGCCACAATCAATCAATTACCTTTTGGCAAGTTAGAGTCAGTTGCAGAACAGAAGACTTGTGTCAAACTTGATAATCTTCATTAACTGTATAAAAACACTTAAGATTGTAGGGGCAGTCAGACATTACTTAACACAGTTTGTACTCCTAAATGTACCTACACAATTGAGAAGATCCATTCATTTCAAGAAATCAATACATTGTAGTATAAGCAAAAGTTTCATAATCTGGTCCCTTAAGTCCTAGCTTGTTGTTCTGAAAAGCATGGTAGGTCATAAAATGGAAATTTTACCTCTCTTCTTTCCAAATATTAAGCACCTATTAATCTAGAACTGTAAAATTCTGACAAATGTAATTATAAGAAATATATCTCATTAAAAAAAATAAAGAGAGAGAGAGAGGCTGAATGAATCATCCACAATTTACATTACTGTGCAATGTAGAGTAATATTTACTGAAGTCTGTTTTCAGCTCAGTATAAACTGACTATATTTGACCTGGTGTACATTCCACAGCAAAATAAGGAGGTATTGCCAGCAGATACTTAGCTGTGAAAATGACTCAACAGCAGACTTCTAGTTTCCTTGAAATGAAGGCAATAAAATATGGAGTGCAAACAGATAGTGATAGAAAAATGACTGCCACTGCTTTTTTCTCTTCTTGAACAGATAGAAGCAACAAATTAACTATATCTTGGAGAGCTTCATCTCTGCTCTTTGATTTTGAATGCTTTTATTTTCTCATGTGCAAAAAGGAGCATCTTGAGGGAAGCCAGTAGCCAGCTATTATAGCCTCTTTATGATGAATGCTCAAATCTTCAAAGGAATATTAAATTGGATCTATAGAATGGAGATATATGAAATCAGAATATATTTTCAAAAACATTTATAAGTAGGTTTTGTTTGGTTGCTAGTTAATCACTAGAAGAATATTTAATTCTTTCTTTCCAATTGTGCTCACCACAGTTAAGCCTGGCTTGGACTGGTTCCATAACAGGGGGCAAAGGACCCACAGACCCATGTCCTGGGAAAGGGAAAAGGGGGAAGAGAAAAAGCAGGGGGATGGGCATAGAAAAGGAAAACAGCAGCAACGAGCAAGGGGAATAAACTTTCCTAAATATAAATATAAACAAGGAGTAGGCAGGCAGAAAGGCAGGGGAAGTCACGAAGGAATACTGATTAAAAAAAAAAAAGAGAGAGAGAGAAAGAAAAAAAAAAAGATAAGCAATGTACTGTGTAAAAAGTAAAATAAAAGAATTAAATCACAGAGAGGTAAAGGTGTTCATTATTTGTGTTTTCTTATTCTCTTAAACGCATACGCAACAATGGCCTTATAATTGCAGAGCAATGTTCATGCTCAATCAAGCTCCTCATGCTGCCCTGGCTGTGAGAGAGAAGGGGGAACACCAGAAATGAGGAAGGGACACAGCTAGGACAACTGATCCACACTGGCCAAAGCATGACCATATGTCATGCTCAGCAATAAAATTTGGGGACAATAAGAGGAAGGGAGGAGAGATGCTAGCAGTAATGCCATTTGTCTTCTGAAAAAGAAAAAACCTGTTATGGATTCTGAGTCGTGTTTTCATGGAAGTAGCTGAACACCAGCCTGATGACAGGAAATAGAGAATGATTTCACTCTTCTGTTTTGCTTGTGCAGATAGCTTTGTGCTTTGCCTAGTAAACTGTCCTTATTTCAAAACATGAGTTGTCACACTTAAACCTTTCCAGTTCTCTTCCTATCCCACCAGTGGAAGTGAGCAAACAGCTCTGTAGAGCTGTTTAAAACAGTTTAAAACAGGAATAGGAGCACCGGGGAAAGAATAGGACAGAAGAGACCCTCCTGTACTTCTCCTAAGAAAAGATGGAATGTAAACTAGAATTGGCTTTCTACACCATTTGACACTCCCCCTAATGCTGTGCGTGTGGGTGCCTGGGATCTTCCCTCACTGTCTTTGAGAACGTGACGAAGTCACCACAGCTCCGGAAGCTCCAGCTGCACGAAAGATGACTGGGCATTTTTAATAGGATTCTTACATAAATATTCCAGTGAAACAGTTCAACTCACCGGATCTAACAACAAAAATGTCAAAGGTATTTACACGGAAAGGAGCAAAACATTATAATGCAACTCATGAATACCATACAAAGCCTTTTCCTATAATATCACTTTCTCTAAATAAAAAAGTAACCCAGCTCTATCCTGAAAATCTAAACACTGCAGATCGAACAAAAGGCACCCAAATTTGATTTAACCCCTCTTTTATATGTGTGTTTTTGTAAGGGCATGCCTAGAACATAGTTTTCAGTGTTTGCAGTAGCATTGCTGCCCACAGATATTTTGTCAGCACTGACGCTTGTAGTTCTGCACACGAAGAATGGGGGAGATGTAGAAGAGGGACTGAGTGAAAGGAAAAATGTGAGTTGTGGGAGGAAACGGCTTTCACGTTCCTGAATCAGCACAGTCATCACATTGAGAGAGAGCCCTCCAGAGATCACAACCTCAGTATATTTATTTTCTGCAAGTTTATACGTTGCAAATTGAGGAAGAACAGAATTAAGTACTAGGGCAAGACAGGTTAGCAGAAAGGGCATAGGCCATTACTGGCAGAAAATATCTAGAACACTTTCAACCACTTTTCCTCTTCCCCTGTTTCTCAGAAGAGAATGTATTTGAATTTCTGTGTTCAAGTTCCACTCTGGAGAGCATATGAATATATATTAATTTTTTTTCTCTCTTCTCTCTTGCAATATTGAAAATTTCTCTGAGAGCATCAAGCAATAGCTGCTGACATTTTTGTGACACATCATCTGTCCTTTTCCTTGTTTTACTGACCATTTTCTTTTTCTCATTTATTCTTCATTTTTTAAATGGTTTTGAGAACACACAGTGTCTCAGTGGAAGACTGACCCCAGATAGAGGTCTGTGATGTAATATCAGTGTAAATTCCAGGAGTATTTAGAAAAAGAAACTTAAGTCAACTACAGATAGAGATATGGAAAAGACATTAAAATGCTAAGAAATAGCCACAAGTTGTACCAGAGGAGGGTTAGGTTAGACATGAGGAAAAACTTTTTCTCTCAGAGAGTGGTCAGGCACTGGAATGGCCTGCCAAGGGAGGTGGTGGCGTTGCCATCGCTGGCAGTGTTCAAGAGGTGTCTGGAAGAGGAGCTACGAGATATGGTTTAGTTTGTGGTAGCAACGGTAATGAGAAGACGGTTGGACTAGATCTTACAGGTCATTTCCAACCTTGTGATTATATGATTCTATGATTCTATGAAATATCCAACTTATCACTCTTGATCAACATCACTATCTTTACAGATGAAACATTATAAGAAGAGATCTTTTAAAATCTGCAGCAAACGTAAAATTTGAACTGAAAACTTCTCCTACTCAAGAAGACTAAATTGAAATAGTTTGTAGCGATAGAAAATTTAGATACTTTTTCTAACTACATATTAAAAAAAGAGTACAGCAGGAATACCACACAAACAACAATGCATTTGACTGGTCAGTAATCTTACTTCTATCTCACATTTGATATAATTTAGCTGTAGTCTTGTAAATTTCAGAACTAAAGAATGTTGGTGATAGTAGTAGCAAAATAAGTAATTAGATTTAAATATTCTCCTTTGACATTATCTGGAATTAATTCCTTTGCACCACAAAATACTGAACATCTCAAATACCCTTTGGTCCCCTAGGACCTGGAATTAGCCACTGTCTGCATCAGTGATGGCTATTTCATTAAATATTTTTATGCAGATTTCCTGGACCTAGCCCAAACTGAGGCTGAGCTCTGCACCAAAGTGAAATTTTCTCCATTGGACTGAATAAGTAGGTAGCTTTACAATCTCTATATTCTATGACTAAAGCTTTGGAAAATGTGCCTACATGTCCCAGACAGATTTGTGTTTTCATATAAATTTGATTTATGTGAAAAAGCAGCTTTCAAGAAGTACAACAGATCAAAAAAAGAATGACTACTTTGACAGCTTCTAATTGTTTCTGTCAGCATTATGGCATTTATAGGCCTGGATGCTATTGAAGGAGCGGCAGGAGATAGGAAACAGTGATTTACAAATTACTGATCCTATTTTGCTGCTGAATCTTATGAAATTGAAAATTTCCAGTTTCAGCAATGAAACAAGGAGTGATTCTGCTTTCTTGTACGTGTCATTTGAATGCTAGAATGATTCATGCATATATTCAAATGATATAATAAACAGATAAGCTTTTATATTAATAATAATGGAACACACAGATCCATTGGCAGCAGAACAAGCTCTACTTCAAAACAGAAATTCTCAACCATGAAGAGAACTGCATTGGAAATATATTTTTTCCAAACAAATTAATGAGCGTGTTTGACATATTGGTTATGAAATGTAACTCTCATGGAAATAAATTATCCCAGTTTGATCAGTTCTGGCATTAGAATTATTATTAATATCACAAAATGTAGTCACATTTACTGTGGTGGAAACTGCAGAAAAGTTTAATCTTTACAGGAAGGCGTATGTAAGTTTCTCTAGCAAAATCAAATCATGCAGTTTCTTGAAGGGGAAGAACTGAAAACATAACTTTTGGTTAAATCTTTTTCCAGAATTCTCCTTGCTTTTGGTATTTCTGGTTTCCTGCTTAATACTGTTGTGGTTTAACCCAGCAGGTAGCTCAGCATCACAGAGCCATTCGCTCACTCCCCCTCTTCCTAGTGGGATGGGGAAAAAAAAAAAAAGAAAAAAAAAAAAAGAAAAAAAAAAGAAAAAAAAAAAAGAAAAAAAGCAGAACTTTTGGGTTTAGATAAAAGTATTTCCAAAGATAGACAAAAGGAAAAGGGTATTTGTTATAACTGTGCATAGATATAACAAGTGGTGTACAAGCAATTGCTCACCATCCCCAACTGATGCCCTGCTAGACCTAGAGCAGCTGAAGAGAATGAGATGAACTCCCACTCTCTTCAAAACTCCATAAGCATGATGTCACATGGTACAGAATATCCCTTTGGCCAGTTTAAGTCAGCTGTCCTAATTCTGTTCCCTCCCAGCTCCGTGAGCGCTGAGCTGCAAATGGCCTTGGCTCTGTACAACACAACTTAGCAGAAACTAGAAACATCAGTTATCAACATTCTTTCTCCCAGAACTAAAAGAAAACAGTTTCATCTCAGATGAAACAAATATTAAGATTCCTCTTAAGAGTTACAAAAGAAGTAGAAAAAAATTTTCAAGGAAATAAAATACATCATGTCTTCTTAAAAGTTACTCGAACTAACAATATCTGGGCAATATCTGCTTGTTACTTTCTCAGAAAAGTTAAGCAATCAAAACCAAACTCAGATATAGTATACTATGTTCTGTAATTACAATATTACTTCAATGACTTGTGGGATATTGGCACAATGGCTGTTGCAACACTATTTCACATTGATTGAGGGAATCAGGTACAAGGAATCCAATATTCCTTGGAGTTATCTTGTGCTTATGCAGCATGTCCAGATCCTGGTCTCTCAGATGCATTTTTCATCTGAATACATTTCAATGTATACGTACCTTCACTTTGAGTTAGTCGAGGAAAGTTCACCTGCAGATATTCCAAAAGTCTTTATGAAATCATTATGGAAGCTGTAGTATGATCATTACAGGATCAAGGATGAATTTATTTGTTAGCTGATCAATACTTTTATCTCATGTTTTTCTCCAAGACAACTCTGTAAAGCACGTTTCTAAGTGAATGCAGAACAGCACTTTTCTGCTTGATTCTGTTTTATTTATTTATTATGAATGCGATGTGCCAAGTAATTGTGGAGAACCTAAACGTAAAACTCAAGGACATTCTCTTACAGATTTGTAGATCTATCCTGCCTCTCCATCAAGAAGTTACAACTCAGGAGGTATTTGATATGTGTACATTCTCTGAAATATATCACTGAATTAATAGTATAGAAAAACTCTGTTTTTAATATTTCTTATGATGATGCAAAATGCATTGTCACTCAAAAGTATCTGTTCCTTCCATCAAATCTCTTAAAACTGTAGACCTCCATGGTATGTACTAAATGATTTAAGATGCTGGGGTAAACCAGAGTGACAGTGCAATTGGATGCTGTTTAATATATGGAACCTTGGAAGTGAGTATCAGATAGTGAGAGAAAAATCAATGTTCAGACTGATACTAGCCCCTTATTTTTACCAATATTCTGTTGTGATTTTGTTGTTGTTGTTGTTTTGTTGTTTGCTTGTTTGCATGTTTAGTTTGGATCATCATCATAAAATATGGGATAATTCATGAAAAATCATTCCTCAGCTACAAGCTGTTTTTTTGCTAGAAGTAAAATATCATGACAAGCCAGCATTCACTGCTTGTGCAGAACTGCTCATATCACTTCTTTCTGCAACTAATACTGAATAGATTTTCAGACACATATGTGGCAAAGGAATGTCTTCCCTGAAATTCCTGTTGTCATAGATTTAGTGAGTAGACCATAGGAGAGACGAAGTTAACAAAGTTCAAGCAAAGCATCCTGCAAAGAACTACTGCTTTTAATTTTCTTCAGAATGTTTTCATAGCTCATGGTACAATGATCAGAGCCACAAGCCACCTTCATGTTCACACCCTTTGAATGCGAGCTGGACCCAATGGATTATTTCCTTAGCTCTCTGGTGAAGCGGTAGGTTTGTTTTCTGCCAGTTGGTCATTTTATTGAAGAATGAACAGTATGAACTATTTTCTTATTGGAAGTCACTGATAGAAAGAATAATTTTAATGAAATAATTTGCTTTTTTTGTTCTTGGTTGTTTTTTTTGTGTTTTTTTTTCCTCCCATAATCTTAGCATTGTTTTATTTCACTTAACTTAGCATTAAATAATTATTTTATCTTTTCTCACATTTATTCAGTAAAACTTAGAGGACTTCTGCTTTTAATCAGACTTGAATCTTTTTAATTTCCACTGAAAATGTTATTATCTGTACTATGTTTATATGTGTAAAGCCTCTGTGAAGAGTTGTGGGATTTGCTGCATACAGTCTTGCTGAAGGCAAAAAAAATCCTGTCTCTTACCTTCTGTCTCTAATACAAGATGAAAAATAATAAACAATACAGCATAACCAGTTTGGCTTCTTCATTATAAATAAATGGTAGATTTTCACTATATTTTTCAATTCTAATAAATATTTTCAGTTTTTCAGTTTATTCACACTGACAACTGCAGGCAAATCATAGGTCTAGATAAAATCACTGCATTTTTAGTTATTGAAAGCTAACATACAACGTATGTTCAAAACTACTAGATTTATAATGTTCAAGTATTTTATGAATATAGAAATTCAAGAATTACTACTGTCACAGTAGCTATACTATCCACTTTTACTCATAGGAAAAAGTGATTCTGTTGAATTTAGAAGATACATACTAACCTCTGAGTTTATGCTACATTTCCTTATTAAATGAAGAGTATCTTTTTTTTTCTATTCAAATTTTGAACCCCACTTATACTATATTTACAGCACAACATGATGTAGTGACAAATAATATAGTATATCTCTTATTATTCTTAACTTTTTCTTAAGAAAGAACACAGTCCACATTCACTACTGAGACATCTGGCTATTTCATTTTCTAAATAGAATTGATTTTTAACCTAGGTACTTATTTAAAACTTTTTAAAGTTAGCATACATGTCTTGCATAAGATCAAGACTAAGTTGCATTCATTTACAGTTCTAATGTAAGACTAAAAATACATGTACTTGAAAGTGGCTCTTGATAAAGTTTTCAAGGTTCCTTGAAAGTAGCAAGAACTCAAATTCTACACTAATAAAAAGTGTCAACATGCACAGGTTAGGCTTGCTTAAGCAAAATAAGGAAATGCTACTTCCCTTTTTTTCTTTTTTTTTTCTTCTTTTTTTTTTTAATTGATAAGTTTAATGGGACTTAAGAAAGAGCAGCCATTTTAAAGTCTCTGAAATGTCTTCCTTAGATATGTAAAAAGTGTGGGCCTGCTCTTGCTGTCTTCCCAGCCTCCACTATGGAAATGTATGAATCATTTGCTTTCAGTGCATCACTTGTTACAAAGACAAGTGCTTCCATGCCATTGCAAGATGGAAAAAATCTGAACACTAACTTTGAGGCTTGTACAGGAAGGGCAATTAGATGTTCTTTCAGTTAATAAGCTGTGTTTCATTGATGGCTTTGATATAAGATGACTTATAAAACTGTCAAAGATGATTCAAAGAGTATTTCTTGCAGTGAAACTATGACCTAAATCATTCTTTATGTTTTAGGTTTACTAGGCATCCTACACCTCAGTTATCAAAGGAACTAAATATAAATCTAACATAAAGAGCTCTTGCTGTATAAGATATCTGACTTGACTTCCAAATAAATTGAAAGCAGAGCTTTTAAAAGCTTGAAATATAATCTTATTACAGAGAAATGAATTACTGAGCTGATTCTGATACTGACAAGACACCTACATCTTCACTGAGATGCTTTCTGACATTTTATACTTCTCTATGTAAAAAATAATGTTTGGTGAAAAATTAATAATAAAACCATGCTGAAGTTCCAGATAATTAAGAAAATAACAGAAATAATACAAAACAAAATTATTCATATTTCCTGAAGTAATTCTCTATTTGAAAATTTGTGTAGGTAAATGAAGATACCAGATAGATCGCTTTGTCACTTCTAGTTTCTATCCTGACACATTGAGACCTTATGCAGACTTGAGCAGTTCTTTGAGGTTGAAATTATAAACACGATCAATAAAATCACGTCTTGACATCCATGAATCAAATCAGTCAAATATTCAGGCAACTTGTCTACTCCTCTTTCATTAGTTTGTGAACATAAATTAAACTGCATGATGTAGTAAAACAGAGATCAGCAATCTTTCCTGAAATAGTAGCTGATCTAATATTAGGAGATATCTTACAAAATATATTTGCTTTGCTAAAAGCATGTTTTATATATCAATAAGACTATGAGGTTGTTGGTATCATCTAAAAAGGAATGTATTACTATTGTATCCTCAAATTGAGTAATTTAGTGACTTTTTTTTTAAAAAAAAGAAGTCTATTAAGGCTATTTAAAATTTTTGATTTGTCACTTCATTTGTATACCTAAAAAAGTCTGCTCATTAAGTCCATTAGATGATTTCTGACCCTAAAAAAAACAGAACTTTCAAACGTCAGTAATAAACAAGATTCTTTAGAAAGCAGATCTTGCAATATGAAAATATTTCATGATGTGGACATTTAAAATAAGAATAAATAATCATTCACGTTATTATTTCACGAAACTTATGATTGAAAAAAGAGTATGAAAATTTCCATTTCATGTTGCTGTTACTAGTATTCCAGCCTGTACACACACATATTTTTCTCAGTGGGGAAGGCAAATATAAATATATAGTTACTACTTCAATCATGCTACAGACCAGAAACAGTCAAAATTTAGATTTCCTCTTCAACATTCAGTCACTGTGTTTGTGCTTTTGTGAATACGTCTACCCATAAGAGATATATAAAGAACTAGGCTGTGAAGAGACTTTATGATGCGTTTTTCTGCAAAGACTTACTATCATGGAAATCTAACTTTTGAGAATATATAATAAAATTGGTAAATCAAAATGAAAATTCATGATGAGACCCTTGAAAATAGCTCTATGTTTAAACATTTCCACAGATCACCAGCATGGTGAATTGAATCTATTTTACCTTTCTCATGTGATTCACCTCTTCTTTGTGTACCTCATGATTTTTCCACGTGTGTATGAAACAAATATATATATATATAGTTATTATATATATAGTTATATATAGTTGTTATAGTATATATAGTTATTTCCAGAGCTTTTGGCTTGTTAGTTTTAGATTGCAATATGCGTTAGATATTAAAAAGAAGAGGAAAAAAGATAGTGGTGGTGGCAGAGGCATAGGAATGGGATTTGCTTGGGACCTCATTAATAATGACTGTTCTCAAGACATAAGAACATGGCATGAAGAAATATTTATGTACTAAAACCAATGGAGATTTTTCCATGAATTTCAGTAAGGCTTCATTCACTAAGTCAGATTTAGTAATGCTGGAAATGGCAAGGATGACTTCAAAGGTAAGTTAGCTTGATCACCCTATTCTGATTCAATGTGCTGCATGTAAATAAATTATCAGTACACTTTGAATCAAAAAGTAAAGTGCTCAAGTGGTATAATTTTCATCTAAGTCTTATTTACTTAGTTATTTAGTATTTCTGTTGAGCACCATTTATTTATTTTTGATAGTAGTGTTATGACCACATGAATACAAGAAAAGCACATAAATATATCTCTTAATTTTATATCCCTGGTTTATGAGTGGTTACACAGATTTGGAAGAAAGTCTATTTCATACTGACAGCCACTGTTGGTACTGATTTTCATAACAAGGAAAATCTCGAGTTCGAATGCTAGGATTCAATGCTGATTATTAACAGTTTGAGCTTTTAGTTTTATTTTTTTAGCCAAAACCCACATGCAGATTACTTGTTTTGAATAAGGGAGCATATATTATCAAGTTTCTAAACTGATCTGAATTTCATTATTTTTCTTTGGATTCTTGGAAATCTGATATTTCACAGTTTTGGTTGGTCAGTAGTATATCAACAGCAATAGTTAATCTATTTTGGTATTTCGTTTCAGGTCTTTTAGACACAAAAAATTTTGAAATAGTTAGTTTTCATTTTTTCTTTATGATTTTCTGGCATTTATTTGGTCAGCTCTCATTTCACCCAATCACATGATAACTAAGAGAAAGTTACTGTTATTATGAGGCCCAAGTCTGGCATAACATTTAACTGTTTTCTTAAATTTAATTGGTCTCATTGAAATCTTATGGTTTCACAAAGGTATAAGTTGCATGCTTAAAAGGAAATATATACTGGAGTTCACCTAGGCAGTCACTTGAGAGGAGCTTTTACTTCAGGCAGGTTTCAACACATTTCATAAAATCAAGTAAATCTGTTTTGAAAGATGCAGCTCAGATCCACTTCTTCAAGTAGTTTTGTCTTTCTCCTTACAAAACCAGAAATGAAATTATTTTGTGCATATTTAATAGAGATAATGAAACAGAGTCCATCAGAGGGCAATGTTGTTCATTACTTACCTATTTTGCACATATTTTCAAAGCTGAACACAAGTTACAAGAAAGTGATTCATCTTTATTTTTAATACCCTACTTTCTCAGGCAGTTCCAATTTTAAAGAAGGATCTCATCTAGGCAGAGAGAGGGAGGGAAATGGAAGAGGAGGAAGGAAAAGAAAAAGAATGTTTCCATCTGTCATTTAGTTTTCTTCTAACAGCTGCTGATTTGACTAATGACAGTTGCATAATTACCATCTCACACGTGTTTGATAATGTTCTTTGTTTGGACTGCCAGTTGTCTTGATGGAGTACACTCAGTGGTGCTATTCAAGAGTGGAAACCTGCTTATTTAAAATCCATGTCTAGAGCAATTTGAAGAGCATGAGCTCCCTATCTGAAACATTCATGCCATCATTGCAAACATTTTTTTATGGTTTTTAATCTTCCCTCTGAAAATTCCACTGCCAGAAGCCATAAATACACCCTTATTATAAATTGTTCTTGAGTGCACAAATACGTTTTCATCCACATTGATACAAGTTTTCAAGAAAGCATAAATACTAGACTAACATCCATATTATTTTATCAATGCTTTTAATAAGTATAGATAACAATAACCAGCACTTTTTACCATGGCTTTTATCCGTAGCTCACTGTATAGATATAATTTTCATTATGCCTTGATCTATCAACAGATACTATCTATAATGATGACTCTCTTCAACCCATGAAGATTTATTTCCAAATCCAACACTTTCATCTGAAATGCAATATTAGTAAAAATTGAAACATTTCTTCAAATCACTAAGCAACGTTCCTACTGCTCCTTGAGGAGAGTTTCTAACCTTATATAAAGTTAACTGGAAGTTGTATTTAAATTCTGCACTCATTGTTTTATGAATGAATATTCTTACCAAAGACTACCTTAGAAAATAATGTAAACAAAGAGATATCTAATCAGAGTTCCTCGGGAATTATTTTGATACTGAAGCAAAAAGCTCAAACATTGTTTCACCTTTCTGTGCTGAAGCCCACATTAGCTGATTAAAAAAATAAATAAAATTAATTAAAGCATTCCCAGGGAAACTCCCACAGTGCTCCACTGTCATGAAAATCTTCTTCAAAACTAATTCTGTTTTGTTGTTGTTGTTGTTGTGTGTTGGATTAATACAGCATTAACAAATGAGAATCAAATTAGAAAACAAAGCAAAAGCAAAACAAATTTAAAAGGTCAACTGAAAGCTAGTTTCTTTAGTTTAATACAAGATTCAGACATGTAATCAAGGAGAATAATATTGTTCAGCAATTCCTAAATGAGTTGAGTTTATTAGAGATCTATATTATTAAGTGACTAGCAATTCATTAAGTTCTGAACAAATTTGATCAGTGTCTAGCATCATTTTAAAAATACTAAAGAAAATATTCAATATGTTTGGCGATTACAGATTGAAAACTTACAAATCATTGTCAACATTTATTCAGAAAGGACGTGTAGATATATTCAGAGGTTACTTTTTGCTTATAATTTTCTCCTCTGTGCAGATTCTTGGGATGCCCTCATTGCTGTAATGTAATTGCTTCCCAGTAGAGATTTAAGCACTCTGACTCAGATGTTAGTCATAACATCTGTCACATGTAGTTTATGATCACTCTCATCCTCTCCCTAGGGAGTGCATGAGGAGTGCTATATTATTTTTTTAGTGTTTGATTCAGGAGGAATTTATTTTTTATATATTGCAACTTAATAACCTAGGCAAATAAATGGAGATGTTGTGCTTTTAGTAGTTTACTATGTCAACTTGTAACAGATTTTATGAAATATTTTTATCTATTTTGGGGGTAGTTAAACTGTAGCTGTTACAATAGTTAAATGCTCAGCTAATGTGCTCAACAACACAAGAAATGGCTGGAAGTCCATAAGAAGGCTGTATGTCTCTTAGGACCCTTGGGACTTTTACAGTGCAGAACAGTGATTATAGTATAATTCCAATCCTTTGACATTTTTTTTTTCACTGTAGTTCAAGTTAATTAGCTTTGTGGTTGGATTACTGGGTTCCCTCCAACTTTTATAACATCACTAGTGATGCCATCTGTCCCAGGTATTTTTCCTCTTAAAGTCTTCATGACTTTCTCTATCATGCATAAGGCAAGATTATTTCTTCACGTCCCTTTTTATGTCATAGGAGGTGGTGAAACTTGTCATGTTTGTCTCTATGCATCCTTGTAGAGCTGCTGGTAAAGATCATCTGCTCCCTGCAGGATGCTATCTTTCCCCCTGTAATTACTCTTTCATCACTGTCTGAGAGGGACATCTGGTGTCAATTATCTGTTTTCTTCTCATCTTGCTACAGCTGTTTCTTTTAAGAGTATTTTAAATCATTTCTATGTTGCACTGTATTTTCAGATCCTTTGTGATCTTTTATTTTCAAGGTCATGCAGTTCATGAAGTTACAAATAATCATTTGTTTTCTCCTATGATTGCTTCTTTTAACATGCATGCCCTATAAGCATTTGAATTAGTAAACTGATTGTGATAAAACACAATAGACATAGGTTATTACTATTACTGCTATAATGAGATCTCTTTTTCAAAGAAATTGGTGAACTCTGTATTCATCTCAAGAGAGAAAGAGACTGAGGGGAGACTTCATGGTGGCCTGCAGCTCCTCACAGGAGAGAGGAGGGGTAGCACTGATTTCTGCTCTCTAGTGACAGCAACAGGACCTGAAGGATAAGGAGTTACCCCCATACCAAATATTTCTGCAGTATCTTAACCAGGTGCCAGACTTTCTCGCACAACGTTGCTAGGGAACTCAGGCAAAGCTGGTGAAAGGAAAATTCTACAGTGAAAGAATTCTTAAGATCTTGTCAACAGCAGAGTTCTAGATGGTGAATAAAAGTCTGTAGATAAGAAATTTTCAAAAACAGATAACAGATACTCAACTGTTCTATTCCAGGTTACATATGTAGATGTGGGGCAACCATTTATTCAAGCTAAAATGCAATCCAAGCCTCTCAGGTTACTTTTTATCCTTTTTTTTCTTTTTTTTTTTTTTTTTTTCTTACAGAGTGCCAAGGACACAGGCTGCTCACTGCTTGTATCTGGTTAAAGTGCTATATAACCACATTGCTGAATATAAAAAGGCAAAGATGAAAGATTTATTTATTTTATGTAAGGACTATTTGCTCTCTTTTGGGGCCTAGAGTGGAATGACAAGTAGCTAAGAATACATGCAGTCTCTGGAGATAAGAAGCAATTCCATGACAACCAGTGACAAATTTAAATCAATATATGTATTTTCACAAATTAACCCTCTTCTGAGAAAAGTAAGGAAGCCTAGCTGTCTTTAATATATTCGGTTTGATTGTTTGTTTGTTTTTGTATTTTGCAAAGGTTTGTTTTAGTTGAAGTTTAGTTCTTATTTCCAAACTGCTATTTGTATTGTAACACTCTTTCAAGATAAAACCACTAACCTTCAGAAAACTGAGCGTCTCTAAGAGAATCAAGATCTTCCATCATGACTTAATTGTATTTATTCTATCTAGAAACTCTGGAGAAAGCTGGCTTCTGAAATATATAAATACGTCATAACCATAACTTGTGCTTTATTCTGTTAGTGTAGAAATTAATGGGATAATTTCAAAAATCTCATTTTCAAAACGTATTATAAATACGTTGGGTTTGTACTACTTCAGAGAATTAATATATTTTTTTTCTGCCAGTTCAGCTTAAGCTAATCAATAAAAACTACAGTCTGAATTCTTCTCCCTTTCTATTATTGTTGTGCCATCCGTGGATTGAGAGATTGAATCTGATTTCAATTTCACAGATTTGCACAGATTTATGCTATTATGATGCTTGACTGAGTGTAATCTGGTCACAATAATTCTTTTTTTTCTTTTCTCAGGTAACTCAACTTGGCAACAAAGGGAGATGCATAACTTTCCACAAACAGATTTCTGAAAATGTACACTTTTTAGTTTAAATTTGTGAACATTAACTCTTTCAACAACTTCAGAACATTCTTATGATTAATTAATTATCTAATTAATCATTGACAACACCATAAACCTGGGTGAGGAAGTTTTGACAGAGGTAGTAAAAAAAGGGAAATCTATTTACTACATAACCACTTAGTTTAACATCCTGTCACTCTTTTTTAGTGTATCTCTCATATCCTTTTTTTTTCTTTTCTTTTTTTATTTTTTTCCAGACAGACAGTCACAGAATGGCACTGGGAATCAAACTTTATAAGACTGTCCCTGGACCAGCTGGGACAGAGCTGATTTTTCCTTCAGAGTGTCTGATATGATGCTACATTTTTTAGGAGGCTCTAGGAGAAAAACGATGCTGATAACGCACCAATGGTTTAGCTGTTGCTGAGCAGTGCTGTACAGAGCCATGGACATTTCAGTTTCTCAGTGTAGTGTATTATCCTGCCAATGAGGGGGTTGGAGGGCACAAAGAGTTGGGAAGGAACTGAACCAGGACAGCTAATCTAAACTGGCCAAAGAAATATCCCATACCATATGACATCATGGGGAAAAAAAGAAACATGAAGAACAGTGGAGAGTTGGCCAGGTGGGCAGCCGCTGCTAGGGGTCTGGCTGGGCATCAATTGGTGGGAAGTGAGCAATTACTTGTGCATCACTTGCATTGTGTACATATAAAATTATCATTAGTGTTATACTTTCACCCTTCTTTCCTGTCTTAATAAAGAGTTTTATTACAACTCTCAAGTTCAACTTTGTTTTTCTCTTCATTCTCTCCCCCATCCCACTTGGGGTGAGAGGGGGCAAGCAAATGACCATGTGGTACTTCTTTCCTAATGGTATCCCGGGCTCCATCAGAAGAGGGTTGGTCAGCAAGGACAGGGAGGTGATTGCCCCTCTCTACTCCACCCTCATGAAGCCCCGTCTGGAGTACTGCGTCCATTTGGTGCCCCCGGTACAATGGAGATGTGGAGCTGTTGCAGAGGGCCCAGAGGAGGGCCACAAAGATGATCAGGGGGAGGGAGGGAGGACTGGAACACCTCCAATACAAAGACAGCTGAGGGTGCTGGGCTTGTTCTGCCTGGAGAAGGCTGTAAGGAGACCTCTTGCAGCTTTTCAGTATTTAAAAGGGGATTATAAACTGGAAGGAAATCGATGACAAGGGTAGGCAGTGATAGAATAAGGGGGAATGGTTTTAAGCTCAAGGAGGAAGGTTTATATTAGATATTAAGGGGAAGTTCTTTACAGAGAGAGTGGTGAGGTGCTGGAACAGGCTGCCGAGAGAAGTTGTGAATGCTCTGTCCCTGGAGGTGTTTAAAATCAGGTTGGATGAGGCCCTGGGCAGCCTGGTCTAGTAGAAGATCTGGAGGTTGGTGGCCCTGCAGGTTGGTGGCAGGGGGGCTGGAACTCTATGATTCTTGATGTCCCTTCCAACCCAAGCCATTCTATGATTCTATGAAGTCTTTTATGAAATTGAAAAAGAATAAATAGTAAAAAAGTTATCTTACCTGAGGGCATTCTGGTTTTCTATTTTTAGTATATGCTTGACCACTCTTTCTGTCCAGTCCAATAGGGTCTTGAACTACAAGACAAGCCATATAAGAAAAGTGGATCTGCCAATAACTTGGGAGAGAAGATAGCTTACACATGAAGTAGTATTTTTTACAGGTCAAAGCTATATCTAATCAAATAATAGCAGATATTAATCTTTATAAACATACTTCAGTGGTCTCAGACTGTTAAACAGATGAGGTAGGAAGTAACCATTTTCATTTCACAATTATAGGACGCAGAATGACATTAAATGCACTGCATCAGGTTTGTCCAACAAACCAGCAACAGAACTGGAAATAGAAGGTTGGTCTCTTGAACTCTAACAGAGTGTTTTCCAAGAACACTGTCAAAGTCCAAGTTGTTTTAAAAACCACTTGCAGCTTCATAGCAATTCTGGTGATGAGAAATAGAGCACATAAACCAAAAGTTTGAAATTGCATTTTGGAAGAGAATTCAATCCTTCCATACAACACAGAAGATATGAATTATCTCTACTACATAATGTTGTTATCAGGACATGTTTCTTGTGCGTATTATGGAAATGAAACAGAGAAATACACAGAAGGCATACAAAAATGATGCCCTTCTATTTTTAATAAACATTTTTCACTAGTAGCCAGAAACCCTTTACAGCATTACCAGTCAAAACCCAAGAGTCCACCCTAAAATCCTGCCTCCTGCTTAGCTGTTGTGCTCAGTAGCCTCAGGCTTTAAAATTTAACTTTTATTTAAAGACCTATCATATCAACTCCTAATTCAGCTGCTTCTGAAATAAGAGTACACTCTAAAAGTTAGGGTTCATTTCTAACTATTGAGAAATACTTAAAGATATGTCATTGGTAACATCAAATTCAGGTTCATTAGGGGAAAGTCCTGTTTAACAAACTTAATCTGCTTTTATAACAAGATTATTCATCTACTTGACATAGAGAAGACAGTTGAAGTGTTTATGGATTTCAGAAAAGCTTTAGATACTATTTCTCACAGTATCCTTCTGAACAAAATGTTCAAAACATAGATTAAAAAAAAAAAACAAACAAACCACAACGCCATGGTTGAACAACTGATGGGTGGGTCGGTTGCAAAATGTTATAGTAAATGGAGTTACCTTAGAGTGGTGGCCAGTCACTAGTGTGATTCCACAGAGCTCCAGTTTAGGACTCCACTGGAAAGTATACTGTGTAAATTTGTGGACAATGCTAACTTGGGAAGAGCTGTAGACTCCATCAAGGGTAGAGAGGCTTTGCAGTGAGATCTTGACAAATTGAAGGGCTGGGCAATCACCAATTGCATTAAGATTATCTAGAGCAAATGCTGGATTTTGCATCAGGGATGAGGTAGTCCTTGATATATGTACAGACTGGGTGTCACAGGCTGGGAAGCAGCCCAATGGAAGAAAGGTTTGGGATTCTAGTTGATGGCAAGTTGAATATGATTCAATAATGTGTCCTGGAAACCAAAAGGTCCAACTATAACCTGGGATACACCAGGCTCAGTACTGATAGCCAGGAGACGGAAGGGATTGTTCTGCTCTTGTATATACTGTGTGGCCTCACCTCAAGCACTGGATGCAGTTTTAGGCATCACAATATAAGAACATAAAACTATCAGGGAGCATAAGAAGTAGGACTATAAAGATGGTGAAATGTCCAGAGGAGAACATACACAAGCAACAGCTGAAGTTACTTGGTCTGTTTGCCTCAGAGAAGAGTCTGAGGGGGAACCTCATGACAGCCTAGAGCTTTCTCACAAAGGGAGCAGAGGGCCAGGCACTAATGTGTTCTCTCTGGTGACAGTGACAGGACCCAAAGGAATGGCACGGAGCTGTGACAGGGGAGGCTGAAATTGGCTATTACAAAGAGGTTCTTCACCAGCGGGTGACTGAGCACTGAGCAATAGGTCACGGTACCAAGCTTGCCAGAGTTCAGGAAGCATTTCGACAATGCTCTCAGACATAGGGTTTAAACGTTGGGTGGTCCTGTGTGGAGCCAAGAGCTGGAATTGATTGTCCTTGTGAATCTCTTCCAACTCAGGTTGATCTATGATTCTATGACCACTGGAGGTAATTTCCACATCCCATACGAATGGGATGGAAATTAGTGTATTATTGTGCTAAATGGGGATTTTTTTACTATCTAAATGCTCTCCTTGTATATCTTCTTTTTTATTCTTTTAGATCACAGTTATATGCAATTATGCTCTTTCTTAAAAAAGCTTTTGTTACATACCATAACATGATGTGATACCTCCTTTACAATGCTTTGCCACCATTGCTCAACGAGAAGCAGGAAGTCTCTGTATACATGAACTTACTGCTTCATGCCACTCTGAATTATCTCATAGTGCGTCTTAGATATCTGCACATGAACAGAAAACTCCCAGAGGAAAATGTTTTCATTAGATTTCAACAGTGTCCCAGCCTTCATCAATCTACAAAGCAAAATTCCTGTTTGATCTTGAACTTAGTTCTCTATAGGGCAGGGCAGACTGCAGCAGTATCACATAGTGGTTTAACTCTGTGCACTGCTGTCATAAGTAATTTAGTTTTGAATATGGATTAGAGGATTTTTCATTTTTTTGGCCTGCAGTGCAAAAAGCTATTCTTTACTTTAATTAGACATCACCTGCAAATAAATCCAATTTCAATAAGTGAATGACACCTACTTGCAAAGGAGTCTTTCTAATTCAGCTCACTGAATTAATCCTTAATTTTAAATAAAATCTATTGAAAAACTTATAAAATGTTTGTTTGTTTAATTCAGTTAGCTCTTTGGTATAAATGAAATGGCATCCACACACTTTTCAGTCTGTTGATTTAATTCTTCCTGTGTTACTCTCACTTTGTCATCCACTTTTATATTCAGAGAAATTGTTGCCCTACACTCTCCTGAACCTATATAAATGAGTATAGATTAAACAAGACATTTGCTCATTATTTCTGATAAGTCTTTTAAAAAAGACAGATTCCTATACAAAAAAGGGGAAAAAAAAAACATCTTCAGATTAAACTGAAATCTGTCTTCTTGGTGATTTCATAGAAAAGTTCTTCTATGTTGTTCCTTTTCAAGGGATCACAACTAGTTATGTAGCCGTTTGCAGTTTCCTGGAACCCCATTTCCATATCATTACAACAAAATCTTTTTGATCATGTAAGGTGATAGTCATCTCCAGCACTCCTCACATCCACAAAGCACATCAATTTTTTGAGCAAAACTAGTAATGCAGGCTCCCTAAACTGACTCACACCACCTCAACTTGGAAAACTATCTCAAGGAAGGATTAATTCATTTCAGGAGGGTGTCTTCTCCCCCCCATCCAAATGATCTTTGACCTCAGATGGCTACAATTAGGTGAATTGAATCTTGCCTAGAGTTAAAAAAAACAAAAAAGAAAAAAAAAGAAAGAAAAAAAGAAGATGATAAATATGTAAGTATGGCCTTGAGCTGCTCAAGAAGCACTGGCTCTGTGATACAGCATTCTGTAGAGAGTTGGACTCAGTGACCTCCGTGTGTCCCTTCCAACTTGGGATGTTCTGTGACTTCTGTGAGTTAGTACTACCAGTTGGTATTAGCAGCATTAGTAGCCAATACTACCACTACTACTCAGGGGCTGAATAGAAAATCATTAAGATGAAAATTTATTAAAAGAAAATGTGAGGAAAAAAAGGAAACAGCAAGATTAGGTTCAGCCCATGAGAAGGAGTAATGCAATCTGATTGTAACTATCTAGCAGTCTTGTCAGAAGTTTGCAGCAGCAGTGATGAGAATGTAGATGCTTAGCTGATGCAGCTTAGTTCCAAACACCTACTGTGTACAATAAACAGGAAATGCTGTGTACCCATAAAAAACTTAGAGCTGTGAATAGAATTCCTAATTCTGCTGAAGATACCATAATAAAATGCTGTCACTTTCTGCAGAGAGTAGAGAATATGAGTAGAAAAAAAAAGTATATAGTCAAATAATAACATTCTCCTGAGATTGAAATGCAGAAGGACAACTACACACTACTAGACACCCAACTCATGTGTCCGTATGAGCCTAACTCTGTTTCAAATTACACGGGCTGGCAAACACCAGAGAATTGAGGCTGCATTCCCGTATGAATATGAATTTTGAATACGAATTTGAAAACAGCTGTTTCCTACAAGAATGTAGAAGTGTGGACTAGACCAACAAAATATTGCCCTACTGAGAAGAACACTACAAGGACAGTGAAGAGGCTTGGGTTCCTTCATTCTTCTCCTTGTTCCCAAAAGAAGCAACAAACCTCTCCTATTACAGAAACGGTCAAAGGAAATGAAAACATTAATTCCCATTAATTTGGGAATATAGTAATACAGTCAATCTATTAAAACAAGCAATGAATTTACTGTTGAGGTCTTATGTCTGAAAGCAGACTGAATGAGGGAGGATGGGAAGGTGCCATGGGGTTTAGATCAATTTGCTCATTCAGTGTCATTAGGTGTTCTCGCTCCCTTTCCCTCCTCCAGTGCCTCCCTCCCTCCCTCTATTCACCTCTAATAATAGTTGTCTCACTGAAATTCTCACAAGAAAATCCTAATATATCTTTGGGTTGCAGAGAGAGGATGAACTGGTCCCATTTTTATGTTAGTTTCATATTGCTAGAACCCAAAATGTCCCACAAACAACATTATTTAATGCATGGCACAGAGTGGAAAGCAGTCTCAGATCCAACACATATTCTGTGACTTGAATAGAGAATGAAAATGATTTAAATGAATTTATGAACTTTGCTATTATTTGCAAACCATCTAAACAGTAGCTATTTCCCACTCCACATGTATTAATGAAAATAGAAAATACTTGCTAAGCTGTGGTTTATTTTTTTGTTACTATGCTGTGCCACTCCAAGGCAGACTTTAATTTTTTTTTCCTCATGTAGAATGCCGCCAGATATAAGTACATAGCCTAATGCTGTCTTCCACACACTACTGCCTGCTTTTACTTAAAGGATAATAATGAGAACTGAGATGTCACTTGAATACAGAGTCTTGAACTATCAGATCAGTTTAGGGAAATTCAGTTCCAAAGGTAAATAAATATCTTTCAAAACTTGGTTAAAAATTACCTGTCTCTTCAGTGATACTCCTTTCAAACCTGACCTCTGCAAAGGATTACAATGGCACATAATGGGGGACATACATTCAATTCTACAGACAGACAATCAATTCTACACATAATGTTTAATTTCCTCTGAACTCCATAGTGAGCATATGTGGTAACGGAACCTTGGAAAGCCTGTGGAACTTGAATATAACCCGAATTAAGTCCACTTGGGAATCATTAACCCTTTAATGGAAAGTTGCTTTTCTCTTCTGTAACATTCTTTTAGCCTACCTGGAAACTGCAACCGAGCATGGGTACACAGGCACTACTTTTTCATAGTCACTCACTGAATTAGTACTGTAGCAACCGTCATTGGCAAAGCACTTCCTTCTTGTCTTAACCTTTCCTGCCTGTGGAAATAAACTGTTTTGGAGAAAGTGAGTTTGGCAGCAGAGGCTGAACAAAAAGAAAGAGTATAATCATAGTCAATCAGTCAAAAAATTCTTCCCATACGTAGATCAGCATCTGGATGACCTTAATGTTAATATTGTTTACACAAGTATTACTGGGGAAACTATATTGAATTCCTGATGTTGCAGTGATTAGAACTTTTTTTTATTATTTGCTGTGTTGTTTATAGACATTCTATTTTTTCTTTTCTTTTCTCCTTTGTTCTTTCGTCTTTTTTTTGGAATACAGACCTCTCTCTCATACTCTTTCAATATATTTTTAAATGAAATATATCATCGGAGCCTCAACATGTTACACAGTCTTTGTACTTCTTTCATCATTCTGCAAATATTGGGTGCCTTTTTACAGCTAATTCATGCTGAACTCAAAATTCCTAAGTGTTGACAATCATACCTTCAAAATTAATGCAGATTATTTACTCATTTTTACCAAAACTACTAATTTAAGTATTTGTAATTTGCTTTTCTTGGATCCACCTCGCAAAGTTGCTTGCAGTCATCCTATGATCAACTGCTTTCCTCTGTTATTTCCAACTTCTAATCTTTGTGTCTGTATCAAAGCTTATTGTTATTCATCCATAAATGCACGTCCTTACAAACAAAACCAAACTTTGTAGGACACTTATTCAGCTTTCATAACAATTGGTTCTTACTGAATATGTTCCATGCTGATGATAACTTCCAACATCTGTAAAGTGACATTCCTCTTTTCTTTACGGAGCTGTCAATAAAAACCTTAAATAGGATAATCTCCATTATGAGTCATATTATTACTGGTCTCCTGTGGCCAGATTTTTATCAATTTTAAAATTCTTGAAACAGTCTAACATTATGCAAAGGAGTACAGCTGTGCATTATGACAATGACCGTAACTCAGCTTCTATAACTGAATTTTGTTTCCACCTAAAGTTTATTTTAAGGTCAAATTATCCATCTTTAAGTTCAGAGAAATATTTAAAAGCTGAAATAAGCAATTTTATAACCTTGTCATATGAATAAAATAAATAATGAAAATAAAATAATACTATTTAATAAAATAAAATAAAAATAAAATGGTATCTATTCTTCCTATGCAACCAGGAAGGATTTAAGATAAGAGGATTTAAGTAGAAATTGTCTGTGGTTGCCAATAGGAAATAACAGCCATCTGTTATCATTAAACTGTATTTCAGGGACCAAGTACTTTACACCAGGATGTGTGTTCTTCTGTTAAGGGCTGAGTCTTAAGTCCTTTGTGAAGGTAGTTACTGGATCTTTGAGAACAGAGAGGGAGCTTCTCTCAAAGACTTTTGCCACTGCACTCTTGCATCCAACAACAAGATGATCATGTAATAAGTGACAGCTTGGGCTGTTGAGATTCTTTCCATCTGTTTCTGGTGATCAAGAAACTTTGCTGTTTGCTGAATATTTGTTATGATGTCTGGTATTATGCTGTGACATGTTTTCATTAGCATTTTAAAATGAATGATTAAATGCTAAAGTATAATATTTCTTCCTAAATCGTAAGTATCTAAAATAACAAGCCATTTTAAAAGTAATGAAGGAGATGGAGGAATCACATTTAAACATGCATCATAAGCTTTGAAATAAATGGTTGTTTCATCAGTGACTTCACTTAATAACACATTGATAGATCTTTTTTTTCCAGCTTAATGATGGTATTTATACTTTTTATCTAGAAAAATGTTATAGATCAGAACTTCTTAATCTCAAAAGCTTAGAATAGCAAATAGCAAGATACCTTTATAAAATAAATGCAATTGAAATTTGAAAGAGCTGCACAATAATATATATGTAGGTCAGTCCAAAAGTAATACCTCCTATTTATTTCCATGGAAACTACAATGGATAAAAAGAGAACAGTAATAATATTTAATAGAACAAATTCTCAGCTACAAAGTATTATTTTTCAACATAGTCATCACCTTTAGCCATGCATTTTTGCCAGAAATGATCAAGAGTTTGCATACCATGCTTGTAAAAATTTACAGGGCCATCCTGTAAATATCACTGTAATCACTGCTGAAATGAAACCATCCACCACCTCACTATGCTCACATACACTGTCTGGTCTCCATAAATGTTCAGCAAGCATCAATGAACGCCAAAGGGTACCATATTTTTTTGCATGGGGGAATTCAATGCCACATCTTTACTTCATACACTCTTCCATATTTTAGATATCATTTTGTCAGGCTGCCCCTCTGCTGCCATCTTTCACACAGCAACAAAATGTAACAGAAAGTTCAGTCCCTAGTGCCATACCACTACCATCTGTCTCTGATGTTGTAATAAAACAGGATGCATTACTTTCAGAGCATTTCCTATATTGATTTAAACTCAGACAACCCTTTCTCATTCAAACAGATGCTTTTAATATAATCAAATACATTTCAGTACTGAATTTATATTTTTCATACTTGCACTTCGCAATATATCATACACACCTTATTGCGAAAGGTTCTTGAGGGTTATTGGTGTTCTAGGTGCAGTATATTAAACTAAAGAGGCTGTGAAACTCACAAGACATACAGTGGAAACCAAGGGAATTTGCAAAATCAGCTTTGTGAAGCAGTATAGATAAGGCAAATCTGGTACTTGATAGAAAAATATCTATAGGAGCGTAGTTTATTGTATTCCTATCAGAAATTTTGTAGGAAAAAACTTGGAGCTCTCCCACAGTATTCAAAAATGGTAACACTATAGATATGGGAAAATGCAAAGAGAAATCAATATCAAATATTATCTGCCTGTCTTCCCCAAAAGGTCTGAAAGAAATGTATTTGACTAATGGGGCTTAGGCACCATCTTGATAAGAATAAAGAATTCCCTTATTGTAGTAAAAGTATTTATTATAGTGGATTAGCCCAAGATTTACGAGCCCATTAACTGAAAAGTAAAAAATAAAATAGAAATGGAGGATAATGTCAGGGGTGAAACTGAAACCCAGCAAGGTATCTTCTTGTATTCAAGCCCTATGAAATTACGTACCCAAGTGTTGCAAAATTAAGATGTTCACAGGGCCGAAGAAGCCAATATCCGGAACTATGGAAGATGTATCATCAGGGATGTTTAAAACTTATCCAACTGTATCAAATCATACTCAATATATTAGAGGAGATTCAATTTAATTGCTCAATTTTGCTTTGAAATAAAAATAAGATAAATGTATCTCAGCTCTGTCAAAAGGTTGAACAGTTGAATATCACTCCTATGCCAAAACTTGAAAGTTTGAATGTTTCTCGGAACTTAAGAAGCTCTTACAGCTAAACTGGAAGTCAGAGCCCTGTTACTGGCTTTTAAAGACAAAGCTTAAATATCTCTTCAATAACAGACGAGATCTTCTGTATGTTTCTTTGCACATCTCAAAATGGAGAAGGGGCTCCATTTCAGCATCACAAACATGAACGTGTGCTTTTTGATGAGTAAGCCTTCATTTGAATTCCAACTGAATAATGTTCGGGAACACCAGGCATATAACAGAAGTGCCTTTTTGTCTGGTTTCAAAAACAGCATTACAAATAATCGATACAAAATGAATTTCTGGCAATTTTTTGTGTAAAAAAACTTACATTATAGTGCCTGAAAAAAGGATTCTTATCTTAGAGAGCTTATTAATTTGGAAGATCTCCTCACACAAGATAAGGAAATTTTTCTTAGAATTGATGACATTGTTAAGGACAGAATAGTTAATGAAAAGGACTAGTTTTGACTCATTTGATGCAATACTATGTAAAAAAAGAATGAAATCTTTCACACACAAGTCCATTAAATGCACACTGTATGCTACCATCTCTCTAGGAGTTAGAAACATTTTTTTATTCTTACTTCCTAAGTGCTGTACAAAATTGTAGGATGTTTGTGATCCTTATATAACTACTCTAAAACTTCAGAGGAAATGTGTCAGTTTTTCTCTCCATCCCTTCAACACTGCCAACATCTCAATACTATGTCAGATTCAGAATTAGTAGGATTAACATTTTCTTACCCTAGATGAATAAACTTTTACAAAACACAATTTTCCATTCATCTCCCTCAGTAACATGTGGGTTTTTGACTCTTCACTGTGCAGAATGTCTACTTAATTTTCACTCTCTAACAATTCATTATCTTCTTAAAATAAAGCCTTTTTTTTTTTTCCTTAAAAAGAGAATAAAATGTTTGTACTCGTAAAAAGAAATGCTCTTTGGAGCTCATGCAAACTCTATAACACAAGAAAGAAAAGGCGCATAGTTGAGAGGATACAACAAAAAAACCTTTTTATATTAGCATCAGCAAAACTTTTTGAAAAGGATATACCTTTGTTTCACTGCATTTAAAATTAAGTTTCCCCCTGTACAATATTTATCATTGAAACTTCTTATCACTAAAGGGAACAAGGAATCCTGCTTGATGCTGGTACTCTTCTTTAAACCTATGAGGTTTTGATCATTCCCTGTTTTCATCATTCCTACTAGTGGAATGTATTTCTGATGTTCAAATTCTCCCATTTAACTGCATTGCAGAATAATTCTGTTTAGGTATAGTACTTTAATAGAGAATAAATTCACACAAAGTTTAGTGATTTCAGAAATTCTTTCTAAATAAGTCATTCCTGAAAACTGTCATTTTAATTTACGAACAAATTGCCTGGAGAATATTGTTGTAATAAGAGTTATAGCAAATCTGGGGCAAGAATACTATTTTCCTGCTCAGATATAAAATACAGTGTTAACCCTGCTGAAAGGAGGAGGGTCGGAACCAAGCCATTCTATGACAGTACGCCATAACCCAGGAATTAATGTATGAAATGTGTGTACTTTATAAAAAAACACTAATGTTCACAAAAAGTGCTTAACAAAGGTTTGAGATTTTATCTGAGCAAAAAAAATAAAAATAAAAATTACATGTGGTATCAGTGAACACGCTTTTCTCAGACTGGTCCTTAGTTTTACATCACTTTTTTTTTTTTTTTTTTAATAGTCTAAGTTGAAAGTAATTTTTTAAAGTGAACTTAAATTATAGATTTAAAAACTAAAAAAACTATCAATATCAATTGATAAGACTTGTAAGAAACAGATAAGTATTTAAAACATTTTAAAGCGGAAACAAAATTAGCTAAAGAAATCACATCAAAAAATTTTTTCAAGTTTTGCAGTTCTTTTTCTTACTTTTTTTTTTTTCATCACAACAGATTGTTGTGTCTAATGCTGAAGATTTGATGTGCAGATTTTGGAAAGCACATAGAAACTATATTCTCAAAGAATATAACTGGAGCTTTTAAAATATTTATTTTTGTTTGAAATCCCAACTGTAGACTTCAGTAAGCCATTTTTCAAAAGGCTTAAGGTTCTTATGAGACTAAACTACTACCTGAAAATTGCAAACATGCTATCAATCAGGACATTTGGAATGTAATTTCACAGAATTCAACATAAGGTGCAGAGGATGCATGTTTCTTGGAGATGAAATTACTTCCTTCAAAAGTAACCTGTACATTTGAACTTATAAGTCAGATGCGAGTAGTGAAACAACTGTTAACTGTTCTTCAGTTAGGATCAAGGAAACTAGAACTGCTCACAATGTGAAAGAAACATTTTCTACTAGAACACACGCCACTCCAGTAGTTTCTTAGCACTTTAAACTTCACCTCCTCTGGTCTCTGGTGTTTTTATGCCCTGACTTTTTGCCTTTTCCATCCATGCTCCAGCAGGCAAACAATTTACTTAGGAAAAATTATACAGGCTGAACAGGATTTTGCTTAAGCTACAGAGCACAGATGTTTCAAACATTCTGTACTTCAATTACTAGAAAATCAACCTCCCTGTAGGAAGCATATCCTCACTGGATCAAAGCTTCAGTAGTTTTAAAGAAGAAGGAATATCCTTAAGAAATGTCCCTCTGAGCTACAAAATTACAAACTTACTTCCAGTGGATCTATTTTAGAGCAGTTATTGATGCACCTTGTGTTTCTATATCCTCCCATATTAAGAAAAGATCATACATTATCTTTGTTTAAACAGTCTAAAGGTCTGTACAATAAAAATCAGACTACTGAAACTAAACTAAAAGTTTACACAGACAGCACTGATGGATTTTTAATGTTAATTTATACAAAATGTATCCCAGCTAAATGACTTGTTTGATAGCTTTTAAATCTGCTTCAATTCCCTTTTCTTCTCTGTAACACTACCATTCTCTTTTTGCATAACAGTAGAAACAGAAGGGATATATAATCAGTGCATATGAAATCCTGGCCTTCTCTCTAGGATCCTACAAGCCAGGATAACAAACTCTCATTGCTTTCATTGGGGCCAGAAATGAGGTGTAGGTTACTGATTCCATGGACGAACAAGGAATTCAAAATCTCAGGTACCTCAAGGAAAATTTGTTTTGCTAGGGAAAGAGGGGTTCCCACATTTCCATAGCTTGTTTTAACCAGAAAGGATGCTGTAATACTGTTTTTTTTAAAAGCAGTTTTTAAAGAAGCCTTGTAAGGAATACACCATTTAATTTCCTGAATTAATTTTGATAATAAATTTACTACTGAAGTTATATAAATAACAATATTTAAATTACGATATTATTTTATATTCAAATTATTAAAAAATTGATGGTAAATTTGCATATCTCTACTTGAGTTCTGACTTTTTACTGTCTTACATGAAACTTTAATAATGAATTAAAATGTGGTTTAATATTTACTCTAAGTCCTACTCTCAAGAAGTTGTTTTTCATTTTCATATATTACAGGACAATGCATTACAAAATCATTAACAAAGTCCACCATTCTAAAACCATAACAAAATATAACAACTTATATAGGTTTAGATACTTTAGGAAACATTATAATAACATCTATTAGAACTGCATCTAAAAATGCATATTTTTATATAGAGATAGAAACAAACAAGCCCTTCAAATATAATATCTGTCATAAATAAATTTCTTCTACTTTTATATTTCAAATGACCTTCTCTAGTTTTATTTTGTTACATAAAACTCTGGTTCTCTTCCTTCCCTAATCACACCAAATAAAAGGAGAGATTTTGATTTTCACAGAACATGTGATACCCCAATTATATCCTTCAAGCACTGGTTGTTTTCTAACTACCTTACAAAGTATTTTTCTGTAGAGAAAAATATACAAATTTCCAAGCAACTGAGCAACACGTACAGTTTCTGCAGCTCTCATTTCTGGAGAAAGCTGATGCATAGTAAGAAATAGCTTCTAGCAATGAAAGTAACATGAAAAATATTTCTGCACTAATGAGGAAGAGAAATTACGGAAAGGGCAAGTTTACCATTATTTATGCGTTATTTCTGTATGCCACTATTCTAATCAATATTTCTATTTATATTATATACAGAATTACTATCAGAGAATTTATAGGCATGGTACCTGTATTCAAGGTACATCTGTTGAGATCTGAATTTTCAGGCAGCATATTACATCAACAACAAGAAACTATAGCTATCCACACAAGAACACTGTACAACACCTACTGATTTTTCATTCTATACCTTACTAAACTACCTGTAGTGAAAGATGGTACAAATGATGCTAGAGGCATGACTTTCGTGGAGTACCCTAGCTTTTTTTCAGCATAGAATTTTCAGATTTTGGCCAAGATAATTATTCTTTTCCAAGCTGAAAGCAGATCAAAGGAATAAAAATTGCCAAGTGAATTAGTTTTATTAACACTATGCTTCCAGTCACAAATCACAATTTCCCTTTACAGTCCTAAGGCCCTTCATTTCTTCCTCATTCAATTTCTTTTGGCACATAACCTGAAAGGTACGTTATTCACCTACATGACAGCACCAAGTAACAACAGACATATAATAAAGGGCTTATGACTTCATGATGATTTTTTTAGAAACAATACTCAGTAAAGTCTTCCAAACTTCTAGACTTTCCAGAACCAATTCAACAACACTTTGAGAAACTTTTCTAGAAATCCATCTAAATCTCACCTTACTTCACACATTACTAGCTGTAGAGCTGAGATATGTCTAAAATGGGTTAAAATTTTCATGTATTTCTTTACTCTGAGGTAATTTTCTCAATAAATTAAGAATAATAAAATGGGCCCTTGAACTTTAATTTTAAATTGATTAATGTCTTGAGAAATAAATTTAGATTCTCGTTCAAATTTTCATAACCCTCATATGCTTTGAAACCCATGTCTAAGCACTGATATAAGTAACTAAGTTGTGTATGTGACTGTTAAACACAGGATTTTTTAGTAAATAATTTTTCTGTGTTGGTGTTGTGTTCATAAGTCCTTACTCACTTAGGCAACTAAATTTCACTTCCCTATTTCCACACAGTAACAGGTATATGCATTCATTTTTAGCTATTAGAAATATTTATTAGAAATAATAAAAAAACTGGATGTGATTCCATGTCTTTGACAAAAGAGACATAGTATTCACAATCTTCCAGGAGGTAACATTTTACAGAGTTGAAGTGTTGGGTACCAATATCACTCACTATCATCATTTATTTATCTCCAGAATTTAAGGGTGGTCACTGTAGTACAGTGTGTGCATGTGATGTTCTGAGGCCCTTCCACTGGGCAGTAAGTTCTTAATCAGAGCTGGCAGCCCTATCTTTTGCCAAGTAAGCCAAGGAATGGCAAATATTTGAATCTTTGACTCATATATTTAAAAGAACACTAATTTCCAACATACAATAATTTATAACGTGTGTATATATTTTTATATTTTTCTATGATGGCTACAATTTGCCAATGTGCTTTATCATTTCATTTGTTTCTCTCCAAAGCATTTTTCACTATTTATTATTTATTATATATATATATGTGAATTTATTATTTATATCTCTATATTTGTGTATGTGTAGGTGAGAGAGAGCAAGAAAAGAGGGAGAAGAGAGAGCACTTTTTTTCGTGGCACTTTTACAGTAAGGCAAGAATACTTGCTTTCCTAATGAATTCAAAATCCCCTGTAATTCAAAAAGCAATTAATAAATACTTTCTAACCTCCTTTGAGGCACAGTGCACTCGACAAGTCTGGTAGATTTCTTGTCAGTTTGCTGAACCTGATACAAGAGCAGGTAGTCCCACAGCTCTAGTATTATAACTCCCAGTATCCCTTTTTACAAGCAAGATCTATGTGCATATTCATTCTAATAGCTTAAAGAGTTTGAACAGCTGCTCCTTTTAAGTCATTCTCATCTCATGTCATTATTTATAAATGTTCTACAACACAGTGCATAAATCACTGTTCGTGTATTTGTGAAAAATAAAAGAAATGGCCCTAAGTGCATCAATAGCAAATAGATCCTTTAAAAATACTCTTTTCCATTCATCTATAGCTTGAAATAGAACAAAAATACTTTTAAATACGTCATTTTAAGCAATAAAAAAAAAGGTGATTAATTTTGCATACAAGTTAAGGCTAATTAAAATTCAGGAGTTGAAAACAGTCTTGCTGTGAGTAGTGCTACAAGACAGAAATATTTGTTAACCTAAGATTAGAACAGCAAACCCATTAAGTAAATTAATAATCCCAAAACCCAAATAATTTAAGATTCCTAAGATTTCTGGTGGGAGATTTAAACAAAGACCTATAATGTCCATTTGATATTCATGCTGCTGCTCTGATTGTAGTTTCGCAGAAAAACATGTATTCTTTCCAAGACTCAGCAAATAGTTATTATCAATATACTAAGAAACAAAATGTAAACTCGAAGGTCAGCACCTAGTGGTGCAATTACAAGTTAACATGAGCAGAAAAAGGAGTATCATACCCTACCCACTTTCAAGGGAATTTCCGAGTAGCGGCTCTACATCTAACAAAACAAGGACAAAATTATTTGGACAGAAAGATTGGAGCAGAAAGGCTCTTCGTTCATATTTGTGTCAGGAATCCTTAAATCAGAAATGGGAACTTGAAAGAGAGCTCTTCCCAATCCAAATGATGCAGATCAGCAGGGTCCTGGGGGCAGTATCTTAAAAACTGCTTCTATAAACAAACAAAATCAGTTCAATTAATCAAAACCAGATCATTTTCTTTGGGCCTAGGACCTTAAAAAGCTTTGATTTCATTTTTAATGTGCCTATTCAATTAGTTATATTAAGCCTTAATACAGGAGATTTGGCAGCCTACTTTAAACTAGAAAAATGTATTGTTGGCACCTGTAGCCACAATGAAAACCTTATTTTATTACTGATCATCAAAATATGATGTTTCAGGGTTTTGATTTTTTTTTTCAGTTAAAAAGTTCATTCTGCTAACTAAATTAAATATGGTTTACTCAAGCAGAAATGTAAAATATTTTGAGAAATTTGGCAAGCAGAATATGAGCCATTTATATGATTTTGTTTATCAGGATTTCAACATGAAATCCTACCAGGATCAAAATCTCTAAAGAGCTTTCCACATATGGGTAGTTTTTAACATAGCTTCTGTCTCTCAGATTGGACATAATCAACTAATATCACAGGAGATGCTCCATTTTCCACGAAAAAAAAAAAGAGGGGACTATTTTTTTAAGACCACCAAACTATTCATTTTCATAATCAATTTATCACCAGATATCATAATGCTCGTTGCCAAAACTTCTGCCCATTTTCAGAACATTAATTTAAACTTAAGCTATCTGCCTAATTCTCCACAGCGTTAATATTAACAGCTTTTCAAAACCCCCAGTACAGTGTATGGATGAACTTGCTGAAGAAAAAAATAATAAACCACACTTGCATGATTCCACTGTATCTCTCCAAACTGAATTTTCAAAGCTTTCGTAAGATGTCAATATGCCTCCAGGTTGTAGTTCTGTACTTTTGCAACTAGGAGTTTACTGTTAGAGATATAAACTCCAGATTTTCAAACTTCTTTTGATTCTGTCAGATACAGTAGATGAAAGGATTCGTAAAATTGCCTGATACTATGGCTGCTAACAATGCAGTCAATACATCCTACAGTGTCGTATGTTTTAGCGATTTTTCCTGATGAATGTAAACTGAGATACAGGCGATCCTAATGTTTAGGTATAAAAGCATCACCAATTTTTGTTTTCAGCCATATTATAGTGCTGTTGTGGTTTAGAGACCTTGTCACACCAGCAAAAACACATCTTAAAACAAATACTCAAGAAAAAAATGACGCATGACCCATGGTCCAGATGATTCCACATCAAAGAGTCAGTATTAAAATTTTGCAAGAAATAATATATATATATATTTAGCATATTAAAACAAGACTACAAATTCACTCATTTTGGAAGTTTTTAAAGCAGACAGTTTCTGATTCAGGAAGTCATATGAAAGAGAAATTGACTTTTTTCCCTTTCCAGGTCTCCTAGGTTAGGAACAAATGATGACATAAAATGATTTATCAACTTCATGTGGGTGATAATTAAATTAAATGTAAGTTAAGTGCTTCATGGCAACAAAATCTAACCTACTTATCTTATCATAGGGAGTAACTCGATATTAATTAAGTCAATAGTAATAGATACAAAAATCCATTTAATGTGTTACATACCACATTATCCAAACAGAGACGTCTGCTACTTTGACTAGACACATTTTTACATGTGAAAGTGGTACACAAAACATAATTGGGTACTCATTCTTTCTCTGATTAGTCATGATTCCTTAAGGAAAAGCAATAGTATACTGAGTTCCAGCCCTAAACAAATAGATATGGAGAAAGAAGGGGGAAAAAAAAAAAAGAGGGGAGGGGAGGGGAAAATTAGCTCTAGATGTCTTAGGCTACTGCTTACTCTAAATTGTTTACAATTAAATTCTAAAGAATATAAACAACCCTACCAGTAATCTCCCATCACTGTTATTTTCCTAAGCTGAGTGAGTTATTTTTTATATTGTTTTTTTTTTTTTTTAAGTTTCATTAATAGGAGAATAGTTGGTTCTATATCTTTATCTCTCTTTTGGAAATGGATACCTAAAAAACACATTAGTGTAATTTATCATAATTAATATTAATTAACATATCATTATTTTGTCTTATATTTATATCCAGATTTTAAATTAATTTCAATAAACTTGGCTTTGATCTCTTACATGTAATTTCCAAAGGATGTCAACAACTTTGAAGTCTAGTAAGATTTCAAATTCATAAGACCTTGCTTTGTAAAAAATACTTAAACGTATTTGACTTATTTCATTTAGTTTTCAAATTCTCTCCCTCTCTCCTATTTTCTCATCCTCTATTTATGTTGGGGGTCTTTTTGTTGTTAACCTAGTAGCTCCTGTGACTTGTAGCTACATGTCAGATGTTGGAAATGACTGCACTTTAGGACATCGTGCATGACAATATGCAGAACATAACTCATTAGGGCACTGAGACGAAGAAGGTAGTGGTGGCATTTTAATGTCCCAGAAGTGAGTTTGGATGTGAGCTTGGACTAGCGGTACACATTTAGTACTCTTTCCTACTAGCCGCCTACTGCAAAGCGCATTTCTAGAGCATTGTAAAAACCCAGTACTGGGAAAACACTGTGCCAAACAACTGCTGTGGACTAATTATACAGACACAAAACAAAGCCACTGGACTAGTTCTGGCAAAAGCTGAAGAGTTCAGTAGAGAAGAATGCATCTTTAAAATATCAAGCTGTGAGCCCAGGCTTTGGAGCTGCATTACATTTCTCCTCATAAGAGAGGGGAAGATGTGCAGGTCTAAAATGGGGTCACTGAACAGGGAGCCGGTTAAATGACTAGAGGGAAAGCTGGATTGAGGGACACATCAAAAATCTTCAAGAGCACACGGCATTACTTTAAGCTGCAAAAGAGCATTTACCTCAGATGTTGTTTCACAGTTTTCCTCTTCTTAGATCTCAACGCCTGCCTCTCTCCATCTTCACTAGAAACAGCAGGGAAATTAAATTATTTACTAAGTAGTTTGATAGTAAATGTGTCTAACCATCAGTAAGAGACATGGCATCAAGTCATCTTCTTATGGAAATCTGACTCTATTACGGTTAAATGATTGTTTTAAACTATTTTAATTATAACATTTTAATCTATAATCATGGGACAGAACTAAGTGGGCTCCATAGGCTTACTTATTGGTTGGCAGGGAACATATTTCTCAATAAAGTGGAAGAATAGCTTCAAGAGAAAGAAGTGAATTGTTAATGAGTTCCCAAATCACAGAGCTGCTGGATAAAACACCACCACCATTTATCACAAGGGAAGCCAAACTAGAGAGAGTCTGGGCCATAGGAATGCATAGTGCTTTGAACCCTGTGGATAAACTTAGTCCATGAATCTCAGTTGTTCTTGAGGCAAAATTAATCATTTAGCTGCTAACAACACTGCTCCTAGACCTGAGGAGAAACATACCTCTCGGTAAGTGAGAAAGATCACCACCTTTTCTTGAAGCAGAGAGGAATAGAGAAAAAATACACCCAACTTATTTCACAATAATCTGCTGGATGTGAGACTACCAGGAATATGCAGGGAATGCAGCTATCTCTAAGTGGTTGCATAATAGCACTTCATGTTTCCTGACCATTTACTAGCAATTCTTTGGAGTGGCTTGGTTCATAGCATCTAGAACTGATACTAATGGAGAGAAGGTCCTTTTCCAAAGATGAATTCTATTAGTTCATGATCAGTGCATAACAGGGAGCTACTGAGAAAACAACTAGCAATAGCCTCAATGAGTCTAGATTTCAGATATATCTATGGATATTCTATGATTCTATTATTATTATTGTTACAATTATTATATTACTATCATTATTATTTATGTATCTGTAGTATTAACCAGATGAAGTTTGGATATTATACACTTCTGAAATGTAAAACTGTCTGCAACAAAATCTGCGTTGAAAACAACCTGAAGTAATATATAAATGTCAAGTAGCATTTTAGTTTTTGTTTTTGGAAACAGTATCTTCTGCTAGCATAGTCCTAGGGAACATGCACATATAAAAGTGCTTGAATTGCATACGCAAAGATTTGGAATTGGAGAACTATGATATTTTTTCTTAAATGTGACACTGTGTATAGAATATGTGGCAGAATTAGGCTACTACAACATATGATATTTAAGCTGTTCTGTAGGTACATAGTGGGATCCTTTTCCTGGAACTCTGGACATTCAGTACTATCTCTCCTTCTACAAGGAAAAAGCTTTTGATAGGCAAACCCAAACATATGTAGTTCAATCATGGGAGCTGTATAATTAGCAATCACTGCAGTTATGGGTTTTACAGATTGAATTTTTTTTCCAGGGTAAAAGCGTTACATTAGAGAGAACTGACAAATACTGTAGGCCAGGAAATTCTATGACTCATACTGCAGAGAATTTCCATCTCCAATCAAAAAGGGAGCAGAGGCCACCCTGCAGCACCCTGCTACCAAACCCTCACCACATGAACCCAATATGGGATCCAGCAGCACAGTGCATTAGTGACATGAGGAGTAAAAAAATCTACAGATTCTTGGCCACTTTAAAAGAAAAACAAGTTTAATTTCTGTCATGTTGATAATTCCACAACTGCTTTCCAAGATTACGTGCATATATAAATAGTCTGTGTTACTATTCCGCTTAGTCACAATTTTTCAGCTTAAATTTCAAATTACTTGCCTGTGAAATGTTAAGATTTTTTGGTTAGCTTCTGTGATTTTTCTCCTGCTCACGAAACAAGTGTCTTACGACAGGACATATTGTGAATTGTGAATATTATGACTGGATTTAAAAATGGTACTGCATGGTGACTTAACAATGAATAACCTGGCTAAAGTAGATACCTAAATTATAAGAGCTAATAATCTGAACTTAAACAATATCAACTACAATCCAACAATTATTTACAAAAGATATCTGTCAATGTTAGATTAATAAAAAAAAATAAATTACATTTCCCAGTTTATTCTGATACAATTTGTGAAGGAAAACAAAAAAAGATTAAATTCATCAAATAAATTATGCATTGAGAATTATTTGCTAAGCTCTGTTAACTAAGCCACATGTTAATTACAGAATATAATTTTTTGGAAACAGACAGACAGTGAATCCTGCTATGAACTACAAACCCTAGGACTGAATTGAAGAAGCTTCTCCTCTTTCTCTAGCCAATGGAAGTGTGCCGAAGAAAACTTTGTTATACATAATCATTATTTTTATTATTTGCCTTTAGTTCCTTTTAAGGAATATTTTTTTCCCCATAAACTAACAATTAACAGCCATGACTTGCCATCTATCAATCCAGAGATACTTGCAGGTCATTCTAGATAAATGGGACAGCTGCCTACAGTACTGGATCAATGTTCACTTTTAAAATGCTTATCAAATTGCAATACACTCTGTACCTTTCAAACTGTCAAGATCAGAACTTTAAAGAAGACCCCAGAGGAATGCAAACAATTACCAGTTCAAGAAGCTCAAAATGTTTTGTAACCTCGCACACTATTCTGCTTATCTGCAGAAAGAAGACTGAGTAGGTGAATGTAATGGATGAAGGTATATATATTATCCTTCAGATAGGGGATGTAACTCATAAATGAAGGTTGTTAAGAGGTTAATGCTCAATGTTGTTAACAGTGCTTTTCAACAAAATCCTAACTTTGGGTTTCATTTTGACTATGGCTACCTCCGTCACATAAGCAGCTTTGTATGCTTCCACAGACACTACCCACTGTGTGCATAAGTTATTTAGGATTACAGGAGTTATGATTTATAGGAACATGGGAACTAGGAGAGACCAGGGTCACTGAATCCAAGTCTTTGCTTTCACACGCAGCCCTGACACATAATCCTCCTTTTCATAAATGGATCAACTTCTGTCTTACAAGTATTAAGGGGCTTTGCCTCCACTTCTGTTGTAAAGGTATACCAGATGTCACTCTTTTGACAGGAGCATTCTGATGAAAATTTAGGACAGATGGCTTCTCAACCTTGATATATTGCTGGATAAATGAAATTAGCTTTTGTTTTAGTATGCTAAGTCCAGTAAGTGAAGTGCAAGCACAGATGTTGGGTAGGCTCTTCAATGTTCTCTTGAAGCTATTATGAATTTGTTTCATTTTGAATTCTGTCTATAGGACTGGTTAGAATTGCACAGAGTGTTTAAGATGTGAAAACATCAGCAATTCATACAATAGCAACATCATTTCCCCAATTTATTTTCTTACTAGGAAAGTCTCCCTTTGTATATTATAGCATTGTACCTTTCTGTTGGTGAGTTACAGTGGGATCATAGTCATGCTCTCATCAGTAAGTACATACAAATTTTTCTTTGCTGCAGCTGTAAGTCCCTCAGTTATATTGGAAAGTATATTTATTACCCTTCAACCTCATGATACTGAACTTTGATCTGATGAAGTTCATCTTGTTTCTCTTTTCGTAGTCATCATAGTCATCTAGTTATTCATATGAATATCCTGATTTTTCACTATATAGATGATGATTCTCAAATCTCTTACTATCAAAAATGTCACTCATATCTTTTTGTACGTCTCTCTTTGAAGAAAATATTAAACCAGATTAATTTCAAGACTGACCTTTAAGGAATGCCATAACTAAACTTCCCTCTACTTCTCTGTAAAGACTTGCCAAATCACATTTATCTGAGTAAGCTTATGCTTTTTTTTCTGCAAACAGTTGATTCTGATTAATTATGCATTTCCTTGTTAAAGATCTGGAATCATTGAAAGCCTTCTTGTTTTTTTGTTTTGTTTTGTTTTGTTTTTGTTTTTGTTTTCCAAAAGGCAACAGAAGTCCTTCTATGAAACAACAAGGAACAGTTATTGGAGGGAATGAAGAGGACTGTCTCAGACTTTAAGAAGGATCAAAACCTACTAGCCCCCCTGCCAAATCTTGTTTTAACTCTTTGACAAATACTTCTTCCTTATTAGCCTTACTGAGTGTTTAGTAACATTAATTATTTTAGACTGACGGTCCTTATCTTAATATTTCATTTAGCAGTTTCAGCTATTATCTAGCATTAATTAGAATCTACTTCTTTCTCTGCAGCATCTCTTCTTTCTGCTATCACATCCCGACTTTTCACTTTTCAACATATAGCAATAAACAACAACTGCAACTGCTTTTATAACAGTTTTCAGTTTACACTGAGCCTCATGTAGAAGTCATCCTTAATTCCATTGTGGAAGTCCTTAACTGTATCAGGTGGTCAGAGGGGGAAATTGATAACACAGATGATCCTTCTTACACCTACTATCCTCTGAACCAATACTGAATTTGAAAGCAGGGCTCCAAACTCTATGTCAGGATTTCTATTAGGATCTAGATAAATTAAGCATTCTCGTTATTTCACTTCCTATTCACAGTCTAGAGTGAGAAAGAATTTGTTTCCATCTGTGATTCCTAGAAAATAGTAGCTACTGAAGAAATAGCTCTAAGGTCTTTTTGATTCAGCAACAGATGTGATCACAAAACTAGTCACCTTCCAGCACTGCATGGTATAGGGCTACACTGAGCATTCACTTGAAACAGAATGGGGTATCATCAAATAATTACGTTTATGAGCAGTACTGCAATGAATGAGCAAATGTAATGACAATCGTTATGAAAACAGATGCTGATATTTACATGTATTTAAAGTAAATTTCATTGATCATAAAAGACATTTTATGTAGGTTTTTATATTAATTTAGAGATAATTACATGATAGTGTAATCCTAGATAACAGCCACATGACTTTCACCAACTAATCTTGTCAGTATACCTAACATGGAGTCAACTGTCTTAGTGACTTCATACTGGCTTAGAATAATGGTGGCTTAAATTTGGCATAATGTAGAATGACAACACTATACAAAAGCATGCTATAGAGTTTTAAATGGCTCAATTAATTCCATATAGATATACTTTTTTAGCTGAAGACTGTTATTCTGGTCTGCTAAGAAATAAAATGAAACCATTCTTGTTGCACAGATGAGAAGCAATCTGGACTGATGTAGGTGTACTTGAACAATTCATCTAAAAGGGAGTCCTCTGTTTATCATCTTAGCTGTTCAGTCTGTGCAAGCATTATTTTGGTTCTCTGCAAATTTTTAGATCTTAGAATAACTCTTTAAATATGCATCAAAGCAGAAATAAAAACTATGAGCTTCTTTATCTACTGCCAAATATTTAAAAAATGTTTTCTTTTTTTAACACTTCGCATCTGCTTCCTGATAAAACAGCATTTTATTTCAAGAAATGAGGGAATAGGAGAGAAACATGGACTGCATATTTCAGTAACTCAGCTCTTCAGAAGAGGCCTCTAAAGACCTCTAACTGAGAAAGAGAGATATAAACTATATGATATGTGCCTTTTATTCCTGAATTGTATTCACTGTTTCTTTTACCACTTGAGTTTACACAGTGGTTAGTTAGATGCAGTTTAATCCAGTGAAGTGGGGAAGTTAGCAGTTGAGACTACAATAAAAGAGTAAAAAGTATAAACAGGCCTTTGTAGAAAGGGGCTCTTGGTTCAATCACAAGGTCATATTTGACTTCATTTCACATCACTCGTTTACAAGGGCTGTTTTGAATTTGCCCAAAGTTCTCAGAGACCACAGAACTCATTGTGCCAAAACATCCTTGTCATGTTAGCATGAGGAATGCTCAAGTAGTTTGCCTGCAGTATTACCCAAAAGATCAAACAATTCTTGTGTCAATATTGTCTCAATCCTTTTTTCTGCTGTAAATAGTCTTTCTATTATCATGTAGTATTCCAAAGAGATTCCTTTTTGTAGTGAAAGGTGAGTTACTGAGCAGATACAATTTAATTCAGCTAATACTGAAGAAACTACACTGAATGAAAGTTAATTAGAGCTTGAAAGATTTTCTAGAGTCTCTACTAGTTCATCAGCTGCAGCATCTGAACACGACAGTAAGCCAGGGACCACTGAGGCAACATAAAAAGGCAACGGGAAACCTCCGGGGAAATATTTCAGAGGAATTAAGGAGTTATCCTTCAAGAAAGTGACAAGGCAAACTCTCCAGTTGAAGTGCTTCTAGACTAGTTTGGAAATTAAACAGAAGATGCTGGAAGCCACCATGCTACTAGAAAACCATGACACAGTTGCTGTCACTGACATCTGGTGGGATGATTTCCATGACTGCAATGTGGCTATTTATGGCTACAAGCTGTTCAAAAGGGACAGGTGAGGATGGAATATAGGAGGCACTACTCTACGTCAAGAAAGGAATAGAAGGAATAGAGTGTTAAGAGCTATCCCTGAAGAATGGCCATGAGCAATTCACAAGCTTATGGGTGAGAGTTAGAGAATGAGGCAACAAAGGGAGTTTTGTGGATGTTGTCCACTACAGTCTGCCTGATCAAGTAGAGCCTGTTGATGAAACCTTCTTTCTCCAGCTATAAGAGGCATTATCACAAGCTCTCATCCTCCTGGGGGACTTCATCCGCCCTCACTTCTGCTGGAAAAGTGGCATGGTAAGACGTAGGCAATCCAGAAGGCTCTTGGAATTTGTCAAGGATAACTTCTTGAGGCATGTAAAGACAGCCCCATCTGCAGGAGGATGTAGTACTGGGCCTGTTGCTCACCAGCACAAGCAAACTGATTGGTGACATTAAGATTGGAAGCTGCTTGGGATGTAGCGATCATGCAGTAGTGGAGTTCACAGTCCTGAGGAATATGAGACAGACAAAGAGTAAAATCAGGATGCTGAATTTTAGGAAAGCCAACTTCCAGCTCTTCAGGGAGTTAGTCAGCAAACCCCCCATGGGAAACTGCCCAAGACAAGGTAGCAGAGCAGAGCTGACAGATCTTTAAGGAAGCTTTCCTCAGGGCAGAAGAGCTCTCTCCATCCCCAGGCACAGGAAGTCAGGAAAGGAACTCAAGAGATTGGCATTGCTGAACTGGGACCTGCTGGTCAAATTGGAGAGCAAGAAGAAAATGCACAATGGAAGCAGGGACAGATAACTTGGGAGGAGTATAGGGATACTTCTAGACTGTGCAGGGATAGGGTCAGGAAGGCCAAGGCCCAACTGAAACTGGACTTGGCAAGAGGTCCAAAGAAAGATAAGAAAGGCTCCTACAGGTCCCTCAACCAGAAAAGGAAAGTCCAGGAGGACGTACTCTCCCTGATGAGTAATACAGGCAGGCAACAACAGACAAGGAGAAAGCTGAACTACTCAACAACTTTTTTGCTTCAGTCTTCACTAGCAACTGATCAGAAAGTGGGGACTGGAGGAGCAATGTCCCTCCCACTGTAAGCATACATCAGGTTAACAACCACACAAGGAACCTCAATATCCATAAATCTATGGGTCCAACTAGATGCATCTTAAAGTCCAGAGGAAATTGGCTGATGTAGTCAATAAGCCACTCTCAGTGGTATTTGAAAAGTTATGGCAGTCAAGGGAAGTCCCCAATGACTGGAAAAAAAGCAATGTCACACCTATTTTTAAGAAGGGTAGAAAGGTTGACCTAGGGAACTACCAGCCTGTCAGCCTCACTTCTGTGCCAGGGAAGATCATCGAGGAGATCTTCCTGGAAACTATGCTAAGGCACATGGAAGACAGAGAGGTAATATGAGCAACTAGCATGGCTTCATCAAGGGCTTGCGTGACTAACCCCGTGGCTGCCTATAGTGGTGTGGTGGTGTAACTGCATCAGTGGACAAAGGAAAAGCCTTGACTCTCTAGGCTTGGCAGGGTCAGTTGGATAGGACAAGGGGAAATGATTTCAAATTAAAAGGGGGGAATTTTAGACTGGATGTAATGAAAAAGTTTTTTACAATAAGGGTAGTGAGGCAAGGAACTGGAACAGGTTGCCTAGAGAGGTGGTGGATGCCCCATCCTTGGAGACATTCAGGTTCAGCTGGATGATGCTCTGAGCAACCTGGCTGAGCTATAGATGTCCCTATTCATGGCAGGGGAGTTGGATTAGATGACCTTTAATGTTCCCTTCTAACTCAAATGATTCTATGATTTTATAATTCTATTAACACCTCTCTGCTGGAAGCACATAAAATAATCATGGGAGCTGTTTATGTTAATTCAGGCTAACTCAGTCCTTTTTTTTGTTTCAGAATAATTACTGTTTCAAAATATCAGCATGTGTTAAGAGATCAGGATTAATTTGTAAGAGCCGAATGACAACATTTCCAATGGCTTATTAAACACTAATTAGATTTAAAACGATGTGACTCTACATACACTTGTGTGCATCAAGAAGTTTAAACATCTGTTTTATAAATAATGTAGGTTGTAAGGTTAGAAAGTTTAATACCACTAGGGGATATCATATCATGTCAGAAAACAAGTGAAATATTCTGTGTTTTGCAGAACAAGAATCAAAGATTTAGTACTTTCTTTCTTTTTTTTTTTTTTTTATCTCCATCATATTACTTGCTAATTAAATAGTCCGAATAATACAGAACTCTGCTCATCTGACAGCTTAAATAACATAAATAATAAGATTTCCTCAAATGTCTGCTTGGAAACTGAGACAAGCTGTAGTTTCCTAGTAAAGTGGAAAATAAAAATGTGTTATGCAAGCTAGTAAAAATATATTTTAATATTAAAAATACAAGGATCAAATGTTATGTCATTAATTCATGTTTTAGTACTACAAGTAATCAAAAATACTTGGAGAGAGGACAAACATAGCAGAAAAAAAAAAAAAAAGAATCAAACCAAGACTTTTGTCATAAAATCTGCTGGAATATACATCATTAACTAAAATAAGCATAAAGAATGCTAACTTCAAATCTAAGTGTGTAGCGCTTGAAAAAGTGTCTGCTGGGTCAGCACCTGTAGCATATATTACAAAAACTGAGTTTAAGTCAAAGACACTGAAGACATTATAAAGACATTATAAAGTGAAATACTGAACTGACAGTGCAAGATGATCCTATTTAACTGCAGATGCAATGAAAAGTCAAGCAAACAAGAAGCTTCTGAAAGTTTATATATTTGTTTAACTTACAAGGCTATTCAAAGTCAACAATATTCCTTCTCCCTAACAGCAATGCACATGACTAGCGCAGTGGCCCTTACTTTACAGTTAGTGTAAATTTGGCAGGTCTACTGCAAGGTCCGAATTCTATTTGTGTCTCATTCTCTTGGGGTAGTTTTAAAGAGAGAACTTTACTCTAGTCTCTCTTTCTTCATTGATTGATGTGAAATCTTTGCTTTTCTAAAAATAACAAGGCTTTTGCCATGATTTCTGCTGGAGCAGAAGTTATACCAATCTGATCAGAGATACCCCTGCATGTCGTAGGTCTTGTTCAATGTTTAAACTACCTTTTTTTTTTTGCCTTTGTACTGTTCACTACGTTATTCTACCTGCCTCTCCACTGATTATTTTTTTTTTTTACAAATTACATGGAAAACAGAAGTCAGCCATTTTCTGCAGGAGAAAACGTTGGCTTACGATGGTAGAAGATCGGTCTTTCTCTCAAATAGAAACCTCATATGAGAAGCAAAAAGACATAACTTTTCATTATTACTCTTTCTACATAGAGCTGTACCATGCAGACTATTCTAAGTATGCATTTTCTTCTATGATTGTATAGAACACTGCTGGTTACAGGATAAGTGAACGTTCACTATTATGAAAACTACCTTTGCTATGATAAGGAAAAAAAGAAAATCCAAATATCTTTCCCACTAATCTGCTACTAAGAGCATTTATTTGAGGTTTTGTTGTTATTTTTCCTAATAGCCCCCACTTATATTCTCCAATAACAAAACATCTATCCAAGTCTGGATTTCATCTGTCATTCAGTGATGGGTTACAACATTTTCTGCTTGAACTTTTAGGATTAAGTCTTAAATTTATGTCATTTAAATTGATGTAGATGGGAGCTTTGTCATTAAATTTTCTAAGTCAAGGTTTTACCCATAGAGCTTTCAGCAGTGCTCAAACTAAGGGGTAAATTACAGGACAGTACAGATGAAATCCAGGTTCTTCTGAAGTCTCTTGGCATTTTGTCTATGATCTCTTTTGAGCAAGCACTACATATATTATAAACTGGAATGGCTTGTTTTACTGCATTTAAGTTTGGCATGACAAAGTCTAGCATTTAAATAAAATAAATAAACCTTTTTATTTTATTCAGAATTTAGTTGAGTTTTGTGTCAAACTCAGCTGCATAAATTCCTGTTGTGATTTAAGTAGAATTTTAAGCTTGAATCATCCCATACACAATAAAAGTTATATTCTAACATTATACTATACATGTCATTTGAATTATAATAGCTGTATGTTCTAGCTCACTTACTATCACTGTTGTACCACCCTGTGTCTTTACCACATTGTCTTGGAGTTAGCTTTCTTCATTGAAGCTAGAGTAGCTTAGCTAGGGTCATTGAAGAACGTTATTACATTTGTTTGCCTCTGATTACACAACTTGTTATATCAAATCTGTGGGATACAACTACATTGAACAATACACTAAACATGGGTCAGATGTGAGTCAGCACATCTGTTAGGTTAACCAGAACACATAAAATTCAGTATGTTACGTACCTGAAGAATATTAAGTAATTTGAAACTGCAAAAAGAGATTGGATAGACTCAGTCCTTCATTTCATGTCACTACTGAACTTTTTCATATACTACCAAGTCCTCTAGATACAGATTTATCATCTTGCCAAGCCACAGCCACAGACTGTTTTGAAGAAATAATTTTGTTTTGCACCAGTACTGTATAGGCAAAGACTTCTGTGTGCTTAGGTTTGTGATTGTCTTAAATCCTTGGATCTCATTTTTCCAAAAGCCTTTACATATTTTATTATAATTGACCCTATACTTGGGTAAATTTTCCATCTCTTAACACTACAGAGTGCTCTGACTGACAAATTATTCCACTAAGCACTTCCTCTAAATATTTAATTACAAGCACTCCATGTATGAGATTGTGAGGCTTTTTTGTTGTTGCTGTTTAAAGAAGTCATTTTTGTGCAATTTAACAAACGTTTTGAAGAAAAAATGAATTATTGCCAGTCATTATAATAGCATACATGTGCATTGCTGTCAGTAAACTGGATTTGACAAAAAAAAACAAGATCAAAAAAACAAGAAAAGTTAGGATATAGACAGAACAAAAAAAGTCTCTTTAATTTTTGAGAGTAAATTTTCATTTTGTAACATATTCTGTTGTAACTCACTACTTTTTCTGTTATATTAAATAACCTAAATGCTTGTTAAATAATTTATTAAATTATATGCAAACATATTTATTAAAAAAAAAACACATTACATACATAGAATTCCTTGCTGTTTGAATATACTCTAGTGTTTGAAACTAGTAATTAACAAGAAGACAAGAAGTGACATTCAGTACCTTACTGAAAGTAATATTTTTAAAATAACCAAAGAGGATTGAAGAAATTGTTGGACATAGGATTGGAGTTCTGAACATAATCTTATGGAAATGTAATAGAACTATCAGTGCTTCAATCAATAATAATGTGGATTGTAGATTTTAGGAGAAAACGCATCAGAATATTTTAAAATCTAATATACTACTTTACATCTTGCAGGAGATCACAAAAAAAAAAAAGAATGGAACAGTATTTTATTCATAATATAAAATAGAATAGGAAGAGGATTTATATTTCATAAGAAAAGATTTTCAACTAATTAATTGTGAATTTCTCAATGCTAAAATTAGTTGGCACTGTACAATTCTAATTAAATTCATGGCTGGCTCAAGCAATTCTAACTAAAGAATGGCATGATCAAAAGTCCACAGCCAAATTGTTTCCCACATCTTTTCTGCCTAAGTTTCAACTTTAGGCCTAGGCACAAAATGTGCCAATTAAGATTTATTTTCCATATATAAAATATATTTTGTCGCACTTAAGACTATTAGAAAAGCAAAAGAAAGACCTGAAACTTCTTCCTTTCCCTTTTTTTTTTTTTTTTTTCTTTTGCCTCCAAGGACTGTTTGATAACTACGCAGCATTGGCAGGTGCTCCGCTCACTGCATTTGGAACAAGCACAAACTGAGCTGCAGCTGCACTATGCAGTATCAAACCCATCAATTTGCTCAGAGAATTCCTTGCTTTGCCGCAAAAACGGTTTGTGAATGAAAATAACCCAGGGTTTGGTTTCTATGGTTACTTCTGCACTAGAGGAACAGCAACCCTCTCACTTATTTATTTCTCATTAAAATATTGTTTGAACAACCCAGGTGCTCTCAGTTTGGGCACCATTTCTTTATCTTACTTAATTTTGCCGTTCTTAGTTTTAGATATGTACTGCTAAGTACTGTTCTTGATCTTGCAAAAGGTAAAAGTTTTGTAAGAGATCTGATCTCTTTAGAGTGGTAAAAGAACTGCAACACATCCTAACATGAGTGAAAGAAAATTCAAATATTAACCTACCTTAATCATGCAAATTCCTCTTTGCTAGAGAACTAAAAACTCCAGAAATCATTTCATTTCATCTCAAGATTCAGTTTTCCAGTACGTTTTCTGGAAGTACCTGTGAGATCCATTGGGAATGGATGCCTACCTGTTAAGACAGTCAGCAAGTGAGATCAATCCTCTTTCACCTGAGTATCTCTGCTTTTTCAATTGTTTATCAGTAAGTTGGCAAGACACCAGCTTTGAGATGCCATGAGATTTTCATTGAAAACATTTTGGTTTACAGATCTTTCTAGAGTGTTCTTAGTGCATACCAATACTACACTGGTTTTTGCAGACTGCGCAGTTTGTTCGGCTGCAGTTTGATTTTAGTGATAAACTGCCCAATGAAGTGAATCACAGCTGTTCATTATAAGTTGAAGCTACCTCTCAGCCAAAGTGTTAGATGAAGGGTAAATTACAGTTCACTGGAGAACTGAAGTGAAATATAAAACAATTTATTTTTAGAAAACAAAATCAATGAAAATTGCCATTTCAATGATAAAATCATCTTATGATCAATCCTTAGAATCCTTACTAACCATAATTCATGCAGTTATTTAAACAGGCATGATTTAATTTCAAGAACTAACAAAATAAGAATGTGAAAGAGCTCGAAGAACTCCTCAGAGCTTTCATATTTGTTATGAGCTAGTTTTCACGTCAAGACAGAAAAAAAACCACATCCATTCCTTCTAATGGAACTTAATTTCTTGCATAACTGGACTGGCAGCCATTTATCTGGCAGCTGGGATGATGCTGAAAAGAAATAATATAATGCAAGAGAATTTATCAGAATTTACAGGCATAGTGAAAACCTCACCTACTGTTAAATTGGCATATCTTCATTTCTTTCTGAGAACCTTCATAATTGCATACCATATGCAGATCAACCTTCATCCATGTTGTTTCAAATTCATTTGAAGGCCATGTATGTGTTTGGGGTTTTTATTGTCATCCTAGGATTTTATTTTTCCATCTGCTGATGTTTAACAGACAGACAATAAAAGATCCATTAGAAGTTAGAGGAGCAAACTATTTTTTTTTTAATCAGGTTCAGATTATATTATCTCTTAGGTACCTCAGAGTGTGAGATAATAAATTAGATCATTGAAAAATAGCTGCTGAATTCAGAGAAATTGGGATAGTGCTGGAGAAGAAAAAAAGAAACAAAATTAGTTCATTTTCTATTATTATAAGCAAAGTCATAGTGCCTGGTTTCTAGTTGCCTTTAGAAGAATTTTCCATGATATACTTTACAAGCTTGTAACATGAACTAATTTGTAACATCCTAACAAGAGATAGAGTGAGGTGTACTCATTGAGAAAAGAAAGGACAAAAAAGGTCTACAGAATCATGGATATCACAAAAGGGACAATTAGTGTCAACTATTTGTCTTTTTTCCAGTACAAGAAGTAAATGTAGAATCCAGCACGAAACTAACAGGTATTTCTCCATGTAATATAACTAGCAGCTTCATTGCCAGAGAGCTGGGTGAAGATCAGAAATTCATATGTTTCAAAGGGCAGCACAGCAAGTACCTGAGAACTGCATGGGTTACTAAATAGACAAGCCACAAATTGATCAAGAAATCCTGATCAGACAATGCACAGAAAGTAGTTGGCAGCTAAACTGCAAGGGGGAAAATATATTTGTTCTACTCTCATTCTTCTCTGTGTGTCCACTACAGATACTGTTAAGACATAACATATGTATGTTGAACTAGATGGGATCTTGTTCTGAACAGTGTGGCCATTCTTGTGTTTCTTTTTGTTGTTTTTGTTTTGGTTTTGGTTTGGTTTGGTTTAATTTGTTGTGTTTTTGTTTTTGTTTTTGTTGTTGTTGTTGTTGTTGTTGTTGTTGTTGTTTAATACAGGTGGAAATTACAGTTGCAAGAAGAGTAATGGCCAAATGAGCAAAGGAGTTCACTGTAAGGTCCTAATAGCACTTTGCTTGTGAGATAGAGCTCTAGATTCAGTCCCATGTTTACTTCTGAGTTTCCTGTGTGCTCATGAACAAAGCTCTGAACTGATCTCATGCCTCAGTTCCCATTTCTTAAACAGAAATAACGCTTATGCATATAAACGAGATATAAGAAAAAAAAAATGGAATACTGCTGCCCATTTATTTATAATTGTATGATGCAGATAATGTATTTCTGGATAGCTTCCACATTTTTGGGTTTGGAAGGACTGCACACAATTCCACGCTGGTCGCCCAGGAATGTACAGCAATCTCAGATTTTCTGGGTGTGATTTTAAATCCTGTCTTCAGTTCCCTTTCCATGCTCCATCCTTACAAGACAGCACACAAATACACTGTTTCGATACCTTTTAAAAAGAGGGCCAACACTTTTGGAAATAGTCTATTCTATTAACAAAACCAAATTTTAATTCTTGACTCCAACATGGAATTGTCAGTGTCTTCAGAGCTAATCAATACCAATATGGTATCACATATCTGATGGTGATATCATGAATTGGACATGGACATTTTATAGCTGTCTGACAAATCTACAAGCATGCTTGGTGATTTATGTGCAAAACTTTGAAAACTGGACAAAAAAATCTATGACAGAAAGGAGAGAGGCAATTACAAATCCTCCAATTCAGTAACTAATTCAGAACAATAACAGAGCTTCATAGAAGGTAACTTTAATACATATGTTCCTGGTAGTCAGTGAAAAAGAGTTTCCATGTGATCTCATGCCCTATTAATCATTACGAGAGCTAAGAAGGATGCAAAGACTGTCAAAATTAAACCTTTTTAAAGGGAGATATTTAATTATTTATATCCTTCATGAAAAGTTTAAAATTACTTCTTATTGGAATGCCTGTCCATTAACTGTTTTCTTTCTGAATTATGTTTCTAATAAATCAAGTATAATCAGATGGTTATCTGAGTCTAATGTGCTTATTAAATATCACCTAACCTAGTCAGCCAGCCATACACACCTTACATAAAAATTGTAAGGAACAGTATTTGCATATAGCTGTGTAGCCAGTTTTTATGAAAACTCATTTTTCCTTGTGATCTTTAGTTGCTTTCTGGGTTAAACCATAACACTCTATTTGAAAATAAAATTTTGTTTGCACTGCCTCTCCATTGAAGCACTGCCATTCAGTTGAAAGAGCCTGTAACTGCAGACAAAGCACAGGCATCCAAAAAGAATAAAGCTTAGCATATTGTTTGCCTAGAACCCAGGCAAAAGCCCGTTGAAGGTGCAAACCCAGCAACACTGCCTGTGCAACTTGTGATACTGAAATACCTCTAACAGTACTTTGTAGTACTGATTAGCATAAACATATAAATAATAGCCCTTATGGTATTGTTATTAAAAAAAAAAAGAAAGAAAGAAAGTACAGGAAAACGTGCAAGTAGTAAAATCTGCCAGATAGGAATGAAGGATATAGAGCAGACAGGAGACATATCTAGTAAAATCCAAGTAGTCTGCAAAGAAAATGGTCAAAGTGTCTGATGGGACCAGAGTAATCCAGCAGAATAGGAAAAGACAGGAAAAAAAAAAAAAGAGAGAAATAAGATGTTAAAGGCAGATGAAACCATCTCCTTTCTTTTGGGGAAGATTCAGGCTAAGAAAAAGCATGAGTGGGGAAAGGAAGGGAACAAAGAACACAGACCACTATGTTCTGTTTCATGAGCTCTCAAGTCTGATAGCCTTTATCTCAGCAACTAGGGACCATCACAAACCACATGCTTTTGTGTTAGCTAGAAAGGCGTGCTTTGTAACATTGCATACAAACTGCGAATTTGGGATAGCTTTGTTAAAGGACTAATTGTTTTGCACACATAGTGATAATGTTTGATGGTGTCTTTCAATGCGTATGATTGAATATTAGTTGATTAAAGAGTTTTGAAGTTTGAAACTGGTGAGATGTTTCAGTTTTTTATTTGTGCCCATCAGAACCATACCTAATTTCCTAATAATATTTGGGTCTACATATTCAGTTCCAACAAAGTGATTTTTTTATACAGGTGAAAACAATAAAGCAACTTACGAAATAACAACCAGTAGTGGCTACATACTAACTAACCTTCTGAGCTGGTTTTCCCATCTCTCATTCATTGTTTTGGACTCTTGTCTTCTATATCTTACAGACTAGGTACTCATCCTGCACTGAAGCAATAAAGATTATCTAAAGTCAAATAAGTCTAAATGCAGTTTATTTTCTTTTATACATTTTGAATGAGTCTGAATGCATACCTTAAAGAATTGATCACAGGCTATACTTTAGACAATTAAAAAAAAAACATAAACAATAAAATAAAACAAAATAAAAGCCAGGGACAATCTCTTTTGTGAATGATTCTCCACAACTGTCTCCATATTTGAAATGAGACATTCAGTACTAAACATCTATATTCCAATATTATAAACTTTATATAAAGTTTTATATAAAATTCTGTTGAAATAGTACAGATAAATGTGACTATTGTAGTGTATCTTTCAAGCTTGTGAAATACTTGTCTGCTTCACTGGATCACAAGACGAATATTATCTAAACCATTCCAACTATAATAGAGAATTATGATTTATAGGATAAAGCCCCTACACTACTAATGATGGAAAATACTGTTTTCTGCTACCATGCTAATTAAAGTGTCACTGAGGTTGGGAAATGTCCTTTGTAGTATGATGAGAGAAGATGCAGGTAAATTGAATTTCCTTTCTGATGGTACTATGTAAAAGATAATTGACCACTTGTTATTCCTAAGTGTCATGTAATAATAGAACAAAAAAAGCCTAGTCTATAATGAACATACTGTTGTCAGAGAAATATTTAATCAAAAAAGAAGTAACAGAAAATTTGAAAAACAGGTATATGGATGAAAAGAAGCTCTCTGCAGTAAAATACACAATGGACATCGAGATTTACCTTGAATATAAACACAAACTAACATATGTGAGAGTGTGTTTTATTCCATGTTATTTTTCAAACACACCAAAGCTGTCTCCATGCAGCACTATAACATCTTAGAAGAAAATACTGTATTGTACAATGCTCAAGTGAAAGACAATGCCATCATTTTGTTGAAGTGATCCTCAGCAGTGTTGTTCTTATGGCTGAAGTACTGCTTTTCAAAATGCACGTGAATCTGAAAAGAAAGCTTGAGAGATTTTTTGTGTTTATTTTTACTGTGAATGACAGTCAAAATAATGGGATGAAAGGAGCCCAGGAAAATAAAGATTATTAATGAGCAGCAGTGCCCATGTCTCTGATTCTAAAGCGTCAAAGGACCTCGGACTGATTCCTGTATTTTCTATAGTGAAATATTCACTGATAACAATGCTAGGGAATCAAAGTTTCATTGCATAGCTTCCCTTTCTGAAGTGACTAGATATTTTATGGCTAAAATGACAGAGTTCAGTACTACCAGTTTGCATCACAGAAGAAGGTATCTCAAATCTCCTATTCTAAACATCAAAATGGAGGGCCATAAAGATGACAAAGAGCGTGGAGCATCTCCCTTATCAGGAAAGACTGGGAAACCTGGGATAGTTCAGCCTGGAGAAAAGAAGACTGAGGGCAGATCTGATTAATGTTTATAAATACCTAAGGAAAGGTGGAAGGCAAATGGATGAAGCCAGGCTCTTCTTGGTGGTGTGCTGTGATAGGACAAGGAGCAATGTCTTAAAACTTGAACATAGGAAGTTCCACACAAACATAAGAAAGAACTTCTTTACAGTAAGGGTGACAGAGCACTGGAAAAGGTTGCCCACAGTGGCTGTGGAGTCTCCTGTGAAGATAGTCGAGACTCATCTGGATGCCTACTTGTGTGACTTACTGTAGGGCAGCTGTGGCTGGGGTGTTGGACTCGATTATATCTTTTGTCTCTTCCAACCCCTGCAATTCTGTGATTCTGTAATTAACTGTGACTGTAACACATGGTGTATGGAGTTGAACAAACGAGCTGGAGAGCTATTTGACCTCCTGAACATGTTTTTCATGTTTCAAGATTTCTTTTTTTGTTTGTTTTGTTTTGTTTGTTTGTTTGTTTCATGCATGTAGAGCCTTTTAGTTCTTTAACGACTAGCTGTTATTGTTTAATCTGTATGACAGTGATACATTCAACTGCCAACTCTCTGGGGCAAGGACAGTTTTCACACTATGTTTATACAGAAGCTAGAACAATGGGATCATGTTGCTATGAAGACTTCATGTTCCAAAGAATCAGAGTTCTACAATTTATATATGATAAAATTGTTATTGTATGCAATGACAAACAGAACAAATAAAAATTTACATTGCTCAACCATCAAGCTGTACCTCTAATGAGAGCCAAAACTGAACTGATCCTTTACAAGAAAAACAAACAAAAAAATCCTTTTGAGTTTTCAACAGTCGGAGGGCTGGTATTACCAGGAGTGTCAGATTATCTAGTTTTCAAGGAGATTAATATTTGTACTGGGAGGCATAAAACATGGAAATTATTGGAAAGGATATATTTTTCTGACATTCTTTAGATGTTCCATTCTACAAAAAATAATTCATTTTTAGCACTTATCATCTGAAGATGTTGCTCATAAGAAGAGAATATCTCCATTAAATTCCAGCAAATGTACACATCCCAGTTCTTCTGTAGTTCCCAAAGAAGTTTCTACCATCAAATCTAATTTGGCCAGCAACACAGTGCTCAACAAACAAGGTTAATAAAACATTACAAAAGTGCTGATGAATTTCAAGAGAATCCCAACTTGGCAACCATCAAAAACAATATGATGTCAAGTTGTTTCCCTTTTATAGTTTTCCAGTGCACATGATCTTTTCCAGAATTAGGGATTTTTAGCCTCCATGCATAAATCAAAATTACCCCTAATAAGAAAAGCAAGCATTCTGAATGACATTTATCTTCTCCTGCAAGATGTTTGTTTTCTTGTGGAATTGCTTCAGTAGTTATCATTCAGTCTGTAAACTCATACTCTTGTAAAACTAGGAATTCATCATATATTAAAACAGTAAAAAGTATAAATCCAAACTACTACTTTTGATCTTTTAGGCTTTCCTCTTCTCTGTTAAGATTGCCAATCAATATTCATGATTTTATTCAGTTTCTGTCCTTCAAACAAGACATTTAAAATCCTTGCTGTCTGCAGCAACTTCTTGCCTATGGTGTTTATTTCTCCTGTATCCATAACTGACAGTAAAGTAATTGAAGATGGGTAGACAGGCAGAGAGCACTAGTTGCAAATCTGTCCAAAAAAAAAAAAAAAAAAAAGGAACCTTCTTGAATGAAAACAAAATGCTCTTTTTACATAAAGCTGCTATGCAACTGCAGCCAGTTGCTCTTTCCTATTAACAAAATGAAAGGATTTGAATACAAGAAGGATCCGTTGTTGTATGGTACAATGCCACAGTTACTGCTGTCATTATTAATCTTCTAAATAGCTGTGAGTAAAATTTGTGAGTAGAACCTTCTGCCAAAAAAGGCCAGGCCATGTCAAGCACGGAACAAAAATATTTACGGATGCTTATTATCCAAATGTAAGAAGAAATTGAAGAAACTAACAACAAGTTTGTAGATAAGAACAGATTTGCTGATCAAGAAATTAAGATAAATACAAATTTTAAAGGATAAAGAGTAGGAATTACAACTTGCCACTTGCTTTATCTTGTAATTAATTTTACGGATTGCAGGATAGGTTTAAAATATATTTTTTAAGAGAGTAAATAACATGTTCCAGGTATCATATTTTGCCTTTAAAATGCATTGGTGGGTAATAAAGGCTGTTCATGAATTTGTGTTGAGTTGGTTAGATTATTTCAGTTAAGATAACCTTGGGAAAATATAGAAGAATGTTAAAGAGTATTTTTATGTTGTATCTATGTTGGTTATTATTCATCCTTTTTATTTGTATTTTATTAAGTTTTGTTCTTACTTACTTTTATTATTTGTTGTAACAGATTTTAATTTATACGTAGCAAATACTGTCTTTTTTTTTGTTTACCTTTAAGTAAAAAACTCATTAAAAATTAAAAAAAATCTTCTGATATAATCAAATGAATTTTATATCATCAAGAGTGAATTCCTTCTATTTTCTATTGTTCAGGTGGAAAAATTCAAACATTGCTTCAGCTTGACCCTAAAAATAATTAGGTCCAAGGTAATTTTAATATGTATCATCACCAATGAACTGAAAACAATTTTATTTCTTTTTCCCATTACTTTCTCTATAAATTTGGTATTCTAGTGATGGTCAGACACCCATGTCACTAAGTAAAAGTGATTTCTTGCTCAGCCTCTTGTGGTTTGCTTAGCTACCCCAAAGCTGAAAAACTCAGATAAATGAATGGTGTATCTCTGATTTATATCATGTTGCAGAGAAAAGATAGGATGAAATTCAATATCAAATGGAATTAATTCCTTATTTTCCCAAAGTACTGCTGTATAGATCATTCAGGGCTAGCAAGAGAATGAGATCTCTCTCACAGTAATCAAGTTTCCATCGTGATCTTTTTTTTTTCCTCTTCATCTCTATTTTGACCAGTCTTTTTTGTGAGGTTTGTCTATAAACCTGTTTCCTAATATCACATGAATTTACACTACAGTCTATATCCCAGTCACAAATAAAATACCTGTCAAGGAAAGATGAATTCATAAAAAATGTAATTGCATTTATCCTGAAAAATGCCCCAAACTACCTTCCATCCCATCCCACAAGTTGAATTTACGTGTGATAAGCTACTGCAGATATTCATGAACTAGAAAAGACAGTTAGAAAATAAGTACTGTTGTTTTTCTTTCCTTGAAATCACAGTGGTCAATTTTGTTGTGATCTCTGAGTGGTTTTCAAACGCTACGTCTTTTTAATATATGCTATCTACTTAACAAAAAAGAAATGAACAAACGAAAACCAAACATTGATTATTCAGTGAGTGTGTGGAATTAGGTAAGGAGGTAATTTAGACAGCAAGAGATTCAATCTGATAAGAGACAAGAAATGATAGGATAACTAAAAAGAATCCAGTTATTTTATTAGCTTTCTAGGTACCATTTTTTACTATCCAGGAATGATCTTCCCTTGGCTCATGTGATAACTAGATTATTTATACCATTGTATCTGAAGTTTTTTACATTCTGGAATTTCACTGAATACATTATAATGATGTATCATACAGATTCATGGAGTAAAATCCTTTCTGAAAGTTCTTGCTGTAAGCAACGTCACTGATGTAGATGTTATCACATAATTGTGCAGATATATGAATTAGCTTCTATAACATGTTCTAATACTGATTGTTGTAACAGTATTTTTTTCTATTTCAGTCTACCAACAAGGAAAAGCTCCGTGAAATGCTTATATTCTAGCCAAGATAGAGATCAAACTTTTTGAGATGTCACAAGTTAAATTCCTGACAATTGATGAATTTAGCATTGCGGTCATCTTGGTAACACAGCTACATTTCAGCTACAGTAAGCAGCACTGCTACAGTATGGCCTACCCTTATCTTTTCCTATCCTAACTTTTCAACATCTTCTTCAAACAGAAAACAAATCCTTTTCACATAGGTAAAGTCTGTGGTTTTGACACATAATTAAGTTTGCACTGATATGCGTTCATGTAAAATATGCTACATATGTTCTGCTTCAACTTCAAAACAAAAAAAGCACATTTTCTGAAAAATTTGGTCAGGGTCCTGCATTTTAGGCTTGAGTTCAGCCACTTCAAGTAACTGTAAATTATTCTCAAGTTGACTGCCGGTATATTCTTGTTCCTGCTTTCAAGAGCATCATTTGGAAAGTACCAAATCTGAGAACACATGCTTCTAAGAAATAGCAGAATTAGATATGAATGAAATCACAGTTTTTTAGCATCTTTAACATGAAGCATTTTCATTTTTTGTTGTACTTTAAACACATATGCACTTCATTGATCTGTATGATCCCGAGTTTAGTTACAGGTAAGGTACATTACCTGATATGTGTTAGACAGAGAAAGTAGTATGAGAACTGTCAGAACACTGAAGAATAAGCATAGCTATACACAAAAACTCTAAGAATAGCCTTTACTTCTCTTATTATTTTACTGGTGGTGAAATACAGATTTTAATTACTACAACCTTAATTTGAATATAAAAAGTGTATTTTTGTTAACAAGTGTTTTTTTCAATTTCTGTGCCTTGGATGATGGCATTATAAAGGCATTCACAGTTGCATTTCATTTTATTTATTGCTTTTTTGTTTAACATTGCACAGATGTATTTGTCCAGTATTTTAGAAGATCGCTATTTTTCTTTACCAGAAAAAAAATCAATGAGATAGGAGCACAACACAGATTAAAAAAAAAAAAAAAGCTCAAAGTTAGAAGGTTAAATTTTATTTTCATCTATTTTAAGTGGCATTTACTAGCTTGTTTCTCATAAATTAATTCCTTTGAACTGAAGAAGTTTGTGTAGACACGCCTAGAAAATAGTCATAGGAAAAGTGAGTGGTAAAAGAATTACATTCAGGAATTCCGAGCAAGATCAGTATAGATGACAACAAGTTAAAGTTACAGTTGCTCGTTATCAGACTTCGTTAACTCATATATGAGTAAAAATGAAATGATAACAGAAAAAAACTGCTACACACACAATGGGAGTAACATCTGTAAGCATCTGATGTCTAAAGCCATGATTCAATCTTGCTTCCATTTTCTTTTCCATTTTCCTTCATTTCAGATTGAAATACCCTAAGGTAATGACTAAATTGGAGTTAAGATAAGGCCTGGACACTTTTCACTTTACAGAAATGGAGCAAACTGCCTTCTCACAGAAAATTAGTTTATTGGGTAAAAAAATAGCACTGAACTGGGAAATAATATGGGAAGCAGAAAAAGTTCCAAAATGAATAGAGTAGATATATGAGGGAAAAAAAAAAAAAAAGGGAAAAGAAAATTAACATAGAATGAATGAGAAAATAATAAGAAAAATTTCAAGTAATAATATTTTCTGGAGAGCTATAGATGCTCAGGGGGAAAGTAAGTTTATATCCTACAAACTGAACTAAGTACAGCTATTTTGTTATGGGCATGTGGTTTGCCACAACGGGAATCACGAAAGGGTCATGCCTATTACAGTATTTAAAGTGTCAGTAATCAAGATGATGGGGAAGCAGCAGAGACAGGTTCCTGGGCAGGCAGAATGAAACACAAAGCAGCATGGTGCAGAACAGCCAGGGAAGAGCTGATAGTAGCAGCATATTCAGCCTGAAACTCATAGCAATCTCTTCCAGAGAGCAGTTATGTCACTTCCAAAGTAAATTAACACCAAATTTGTTACTACATAAGTAGAACTTCTATGGGTAGATGTGGGATAGTTCACTATGGAAAAATGGTTCATATGGAGATGATGGAAGTGTATGGCCCTCTATTACTGTTGTCATCACCATCTATTACTGCACTCCTTTTGAAACTGTCTTACCACTATTTTTTATTTTCTCCGAACCTCAGTCTTGCTTAGTAAAACCACTTCCATTTTCACTTTGGGGCAGGAAAAACATCAGAACATACAAAATTATTAGGGAGAATTAAAATTTATTTGATACTTCACCTTCACAAAAATTATTGTGAAGTAGTGAAATCTAAAGTTTTGAAGGGTCTATTCTGCCACCTTTACTCACTCAATATAAGCAAGTAAACTGAACAAGAAAGCTCCTGCAAACAATGAATAAAACACTGGACACTTTAAAAGTACTAAAAAACAACTGTCCCAGACAAATGTTTGCTAACTATCTTGGTACTGAAATGTGCTAAAGTAAGCATATTTTTCTTGAGTTCACAACTACCCTCTAAAAACCTTATTATTCCCCTTTCCATATTGATTTTGCTGCTCTGCAAACACACAGTGTATGAAGAGATAAGAGCAATAAATACCAAGTTCTTGCTTCTGTCTCCTGGAACAAACAGCAATAAAAATAGTATTATCTGAAATGTGCTTGGTTTACCCTCAAATTCAGAATTTCATCTTTATTTATCAGAAAATTGAAATAAATCACTGTCTTCTAAGCACTCTAAGCTCTATTTAATGAAACAGGTCACATTTATCAGTTTCTCCTGGACACTGTACACCACTAACAGTCATCCAAAACACGTACACAATGAAATGGCATTCAATTTCCCATATCAATTTTCAAATTTATGTTTTAATATTTCAAGATTCTCCACTAGATTCTAAACACTTGCACATATTAGCAACATATTACCCAATTTTGTTTTCTCGTAGATGGAGATAAAGAAAATTTAAAAATTCCACTGAAATTGTCTAGGACTCAACAGATAATTTATGATAAATACAAGCAGAAAATTGCAGTGTAAAAATGTTCAAAGCAAATTGGTTAGCCAGTTAGACAGAGTAGGTGGATGGGAAAAGCATATACATTATTCCTGTAATCGTCAGCTCTATGTATTTCACATTCATTGTTGAAAAATCAGAAAATTACTTATAAACCTTAAATTTAGAACTCACCTCTCCTTTTTATGGGAGGGGTAATGGTGGATGTATTTCCTGAAGCTAAATCAGATTGGATTAAATTCTTGCTTACCTTTCCAGTGGGTATGTTGGAATGAATAGTGAAGGTACCCAGAGTTATTATTATTAATTTTAAACATGTTAAACATGAGAACGGCAAGAAAACCCCCTGAGATTTTAAAGGTAACCACTTTACAATAATGCTTTAATTATTAAAAATATATTAGCAATATAACAATATTGTAAATATTAACAATAAACTTTATATTTATATACTACTATAATTAGAAAAACTTTTGAATTTATAAAGAAGATATAAGGAAAGTAATTAGTAATTATTTCAGTGCTCTTAAGGAATGAAAATCAGATGATCTAACTGAGAAAGAAACCCAGCTGTGTTCATGAATTCTGGGTTGGAAAATTTTGAAGATTCTCTTTCATACTGTATTGACTTTTTTGAGGTCATCCTAGTTTAGACAGACTCACTTGTTTGAAAGAAGATGCAAAGCACAAAGCTCATATCAGGAACTGTATCTTATCCATATAAATGGAAATCTGAATTTATCAGATTATTTTCATTCTTTTAGTACACTAGCCAAGAGCAAACTAAATCACAAAAAGCAGTAACAGTGATAACAATAACTTCTTTATTCTGTTTTTGAAATGTTCACATTTGCTTAATCATGTTTGCTTTCACAAGTCAGAAAGTATCAGCAGTTGAATAGGAAGGTCTGAAGTAAATCGTCTTAGTCAAATGTTTTCAGATCTGCCACTGCTTCGCCTAGATGCTTTACAGATGCCTAAGGATACCATACATAGTTTGATTTGTTCTAAATCCCCTAGACACCAATGCACGCTTATGAGAGCTGCTCCAAAAATAATGCCTTCTATTTTATTGTCAGCCAGTGACATCAGAGGCAGGTATTCGCCATATGGCAGTAGAGGTTGAACCTTCCCACCAACATTCCATTACATTTTGTTTCTCTGTGACAGATGGTAGCAGAGGGAAAGTCTGACAAAACAGCATCTGAAAAAACGGAACTGTGTATGAAGCAAAGGTGTGGACCTGAATTCCTCTGTGGGGGAAAATGGCACCCACTGACTGCATCAACACTTGCTGAGCATTTACAGAGACCAAACACTGGTCTCTATAAATAAAGGGCTACTTTTTACCTTTCTTGAAACAGTGGTATTACTCTGTCTAGAAGGAAATGAACAAAGACATTACATTTCTCCCTTTAATTCCATGGGTATATGGAAGAAGTGTAATAGGATTGTTTCTGAACTTCTAAAAATAATATAAAAGGATTCTTTAGATATTGAAGTGCTTTTCAGTCTAAGAGTCAGGCATGTAAAAGTTAAGAGCTTTGATTTAAGTGCTTTTATGGCTCTAGCTCATACAGCTAGATATGCATAATGCAGAGAGACTAGAACATAGCTTTTTCGAATTACAAGTAAATGCTACAACCAATTGCACCATGCTTCTTATTTTCACTTCTTTAAGACTGAAAAATTATTATTGATCATGAACGCATACCTGCTAAGCTACGTGTTGAAAATCTGATGCAGGGTAGTTGTAGCTTCTTATTTAATAATTACGTTTCTTTCTTAGGTCAGGTACATAAGATTAGGTTGGCAGTCATTGTTGAAGCTCGTTATTTCAAAGTATTTAAAAACCTTAAAAACCTTGCCTTGAGAACCTTTCTGAATTAAGCTCTCAGTGACTAAGAAATTATGCAGCAGACTTTCACTGGATACCTTCAAATTCTAATTTTATCTATCCGCTATTGTCTGTGCATTTAAATCCACATTGAAGACAATTAGCTCTTGATTATGGCTTGGTGACTGATCCTGATCTGAGCAGGAACTTTCTAATATATGATAATCTTTGCAATTGCTCCTCCATCTAGCAATTCACTGCCACACACTGTTGTGAAGCCTTATTAAAAACATGATTTACAGTAATAATAAATAAAATGCATCAATTATGAAACACTTGTTTAAGTCAGTGTAACTAATACTCCCACTCTGCATACGTGATATAAACAGATATATTCATGTCTACACACAGGACACTTACACACATTCCAACATAAATAGTCATATATTCAGATCCAGCTTTAAACTCAACAAAATATACTGCTTGCAACTAAAAATAATAACTTCTGTTGATATTAAAAAATCCTGATTTCCCTCTTTTATCACTCTTAGTAAAGACATATCAATAAAAAGGCATGTAGGAAAGTCACTGTAAAATATTAGTCTTAATTTTTTCTGGTTATGTACTGATGTTTTGATATTGTGTCTGTTAACAAGCATTTCTGACTTTTTAGACTATGAACTGCAGCATACCATAGGTGCTACCTACCTACTTCCAAAAAATTCTTTCATTGTATTTCTGCAGTGCTGTTTTGAATTCATGAAATACTTCAGCTATAAGGCAAGAATTTGATCTGAGGGATATCTGTTGCTACTGTTTCTTCTGGAGAGCTTGAAGAGCTCATTTAGAATAATAATTGAAGTGATTTCTGATGGTTTTTCTTTGGAAAAAAATGAGGGATTTTTCCCGAGTGCTTTATGACATCACTTATTAGCATTTTGAGTCTAAGATATAATGTGTAAATACTTTCTCAAAACAGAGTAAGTATCAAGTCTGCAACATCAGGCATGTAAACAGCAATTCAAAGTGGAAGGAACCAAACATAACAATTTAAGGAGTCAAGAGCAAGCAAGGCCCTGTTTATAGACAGTATGAGTAAAAGAAAAAGCTTTTTACATGTATTTTTGGTTGTGGATTTTTTCTTTTGTTTGTTTTTTGTTTGGTTGGTTTTTTTTTTTGGTTCTGTTTTTCCAGAGGGAAAGAAGTATTTCTAGTAGGTTATGCAACTAGATTTATATGACAAAGAATGATGGAAAATCTGTAAACCAACAATAATAGTTGAGGAAGCTTGCTAAACAACAGCAACAAAAGCTATTAGCCTCACAGCATAATTAATTTTAGCATTTTAGTACTGTTTCTCAGTCTCATCTCTGAGTCCCGTATATGATTACATTGTAGCATATCGTATCTGAAATGCTAATACAAATCATTCCATTTTCATTTTACTGTTTCCCAAATGGATTCAAAAACTCTGATTATAGCTTGTCATTAATTACAAGGAAAATGTAAATCTGATCACATTCCAGCGGATATGTAGTTCTGCTTTAATCATTTTAAAATCCTCCTTTATCTCAGCTGGATGTAGCCATAAGGGAGGATTAGTCTATTTACCAGATTTTCTTTTTTAGAAGGAAACCACCCAAGACACCAAGAAATCTTCTCAGACAAAAGGCACTTTATATTTGGGCACTTTACATTATTAACAGGAAAATTAGTATTACCATACTGAAAATCAGAATGAACGAGATCTATATACTCTCCTTGAAGAGAAAATTGTTCATCTAATATTTCAGTTTTGGATAATGTATAATGATCTTAATCAAAGTGAAGGACTCACCAGGAAGTCTCTCGTACAAGATTCCACACTGGCTTGATATTTACAGATCCTTGCATGAGCCTTTGAGCAGATCTGGAAATGAGTGTCAGGGTCCAAAGGCTTTATGTACTGATTATTTACAAATACTCATCAATTAGAATGCTTAGTGCTACCCTGAGACTATTTAATCAGCTTAAAATATTTCTCTGGTCCATGCAACCATTACAGAAATTTCTCCATTGACGGGGTAGAATATGTGGCTGGGTACTTTGGTCTCCTCCTGACGTGGAGTCAGGCTATGTTTCTGCATAGAGAAATCAAGAACAATTTCTTGGTCCTGATCTGTAACTTCATATTTGATAAAATAACTCCAGATCTCAGAAAAACTTGAAACCACACCTAAAGCATTTTTTCTCTCATTTTTAGAATAGCATACTATTCTGTCAAAATTAACATACATGTGATGGCAGATAGAGTCAAAATATAAGAAAATCTGAGTAAAGGTCAAAAGTTTAGTCATAAGAAATCCAGCAAGGATGTTTAACTGTTTCTTGTCCAACATCTCGGAAATGTTCAGGAAAGAGCTGAACAAAGAATTAAAAATGAAACTTTATTTCATTTAGAACAAGGATTGAACTTGAAGTATTTTAATGGTCCACTAATTAAAGAACACTCTTTGGTCAATTTTCTCACATGAAAGCACTAGAGATATGTCTTCTATACGCATAAGCAGAATTAATCTCTAGGTCTTTTGACATATGCTTCTCTGTTCTGTGTTGACTTACGAACTTAAAACAATAATCTACATACAGGTGTCTCTGCTGTACTGTCAGCAGATGCTAAGGGTAAATATTTCCCAATTAGTACAGAATGACAGAAGGCTGTTTTAGCTTTCCATGGTTTTCCTTTGACATTTATTTCTGATCTGGCTTACTACTCACAACTTTCTTCCAACTTCTCCCTTCATAATTGTGCCACAGGAATCCAGTGACTCTTCTTAGAGCCCTGTTCTCTTCAATATGCACAGTGATGAGTCATTCTGTCAAACCAAATGGAATTATATCATGGTGAAACTCCTGTAATTATAATTAGATTATCACGGTGAAACTCCTGTAATTACTCCTAAACTGGAAACAGTTTACAAAGCTTTTACCTCCCCCCAGCACAGTCTGTTTATTGAGAAATATTCTACAGACTTGCCAAACACATTACATTCTTTTTGCTCTCAGTATGGAGCAATGTGCTACATAGCTCCATTGAGGACTCCTGCATTTGTTAATGCCAAACTTGCTATGGCAAACAACAGATGTGTGGACAGCAAAACTTGCACACAGTGCCTCAGTGACTTACTTGGCACAGCATGAAGCATGTAGTACAAACACTGCTGGTTAAGTCAACATGTAGCCAGTTTTTGAAGAGGTCACGAAGGATAAATTTAGATGTTGTATTCAGAAAAAGAAATATTTATCCAACTGCTTCTGAATCCACAAACCTCTTTCCCTAAAATAACAAAATGACATGCATACATGCACACAAAGAAAGGAGGAATACAGCTGTAATCAACTGAATAAAAACAAGGAAAAGGTATTGATTAGAAAGTACTAGCAGGCTGGGGGATGAATTTAGAGACTGCATTTAGACATTGCTGAACTCATCACAGCTAATCTCACATATATTAAGCTGTAAGAATCTTTTCCATTTTTACGTTTGTCCATATACCTTTTCAGAGATTAATACAAAATTCTTCATTAAACATCACCAAGCTGAGTGGAGCAGATGATATGGCAGAAGGAAGGAATGACATCCAGAGGGACCTTGATAAAATCGAAAGGATGGCCAACGTGAACCTCATGAGGCTCAACATAGCAAAGTGCAAGGTTTTGCACTTGGGTTGAGGCAATCTCAGATATGTACACAAACTGGAAGAACTCCTTAGAGTAGCCCTGCGGAGAAGGACTTAGGGGTCCTAGTAGATGAAAAACTTACAATGAGACAGGAGTGTGCATTTGCAGGATGAAATAAATGGTTGTTTTTCCTTAACAAGCAGAGCTGTTTCTTTTATTTGAATTTAAATATGTCAGTTTTCATTCCAATATTTAAAAAAGCAGTACTTTCAGCAGCACTTTGTTCAAGTTATCGTTTATTATGCTTTAGAAGAAGTCAGAGTACAACCCATTTCCAGTGCTGTAACTGAAATAACATTGATTTTCTTTCCATTGGGTATATACACCTTTGCAGTGGAACGCCTGACTCAAAGAGTACTTTTTCTTACATAATTTTACTTCAGACTGTACCTTCATAAATACAGTATTATAGGCAAACTGATTTGACAAAGGTGAATTCAGGAACTGTCTTCACTCTGCTAAGGCAGTAAAAGTACAAGCTGCAGGACACACTGTAAATTAACATTTCTTTTATATTAAACCTGGACAAGGACATTTCAGCTGCAGTCAGAGATGGGAGAAGAATTGATGGCTACAGATAAACAAGATAGAAGTAATACAGAAAACTGAAACCACCCATATAGAAGTAATACAGAAAACTGAAACCACCCATAGAGCCTATTTCCTCTATCTGTTCATCAGAAGGTGATCTTTCCTCAAGGAAATGAACTGGTACATAACAATGAAACAACCAGGGCCTGTGAATCAGCACCTCTGCTGGCTGGATGCTCAAATCACTAAATGTTAACTCAACTTATTCTATATACCAGTAGGCTTGGCTGGATCATAATGATCCACAGAACGCTGACCTCTTAAAATGATCACAGCAGTGAATTTTGGCTAATATCATCTCAAAAGAGAAGAATATATCTCTACATTGACAGCACAAATATGCTGTTTCCTGGCTTTCTAAACTTTGCATTCAGACAATTCCTGCATAGGTATTTTGATTGAACCTAGATTAGAAATTTGCTCCTAGACAAAACATTGTGAATGCATTGATTGCATAATGACCAAAATGTTTGAACTCTAAAAAATCCACATTACAGACATCAGCACAAAACCCAGATGTGGTAACAGTATATAACATTCTATGTGCTTCTTCTACTCCCATTATCACAACGGGAAGGTAAACAGTAATTATAAAAATATCTACAACCAGGAAATGGGCAGCAACTTTGTCTAGTATCAATGAAGGGTGAAGTAGGCAAGATTCTGAGTCAATCAATCAAAGAATTGTTGACTACTAGAAGACAGGAATGAAATATAAAGAGCAGTTCATCATTGTCACTTAAGAAGAACCCAGCACACATAGTTTTATACATAGGGAAGAATCATACTGTGATGGATCACTCTCAAAGTTTAGACTAAAGGAACTATGAATACCTGGCATCCTTCATTCTCCATGTACGATAAAAATTACCATAGCCTTACCACTTGGGAATACACTTCTGAGTACGACTGAATAACAAAATTAAATCTAAAAAAGAGTATGTATGAAGGACAGTTTTGCTTAAAATAATTATCACTTTCCCCTCATTTCTGGTCTCTCAGTATTTTTTAACATTATTTATTAGTAGGAGGGAATATGATCCTCGTGGCTTTAGAATATATACTTCCACATCTTCCACTTTAGAATTACCATCGTAATGTTTTGTTAGACAGACCCCATATATCTGTCCCCATAGAATCATTAAGGTTGGAAAAGACCACTAAGCCATCTAGTCCAAATGTCAAATCATCACCACCATGTTCACTAAACCACGTCCTTAAGTGCCACTAAGAAACCCTACCTCTGAATTTGCTAAGTCTGATCACTGGATGTCTGCTTTATGGAGATTCCCAGTTTGTTTATTTTCTTAGCTTTTTCCAGCATACCTATTATTAATCTCTCTGCTGGTACTCTGATAAGGCTTCTGCATTCTCTCCCAGAACATTTTTTCTACCTTTGACATCATGTTGTTTCTGCTCTGATTGATGCATTTCCACAAAGGATGTTCACCATTTCTTTGTTAACACAATTTTTAAAAGGCTTTTCCTTATACGTGTGAGGGCTTTTGCTTTTGGGGTTGCTTATAAGATAGTATCACACAGCAATTTCTACTGCACCTGAGTTACGTGTCTCAGCTTTACAAGCCAGACCCGGTTGACAGCACCACAACTAGTTTTCTAGGAATGTCATGAAAAACGTAATAAATTGGTCCTTTAGTGAACTTGCTTTTTAGTTTTCTAAGCAGACAATACTGTCCTCTTCCCTGTTGTGTATCTTTAAGAAAATGGGGAAAAAAAAAAAAAGATTAAAAAAAAAGACAGTATCGTGGATTCTGTAATTTAAGTACTGCTTTGAACTGATGCTTGTCAGAATGTAAATACTATCTGAAAAATTAATTCCTACACAGAATGCTCATAAAAGCTGGTAGGAATATGGGTAGAAGTACAATGTTGCTAGCATTAATAATTTTATTTCTCGTTAACTATTATTGTATGCTCAAACAAAGTACTCAGCATAAATAAGCTTATGCATATATATGCATATACACACTAAAGCATGTGCATCTGCACATCTGTGTATATTTGTGTTCAGCAGACACTTCTTTGTGACTGAAACTTTTTAAAATCAGGAAACAGATTAGGATCATGATGAATATTTGGGAAGTTACATTTAGGCATCTGTCTCTTAAATATGTCTATCTCCTGATGAGATTTGTAGATAACATTTAGCAGAAGGATAACAGTAATGAGGACAGGAAATTAGGCTAATTATATTATGAATATAATTTGAACTATTTTTCAAACATATTCAGGTCATACCAAAATACATTACAAAGACAACAGGAAGAGAAATTAAAAGAGAGCAGGCCACTCTGGCAGGCTTCATAAAGAAGTACCCCGAAGAACATTAAGGTTTAAAAAACTATGTCTATACATGCAGATTAGATTGCAGAGAGGCTCCCAGATCAAATTCTGTGTACCTACAGTCTAAATGAGAAAAACTGTGGTATAGCCTTAGCAGGAGTCCAGAGGACCATCTAAAAATAAGCCAGGATTCAAGTCCATAACTAAAACTAGTTTCCACTCAATTTCTGTACTTAATACATGGTACCAGCGTATCTTATCCTTTCTTTATAGATCCAGCTTTTAGGTCCTTTTCCCAAACACTGATGGCAGGAATAGGTAACACCAGCACAAAATAATACTTTTTGAATGCCCACGTATCCTATCTCCAAAGCTTAATGAGAAATATACTAGTATTGTGACAAGAGCTCTGATCACTGTGAAAAACTGTTTGACATTTTGCTCAGTGAGATACAGTGTACAGAAGTCACTCTCTCTAAATAAAAGGAACATACCACTGATAATTTAGGATAGAAACAGAAGCTGGCATTCTTGCAAGTTGCAAAACAGTCCTTGGAAACAGCAGTGGAATCACTGTGCTTAACCTTTGCTGAGACTTGAGCTGGCCACTGATTTTGGATGACAGGTCCCTCACCAGTCATTCGGTCTACGGTTTATCTGTGAATATACAAACTGGTCTGAGATTTTCAGGTCAGAATGAAAACAAGTTATTGTAGTACCAGATGCCTTTCTAAAAAGTACACTTCAATCAGATACACTTCATTTGGCTTGACGAAATAAATGGTACCAGTCTACTTATTCTAAACAGTTCCTCCTGGAATCAGTGTTTGTGAGTTTGTGACAATGCAATTACGCAGGACTGAAAAATTGAAATTAAAATTTTCCATGAACTTATTTTTTTGAAATTTTAAGACAGTATTTGGTGAAAACTTCTAACTTCAGTAAGATGATATGCAACAAATTATAGCACACAGGAAAAATCTAATACTTGGATATGAATCATAATGCAGGTAGACTAAGCAAATTAAGTTTGTCTTCTATACATGAAATAGTAAAACAGTGAAATCAGTTCAAAATTGAAAGATAAACATGATAAAATTTAAACTGACCAAGAGCCATTAACTTAATTAGAATTACTCCCAATTTAGATCCTAATTTTCTTTGATCCACATTTATTCTCCTTCACTTTAACTCTCAGCGCTACTCTCAGGATAACCAGCAAATCCAATAAACTATCCAACCCCTTTTCACTCAAATAAATACTTTTTGTTAAGTCACTGATCTTAAAATATTTTTCTGTTCTCTATTCCCCTCTTAGTAAATCAAGCAAGGCAGTTGTACCTATGAGCTCATTCACCACTGAATTACAAATCATTCATGGAGTATGCACCCCTATAAAGGAAAAATTTTGGCTTCAATGACTTACAGCAATAATATGGAGAACTTTTAAACACTAGCTTACTCAGTAATGCAGGCTTCACTTTACAGTTAAGAAAGAACGCATAATAAGAGATGAGCATGAGGTTTATAATCAACTCGGAAGATTTCTTCCCATTCTGTGCTAAGATTGCACACTATCTGTAATCAGTTTTGTACGATCTGAAAAGATTTTCACAATATGGAAGAAAAATATGTCCATGGAATATAGATTCACTGACTCGCAATTTTTTTATGTTAGATGAGTCATTTGATATGAAACCTCTGAAATTTTTGTTATCTGACCTAGAAAGGATTACTGGAGTATGATCTATTGCAATGTTGGAAGATAAGGTCACGTTCTGTAAAGTTAGTACGAGTTTTGCCCTTGGTTTAAGAGGACTGCTCTGCTTCTCCTACCTACCAGTCATAAGACCACATCTGATAATGCAACAAGCAAACTTTTCACAGACTGGCAGACTTGTGAATACTATTTAAAGCTGAAGTTCAGGTTGAATGACCTCTGAACCCTGAGAAATGTGATACACATTAATAAATTGCTGGTCTTCAACAGTGACAAAGACTTCTTTGTAAAAAAGATTTCTTTGTAGGATTGTGGTGGGTTCTCAGTGAATAGCAAAAATAGTAATCCTCTCTGCCTGCACTAAAATGAACACTACTAAGAAGTGGGAGGAATATACACATGCCTGAAGGAGACACAAGTGATAGGTAAGAGACAGTGACTAAAGAATTTTTCTGCACAACTACAAACAATAGAATTAGCAGTATTTTTTCATTGCTTCAAAGGACTCGTTCTCCTGCTCTGAAGTAGAGTGTTTCCTTTGTTAGCTAAGAGAAAATGTAAGGCAAAAAGATAAATGAAAGTTTTTAGACCCATGGTAGATATGACAATATTCTTAGTGTGTCCCAATAGGACCATACTCTGACAACAAATAGAGCTAAGCAAATTAAAATACAAAAGAGTTATCCAATAAGGAAGTTTATTAAACATGGAAATAAACTGGACAGTATTTCTTTCCCATCTTTTAAATGGTATGGATAGAACACATTTTTCAAAAATCAGAACCAATGACAGAAATTCTTATCACAACTGAAGAGCTCTTGATAAAGTTAAGTAAATACTAAAAATTCATATACAGAAATAACTGTTTGTTTCCTATTAGCAGTCTGTGACCACATTACCAACAGTATTTAAAACACCTCATTATTGTTAATTGCAACATAACAATTCCATTTAAAACTTAATGTGTTAACTACAAACAGTAAAACAATATCAAGAGCTCAATAAACTAATAAACATCTACCTCCTTGACACACTACCACCACTGTGGCTTCTTGATGACATAAAGCCTTCAGAGAGTAACTGCCAGCATTTCTGCACGACATAAAAAATGGCTCACCAAGGATTAAAATGGATAGTAAACAGTTCTAGAAGAAACATTTGAACATTCAGGACAAAATCTTTAGAATGCAAAACATTGGTGCTTACGCAGAAGGAATGCAGAGGTCTGCCCCTGTATTTAAGGAACAGCCTTTTTCCCTGGCAAGTAAAATGTGAGGGTGGGGGAGAGACAAAGGAAAAGAGCCCACAGCCACTCCTCCAAACCTCCTTCTTTCAACAGCAACACCTCCCACACCCAAATCAGCTATATACGACCACAATAATTGTTTGTTACTCAAGTGCCACTTCTGTATGCAAGGAGGCACCTTACTGCCCATTTTCCACAGCCCTATGAAAACAGAAATCCAGCAGCTCAGTGACTTTACTGGCCATGCAGCTTCAGGATAACTTGAATAGGCACGGTACACAAAAGTATAAATTGGTGCTGCCACTCTTTCTGTGGCATACTGGTTGACCTGACATCCAGGGATCAAGAGCCCAACTCAAGACACCAGATCCAAGGATGTGCAGAGACGATGCAGCACGGCATTCCCTTGACAAGAAGGCAGCAATGGTGACCCAGTCGAACTGGGGGGCAAGAACTACCACCTTCTAGGCCCATCACCTCTCTGCAAGTGGGCTGGCTCCTGCCAAGACGAAACTGAGATGGGATAGCACAGTGACATTCCCACAGGTAGGAAATGGCGGCATGAGCACAGCCTGCCTGTGTATGACACCAATTATAAAAATTGCTGAGCTTCCAGTGTTGCATGAACTTTTCTTTCCCACAGTTTAACATGAAGTAACATAAATAACTAGAATAGTCTCGTTTGAAAGTAAGACCTTCAGCAGATCAGCAGAGGCTCACACGTGGCTGTCCAAGCCTTGGGCTGCAGGGAGTGCCTAAGCCTGGCAAAAGTACCAGGGGGTAGCTGCTGTAACACCTGCTTATAATGTGCACAAATAGATGATCTGCTCTGTTTGGTGGCACAACTAGAGAAGTAGACAGATACACTAAGAAGCATTAGGGAGTGTGAAAGGGAGAACCATTCCCTGACATCCCTTCAAGAGAGACACCAGAGGGCACTTTGCAAGTAGCAGTGGATCCCCAGCTCTCTTGTAGCCAGGCAGAAGGAGAGGACTTGAGAGACAAGAAGGAATGGAAACAAGCTCCAGCTTGGGGTGGCAGGCAACCCTCCTACTGGTCTACCCCACCTCCACAGTACCCTTGCACAGCAAGTGCTGAAACATGAAGGACAGGGAAGTGAGGGAAATGTAGAGCGTCCATCCAGAGGACTGTCTAGGGTGAGGCGCCTCAAGGACACCTGCAGATTGTCCACAACTCACCGAGCATCCTGAAGCTCCTAGCATCAAGGACGCACAAGAGATGGGCATGGCGAAGCTCTTTGCACACTGCTGTACTATTGTGCAGAGCCCGCAGGTAGCAAAGCCCATGTATCTGCAAACTGCTGCACTGCCAGACTCTTGCAGCTGAGCATGAGAGATGGCCGTCTAAAAAGATACTACATTTCACATATTTTTTTTGCAAGGAGACAATGCTGACCAGCACAGGCACAGCATCCTCCTTAGCTGTCAGGAGCCTTGTGGAACAACCCTCCCTGGGCCATGCAGTCATCTACACAACTTTTTGTCCCATCCGCCCTCCATTCCAAAGCACCCCTGCCACCTCCCCCTCCTCACAAGGGTTCACCCTTGCCTCTGCTCTCTACAAAGGACAAACTTTCTCACCATATTTGCAGTTTCTTCTTCTGTCAGGCCAGAGAAAATTGCCTTCCACTTTGTTTGGGGAATCAGGTGCTTCAATCAGAGGCTCTGAACAAAAGAACCTGCCACGACTTCAGCTGCTATACAGGAGTGCTTTGGATCTTCACTGAGCAGTCACTCAAGGTGAAGTTTGCCGGGACAAAGAGGTAGAGAAGTTCAAGGAATTGCTCGCTGCTTTGTCTTTCTCCATGTCACAGATTTGATATTTGTATCCTTCCATGCTGGGGATAACTGGCGAGGTTTGGTTAGCAGGAGTGACACCTGGGACCGCAATCACAGCTGGTTCCCCAATGGCCAAAATGGACACTGTGTCCCATCATGTGAAGCCCTGATGGGAATACATGGCGCCACTGCAAAACGATATTTAAGAAATGATAGCAGCGCGTAGAGGTAGGAGAGACGCAGGAGAAAAGGAGACATGAGAGCAGAGAACGGAGGCGCGGGCTGCCAAGCTCCGCACGCCGCTGTATCGCAAAGCAGGTGGGAACCGGTCTGACCGGCTAAGGATAGCCCCAGCCTCACCCTGCTGCGGCTCTGCCCTGCGAGCTGGGAGGGGTCTTCTCTCACCGAGCAGCTGGTTAATTCTCAGCTACTGGAAACATCCGTAGCACGGGGCTGAATCTGCCTGCAGCTGCAGTGCTTGTTATCTGTGAGGAACAAACTTGCACAATAAGCAGAGTATAGGTTGATCAAATGCTTGAAATCAAGCCGTGGAGGATCTTAAAAGGCATTTTTGTAGGACATCTCCCAGTCTGAAGGTAGAATACGACTTATTACTGCATAGGTACAAACTAAGGAAACCTAAACACTAACAAGCAATCAAGCACTAACAAACAGAACAGAGTCCGTGAGATTTCAGAAATTTTCTGTGGCAATCACATGCCACCTTTGCACAGAATGCACGCTTCTGCCTATTATATTGGCACTGCAGTGAAAACAGATGTATTTCCAAATGAAAATCCATGTTGGTCGTGCAGAATTATCATGGCTTGTTCACTCTCTTTTGTTTTACGGTTTCCTGCAGAAAAAAAGGTGGACACCTGCTGAAAATATGTATTTTCTCTGGATGACCTCTGTTCCTGTAGGGGCCTGGTAACAGAAAATCAGAAGCTGTCTTGCAGCAGCTGATGGCTATATATGGCATTAATGTAATTATTAGGTGCTTCCTAAGGTGAGAATTGCTTAGAAAATTGTCTATAATGACACTATTAATCACGGTTGTCAATGAACCAATCTGATGAAAACCACACCTTGTAGTTTCTCTAGTTGAAAGAACAGAAAGCATGAGTCATTGCTTATTTTCTGTAGATATTTATTTTTCATTATACCAAATGTTCCAAAAATAAACACTTTTCTTAATCTGTCCTAAAACTGTCCTGGTTAGTTGCCTGAAAAAGTAATATAATTTTACAGTGATGTTTCTTGAAGATGATGAAGCAAAAATGTCAGCTGTGTGGTTGGATAAACTGAATGGGACTGCCCAGAATCAATATTGCTGGAGACAGAAGCAGGAGCCAACTCAGGCATCACATGTCCTGTAGTACTAAGCTCACTCACTTATGCTTCATTTACATCTATTTCAGGAAAGACTGATGTGTGTGAGAAATAGCAGAGCTCTAGTCACAGAAAGAATTGAAATCACTAGTTCACAGTACTTTCCAAAAGCTCTGCCAGGCATTGTTTGGATCTTTCCAGTTCCATACTTGCAATTTGTGTGGTGCTTGCTATTTTCAGATTTACACAGTACACATCTTTTCAGAGAATCAATTGCACATCAGAAAATAAACACAACATCAGACTCTTCTTTTTATATGCATATTTGAGCTATACCTACCTCCTAGCAGTGGATCTGTTCTGTTCTGTTTAAGTTTTCTTGAACATATTTTTTTTTTCCCCATGAATAACTGATTGATTAGCTACCTGCCTTGCTGCTGTGTGGCATCATAGCTCCAGCACACATAAATGCAGATGGATATTCCTGGATCAGTAAAAGATAACAGAACAGATGACTTGGATAGATTACCAGGATGCATTGGAGGCTATGAGAAACCAACAAATGGTTACTGCCACACTGTTCAACCCACTGCCACAGTCAAGGTTCCCCACAGCATGTAATGCTGCAGACAAGGCGTTGGAATTGTGGTGGGCAGACACATGTACTGAAATGAGTGATGTTGTATTTAATCAAATTCAAATATCTTCTTTTCTTTCCTGTGGTTTTAATCTGCACAGTCCCACAAAACCAAGTTGGGCTCTCTAGCTTTATAATCCCCTAGAAGATGTCAGGTTACTTGTAGGTTAGGACTAGGAATAGCAGAGCACGTCAGGCACTTCTATTTTCATTGACAGGAAACACTGACCATGTTGTTTCCCATCAATAGCAACAGGTGAAACTTCGGCATATGGATGAAAAATAATTGTCTAAGACTGGGTATTGTGAAGAAATAGATTAAATGAATGCAAATAAGGGGTAAAGAAGGTAATTTTTCCCTTGTCTTTTTTTCTGATCCAAAACTTTATTAAGGCAAAATGGATTTTTAAAAACAATCTAAAACATATTCACATAAATGTGTGTTTATATTTTTAATTATTTGGAAATATTCCTTTATGTAATGATATGCATTCATGTATGTGTACTTATACATACTTGTATGTATGCAAATCCTTATTTGATTATCCATATGATTGTCTAAATAATTAAAAGTCATAGTTTTATTTCCATTATCAATTTCAGTTTTCCAGTGTCTAGAAGTATTCTGTGGGAAAATGTCTCAATAGGGCTAGATTTATTATGAAGATAATCTCATTTAAAATATAATCAATGTTTTTAACCTTAGTGTCCATGCATTTTGAACTTGACTGTACATAAAATGTATTCACCCAACCACATATATAGTGACATATATAATGATTTTGTCAGCTGTCTGTGATATCCTGGAAAATGTAGGATATTTGATTTAAATCTTCCTTTGTGTGAGCTGTGTGTAGTCCCATTGCTAATAACATTTAGCCAGTAAGCTTGCTTTTTCATGCAACTTTTCAAACACTTATTTCTGCCTGGAAGCATGGAAATGTTACTTTAAACTTTTATTGGCTTCACTTGAGGAATTCAGTTCTACCAAATGTGTTTCTTCCATCTCTGCCTTTGTCTTACACTTTTCTCTCTCTAAAGCATTGTCATTGTCATGCATACGATGTTTAATATGATTACATAGGGATTTTAAGAAAACAAATTTTGTGCATGACAGTCTAATTCACTGTTATCACTGTCATGCAATGGTGTTAACATCTGGCTTATCAGTGATAGAGATCCTGGAGGAAAAGAAGCTCAAAAACTAAGGAAAAAAAAAAAAACAGTCATCTTTCATTTCTTTTTTTTCTCAATTTATGTAACATACTTACTCTCTATCCATAATCTCCAGTATCCAACCATAAGAATCACCACAACCATAAGAAATGGATTAAACTTCTGAGGATGGATCCTACAGTGAAAGGTATTTATACCTGTGTAACATAGCATGCGAAACAAAAGCAAAGAAACAAAAGAAAGCAACAGATTGCTTTCAAATAGAAACAACAGGAAGCAACCATTTGCAATTTTTCCACACTGGAACCATTGAACTGATAAATGTTTTGTTTTTCAATTGAAAATAGAAGCATTTGGGTATTATTAAAAAAAAAAAAAAAAGTATTTTTCTACTTTAGTATTACTTTAGGAGTTTTTGAACTGCACACGAGTTGGTGGGGAATTTTTTGGCTTTGTTTGACTATTACTTTTCAGTTGATGGCATGTGGAGGAAAGGAGATCCAGTTGGTGATTAGTAGAAACTTCCTGCATAGTGCGAGGTCTTTATATCTTCTGACTCTTTAATACAGGAAATTATAGAGTTGCGAAGGGATTTGAGAGCTAATCAACTTGTCAGATGAAATATGTGTAGTGTGTGTTTCTCCCCAGGTAGGTTCTATCTATTTTTCCTTCCTCCTCTTGATGAAAAGGCTTCTTCAGCAAATCTGCTTTTCGATATTGTTTTGCATTCTAATTACATACAGCACTAAAAACTTCAGTATTTATTTGTTACACCCTATCCTACCTACATTACCCTTGCCTTAAACCTGTGTTTTTATTCTTTTTTAATTTATATGCTTATATTTATTATTAAGTGTTTAATATTCTTTCTGTAAAAAAGTTCCATTAAGAGCCATCCTGTTACTTTGTGGGGAAAGTTAAAGGTATGGATCTTTCTCAAGCAATAGTTTTGCCTTTTGCCTACAGCATTTCTTCTTCTAAATTCCAGCGACCAATCATTATCTATCTTCCTTCATATCTGTTACTCACTTAATTTGTCATATAATATCCTTTTCTAGTCTCCAAGGTAAAAAAAAAAAAAAAAAAAGCACCACTAAAAACACTCCCCCCAAAACAAACAGACAAACAAATAAACACAACCTACTGAACAAAAAACTCTTTGATATCTTAAGAAGGATTTTTTGTCATGGAGATTTATTCACCCAATTAAGGTAAGTCACCACAATATCACATAAATTTGGTTTTCTGCTGTGGTTATTCATGGGCACACTGTCTTCTAATTAGCAGTACAGCACTTGGTGTTAGAACAATAAAACCTGCTAGATAATTCTTGCTTCTTGACAAATAGCAGCTTCTAAATTCCATGGAGGTCAGTGACATTACTTGATGTAAACATTCTGCTTGAGCTTGTCTTCTCATCCATGACCGGACTGAGAAAACATGTCAACCCCTCACTCCTATTTTATATGTGCAGAAAATCCTTACAGAATTGTGGTAAACAAATAACTGTTTGGATCTTGACACAAGGGACTCATCAAGAATATTTATTGTATGAGTGTGTATGCAAATAAATGTAGATTTTGAAATGCATTTTTGTAAAAACAGGGATGTATAAAATGAAAAAAAAACTGTAAAATTGTTGACCTACTTTGTCTGATTATACAGAGATTATTATTTACATGCTTAAAGATAGATAGGAAAAGTGGGATATACCCTCAGGGAATGACAGACATGATGTAAAGTTCCTTGTAATCCTGAAGACTTTTGGAAAGCACTTGGAAATTGGGAGATTCAAATGGCAACGAGACTTCTGCCTATAGGCTAATGAATTGCTCATGCTCCTCTCCCCGCTCAGTTATATTTAAGCATATAGCAGGGATGGATACCTAGATTGTTATGTTCAAACTATCTTGAGGTTGTAGAAGTTAATTTGACCTTCAGCCTTATGTTTTTGTGATCCAAGTCCTGGTTTAGTGTGGTTGTGCTGAGTGATCTTGGAATTTTACTTAGCAAACTTTTAGTATAGTGTGTAAATTAACAAAGAGGAATAACTGGTGAGACTGAGAAGTGAAGAGGGTGCAGGAAAGGAGGTGCAGAGGAAAATATATTGATACAAAAAAAGTAGAATCAAAAGGCTGCAACCTAGAAACATTGCAGATCAGACAACTCCAATGCACAATAAAGGTCACCCTTTCTGCTCTTATTCTCCCTCTGAGAACTACCTGATCAGAAAAAAATCTTTTTGAGTTGAGGAGGGGAATATTTATGCTTCAGCTGGTAGCTAATCGATCCTAGCTATCTTCTCTGTATATTAGCCAATAAAACATTATTTTGTAGTTTTAAATTCTGAGTCTCCTACTTATAAAGCCTCTGTCTACACTGTGAAAGTTGCAAGGGAAGGAAGGTTGCTTTAGGACTGTTAAACTATTTAATCAGTAAGAAAACCCGAATCTCAGATAAGTCAAATGTTTGCACTTCCCATTGATTTCAGTAAATACAAAAAGGCATTAGTTTTCCAGTTCTGCAATGGAAAGGGATTAGGGTGAAAGGTTATGATATGTGGCTGTGAAAAGATTTATCCTGAAAACTGAGTTAATAATTCAGATATGCCACATCTTAATACTCCAGAAATGTAACATATCTGAACATTTTCTCTGAAAGCTCCCTCCAGTAATCTAACTATAGAATAAAACCAAATCTAAGAAGATGCTACCAAAAAAAAAAAAAAACTTTGGCACAAAATTAATAATAATTTAAGTAAATAAACTGCAGACTGAAAAGTTGTCAATGTAACTATAATTTAGAAACTTAGTATTTTTGTTTCAAATATGAAAGCAAAAGTGCTTCTATGAAGAAGATTCATAGAAAACATGGAAGCCATTTGTGGCAAGATGCTGCCATAGAGTCATGTTTCAAATGCTGAATTAGTCATTTAATAAGAAAGGTGGCTGTAATGATCCACTGTTTCCACAAGGTAATTGTTTGGTCAATACTGTTATATCTCCAAATAATGCACATTCACTTTAATGTCACCTATAGGAACCCAGTACAATTGGAAATATTGATTAGAGCAGAGGTCATTATGCCAAGACATAGGCTATGAAATGCAGCAAGAATTGATTTGTATTCTACTATTTGGCTTCATATGAATAATGTCCAAATACCCTCCAACACAGCACACTCACGCTACCCATGCTAGCTGCTCAGTGATGGTAGTTTAAAATTGGCAGCTACTGACTTTTTTCACTCTGTGACCACAGTGGAAATCAGAGTAAGATGAGTGCAGGAATATACTGAGAAGTAAAATAAATTGCTAAATTCAAGGACAAAAATGGGGAAGAGCAATTAAAAATGTTTGAGTATCTTTGTGTTATTGTGCCACATATCTTCTACTTGTCGGTTCCTATTTCATTGCACCAGAAGAAATTCAGGGAGTGTATTGTGTCCTGTGTGTAGGGGCAAAATAACATCAGCTGGAAACACATCGAACTATTATCAGTGAATGTTCATAACTATTATGCTCAGCTTCTTTTCTAGCAGTTGTTTGCAAAAGAATTGTACCTGCTGAAAAAGCAAAATCTCTATTTTAGTCATTTGTTGATAGGATATCTGTACACTTCCTGGTGCACTGTGTTGGTTTCATTGTGTTGGTTTTTTTGTTATTGTTGTTGGATTTGGGGTTTTTTTTTTTGCTTGTCAATAAAACAGGCTATGGATAGGGTCTGCAATGATTTCCTATTTATGACTGTCATTATATTCATAAAAATACATACTACAAAAAACTTTTCCTTTTGTCTTATACTTTTGATTCCTCATGCTTTTTTCCAGTATTTTTTAATCCCCTCTTCTTTTTCTGATTCTGTTTCAAAGAGACTGAGTATCTGTCACTAGTCCACACTTACAATATGATCAAGATACTTTGTTAACTTCAACTTGAAATGAGAATGATAATATCAGGGAATCATACTGCTAGTTTACATTTCTTTAATCACTTGTGCATTAAATTTTCTATTTAAATTTGTTGTATAGAGGTCTTCATTTATTTGACAGTTTTAGCAAGCATTTCTGTAGTATAAAAGCGCTGGAAAGAAGCCAAATTCCAGACCACTTCTATATTCCTTATTAATTCTATACTGAAAAATAAATGAATGACAAATTTCTTTTGCTAAATATTAATTTTCATTTTGCTTACCCCTGAAACAAAGAATCATTCAGAATTAAGTTAGTTAGAATTCATTAGTATGATGAATTCTAAGATACTTACAACTTCTAATTGAGCAGTTCAGCAGGGTTATGAATCTATAACAGAATCATTACTGGCAAGATCTTGTAGTACTTCTTGCAAGGATCACTTGATCTTTTAGACTGTGATTATTTTCTTTCTTATTTCTTTAGATAGATCTACATTTTCTTTTATTTTTGGTTTAAATAATAGAACAAGTAGAGGTCAATATAGAATCCTAATGTTATTGCTTATATTATATCTTGCATTAGGCTATTTTATCTCCAAGAAATTAATCGTTCCTTCTTTATCAATCCACATTTTAGAATGAAGCTTACTGTATATTAGGGATTATTTTTGTGTGATTAGCATGATCTTTGTTCAGTACGTTTCAAAATATCCCTAGGAAGGGATTTTTTTCCTGAGTTCTTCAACTACAATATATATGTTTTGTATAAGATTAATATTGACACATTTGGTAATGCATAAAGAGAAATGTGCAGGCTAAATGGAACATACTAATGATGTACAGGATAAAGCTTTTTAAAAAGATGTAAAATAATAATATTGCTGTGGTAGCCATAATGATATTTTGGGATGATTTAATACCTTTAATGAAAGGGATATTACATAAACCTCTTTTTGCTCAGCTCTGACAGTTTCGCTCAGCTCTTTCATGGTTTTGAAAAAGAAAATACCATACCTTTAGCGTAATTGCTACTCTGCATATGATTGCATACTGTATATTAAAAATATTAGGATATTTTGGCCAAAAAGTTAGCATCCACTTCTGTAAAACCATTTCAGTCCTAGATTAAGATATTAGTATTTCCTTCATTTGAATAAAACATTTTTATGTGTGTCTATGTGTTTTTTGGTGAAATGATTCATTAATATCACTGTTTTCATTGTTTCTGCCTTTTTTAGGACTGTTTCATTTTAGGGCTTTTTTGTTGTTGTTTACATTTTCTGTTTAATTGAATTTCGTATTTTTAATTAACACTATTATGTTTCTGAAATTGATACTTTTAATTGAGCTTTGGTCTTTTTGTTTATTTACTGTTTAGATTTGAGTGTAGAGAATGTTCATTTCACAGAGGAGGGCAAACTTTTATCGACTTAAGTTTTAAGTGCTCATTTTTCAGGTAAAAGCCTCAGCAAGAACATTACAAATCTTTCCATCATTGAAAATTTACAATCAAATCCTTACCTGACATACATGGGTATTGACTTGATGGAATTCATTTCATCTAATCTAAAATTTCAGTATCATCTACCTCACTTCAGTTATCTTTAGTTGATGGGAAAAATGATAAATCTCCAGTGAATGCCTTTGTGATTGTGTTTGAAATTTTCCTTCAGGATGAGAGGAAGTGCCACTCTAGAAGTCCTGGTTTTCTGTACTGAGTGCAGCAGTTTTTCAGATAATGAGACACCTCAAATTTGAGCTAACCAAATTTTAAACATCTTTTAAATAATGTTTATATAACACAATGAATCCTTACTTTGATGTTTACCTTCAAAACTAAGTACATTGGAATCTGCTGTCTTTCTTTCAAGCACACTTAACTTTGACTTTGCTCATAAAGCTGGGCTAGACACTTCCTAAAAAACATGTCAGAGGATCTTTTTTCTGTTATAGCTATACATTTAGAACCAAATATAATAATGTCTCTGGTGAAGAGAGCTTTAAAAACAATAAAAGTAAAAGCAAGGCACACACCCTCCGAAATCCCACTGCTTTTATATTTCAGTTTTGTTTTAGGAAGAGGTGATATAAACATCTCCAAAGTCAAAAATCTTGGCATCAATCCCAGAGGTGTTCATAACTTCACAGCTTTTCTATGCATTAAATTTACTTCATAACCTTTAAAAAATAGCTGGTGGATTAATCTTCCCTGAGATAAGCCATAAAGTGGAGAGTCAATGTGAGCTGGCTATCTAAACTAGTCATAAAGTCACCTTCCATAGAGAGATAGGCATGCCGAGACCTAACCATTTCTAATCTTTTTATCTTAACACTGGTTTGTAGAGAGAGAATATTTGTTGGAGGGGTTGTTGTTTTTTTGTTTGTTGTTTCCTTTGTCTTTTATTTGCTTTTTTCTCTAAAGCTATATATCTTTTTTAACTATAAAAGAACATGAGTAAGTAGGTATACATACACAACTGTATGTATCAGTATGTAATGCCTAGATGCGTTTAAAGAGAAAATTGCCAGAAACTCATGATTCTTGCCAAACATTACTTACTGTGTTACAAAATCCCTTTGGGACTTACATTTAAAAAAAAAAAATCAGTGGGTCCTGCTCATCTCTTTGGACAGATGATTGGCTTGCGTCATTTTAATAAGGCTGTTTTGGTAGTCTTTCCAGTTTCTGCAGATTTTCCCCTGAAAAATACTAATTAAAAAAAGAATTGTTATGGCTTTGTATCTGTTCTCTCTCACCACTGTACTCAGCTTCATAAAAAAACATAAAAGCATATAAAATGGGATGGTTCTTAAGAAAAACAGATTGCCTTTTACTTTTTGTTGATACTATATTTGCAAATATTTGGACATTTACTCATAAGAGATACAGTAAAATCATGCCAAATTTGAGTTAATTGTGTAATAACAAGACCTATAATTTTCACAGAACCTGCACAGATAACACTGATATTAGGATCAGAGCACAGCTGTCTGAAGGCTGAATTCTTTGGATTAATTATTAATGTAAAAATCAAAAAACATAAACTAACTAGGGGATTCAATAATAATAAAGATGAACCAACTACCACAACATTGTATACTGATTTAATTAAATGCAGAAGTTGGCATTGTATGTTTCTACTTAAGCATATTAAGACTTATCTATGGATGTTTATGTAGCCCACCCATTTACTGTATATGCACACTCAGACAAATGCACACACACATGCTTGTATTTCAATAATAGGTGGAATCAGAGATTACACATCAATTAATATCAACAATTCAGAATTAGATGGAGAAAAAGTCCTTTTTTTTCTCAGGGAAAAATAAAAGTTCCCAGAAGTGACCGCTATAATGCATGCTTGGCATCTTTTCAGACTGCCTTGCAAATCTTTGCTGAGAATTGAGATGGCATTATGCTAAACAAACATGCAATCTTGGCAAGGAATAAAGCCTTATTACTTTCCCTGTTTCCATATTTTCTGCATGCTTTCTGGACGTAGATCATTATTATCTGAAACTGTCCCTAAATCCTTGAGTTTTGACTGAAACTCATCATCTTCCGCTCTGTTTTTTGCATTAAAGGGATGTAGCCGTTGAAGTGAAACTTGTCAGAATGGTGCTACAAACCGTTTTGGCAATCATGCTTATCAGGAGCATAATACATATTTAAAGAAAGCTGCTGTTCATCTGCCTGCCAACCTTTCCTTGTATTCTGGCTTCTTTGAAGCCTACATATCACTCATGGGTTTTCTTGAGAGCATCAGAAATATATATTGCTTTTGGCAGGTGCTACAAAATAAAACTTAGAGCTGTCCAAAGAAGAAGAAATGTGCATATGAGTCACATCGGCAGGCTACAGCTTTGGCAGAGTTACACAGGGCTACAAAAAGAAGACAGTGAAATAGATCTAATAATGTTTTCATCATCTCTGCTGGCGTGTTCAGTAAGGACAGGTCCATCAACTGAAAGATTCCCAGATGTCAAAGTTATCCAACCAGATGTATATTACTGGAGCAGATGCTCTAACCTAACAAGATCAATGGAAGGTTTATGGCCCATTTTTACTTTGTTCACCAAAACAAATATAATCATGGTCAGTAAAGTGTTTGAGCTAATCAGCTTTTAAGATACTTAAAGCCTTATGAAAATAAACAAAAATCACCTTTACTGAGTGGGAAGTTGAATATGCAGTTATTCAAGTCTTTTTGAAACTGTTTTGCAGAAAATACTTGTGTGAATTGAGCCAACCACATCTAATAAATAACTCGTTGATACTGTTTAGTATTCTATCTGGGAAAAGTCCATCTCAAAAATAAAAACAGAAGGCAAGTGCTAGCTAGGATAAAAGCAGACATAATTTATTTTTAAGCCCTTTCCAGAAAGAAATTGTTGTATTATATAGAGATGAGTGAATCAAAACTATAATCTGCAATATAAATGCAACTTGGAATTCATTTGCACAAACAAGATGATAATAATTTTACCTTTCTAAAAGCTTTGAAATAAAAACAACTGTGATTAACTCTTAATTCCAGTAATACACCTGGCTACTCTCTAAAGATCTGATATTTCAAGAAGAAAAATACCTCCATTACAACAATGCCGACAGCATTAGAATAGTTTTAGTGAAATGTTTCATGATTTCTGATTTCTTGGGGACTGTTGAATACAGCTTCAGTACTGTTAGGAGGTTTTGAATCAGGCCCAGAGAATTCAGAAAATTCAGTGAAGACTTTCCTACTCTCCTTGATTCTATCTCAGACTTTCGATTTAAGATATTTGCACTAACCAAAAGGACAAAAAGTATATTATCTTTGCTGTTCACCTCCATTTTGCAAAGAAACTGCTTAATGCACTTGTATCAATTAAATGTAAATGCATCTGCAAATGTGAATAGAGAAAATATGCCATGCAGTTATATATGTAGCAATTATACATTTTAGCAGGAGATGGGTTTTTTTTAATTGATTGTGACGGTAAAAGAAAAAATATTTTGACAGTTTTATGATACTGTTTTTAAACTATTCTCTGAACGGTCAATAGAAGGAAAAAGTATGCTTGTTGCTAGGACATGGACTTAACTGCTGTAATAAGTTAAGTTAGTAATATGTCAGGCTCCTATATTTTTGGACCTCCCAGCAAAGGTCTGTCAAGATTTGTGCATTCTGCTCTTGACAAATACGACTATGGCCAGGAAACCTTGGAGCACTTCAGAGTTTTTTTCTACAAGTGTGCATATATTTTCAGCCAGGTTTGTTGTGATATTGTTCCTTACAGTTCTGACTACTGATAAAAGCATTAATTTCCAAAATTTCACACAAAGATCTGCAGTCATGAGATACACAAGAAGGAGGGAAAATTTCAAGAAGCACTGAATTCGTTATTTTGCTATTACAGAATATTATACTAAATTATAATTTAAAAGAGAGGAAGGAGAAATACAGTCAGTTATTCTGTTTAGTTAAGTTAATTGTAGTATTTCAAAAGTTTGAGTACAGTAGAATTATAACATTTAAAAGTGGTTAGTAGTACAAACAAATTTAATTCCAATTCTTAGGAATTAAGTAATTTGAAAATGAATGCATTACTGTAATCTTAAGGCAGTTCAGACTTGAAATTTATTTGACAGCTTTAAATCTTATCATAAAAATGAGAATACAAATAATTTACATTTAGAAGAAAAAGAAATTGCATGCAGGAAGCTAATATACATTCTTTACCTGCTTAATTTTCTCAGTCAGTAGAAAAATATAGGGTTTTTTTATGATTATTATCAAGGAATGGAAAGATTAAACAACGTGAGCAAGTAGAAGTTTCTTTTCACTGACTTAGCAAAAGGATAAGGCTGACTGAATCATGTGCAGACTACTTTGAATTCTTTTATGAAAGCATATATTCTCAGGTGTGCATATTTAAACTCAATATGATGAAAATACTCTTTCCAAAATAAGTTCTTCGTGGATGTATCTTTTTCTGTCTTCTGAATGGTCCAGTGCAGAATATGTCAGCTGCTCTGTCTCTGAGCAAAACCAATACCTGAAAAAAAAAAAAAAAAAGTCTTCTTCAGGAGGTGATATCAATGTGTAAATACAGTGCAATGAAAGAAGTGAAGCAAAATGAAAACTGTATAGATACTGCAAGAACATTCACAACTGAAAATAATGTTATTGCCATTCCCCCAAGTCTGCTGCCAGCTATTCAGTCCCTTGATAAGAGACAAAAAAATGAGACAGTTTCTCTTTTCTGTAATAATCATCCTGGGCTGATCCACAGCAGTGCTGCAGGAACAGCACAAGAACGTTCGTCAGTGGTAAAAAGAAAAATTTGGGAAAACAAAAATAAACAGTAGCCTTTCTCATGTGTTAACACCAATACAGCTGCAATTTTAAATAAAGTTCATTCTTCCCTTCATTACTATGTCTCTACAAGACACAGAGAATGATCATTAAGTTCTCAGTTGATTTGCACAAATATTGCTTACTTCATTTCACCCCTTCTGCCTTCATAATAATGCATGATCAGATACGTAGTCTCACTCATGTAGATTACATCCTCCAGTTTACTCTGTAATCTCATGCTTATTAGTCTTGTTACAGTTTTACTGTATGAAAGAAAAGATTTTTTTTTCCTTCTGTTTCTTCTTTGCACTCTGAATACTTGCAAGTAGATAGACATTATGCTGAATTATTTGATTCACAGAAAAAAAATAATCTTCTACTATGTGCCTGTGGTACATTATGAAATAACGTATGTACTCAGTGTAAAAATATTATTCAAAGTGCTAGACTAGACTGGTGGAAGTGGAAGACTAGACTCTTGCTATACAATCTCAACAATCCATGACTATTTAGGTTTTAACTTTGGATCCCAGTTTTACCTCTTCTTCTGATGTTATTATCACTATGTTTTCATAGACAGGTTATTTTAAGAAAGAAAAAAAAAATCCTTAACAAGATGTCAAGAATTGGTAGGTGTTCTATACCAAGAGTTTCCAGACTGAATTGACTTAGATGAAAATAACAAAAAAAAAAGTCTGGAATGTTAGTGTTAATGCTGTCTAGAGAGCAAACTGAATTATAGACAGATTACATCCCAGATCAACAAAAGTATGTCTTGCCTCAAAATAGATTTGGAAGTGATTTCCTGATCTCTTTGAAGATGTAGGATGCCTACCAAAACCTTGCAAAATGGGATGTTTACACATACAGAGACAGTAGTGGATATACCACCATGACTGTACCACATCCAAAGTAGCACATGTGATATAACTGAAAAGTTAAAAGGCAATTGGCATGGATTAACTTTATAGGTGCAGTGGAAAAGAAAGATACCAGTTTATTCATGTGTCAGCTCCTGTGGTACAGACAAGAAAGCAGTGTACTCACTTTATCTTTTGGCAGGGAGTGTAATCTTAGCTTGAATGCTCAATCTGAATATTACCAGCTCAGATTCTGGATGAGAAAATGACTGGTCTTTGAATGTTCTTTGCTTAGACTATAGACATAAGATAAACCAAAATAAAGAGGGAGAAGTATTGTAATATTAAACAGGAATCAAAATTGTCATGAAAGACATTCATAAATTAAACTACACTGGTGAAATAATACCACCAGAAAATTTATGGTTTATTATTCAACAGCAGTACACACAAAAGACTGCATCACAGAACGCAGCTGATCAAAGCCCCACTGATCACCTATTAGAAACAGGAGCCATCAGATCTGACTTGGATTACGTGAAACATCCAAGTGATTTAAAGCCTTTTCTCAAGAAGCATTAGAATCTGTACCAGATGTGATTTACCCAGGGACACATATTAGCAAAACTAATGATGATGTTTGCAAGAGCTGAAGAAACAAGAAAAATTGTGTAGCTTCAGTTTGGATAGGATTCTGCTTTCAAGTGGGAACTATTACCTCAAAAGCAGATAACAATAAAGCAAAACAAGAATTGTTGCAAGAAACCAAGTGCCATCAAAATCAATGTTAGTAGCAAAATAAAACTAAGCCTGTAAGGAAAAAAAATATATTGTTCAGCACTGTTGCAGAAATCTCGTGGGGACAGGATGCACCTTGCGTGGCCACCAACTACAAGCTGTTGCAAATCACAGCTCCTTGGAGAACATCCCTGGTGACCTGCAGCATTCTGAACTGGCAAGTCTGTAGTATGTGATGACAGAATTACCAAGGTCTGCCACAAAAAATCATATGAAATCCCAGAAGAGAAATTCATCTAGCAGTTTTGCTTACATCATTTCACAGAAGTGAAAGATTGGAAAGTAAAAAAAATAAAAAATTCAGATGAACAAGTACCTGTAAAAATAAAACTTTTACCAAGCATTTAGCCTGTAAAACAACTTTCTTTGAGCAGGATCGATAAAATACAGAAAGTTCATGGAAAAGTAAGGTACATGAACTGCCAGAAATTATGTGATATAGAAGAGTTGTATGTGAAAAATTGATCAGTTCTAAGAAAATATTTGTTTCTGATTCCAGAGAATGTGTACTATCAATTTGTGTTACACAGTAACATGGCACAGCAGATGGGAAAAATTTCTGTGCTCTCGTGGAAGCATGTGAAGTGGCCAGGCCGGTGTAAAACTCGGGAATAAAACCGGGTGCAGCTACCTTGTTCCTGATACATCAAGCCAAAGTGGCTCCAGATCTCAACATAACTAGACCCCACTCAAGCACAACCTCTAGATAACACCCATGCCACAACTACAAAAAGTAAAACTCCTGATGTGGGACTTAAAAAGCATGGAACAAGCAAACACTCGTTTCCTCATGCAGTTAGTTACTCAGCAGGAACATCAGTAATACATAACCCAGACAACACGTTTTTTCAGGAGGGATATGTTTATTCTCTTGACATTTGAACTGCAGAAACACTGTTACTTTAAAAAGGAAAGTGAAAGACTCCTCTAATACAGATTTGTTGACAGCTTTTGTGTAGAAACACTGTTAAGACTATAGAGATTATGATTTTACTCTGAAAAGCCTATTTACTTAAAAATAGTCTCCAGTTTACTGCATATCATATAGAATTCCATGGTGTTGAGTTTTACAAACGAAGGAAATAGAGTAAGTATTAAGAAAAAAACATTGCACATCTTTATGTATTCTTGATGTTTATAAATAGAAATGGGGTTTTAAATGCATGATTTATTTTCCATATATAATTAAAAAAAAAAAAAAAAAGGAGTGAGAAGAAAAGTATTCAAGAAACACTGAGAAAAACAAAACAGCAAATCAAATGTGGGGAATTTCAAATGTACATAAGGATAACAGATGTCAATTTGATTAAGTCATAAAGGCATATAAAAGCAGAAGGCCTTTAAAATGATAAACAATCTTCTGAGGACTGAAGATCTATAAAATCAGTCTAATTAGTAGAGTTTAAAATAGTTCCAACTCAATATGAATTGCACAGGACAGTTCAACAAATTGTATGGTGTTCTTCAAATTTATGGGCAGTAAAATGGTACTGGACCATTTGTTCACTAACTGAATACCTGGAAAATAATGTTTGAATATGTTAACTGATGTGTAGTAGCAAACTAATTGCAGGAATTAAAAATAATCCTTATACTGAGTATTTTTAAGAATACTTTTTTAAAACATGAGGAAGAAATTTCAGTGTTTATGGTTTATTCAGTGAGAACTCCAATAGGTATCATATCACTACAAACTAAAACATCTGCAGTTCTCTGCTGTAGTTTCTTTTCATCAGTTTGATATTTGTTTTAGACATGGTGAAATGAGTGAAACTAAACAATATCCATCCAACTACGGTGTAGATTTCAACCAGGATTTTTAAAAGTTGAACAATTTAATGCTTGTTTCTTCTGCATATAGTCTGCTTATGAATTTGTGCTCTTCTGTGTACCTGTGTTTCTAAGAGACTAGAAAAAATTTAGCACAAGGAGGCTACTTCTATTTTTTCTGTTACCTCACTTTGTCTGATATAAATACATATGAAACTTGTGATCCACATATGTAAAAGACTGATCTGTTTTTCCCTTTTCATTCCTACACTGAATTCTTCCTAGACAGATCAATAGGTTATCGCAAATGAGGTGTGAACTGAAAATTTATAAGCCACAGATGACAGCTACTGAGACCAAAAAAACCCTTCTTTGTTTCATTAGTAGTGTGAAATGCACTGAGAATACTTACAAACATGGAGTGCAAGCCCTTCCTGAAGATACTGTATCTTCTCATTCTTTGCTCAAGGCTAGTAACAATGTTGGCTATAGCAATGTAGATGTAGCTTCACACAGAAGGTATTTTTGGACAAGATTTTCATATCTATGATGTTATTAGCATTTAACTAATTTAATTTAATTTTGCAGTTCCTGTACTAGTTGTTTTATAACTTACTTGTTTGTACTCTAAAATTTTGTCTTACTATTTTAACAAAAAGTAGGATTGAAAAAAAAAACAAAAACAAAAACAAAACAAACAAAAAAACCCACAACTCAGTTTTCCATCAGTAAGAGAAAACACCTTTGTGTCACTCAGACAATTATTTCTGAAATGAACATTTTACAGTAGTAAATGACAAGAAGAGAAACCTCATCTGGGAATTCTTTGATTTCAAGAGGTTCACTAATAGGATCGACTATCTCTTATTATTACTGAAGTCAAATACATCTAGGCAGTCAAGAATGATTTGCTGGAACCATATCCTGCTTCCTATTTGAGTGTTCCTTTCAAACAAATGTCCCTCTCTTAGGGTGAAAATCAAATACTCATCCAGTATGTTCTGCTGGGTTCCAGTAAAAGTGCCTCATGAGAGCAGTTGACTACATTACGCCAGGAAACTGGGTAATTTCTTGAAACACATGTAAACCACTAGAGAACATTCAGTACAGGTTTCCCGTTTTATCAGTACTTCTGATGTGTGTTTGTTACCTTTGAAGGCTTTAGCCTGTATCCTCACTTTCTGTTGCGATGCTAAATCTGACAATAATACTTGCAGTGTGAATCAGCCATGAATAAAGCCTGAAATACATCACAAAAACAGGAAAATAGGAAAAAACAGATCACCATAACAAAGAGAACTATTGTGTCTTTAATGGTGGTGAACTAAATGTCTGTCAGTAGTCTCAAATTTTCAAAGACAGGGAAGAGTATCAGAGAACAAGAAGTACTGATGTTTCCTTATTTGCTTTCTTAAAGAGAAAATTTCCCAGATTTTCTATTAATACTGTCTATTTTCCCTATTTCCTGAATGAAGATTTTTCACCTTATAAACAATATAGTTTAGAATTTTTACGACAATGGACAGAGTTTATAGAACTTTGTGTGTTATTTCTATTGTTCATTTAAGCAATTCTCTCAACAGTTTCCTTATTCTGACTCTAGCACTATTAACTTAATACGATTTACTAATTTTCAGAAAATAATTCTCAGCCAGTTTATAATTTAATATGTTCTGCATATAGCTACAGATGAAGTTATGCTCAGAGAACTTTGCAGAAACTTTTTGTTGCTAATGTTTAAGGCAAAAGTCACTAAAAAAAAATCAGACTTTGACAAAGACTGTCTAAGCTTGAGTCTAATAATTAATGAGGACTGAATGTCACATATAGTTTGTGGGCTGAATTGTTTCTGAAGACTTATATTTACCCTTTTTCCACAGTATAGAAAGCAGACTGATGGCCACAAGGAATTAATTAGCATAAAGTAATGTAAAGCATGAAATAATGAAGATTTTCAGTCAGTGAGAACTGAGTAAACATTAGCACATAGACTGCTGTCAGAGAGTAACTAAGACTCTTTGACTTTCTAACAGAGCTTGCCTTGCACTAGGTTTCGCCTTAATTGTTTGGTGGATATCTTAATTCAAATGAGCAATTAGTGAAGGAATAAAGTTAGGAGATGCATTTGATAAAGGGAAGAACTGGCAGGCAGTGAAAAAGAGTCTTTTTAGAAGGCTTCTTTAGAGAAATTATATTGAAGTCAACGTACTCCTACTAGGGCAATTAATGTACAGGAAGTCTGTAAAATTAGGGGAATTGAGTAAACATTATTTTTCACGTCATGTAATGAAATAGAAAAACTGTCACTTTCTGAGACACAGAGGTATAGCTTGAATGTTTTCATTATAACTGAAATGCACAGAGGTAAAATAGAGGACGAAGATAATGTCCCAACTGGATTTTCATTTAAAAATCTGGAGCATATCACTGTCATAATACCCTGCAAATACTGTTTTTCAAATCAGAACCCTTAAAATTGTTTAGAAAAAAAAAAAAAATCAAGTTGAAATGCAGTTTAAAAGCAAGTCACAACATCAATTCATCAAGAATAGCCAAAATCAGAAATTGTTTTAAAATAATATATGTCTTTCTCTGCCCATCTAATAAATTATATGAATATTTTGCATTGGATGCTGAATTCCTTTATGCTGATCATTCAAAAATTCTTCAATTTAGTTTTGCTGTATATTTCCAGCTTAATTTGTGCCCCTTGTCTTTTCATTCTTCCTGCTAAAGTTTTCTAATAATTTTTTCTAGATGTTAGCATTCATTAAAATTTTCTATCATTAATTTTTGTTACTCTTTGCAATTATATATGGATAACAAATCAGCAAAATTAATGTGGATGATATATTGTAAAAAGCAATAAAATGATCTATTTTGAAAAATCAGAATGTTTCAAGAACAATCTCTGGGTGAATAATAAAAATAAATTTTAACTTACTCTTTTTCTTTGATTTTCAAAAAAAAAAAGGAAGTTGCGGATGTCATGTTGCACAGAAGACAGGATCAGACATGATAGAAGAAATTACATAAATAACGCAATACATGACCAATCAATGTATAATTGAGAAAATTCTCTTGTTCATTTCTCTTCAGTCGAGAGTTTCTAACTAAATAATAAAGGAGCTGCTGGAAAACAATATTTATTTTTATGCTGTAGCACCAGAGTTCATTTGCTTCAAGCTACTGATATGAAGCATATGAAGGTACACTAGGTTTGCTTTGTCTAAGACACCTCTGATTTAAATAGATTTTCTTATGCTATCAAATTATTTTATCTGTCATGAACTTTAGTGCATTGATGCAGAAATCAGAAGGTCAGGTGTCACCCACATGACACACATTTCATAAATAAAACGTCTGTAGTACAGCATCTTGCCAGGAGCAAAAGAAAGATTTTAATGAACTGCTAAGACGGGGTGCTAATCTCTCTCCTCACAGTATGGAAAAGTGTTCCTTATCTGTTATGTCCAAGCTCAAAATACATTAGTATAGTAGACACTTAAACCAGCAAACTCAGCAAAGGGTAGCATATGACATGTACCCACAGGTGACTGGTTAATGTAATTTTATTCATTTTCAATCAAGACATATTCAGTTTAATTTAGATAGCTGTTCCTTCTCTGCCACTGGGGCTTGTGGCCGCGGATGCAGCAAGCTGTATTAGCATAGATATTAAAGTCACTCATTACAAGTGACACTGTCAGAGAAGGCAAGACAGCACTTCCTCTGTGTCAGCAGATAAAACAGTGTCAAACTTGATCTCAAAACTGTATTTCTGTATCTGGATATATAATAGCTACTAACTACCAGTCTCACAGCAGAAGACTGATTTAAATGTATTATATGCGTTTGTGTTGTAATTTTATCTGAAGAGATGATGTTCAGTGATAACTGCCTATATGTTCCTGTACTCTACCTTACCTAAAAAGAAAGATATCTAATTCATTACAAATCTCTTCCTGTCATCAAAGAAACTTTATTATTTCGTACCACAGCAACCTTAAGAAACTCCTGTCAAGTTTAGCCTATTAACTTTGTACTTTACCAGCATTAAGTGCAAATAGTGACAGGCAATCATGTCCTTGAGCAGTCTACAATTTCGGTAAATGAAGAAGTACGCAAATAATTAGGAGAGGAATAGAGAATTGAAATGGAGAAGTGATACCCTCATGAACATCGTAGCTCTGACAGTTTCTACAGGGTAATAATCTAACGCTAAAAACAATCATATTTTATTACTTGAAGCAAAAAATTTAAGTGAGACTATTCACATTTTTATCTGAAAACTTGTGAAATGTCTTTTGTTTGATGAGATACAGTCACAGAGTCTATAATATGTGTATACACGCAGAGGAGTATATCTATTAAGATGACAAAGAAAGAAAAGGATATCACCTAATGATTTACTCTTAAAATTATAGTTTTATATAGAACTTTTATATAGAAATTCATTCTTTACTACACTGCTGTATATTTTCTATGAAAATATGAATATTTTATAATACCATATGAAAGACGTTTCCACATAGAGATTGCTCAATTTGAGACCCTGCTAAAAGAACAATCATAGTTTTCAACATGGCTAATCTAGTGAACTAAAGTTCATCTTACCACATTTATTTATAAACCTTAACATTTGGGAGTACTTTCAAAAGTTACTCAGATGACCATGAAACTTAAAAATGCAATTATATAGGGTATACTTTAGTATTTTTTATTTTTAGGTTATGCTTCCTGCCCAGATAATAAATTTAAAAACAAACAGGGAGCTTTCATCCTGAAATAGAAAGCAAAAACATGGGTAAGAGAACCTCATTCAATCAAGTAAACCAAGATCACTAACAGTTGAGATACCAAGACACAGAGACTGTAACTGGGTTGAGATCAGAATTCTCTGCTTTGCTCTCCAGAGCTCCAGCAGAATTTGCAGTGCTTATGGTCCAAACCTCCATGCCTGAAATCCAACAGGATTTGTATTACTCATCATGGACAAACCTACTCCATGCCTTATGCCTTAAACTTATCATCTTCTCCAGCAAGGCATGTCACCATCACCAGCCTGAGTCTTTTGCTATCTGAAACTAGTTTTGTACTTCCTAGCAGTTACCTAGAGTAATCCCAAAGGAATTAATACTGTTATAAATATCACGGTATTTGGTCCACTAAATGAAGATAACTGAGCTTACATATTAGTACAGTTCATTCTTTTAGGGAGGCAAGCTGTACAAATGGGTGCAAAGGTCGAGGAGCCACGTTTTCCTTTCTCTTTAACAAAACCTTGCTTAAAAATGGCTTATCTTGAAGTTTCTTTTATGTAGCTGATATAATGCAAATAAATCCCAATAATAATAATCTTATCTAACAATTATTCTGATTTTAAATGGAAATTCAGTTTGCTATTACTAGAAGAAAATATCTATATATTTAGTACAGTACTTTAGAATAAGCATTGCATTTTGCCTTTCTTTTAGTTACAAACTGCTTATCTGCCCACAACAGAAGAATATTTTCCATATACTTTCCTAGGTATGAATTCAGAATGAATTTATCTGCATTAAATCCATATCCTCAGGGTCTTCTAGAAGGTTGGGCTAGGATCCCTTTTTGATACTTCTTTTTTGTTTCAAATGCAGTAACCAAAGATGTTCTAAGCTGTTCAGAGGGCATTGTATTTGCTGAATATGCAGCTATGTTTTTTTTTAACGTTGCTTTTAAAATTTTAACCATGAATCACTGAATAAGTTATTGATTGAATACTCCAGACTAAAGTGTCGAAACTTTACTGAATATACAGTTTGATGAAACCTAGAATGATACAATTGCTGAAAAATGAGTATGTTGTATAAAATTCAATTTGTTGTAGTCAGCAATACCTTTTTAAAACCAGAGAGAACTAATCTCTTCCTCCCCCTGGACCTCTATTTAGAGATCCTGGTTTCTGATTCATGATTCTTCTATGTGGCATTTGGGCAAAGAAACTGGCTAAAGCACAACCGCTGAAAATGAAGAATCCTCAATTTTTGCTGATGCCAGTATAACATCCTAAATATCAATTCAGCTAATAAAGATTATACTTCAAGTTATGGGTGATAAGAGAGAAATAAAGAGGAGAAAAAGGCTTTTTCCAAAGCAAGAAAATCCAGATCATCAAGACATATTTCAAATTCCACAGATAAAAGCATCTTCTTCTCTGGTCAACATTATATTCATATAGTTTGAGTATCTGCAACTATTTTTTTCTGATGCTTTTCTGTGAGCAATTTAAATATTTTCTTTAATAAACATCACTACTGCAGATTTCCTTGATAAATAAAACTAAAAAATTACAGGAAGTATACTTTCTATAATATTTGAATACTGGATATTTGATATTTGATATTTGATATGCGTCTATAAAGAAAAAACCTGTGAAAGCTATGAAAGTCGCACATAGGCACACATTAGGGCATCTGAGTCATACTCTCCCTTCAGTTTTGATATTGCATCCCAATCTATATCATATTGCATTATTTTCAAGTGGATATGTACTTATGGTGCTCCCTGGTGTATCCATTCCCATTCACCAGAAATGTCATGTCGTAATCTCAGCTGAGTTTGGGGAAGAAGAAACTAGGATAAATGAAAAGTCAGATACTTCAAAGATCTACTTTGTACTTCTCTACTAATAGGCCTTTCATAGCCTGATCCATCTTTATATACATTCAGTTAATACTATTGCTTTTTTGAGAAGTAGAAAATCCCCTTTGAAAGTGTTTGTTTGTTTGTTGGCCTAGATACCCTGCTTTAAATTTATATTTTAGTATTTCACCCTTTCTAGTGAGCTTTCACACACCCAGACATATCTGACACTTGGATCTCTCAGGAGAGACACACAGTTGGGACATGCTTCAAAACAGTTTGATAGAGGCTGCAAGCCCATACATTCCTACAGAGACCGTTCAAAACACCAGGTTAGGGTCTTGGACACCCCTATTGGCATTGAGATTCAAATCCACAAGGCTGAAATAGAGTTTCCTCTGGTTTGATGCTGTATACAAAAAAATAAAATAAAATAAAATAAAATAATAAAATAAAATAAAATAAAATAAAATAAAATAAAATAAAATAAAAATTGTTTATATTCCAACACTTAGAGAAAAGAAATAGTTTTGAACCAGGAAGAAAATGGTTATACTTTTACAGCCTAGAGCTGTATGACTAAACCTCAGAGAGGAGATAAGGGTAAAATGTCAAAAAATATTATTCCTCTCTACTTTGAGTCACTGTCTGTCACTTACTGAGAGACAGTCTTGAGTAATGCATCTAGTTTGGGACATTAAAGTTTCTGTAAAATGTAAATATTTCATAAAGAAAGTGAAGGAGGATAATACTGAGAGGCTTTAAATGAGAGATCAATGGTGAACAGTTTAAGGACTTATCCTTCTTTTGCTTCATAAAGTTAATACCACAAATTCAGGGTAGTAGAAAAAAAATGTGACAGAAAAGATAAGAAGACTGAAAGACTTGTATTGGAGTAAGACAAGAAAATTAAAAGATCAGTTTGATAGAAGCATGTAGGACAGTAGGAGAATTTAGAACATTCAGTACAATTGAGCTCTGCATAAAAGGCCATCAAAATAAAACTGGGCTAAGGAAAATGAAGCATTGGCTTAGGCTGTCTAGGAAAACTACAGGATCTGTCTCTCTGGAGGCTTATAAACCAGATTAAAATAGATATAATTATCCTTCTTCTCATAAGACATTGAAGGGTGGACTGGGTGACTTCCTGAAGTCTCTTTGAAAATATATATATTTGCAATGACGTGAGTGAATGAAAAACATTAATATAAATGAGACTAATAGAGCAAAAAAGCTTTATTTTCTATTTCCTATATTTTGGTAAATTTCTTCCACGTTTTGGAATAAGTTATGCCTTAATAAGAACTTATAAATACAGAAAAATGTGATCCTGCATGAAGAATTCAATGAAAAAAAGTTCAAGACATTTTGTTATTGCTGGTCATTTTTTCATGACTTTATTATTTACTGAGAGACTTTATTATTTCTTAAGGACAACACCCTCAAGCTTACTCTCATCCCCAGGCCACAGACCTTTGACACCCAATAGATCACGTGATGATGGTCTCGCTGACTGCTTTCACCCAAGCTCCCTTCAGTCATGAGACCAGGACCCATAGTTCCCCTCTTGCAGAGCTGGCTGGGAACCTATTGTCAGTAACTGGCCAGGAGGAACTACTGGGGATCAGCAGTTGATTTTATCTATGATTATGATTGTATGATGGTTGATATTATCTATGATTCTATGATTCTATATTTTAGCTTGCTTTTTTGTTGTCTGCTTGCTTTGTGCATTTTCTAACCCATGGTACATATTTCAGGCTATTAATGACACAAAAGTTATGGAAACATCAACAAGATTTCAGAAAATAATCAGTGATTTATGTCAATAATTAATCTAGTGGATGGATTAAGCCATAAATATTCCAAGGTTGCCCTCAAAAAATAGTAGCTACAAGTAACAGTCCTTTCTTTCGTCAAACAAAATATTGGCTGTTTTAAGAAGCTAAGGAGAAGCATATCGTGTGTTGAAGTCTGATGTAGTGAAGGTTTTGATTATTTATCTTCAAATGGCATGATCCCTGGATGACCTTTACAAGAGAAAACAAAAATAGATGCCTGCAGAGTGCATCTGAGAGTCTTCTAATTTGTAGGCATTTGTAGTCTCCAAGATTTGCCAGGACTTGTTTTAGCCCTACAGAGTATCTCACAGTCAAGAGCATGCCTTGAAGGCAGTAGCATAGCAATGCAGAGCAGACTGCAAGTTTCTGTCATCCCTCTGAGGTACAATGAAAATATCTCCAAATATTTTAAGCACTTTCAAATATACTATCTCTACGGGGGGAAAAAAAAAGATATGTATTTTGACCGTGGTATTCTCTAGAGAGTAAACATAAATAAGTACTCCCAGAGCATCTGTGAAAATCTTATCAGACTTAACAGCCATCATTTACGGAAGTATTAAAGAGTGGTAACTTCATTCTAAGTTAATATTAAAAATTCAGTACTTGAAAGTCTTTGAACCATAGTATGTTAAGTGAAGGCTGACTTGACAAAACCTGTAAAGAACTGCCATCAGTTTAAAACAATTCAGCAGTAACACCTACATGCAATAAAACTGCAGCTTTATGAATAACAACTGTATTAGGTGATTCAGGAAGTCATAGACTAGAAGACGGTTTGTGAAGAAAATATTCTATACATGTCCAATTTCTAATATTATTTTGCTTATCTCCAACCACTGCCCACTTCTGGAAAGCAGAGAGTGAGCTATACAAAATCTTTATTCCATGTCAGTGTGGAAAATTGTACATCTTGTGCATCTAAGGGCGAAATCAGATTAAAAAGATGAATCCTTCCACTACTTAAGGCAACACCTCTAAAAGACAATGGTAAAGATATAGCAAATAAGCTTCTGTAGAAACCTAATTACCTGTGCGGTATGATTTAAACTTTGCAGATGGTATACATAATTCTCATTCTCTATAGCGGCCTGTGCTGACAAAGTGCTGAAAAGACCTGTATGATGAACACTGGAGTTACTACAGCATTATGTGCAAGCAAGATAATAGAGCTTGTGCTTATCTCATTGAGCTGAAAAATTTGCAGTGGTAGTTTGAACAGCTGCAGTACTTTGTTCAGTAACCAGTGTAGAAGTCTTATACAAATCTTACTGAATCATAAAAGTATTGCCAAATAATTTTTAATGGACAAAAGGGAGGAGTAGGGAGATGGAAATGATGCTCTCAGCAGTCTGGCTGGCACCATTCCAGAGTATAATTCCAAGGCACCAAGACTCAGAAATATAGATATGACTGTTGAAGAAAAAGTAATAGCATTACTAGCCAATAGCAAAGTATGTCTTGATATTTCCTATTGCAAACTGACCAGAATACGTGGAAGTAAATACTTATCTCTTAACATGAAAGGCATTAAATACTCAACATGAAAGGCAAGACAAAGATACAAAGAAGTCAAAATACAAAAACAAAATATCCAGCCCTACTATATTTGTACAGGTAATGGTAAGCCAAACAGGTCCATTTCACTAATTAGGTAGAAAGACCTACTTAGGAAACAAATGCAGAATTTTAGAAGTTCATGAACAAGGGAATGTCAATGGTTTACGGGCTGGTTCGGTCCGGTTCTGTGACTAGAAGGACGGAGGGATCCGCAGATCCGCGCCCCCAAAAAAGGAAAATAGGGGACCCCAAAATAATTGAAAATAGTGGCAACAATCTGAGGTGAAACAAACTAATTTACTAAATATGGTATCAGCAGAATTTTATAAGGAGAGAGAGAGTGTGTGTCTGGAAGGTGGATCGGCCTCACCACAATGCTGAGATGAGAAGTGCAGTCCAGTTGAGCTGATGAAGAAGCGCAGGCAGAGAAGCGCAGGCAGAGAAGCGCAGATGGAGAAGCGCAAGCGAAGAAGCGCAGGCAAAGAAGAGAACATCAGGTGACCTTGCTGGGAGTTATATCTCCTCGCTGACCGCAAAGTCCCCTGGGGAAATGTATTTCTTCTTCTCCTCCAGACAGGCACCCGGAACTTGAGCATCAGCAGTCAAACCCCCAGTGCATTACATGATGTTATGATGTAGAATACTGATAACCAAAAATCATGAAACCATGACAGGGAAATAGAATACTTTGTTTGAAAAGATATTTTAAGTAAATGGTTCCCTTTTTTGTGTGTGTTTTGTTTCATGACAGAGAGCTCAGAATTCCAGGAAGTCTTTGCTCTTTTACAATATATGTGATGGGGAGTTTAGAAAGCCTAAAAATGAGCAATTTCTTGCTTCAGAGCTCTCTGATCTTAGACCCTACGCTCAATTCTGACTATAAGTATATGCATTTGAGCACTGTTAAACATAGAACACCAAGGAAGTCTCTATAGTCTTGAGGCCACAGGGGCATGTGCTGTCTGTAGTCACACTTCCTAACTCTGAATTGCCCCTGGGACAATGTGGTGCTCCAGGATAATCAGCTGTTTCTATTATTATTATAATTATTACATTTCTTAGTGAATTAAATAATGCAGAGCTTCTCTTCACTAGTTGTTTTGTTTTTTCACAGTATGAACCCGCATGAATACATTTCATGCTCTGGGGCATTCAGAAGAGTGTATTTGAATCTGCAGAATATCACAGGATTGTGATGAAGTAAAGACACAAACTTGAAAATAGTAGAAATATTATGGCCTTGTCCATAGCACCTGGAATGGGATCAAATCTTTTTCTCCAGAAATTTTAGTTGGTATGCACTTAAACAACTCTAGAGTGTGGTCAAAGAAGCAGCTGGTTGACACTATTAACAATATGGTATTTAAATTGTCTGTGGGGAAATGCAAACAGACACACTTAATTGTATTCACAGGTATTTTGGAAGCTTCGTCAAGTTGACAGCCTCCACTGTTTTAGCCTTTATAAACTCAACTTTCAAATCAATCATTTGGACTCCAGGTAAAATTGCTCATTATTTGATAGAAAGATCAGACTGCTGTAGAGCAAAATAAATTTGCCAAGAAAACCAGTATACATGAGTGAACAAATGGAGTAAACTGGAGCAGCTGCTATAGCTTCACAGAAAAACTAGGCTGTGATGGAGGTAGCCAATAATGTATAAGTTTGTAAGTTCTTTCTCAGCCGTAATCTGATATCCATGATGAGTATTGTTTTAGCTGTTTGTAGTCCCACACAGAGAATGAATCAAATTACCTGCTGTTTCATTTTCCTGATATCAATAATATATGATTGAAATGGTACACTTCACTGTGAATTTATATCCTGTTACAGACAAAAAATGTCAGTAATATACAACTGTAGGACCTATAGCTAGCAATATGAAGAGGAATGAATAGCAGGGATTGTATATATATCCTGTATCCCATCTCTGAGGATTTTTCTTCCAGACAAAATATGAATGTCCTGTATCTGGAAGACTGGCAAACTTACAGGCCCAATGAACAGGAAAGAGGAGGTACAGCAAGAGATTATTGTGCTTTTGCATATGTCAAGGATAAGATGAATACTGATCAAAATGTGCTGGAAAGAAAAGTCTTCATGTGGAGGAAGAAAGAGAAAAAGGTGTAGAAGGACTGCCTGATTTTGTGCTCATCATGCAACGTAAGCTTTCCTGTGTTCCGGTTTTACCTTCACTCTTTTTCACATGCAGATTTTAAAAACACAGAGGAAAGGATAAGAAGGTGATATGCACAGGAAGGCAATACTGTTGAGTGGTTAATTCTGGAGGGCAATCTGACTGTAGATGTGAATAGAAAAATGAGTATGATCTGGCCCAATGTTTTGGGTAGGTATTAGATCATCCAACATTCTTCCACTTATTTTTATATTTTTTAACTTGGAATGGATGACCTGTTACATTTTTTTTACAAGAGAATGATCACAGACAAATTTAAAGATCACCTTGAATTTCATGAACTATTTGTTGTTCCTTGCCTGGAACACAGTAAAAGACAATTTATGAAAAATTCAACAGTTCCAAACTATAAAAGCTACATAGTTTCATTTTTCTCCCTCTAAATTCCAGCCAAATGCTTTAGATCCTGCTTACTGTAAGGGTATGTAGGAGAATATTTGCTCCTTTAAGAGTACCTGGTCAATGACCTTTTTGAAGACAGCAGGGGATATTAAGAAAGGGAGTCGGTGGTAGGAACCAACTCTGGTCAACAACAGTAATTGGTGAGGGCACATGAGATGTGATAATGCCAATTCCAGCAGGGCTATCTGATTGAGGAATTCTACATTGAGAGACAATGTGGTTTTTGTATCTGGTCATTCTCATTAATTGGTGGGTTGTCAAACTACAGGCAAAACTTACAGGAGTGATGGACTTTGCAGCTAGTAACATTGTGAACTGAGGGTCCCTGGACTGGGAAGAATGCTGGAAAGTGAAGAGCTTTACAAATCCATATGGGGTGTGCAGAGAGAAGGAGAAGCAAAAGGAACAAAGAGGAGGGATAGACTGAAAAGCTCCAACTCCAACTGAGCGCTCAAAGAATTGATAGCAAACATCTGGTTCAGCAGCTGAAGGCCAAGTCAGCACATGCTATGACTATTAGCCAATCATCTTACCCTACAAATAATGAGAAGCCCAAGAGCCCAGTTATTCTCCTGAGTGGCAGCAGGCTGCATGATAGGATCTCAATTTTCCTCCTGCTGCAGAGATCCCTCACACCTTGATGCCAAGATGTCTTGCTGATACACATCCTCAATAACTGACTAGTAGTTTATGCTTTATTAGTTTTGCTAATATTATTTCTTAGATTAACTGAATGCATACATCACTGACCAAGCCTGGAACTAGAAGTGGTTTCATCTGCACATAGGCTCCTTACTTACATGGAGTAAGGAGTCTCCTTTTTCAGAGAAAACAGTAATCCAGATCTTTTTAAAAATTTGTTTGTAGATTATCCTAATTAAATTTTAAAAATGCTTGTTTTTTTATAGACTGCCACTCAGGTAATGAATATGATTTTTACTTTAATTGCACTAGCAGAGATGTCACCTTGAGATGGGAATATCATTTCAGGCCAATCTATTGCACACACATAAACAAAAGTATTCATAGATTTTATTACACATAATCTATTCCAGTATAATGAGTTGACTAAGTAGTGAAGTATAAAATCATCTTTGTATGAGTAATACTACAATGGGATAGAATGTACTGAAATAATAGTGGAATGGCAAAGTCTTTGGCTACAGCAAATGAGAATAAGCCCAAATGCAGCAGCCATGAACACAGAAATGAAAGAAAACTACTACTAAGTTTGGAAAGGCATCAGGTAGGGAGGGATCTCCAGCAAGAGATACCCTCACCTCCACTGCCAGCCCTTAAATGAGGTCTGGGAAGGAGTGGATGCTAGCTTCACCGCTTTCGGTCACTCAAGTGCACTGCATGCAGCTGAGCTCCCTGGGGTTGGCCCTGCCTTCCCACTGGGTGTTCAATCACTGCTTCAAGCCATGTCTTAGTATTTCTGTTACAGTATGTTCACTCAGAGTAATTATTTTCCCTCATTTACTTTCCCAAAAATTAGGTTATTTTACTTCCAAAGTATCTGAAACAACATTACACAAAAGTGCAGCACTGAAAGAAATTTATGCTTCTTGTAGAATTTTAAAACAGTGTTAGAATAATCTTACCACAGGAGCATCTCTTCCATGCAAAATGGATCAAATTTTATGCTCATGCCATTGTCCAAATAATTTTTATTGTTTTCAAATGCTTCATATGCATATTGTAGATTTGCATTTCATGGATGAAGGGAAGAAGGAAATGAGTAGTGCAGTATATTTTGAAAGTGCTTAGAGAGGATTTGCTCCTTAGACCAAACATATTTCATGCTTATTTCTATAGATTTAAAAGCATAGAATTTTATTATTTGCATCTTATTTTTTATATGAAGCATCCCTGTCTTCGTCAGTGTTCAGATATATCTTCAAATTGTAAAAGTCTAAACAGACAACTTTTTAATAAATGCAAATCTAGAGAACTTTTTTTTTTCTTTTTGAAAGGAAAAAAAAATCATTAATGTATCTTCCTTCTGAAAGCTTTTTTTTTCCAATGTTAAGAAAGAATGGGGATAGCACACTGGCCCATCTGTAGGTAGTACAACTTATTGAAGTTAATAAAAAGCCTCATGCAGTTTCATGACATTCTGCAATCATTATCAACTCCATTTACATTTCCCATCAAAGATGCACCAAAATGAGTGTAACTGACAATCATTTTTAACAAATCTTTAAAACTGAGACTGCCGTGTTCCATTTATAAAATGAACTTCTAAAGACTGGCCCTGGATTATGCTTTGCATAATCAGCCTAATGGATTAAACTCATTTACAATATAAAGAATCTAAAATATCTCTGATAAAACCTTGATTATAGTTGCAGTCTGTGAAAGAGATGATATGTTTTTCCCTGAGACTAAACCTATGATTTGGGCCCAGTGGGTAAAGGAAGAAACTGTCATTTCTAGGACAAGTTTTAATAAAATTGGAGATTGCTTTCACGTTCTTTAGAAGTCTAGAAGATTGGATGGTCTTCTAGAAAAAAAATAAAAATAAAAAGAAGTACAGGTTTGTTTTCTTCATTTACCACATATCTTTCTAAAATATTGATTTTTATTGATTCTCATTTTTTTTGTGTTGCAAAGTAAAAGTGCAGTGTAGACAAAGTATTCACTTACATGAAATAACAAACTACTCTGAAAGGTCCAACTAAAATGCAGGGGAACTTAAGAACCTCTAATTGCTACTAATTATGTACAATCTAGTATAATAAGGATACCCTGATAGATAAGGCAATATAAAATACTTCATTTTCTTTATACAGTGTTGATATAAAACACAGAATTTTATTAAAAATGAAGCATTGCTTTCTGCTGGCATAACTCTATTTACTTCAGATATTACCTTGAGCTTTGGGCTTCTATTAACACTAAGTCTCAAAAAGCAATTGCCTTAAAACATCTGGTATTCATTCTGTTTGTCATTTTTTAAAACAATTTGCTGAAAATTGGCATATATATATACACAGTGCTGGATTTTCTCTGCAGGCTTCAAGCTCCAACGAACACTCAGCTCAGCCTAAGGGTAAACTTTGGAATAAAATTCTCTTCAGGAAAACTCTGCTATTCATTTATCAATTTGGATTTTAAAGTGCTGCTACCAACTTTTAATCTCCCTTCTCTACCCAAAACAAAACACTGAACTGTGGCAGAACAAAAAGCAGGGCTGTCACAGCTCCATTTAGTTATAAACAAGTGTGATTTTCCTTTGAAAAAAAGCTTTAAAAGTCATTTCTACTTATTCAAAGTTTTTCTTTCAATGATGCCAAAAGTTTTCCTTCTCAAAAACTGAAAATTTTCTTTCCTCATTTAAAAATAATGAATTAATTAGCAGGATTTTTTTTAAGTTACATCAACCTCACCTTTCCAAAATGCGCTGTATTATGAACAATTTGAAAGCAGACATTTAAATTTAGCATAAGGTTTTGGTTAACTTTTCTTTTGTCCAGCATCTCCTCTCCTGAAGTTGCTATTTAAACTAAAGATTAAAAAAAAAAAAAGAAAAAGGAAAAAAAAAAAAGAAAAAAAGAAAAAAATATTTCTTCTTAATTTGTTTTTTGTTTGCTAATTTTTTGTTTGTTTGTAAAAAAATAGATATAAGTCTGATTTTAAAAAGTCTGATCATTTAAATGCATCAATGATAGAGGTTTTTATTCAGTTTCTAACCCTCAGATCGAATCACTCGAGCACTGACTTTCAGACTGTAATCACAGTGCTTCTTCAAGACCAAGAGATGGGTGTGCACTTTATTTAGCTGTGTCCAGTCTTTCCCACATACATTATTACACAAAATGCTCCCAAACTTGTGATGATATGAAACTTTTACAGCTTAGAAGACAAATGTTCTATTGGAAATACTGAGAAAGAATGTATCATCCAAAAAAAAATAAGATTCAGAGGGAGCTGGCTATGCTTTCTCTGTGAGGGACAATTCCTCAACAGGTACATATCTATGTCCCCAGCTGTCATGGAACTTTGTTAAGGGCCCTACAAGTTGCTAGACTGCAAGAATGACAGTCTGCAGTCGTCTAGGGACACAGGTACTTTACAAGTTAGAGAACTCTGAATCCTTTGAACTAAGAGCTGCTGCTGATTGCTATTGCTCAGACATGTCTTTTCTCTCCTCTGGAGACAGAAGCCATAGTGAGAATGGCTGTCAAGGTCCAGTAGAGAAAAAAAGGATTGTGTCCAGTTCTGCCTGTCAGTCTTGCTGCATGTTCTGGCAGTTGGCAAAAAGCAAGAGTAAATCTCTCTCTGGTGCAGCCACTGAAGCAGTGGATGAGCAGCTGCATGTGAAATGAGATGTCTGATCAAAGTTTACATCTTTAATGACGTCTGGAGGAAAAATGGGAGGTAGTTGGAAAGATGATGTTCCTTGCTTCTAGTCATAACGACTGCTTTGAACTGAATACATTTCAGCTGAAAAAAATCCAAGTTGTACTCAAAGAACACATTTACAATTGATAATAAAATCCACTTTTGAGTACAGCTGGCCTTGAGACCACCACTTATTGACTGTCAAAGTCTTCACACCACTGCACCACAATCCCAGCTACTCTTCACAACATAAACTTACACATGTGCCATACGAGCCTGTCTCACATTTGACCTTTAAAAACCATTCAGAGGAATTACACTGCATTGGGAATATGTTGTGACACTCCACCCAGGATCAGGCTGAATGTATGAAGTACTCAGGTCCATCCCGACTCCATTTTGGAGAGCTAATGAAAAAAAATAGAGTTTTGAATGATTGGTGTATGTTAGACCTCAGATATGGGAAGATCTGTAAGCTTCCATTCAACTTTATCCATTGATGCCAAAAAAGAAAGGTAACAATGTTCCTTCTGTTCTTGTTCATTTTGAAGTGGTTATCTCTTATTAGTCTTATGAAACTGGAGAGATTTACATCTGGAAGAATTTTTTCTATCATTTTTCAAATGAAGGGAAATTACTTGAATACTTTTGTTTATAGTTTTTCTTTTTCTCTCCTCTGAAGTGTCAGGAGATTGTGATTTACTATTTTTCTTGCTTTGTATGTAAATTTGTAGGAACAATACTTACTATTTTATACATTGCTGGAGCAAATTTATTATACTTGTGAGTTTACAAGCTAAGTAAGCCAGTTTCTTTATGTCTTGGATCAACACTGAGTTCTAATATAGAGTAAAATTTAGATTCAAAGCTCTGAACTCAAAGTACAGAAGCTTCTACAAAGCACAATGAAGTCTACTCAGAAAATGCAAACATTCAACAAATAATATGTACATCTGCCTTGTAATACCAGCAAATGCACAAACCTACAATACTCTCCAAAGCTACGTAGCTAAATCTATTTTTGCTCTAATGTGATATGAGAGGTCCAAGGAAATCCAACAATTGTTAGTTATTACAAAATCTCAGACTTAAAGAAAAATTTCAGTAACATATCAGGCAATTCTCAGGTATCATTTGCAGTCACTAGTGCTGCTTGCATACCTCTATTGATTTGTCAGTTGTGCCATAATTTTTTTGCAGTTGAAGCAGTGCACAAAATAATACTAATTTGGATTTATTGAAGAACTATCTTCATATTTTACATGCCATTCTTCATAATCCACAGCAAAAATAATTAAAAAAAATCTTTAAATATAATAGTTTTTCATATAGAAAGAGCAACTGAAAATTTAATCTGATCATAATAAGAACAAATAGCTGAAGTGAATGTGTGCATCTATATCATGCTTCATTCAACGCCACACTTTCACATGCCAGGGGGTTGAAGACTTTAACTTTGGTTAAAGGAAACCTGATTATGCTAAGAGGGTTGTCTTCAACAACAAAGATGGGACAACCCCTGATCTTGGTTACAGAGGAAATGATAGTTTGAATGGTTTTATTTGTCAGCTCTCTGGCTGATGAGTGACAAACTTGCCATAGATTTGGAAAAATATTTTTGCTTTGTTTTTTTGAATTCAGACTTTACACCTGCAACTTTACATCTTGCTTAATCTTCAGGAAACAGTCAGTTAACTGTTCCAGATATTGAAAACAGAGTATTTGCAGGACAGCTTTATTCAGATTTAAGTTTGGGAAAGTCATCTTTTTGTAATGTCCATGATACCAATTTTCTGTGGCCATTTGGGTCATGAAAATTTTGTGTATTGGCGCTGGCTATATTTTTACTGCAGGACACTTTGTTATGATGTTTTTGTAAGCTGACTATATATTACAAAGATAACAGAAGAAAAACAAAACAACAATAACAAAGCTGCTCTACACTTTCCAGTCTGGTCTGTAAGTGAAAAAAAATAATTGATTTTCTATTTAAAAAAATAAGAAACTCTTCACTCAGGGAATGCTGAGCATTTTGTGGTGAATCTGTTAATTATTTCATGAATTCAAGTGAATTAAAGCAGGGTTTAGGAAATTCAGCATATATGTCAGTCAGTTCTTCACTTCAAAGGATTTTAAGTATAAATTATGCAGGCACTTACATCTTTCCATTAAATTAACTGAAATATTTAAAATAGGCTATATTTTAAATGATTGTTAAGAATATAATGTAATCTAAGTTGTTGTATGTCATGTTTAGGATTTAGTATGTCATACATAGGATTTATAGTTGTTTTTTTCTGACAACAAATTAGAGAAATCTTTAGGGAGATATGAAAACACTGCAGTTACCATAACCATTTAGCCCTTCTTATGTACATTTAATTGGTTATTGTTTTTTCTTGGATACTGATGACCCACTTAGAAGGAAGATTGCAGGAGATTTCACAGTTTTTGTATAAAGCGCAGTTTATGTCTGTATTCAAATGTGAGCAGCAATTTTCTCCCAAAAGCCAATGGCACAACCTCATTGTATTTTCAGGAAACCATGCAAAAGTTTTTGACTACAGATAAATTGAAAGCCTTAAAAGTCTTAGATAGCAAACAGAAATTGCCCTGTCCAGAACGTCATAAATTCCAGATCTTAATAATATAGCTTCATTAAAAAATGTTAAGAAACACATCTCTAAAGCAGCAGCAAATATACTGATTTTCTGTATTATTTTACTATCTAACAGATTTGCTCATCTCCTTCTTGTGCTATCAGCCTCTGTAGGACTCACACACACAAGTACACACCTGGATAAGTGCATACACACTCCTGTTTCATTCCCTCACTTTTTGATTGAAATCTTTTTCTAATAGATAGCGCAAAGAAATCAATTCCACACTCCCATCAAATTTGACCAGCCATGCAGCAATTTCTGACAAGTTTCCATCTTCTCTCTGTCATGTTAATTGTACTGTCACTCATTTCATAGCTTCTATTGCATGTTGTGACTTATATTTGCTTCTTTCAGTTTTTGACCCTTGGTTTTCTATTATGTATGGCTCGAAAGTAATTTTCTGTATCCCTCTATAGCGAGAATCTGCTAAGGAGAAGGTTGTGCTAAGGGAGTTGTACCAGTTGGAGGTTTTATTTCTTGCTCTTTTTCCCAGTGGTGAGTTAATTGTCTATTTAGGTGTTTTATTAATATTTTGAATGTTTTGCAGCACTGAAGTTGGAACTGTCAGGTTTTTTTCAGTATTATAGAGAATGTGAGTTGACAACTGAAGAGGTTTTATATTAGAAACATGGACAATAAAACTACATCCCTTTTGAATCATAAGTTTTCATTACAGCAGTATCTACAAATATTTCAAGGTCAGTGTTTTTTGTTTCATTTCAGGAGGGGAATTTGAGAGGCATTTAAATTCATCTATAAATAGATTAATGGAGAAAAATCTGTAAAAAATGCTCTAGTAATCCCAGTTTGTTATGAACAACTTGGAAAAGCATTGCACTCCATGTAAATGCATATTTTAGATTTTAAACCCAAAGGAAAATAATTCATAAGATTTAATCATGTGATACTAGGATGCTGTCCTACAGCTCCCAACAATTAATTCGGATTTTTTTACTGCTATACCTAAAATCAGAGTCAGATGATATAATAAGTGTACAATTGTTCCTTACTTTCAGAGCACAATTAATATCACTAAAAGTAAAAAAACAAAATATAGAATCTCAATTAAAAAACTGTTTTGTTACTTAAGTGTTTTTTCCAATACATACATATTTAATCTCTATCTCTAGTTAGTGTTTATACAGTGACTTATTTGCAATATAATAGAACAAACTGTAGAAAAAAAAGTGTATCTATGCTTTGGATTTGTTATTTTTCTTCTCTACTATATTTAATTCATTTAGAACATCTTGGTGTTGCAATTGCTTTTCTGCATTCATCACATGAACTGTTTACACTAGTTTTTTACTGGAGGCCTAGAGAAGTTACACTTTGACTTTCTCAGATGACTTAACAATTTTACTACACTGTGATACTTAGCCATTTATTAAGGAAATATCTCACATGAATGAGAATAATCACATTAGACATTGGTAGCTCAAAATATGCTGTGAATATGCTATATATATATATCTTTTTTTTTTTTTTTTTTTTCTTTCATAGGCAGACTCTAGCATAATGTTTCATGTGTTGCCTGAGGTTGCCTGGTCAAATACAGTTAATTGTTCAACACCAACTTTCTTAACGTGACTTACAGTAGAATCACAGAATCATCTGAGTTGGAAGGAGCCTCTAAATATCCTCTAGTCCAACTTCTCTGCAACAAAGAGAGACAACTACAGCTAGATCAGATTGCTCAGATGCCTATCAAGCCTGACTTTGAATGTCTCCTAGGATGGGGCGCTTAGCACATCTCTGGGCAACTTGTTCAGAGCCTCATCACCCTTATCATAAAAACCTTTCTCATTATATCCAGTCTAAATCTTCTGTCTTTTAGTTTGAAACCATTTCCCCTTGTCTTATCACCACACACCCTGCTAAAGAGTCTGCCCCTTTCTTTCTTATAGCTGCCTTTTAGATACTGAAAGGTTGCTATTAGGGCATCTACCAGCCTTCTCTTCTTCAAGACGAACAACTTAGGCTCTCTTAACCTGTCCTCACAGGGAAGGTGTTCCATCGCTTGGATCACTTTTGTGGCCCTCCTCTGGATGCGCTTCAACAAGTTGACATCTTTCCTGTACTGAGGAATCCAGGACTCCACAATACTCCAGATGAGGCCTCACCAGTGTAGAGCAGAGGGACTGGATCACATCCTTCACCCTGCTGGCCACACCTTTTGATGCAGCCCAGGATACAGTTGTTAAAGAACATTGGTCCCATCAGTGACCCCTGAAGGACACCACTTGTCACTTATCTTCATCTGGATATTGAGACCACCACTGTCTGGGTAAATCCTTGATGACTTAAGGCAAGTCACTTCTATTACCCAATTAATTACAGTTATTCCAATTTTTGAGATGTGTTACTATAACACATCTAAACCTATAAAAGAAGTTAAGAGATTGAGGTACTATGTTAGTTAAGATCATATAAAATCTGCAGTGTATAATTACCCTTTTCCTGTCAAAACTTAAAGGATACCAATAATTCTTTTCCTAAATGAACTAGTAGGACCTCAAAATGAATATAAAAACTAACTGGAGTGAATTAGATAACTTTAATAAATAAATATAAAAATGACAAAGCCTCAGAAAAGTTCTTCAGATTTCAGAAAAATAAGATCTGCTTAGAATTAGCAGACATGCCTAACTGATCTAACTTCTTTGGTATTGATATGTGGGCATATAATCATGTGATCAGTCCATGCCTAGTGCATCATAATAAATTTTCTTCATGAATTATTGACTGGATTACCTGAGAACTGAGACTTCAGTTGGTGAAAACTGAAATGACTGCAGCATGTCAGCAGGCAGCTTGAACTACACATTGTTACCTGCTCAGAAGTCCATGTTAACATCTTCTGCTGTCTTAGATCAAGAAGAGGGAGCAAAAACTAAAGGACTGGTGAACAATGCAAACTAGATAATTGACTTAAACATCATGTATGCCCTGTCAGGTTTCTGCTACAATGCTTTGAAACTACAATACTTTGAAACTACAATGCTTTTTTAACCCATTCTTTATTTGTAGCAAATAAAGTAGAAGGATTAACAGCAGCTTTTCAAGATTGTTTTTTCTTTTCTGTTTTTCCCTACAGTTTACTTTCAGAAGAATCTATGAATTTCCACATCAGGTCAGTTAAAATCAACTATCTTGATGATGCTGATGGTCAATAATGAATATGCAGAGGAGAGCATATGCCAGGAGAACCATGCATAGAGAAAATTTCAGGACTTTCGTGTTCTTTTACGTATTGTAATCACTTAGCCCTCTGCAAAAAATCATAATAAAACTGTTGTCTCCATAGGCTTTTTAATGATATTTGCTTTTTTTTTTTTTTTTTGTAGTTATAAATGACCACAAAAGTAATCAACTATATCTTTGTGACAGAAGTGAATCAGGCTGTATTTCTTCTTCATAGTTGTCACAATTGCTATTTCTTATTTCACACTAACTATAAACATAACCTTAAAAATTTAAAACAAGATGAATTTTGTGCTTTCTACATTAGAAGAGATGATGTAAAACCACCTCAAAGAAATCCAGGAAAGGAACTGGTTTATGAATTTGAGTTAATATGAAGCCTAGACAAGACAACTAGAAGTGAGTATTTAATCTTCAACTATTTATAACAAATAGGTATTTTATGAGTTTTCCAGTCTTAACCATTAAAGCCTCTGCCTTGCTGTTAAGAAGTTGGCATTTTTTTTTAATCATGTAGTATTCATAAAAAGGTGCTTTTTATTTTAAAGAAAACTTAAAAAAAAATTAACTGATGGTGCTAGAGAAGTGTAGAATAAATTAATCTTGCTAGAGATTTTGAACCTTCTGATTTATACAGTATGCAGGATTTTGGCCACTACATTTTAATTATCCTGTTCCCTCTAAAATACATGATTTTTAATTCTTTTGTCAGAAAATTAAACTAAGCAATTGAAGTCTGTTCTAGGATATTTAGTGCCTTTATAGATTTTTTATTCAGAGAGAATACCGCAGCACAGGAAACTTTCCACAGTAACCTACACAGATTAACAGTCTGCTAAAAATGTATGGGACAGGTCTCCCTGTCCTGACCTTTTCTCAGAATAGTCTCTGGTGAGAATGTCCCCAAATCTAATTAAAGAATCAGAGTAGTTCAAGGCTTAGACATAATAAATTTATTTAACTTTTAAGGTACATCTAGTGCTTTGAAAGACCTTGGGATTTAACCTTCCAGGTCTATCACTGATCTTTGACATTAGGGGAGGATTGTCATCTGCCCTAGAAAAAATATCATGGAAAACCAGTTCTCAATATTGACCTACATAACCAGAGGAAGTCAAAGGAAAAAAGCCAGAAGTACTGAATAAATAAAGGATGTACTTTTGTATTTGGATATTCCTGTTCAGTGAACCATCAATATGACTTTTTAATATAACTCGTGCTTCCGTAAAACATAAAATGTATTTAATTTGCAGAAGAATTCTTTTGAGGTGGAAATCTGTATTAAAATCAAAGCAAGAAAAGGTAACGTGTTAATGGGCAGCAATACGATTGCTTGAAGACATGACATTAGAATATCAGAATACTTGGATAAAGATTGTCCAAGAATATTTTTTTAAAAGCTTCAATGCTTCTCTGTTTAGTGGCGTTCTCTCTGAATGTGTAACTTACCAAGTGTTCTGAAGCAAGATTCACAAAACTGTGGTTGGATCCAGTCATCCCTATGTATCTGGGTTTTCATCCTATAGAAACTTACAGTGACACAAAAAGTTCCTTGAACATGTGATCTTCCAAAATGTAACACAAGTCTTAGAGCTATGTTGTCAGTGACCTGATATGTTGAAAATACTGCTCAAAGAAGCTAGCATACTGAGAAAAATGTAGGCCTCTACATTTCTCTTACTGTATAGAAGAATCCTCTAGGGTAATTTTTCCTTTCCTTGGTGAAGAACTATTTAATTTTACTTTAATTTGTGGTGTTAATATATCTTCTCTAAGAAAAATATGTAGAATAAATAGATCATATGGGGTTTGCATAAATACAAATGCAATTCTACAAAAGCAAATTAATCAAGGTCTACCTCCATATAGGAACTTAAATAAACCCAGCATGAACCCGAAACTGAGACATTGTTAAAGCAGAGAAAACCGAGTGATAATTGGGGGGAAAAAAAAAGAAAAAGATTTGTTTAAAAATTAGAATACGAAAAAATTGCTAATTTTCTACTCTAATCACAGAAAATGTTAGGGAGATGTTAGGGATTAATAACATGATTTTCTAGCAAAAATAGCTACCAGCATCCTTGTGTTTCTATAATATTTCCAGTAGAAAATGCAGAATCACTGATACGATCACTGATAAGGATATATATTATTAATGTTCTTTTAATTTGTTGAACACAATTTTCTTAGAAATTTCTGGGCAAATGTCTTACATGATGAGTTGAAAAGTTCTGTAAAAACATCTGAAACTCAAATGTGTGTGCTAGTCTGAAAAGCAGATAAATCTTTGTTAAGTAAATTCCAATTATCTCTCAGAGGGAACGGTAATAATTTGCTGGTCTCAGACACATGAATTTATTTTCAAACTATTTAGCTCATCATTACTAAGCTTCAAATAAGAACAAAAGAAAAAAAATCCCATGAAAGTCTTTGTCCTGAAAATGTCTTTAATAGATAATAACACTTAATAAAATATTGACTTCTAATGTTTATTTTTTAATGTCCCATTATTATGTTTCCAAACGTTTTTTGAAAGTGTAAATTTTACTTCAGTGTCTACAAAATAGTGATTTAAAGCCAGCTTTGTTAATAAACTCATTTTATTAAAACCTTTTTAATAATTTGTACATTGAAATGGATATTTAAAAATAGACCATCATGATTAATATCAGTAGCAAAACAAAACATACATATATGTATGTATGTATGTGTGTATTTTTACCTCCTGGAATATAGTGTATAAATACAGGAAAAATACTCTTTCACTGTAAAAATGTTAATGCACATGCATAGAAAAAAAGTAAGAGTTTTCACTGAAGAAGTTTTTCTGGTTTACTTTCCAGTGGTTGTATACACAGCTATGACATGTATTTCCAAAATTTACATCGTAATGCCACAAAATTTTGAATACATGCTTAAACAAACCTATCAACATCACAACAGTTATATCTATGTTGTTGGATCAGAAAATACCTAAGACAGAGCCATGCCTTCATTACATCTCAGCTTCACTTAGGAGCATACAAAGCCCAATGTTCTGTTTGACTCCCTTTGTGCTTTTAGATACAGTAAGTTACAGAAGCATATGCAGTAAGTGTTAGAAGACAATGTGGTCTTTTCCAACCTAAATGAGCTTATTATTTTATGATTCTCTGCAGTGTGTTTAAGAGGGCACTCCAAACAGGTTATTCAAGGAAGAGGAATTAGGAGGCACTGAGTTATTATTGCAAATTTATCTAAATTTAAATAGCCCCACTGTAGAAACTTTAGCAGAAGGGGTCACTGTAACTTCTTCAGTGGTCAGATTTTAACGTTTACTTTTTAATGATCTCATGGTTCTTTAGGTATTGTTCAAATATGTCTACATGTGTTTAAACAATGAATTATGAATAACTGCTTGATCCTTCTTGTTGACAATTAGAGTAAAATTCTATTGCTTCTGCAAGATTTTTTCAATTAATTATGTAATTAAGTTGTTTAGTAATAGAAGTCAGAACGACACCAGCCTCTAGCAAGGTTTGTCACATAAATGAGTCAACACAATTGTATTTTCTGAAATAAATACAGTTTGACGCAACATGACATTTTTCTGCAAATGCAAGATGTGATCTCCTAAGTGAGTTTCTTCTGTTCTTTGTGAGCTCTATAAAGAAATTATCATTATTTCCCCTAAACCCTGGAGTGCAGTTTTCGGGATGAAAGATGTGTTTTCGTGTAAGCTACTAGGCAGATGGATGGGCAACTTACCTATCAGAGAAATAAGCTAACTTACAAGTCACTGACATATTTTGCATGTTTTCATGTTTAATTTTTTCTTTCAGATTTATTTTTGTTTATTTGAGTCTTTGAGCTAAGCCTTTCACTGCTCCTAAATGTTGCAAATTACATTTTCTATAAAAACAACCAGTTTCCATCATATCTGTCCTTTCCATTATACCCTCTAAACTTTTTGAAATATTTTAGATTTATCTTTTAAAAATTTATACTTAACTTTTAAAAATAGCTTTTAGGATGTCACAACGTATGCTATGACTAATCCTAAAAGGAAATACATAGACTTTTATAATGTTTCTATTACATCATTAGCTGAACATCAATTGTGGTGAGTCATCTCCAGAGCTTTGGAAATGGAACATTTTCTTTTTCACATGGGCTTCTTCATTAGCCAGTTTTGTAGTTTAAATGTTAATAATTAAAGTTTTTGCCAGTGGTAGGTGCCAGTCTCAGGTGTCTGAGACTGGTAAGGAGTGTCTCAAATCAGCATGAGGCCACCAACATCACTTTGTGGTCAATTTTACATTTGAAAGCATTTCTTTGGAGCTGTTTGCTTTCGAAAGGGAGTGCTCAGGAGTGTTAATTGGCTGAAGACTTGGCCTGTGAGCAAATAACTCCAGCTTGATAGGGGAGACTGGGTGATGATAACCATTATATCCTGAGAAGACATGATAGAGCTGAAGTCTTCCTGCTTTCTCTTATCTGCTGTGTTAAATTTGCAAGACCTGGAAGAAGGGAACAAAGGAGTTTCTGCTGAGATCCCAAAGCCAGAAGCTGTCACTCCAAAAAAGCTGACTCGACCACACTGGAGTATAACTGAGAGATTGTACTGTCGTTGTTAGTCGTTTTCAGCTGAACAACACAACCTCTGATGACTCATCACTACTGAAGATCAGCAGCTGACATCATGAAGTCGCTGGATCAAGAAGTGGTGAACCCCTTTGCTTTCATGTGTTTGTATATCTTTCTGTCTCTCTTCCCTTGTTTTCTATATTTTCTCTTCATCTTCTTTTATTCTTTAATTCTTCGTTGTAGCCATTGCCTAAAATTTTCTTACCTGTAAAGCTTATTAATTGTAATTAGCCAGTTAGCCAATTTTGCCTCCAACTAATTGCTGTTAGGTATTAAGAAACCTCTCAATAAACTGAATGCTGACTGGGGAAGTGTGACTCAGAAGACAGAAAAAGATTCACCTCCCTCAAAATCCACTGCGTCGGATGAGACAAAAGGTCTTCTTGTATACAAGTTTTTGTTTGTTTTGATTTTTTTTTTTATTTGAATGTACTTGTACCGTGCTTATTTTTTTTCCTCTACTTGTTTGATCAGCTTTCTATTTTCATCTGTGAATGTCTCCTGAATTGCTTGGAGATGCATTCTGACTTATTTCTCCTATGGCTAGTATTCATGTTTCTATGTTATGTTCCATGACATTTTTGGCATGGAAGCTTTTATGAAAAAAGCTGTCAAATGACATAGAGTGGCTTTATAGCATACATTGTGTCCAATTCTGACTACCGGACTGTTGATTTTAAGGCCAGATTGGATGGGACCCTGGGGAGGTTGGTGGCCCTGTCTGTGGTAGGGGGTTGGAGATTCATGATCCTTGAGTCCCTTTCAACCCGGGCCATTCTGTGATTCTGTGATTTTGCACCGCACCGTACTAGCCACCAACTGATGCTAAGAATTCAGTTTCAGATAAAATTTTCATAAAATTTGGTGGATTTCACAAAGGTCTAATCTTCTTCCTAGCCAGGAATATGAGTCTAATTCCTTCCACAGCATCTGCTGCTTTTGAAATTGTTACAATTGTCAAGATGCATTTCTATTTCCCAAACTTATCACAAGTAGGATCATTATGCTTCTCTTGTGTCCTCTATACTTCCATATGGCATCACTAAACCAAATGCACTTTCAACTATGTCATCGTTCTTAAGCTCATATGTATTTAGGTTCTCCGATTTTTAAGCATGAGTTCGAGTCTCACCAGCTATCTGTATGCACTTATGAAAAGTATTTGCATAGTGACATAACCACAAACCCACAATAGGAAAAACCATATGCAAAGTTAATGTCTGAAAACATATCAGAAACCATGAGTCTTCTCTAATCTAGCTCACTGTTGTGCTCTGTTTTTACAAATTTGCTTTCAAAATGACTAATGCCTTCATTAATTTTACTATTACGAATGTTGGAAGCACTTGAACTTTAAAGCTGAAGTAGCAATATGCCTAAATACACTTCAAAGCAGTTCAAGACTGCTGCCTAAAGAGCCTAGTCAGCTTTCATCAAACCTATCATCTTTTTTTAATTATTATTATTATTTTTTCAGTGAAGACTCCCAAAACAGCTCAAATTCTACTCCTAATTCTCCTTTGGAGTATGCATGACTTCATAGCAGCAGTGTTTTATTTCAAGTTTCTATAGCTCAGTATTTATGACTTTTGCTTAAAAACAGGATTTCAGTTTTAAAGCTTATTTCCTCTTATTTCAGATCTTTTTCTAATGCTTTTAATATGACAGGAGAGCTATATCACATTGTGTTCTCTTAGATACTGGACTCATTAATTATATTCTTATTTCAATAGGAATTTATTATTTCCCTTTGATTCTTTGTCTTTTATTTATTTCTCTTAAAAATCACGTGCCATGAAGGAAGACTAAGACTGCTACATAGAGGGTTTTTTTTGTCAGTACCCTAAAACAAAGGTCAGATCACAAGCTCATAGGACAAGAATACCTTATTCATTTATGGCTTTTGAAAAGACTAAACTGGTCCCTACTTTGACTTTAAAAGAAAACTTACATATACTACTCAAAATCATGAAGGAGATGAAAGTTTATAGCCAGGGTTTCATAGAGTTTCAGATGCACGCTGTTGTGCTCAGTTCTTTGTTTTGCATTATGTTGGGCTTCCTTATCCATAGGCTGCCTGCTGTAGTTCTGGCATTGTCACTTGGTTGAGGAGCATGGGATACAATGCAGGATTCAGGATTTTATTATTCCTGGGGAGGAGAAACTGCCCAAATCAGCACTCAAATCAGTGAGTTTGCTCTCCTTGAGATATTATTACATTCCTCTACATTTTCCTATGCCCTGTGGGCACTCATATATAGTATCAAGAAAACCACAGACCCAGAATAGAATCTTCACCACTGCCAAAGGAATGTTTAAGGTAAACTAGTGACTTTGCAATTACCAGTAGCTCTGGTATACATTTATCTACCACTTCTCCTTTTCATTATTCTTACAATAATTTAAACAGATATATACATACATTAATTATGTTTATATCTGAATATTGTTCATGCCATAGAAATACAGACTCATAGAAATGCCTGGGTTAGAAGAGACCTTAAAGTCACCAACCACCATGCTGTGGATGGTGCTGACTACACTAAATCAGGCACTAGATCAGGTTGCCCTGGGCCCCATCTAAACTGGCACTGAATGCCTCCAGCAATGGGGCATCCACGGGTTCTCTGGACAGCCTCTGCCAATGCCTCATAACTTTCTGAGAAAAATTTCCCCCTGCTGTCTTTTCTAAATCTCCATTCTTTTATTTTGAAACCATTCCCCTTTCTCCTGTTACTATCTGTCCATGTAAAAAGTTGGTTTCCCTCCTAATTAAGAACTCAACTTTTAAGTACTGGAAGGCCACAATTGGTCTTCCCAGAGTCTTCTCTTCTCCAGACTGAACAAGCAGTCCAACTTCATCAGCCTGCCTGAGAGGCGCTCCAGACCTCTTATCGTCTTCATGGCCCTCATCTGGACCCACTTCAATAGCTTCATGTCCTTCTGTGCACTCAGGGCTCCAGATCTGGATGCAGTCCTCAAAGTAGGGCTTCATGAGAGCAGAGGGGAACAATCACCTCTCTCTCCCAGCTGGCCACCCCCCACCAGGATACATCAGCCTTCTTAGCTGCAGGTATACACTTCTGGCTCATGTTAAATTGTTCATCCACAAGAACCCACAACTCCTACTCTGCAGGGCTACACTCAAAGAATTCTTCTCCCAGACTGTACACATATCTGTGATTGCCCCTAATCAAGTTCTGTCCCTTGCCCTTGGCCTTGTTGAATCTCATTTGGTTCATATAGATCCATTTTTCATGCTTGTCCATGTTCCTTTGGATGTCATTTCTTCCTTCTATTGTGTCAACTGAACAACTCTTCATGGTGTGGTCCACAATCTTGCCGAGTGTGTACTCTATCCTACTGTCTGTGTCATTGATAAAAATGTCAAATAGCACTGGTCCCAAGGCAGGCCCTTCTGGGATACCATTCATCACCAGCTTCCACCTGATCACTGAGCTGCTGACCAAAACCCTCTGGCTGCAACCATCCAACATGTGCTCATACTATTTCAAATTCTTTTGTTCTTGAGGAATAGAAGGCACTTTACAGTCTTGATGAATATCACTCTTCTCCTTCCTTAAGTATAATGTTTTATGCTGTGTAGCATGCATCCTATGATAGGGTTTTTATAGAAATCTTTTATTTTGTCTAGTGATGCAGTTAACAGATAAGAGACAGACAAATCTGCTGGCTCCATATTTCTCCAAGATTAGAATATATAGTAACAGTTTTCCTTGGAGTTTTGATAGTGGAATTTCAATCTCTAGTATTAAAAATGTCTACTCTTTCAATTACAACTTTAAGATGATTTTGAGACTATACTGGTTTTGGCTGGAATTGAGTTAAATTTTCTTCATAGTAGTTGGTATGGTGTTTTGGATTTATGACTAAAATGCAAAGGACTGCTGATAACAAACCAATGTTTCAGTTGCCTCTTGAGTAGTGATTACAGAGAGACAAGGACATTTCAATTTCTCACACTGTCCTGCCAAAGAGGAGCCTAGGAATGCACAAGAATTTGAGAGGGAATAGAACCGGGACAGCAACCCAAACAGATAAAAGGGATATCCCATACCATGCATTTAATGGTCAACAATAAAAGCTGGGATTAAAGAAAGAAGATAGGAGGGATGTTTAGAGTTACAGTGTTTGTCTTCCCAAGTTACTGCCTGACAATGCCCTGCTTTCCTGAAAATGGCTGAATATCTGCCAACTGGAAGAAATGAATGAATCCCTTTTTTTGCTTTGTGTACACACATATCTTTTGCTTTACCTAATGAGCTCTTATCTCAAACCACAAGTTTTCTAATTTTCATCTTTCCAGTTCTGTCCTTCATCCCATTCGGTGAGGAGTGAGCAAGTGGCTGTGTAGTCAGTTTACTTAGTCTCTCATATCTAGAATAAGTGCTAATGAAGATGTATTGCTTTCTGAATGTTTATGTATTTTGTATGTACATTATGTTATCCCTTAGTACTATTAACAGAAGGAAGAGTAAAAAAAAAATTAACAAAATTAAAATCTGCAATCAAGGTTTATGGAGATTCATGGACTCTTTCTGCTGTTTTATACATGCATAAAATCATCTAAATTCATCTAGTTGTATAGGTCTGATGATCTGAATATAAAACAAGATTAATTTAACAAATAGACTAAAGAAATATAAAGTAACCTGGATGATGTTTTTCTCATAAAATAAAAACACGTAGGAAAAAGTTGAAATAAAAGATCTCAGTTTCAGTATAATGCAATCTATTTTCTTATTGTCCATGAAACTGCTGAGATGGACATGTAAGTGAATGCTGTTGGGCTGCTGAAAAAAAAGTATCAAAAGTAATGTAATATTAATATTTAATATTGTCTATAGGAGATACCAGTGCCTTGACCCATTGAGAAGGTACAAACATAAAAAAGGTGGAAATTTCAGTTAAGATTTTGAAGTAATCAACAATAAGTGATTGAGAAATGCCCCTAATTAACTATACCACACTATCTTTTCTGAAGAAATTGACAAAGTAATGGAAAAGTAGCAATGTAAGACATGAGTTTTTTAGTAAATACTTTGGAGCATTTGGTATGAAGTTCTCATTTTTGATTAGCTAACATAAAAGGTCCAGTTGATGCACTTGAGGCTTTTATGAATGTACTTCAGTCTTTATCTTCTTTTAATACTGAGGTTGGACATTATTTCAAAGTCTTGAAATATGCTTCCTAAGGGACAGAAGCAGGCCACTTAATCTCAATTTACTCCTTCAGTTTCAGCTGTTAATGTCAATGCTAGCCTGACTTTTAGCTTTATTCTGGTAACCTAAGTGTTAGGTCTTTTGATTTTAATGAATCTTGCATGAAGAGAAATTCTAAACATAATAATATGAATTCCAATATTCATATTCTAATTCTAAACATAAATAGTTATGAATTTTTCTTGTCAGGAAAAGTAAATCACAAAGAAGCTTGATTCACAAGCATGTGTTCTCTTGTCTTTAAAAGTATATTGAAATATCTTTGAAATTGAAGGGATGATTGGCAGATCCTTTTAATTTCAGGAATAGATAAAACAAGTCATGACTAATACAGTCTCTCACGAATTCACTGTTACATTACAATCCACGCACAAAGTCTTTTTCAAGAGTGTTCAATGAAGAAAAGTCCAAAAAATTGATGGAAGTTGAATCACATACACTTGTATCTAGCTGTTACAAGAAATGAGTTTAGGGCAGTAGAGAAGAGAGAAAATATGGTACAGTCCTTCTGATATGACAGAAACAGAAGCAGAATAATCTGACATGGTCATAATTTCAGAAATTAAATCAATAAACCTTTTGAATTTGATTCAAATGCCTATATATACATAGGTCTCTCCAAAAGTAATGCCCCGTATTTATTTCCTTGGAAACTATAACAGATACAAAGAGCACAAGAACACTGATACAACAAATTCTCAGCTGCAAAACACTATTTTTCAACTACTATTAGTTATGCGTTTTTACCAGCAATGAACAAGAGTCTGCATGCCATGCTTGTAGAACATGGCTAGTCCTTACTGTAACTGTAGCCACTGCTGAAACACACCACCCACCACATCGCTTGGTCTCCAGCAAACATCGATGAATGCAGTTGGGTGCCACAGTTTCCACATGCAGGAATTCAGTGCCACAACTTTGCTTTGTCTGCACTTCCATGTCATATGCCATTTGCTCCTCTGCTACCATCTGTCACACAGCAATAAAATGTAATGGAGTATTGGTGGAAAGGTCCAACCTCTACTGCCATTCCACCAACATCTGCCTCTGACATCAAGCGCCAACAAAATCAAAAAGGAGACATTGCTTTTGTAATAGCCATCAATTATTTCAAATTTATTTAGGAAATACAGCACTTCTTTTACCCTACTGGTTAAAACTATCTAATATATTACAAGTAACAACACATTGTGACAATAATATGACTTGTGGATAAGAACTTCTGCCTTTATAATTCCATAAATTTTAACAGAGACTTCTGTACTTGTTGTATGCTGTGTGATATACCATAAAATTTCCTGATAATAGTATTAGTGTTTTATGTTAAATGTAGTTACAACATTCTTGTTGCCTTCTAAAATCAATCAGCAGTGCTGGAAAAGAAAAGTTAGCATTTAATGATTCATGGCAAACAGTAATGCTTTCTAGATCGCTATGTATTGCAATTAAACTTCTCTGACTTACAGTACAATTCAAAAAAAAAAAAAAAAAACTCTCTCAGAAACTGGTACATCACCAAAGGTCCCTATACAGAAAAACAGGTACATAAGACTTAGGAATAAGCTAAGAATGTTTCTCAATGCAGAATCAAATCATAATAGAATACAAGAATGTAGGCATAGCAGATTTGTAAAATAATTATATCAGCATACAACTATAGGTATTAAAATTGACTATATTCTTAATTTGTTTGCTCCTAGAGTTAGAAATAACTCTACTATAGTTCTTTAAGTTTATTCCAAAGCACATAATGAGCAATTATATCACACATGATTGATTCAGCAATGAAATATGATCAGTTGGCAGCTGAGTCTCTTACAAGCATAACAGAGTACAAACATGAAAGGGACTAGAATGAACCATCTGCTGAAAAAGACTGCAATATGAATTAAAAACAAAAAACAACAGCAAAACAGAAAGAAAAGCAAAGTTTTGGATGTAATTCCTTTTACATCTTCATATTAATCTTTTGGGACATGCACGAGAAGTATATGCAGTAGATAATGGATTATAAAAAGTCATTAACTTGCATAATTATAATCAAAATGCAGTTAGTCTTTGTTTCAACGCCACTGTAGTCTTGATAAAGTCTTCTCATGCTTTACATGCATACTGATGTAGGTTACTTGTTAACTTTAAAGGCAGCGTCCCATATCAGTTTGACACATAGTACTGATTAATATTATCCAGAAAAGCTGTGAAAAAAGAGTGTTCCTTTTAGGTGGAACACAGGATTTCCTGGGCATCCTGTGAGATGACAATCCTAGCATACATTTTAAATGGCAGAAAGCTATCAGGAGATTTGTAGTATGAACAAATATTAAGATTATAAAGATTAGTCAGTGTAGATTCCCTAATTATGAAAGCAGAATGATATTGAAGATGTTGAGATGAAATTATACATTTGCATAAATGTGGTAACTTGTGAAAAACACATTTAGTATTACTGATATTATTTTATATAAGAGGAGCAGAATTGTCAAAGAAAGCATCAGAGAAAGGCAAATCTAAGAGAGAGGCTAGTTTGGGCAGTACAATATTCTATGAAGAGTAGCATTCAATTCACAGTCCAGTATTGAAAATCCTATCGACACGTACAGCTCAGTATTCTTAGCTTTATATCCAGTGGATAAAAACACTATAATTCTCTCATTCAGTTGATGAAAAGTGCACTGTTTATGTCTAAATCTGCTTATTCAAATCTTTGAAAAATCTTGGATTTAGAAACTCCTCTAATTTCAATTCTTATAGCTTTGAGCTTAAATTGTAGCTTGATGACATTTATGATAAATAGAGCCCCAAGTCTTTCCCAGGTCAGCTTGTAGAGAATTCACGACAATGAAAATGACTCATACTTAAATAATACATTTTAAAAGTCTTACTGAAGATGAAAGTTCCTCTTCTGAGGTCACTGCACTTGTACAGTACGTGATATAGCACTTCCCACCCTCCATTCAAGTGAAACACGTGTAAATGATTCATGGAGCAGCATGTGATCTTTGATACAATACAAGGCTTTAACTCAAAAAGTAGCTTTTTATGCATTATACAAAAATGTCATCTGTTTTTTTAATTTGTGTTTGATGTCATATAATCACTTTTCACAATGACAACAGCAGTATTAGAAATTTTCTTAGGGGCATATTCAGAAATTATATGAAAGAAGAGTTTCCAGATCTACAAGGCTCTTGGAAGAAAAAGTCATTAAATTATAGGCCCAAATGTTCACAGTATTTGGTGCATTTGTATTTGCATATCAAACCAGAAACAGCTGGAACTAATTTGCAAGGGTACTAAGCACCTATAATTTCAGCTACAGGCAAACTGCTCAAAGCTGGCAAACTGAAAATCTGGCTTGGAGTGCCTGTGAATATTATCATCTGATTTTTTTGTTGGTCTTGTGTGACCAGCAATGAGTCTGCAAAATTTTCAGAACCATTCTATAATGTCCTGTAGCATGTTATCTGGTTTTCCTTGGTGATTGAAGGCAAAGAACAAGTTATGCTTTCCAGGTAGAGCTGCAGCCCTACTCTTCATGTGCTCTTGAGTTATGTTCAGTGTATCTGAGAAAAGTATAGAAATGGTAATGATTTTGTACTGCAGTTTCAGCACCTGATTCGGGAAACAGGTGAAAACTAATCCAGCCTTTGGTCCTGTGCAGCAGCAGGATAATCTTTTTCTGCTTGGCAGAGTTGCAGGTGCTGGGCAACACACATTTCCCTTCTCTCCCCACTCAGCCCCAGGAAAGCCGCACACCCAGTGATTTCAGCCTCGCGATGTGCAACTTCTTCAATTGCATGTTAAAGATAGCATGTCTGGGTAACCTCTAGAAATGCAGTAGTAGCTGGATAGAACCCTAATTATCCGAAACACAAATCCAAAATTCTGCTGATGTTTTTCCTCAGGTGTGTGTTGCTTTTTAATCTAGCATATGTAGTGTGTATAAACATCTAGGGATGCATTAGCCCCCTTGTTTTTTCAGGGATGGATTTGAATTGTAGCTGTATCTCTGTGGAATAATGAATGCACAGTGTTTCTATCACAACTGTAATGTTGTGGCTCTTTGGAAAAACAATTTCAGTGTGTCTTAGGTGCTACAGTACATTTTCTTAAGAAAAGAAAATGGTGCACTTCTGCCTCAGAGAAGAGATGCTCTTTTTTTTTTGCTAGGTTGACTGTCTATACATCTGTTTCCACCAGAGTAAAATACATTTTGTGTATCACCAAGCCTTTCAACATCAAGACCTACGATTTTCCACATTTTTCAATTAGTATGTACTATCCTCTCTTGTGGTAAATCCTTATGTCTAGATAGTCAGAAAGACATTCAGAATGAGTACTGCATTTTTATTTTTTAACGTTTTCAAAATATTTTTTTTGTGGGTGTATGTGTTGAGCAGGGGAGAGGAGGGGGGAGAGGATTAGTGGTGCATCAGTGATGGTTCAGCCAGCAAAAATAATAAAAAATCCTGTAAAAAAACATGGCCAGGAAAGGAAATTATCTCAGATTTCACAAGAAGTTTCATTAGAGCATTAAAATTGAGCAGATTTTCAGGCAATTCTTAAGAACTGTCACTGTCACCTAGCAATGAAATTCCCTTTGGCTAGCTGAACGATGATTTGACTCTTTCCTCAGAAAATTAAAATTAAATGAGAAAAGAAAAGCTACAAGATTTAGCAGGAAAATATAATGTTCAGTACATCCAGGAGGATGAATTTTTAAATCCTGATCTGCATAATTGGAAAGAATAAAATATTATTGTCCCTCTGCCAGAATCTATTTAAATAACCTTATTTTAAGTCAGCGCAGAAAATATATTAGGTCTTTCATACTTAAAGTATCCACCGTAAAGTGCTAGCAGCTCTGTTAAGGAGAGTCCAAGAGGAAGATGATAAAGGTATTCAAACCTGTATGACACTTTATGACTTAATGCATTTTCATTGTTAATGACAAATTTTCATAGGACCTAGTGTTCAGTAAATGTGCAGACAACATATGTCAGGTAATCTATCTATCATTATGCTATAGTATTCAAAACAGAACTGGGGCTTTCTTGGCTAAAATAGCATCAGGACTCCTAATATGACTCTTCATCAATGAAAAAAAAAAATCCACTATTATATGCTATTATCCTACTACTTATTGCATCTGCCAAATAGATATTTTAATCAAATTTGTTTTGCAAGTCTAGTCTTATGGCTACAACTTATATTCCCAAGCTGTAGTTAATATCTGGTGAATCTGTAGACTACTTGTAAAAGATCTTGATAGGAGCTAAGAGAAAATTATTTTATGCTAATAAGTGGGAAATTCTGAAGAGGAGATGACCACTGGATAATATCACAGAATCACAGAATATCCCAAGTTGGAAGAGACCCACAGGGAACGAGTCCATCTCCTGAACATAACATATAAATCTGTAAACTCCAATCATTAACCTTCTGAATTAAAATTCATTGACTGTCTACAAATGGTTTAGTGTATTTTACATATTGCATGGAAAGAACAGCAACATTAATAAATCCAATAAACAAAAAAATCTTTAACTGGAGCAATGTAGCCAATCTTTATTGATTTTAATGAGATCATTCTGATTAGCATAAGCTGCTTCCAGCATTTAGTCTCTTCTTACGCCAGGAAAGGTTCTCAATTGTACAAACAAGATGTGTTTGGTTTTGGACTCAGACCCTAAGCTGTTCATCAAAAGAGGATCATTATTTTTACATAATTGCTCAGATGGCTCTAAGTGTAGCACCACAATAAAGAGCCTAAAACTGCTGTAGGATTTTTCAGACTCAACTGTTCAGTGGATATTTTACTTCTCAAACACTTCTTGTCTGTGTTCTTAAATTTACTTAGAACATAAACCCACATTTAAAGCTATGACCCCAAAAGACCCCAGATGAATCTAACTATTGTAGAACTTAAATGCTGTAAGACTCTTGGAATTTCTCAAGGCTGCCTTCTGTAAAAGTCTCAGACACACCAAAGTTTTGGCAGTGAACTATTCATTAGTGTGCCTATGAAGCAACCTCTGATTAGTTGCTTTTCCTTATACTATTGTGAGTGTCCAGGTAGAAAGATATGCTCTGCAATTGGCAATAGTATTTTATTATGCTGACACTGACGGTATAAAATGTACTGAAAGCATATCCGGACTCTCCACTTGAAACAATACCAATGTGTTGACAAAATGATTAAGATATTTTAGGCTAGAGAGAAGAAAGAGTGAACAAGAGTGAATACAAGCATGTATCCAGATTTATGATGGAACAAAAGCACGTAAGTTCTTTCCAATGCAAGGCTTGTAGATGGAGAGCTGATGCAATCAACAATGAACATCAACAGCCACATATTTTGTGAGTTTCATTTAATCTGAAAAAGTGTGGGCATGAGGATGGAAGAGGAAAGAAGCTGAAGAGGAAGAAATGCAGAAAGAAAAGCCTTGGAGAGGTTTGAATCCACTCTCATACTTCCCTAGGTGTCTTCAATTTATCAGACCAATCAAACAAGTGCCCAGAATGAAGACAGTCCAGGAGTTTGGAAACACTCTGAATACTAGAATTTCTTAAAATAAGCTTCTGACATAGAGGAAATGTTAAAGGCAAAGTTTGCAGTTTCTTTGTGTGTGATGTAAACTTGATGATTCAAGCAGTGAAAGTGGAAACCATTGAAAAACAAAGGAAGAAACAAAGAACCATCTTGGTCTGTGTTCCTAAGTTGGTGTCCAGAGGAAGCTGAACAGTCTTTCTAAACTATGTTTAATCACCATCCCTTTTCTTATCAATCAAAATAATATTAAGTTTCTTAGTGCTCCCACCAATAAAACAGATGAGGATGGAACTGTAAAGTGTATTGATTTAAAAATTGGAGGTCATCAGGGCTGCTTACAGCTAAGAGATGAACTAATACAAAAATCTTCTTTGCATTAGTCATTGAACCTGTGCTCTAAAGGCTAAAGTATAAAAAGAATGAAAATGCTGCTCTTTGTTTTTCTTGGTTCATGCTTCCATACGATTGCACTGCATTTTCAGATTATTTACACTCCTGTAGCTGGAATAGGATATGGAAGTCTGTATTTATTTATACTTCAACAAAGAAAACTGTTTCTTGAATTCTACTGCAGTAACGTCATGGTTTTAGGAGCCATTCCAAGAATCTGGGAGAAAATATGCTAGATTTGAGTAGTGCATTATAGAGGGAAGTAGAAATGCATCTATAGCCTAGTGCAAATGCAGAACATTTTCATTGGCTGCGGTACATAAAAGGCAATTTAAAAACTTTTCAGGTGATTGTCTAGAAACAGCCATGCTGAAAGAATTGATAGGATAAAAAAGGAGACAGTATTCTTTTTCAAAAAAAAAAAAAAAAAGATGTGGCAAGTCTAAGTAGCTGCAAGAAAAGAACTTAAAAGATAAAATTAATTTATATATAACTGTTCTAATTTTACTACATTTCTGCAAGAGCCCTAAACTTTATCTATAAAAACAGTCTTTCATAAAGTTCATCTGTAAAGATCGTCATAGCTATTTTAATTGAACTTTTAATTATGCTGCATATGTAATTGAAAATGTTTCCATTTTGATTATGTGTTGAGAAGTGTCTCTTTGCCCATGTAAAGAGACCAAATTGGCATTTGCTTCCTATCTCCTTCAGAGCATTCAGATAAGGATAATTGCATTAGTTCCTGTCTAAACGATGTTTCAGACTGAAGCCCTAGGGCCAAAGTACTGGGTCTTAATTGGCTGCACTACCTAGTCTATTCATGTAGACAAATTAAATTAATTACAATATTTTGAAAATGCTTCAGCAACAACTTTTAATCATAAAACAAGAAAAAAGCCCCCGGAATTCCACTGAAACATAGATGTAGGCTGTCTTTGGAGAGTCATCTATGGTACTTGATATAAAATATTGCTTTTAAAAATCAGAGGGGAGGGGACAGTAGTCCTTTTTTATTATTCTTGGATGAGTTTGCTACTAGAAATGCCTGTTTCACGCTGTTTTGAACATCAGATTTCTGCATCATGATCACTGTAATGTGCTATATTTTCCTACAGCCCAACTAATTAGCCTATTCATAAGCCAAGTGTCTTGCGATTGTAATAATCTGCACCTGCACACTTGACCACTCATTTGACATGATAGTTCTAAAATATGCAAAATAAATATAGTTCACACCGCTGATTACTTCTCTGAGCTTAAGTTTTACCAGGCATGTGGAACAGAGAACAGCAAACTTTCATCTGTACATAAAAGTCTCATTGAATTGTTTTTGTTTGTTTGTTTTTCTTGGAAAAGCATTGTTAAGGGATTTTTCTGAAATAATGCTATAGCACGTAGATTCTTTCTAGGCTGGAGATCTTTTGAAACCAAGAAATCTTGTTTTGATCAAAACTAAAATTTCTATATTGGTGTCCAGTTTGTTAAAACAAACCAAAACAAAGAACTCTTCATCCTTTTATTGTAAATCTTATTTTACTAAACATAATGCTTTTTAAATTATTTTTAAAATTACATTATATATTTTTAATACGTATACCAATGTGGGACATTTTTAGTCTGATTTCTAATGGAAGCTAAATTTATATAATCTCACCACATACATGTGAAGTCTTGAGTCCCTCTCCCATATTAATCTGTTAGTACACTTCTACCAAATCTGGAAGCTGCAAAGAAACACTGGTAACAATAAATTTTCTATGAGATTTTTAAAAGATGAATGAGAATGGTCATATACTACACAATTTATAAAGGAAATAAATCGTATAGATGACCTAACACAAAATCTACAACCAACAATCATAATATCATTGGCATCAGCACCAATGAGACACAAGACCTAAGCCTATGTGTTTCACTGTTTTTTTCAGGTCAGGGAAATTCTTGCTTTGGTATCCTGACAGATGAACACACACATTAAGAGAATGATGACAAGTGGCTATCAATGCCAAAAGTCATCTATTTCTCACAAAAGGTCTAAAAAAATCAGGCAAAAAATATTTCCTGACTTGGTTTGTCCCAGAAAAATTATTCTTTCTACTGGCTTATCATAAAATATAATGCACCAAGGAGAAGGAAAAAAACAGAGTAGTTCAGGAAGAATGTGAAATTTAGTTAAGTTGGTAGATATAAGCGTTCTGAAAAAGTAGTGGAAGCCTAACTTACAACTTTTTTATAGTACTTCTAGATAAGATACTTTCAGAGGAGGACTCATCTTAGTATTATGACAGATACAGAGAAGTGAAGCAGAAACAATGTTTTCTTTGACTACAGTTCCTTTAGAAGACATAAGTATATCAAGCTAAGCCTGAACAGAAAAGTTTCAGATTAAAAAAGAAAAAAGCATACATATGAAATATTTATTGTCATAGCTTCACTCTCCTTTCATTTTCAGGTATACAGCATTACATATGTGAGCAAGCACCATATGAAAATTTTCAAGCCATTTATCCTTTAATTACACTCACCATCAAGTGCATCGTTCTCCCCTTTAGGTTAACCTACTCACTAATGATCAAGACCAGAGACTTCAGAATAGTTCCATCAAAAAATTCTTAATGTAATGAAAGAAATTCACACAGCTAGCTTAACGTTTATGGCTTTCATTTCCAGCAGTAACTGCAATGGATGTTTCCCAGTAGTGTCTCCCAGCAATGTGTAACTAATCAGTTTTATAACCATTACAATATATTCTTAATGGCTTTAAGAGGTAGCCTTCCTATTCTGCAATTATTGCAGAGACTTAAGATTAAGCTCCCCTGTATTGTAAAGTATTTGTATTTCAGTTGCTAAAAATCATTGGCCAGATTGGCAAAACTCTCAGGAGAGAATCTAACTACATCCCACAAAAACACACATAAATGGTCCTCTCACCCCCAGAAACGTCTCTCACCACCCTCACAATGAAGAATGGACTGCAGTGAAAGCGCTGGTACAATCTTTTCTACACATGACCATAAGTCAGAGGCAGATCAGTTCAATGTTGATTAATCTAATCAAACATAACTGAGCCCAAACAGACTCATTATGTCCTTTCACTTATTATAAATACATAGACTTAAAAGAAATCATAACATGTGTGTGTCTTAGTCTGAACTTCTCTTATCAGCAGTGTTTTTGGATGTGGACTTTAGCACTTGACAGATAGCTTACAGCACAATAGTTCAACCTAAAAACTGTATCAATTCTATACAATTTTCTTTAAAAGCTGTGAAACAGTTTGAGAGATCTGACTGAAATTATTTATTTTGCGCACACACGTTACAGGCCTTGAGAAAAACTTTAAATAGACTCATACTTTAAATAAGTACATAACAGTTGCAATTACAATTGGAATGAGATTCATCTCACAGAATTTCACTTGTTTAACAGTTAAGCCTCTAATCTAATACAGTTATTTATGTGAAACAAATAAAGGTAGAAATAAATATTTTTCATTCTTCTTTTTCAAACATATCTTAACTAGGAGTTTGCGTGTCACTAACAAAATAGGGCTTAACTTTTGGGCAGTGAAAGAGATAAGATGAATTTCACTTGTTATTTAGTCAAAACAGACTGGCTATAAAACTGTCTTAGATTAAACAAAGAAATTAGGAGTCTAGCCAGAAGTAAACATGAGGAAACACTATATGTTATGTTTGGTAAGAAAGAGAAAACAAACATTTCCAAAAAACATCACTTTTTTTACTGTTTTTACTAGAATTATAGGATGCACTTCAAATTTTAGCTGCAAGAAATATAGCAGTATTGTTTATAATATAAACACGCTTAATGCAGACTTCTGAAAAGATCTCATTCAAAGGCATGTAGTATTTGCCAAATCTAGTAAAGTGAATGGAAACCTCCAAACCTTAAAGGATTTACTGTAAAATGGATAATAGTAGCTCTGATCCTACAGGTATTCCTTCCTCTTGACATAAACACTGGTCTGAGGTTTTTATCAGTTCTGTTTTGGTATTTGATTTAGATTAAGATTTACTTTTCCTCTTAAAAAGGCAGCTTCTAAGATCTTTTGAACACCAGAAAATGTCAGAACTTATCATTTTAAGAAGTAGATTTCCATCTTCTTGTCTGTAAAGATACCTTCAAAATGAGCAAACTTGAGGGTGGGAAATCAAAGGCAAATACATGAAACCCATTGTTATCTTTAAAACGTCACCACTTTTATTCCAGTCTTCCAGTGTTGAGATGCCTCCAGCCGTGGCTCAGATTTTTTGTTTGATTGTAGCAGCAAACACAACATTCCAAGTACAACCTCATTTTGTTACAGTGGAATCAGAAAAGTAGCACTAGTACATATCGGAGAGCTTATTCCTATAGTTGCTCGAGTAGCTTAGAAAGGTGGGGTCTGCATCTCTTCAGGGAGGAGTTAAGCTATTGTTTCCTACATTCTGAAAAACTCTGCCAGCTGATTGAATAAATAAAAGTGAGTTATTACCATCACTGTAGCATTCAGTCTGCAGTTTGTGTAAGATCACTCTAACATACCTATGTCTTCACTTATTTAGGTTTCACTGACTTAGGATTTGTGCAGCTTACCCAGGGCTGTAAGCCAGATTCAAAAAAAAAAAAGAGGACTGCAACACAGAGCTGAAGACTCTTCTTAGGTCTTGACTTCAGTAATCTTTTCATCCAAAATTTTGAAACAGATAAAATCAGTGCTTATTAGAGCTTGCAGTAGTGTGTTAACTGGAATAGACAAAGTCTGGGCTTACATTCAATTATAAAATTATTCAAAGGGTTTTGAAGCTGCTATTTGTTTGGGTTGAAAGGCATTTAAAAATGAACTGCATTCTCCTGATAATAAGTTCCTTGAAAAATTTCCAAATCTTATTTTGTGTCAGCCAGACTGATATTTTAGCAAAACATAACATTTTAAAACTATTTCTACTTACGATATCAAATGAACCTGGAAGTTTAAAATTAAAATAATGGGAAAAAGGTGAAGAGGTATGCTAGAAAAACCACTAAGAAACAACAGCTTGTCTCTTATTGCCTCCCAACCTCTTAACATCAAGCACATTTTAAAAAGCCCTTTTCCTTTCACAAAGAACTTTTTGCAAAAATCATTCACTTTTCTGACCAATCCAAAAGAAAATAAAGTTTCTCAAGCAGAAGAGGGAGCATCAGAACTCTGCATCAAAACAAGCATGGAGTAGGGGAAGGAAGAAAGGCTACAGTGGGAGAAAAAAGCACACAAACAAACAAAAACGAATGGAGAATATAATGAATAACAAAAGCAAGGCACTCTTAGCCTCAGCAAAACACAACCACCTACCCCCAACTCTGCAAACTCTGTAAAAAGACAAAAGAAAAAACCAAATACAAAATGAACATAAATGCTAATCAACCAAATACACATTCTTATAAACAGATATATTCTGATATTTATATATAACAGAATATTCTGTGCAGCCCAGTACAAAAGTGAACTCAAATGATATGCTGTAGTATGTTATATATATATATATAATGATATGATATAGACAAGTTGAAAATGTAGCACGTGATTGCTACATTGGGAATTGATGCTATTGGGAACATGTTTCTAATGGAACCAAAAAGGAGCCACTTTAATTGTCTTTATCTCTGAAATGCAAAGAGGCACTAACTAGTTGTAAAATAGTGAATATGTTTTCTATTTTTCCTCCTTTTTTTTTTTTTCACTTTTAAAAATGGACATGGCACAAGAGTCATTGGCTTCTGTTACACAAAAACCAAAGCATAATACTGCAATAACTAAGATAACTAAAGATTTGTGGACTGAGATAACATCTGGCTGCTGTACGAACAACAATAAAACAAATAGCAAAATTTAGAGAATTATTTATTTACCTTTCATTGCCAGACTCCTGAGTATTGAACAACAAGTGAAAAATAAAGCACAATTATCTACGAGAAATACACTGGATATTCTGGAAAGGAAAATTCACAAAATGTAGATTTAACACTGCAGAGCAGCACAAATTCTAAATATTGTAATAAGCACTCTCTCACCTGTGAAAATCCAAAAGTAGAGCTATCCCAACAGAACATATGTTCTTCAAAGACAAAGCCAGCTCCAGGCTTCACTGCTATAGTTGTATTCATCTTATTGGACTTCTGTTTTCCTAACTGAAGTCCTGACATACAGCTCTACCAAACAGTGAAATGCATTAGGAAATATGAAGTATATATTTAAGAGAAAAAAATCAGACTACTTGCTATTCAATGAATTATTTGTTCCCAAGAGAACCCTTCTTTGATTAAGTCAAAGAGAAATAAATAAAACTCCAAATACTTTCCACAATGATAAAATAAACAGTATGAAATATGAAAGATTAACTGTGATCCCAATCTAATGTTCAACTATATATGATCACAACTGAGTATCAACATTCATTAAATTATCTTCCTTGAACTGGTAAGGTTATTCATATACGAAACTACTGCTTTGTGTTTCTAACAGCAGATTATATTGCTGGTCTATCCTAAATTCATAATGAAGTTCTTTGACCTAGCCTCCCAGTGTATTTGGTCTAATACTAACAAAAAAGTAATAAACTTTAGAATTGCATATTAATAGGTAAATAAAAGAGGATATGTCATTGTTATAAAATTATATGAAGAACAAATACTTACTGGTAAGTAGATACTATTTAATACTCACTGTGCTGTTTTCTTTTAATGAGGATGAGCATGGGTGATCAATGGGATCACAGAGAACTATTCGGCTGCTGCATTATAAATCAAAAGTAAAGGCTCCTCCTGTTTTCATTCTGCAGAAGAGGTGGCAAAATATGTTTCTTGAGTTGGGAATAACTTTCTAATGGTATTGAGATGCATAACTAACTTTAACACCCTTGTGAATATCATTCCTAAGCTATAAACTAAGTCTTTGCATAGCAGAAAAAGATGAATAAGATGTCATTCTTGCCTTTAACCTTTTAAAGGAGAAGAACACAGCAGACATTAACAACTGGTAGTGAAGTTGCCTCTGTTCATTTAATTGTTCCAGTCATTAAAACATGGAGACGTGCAAGAGCAGTTAAAAGCTAAATCTAGCCATGTGTGTGCTCCTAACTGAACAGAGGATATGTCCATAATACCTATCGATCAATTTGCATGTGAAGTAATGATGTCAGTTTTATACTGACAGCAGGTATAATGTGGTGGTAATGGAATGACCTTTCAGTCATGAGTGATTCAAGAATTAACTTCTTCAGCCTTAAATCAGATTTTCACTGAGCAAATTAAGTGCAGATTGCCTTCCTAAGTATCTGCAAGCCCTATAGCAATACCAAGAACTAAAGACCGAAAGATTCAGGTATCTCAGAGATGAATTATTACTATACTTCCTAAGATGACAAGGATATGAGAAGAAAGACAGACTAATTACAGTATGATTCTTTCCAAAACTAGCTAATACTCAAAAAACTGAATAACATTAGTAAAACTGATCAGAAACACGTATCAAAAAATAAAGCTGTGAAAAAACTGAGTTCTTTTTTATTTTATTTTAGTGCAACATCTTTGATATTTACTCTTTTCTCCATAAACCATGGTTATGACTCCAAATTATTTCAAATCAATAAACTTTTGGTCAAATCTACTGCGTTTTTTTCAAAAAGAAGATTCTAAAACTAATATGTTCTGTTTAAATTTAAAAATAAGTAACTAATAATAAAATAGAGATATGTGGCAAACCTGGACTTGAAGAAAATTGCTAGAGACATTCCATACCTAGTGTGAATACTACATATCATCTGTAAAAACAGAAAGAAAAAAAAATATCCAAGACAAGAAATTCAATTCATAAAAATGCAGTTCTTCAATTCATGCTTTCAATGTTACTTAAACATTGCGGTATTGGATGTTACGGAGTCATTCAGAAGTCAACAAAACCCTGCAAATCCAAAGACTGTCTAGCTGTTCCAGGTGTGCCTACACTGCCAGTCAAGCACCATCTCTTTCCTGGTCTCAGAGCCATCTCTGTCTTTCTCTGTATCATTCAAACGTGTTTGAATCACACTCATCTGTGCTAATCAGATTAGCAAATAATAGTCGGGGAACTGTGTACATAGTTAAATATTGGCTTCAGTGCATTGGAAATGTTGGTGACAACACTGGAATGTTGCAAAGTTTGCACTAGGTGCATTCCTCAAATGCTCACACATGAACAGAAAGAATGGCCTCTGCAAGTTTGTCAGGACCTGCTGAATCAATACAAGGCTGAAAGTATCAGCTTCCTGGATTGCATCATTACTGATGATGAGACATGGTGTCACCACTACAAGCCAAAGTCAAAATGGTAGTTCATGGAGTGGAAACATGTGAATTCCCCATCTAAGAAAAAGTTCAAGATGCAGCCTTCAGTGAGTAAAGTGCGATGGTCTGTCTTTTGGAATAGGAAAGGGGTGATCCTTTTGGATTTTATTCAAGTATGAAAAATATATCTCTTGAAAGGTCCTTTTTTGGTGTTGCAATTTAAATGGAGAAGTGAGCAGCATTTTTCTTTAACTATTCTTTGCAACTAACTGGACAGATGTGAAATAATCCATATTTATACATATTGTCTTATGCTTACACTCCTTCCATATTTTAATCTCATTTACAAATGATCTTCTGATTGTTTAAATGCAGGGATAAACTGGTATGAACTTGTAATTGACATATAAATTAAATTCTCTATCTGGTAGAGTATTACAGAGATTGGGAAATGAAAATAGAAAATAAAACATTGGGAAAATAAAATCAAGTTTTTTCATTCAAATCTTTCAAAAATAAATATCAAGGAAAGAAAAGCACTACACTGAGGGAAAAGAAATACCTTTGAAATCACCAGACTATAAATAAAGTTTTAAGAAATAGTAGTAATGTTGATCATATTCAAATTATCTCAATTTTTACAGTCCCAATTTTTCAGTAAGATACTTCTCAGCTGAAAAAGAAAATCTAATGAAAAAGATAATCTAATCATAAATCAAAAATGCTGAATTCATCCACAAATGATGGCTGTGCCATCAAACAGCATGGTGGTAGTAGTTCATGCTTACCCTGAAAAAGTAAATGAAGGTCTCAGGCAGTGTAATATACAGAGTATCAATTGTTAGAACACGTATCAGCACATCTCATAATTAAATTTAACTAAGAGAAATGGATTTAGAAGCATTAAAGAAGGCTCAGCCAGCTTGTTGTATAAAGTTATTACTTCTTGGAGTTTTAATGACCAATACAAATATATTCTTTTAAGCTTGCCTTACAATTATGAAGTAATATACTCACATAGAATCATAGAATTGCTCAGATTGGAAAAGACCTTAAAGACCATCGAGACCCTAACCATGACCTAACTGTACTAACCTAACTTACAACCCTCTGCTAAATCATGTCCCTGAGCACCACATCCAAATGCTTTTTAAACACATTCAGGGATGGTGACTCAACCACCTCTCCGGAGAGCCTATTCGAGTGCTTAACAACCCTTTCAGTAAAGAAATTTTTCCTGATATCCAAACTAAACTTGCTCTGGCTCAACTTAAGGCCATTTCCTGTCAACAGTCACATCTCTTTGCTTCTTGTTTATCAAGATAATCTTGCTACTTCTGGAGAGAATACGGAGAAAAAGAGCTACTATTCATTGAAAGTAAGAATCATTTTGCAACACTCCCCCTAATCTTTCTCTGTCATTTTGGTAGCTATATATGACAGCCGGGGAAGTTGTCATGCTCTACCTCCATTTTTAGTACAGTATAGGAGGACACATGATAATCTCAGTATCAGTTCATGTCTCAGAACTGCTCTCTTTATTCTTGCTCACTATGAGCAATGTAAGTATATAATTAAGTACAATCTATTAAAAGTCCTATCTGCATATCAGAAATCCCAAAGCATCGTTAATTGGAGTGAACAGAGCATCTGGTTTCTTGTGATCTCACAGCTTCACCATATAGGATATTTAATTAAAATAAATGTCCTCCCTTCCTCTCTCATAGGAGAATTAGCTCATTAAATTTTTAAGAAGGGAGAGTCAGTCCTCCAGCAAACATTAACATTTGGGAAAGAGCAGGAGGATGGGTGGGTAAAACAGCCTGCCTTCTGTATGTTTTGCATTTGTCCCTTCGTGCTAGACAGTGCTTCTACTGCACATTCATGTTAACCTTGAAGTAGGATTCTTTGAGGTCCTCTTTAAAACAAAGTTGTTTTACAATTCTTCCTTTTTTTTCTTCAATCTGATGCCACAGTTCTTTTGGATTTCATATATATCACATAACTACCATACAATTCTGCCTCACTTAGTTATTATGTTCCTAATTAGTACTAATAAACTTGATAAATTCATGCCTTCACTCACTGGTCCTTGCGTACACTCTACTACTCTCCATCATGATGTGGGCAAGCCCTCTCACTTGACGTGTCTGAATACACGTAGTATCAAAACTACATGTGATGCGAGTTCTCTGAATGCTTACTAATATGCGTGGTTTTAACATGGCTAGATGAGGGTGATATATGTTATAATTTTATCAGGTACACTGCTTTTTGTGTGAACTGTATGTGCACATTTGTGCCAGCTTCTTTTTAAGTTAACAACCCAGAGTATTATCCTTCTTTCCTAAATGCCAGGACCTAAGTTGATACCAGGAGAATGAGGAATTGCACAATTTGCAGATTTGACCATGAGTGGCAGAAGCAGGGCCAGATTATTTCTCAAGTTTCCACATAGTCCTGGTTAGCCAAGCATAATAGCTCATATCCAGCTTGCTGTCATTCAAAACACTGTAAAGTTATACATATGACTTGTCACGCTTTCTGTTTCCATCTCACCGAGTCATGTATTAAACAGGCACGCACAAGATCAGTTTGCCTTTATCAAATAAATCTGAAAATAGTGTTCAGGTAGAAGAGATCTAATCCAGTCTGGAGTGCAATTGTGTCAAAGATTTTTGATCACTTTTATTGCACTTATAAGAACATGATACAAACTCCATGTCATGTTCCCTCATTTGATACAGTAACACAAGTGTAGTTAGACATTATTTTTAAGAAGGCTTCCAAGAAATATTAAGTGTTAGTAATTGCCAAATCTGGTAGCCTCATGGAGGCAAGGCTACCACAAGGACTCGGAAAGTAAAACTTCCCCCTGTGCTCAGCACTAGTGAGGCCCAACCTCAAATATTGTGTTCAGTTTTGGGCACCTCAATACAGAAAGGACATCAAGGCTCTGGAGCAGGTCCAGAGAAGGGCAACAAGGCTTGTGAGGGGTTGGAGAATATGCCCTATAAGAGCAACTGAAGGAATGGAGGCTGTTTTGTCTGGGGAGGAGGAGGCTGAGGGGAGACCTCATTGCTCTCTTCCAATACCTGAAGGGTGATTGCAGTGAGCGCAGGGCTGGTCTTTTCTTACTGTTAACAGGACAAGGGGAAATGGCCTCAAGTTGCACCAGGGGAAGTTTAGGTTGGGTATCAGGAAAAACTTCTTTACAGAAAGGGTAGTTAAGCACTGGAATAGGCTCCCCAGGGAGGTGGTTGAGTCACCATCCCTGGATGTGTTTAAAAACGATTTGGATGTGGTGCTCTGGGACATAATTTAGCAGAGGATTGAAGGTTAGCATAGTTAGGTCATGGTTGGACTCGATCTTTAAAGTCTCTTCCAATGTGAGAAATTCTAGGATTCTAAGTCCAGGACCCAGGTGCGGCTAGCATCAAGGCTGCACTGATATTCCCAATAGGCACTGGGAATTGTACAAAAAAGGACATATTCAACAAGTGTAAGCATCCTTGGCCACAGAGACTAACATGGAAACACTCAGCATACAGCATCAACTGCATCATCTTGTTTCTCCCTATGGTGATCCATTAGTGGGAAATACATACATACTATATATATTATAAATATGTATACACACAAAATACAGATGCTATCTATACATATATACAATGTGTTTATACAATGCAAATGCTTGTGGTAACTGACTTTATACACTTAATCTGAGAGGTAATCAGGACCATTGAATCTTTTCATCTCCCGCTGCCTCACACAGAGGCACACATGTGCAAACAGGTCTCTTTTTCAACTCAGTGACCTTCAGTAGCTGGCATAGACGTCCTTGTCCCTTCAACCAGTAACCTGCGGAGATGTACAGTGGAATATAACAACATATTTTAAATGATTTGTCACTGAGTGGAGGAAAAGTACAGATTGCAGCCTTCCGAGCTAGGTTCACAAGGTGAACTTCAGTGTTCAAAAGTCCCTTTTCTGATGTTGGGCTCAAAGTTTAGACCCTTAAAAATAAATTCTGTTGTCTAACTGTAGCTAAATTCCCCAGGTATTAATTAAATTATCAAGTCATGATAAAACTGATCAGAGCTGATGTAAAGTCAAAACAGCTGGAATTTTTATTGAGGTGGTAGCCAGCTTATATATTTCAAAAATCATCAATCAAATCATAATTAACTTATTTTTTGATATTTCAACAGTTCAATAAATTTCACCTGCTACATTTTACAGCCTCTCTCTGTAGTCAGGACTTGCAACAAGAGAATCAAATCATGTTCTAACATAATTTAAAATCTGCATAGAGCCTAAAGTGAGATGTGAATCCTGATATATTTGCAGTTCTTTTTATTGCAGCTATATACATATGTATAGACATATTTGCATATGCATTCTCCTGTATTTGAATATATAGGTACTCAACAACACGTAAGCCATATTTAAACATACACAAACTGCTAAACAAATATTTTGGAAATCTATGGAAAATGGTCTGACTACATAGAGTTTACCAGTCAGTAAGCAAACTGAGCATGCTAGATTTTGGGAATTGTAGATCAGTCTAAAGGATGATAAATAGCTTGCCTGCAGTAAGAAGATGTACACATACACACAAATAGTGTATCTGGAATTTCTGATTATCTGGCATTTGAACCAAAGTAAAAGTACACTGAGGATTGAACTGCAGTTAATATTCAACTAAAATATTGAATCACAATTAAGACAAAAATTATAAAAATCTACCGGGAAAAGCAAGATAATCACATTAAACCTCCTGTATCTCAGATTGTAACTTTGACCTTGAAAGCAAATTTAACTGCTTCCTTCCTTATCTTCATCCTCAATTTCGGAAGTCAGCTTTTCTCTTTCTTTTGATTTACAGATGAATTATAGTTGAATACTTGTCTATACTTTCGATGATAAGTGTTGGTATAAAGCTTGAAACCTCAATCTTGAGGGTCATTATTGTTTCTAAGTGTATGAGCGTATGTAACATATGCTCCAGAGATTTTTTTTTTAAGTAGAAGACTTGAGCAGATAAAATTAATTTTTGTATAATCAATGGATATACAGATGGTATATCTACACATCCAAGAGCTTGGCTAATATAATTTATATTAGAGTAATGAGAGAAAGTCACTCACCCTACCCCAGACTCACAAGATAAACTCCAACAGAGCAGGTCTCCAGAGAGATCCTTCCCCACTGACAGTCAGCTCTTAAATGGGCCTAGGAGAGGTGGAGCCAGGCTCCACCTCTTCCTGCAGCACAGGTGATTTGCCTTCACCTGTGCTCCCGCGGCTGACTCATTGCTTGCCTCAGGTGATTAATCAGAGGTTCAGGCCGTGATTCAGCAGCCCCATACAATTTTCTTCTTGATAGCCATGTGAATAGCCTTACTAGATTTTTGGTGATGAAGGTTGCATTTAGATTAAGTGCCCTAGTATCTCTGGCAGAGCTAACAGTGCCAGAATCTTGACTTTCCACCCTAGGAAGCAAGGTTGGGCATTCTATCTTTGCCTTATAACCTGTTGTTAAAGAAGGAAGGACTGAAGGAGCACATCAACGTATCCCCAAGTCTCTCAGAGATGCTAGATTCTAACATGGTCTCCTGTGCAAGTATTAATACTCCTCTCACAAGTATTAAGTGTAGCCATCTTCACTCATGATACTATGATTAGCAAAATTTGCATCCAAGACATGGCAAGCCAAGTGGTCTAACTGTGATGCAAATAACATTAATAAAGTCTTTGAGCATTAGTTTCATTCTAAAACTGAAGTCATCTTTCACATAGGTCAAATTCAGAATTGTAATATTATCATCATCTTCATAGCAATATTTGTATAAAATGTTGCAAACCCCTCCTGCCTTACAGTACTTCTGTTTCCATTTTGATGCCACAAAGGCAGTTTTCTGCCCACACTCTGCCCTCTGACTGCTTCTCTTGTAACTCCACAACTTCCCCTGCTCAAAAGTGTTACACTTTATAGGACAGAAACCTTAAGCCATATACAAAAATTATTCCCTCTTCAGATTGTTTATTATGCTTTATAGGTTTAGCATTCTATCTCCATCTCTAAGGAATATATGCTCTTGTATATTTATTTCTATTTTTTGTAATCAAACGGTTATCTGAACAAGGGATGTGTGAAAAATTCTAGAACTATTTTTTTTATGTGAAGAAACCAACAAGATTAACTGTGTAGAGCCAGTACAGACATCTGATATTTACTGACTGCTGTGTATAAAACTATATTATATACCTAGGAAATTAAATGCCTTCTGGAGCTCTTCTAAGACTCAAAGTGTTCATTTGTTAGTTTCTTTGTGTCTGTAGAAAAATGAATGCAGAAAATATGTTCATCTGTCTCACAGGACAGCAGAATATATAACTGGATTTCTTTATTTCATTTACTTTTTATTTTTTATTACAAATACATACAAACCAAACACCATGTCTGAATGTTCCTGGTGTTGTATTTACAGTGTGTCAAACTAAAATCCCATCGTGTGTTCCATATATACAAATTTTATAAACTACCTCATCTTTCATATCTTCTTATATCTCATTCTGGCTCTCCTCGTGCCATTTCAATGGCATATTATTATTACACAGAGCTCAGCCACCAAAGCTGTGCTGATAGGAAAAAGATGGCAGTGCTATCAGTCATTAAACTGATAGCTTGTTTTTTTCCCCTTTTCTCTTTGTGAAGTGTTGTAACCAAGGAAAAATGGGAAAAAGAAGACAAGAAGAACTACAATGGTGACAACAATGTGCGAAGTCAAAAAACAGTGCAGATCCGTGTTTTGACTTGTGATGATCCACCAGGAGGATCATATTGTTCAGTTTCTGAATTGTTCTTTCTATAGAGTGTACTTACTAAAAGTCTTTCATGAAATTAAAGACTAACCCTGTTCTTGAACAACATTTTAAACCTCTACCTGCAAGTCTTTAAAACTGCATGCTGTAAGTCAGGTCAATCTGAAGAGCTAACTGAGCCAAATTTTTCACCCAGAGGATTGTGACAGTTCAATGAATCAATGCTGTTTCTCTTGAGAAGGTTATAATTCAGGTTCAGTAACCCAGTGGTCTTCCTCTTTCCTGAGCGCAACACCAGCTTAAACAGGCCCAAATGCTGCTGTCAATTACTAACCAGATTCACCTTGCATGTTAAAAACCTTTTCAATTGTTCTCTTAAAGTACATTAATAATAATAATAAAGTTGAATTTATATGAAATATTGAGCAAGAGAATATATTTGGCTTATTTTCAGTTTATGCTTTCAAAGATACAGAACTTGCTGTGAGCAAGCTTATGAATTTTGATGCTAAGAAATAAAGAAAAAAAGACAAAACACTTGTAACAAACACAAATCAAATACCGTACAGATACAAGACAGTATCTGACTTCCTACATATACTACATGCTATTATTGCTCTAAGGAAAACAAAAAAAAAGTCATGAGCTAGAACTGAAGTGATGCCCTGAAGGCTTCGGACTGAAAAGTGCAACATATGTATTACTAGTTGTGATGATTAATAACATTTCAAAGATAAGTAAAGTTTTGAACTACATTTTCCATTTGAATTTGCATTAAAATAAAGAGTTGAAAACTGTCATTTTAAAATGAAATACAGAGATTTCTATTGGATATCAAACCAAGGTAAGTGATTCTAGGTCATGTGCCCTCTCAGCCATAAATAGCAGTATTCTATGTTATAGAGTACTCTACCCTCAGCATCATCTATAGCAGGTACTTATAAGCTAATATTATGATCAATTAAGGAAAATGAATAAAAAATATATGACATATGACTCTGGTAGCATTCTGGTTAGAATGCACAGCTGGTCATAGAGTGACACACAGAGTTAGCTAGAGAATTAAATCCATTTAGGTATATTCTAATAACTCTACTACTTTCTCAATTCAATGTCTTATAGCTTGTACAAGACCAATCAGGCATACTGTAGTTATTACCAATGGACAATGAAAGTAAATTTCAATGGTCATACTTTAGTAGATATGCTATAACAGTATCATAGAATCATAGCATCATAGACTCACTAATGTTGGAAAAGATCCCCGTTCTTCCACCAGTATTTTGACACTAAACAACATCTGAACATTTCTTGAACACTTCCAGGGGCAATGACTCCACCACCTCCCTCGGCAGGCTGTTTTATCATCTGACCACTCTTTCAGAGGATTATATTTTCCTAATGGCCAATCCGAATGTCCCCTGCAGCAACTTGAAGCCATTCCTTTTAGTCCTAATACTTACATAGGAGAAGAGGCTGACTCCACTTCACCATTACCTCCTTTCTGGGAGTTGTAGAAAGTAAAGAAGTCTCCCCCGAGCCTCCTCCCGACTAAACAATCTCAGTTCCCTCAGTTGCTCCTTGTAAGACTTGTGCTCCAGACCTCATATCTTCATTGCCCGTCTCTGAATATGGAGAAAGTAGGAGGTTGTCTTTTATATTAACAGCTGCTGCAGCAAGTATTTCCTTGGTTGCAGACACAGTAAATGATGCTGTACCACAGGCACAGTAAATGATGCTGTACCATAATCAGTTGACTACCTACCTTCTGAGTCCTTTACCTCCTTCAGGTAATTAAGCACCAAGCATCACCACAAAATCAAATAACACTGATTCCTTTGAGAGGAAATGTTCCTTTCTTTATAGCAGAGGAAAACAAGAAAAAGAGAATCTCTTTTAGCTTATTACTGGTGAAAATTTGCAGGTGCTGCTCTCACAGTCACCTGGGAAACTATCAAAATAATCTCTGTATAATTATAAGCTCTGCCTTGTTCCTGTTGGACATTCAGCAGCTGATTTTCTCGTGCCTCTTATTTAATTCTAGAGTAAGCTGTATGACACCATATTCTTTAGTTACAGCCCTACGCTTGTTGATATTTTAAGTATAATCAGTATTAAAATACTCGGCTTGTTTTTTAGGTAAATTTCCATGATCTACCTATAGAAACTACATAGAACCTCAGAAAATTACCTCATATGTCCTTCTCCTAATTAATAATTTTGGTATTGTTTTGTCTTATAAATTTTAGACTCCATTGGTAGTGTCTTAGTTTATTTGTATATTTTGGAAGGTATTACTTACATTGTAGAGGATTAAAATATAATTTATTACATCAGAAGGAAAGTCCATCAGATAGACTATTTCTTATTTGATGGCAGTAAAAAGTAGACACTTGCAGACGACATTGAAAACAGAGCAGGGCATTATGGGTGTTGGGTGCAAATAATTCCTAAATCATAGGTCATGTTCTCATTATTAAGGTTTTGTACAGGGTACATCATTTAACTGGAAATCAATATTAAATCTTGATATCTTTTACACCATTCGAAATCTATTTAATTTTTTCCCCATTTTATACTTTATCTATCAGATAATTTACCTCCCAGGCCTTCTGTTTTCTCTCACATTAATCTGACCTCACTACAAGCATCTAATATATTTGCTATAATTTCTTCAGATGACAGTACCATCTTCTGATCTCAGTATTATTTTTCTTTGCTAAGGAGGTATGCATAACGCTCTTTTTGTTGGCTTTGCACAGGAAAACTACTGAAACAGCTATCCATCATTGTCAGCTGTCTGATATGTTCTAAATAAAGCTTGCTTTGGGTATACCAATGCCTCACTTATACTGCAGAGGCGGTCAAATGATATACAGCATCTTCTAGGAGTTGCATTACAGTGTTCATTCCTGATTAACTGTGTACAAGTCTATCTCTGCCTCAGAAATTGATTATAATCAGTGAGAACTGTCCCCTGCCTTACCCAGAAACCTTTACATAATCAGCATATGCCTTTTGTATGAGCCTTCTTTTTACAACAATAGAGTGAAACTGGAATAATGCATGGAGTGTCTGTATGCAGCACTGTGTTCCAAATTGGTTTTACTAAGTCTCTTTTAGCTCGAGAAGTGGCCCTGCTGAAACAGATTCTGAATTATCTATTGGTGGTGGTGGTTGTTTTTTTGTTTTTTTTTTCCTACATTATCTATCTCACTCACAAAATCTAAGATTTCCTTGTGGCCACAGTAGACAATTCTCCAGCTGCAGAATTCTAAAGTTCATTTCCTGTATTTTGCACTCTGCTGCTGGTTTTCAAACATTTCATCTTATCTTATATGTTAATGTTGTCACATTAGATAATTCAGAGGTGCTACTGAGTAATGTATTGTAGCCCAAAATAACCGCAGAGCTGGTTAAATAACCCTTAAGCTAATAAACAAAGGAAGAGGTTAGCACAAGAAGGTAATCAGGGCCTCATTTCCAATGTGAAGTCTTTCTGATACATTCCTGGGATCCAATTTGCCTGTGCAGTTTGTCATGAATTCTTGCTCTAAACAAAGATTCATCAAATTGACTACTTCCCATATTAGACTCCAAGATAGAACCTAGAATAAGCGTGGATGAGAAAGTAATCTCTGTTCCCTTGCTTCCTTCACTCCTCCACTATCTGAAAGAGATACTGAGGATGTACTAGAAGCCCTCACACAGATAAATCTTCTCCTATTTTTCCCTGCAAATGTACCATAATGAGTAAATGACTAGCACTGAGAAAACCATCTCCCCAGGGGCAGGAGAATGCAGGATGGGCATCTCTGTTTTCTGCTTGTAGCATCGAAGTACACAGATAAATACTGATTCCATTTTATATTCAAGCGGACACATTCAGGACTTGATCAATCTGCACACTGCCAGCATTCCTGAGCTTCATTAGCTTCAGACATGGAGAAAAATCCTGTCTCTGAAAGACATAGCATTTTTCATGGTACAGAAGAGTGATTATGCACAAGCACTGTACGGTTGAGAGAGCACTAAAAAATTTTCTCCTCCTGATACCCTAAGCCATGCAGAAAGAAGCTTGTGAAGGAAAAAGGAGATTGCTTTTTCTTCCATATTGTATCTACTTTCATTGCATCCCTTTGACAGTTATTGTCAAATTTAAAAAAGAACTATAGAAGTTAACAACACACAGTACCATAGCATTTGTGCACAATAAAAGAAAGGAGGATACTGGGAGACAGAAAGTAAAAATTGGGACAAGCAGCTCACAGAAAATATATTTGGCTTATTTGCAATAATTCTTTGTACAACATCGCATTATTTGAAAGTAAGCAGTCCATGCCATTGTCATGTTATGATGTGGAATACCGATAATGAAAAATCATGAAACCATGACAGCCATCTTCCCCTATTCTTTCTTCTGCCAACAATAATGTGGGTTTTTTTTTTGTTGTTGTTTTATATTTTTTTAAAGAAAAATTAGTTGTGTTTACTTTTACCTTAGCATCGCTATTAAAATACATTTCTAAAAGGGAAACAAAAATGTTTGAAAATTGTAAGCTCATAAGACAACCGTGACTAAGGTGTTATTCATTTGTTTTTCTTATCTTTCTTTTGTTTTACTACAGAATAAATTGTATTTGCGTCTCAAAGCAGTCTGGGTTTGAGGCCTAGGCTTTTGTTGTCCCTGATTTGGTAATGCATCTCTTCTAACTGATAGGAGGAGGAAAAGTTAATCGTCACAAATAAATTGATTACTTTTGGGATGTTATTGAAAACTGTACAATAAGAAAAGCAAAGCTTCCATAGAAGGTGTGTGGCATTTCCTATTCCAACTGATTGAGGGCACTGTGCTTTGGTATAAGTTTCAAGTGAGACGCTTGCTTTCTGATGCAAAAATATTTTCTTGTCTTTTTTTCTCAGACATACATTAGTTAATGGAACAAAAACCTGCTTACTGCACTGACCCATCATCCTTTAATTTTCCTTTTGCATGGGGCTCTAAAATCATGATTAGAGAAACAGGTTCATTAGTGTTCCATTTGTTCATCTCTTTCAACATGCATACTCTGTGTAAGTAGTATCCTTCATTATTTTCTGATGTTATTGTACAACAGTATTATACAACAGATAATTTGGGGATATAACAGCTATAAAACATTGCAAATACAGGCCAGTGAAATAACTGCTTCAAGCTACCTGGCGTCATAAATGCTTCAGTGAGCCACTATTTTATTTTATTTTTTTCCTACAAAATAACAATATAGAGATGTCTGCAGAAATTTAATGGAAATAGTTATTGATTCCAACTTGGAGTACTCTACAATTCTATGATTATGTGACAGTCCAAGGAACTACCAATGTGCCAGCCTCACCTTTGTGCTGGGACAGACTGTGAAACAGATCTTCCTGAAAATTGTCCTAAGGCACATGGAAGATGAAGGGAGGTAATATGAGACAACCAGCATGATTTCATCAAGGGCAAGCCCTGCCTCACACACCTATTGGCTTTTATGATAGCATAAGTGCATCAGTGAAAAGAGTCACTGATGTTGTCTATCTGGACTTCAGTAATGCTTTTGCTATGGTTTACCCAGAACATTCTTCTCTCCAGATTGGAAATACATGGATTTGATGAGTAGACTCTTCAATGGACAAGGAACTAGTTGCAAGATCATACCCAGAGAATTATGGTAAATGTCTCAATGTCTGGATGTGACAAGTGGCGTCCCTCAGGGGTCACTGCTGGGACCAGTGTTCTTTAACATCTTCATCAGTTACATCGACAGTGGGACTGAGTGCACTCTCTGCAAATTTGCAGATGACACCAAGCAGCGTGTTGTGGTTGACACACATGAGGGATGGAATGTCATCCAGAGCAATCTGGACATGCTCAAGCAGGGTGCCCCAGAGAACCTGATGAGGTTCAGCAAATACAAGTGCAATGACTTGCACAGGTGTCATGGCAATCCTCACCATCAATACCAGCTGGATAATTAAAAAATAGAGCACAGCCCCAACAAAAAGGACTTGGGGGCATTGGCGGACAGCAAGCTGAATGTGAGCCAGCAGTGTGCCCTCACAGACCAAAAAGCCAACCATATCCTGGGCTTCATCAAAAGAAGTGTGGCCAGCAGGGTGAGGGAGGTGATCCTACCTCTCTACTCTGTGCTGGTGAGGCCTCACCTGGGGTACTGCATCAAGATGTGTACTCCTAAGTACACAAGAGACATAGACTGTTGGAATGCATGCAGGTGATACAAGGGATCTGTGAGGACAGCCTGAGAGAGTTGAGGTTGTTCAGCTTGGAGAAGAGAAGGCTCTGAGGTGAACTGATAGTGGTCTTTTAGTATCTAAGGGGGATTATAAGAAAGAAGTGGACAGTCTTTAGCAGGATCTGTTGTGACAGGACAAGGAGAAATGATTTCAAACTAAAAGAGGGAACATTTAGATTGGTTAGAGGAAGAAGCTTTTTACAATAAGGGTGGTAAGGCCCTGGAACAGGTTGCCCAGATAGATGCTGGCTGCCTCATCCTTAGAGGCATTTAAAGTCAAGCTGGACAGGTGTCTGAGCAACCTGATCTTGTATGTGTCCCTCTTCATTGCAGAGGAGTTGGACTAGATGATATTTAGGGGTCCCTTGTTTTGCAATAGTTTTGGATGTTGTTGAGTGATAGCTATGCTGCCAGAGCTGTCTCAAGCCACTCAGTGGGGAAGAGCCACCACTATGATGGCATAACAGCAGGGAGCAAGGCTAATTCCTAGCTGTCATGAGTTGCATGCACTCTGTGGGTCACAGGCTGGGCATGCCTGTTCTGTCATATACATTTCAGTAAGCCTTCCTCTGTGTGCAAAGTCTAAACTTCTTTCTTCTGTGGAAGTCTGACAGCTTTCTGGCACAGTATTGCTTTAGATGCATGTCAGAAGTGTGTCATTATGGAAACAAATTCTATATCTCCAGTGGAAATGCCCGTCTTATTTTATTGCTCAGAAACACTGCCTGCTGTCTGCTCTAGCTTGCCCTGAATAATCTCTGAAATTTCCACTGGGTCTAAGGTAGCTTTATATCTTCACAAATCAATTTGCTGAGATTCAGTACATTTTACTTTGGGCACATTTATCCTATAACAATGACTTCCTGTTGTGAAGCAGAACTAAAGAGAACCATTTGTCTGTGTGCAGTTAAAGCCTTGAACACATACTGCCACCATTCTCATAGACCATAATTGTGAGCAAAACCCATGCTTCACAAACTGTTACTCCTCTTTTTATAGCGTAATTTAGAAAAAAATATATATAGTGAGATGTTTCTTCATTTAATGGACTTATTATATTCTACCACCAGCTGCCAAATAATTTGTAAAGATACATTATCTTTTCATGAATGTGTCCTATGAGAAAGACAGAAGTAGAAAGGCTGTTTATTAAGAGTACAGCAAAGAAAAACAAATTATCTTCTGGAAAGCAATTAAAATACATTATCTCTCTTGGCTATAGATTAAGTAGCAGAGAAATAGAAATAGCATTTTTATTTAATCTCAGGAAAAGGAAAAGCCTCATTAATTAATGAAATAGCCTCAATACAACACCATTCAACTGAATAAAGGTTCATCATAGTTCAATATAAAGACTTTCAACATTCAGATCCTCATCAAGGATGGCCATTCAAACATACTCAAAAATCTAGATGCCCACAGTTCTGATGTAGACCCTGCTCCTTTTCAGGTATTTAAGCATCTTAACTCAAAATTGGGTTCCTTAACTTATGATTCAGGTACCTATATTTCTTCTAGTAATTCAGCTTTGGCCATTGACATGGTTCCCCATAGATATTTCTCTACTTAAATTTCTCTGTAGATGAACTTTATCTTTGCTCATATGCATGGGTAACATGGCATAACTTGAGGAAAAAAGATGCAGACAATGGTATTTTGTAGAACAGTCTAGCAACTAAAGGACTTACCAACAATGTAGGACCTAAGAGCTTCTTTTACTGGGCTTAAGGATTTTTTCAGATAATGAGGGTTGATTTACTTGTCCTATTCTCTCTCTTTCTCTCCAAAGTGATCACCAAAACCTGTACACTGCTGACTTGTTTATTCATAATCAGTAACACTTTAATTTCTTTTTCATAAATTACTATCCATTCAATAGCATAACTACTGTGTGGTAAGCACTTGCCATCATACTCTATCAGGCAGTGGTCTGACCATCCTTCCATGCTCTAGTGGCCACTGAGCTTTGATTTCCTAGATCCTCATATGCAGGATGTCAAATAAGAAGAAATTTAAGAAATTCCACAAAAACTAGAATATTTTTTAAAAATAGTTGGAAATAGAAATGACATTTATGCATATAGAAACATAGCTTGATTCCACACAACAAATTCACAGAAAGATCTTAGGAATATCTGTTGGCTAGCAGTTTGAGTCTCATGACTGATTTCAAAGTGAAAATTATTGCTGATCACCTCTGGTATCCTGACTCCTCCTGGTGATTGTTGTGAATCTCTTTTAAGTTCCTTTTCTCTCTATTATGTGTAGAAAACATGACTTTCTGAGAGTTTTTTTCAAAATCTGAACTGCAACACAAATGGCTCAGATTACTGTTAAACTCATCTGGTAAATACTGTATTAAAATCACTATGCATTAATCACAAAAATCAATTACTTATTGATATAAATTACTAACCTACCATGTTTCTATTACGTCTGTCCTATTCATTTTGCTTTCCCTTTCATTCTTTTTTCATGTTTTCAAACATCCCAGAAAGAAAATCTACCAGTGTCTTTTTTTTTTTCTTTTTTTTTTTTTTCAGGGTGAACCTTATTTTAAATCTAATAAATTGTGATTTGACTCAATACTCCAAATACTCCAAAAGAGAGTATGGGTAAATTATTCCTTGCAATTGTTCACTTCTTTCTAATTATTATATTGTTCAGAAATACTCTGAGCTAATCATCTGGTACATTTTTAAACATTAAATCCCTGCAATCTAATGAAAGTGACATACCATATGATGGAATAATGCTAAAGTTAAATATCTAATGTGGATCACTTCAGAAATTCAATTTCTCTCTATATTTTTTTCTTTCCTCCTCAGGGATCCTAAAGTTTATGTCAAAGATAAGCAAAGCCAAACTCAGAACAGATAAACATTCACAAAAGTTGTAAGTATGGACTGTACTGAAATTCATGATATCATACTTTACATTTATATAAGAATGAAAGTATGCATGGAAGTTTGCTTTCTTCTGACAGTTATCATCATTTACAGTGTGCCCAGCAGTAAGCATCTGGATATACTGAGTAGTAACAGTTTGACAAAGATTGAATGTTCTCCTGCTTGTAAGTTCATTTGAAGTGAGTATGGGATATGTTGAATGGTTTTGGGTGTAAATTCATTAAAATGGTAGTTTAAATAAATACAGTAAGACTGAAAGCAAAATGTACACGAATGTGAAGAAAATTAGATCACTACACCTAACAGATCAGAAAATAATGAAAAGAGGTTTATAGTAGATGTTTCTCCAGCAGGACAATTTGTAAGAATGAAGACTTTTGAGCAGAGAAGATAGTATTTATCTGTTACCTTGGCATAATAGTTTACATGCCGAATTTGTTACCAAAATAACTCTCCTAATAGTTTGACATCTCATAATCCCCCCAAGTTAAAAAAAAAAAAAAAAAAAAAAAAAAACCACACAACACAAAACTGATTAAACCTAAAACATTTTGTCAATTCACTGTGTTGCATTATATGCCTTTTCCTTACATGGCTAAATATTTGGAAGTTGCTGACAAAAATATACCATTCTTTAAGTGTCTAAAAGATTTATTACTGATTACATTATTCCTTTCTTTTGCCTTCAAATACATAGTATAATATGACAGTCATCTTTTCTTCCTCAGGCTTGATAGTGATAATTCTAGGTGGGAGAAGTATACAAAACTTTTAGTAAAATTTTGAGTTTATATTTAACATGTCTGTATTTGTAATGCTGTATGGTCTATCCTATAATGGAAATAGTCAATCAGACTTAACTGAGACATTTATTTGTATAATAACAGAATAACTGGGCTGCCAAAGATTAAATTTCTTTTTCTCTGTTCAAAAATCAATTTGTAGAGAAGGAAAAATAAGTTTTATTTTGCTTTAAGATTCATAGTGCCTCAAGAAAGTGTGTACAGACTCTTAAAAAACGCTGAAAGTGGCATATTTACAAAAAAAAAAATTAATGAAGTATTATTAATCAATAATACCTAAATCACCTTGATGTGACACTTAAAACTCGTAAATTTACTTTGTCAGGCAGCTATGTTACTTTTGTTGTCCATATTACAAAGACTTTTGCTTTATAGGGAAATATCACATACCTATGTACAAAAAGTATGACATTAAAGTGAAAACTTAAAAAATAATTAGAAAGTTAAAGCTAGATTAGAGCAACTCCATTGTTTTGTATTTCTTCTGATTAACTGTTTTCACTCCATGGGTTCTATTTTCAGTGAGCTCAAATGTAATGAGGGCTGCAAGAAGTCTTACTATTTTAAACATCTCTGTAATTAATTACTATAACTTTGTTAGTGATGATTCAGAATCCATCTCATTATTTTGAATCAGTGACATAATTAGTTTCAATGTGATTTCTGGCAGGTGAACCCTAGGTTAGAAAAATCTTAAAGGTTTATTTTTTCATTGTTTAATGTTTTCCTCCCTGCGTTCATTTCCACATCTATTTCCTTTAACATTTAATTGGTTTGGCCTCCACAAAAATCAAAGAGAAGACACATTTAGATATTTGATTATACTAATATAGAATAGCCCTGTGACCAGCAGTAAGTTCATTAAAGTTCCATCAATAGTTCATGCAAATAAGCTTGTCTAGTCTTAACATTTCTGGGTAAAAAATTCAAACACATCAAACACTTCCACTTTTTTTTTTTTAAGATGCAATTTCACAACAATGTTATCGTGATCAATATGAAATGAGACTTATTCACACTGCTGGTTTTCAGTCTCGGTAATTAAAACTAGGTGAATTCTACACTAGACAAATTGGAAAGCATTACATGAATTTACTGAATTCACACATTAATACACCATTAATTCTAAACTAATTTTTGGGGAGAAGCCTTGGTGTGATACACACATTAATGCGTGCATTGATTCCTTCTAGTGACAGATGTCCAATGAAATCAGCCCAGCTTAGTTCATATGATGTCTATTTCCTGTCTGCATTGGCCCAGGTTTTGTAAGTATACATGGGAATAAAAAAATCCTACTGTTGATCATTTAAGATCATCATGTATCATTAATTCACAGACTACTGGGCTACTGAATAGATTTCTCTATTCATCTGGTGAGATTACACCAGTGACATCATCAGGAGCTGCTAGAAAGGTCATTGATATAACTTTGGCTTGTCAAACTTGCATGGTCTCAAAAAATTCTGAGCAAGGCCCCAGAGTTAGCTGAGGCTATAGACTTTCCTAGTCAACAGTTTGGATGAGACTACTCTTTTTCAGGGGAAAGAGGGCTCGATAAAATGGATGCTGTTGCTCTGTTCCAGGTGCACTTAGTCAGATAATGGACACTTCAGTTAGAGCACAAATAATTTCAAAATAAATCTTAACTTTTTTCCACATTAATTTAATCCAAGATCCATCAGAACACTTAGACAGCAAAGAACTTCTTGTTCTCTGTCCTCTTCTAATTTTAATAGCCTGCATTATACCCTCAATTTTTGTCCTCCAAAGCCAACCAAGATTTCAAAGGTTGGTTATTACACATTGCTATAAAGTAAATTACAAAACATCAGTGTAATTTTTTCTTGGTGTGATACGAATACTAAGGACCAAAAGACAGCTTGATTATATGACAGTGTTTGCTTGGCATAAATGAATAAGGTTTTCCCTCTGAAACCTAATCAGCTTGCCTTTTTTCTCATACAAATCAATGAAAGACAAATCCCTCAGTGAGTGGAACTACAGAGATTTACAAGCAAAACCTTTTCCTTCCATTTCATCACAACTCACTGCAATTACACCCATTCCATAGTGTGAGACTGCTAAAAAACATTTTTATATTGCAGAAGGAAGGTTGGGTCATTTTGGAGGGGGTGTGTGTTAACAAGACACACATTTGAATTATCTCTTATTTTTACTTTTATACTGATATGAGGACAATAAACATTGCATAAACTCACCGTCTCTTTTAAAGGTGAATTTCAAACACAAGGTCTGCTCTGAAAGTAATGCCTTATATTTTATTATGTTGGCCCATGACACCAGAGGCAGATGCTTGTGGTATGGCAGTAGAAGTTGAACCTTCCCACCAATATTCCATTAAATTTTGTTGCCATGTGACAGATGGCAGCAGAGGGGCTGTCTGACAGAATTGCATCTGACAAGGAGGTGAGGATGAAGCAAAGGTGTGGAACTGAAATCCTCCACATGGAAAAATTTGCATCCATTGACATTCACTGATGCTTGCTGAATGTTATGGAGGTAAAACAGTGGATGTGAGCACAGCAAGGCGGTGGATGCATTTCAGCAGTGATTATAGCAACAGTGGTTCACCTGTACCAAAGCAGATATTTAAGTGTGGAATGCCGGCTCTTGTTCATTGCTGGTGAAAATACATTGCTAATGGTAGTGACTGTGTTGGAAAATATTGTTCTGCAGCTGAAAATGTGCTGTGTAAAATAGCATCAATTGTGCTCTTTGGATTTGTCATAGTTTGAATGGAAGTAAGTCAGAGGCATAGTTTCCAGAGCAAACTATGTACCTCTCTTCATACTTATTCTGTGCAAGTTTTCAATATTTACAAAAGCAACACTGATTTTTCATCCTATAGCTAAGTTCTTCATGGCATATTACACTTTGAATTTTGGCTAATGTAATACCCAGAAACAGCAATCTGGCATCTGTAAGATAACTCTAAAATAAAAGTATATAGTCCATAGCAAAAAAATAAAACCTAATAAAACCAATTACATGTGGACAAGGAGAAATAGTAATTGGCTGAAAACATAGACAAAGGACAGGATAAACACAGAAAAAGCCCTTCAACAATCTGTAGAGTGAGGGCTAAATAACCCAACAACCAACTCAAAACATAGTTCCTTCAATCAATGCAAATTGTTTTAACCCAGTCCATTTTATCGCATTTTCACCACAGAATTTTGTCACTGGGTTTCTTCAGGATTTATGATATTACAGGGCTTAGCTTTAACAGACAGACAATACTACTGCTTTGAGTGCTAGAACTGCAAATTAATTCTGTAACTACCTTTGTCTGAAGATCAAATGACACCTTCAACTACAGTATTAGTAGTCTAAAACTGTGTGAATAGCTATTACACACTATTGTTCCAGTAAGGGTGGATTTATGAGGCTAGACCAAACGATTCCATAGGAACCATAACTGTCTTTTAAATCAATGATGCATGCACTAAGGAGTCCCTAAGCACTAATTGACAGTGTTGTTCCAAATAGCTCCCTTGAGATAGGCACTGAGGGAGGTCTTCCTTTTTTAGAGGTAGATAGGGAACACCATCTCTATTCAGTCTACCCAGTTCTCAGTATTAGCACTGAAAAAAATATTCTACTAGCAAATCTAGTTTCTGGAAAAACTTGTAGTAATGTTCAATATCTCCTTTGTAGTATGAGTCAAGGAAGCATAAACTTCTGGGATTTCTGAATCCCAGAAATGGGATTTCAAGGAAATGTTCCTTATATGTTCCTCATTTATTTATACACTATCTTTCAAAACAGGAATAACGTTTTAAATCTTTCCTTTTCAGAGCTTAGTCAAATTCTGTCTTCTTCCTCTACTCTGAATTAGCTTAAAGGACACTAAAATATGTACGTGCACACACACAAGCACACACAATTACTGGATCTCTCTTACAAAATGAAAGCCAGTAGAAATTTAGCAAGATCATGTCATCAAAGGGAACAAATTGATCTTCTTTAAGAAGATCTGAAAATTGTTGCAAAACATGTATTAACACAGTCATGAAGAGTAACACAGTAACATTCCGTAGGTGCATACAACTATAAAATACATATTTGAATATTAGTAATGTTAATTTAACTCAACATGTATGCATACGGACAAGTATCAGACTTATTATTCACCTTCTGCAGGAACTACTCAGGCTACAGTGTAGGAGCCTTTAACAGTGGAAGTTGTGAAAAGAATGGAAAATATTTGCAACTATCCATTTTGTTTCCATTTTGTATTAAATAAATGTCTTTACTTGCCTGAGGGCAGCCTGTAGTCCTGCACATCAGACAGCTGCCTTATCTAGAGCAGAGACTTGACACTTCACTGAAGAATTGTCACTGAGCCACCATGGAGATTCCATTGACTTTGTCTCTCAGCTACTGCTAACCTTGGGGAACAGCATTTTCTCTGTGCAAGAGCTTGTAAGTGGGACAGGCATGACAAGGCCACTGGGAACAGGAGTGTCCCTGTTAAAGAAATTACATATTGGAGAGAAAACTACACTTGTGAGAGCAAATATCTTTTTGCAATCTCAGATAACTCAGGTTTTTGTTATTTTAAAAGGTCAGTTAACATATGGAATATTCTAAATGAAAATAAACTATTCCACTAAGTTGTTGTTTTTTGTCTTGTTACTGCCTATTGTATTTCTCTGAACAAGTTATTTCAAGAGTACCACATGCCCACATACAGCTCCAAGGAATGCCGTATTGACTCAGGTGTCTGCAAAAGCCAAATAATACAACCAGATGAAATGTAGAGACTGTAAGTAAATCCTGGAGGTTTAAGCTAGAAATGAGTTTCTAAACTGTTTTATTTGGAATGGGATTCACACTCAGTTGCACTGTACCAGATTGTAATATTATTATGTTTTACTTAACACAGAGGTCTTTAAGAATCAGCACTCTCATAGATTGTATTAACTGAACACTGCCCATTGCTAATACAGCATACATTTTTCTTCAGTGGTATTGGTGAATCAGTTTAGCTCCAAGAAACCAAGAGCGTTGTACTACATTACTGTACCAGATTACACTTCCTGAAGATTTGTCTCATAATGTTTCTGAGGGACATTCAGCTTGAATGAGTATTGTCCTGCACAACTGGAAAGATAACAAAATGTTACAGAACTTAAAGAAATCACAAAAATGCAAAATAGAGTTGAGTGTCAGTCCTCACTGCCAACCTTCCTCATAGCTCCACTAAGGTAATTCAGTATTTCCACCACTGTCAATGACAGGGAGATGGAGCACAATCAAAAAAATTTCAACTCAATTTCTATCCAATTTTGATAATAGTTAACATTGCTGCACATTATCCCACTGCTTTCACACTCTTGAATTTTCCTCTCCTCATGCACATGCACATCTTTAGTTCCTTTGTCTGGGTTTCTGAAATAAACTCGGTTAAGAACATACCAGAAAATCAATTGATTTTTTTTAACTCACATGACATAATGTAACTTGGTAAAAAAAGAAATAATGTTGTCACAGATAGAGAATTGCATGTTTGCTCTTGGAAGCAGAATTTTCAAACAGAACTTAGACTTTGAGTTGATTGTTTCTTCATTAAAGCCTTAAAGCATCATTAACAAATCACAATTTGGAATCCAATCTACTGTCTAGAATCTCTATACAGTTCGTAGCAGATTTCTGGAATTCCAGGCAAACAACCAGCCTTCTGCAATTTAGGTAAAAATGCAAAAAGCACAGCAGCCCCTTAAAAGGCATTTTGTACTGAAATCTGAACTTTACATTGCCCAGATTTTAAGATATGTAACTTCTCCCTTAGGAAAGCTCTTGAACAAACCCTGTTCTTTGTGAAATACACTGCTGAGAAAAACTGCTTCATTTAAAAATCCGTAGGACCTATTAAATAGGACCCGTTGTAATATAACCCATAGATCCTGTTCTTAAAGTTCTCTTTAAAGAGTCTGGATAGGGTTTCTTGTTTCTCTAAAGGGCAGATTTGGAAGTAGTCTTAGTTTGTTTTACAGTATTGTTCTATCTTGCGCAAGTGCATAAATATTATTTGCAACAGGAAATAAAACACGACTATCTATCTCCAACATGAATATCCAGTGAACTACTGGACCAAATCATTTTCTCTTTCACATCCTTAAAGAACAAAAAGATTGCAAAGTGAAAAATTGTACATTTTCTTACTTACATATTGAAAAATTGGCGAATTCTTCATGAAGTGCAGTTTTCTTTTAGGAAACTGAAGAAGAAATATACTAAAGAATACTTCTTTAGTATACCAAAGAAGTAATGAATGCTTATTATAGTAGCATAAGGAGAGAATGGGTTAAAATCCAAGTCAAGAATGTTATCATCATCTGAAGTGAATGACTTATTCTCTGTTTATGACAAATAAAAGAGGGGCTCCTTTTTCAGGTACAGTTAGGAGATATCTAACAGACTTGGCTGAAGTTCTTAACCTGGCAGTTGAGCTGTTTTCTGAATTCTAAGATGGCTTAGATGTGAGGGAGATACAAACACATTGAACAATGTTAAGTTCCTGCAAACATGCTAACAAAAGGAAATTTAGTTTTTTTAGTGTTTTCTGGTGGGGGAGGAGGAAGAACAATAGAGGAATTTAAGCATCAAAAGCTAAGCATATGCAAAACAAAATTTTTTACCTCAATTTTCTCTTCAGTAAACATCCAAATTTGAGTGAAAATTAGATGGACTAGGGCCACTCAAAATGTTGCATTTTTTGTTATTTACCATTCACTTATCATTTCATTCTAATATTCCAGAACATAAAAGATTATTGCGTGGAATTTGTATATATCACTGTTTTCTAATTAAGCATGCTTATTTTTTTTTCCTTTGAAAAAGACAGGAAAGGCCTGAGGAGGTCTTTTGTCTTTTATCTAATCTTGTGGCTAAGCTTCATTCTGATCTCCCTTTTCTTTCTCTCATTTTTGATAGTGATGTTATCTCACAAGATCAGGTTTCAGACAGACTGAAAATCCAAATGTCTCAAAATTTGAGAACAGTGGTGTTTCTAAAATACAGCACTAAACATTCTTTTAAAATAAGAAAGTCTAATCGAAGAAAAAAGTCTTTAAGGTCTTTTAAGCCACTGTTCACTCACCATAATTAGGGGCAATTATTCAGATTTAGCTTTTTTTCAAGTTTGACATTTCACTAGAAATCAGCTCAAATGACATTCCAACAGTCCAAATCAATTTAGTTCAGTGTTGATTCCATTTCTGTGTTACAGATAACCATATTTCACTAATGATCTCTTTTCTTAATGTGCATGACTACTGATGCTATTAGAGACTGCGTCAGTACTACGAGTTATTGCATACTTAACATCTCATTCACTCCACTTGAAAAACAGGCCACACCGTGCTCAGCTCTGGATAGGGCGGTAGTCCGGTAAAGATGTGAATCTAAGCAGAAGGAGGGGAGGTAGAACTCCACAAAGATGTAAAATGCCCTTCCCTAAGATATATAGTCAATCACTAAGTCCCGAAGGTCATTCATGTTATCTGCATCCTATCCAAATGTCCATTCTACTTGATTCATGATTAATCATCAGCTGAATTTAAAAAAAATGGATGAAATTAGTACTTAATGTATCACATCACCCTTAGATAGAAATAAAGCAGCATAATAAAGACAAACTATCAGCTTCAACTGTGAATTTCCAAGCTCCTACAGCACAGAAAAAAACCAAACCTCTATTATCCTAACATATCTATAGTTAATTTGTAAAGCTGTCAGACTGAAACATGCTGGAAGAAGATCCTAAAATGATTGCTTCTGATTAACCATTATGTAGCTATTATACATAATTGTCGCACAGTGCTATGTTAAAAAAAAAATAAAAATAAAAACAACAAAGCTCAGTGAAAGCAAGTTTAAAGATATATAACTTTTTTTGCTATCCTGCCTTGGTATAAAATATTGCTTAAGATTACTTACTGTAGCAGAAGATGAGCCATACACAGACTACTCAGAAAAATATTTATGATGATGGAGATTTATACTTTAAATAGCAGGCCATCCTCAAATGATCTGCTAATGCGTACATATCCTTTAGGTGCATCTGGACAGCTCATTCAGTAAAGTGAATATTTTCCTCACTTATCTCGTGACACCAGAAGAGGGTTATAGCTATTAAATTTTGAGACTGAATTAAAAGTAACAATCACTGAACAGCTAAATGACTATTTCATAAAAGTAATTTAGATTTGAAATAGCATCTATTCATATTTTTGTCAAGCGAGATCAAGTAAACAGAGCTTTATAGAAACAAATTATTCAGGTTTGAAAGATCTCACTCTCATTTTTATTATGGCATGAATTCTACCCACACTTTCCTTTCACTCTCCAGGTCTATTTTCAACTGGTTATTTAATTTGTATCTTTTCTGCAACTTTTCTATTACCAACTTTAAGTAAGTTTTTGACAGTACAGTATAACTGGTGATGTTGGTAGTAAATGACCTGCAAATTTAAGCATTTTCTTCTGACCAGTGAATTAAACAAAATGTTACAGGAATACTTTTTAATTTTGACAAGTGCATAGTAATTCTACCTTGAAAAATAGAATTAATCATAATTTTGGACCGCTACAAATATTTAGTCACTTAAAGAGACCTAAACTGTGCAAAAGATATCATAATAGCTACTTAGTCTGTATTAATAAGACCATCTTTCAGGAATCTCAGGTTTTAAAGACAAAGCTGAAAGGCTGCAGCAAATGAGGCAGATAAAAACTGCCCTACCAGAGGGCAGAGGTTAATGGCACAAAGTTTTACTGGAAACCAGAAAGGAGCAGAGTGCCCCAGTTACCAAGATTTGTTCCTGTTTAACAACTTTATTAATGATTTAGATGATGGAGTAGAGTAAGATCAGAGATCACATTGACCTGAGGGGAATAGCTGACTTCATCAGAGGGTGATGCAGACATCCAGATGGACCCTTACAGTCTGGAGAGGTAGGCTGACAAGAATTCAACCAAGAGAAAAGAGAAGTCCTATACCTGAGGAGGAATGACTCCAGATATCAGTATATGTTAGGGGCAATGTAGAAACAAAGCAGCCCTGCAGAAAAGGATCTAGAAGTCCCAGTGGACACAAGTTGAATATGAGTCACATGTTCCCTTTCAGCAAGAAGGCTAACAGCAATCTTCGCTGCAGTAGGCCAAATATTGCTAACAGATTGAGAGAGGTAATCCTTCTCCTTTACGCAGCGCTGATGAATCTGTAACTGGAGTACTGTGTCCATTTCTGGAGCTCCAAGTACGAGATAGACCTAGACATACTGGAAAGAGTTTAACAGAGGATTACCAAGGTGATCAGAGGTCTGGAGCAACCCTCCTGTAAGGAAAGGTTGAGAGAGTTGGGATTGTTTGGCCTGGAGAAGAGGAGGCTGTGAGGGGTTTTACCAATGTCTATAAATACGTGAAAAGAAAATGAAAAAAAGACAGTCATGCTCTTTTCGGTGGTGCCCAACGCCAGGACAAGAGATAATAGTCACAAAGCATTGGTTTGGACATAGGAGGTTCAGTCTAAAGATTAGACAGCACATCTGTACTGTGCAGGTAACAGAGCACTGGCAAAGGTTGCCAAGAAATGTTGTGGAGTCTCCTCCTTGGAGGTCTTCAAAAGCCACCTGAAAATAGTCCTAGGTACCCTACTTTGGGTGTCACTGCTTGAGCAGGAGTTGGAATGGGTGGAGCCAAAGGTCTCTGCCAAAATCAAACGTTTTATGAGTCTGTGATTCTGCAAAAGTATCCAGGCATCAAAATAGTACTTATAATAAGTGCACTGGTCTAGATGATACATCTGTTTTTTTGATGGGAATAGATTCAAGTCACTGGTGTTAATATTCATGTTAATTTCATGAGTAGCTTAGGAAAGTAAAGAGGAGGAAAAAGGCATGAACATATAAAAATTTTATTTCCAAGAATGTTCTGTAATATTTCTCTCACTCCTGCTGTTTCCAGAAATAATTCTGTCAATAGTAGGTGTTCTCTAGGATTTCAAAAAGAAAGACTCAGATTATGCCAGACAACAGGAAAAAAAGAAAATTATTTTCTGGCAACGTAACTTTCAGAGATTTAGTGATTTAGGAATTTGATCTTCATAATGCGTTCAGCCAGTGTAGTAAATGTGACAGGAAGCAGAACTGAATTAATCTGTAATCAGTTATTCTCTTATATTTCCACAAGGTTATGACCTAGTCTATTGCAGGTCCTCACAGAGAAAGGCAACTTACATCACCAAGGTATATTCAGTCTGAGCAAACAAGGCTTCAAATACACTGAAGTAAGTGAAAATTCAACATTGCTAATGTACAGGAAATTTACTCACCAAGTTCAGTAAAAAAAACTAATGCAAACCAAGAAGCTTTGGGAAGAATGGGCATTAAACACAGCTAAACACCGAATCTTATAACAGTATATGTCGCAGACACAAAATGGTCATCTCAGGCAATGGCCTGAAGGCACGTGGAGCCCATGCTCAGAAAAAGGCATGTTTATATGAAAATGAGAAACAAACATATGAAAAAAACATCAATTAAAAAAAAAACGTAACAGTATTTTTTGATTGTTTATTAGTTCAAACAAGGTAGAAAACAGTGTCTCTTCTGCCACCACGCTGTAATTTGGAAAACACTGAAACTATGCCTGATCTACATGCAGTTAATACCGAGTTAATACTGCTCATTAAAATAAGAAACTGTGATTCTCTGCATCTGACAGTAATTATTTTCAGAAATGCTCTATCCAAATTGAGTTACAGTGTAATTTTTCTTATGACTGCTACATTTACATCTGAAGATGATAATCTAGAGAAAGAAAAAGAAAAAATAAAACCTACGGCAATGTCACTTTAATTATTCATTTGGTAGATAATAAAACACTAGACATAGGTGTATCTGAAAAGCAGTAAAAAAAAAACTGATAATGAAACCAAACCACTTGAAATTAATCATGGAAAAATTGAAAGAAAAAAAAGATACTTTCTTCTGAGGCTCTAAACTATTAAGGGTGTGAGGCCTAACCTATAATTTAACATACATTGTTGTCACTTATAATAGAGCTTCGAGAAATCAGCCTTGCTGAGATTCTTCCTCCAGCATCCAGAAGCACTAAGAGTAATGCAAATTGTTTATGACAGCAGTGAATTTATTGCAGGTTCTTTGCTCAGAGATAGCTACACATGCAAGTTCAGTATTCCTAGCAAACATAATTGTTTTCCATGATCAAGACCTACTGTATTTGACCCATATCAACTTAATGGGAGAAAGCATATTAAAGTAGCATACTGCCCACTGTTCCCAAGTATAATTTTGATACTGCATAGAAATGCAGTTTTAAAAGTATTGTATCCTAAGGGTATGCCCTTTCTGCTCTGAAGATTCACATCTCACCCTTTTGCATGCAATTACTTTCTAAACATGGTTCAAAAGAGTGAAGCCAGCTTATAGCTATGGGCTATAAGTTTAGTCTAAAACTCAGCTGTTAAGTTTTACTAGGAATGATAAATAAGATCACTTTATTTCCTCCATTATATTTGGAGGTGGTAGTGATTAGGAAAGGAATGGGTAGATAGCTAGAAGCAGAATGGTAAACCCTTAAGTGGCCTTACATGACCCTCATTTGCCAGTCATCAAGCCTGGATATGTAAAGACATATTATATCATCAGTATAATTATGTCTTATAGATGCATCTTCTGAAAAACCTTCACTGAGACTTTCTGTTATGGTTCAAACAGAGACAAATAAATGAAATTTTTTGTGGCATCGAGTAGATCTAAAATTGCGAGAATTAAATTTATTTTAAGTGCTATATATTGCTCATTCTAATACTCTATCTGTTCTTTGAATTTGAAATGGAAAAGTTTTGGAGAAGGTAATGGCTCCTCACTGTTTATTTATGAAGTATACCATATAGGGGTAGATGAGGTTGACAGCTGTTACCATTGTATGACAAGTACATATATAATAATCAGACGGTGTTTTACAATGCATATTTGCAACAGAGAGCACCATACAAGGCCAGCTCCATCCCTTAAAATCCATGTTAAATCATTCAGATGCAATTTCATCCTTTTCCAATGGGTACTAAAAATTTTGAAGTGGAGTTCTAGTTTTATTGTATCACTGTTAAGAGGTGCACTTTGTTTGCACTAACTGACAGATTGACAGATTGACAGATTGAAAAATGACCACTTATCCATATTGCAAAGTGAACTGGAAATCTGGAAAAAGCAAAACATTTTTGTGCTCTTTTTTTCCTGTTTTTTTTTTTTTTTTTCTTCATTTGATAGCTAGTAATGAACTTAAGTAAAAACAAACAAACAAATAATTGATAATGATAATGAATTGAAACACAAGTAATATATAAAGTCACCTAAAAACTAAGGCATTACAAATACTGTATGATGTTATTTTCAAATTTTTAAATGAAAAAATTCCACCTTCGTTTTGAAATGTTAATCACTTAGAAATAGAAATTATTAAAAGCTTGCCAGAGTTTAACACATAACATCTATTTTTGATCAGATAGAACTCTTCTTTATCCAATAAGTGTTCACTGGGATGAGAAATATTCTTGGTATAATAGTCTTAGCACCTTCTGATGGGTTTTGTGTGACATATTTATTAACTTATAATTTGTTATATTAACTTATGCAAGAAAGAAAAAATAGTCCATCTGCTTAGTATGTGTATTTTAGAGGGAAGGAGTTTTGTACTAAAATATTTAATAATAGTTCAGCACATGAATGTCTTGGGCACTGGGATATGTGAATGATTGTAAAAGAACTGAATTTAATTCTAACAAAAAACTTAAAAGTGACATTTCCTAAGTTAGCCTCAATCTGTTCCAAGCATTCAGAAGACACCTAGTTTAGTGGCAAAACCATAGACAGCAAAAGATTTGATGCACCTCCAATATTAGACCAAATTTTTAACTTCAACACACAAACTGGGAAATAACTTCCTAAATTTTTTCTAAATTCCTTTGTAGATCTAGCCTTTATAGATGAGGAGATGTGGAATGTGAGAGCATCTGGTTCATTAAGTTATTTGATTAAGTACTATTCAGTATCAAAGAAATAAATAACAAGGAAAGTGATAAATTAAACACTCAGACACATAAACATTAAGGATTAGGTAATAACAAAGACATTAACAAAAGCGCAGTTCTTTCAGCACTGATTGAAGGATGATTAAAGGAAATAATTAGGCATAGCCTTGAGGAGAGTCAACCTGAACCTTGTAAGTCATAAAAAGGGTGATTATAATGAGCCTTATGGGGTATTTAAGGGAGAGTCCTACGACTGTGTGAAATTTATTAGTGGATATCAGAAGGTACTTGTAGAACTATGTAAAATGTATTATGGGATGTTTAGGGGAAGAGCCAGTGGCCATGAAAGGGAGTATGCAGGCTGGACAGGGGAAGAACAAGCATAGGAAAATGGAAAGGAGCATGAATTAAAAAAGGTGGCTCATATGCAAGCTGGCTCCCAGACACTACCCATTTGGCTGAGCTCTGTGTCTGTAGTAAATTCACAGTTGCAAATCCTGTGTTCTTATCAAATTTTATAATTAGCTGTTTTTCCTAAATAATCTCAATCTTGTGTGTGTATGTATGTTAGTTGCAAGGTTTACATGTCAGCAACTGGAGAACTGGCTGTGAGTCACAATGCCCTTAGGTCTAGGTGCCAAAAATGGGAACAGAGGTGTACAGTTGTATATGCGCTGAAAGTTCTAAGGACCAGAACATGTAGAAGAGATAGTAGACCATAGGTGATCACAAGGATCATAAGGTCTGGTGTTGAGAGATAGGACAGCATGTACACGTGAGAGGTCTGAATGCCAGCAGCTTGAGAGGCCTGGATGTTGCTTTTTATTCCCCTAGTAAACTCAGTAATTTGTGACCATGTGTGTATTTGTAATTCACTAGGAAAATTGAAGGTGTGTTGACTCACAGGCAGACAGAGACCTGCACCTGGAAAGACTAAGGTCTTAGCTAGATGCTGGGTAAGGTCCAGACATAGATACAACCTGTTTTCATCTGGGACAGAGCTGATTTTTTCATAGAAGAAAATACTTTGGACTCAGGGGGAAAACAATGTCGAGAACAGTGTTTTAATTGTTACTGAGCAACCCTGCAGAGAACTAGAGCACAGAGCGAACAGAACACAGAGCACAGAGCCAAAGTTTCAACTTCTTGTGGTGCCCTGCCAGAAAAGGTGTTGGGGGGCACAAGTACCTGGAAGGGAACAGAAACAGGATAGCTGACCTAAACCATCCAAAGGGATATACCACACACAGTCATGGAACTATAAAATGAGGGAGATGGGGGAGGGGGGTCTGCTGCTGCTCAGGGTCTGGCTGGGCATCAGTCAGCAGGTGAACAACTGCTTTGTTTAATAGCTGTTTTGTAAATATGCAGAAATATTATTATTACTACTACTATTTTTCTCTTCTTTTTGTCTCTGTCATAGTAAATATTCACTATCTCTACATACTTTTTTTCTGATTCTCTCCCCTATCCCACAGGGATCAGAGTATGAGCAAATGGTTCTGTGGTGCTGAGCTGCCTGCCAGGGTCAACCACGACAGGACATTAGCCAGAAATAAAGCCTACACTAATATTCAAAGTATCTGTGAATGTGGATGTGTTTGTGAATCTAGATAGTGGGATCGTGTGTATTTTCACTAACAAATTTCAGCCCTGATCAGGAGAGGAATGACCCCATTTTTCTATCTGTAAGATTTCTGGTAGAGTTATACCTGAGAGCTGCTAAAGTCTGTCAGTGTGGCTGACCTTGGTTTCTTCTGTGAATGAATATGTCCATTTCTGCAAGATACACACTCAGCCTTGCAAACGGTGAGAGCAGCAGTCACATCCAGCAGAAAGGGGTAGGACTCAGGGGGCTTTCCTTTGGAGTTTGTTTGTGGAAACTTGATTACTCAAAAAAAAAAAAAAAAAAAAAAAAATCTGGTTCCCCATGATAAACATTAAATTATTGAGCACTAACAATGTACTCAAGGATCCACAACATTTAATTTTGAAGAAAATCAACATTTTATAGCTTGTTCTGTTGTGGTTTTCAACATTTTAAACTGGAACTTAAAAGATTCAGCTGCAGAGTACTACTTCATAAAGTTCCAGTAAATGTATTTAAATTAAAGGCATTTATCAAGGAGAGTAATTTCCAACTGATATTTTGAACACTCCATATATTAATTTCAGGGAACAAGTTCAGACATCAAACGACAGTAGTTTGATTAACTTTTTGAGAAACACAGTCATTTTATAAAGTATATTAAATCAATTGCTTCGTTCTGATGAGGGACAAAGTGTCATAATGAAACAATTAGATTGTAAGTGATTAAATGAATTGATCAAGAATGTATTTGATCTTAAAACCTCATGTTTCATAACATATTGAAGAAATATTGCCATTGGCCTTAGTAATTCATTATGGACACGGTATTAGTTTTGATTTAGGAAGGACTATGATGTACCATAGCCTTAAAATTTTAGATTTTTCTAGAAAGAGGAAACAACTTGCATTTGTTAATATTCCCTTTGGATTTCACTTCAGATACTTAGAATAATGTAATTTATTTAGTTTATTAATTTAGTCAAACAAAGCAGCTCATATTCTAAAAAACTGTCTGGGACTTGCTACTCATTAATCTCAAAACTTAAATCATTTCAGAAAGAACATGCATTAGGCTAATAAGTATGCGGGTAGATCGGATTCAGGGACACAAGGAAATGGCCTCAAGTTGTGTCAGAGGAGGTTTAAATTAGATGTCAAGAAAAATTTCCTCATGCAATAAGAAATTAGAACAGGTTGCCCAGAGAAGTGGTGGAGATGCCATCTCTGGTGTTATGTAAGAGTCATGTGGATGTAGTACTAGGGACATGGGTTAGTGGTGCAATTTGTAGTGCTAGATGCTAGTCAAACCTGAGGATGTTTTTTTTTCCAACCTAAAAGATGACCTCATAAAAATCTGCATGGCTGTCAATAATGTGACTTGACTTTCAGGTTGCTGTCACCACTGCTGAAATGCACTGTTCACCACCTCACTGTGCTCACATTCACTGTTTGGCATCCATAAACAGCAAATGTTGATGAATGTCAGTGGGTACCAATTTTTCCACATGGAGGAATTAAATCCCACATCTCTGCCTCGTACACACTTCCATGTCAGACATTTTGTAGATTGCCCCTCTGCTGCCATCTGTCGCATGGCAACAAAATGGAACAGAATACTGGAGGGAATCAACATCACACCAACAGCTGCCTCTGATGTTGCAGGCCAACATGATAAAACAGGAGGCATTGATTCTGTGATTTTGGAGAAGCCCTCATGTAAGTTACACCTATATCCATCTTTTTTTTTTCTTTTTTCTTTTTTTTTTTGGCTAAAACAGAAGCAAAACAAAGTAATTTATAGCCATTAATCAATAATACCATATATTATTATTTTCCTAAGACTTACTGCAATCCCACTTTTGGCTTGAAGACTTAATCTAAATATCTGAAATATCTTTATGAATACAGTTATATTTAGATTCAGTTACATTTGTTTTCTGAGTTTAGACATTCTACGACAAAAATCAAAAAGCTTAACCATTATTTCTAAAATTCAGATTTGATGTTTTGAACAGAGCACTGCTAATGTCTAGCACTTAAAGCACAAGAATTCCTGCACCTGAAGGAGTCAAAGGTTTCTGGCCCTGAACCAATGGGCTCATGTTATCACAGAGGAATGTGAAACAATGAGAAGTCCAAATATCATTAGGTTTCCTTAATATTCCAAAACAAAAAGTACTAGAGATATTAGAGAACTATGGGAAGAAATGGGAGACAAAATTTGGATTTTACTAGAGAAGGTAAAAGCATTCCAAAATGTGAATTTAGAGGCTACATTCAACCATACTGCAGCATCGGTTGGTTAGGAATCTGAACCTGCCTGGCTCTAGCACAGAGACAATCTTGAATGTGTAGAAAGAGAGATTCCCAGGAGTTCAGAAGTCTATATCTTTCTTGCTACTCTTTTCAAGCAGTATGAGTGAGCAGGAAAAAACTAAACAATTCCACTAAAAAGACATGCTTCCGTGACTGTAGCAGAGGAACTGTAATCAGGAACTTATGGAAGTATCACATTTAATTCACTAAATACTGAGAATTAGTAGCATAGAATTAAAAAGATTAACAACACCCAGATCCTACTGCTGAAAGTGGCCTTGTTATATAATTATATTCATAAAATAGCCAAGTTCCATCTTCAAAATAAGTTTTCTTCTTTTTTTTTTCACAAATCCCTCCTAGAAAACAGTTTTTCACTCTGAATATCTTTTTGAGTAAGTAAAAATGGAGAATGGCAAATTGTCTATCAGATAAATCAGCATACAATTTTTCACTCAAAATTTTATCCAATTAATCAGACTTAATTTTTCTTATAACTTTAAATGTTGAGAGTTAGGCTTAAGACGTCATTAAGTGTATGTCAGTTTTTATTTTGATATTTTATCTCTACAAATACCATTTACATCTCAGCTTTAAACTGATATATCATATATACTGGCCATCACTGCTCTCTGGAATCCAACACTTCGAGCTACATCCATTATAGTATCTAGTAATGCAATGCAGTTTATAGTTTTCTATGCAATATACAACACATTAAAGTTATCTCAAATAAATGAGGAGGAAAGGTACCTAAAACACATCTATAAGCAGAATTTCTAGTTAAATAAGAACACAACCCTTTTTAAACCTGTTATAATTTTGAAAGATTTTTTTAGAACTTCTCCAGAATTGCTAGTATAGTGCTGGTTCATAAAAAGAAGTAATCAGTAAGTTTGACATCCTGTTTGCAGAGGTGTTTCTGCAGAGCAGACAGCAACATCACAGACATAGCTGCTAACAATATTTCATGCAATTCATAATTTTGTATCTTCTAACAGTCATTCTGTATGCTAAACTATATTTCTGAGTATGAATATTTTTCTTCTAAATATTGCTGCAGAGAATCACATCAGTTATATCATTCACTGGTGTTGGTCATTCAAGAAGATAGCCTGAACAATTCCTATATGCACATATTTATACTGCATTCTAATCTAATGTAGCTGGTAGTACCTTTAATTTAGTTCACAAATAGAAAGTGCTCATATTACTTAGTAAAGAAAAGCAGCGATGGGCCTTCATTTCAGTGCTAATGCCCTCAAGATATTTTACAGAGATAAAAGGCAGTTAATGAAAAATCCTAAAAGGAAAATTAACCAATTGATTTTATTATAGAAACCTGCAACTACGGGGAAAATAAAAAGGTTTGTATGTGCAAATATCTTTCAAAGCCAGACCAGTGGCTAAAAAGGGATAGCCATTCATATGTGCAGAACCAGGTTCTCCCCTCACTCTGTGTGACTGTAAATGATGTGGAGAAGCTGTAGCTAATTGGATAGAAAATTTGTTTACCTCTTTACATGAATTATACCAAGTTCACCTGGCTCTCAGAGATACAGTTTAGCAGCATGGTATGTCTTGGCATTACAATCCAAGGAGGTATTTGTCAGCTGGGTATAAGAAGAACTGTCAAAGTCCTTGGTATTTTAAACTTGCAGCATTGTTGGAAGGCCTGCTCATATTTCCATTCAGTTTCACAACTGTCTCTGTTCGTCATCAACTACTATCACAGTTTTGTAGACTTAGAAATTACTTTTCCCAATCAGCTGCTGATCCTCACTTGCTATTGTCCCAGATCTAGCATTTAGGACAATTAGGGCTGTTTGGCAGACCAGTTCTGGTGACAATATGCTTCATTACCGTGAAAGCAATGATGATGCCATGAGCACTGAATGTGACTGTTATTGAAAGAATCAGACAAAACACACAGATATTTAATCAGTCACAAGGAGCAAAGTAATTCAGAAAAAGATACAATGTCTTCAAATGAGCCTTAGAAATTGCATTTTATTTTCTAAAAAGTATTTTGTAGTGCAGAACTACCCATTAAATACAAATCCAGGGACACGTCCCCTGCAGTTCATCTGCACAGACAAGAAAAAACAATGAATGTCTAAACAGTGGCCTGAAAGTTTATTTCTTACTTGCCACAGATGTTTTGTGTAGCATTTTCTGCATATTGAAGATCAGCTGTGTCTGTGATTTTGAATACATTAATATATTAAAAAAAAAAAAAAAGCTTTTCCTACATAATTTATGACTGGAACTTCTAAAAGAGTAAAGAGCACAGCAGAAAACTGAATGTATACCTGCTGCCTTTCCAAAGTTCTTTTCCTATATTACTGATTAGGAATTAATTAAATCTCTTTTACGTAACTTGATTCTACTTTTCTATTACATGAGACCTTTTCAATCAGAGCAAAGTTGAAACTTCCATACACAGTGGTGTGAGTCTCCATTACATTTATGTAATACAAATCCAGACTTGCAGTTCTATTAGTTCCCATTAAGCCTGAAATAATAATAATAAAATTCTTCCAGCACACTTTCTAAAGAATATACCTGTCTCTAAGAAACTCCAGTGCACATTAGTGGTAAAGAATAAAACAGAAGTAATTTGGTAGCTTTGTGAATCATCCCATCTGAGATCACCCTGCACTTCTGCTTCAATCTGAAATAAACTGTCTTGTTTCAAATCCTAAAAAGAGCCTGTGCCTAAAATCTTCTTTGTGGTTCTTTTCACACAAATATATTGGTCTAAAGAAATAGCAATTCTCCTTGCAAACCACACATCTCTTCAGTTTTTAGACATGGGTAAAGTAGTACCACTATTATATGAGCTTTCAAACACAGAATTAGATTCACACAAATGATTTATTAATCAGGTGTTACTTTCAGAGAATAAATATGTACATGACAGTATGGTGCCATCTACAACAATCTGGATTAATCCATCAGATGAAGTCTATATTTTTCTCCAAAAAATCCTTAAGCATTTACAATTATTCTACTCGGATTAAACACAATACAAGTTTCATATTCATGTCTATTTAATGCTTTTACACAATTATCATTCATGGATGCCTTCTGTCCTATTTTGTGCAAGTCCGTGCAGAAACAAAGCTGTTATGTGGAATAAACAGTTTAAGTATCTTTTCCAGCCTTATCTGATACTTTGTAGGTGAGTAGAAATTGTTGAAAAGATTATTAGGAAATCTTGAAAAAGGCCTATATTTTTCTATTGGTGAAATAAAATAATGTCTCTTCCATTGTCTGACTGTTTGTTTGTTTGTTTGAATGCGCACTAAGCCTCAGGGTGATATTTATCCCAAGTAGTATAGATTCAATTGTTCTAAGTCCTGTGAAGTTAAAGACAACTACTGCTTTCGGATTCCTGGTTCTTAGTACTTGTCATTAAGCAGTACTTAGCACTTCTTATTAAATTTTGTGAAATTTTCACACCAAATCAGAGCAAAATTACAAATTTGGAATTTCTTACAGAAAACTATTTCAAACTGGAATCCTTTACAATTTTCTTAGTCACATTTTTTTTTCCCCTTAAAAAAATATATTTCAAGTTTTCATTTTGTATAGCCTTACAGGTATTCATAGCCCAGTAAAAGCACTATTTATAAATTAATAATAATATCAATATATCATGTAGTGAGATGTCATGATGTATTGATAAAATTTATACATCACCATGCAATTTATCACAGAATAATCTAGTATTCAATATGTCCTATAGATAAATTTTAGATGAGTTTATTTTGTAAGTTTTTACTTAAGAAAGGCTGGAGTTTACCTGACATGAGCAGATTCATATGAATAAATTTAATCTGGATTTATCTGGACAGTGATGTCTTGGTAAATTCTAAACAAGTAACAATTTGAAACCTTTAAGATGGGATTTGATATGGTTCTTAAGGGAATCTTCTCGCTTGGTAAGTCAAGGGCTTCAACTGAGTGACCCCAGTAAGCCTCCGCTTGATCCTTTTTAACCAGCAATTTAATTTGAAAGAGTATCTATCCTTGCTGGTTATATTGCCAGTCGCATACATCACTATGAAGTCTCACCTTCAAAAGCTGATATATGCTGAGATTCATAAAATGCTTGTATATTATTTGTAGATACTTTATATGTACTGCAGTGAAGTAATAATTTGATCTGTGCATAGATAGCTTCAGTAACAATGTCTCCTATCTATTTCCTTGGAAATCACAACAAATAAATAGAGCATAACAGCACTATTTGATGCAGGAAATTCCCAACTATTTTCAGCACAGTCACCACCATTAGCTATGCATTTTCATCAGCAATGAACAAGAGCCTGTGTGGAACACTGGCACAAATGTTAATGGCCATCTGGAATGTGGCTTGTCTTTCATGTCTCTGCCACCACTGCTGAAATGCACTACCCACTGCCTCACTGTGCCCACATTTGCTGTTTGCTCTCCTTAAACGTTCAGCAAGCATCAGTGAATATCAAGACGTGCAAATTTTTCTGCATGGAGGAATTCAGATACACATCTTCACTTCATATGCACTTCTATGTCCGATGCCATTTTGTCAGACTCCCTCTTTGCTTCCATCTGTCACACAGCAACAAAATATAACGAAATATTGGCAGAAAGGTTCAGTCTCGACTGCCATTCCACCACCAGCCACCTTTGACATCATGGGCCAATATAATAAAACACAAGGCATTACTTTCAGACCAGACCTTGTATACGATGTTGCTAAAACAAGTGAAGTTGCCATTGGATTAAGTGTGGCTTCCTATACATAAGAGTACATTCTGTCTTTCTACGCATGTAAGAAAATTAAAAGAATTAGTAGTATTTCTATATCAAATTATGTAATAACTGCAACTGCTTCTTTTCTATAGGTTAAAATATATTTCTACCCATTAATTGAAAGTGCCATAAAATCTGCAATTGCTTATATGAAAACTGTTCTGAATAACACAGAGTAATAGAAAGTAGTCCTCTATTGAAAAACAAACAAACAAGCAGAAGCAGCAGTAGCTATGGAACAAGACTTAAAGAATTGATGTAGAGAAAGATTATTACCTAAGACCAGGTCTAGTCCTTTATTCACAGAATTCCTCTGCCATAATTATTTTTCAGACATTGTTGAAGCCAGTTATATTTCGGATACTACTGTCTGTCTGAGAAGGACCCCTCAAGAGCCGATGTATTAGCCTTACAAACATAATCTGCAGCACAGCTCAGGCACTAGTAGAGCATTGCCTCCATAATATGCAGGGCACTGCACACCTGGCAGGTCAGCCTGCTGCCAGACATGCTTACTCATTTTGTCCACAGGCTGCCTCTGAGTCATCTGCATATAACAAAAATGAGACAGGAATGAGTCACAACATGACTACTACCACTTAAGATTACCATTTTAGAATGTTGGATCCACATTCTTCCAAGCTGGCATAATATTCCCACTTTCATTATAGATAACATTCAGTTATATTCTAGCAAAGAGAACTCTAAATTGACTGTATTTAAGCAAGTTTAGCTTCTAAAAGTTTTACATTAAGTCTATTCAAATTTAGTTATATCTGAGAGGGAAGATGCAACTAGAAGTAACCGTTGAGGCATTTAAGGACAACTTCAGGAAAAGAGCAACATAAAAGTAAACAGCTGCAAAGTGTAATACTTTTCACTTCTACAAAAACAAATCTCACATCAAAATATCATGCCACTTTCTTAATCTCATCTAGGAGAACCTCTTCTCATCATATTTATGCACTTTCTGTACAATGGCTAGCTTGTGGTCTAGGTCCTCCAGTTGTCCCCACTATATCAATTATTTCACATCTAAGCTCTGCTACAAGCATGTACCCAACAGTTTCACTGCATAAAATTCAAGCCAGAACAGAGTATTTTATTTGAGTGATGCCAATTCCAAATACCATATGATCGTGATATGGGATGAATTTGAATACTTTTGATTGTTAATATCTTTTAGAAATCTCTGAATAGGGCTTGTGACTTCTCGTTGAGCTGGAAGTCCAGACTCATACTCAGCTTGCGCTGTTTACATAGGTAAAATGAGAAGACAATTCTCAATCCATGGAATACTCTCGCAATATTGAATAAGAAATGTGATCTACATTGAAGGGCATGGACTTTAAGCATGGAGGCAGTGAACTTTCTGCACCACTTGGTTGAAGAACCACGGGGAGCTGTGTAACATAACTAATACAGATGGTGGAAATATGGCTCAAATGTCTCAAACACATTGAGAATAAAGTAACAGCTTACAAGGTAGAACAGAGGATCTAATTCAAAAACAAGAATAAATTCATTGGGAAAGATACATGAAGATAAACTTACAATTTCAGATTACCGTATAATATTTGACCATAATTGTGAAAATTCATCTTTTTTGCTTGAGCACGTTGGTCATTCCTCAACAAGGACAAGAAGAGGAAAGCAGTGCATCTGTCTCACATGAAGCTATTCCTAGTTCTGAAATATCCATCTTTAAAACAGTAAAACCACATACTACTACAGCTCACTATTGCTGTTCACTTTCAGAATGTTTTTGAGGGAACCCTGCATTCACTGAATCCACTTAGCATACATTGTAAATATATTTAAAATAAACAGAAGGGTAAAGGCTAACAGAAGGCTAAATGGCCTTCAATAATTGTAATATACTCTAAAACTACTCTAAAACTACTTCCTGAAGGGCAGAGCCTCCAACAAAGCTCACATGAGTTTGAATTAATGTTTATTGATTCTCACTGTTACATGATTTCCTTTTCCTTTCCTTCATTTTATTTATTTGTTTGCTTGCTTTGTGGCTGGATTTTAAATCACTTGAGTCTTTTAAAACTCAAGTATATTTAAAAAGAGATTTAGGAATGTATTTTATCAATCCCAACAAAAAACACGGCTGTCCCTAAGGCCCTATTTCACAGGGCTTTTGAGCACTTGCCACTGGGACCAGCTCAAAAAAAAAAGTGCATTCTTAAATACCTTGCTGAACTAGCATTTCAATTACTGCTTATCAGTAATTATTTGCAAATAAGCTGCTAGATTTCAGTATAAAGTGGATTCTGTTCAGTGCTGGGATGAAGTCAGTTTTTTCAGTCTCGCTGTGGTGCTACACAGCGCTAAGCAATCTCACTGTGAGACTGAGGATTGAGCCAGCAATGAAACAAGTGGTAATTCTGACAGCACATCCATCAGGAATCTCCTTTAAAGGGAGGTAGTTAGCCAGTCACATCCTGGATGTGCAGGCCGTACTTTTGTTGAGAAGTTCCTTATTCATCCCACTGTAGCTTTACCACAAAATGGTATCATCTTTGGTTCTGTCAAATCTATGCCCACATCTCTGCATGGTGAATTTAAAGCACTAGTGGACTGTGATTTGCAGGCAGCATTGTTCCAGGAAGGCAGATCATGTTTAAGCCTCAGGCAGGCAAAAAGTTGTAACATCATATAATCATGATGTTCTGAGTATCATTTAGCAGTGTCAGCTCCTATAGAGCGAACATAGGCACCAAATCTGAGATGAAGAATTAAGATCTTAGCTTTTAGATTTTAGGCAGGATACATTACAATGTTATCCATTACACTAAGCTCCTCACATTTCCACTGCTAATATCTATATTATTTCTACATAAGAAACATTCAACTGATTATTTATCACTTTAAGTGTCTGTACTTTTTCTACTAACCTTGTATCTTGAGCAGATTGCATGTATTCTATTGTATTGGTGGCAAACATCTGAGTAACACAGCAAATCACAAAGTTTGTAAACAATTACAGTGACTTACAGCAGAAATGTAAGATAAAATATTATATAAAAATATGCAAACTTAGGAATACTTATGAGGTTATCCATTCTGCTTTTTTGAAACTCTATGAATATTACCTGTTGAAAATGTCACATCATATAAATGATGCTATTGTTCCACTATATATTCTCTTCTGCTCTTCCTAAAGGTGTACACAATGTATTTGCACTAAGATATTTCTAAAGGTTATAGGATCATTAAAAAGCATAACAAAACAGATTTTATCAAGTGAGCTTAAGCTTATTACTGTATCCACTTGCAAGGCTTCCCTGACAGGAAAGGAAACATTAATGTTTGCACATTTTTGCCATTTGAACTTACTGAAAAAAAGAGCAAGAATGACAGAGACAGTAAAATGAATAATACTTTTGTATTGGTCTCATAGCAGCAGAAAGAATGTTAAGTATATTATATGTCAAACTTGCAAATGTACACGTGAGAGTGCTAAGATTTTGCCTTCACTATGGAAAAATCTCAGGCATTTCTCAAAGTATTTGGAGATGAATCTTTCATCTTTGACATCAAAGTGGACGTTCAGTACTCATATACAAGTTATGAATAGGAAGGCAGAAAAGTAAACATATTATAAAAGTTCTTTTTAAATTTAAATGAAATAGCTGAGCAGAAATAGAGATCTGGCATAAAGATGCTTCCATAATAATACTCTGAAGAATATGTACCCAAAGCTCTAAACATAGTTTTCTTGGAACTTATTCAGATTCTATTACACTAAAGGAGAGATAATTAATTTCAACTGACTTTATACACATTTACATCATGTCAGGATATTTTAGCTTGAAATAAACAATGGTGCAAGGCTAATATTCATCACTAGGCTACATTTTCTTTTTTTGTCACAGAACTGTCAGAAGCGTGCTGGAGTTACTGATGTCAGAATAAGAGAGAGGTGAGAATTCTGATGCCTGGGAAGAATGGGAGGCAGCTGGAGTAATTGTCATTGATGGATGTTTTTGCTAGGACAGTCAGGAAGTAGTGAAATTAGAAGTGCCACTGGCATTTAGTTTGTCATTGCTAGCTTTTCAAATCAACAATTTAATAAAATAATTTTGGGTTATCACTTATTTCATATCACCAGCAAACTGATGGAAAATATCTCTATACCTACTTACAATTATATTTTCAAAGTTGCTTTCATGGCCTTTTCCTTTCAGACCAAAATTCAGATGTTACAATACTCAGTTTTAGAAAAAAAAATAAAGAGAAAAATTCTGTGGTGAGAAAACATTCTGAATTATGAGCATAAGAGATTTCCACTTTCCTTACTTTCATCTATACTGATTTTAGTGATGGCAGTTAGTTATTTCATTATTTATGCTTCTTTGTCAAGAAAATAAAAACAAACACATTGATAGCTGTTAATGTCAATGGATAACTTTACAGTACAGTTCAAAACTATCCCTAAGTGAACAGAAAAATTAGTCTAGAAGAAAATCTTTTAGAAAAATATTTTCATTACTAAATCAACATGACAAATGTATCAATCAGTTGTAAAAGAAACATGAACTCAATCACATAGACATCAATTTGTCTTAGAATCTGTGCACAGCTGCCAATAACTGACCTGGGTACAGCACTAGAAACAGAAACTTGGACTTGAGAGATGAGATCAGGCTTTACAGACAAAAAAGATATTTTCCATATGAGAGGGCAATGTTAAGGCAAGATTAAGCGTATTTCTATCAGATATCATCATAGAAATGATAACAAATGGTCCAAAATATCTGATTACTTTGGTTTAACTCCTACGGGCAGTTAAACTCTCTCTCACCAGATGAGACAGGAGAGAGAACCAGAAACACAAAAGTATGAGAACTCATCAGTTTAAATAAAGAGAGGTATAAAAATGGTAAAGAAAAAGCTGCATGTGCAAGGAAAACAAAACAAGGGATTAATTTGCCACTTCCAGTCAGCTGCCAGATGTTCAGCCACTTCCAGGTAAGAAGGACTCACTGCGTGCAACAGTTCAGTGGGAAGACAACTGCTATCACTCCAAACCCTTTCTCTTTTACTCCAACTATTATCACTTAGTATGACATCACATGTTATAGGAAATTCCTCTGACCAGTTTGAGTCATCTGTTCTGCCTATGTCCCCTCCCAGCTCCTTGTGTTCTCCCAATCTCCTCACTGGAAAAACGGCACAAGCAGAAAAGCCCTTGGTGCTGTGTAAACACTGTTCTGCAATCACTGGTGTATTATCATCAGTATTTTCACTAAAAATCCAAAACATAGCATCGTAGAATCATAGAATCATAGAATCACAGAGTCATAGGATGGCTCAGGTTGGAAGGGACCTCAAGGTTCATCAAGCTCCAACTTTGCTGCCTCAGGCAGAGCGCCAACCTCCATATCTAATACTAGACAAGGCTGCCCAGGGCCCCATTCAACCCGGCCTTGAATGCCTCCAGGCACAGGGCATCCATAACATCTCTGGACAGCCTGTTCCAGCACCTTACCACTCTCTTGGTAAAGAACTTCCCCCTGATATCTGACCTAAATCTTCCCTCCCTCAACTCAAAACCATTTCCGCTTGTCCTGCCATTATCTACCCTTGTAAAAGAGTTGACTTCTTTTCTGTTTGTGACTAGTGGGGTGGAGGGATTTTCGCAAAATCCATACCTCCAGAAAAAGGGAACAGGGAACCCCAAAATAATTAAAAACAGCGGCAACGATCTGAGGAGAAAAAAAACTAATTTACTAAATATAGTATTGGAATGCAAGATCACGCACCATAATACAATATAATTAGAATTGAAGCTAATAAATCAAATATAATGAGAGAGAGAATGTCCGAAAGGTGGATAGGCCTCACCATAACACTGAGGTGAGATGCACAGTCCAACTGAGCAGCAGGGAGACAGGAGGAGAGCCGACGAAGAAGAGCAGACGAAGAAGAGCGCATCAGGTGACCTTGCCAGGAGTTATATCTCCTCTCTGTGACCGCAAAGTCCCCTGGGGAATGTAGTTCTCTTTCGGACAGGTACCCAGAATTGGAGCATTAACAGTTAAACTCCCAGTGCCCCACATGATGTTATGACATGGAATACCGAGAACCAAAAATCACAAAACCATGAACAGTGGCACTTCTGTTGAAGTCCTAACTCCCCTTGCAATTATGCTGCAGATTTTATCTTTTCATCTGATTGAAAGATCATTGAAACCAATAGTCTGTCAATTTCTGTTGCAGAACTACGTTCCAGATTATTTTTTCTCAGATGTATTATAAAGTCTTTTTCTGTAATGAGAATTTATTGTAGTTTCCTTTCCACACATCACTCAGTGGTTGTGCCTCATCAAAGAACCATAGGTGTTCCAATTAATTCCCTCAACAATGTAAAAAAAGTCTGAAAGAGTTAATGACAACTATAAAACATTACATGGAATAGGAAATACTTCTAAATGTGCCTGACAAGGAATTAGAAAGGCAGAGAAGAAATGAAATTGAATTGAACTGACAGCTCCTGAATAGAAACAATGATGGTGCTGCAACATCCACTCACTGACAAAATTTTGCAAATAAGTCTGTAAATCCATGTTTAACTCTATAAGCAAATAAAGGTCTGTAATAATGAAACAATTAAGAATGCAAAGATGTTGCTGGTATTTTTAGAATTGGTGGAAATTGAATACGGTACTAACTGACTACAGCAATCTGAGAAAGAGACGGTTTCCCAACTATATGACAGAGAAAGCCACCTTAACTGTCTGAAGTGAGAGACACCACTTCTAGGGGAGGAGTTAGAGGAGTCAGGACTGAAGGAGTAAAGTTAAGCCCTGGAAGAAGGGGGCAGCTGGAGGGAAGGTGGTTTGTTTGCTTTATTTATTGTTATTTCTCATTGTCCTACTCTATTATTATTTGGTAACAAATTGAATTAGAGTTTCTCAAGCCAAGTCTTTTTTGACAGTAATGGTAATTGGTGAGTCTTTCTCTATTCTTATCTTGATTCATTAGCTTCATCCATTTATTTTCTTCTCCTGTCCTGTTGAGGAAGGAGAGAGAGAGAGAGTGCTGTGTGGATACCTGGCAATCAATCAAAGTTAGCCCACCCAATCCAAAATATTTTTGTCTATAATTTAGACTTCCCAGTCCCAAGAGACTTATGGTTTGAATTACTATCTTTTTTCCACATACATCCTCCTAGTGAGTCTTCATCTATTTTACCTTTCTCTGTTCTTCAAATGTAAAGGAAGAAAAGACAATTGTTTGAGTGTTCTTATTAAGGGAGAAGGTAAAGAATAATCTTTAGACTCAAGATGTCCAGATAAATTTTATTCCATGTCTCCTAATTTGTTTCTTTATCAGATATTTTTTTCTCCATACATACTTCAGATGTGCCTATATAAACATTGATTCCTGTTTAGACCAAAATAGATACTTTCATTCCTTTTTCAGTCAAACAGAGAACAAAATAGGTACTTTCTCTTCTTTTTCAGTCAAACAGAAAACAATAAAAAGATCCCTGAGCTTTTAATTGCATATTAAAATGTAGGCTTCAAGCCAAGAGTTTGTACAAGAACTGCAAAGATAACAAGGAGACGAGAATGGTGACAGTTTCTAAAGCCGTTCCTCTCGTAGAAACTGCTGCTTATGTCATCCTCACTGCTTTTGGCAGGAACATACAGCAGTTAAAAAGTGCTTATCACGTTGCAAATAGAAAACACCCCCTCTGAGAGCTGAAACAAGTAGTTGTATGAATACATTCTTTGAAAACAGCCAGAATAAAGTTCCTCATTTGGCATTCTTCTAATTAAGCCACTTTTTTCTTCTTCCTCATTTCTTCTTTTCCTTTTTTTGTTTTTTGTTTTTTTTTGTTTAAATATAACTTCGTGTTTTGTGAACTCTGTAGAACGCTATATTCGCAGATGCTGGTATGACATAAAAACTTTAATCACAACTATTATTGTGTGCTATTGCATATTTATTTATTTTCCAAAACAAGTCTAGAGAAAGTCGACTTTTCAAATTAAAATTATCCTTTAAAAATAGAGGGGGAAGAAAAAAAAAAAGAAAAGAAAAAAAAAGAAAAGTAGTTTTGAACAGAACAACCCCCACCAAAACAACTGAAAATTAAAAAAAAATAAAGTACTAATATCTTTGGGATATAATTGTAACTTGTTGGTCTTGCTTCTTTGCTTGCTCTGTCCACAGTTCTGATAGCATTAATGCACACATTTACATGTACTTATTTGCAAACAGTCTGGCTACTTACAACATAAATCAAACATATTTGAAAAGTAGGTGAAGTTAACAATACTATGATATGCTTAGAATATAAAATATTCCTGTGTTAACCTGAAGTATTTTGGATTAATCTGACAAAGTCAACAGCAAAAAAAGAATGTACATTCTGACCATGGCTTGACATATTCTTCTGCCTGATAAAGCTAAATATTTTAAAGTCATTCAAAGCCATGTTTTTCTTTCATTTTTACCATTGCCTTTCTATTGGTTTATGATGACCTTTGAAGAATTTGTAAATTTCATCTGATTATAGTGTTGAATGGCAAGATAAATTAGAGAATGTGAGCCCAATAATTGAATAAGGATATAAGGATTAAGAGAGAAGTTCAGATAGATATATTCTATATATACATCCCCTTTTTTTTCTATAACATATATCTATATCTATATCTATACCTATATTTATGTATCCTTTTTTTTTTTTTTTTTTTTTTTTTAACATTTCCTTTCAGAAGTTCCTTACACAAAAGCTTTCCAAAATCAAATATATACACCACTGACATTTGGGATATTCTCCTTCCATACTCCTGAAGAGAGCTTAGCATTTGCTGTAGTCACACAAATCCTCTGCAACCCATACTCTTTTTACTGAAACAGTATCTCACCCATCTGGTATCATTAATTAACAGAGTGGACAAATATAGACCTCTGAGTTTAAGTGCATATGCTATTGCCCTCAAATATTACTTCAAGGAGAAAACTGTATTCTCTTAATTTTATATATAGTAGAGGTGTAAACACTAACTTCTAAATACTAGAAAACAGGGAGAAAAGTTTAGAGGGAAAAGAAGAATCAATAAAAAAATGGTATTTCGTATCACAGCAAAAGCCAATACTTGACATTCAAACTAAATTTTTCATAAGACTGTTTTCAGCTGCTAGTAGTTTTTAATGTTTAAATTCCATGTCATCCCAAATGTTCCACTGACCTGAAAGCCTCACAGACTAAGAGTGACCATTAAAGGAAAAAAGTATAAAACATCTGCAGTTATTTTTCTTTTCTTAAATATATGGATAAGTATGCCATATTTTCTAGTATATAAAATATTTATTTTATCCAACAAGGATAATCTAAAAACTAAGATTCACTTTAAACTGATAGTATCTCTTGATGCTATCAATATTAAGAGTGTACATAAAAGTAAATACATACTGCATTATCAAAACAGCAAGTAGTAAGGACATTCGAAAAACAGAATTTGAGATTCTACTTGACACAATTACACAGCTTGTGTGAAGATCTTTCTGTTTTCCTTTTTATTTTAACAATGTGTAAGTCTACACAATTCTTTTTTCCCACCACTGTACATAATGCAAATACATATTCTAGAATTTCATACACACCTCAGTATCTGTAAATTTGACTGAAACAATGGTTATTTTGGTGCTTACTCATCCTACATTTTCTCCAATTTTGTGTTGAAAGATTATTACATCATTAACTCATTTTCTATTATGCACAAATAGTATTTAGAACATTTAAAATAATTAATTATACTATTAAAATAATACAAAATTAGTATAACTGAGTCTTAGTGGAATAAAATCTGCATTATTTCTCTTGCTTGGAAGATTTCTTGCTTCAAAGATTTTTTTATTTTTTTAGAAATATATATGTAGTCCACAGACATGTAACGCTCTACCATATTAGGATTATACTGCATTAACATTATGAATTCTGGAAAAATAGGAACTTGCTATGAATTAACTGACTGTTTAATCAACAACAACAAATTAGTGTTTCATCTGTAATCATAAAATCTTAATTTCTACTCTCCTTGGAATTCTGTTTTTCGTTGGATAATTTGTTTGCAATGTATATTTCATTGCAAAGTAAATATATCCATATTCATAGCAAGAATCGGGAAAACCAAACAACCATGTGCTCAGAACCATTATTTAAATGATGAGTTTAGTCTCATAAATAACTCCAGAGAGAATTAGATCAAACATTTATTTCTCATGAAGATCAATGCAATGTCTTAAGAAAAAAAAAAAAAAATGTAGCTTAATAGCATCTATTTGTTTGAACAGCTAAAGATGAAACTGAGAAATTAGTTTTTGAGTTCATTGTAATGAGCTAAATTCAGTGAATTATGGAAAGTAGTGTATGGTCCCTGGGGAAAAAGGTCTCTATTTCAGTGCCTACCTTTACCAAAAGGCTGTGAGACCTCACCACCACAGTGTCTGTGCCAGAGGAGAATATGCTCAGAAAAACAATCTATGTAAGTTTCTAAGCAGAAATAATTTATTAAGATGGAAGAAAAGAATGGCAAAGGGGAACATATTTTCAGGAAAACAACTCACAGAATCATAGAATCATAAAATGACGTTAAAGATTATAGAATCATAGAATCTCTTGGATTGGAAGGTACGTTAAAGACCATCCAGTTTCAACCACCCTGCCATGGACAGGGTTGCCATTCACTAAATTATGAACCGTAGGGCCAAATCCAACCTGTCCTTAAACATCTCCAGAGATAGAGCATCCACAGTTTCTCTGGGCAACGTGTTTCAGTGCCTCTCCACCTTCTGAGAAAAAATTTCCTCCTGCTGGCTTATCTGAATCTCCATTCTTTTATTTTGAAACCATTCCCGTTTCTCCTGTCACTGTCAGTTCCTGTAAAAAATCGCTCTCCCTCCTGCTTATGTTAAGTGCTCCCTTTAAGTGCTGAAGGCCCCAAATAAGGACTTCCCAGAACCTTCTTCTCTTCAGGCTGAACAAGCAGCCCGACTCCCTCAGCCTGTCTTTGTAGGAGAGATGCTCCAGCCCTCTTACCATCTTTTTGCCCTCTTCTGGACCTGATTCAACAGCTCCACTTCTTTCTTTGTGTCATCCAGACCTGGATGCAGTACTCAAGGAGAGGTCCTCATATGGACACAGTGGAGGGGGACAGTCACCTTCCTTGCCCTGCTAGCCACTTTCCTTTTCATGCAGATCAGGGTAACAGTTGGCTTTCCAGGTGCAAAGTATAAATTGTTGAGTCACGTCAATCTTTTAATCCACCAGAATGCCTAAGTCCTACTCAACAGGACTGCTCTCAATGAGTTTTTTTCTCTCAGTCTGTACCTGGGATTCTCCAACGTAAATGCAACACCTTGCACTTGGTCTTGCTGAATCTCATTAGGTTCACCTGGCCCACTTTTCAGTCTTGTCCAGGTCCCTTGGGATGGCATTCCTTCTGTTCTATCGACTGCATCACTCATCTTAGTGCCATCAGCAAACTTACTGAGGATGCACTCAGTCTTACTAGCCAGGTCATTGACAGAGATGTTAAAGAGCTCTGGTCCCAGGATGGATCCCTGGAGGTCTCTGTATATCACCATCCTCACCTGGACATAGAGACACTGAACACAATCCTTTCACTGTGATTATGTTATCAATTCCTTATCCATTGAATACTCCATCCTTCAAATTCATATCTTTCCAGTTACGAATGTGATGTGGGACTATATCAAAGGCCTTGTAGAAGACCAGGTAGGTGGCATCGCTTGTTCCTCCTTTGTCTAATGATGTCATCACTCCATCATAGATCAAACTGGTCAGGTACAATCCAACTTTGGTGAAGCCATTTCAGATCACCTCCTCACCAGACATATGCCTTAACATCTCTTCCAGGAAGATCTACTCCATAACCTTCCCAGACACTGAAGTGTGGCCTGCTAGCCTGTAGTTCTGTGAGTCTTTCTTTCTCCCTTTATTAAAAATGGGAGTGATGTTTCCCTTTTTCCAGTCACTGAGTATTTCACCTAACAGCCATGACTTTTCAAACATGACAGAGAATGACTTGGCAACTACATCATCCAGTTCTTTCAGGACTGAAGGATGCATGTCTTTGGTCTCCACAGACTTGTACGTGTTCCATCTAAGCAGAGCGCATGCCACCTCTATCTCAAAGTAGAGCTAGTGGCCCTGTTTTCTTGTTTACTTCACAAACATCGTGTATGTTGAATGAACTGGATAGGAGCCTCACTAGAAGTGCAGATTTCAGTAAATAATACTAAGTTTCTTGGTTTATTTTTGTTTGGTTTTTACAAGTGATCACTCTGTAAAATGTTCAGAATTACATAAAAGGACAATATAAAGATAGCAAAAGAGCCCAGATTTTATAAGGCTTTGTTTTTGACCTATTCCATCAGTTTCCTTGCAGTATTTTTAAATTTTAATTCTACAAACAAGCAAATAGTAAACAGTATGTAAACTACAACTTTTTTCTAAGAAACAGCTCCAAGGTTTCAGATAATTGAAAGTGCTTTGTATAAAAATCATATTAATGCCATCTTGCTAAGTTCTTTAAGGTCATTGTCAGGAAAGTTCATTTCCAATATCAAAGTATAACTGCTTTCTATTTGGCAGAGGAGAGACTCTTCAAGGTAGTTTTTATTCACCAGAGATTTCTTCATGCTCCTGTGGAAGCAAATGACAGGACACATATTAAACTGCAGCTCTATGATGGAGAAAAGTAAAGTGCTTCACCATGATCTCCTATGTTTCTCTTCCCCAGTCCAATTCTAGTCACCTCAGCAGAGATCAGCCATAATAAATCTGCTTTGTGCTCCTTTCAGCAATGGTGAACAATAAATCACAATAATTCTCTCACTGTTCAGAGAGATTTCAATTCTTAGGAGATTTTTAATCACAGCAGAGAGGCAAGAGTGTTAATGAGGTCTATAAATTACCTTAAAAGAGGGTAATTATGTCCAGAGTTGTAATAAAGGCTGAGACAGCTAATATCATTAAAGCAATTAAACACTTTTTTAGATTGTGAAGATAAATTAGAACTAAAATATTACTGTAAACAGGGGAGCCATTTATTATGAAACAATTAATTAAATAGTGGACTTGGCTAATGCTGCACTGGCTTAAACAGGTTCTGTGAACTCCATTCTGATTTTGTAAAGTAACAAGGCTAAAGAACAGAAGTTGATTGTTATTACATTATCATCACATGAATCAATGAACAGCATCTTTACTTGCGCTCTTAATTAGATTCTGTTCAATGCAATTATTATAATTTCTTCTTAACTAGCTTCTGTTCATCTTTTTCCTTGTCTAGGATTGTCTGTCCTTACCATTGTTTTCTTTTCTCTAATCTCCATGTCTAAAATGAATAGAATCTTATCACATCTTAATTTAAAAAAAAAACAAAAAAACACAAAAAACATAAGCTTTTCTGAATGCTAAGTTACTATCAGATTTCCATGGATACAATCATCACAAAACAATTAGAACTAGCAGAGTTTGTCATGAGAAGAGGTCATATAATCTGAATAGTAGAGGAATTAGTAAAGATTTACTTTCTTCTATTTAATCTATAGTCAGTTATAAGCAGAAATAAAAGCTTCATTGTTGAGTACTAAAATACCCCTGTCTTGGTGTACAGGATCAAAATAAAATACCTTTTTTTTTTTCGCAATAGGTAAGGTACTTCTCCTTTCAGTACAGTGGCAAACTTTGTTAGTGAAAGGGAGAAATTTCTGCATTGATTTTGCTTATATATTTGTGGTTAGCACAACTTTAACAGGGAAAACAGCATTTGACCTTCATCAGCCAAAAAATAGCATAAAATCCAATTTTTTAAATTGCTATTCTACTAATAAAACTGCTTGAATTGGGGAAGCAGATACTTAGGAGATGCAAGAGCCTAATAGCATAGGAGAATGCCCTAGCCAGCCATATGTGGGCTACTTAGGAAATCAAAGAGACAAGTGATAGTGTCACAATATTTTGTGAGAATATTAAATATTTATGGGGTCAAAGGAATCAAGCAAACACAAGCACAGTTGACTAGCCTAAGAACTGAGACACTCACTTAATAATGACTTAATAATTCATGTGATGGTTGTCTCTAGGAGAACTAAAGGACAAACTTTTCCCTTCCCAAGGCAGTGCCCAGGCTCGGAGCACTACAGACTCGTGGTCTTTTGGTTCGAATGAATATTTAGCTATTCTTTGAAAAGGAGGACAACTTAATTGAGCTGTTTTACAAGACTCCTTTCAGCTGGGCAGAAGATTCTTTCTGTGCTCTTGGGTAAAAATGAGACGAAAGCAACACCATATGTCAATGTTCTAACAAACTTTAAAAAAAAAAGTTCTAACATAATGCATAGGTCTATTTTCAGTACTTTATTTGGTGGGTGGTTTTTTTTGTTTGTTCCTTTTTTTTTTTTTTATCATACCAGGACTGTGTGCTGTGATTTCCTTTCTGATGTTCCTAATTTTCCATCTGCACTATTTAGAAACCATAGTACCATTACTTTATGTCTGATCCTAATGAAAGGTCCAAGCATTCAAGCCCACAACACAGAAGACACAAAAACTGTGTAAGCACCTAGATAATAGACTAATATGTGCTACTCAAGTTAAGTACTGGATGTCCTTGGTGTCCTGTTACTTGCCAATGTCATATACAAGCTCTGTAAACATACTAGAGTATATATATATTTTAGATCTCTAGTCTTTTTCATATACCCAATAACCTGGATCGAGGCTTACTTTCCTATCTTTTGTTTCAAAGAACTGCATTTTACTTGTATAGTAAAAATGCATAACACCTCTTTTGAGATGATAACTGCATTTCAGTCCACAGCGGTGTTCAATAGTTCTTCTACATTCTGTAAAAACATGATTATATAAGAAAGATACTGTAGGTGTATCCAAGTCTACTTGGAGTATATGTATCTATCAACACAACTTTAATATTTTTTTGAAATGATTACCAGAGGATGTAATCAAAGGAGAAGTGACAGGTGTATCTCAAAGAGATGATCTTAATAACCATATAATTGGTTTGTCAAAACACAGGATGAATACAAAAGTCTACATATATTTCAACTAATGCTAGACATTTAAGCAAAGTGCCAAAGTAAGAAATCTAGGATCCCTCTATACACAGTGAAAAGAAAAGTACCTGAAAGCAGAGAAATTCTTAAAAGGGCAAACTAGTTTTTCTGTTTATTGCCTACACAATTGAATAATGTAAATGGACTCCAAATTTAGAACTCTGTAACCAAATCAATTGGAATCTAATTTAATCTCTGAAGTATCCTCTTAACAGCAAAGAAAAACAAGTGAGAGGAAATTAATGAGGAAATATACTTAAATTTGTACTAGAATCATGCATATTTTATGTAAATTTCCAAAATTTCAATAAACCAATAAAAAAAATCTAAGACTTCTTTTTCTAAATATATGTTCCTTTTTCTGTTTAGCAGAGGAATACTACTTTTCTGATACAGTCTGATTAACAAGATAGTTTGACATGAGCTACATTTCTTGGCTATACAGAGGTATCCTCATCATTTTGAGATTGATGCTGTTTTTATGTTCCATGTGAGTAAGTCAAAGGTCAACAAGCGCTCTGACCTAAACATTCCAATTTTTATTTTTATTTATTTATTTATATATTTGGAGCACAGAAGACATTTAAGCTGTCTCTACTCAGGATGAAATTCTGTGAGGCTGCTGAGCCAACCTAAAAATTTAGTAGTTCTTTCTTATGTTTTCTCTAGCGTTTCTCACTTCCTTTGAATGAGATTTCAACTTTGATTTCTGTACCTGTTCAAGTACCATACATCACATCTCTTTGTAAGCTGACAAAACCTCCCAAACCCATTAGAAATTGAAAACCAAATAGTAGTTTTCTAGGCTTCTGAGTTAACTTTGTGAAAACAGTGTGAGGATAATAGTAGAGTATACAATTGGCAGAGGAGAAGGACTGGTACACTACCAAGTTTAGGTAAATTGAAACAGGCTCGCCTAACTTCACTCATATCACAGACATTACTGCAATAAACTCATGCATTTCACCTCTAATTTTACTTATGAATAAAACAGAAGACAGACCAATATTTAAGTTACACAGTAAGGAAATAGGATACAGATATCATAATGCATGCAAAGCTATGTGAGGAGTTATTTTTATTTTCCTCCAGACTTAAGCTTTAGAAGCTTGAGGGGTAGAGGAAAATATCTATTCAAGAAGGAATGGATTGCAATGTCTTGCAATTGGGAACTGCACTGTGTCTGAGCACTGCTCAGTTAGCGATTTGAGAATATTAATACTGTATGAAACAAAAGGTAATTATAGATTTTTTTCTTTGTTAGTATTTGCTATTTGCTAACAGCTATTAGACAACTAACTGGCTGAGTGTCATAATGAATATCCATGTTGTAAAGAGAACATGTAGGCTACTGGATAGCTTATTTTATTTATTCATCAAGAAATCATATTAAAAAAATGTATGGTATAGAATGAGAAATTAGAAAAAGAACTTTCCAATTCTAAATTTCTAATTCTAAAAAAAAATTATAAAACAACTTTCATTTTAATTATGGAATTAAACATTTTTTTGCAGGCAAGCACATCACAATATTTTTAAGATAATATCCGTTGAAACACGTTTACACAGATTATCACAGAAAATACAAACAGTACATATTTAGCATTTAATGAACAAGAAAAATATATATAAGCTCATTTTTGTATGTGTATTACTGAATAGTTATTGAAGTACTTACTTGTTTCAAAAACTTAACAATTCAGAGTTCTAATACATTTAAAGTCATTTGAATAGAAGCCGTATGATTTAAAGTTTCTCAAAATTTCAACAGACATTTTTTTCTTAAATATCTAGGTTTACAAGGACATTTGCTGTCCAGAAAGACAAGGTACGGATTTCTACATAGGATTTTCCAAACTAAATGTGGCAATTCATCCGTCTTGTTCTGCAACCTGCCTAAAGCAGTTACTAGTGTCTTACAGAATAGTCCTAGGGGAATAAAGAGAAGACAAAAAATTCTCAGGACACAGTCTAGTAGCCAATGATGTACATTCAGTCAGATTCAGAATGACATTTCATAAGTTTCACTTGCTCTTAAGGTGTTCTCATTTTCATTTTGCCTACGTTGTGTACACAAATTTAAGATTATTTGTAACCTGTAAAAACTAGGATAATAAAGCAATAAAGATTATTTCTACTTCAGATACACTTCCAATGACATCCATGCTAAGAATTAATTTAAGTGGTTGACTGCTATCAGTCACTGAGCTAGTTTAGTGCTCACCTTGTCCAGCTTCCAACTGGACTCAGCAACACTTTGCTGTTTATTAATTACAACTCTTTGATATAACAGGTGCCCCATGCAATCTCACCCTGTTTGTATTCTGGCAGGCTGGCATGCCTCATTCTCATATGCACACAGCAACAAAACAATTACTGCTGAAAGCAGGTGTATTATTAATTGTGCTATGAAAAATTCTTATTCTGGTAGAAAGGCAATGAGTATTTGAAAAGGGTAATGTTTAATAATATTCTGTTAACAGATCATCCATTGGAAATGTCAATTAAAGGAAAAAGTTAATCTAAGATCTGCATTTTGTACTCATTTGCATAGCTGCACTGAAATCAATAAGCCTATACAGTAGCCTAAATATCTAGGTAAAAAATGCTAGCCAGAATAACAGACAGAATGACAAACAGAATGACTGTTTGCTCCTTGGTCATTTGCATGAGTTTTCATCTGTCTCTTAAAATACAATTGAATTTCACAAAACAGTAGTTTGAATTATCAAAATAGATGTTATGTGGCTCATGAGAGACCTCCCTTTGATGGATGATGACAGGCTAGACTCTCTTTCTGAACATGCACAAGAATTTAAAAGGGTTATGTCCTTGCTAGTATCCCTCTGGAAGTGAATATAAAAGTAACAAAATCACAGAATCACAAAATCATAGGCATTGGAAGAGACCTCTGAAAATCATACAGTCCAACTCCCCTGACAAAGCAGGTTCCTTACAGTGGGTTGCACAGAAAAAATTGCAGGGGTCTTGAATATCCCCAGGGAAGGAGATTCCACAACCTCTCCAGGCAGCTTCTTCCAGTGCTACGTCACCCTCACAGTAAAGAAGTTTTTCTTCATGTTATGATGGAACTCACATTTTAGTTTTTGCCTCTTGCCCTGTTGATGAGTACCACTGAAAAGAGACCAGCTCCACTCACTTGATACCAGACTCTGAGATTTTTAGCAGTGTTGATATATCTTTCAGTCCTCTCATCCCCAGGCTAAACAGCCCCATCTCTCAACCTTTCCTCATAAGGGGATACTTCAGGACCTTTATTATATTTATGGCCCTCTGCTGGACTCTCTCTAGGAGTTCTCTAGAAGTTCCACGTCTTTTTTGAACTGAGTTGCCCAGAACTGGACACAGCATTCTAAATAGAGGGGGACAATCACCTCCCTTGACCTGTTGGCAATGCTCTTTTTAATGCATCCCAGGATCCCATTGGCCTTCTTGGTCACAAGGGGCACACTGCTGGCACATGGCTACCCTGCTGTCCTGCAGGACACCCAGGTCCTTCTCTGCAGAGCTCCTCTCCAGCAGGTCAGCCCCTCACCTGTACTGATGCATGTGGAGAAATCACAGTGTATAGGATTCCTTGCCCTTATTGAAACCTCATAATAGAAAGGAAAAGAAATGGGAAAAGAGGGGAAGAGAAGAAGGGGAGATTACATCAACAGTGGGATCAAGCTGATACAACAGCTAATAATTAAAAAATGCAGAATATTTTTTCAATCTTAAAGAGCTGTATTTAAGTTCTTAGTTACCTATATTTCCAACTTTGTTCCTTTGATTACTATACTCCAATGTGATTCTATATTAAAACATAGTGAAATGGTAAACAGGTTCCTAAATTTACTACCTTCAGTTCTGAATTACAAGCATCTTAGAATTTCATAACTGTAAGACTGCATGAATACTTCTTCAAGGAAGAATAGCATTATTGTTACATTTTAGATGAAGCTAAGGAATAAGTTATAACTCTACAGAAGTACTGATATATTTACTTTCTTCAGTTTGCTAATTTTCACTGCTTTTTGTGATAGCTGTCCAGGTACAATGGAGGTAAGCAACAGTTCGTCTACCAGAGCTAACTTAAATCTAACTTTAATCTCAAATCTTAGAAAAGTATATAGTTGTGTATGTAAGAAAGTGAAAAACATTTTTTACCAATTTAAAATGGAAACACTTTTAAAATTGACCGTATTCTTTCCTGCTTCAGAGAACATTCATACTCTGGGGAAAGTGCCCATATTTTTCATTTTTCCTTCTTCTTCACTTACCAAGGGGAGTTGAAGAGACATAAATCATTTTTCTATGCATTTACACAGCTTATTGGTCAATGCCATGAGAGCATAAGATGGTATAAATCATTCTGTGGGTATTTATATTTTTTATTATTGAGAGTCTAGAATCCTGTACAAGTTCTACTGGCGACCTTCAAATAGAATAGATTTTCATGGCAGATTTTAGGTGAAATGTGAAGTAACTGACAGTGTTCCTTCATGCAGGAAATAAAAACAAATACCCAGTGAAGTTCTGGGGATGCAAATGTTTTATAGCGTTGAATGGAATTACTCAGGTAAGAAAAGTTATGCATGGGCTGATATGGTAAGTATGGGAACCTAATTCGTCAAGACCTCACTTTTACAAGCACTGTAATTCTGCTAATATAGGCATGTCATTCATTACTTTCCAAATCTAACAGAGCCTGTGGATAGAAGGCTCCCTGTCTTATTCAGTGAGAAAGGCGTCAGTCCCAGGAGAAGTCATTAAGGAGTTTCTCCCTAATTCATTGCAATTCTGAAAACTTCAAAACTGACATTTTACTATGCCCAACAACAAGATACTGTGCAAGACTGAATCATTGTGCTTATAAATCTTGAAAGAAGGAGTTATTTTTCCTCACTTATATTCATTCATTACAGAAAAGTATTCAGATTTAGGGTTGGCTGGAATCACTGACCTTCTAGTCTTCTCGTCTATTCTTTACCAACCTTATGTAGCTTCCCTGTGCAACTATTTAAGACGACATCTTCTGCAGCCTGTAGACAGATTCACCAAAGGCCTTATTTAGCTTCCTGGAAACATAGAGCAGTCTTCAACCATGAAAACCAGCAGATGGGAAGCAAGTTGTCTGCCAGTAGCCAGGGAGAGTTAAAAAGATATACACCTCCTGGGTGTAATTTGCTGAAGAAAGCTCTTAGTGGTTTACACTAAAATTCTTTGTTTAACCACAATTAATGCTGAAACCACAGCTTTTACATGGTTGGGTTCTGCAGCAGCTATTAACATTATTATTCCAAAACACCAAGGGAGTAACATAGTGCTCTGTAAGGAAGGATGCATCTTTTATAGTCTTTAATTCTACTATTTCAAGATACTAGAGATCCTCTTTAAGTACCTTAACAGTGTGGGCAGATTTTCATAAAGTCTCAGAGGATGCTGGAGGTTGCTGACAGAGATGCTGAAAATACAACAAACTTTGTGAGGTATTCCACAGAAAATCAGCTGCATTGAGAAATATCCACTCAATTTCAAAATCTATGTATCTCTAAATCATTACTATCATTAAGCAAGTAGAGTTTGAGAACTCAAGGCCAAATATTGCCACAATTTTATCTGTCCTATCTCTGTGACAGGTTGAGAGTGTCACAGTTTGACTGTTTGGTGACAGGATTCTTAGATTGTTTTTAGGTTAGGCAGAAACAAGTACCAGCTTAGACATGACTCTTGGAGGATCCCTGGAAAGAAAAGGTGCTATGCACTTTTCTCAAGCCCACAGAAGAAAAATGAATCCAGAACTAGAATCATCTATCTATTAAAAAAAAAAATACACTAGTTTTAACTTTGTCCATCTCTTTCTGTGTCACCATATTACCTAAGACCATCTGTGGGAAGGCTAGATGCAGAAAAAATAATGGATGCATAATTTACTTTTATGAAGAACCATACTCCACCAAAGCATTTAAAAGACTACTTGATTAATGCTCATAACAGCCCTGAGAATTAGACAAGGGAGTAACATCATAATCATAATCTTATGCATCATAAGTGATTTGCTCAGTGCCACAGCAGGGAAATCTGCATCAAGATTATGGGAGAAAAATAACACTCCCCCTTCCTCTAGACTCCATCCTGACCTTTATTCATTTCTACTTACACCTAGTTCAATACCAGAGGCCCAAAATTTCTCCAATTAATTAGATGAAACAGCTAAATTTTAGAGTTCTTAAGCTTTGTAAGTCTCATCAAATCATGATACTTTTCTTGCTCCAGACTGAACACTCAAACAGGAATGAACTTTTAGTCAAGTTCAAAGAACATTTATATAGACTAGTGAAGACTGCATTCAGCTCCTTGTGGGGACTGTTCCGTACAGCAGCTGATTACCGCACGGTGCAACCTGACTAGTGTCATAAAACAGCAAGAAAAAGGATGTTAAAACTCAAGTGCGGGGAGCAATCCTGCCTATACTCTCTCTGTGAATCTATTTCTCCTAAACTTTAGAAATTTCTTTATGGTCTTCGCCACCCCTAGTTTTTTTTCCTTACTCTCCCAAAGACTTCTACTACAATGGCAGTTATAACCTCTTCTTTTGTCATCTATCTTTAAAAGTTATATTTTCTCTACTCTACACAGTATATATCTCATTAAACCTTTGTGTACTGAAACCAAGCAATGATGGATCACAATAAGTTCACAAACTGGTACACTGTCTGCTTTTTTCAAGACGTGTTGTGTAGCATATTCATTCAGAAGCAACATAAGCTTTAAATGTTAGCACTGACTACTGTAAGAATTTGGTTTTAGCAGTGGTGTTCAATTATTTATATTTTTTTAAATTCAGAAGAGGATTGTTGGGGTTTTCCACCCTTCCCAGTCAGTTTCTGGTACTGTTTCCTGTGTATTCATCAACTCTTCGCCTCTCTTCAGAGAAAGATGACACTTCACATTTTAAACGCTTACACTTACATTAGAGAGAAGTGAGTCAAAGTAGCTAAAATAACAAGGACTGTCTAGATATCTAATTTTTACACCTTTCGTGGTTTCATTATTTTCCATTTTTGAAATGATAATGCATAGTCAAGGGCAGACTACTAGAATTATTATAAGAAAAAGCGTATCCAGCCCAGAAATAAATGTTATTTCTGGTGCTGTTTCCCAATAGTCCTAGAAAGAGCAAAAATTTCACAGCAAGGCTTACGCCTAGTTCAATACCAGAGGCCCAAAATTTCTCCAACAATCTCATACAAACATCCTTTGTGTAAAACATCTTTATTTAAACTCTCCTTTTCAATAGACAGAAGCCAGGATATTGGGAGATATACAGGCAGAAGGGAAATTTTTTAAAAAAATCTGATAATGTTCGCAGTTAATCAAGAAAATGTGTATATCTATTATTCACATAACTAGTAGATATATCAGAAAAAAAAATCTCTAAACTTTCATACATCATCCAATCATGTCACAACTACAGGAATTGAAGGGGATCCATTAAATACGAAAGTCTAAAATTCAAGAAGCATAATTTCAGTATCTATAACAAAAAGGGAGGGAAGATTTAGGTTGGATGTCAGGGGGAAATTCTTTACAGAAAGAGTGGTGAGGTGCTGGAACAAGCTGCCTAGAAAGGTTGTGGATGCCCCGTCCCTGGAGGTGTTCAAAGCCAGATTGGATGGGGCCCTGGACAGCCTGGTCTAGTATTAAAAGTGGAGGTTGGTGGCCCTGCATGTGGCAGGCGAGTTAGAGATTCACAATCCCTGAGGTCCCTTCCAACCCTGGCCATTCTGTGATTCTGTGAAAATAAAGACTTGGCCTGGATGCAGTATAGCACAAAAATGACTGTGACTGCACTAGCTCCAAATGAACAGACTGTGCTACAAGCAATCCATTGATCTTGCTTCCCAACATTAAAAGAGAGCATATTTTCTTCATCGTAGGAGATAAACAGTAAAAACGCCAGAAAAAAAAAAGAACACGCAGACACCAAAGTCAGAGAATGAGAGGGAGATGTTCTAGGCACAAAGAAGCAGCCCTTTGCAGCCCAGGAGAAGGCCTTGGGACAGAAATGCCTGAAGGTGGGCTCTGAGGGACAGAACTGCATTGTGCTGCTGGGAGAGCTGCAGCCTGTGGGAAGCACTTGCATATCAGTTTGGGAAGGCAGCACTGTGGGAGAGAGCCCCGTGGAGCTGGGCCAGAGAGTGACCAGGGAGGAGCCACAGAGATGGAACATTATGGACTGGCAGCAGCACCCAGTCCCAGCTGTACCAGTTTACAATACCAGTTGATATTTTAAAGTAAATTTTTATGTAATTAAAATTCATGGACCAACAATTGTATGTGCATACCCAAGTCATTTCTGTGATAGCTCAGCAATCACTTAGGTTTCTTGGTAAGTGAAAGTCACTGAAAATATTACCAAGGAGCAGAATCAAAGTTGTAATTAATCAACACTGAAAAATCCTTTATAAAGAAATTCCCAGCATGCAACCCTTGTCTATGTGTTTATGCAGCACATAGGCAAAACTGACATTAAGCCTGTGAAACATTAGCCTATTCTCTATGATTCTGTTACAAACTGAGATTAAAATTTATTATGAAATATTTCACAGATACATTTAAATTTTTTCATTCTGCTTTTTGCTTTTTTTTTTTTTTCTGTTTAGCTATTCATTTTGATTATGGAAAGAATTACATTTTCTTTCTATTTTAGACAGAGTAAGTCAGACAATTTGTTAAAAGAGAATTACATAAAAATATCACTGTCCTTAGCATCATAAATTGTTTCCTGCCCAAGTGATAGCATGTCAATTACTGAGCTGTATGAACATTCATTACTTTTCTCTCTCCTTTCAACAAGTCTTTAAATAGAAATTTTTTTTAATGAGCTTATTCACTGCAGTATTTACAGACAAAGTTTCCTACATTCTCTAACTTAAATTCAAAACTTGAAGACAATGTACATTTTCCTGCTTCATCTTACACTTAAACAGCTTGCAGCATCAGGCAAAGGAAATGACAGGTCTTTCACAATAGAGCTGGATTAGTGAATAATTTCATTTTAAAAGACCAGTACAACATCACAAGGGAAAGAAATTGGATTTCCTATAATTTCAGTTAATTCTGCACAAAAATTGATGCATGTAGTTCTTTTCTCACCTCTTCCCTATTCAATTCTTGATCATTTCAATGGAAGCAGAATGCCTGTGCCAGACCATTACGGCTGTCCTGACTCAAAGTTCTTTATTATGCACATTTTAATTGTTAAATGAACATATCTTTTTCATTCGGGTTCTCTTTATTGTTCTTGTAAACAGAAAATATTTAGTTCTATAGAATATGCACAAACTCAGACTGTTTGCAGTTAAGTAAAAACAGAATAAGGACATTGTCAGGTTGGACATAGGAAATACTTCTTCAAAAGTGTGGTCAGGCACTGGAAAGGGCTGCCTAGGGAGGTGGAGTCACCAGTCCTGGAGGAGTTCAAGAAACATTTAGATGTTGTACCAAGGAACATGCTTTAGAGGAAAATATTGGTGACAGGTTGATAGCTGGACTGGATGATCTTGGAGGACTTCTCCAACCTTGGCAATTCTGCCACTGTTGTTTGCCTTGGAAATTGTCTGCTACTGTTGAGAAAAGACTGAGAGGGGATCTGATCCAGGTCTATAAATGTCAAAGGTGTGGGGGGCAGAGTGGCGAGGCCAGACTCTTTTCAGCAGTGTGTAGAGACAGAACAAGGGGAAAACAGAAACTGGAGCATAGGAAGTTCCGCAGAAATGTGCACAAGAACTTCTTTACAGTGAGGTGATGGAGCACTGGAACAGGCTGCCCAGGGAGGTTGTGGAGTCTCCTTCTCTGGAGATATTCAAGACCCGCCTGGACACCTACTTGTGTGACCTGGTGTAGGGAACTTGCTTGGGCATGGGAGTTGGACTTGATCTCTGGATCTCTTCCAATCCCTACGATTCTGTGATTCTGTTTGTACTGGCACAGTAATTTTCTTGATTCTTCAAATCATTAGCTTTTCTGCCCTAGGTCCTATCATCTGCAAGACTGACTGGCTACCAATCAAGAGGTTTTGGACAGTGATCCAGGAGTTTTTGCACATTCTTTCTGGACAAAACATGAACTACTTATTCTTGTTAGCATGAATTACTTATATCTTAATCTTAGCAGACTTCATCCTTCACAAAGAAGAAGGATACTGCCAGCATCTTAACTAATATTTGCCTTGACATTTCTATGTGTGTTAATGTTTGGATTAAAGTTGTGTGTTGTTGGTGAAAATAAGAAACAAATGTTACGAAGTTGTTCTTCCAACAGTCTAAACACCTCCATTCCTTTCTAAGACTGGAAAAATGATTTTCAGAAAAAATCTCTTTCACTTCCAGTACAGCAAATAAATACATAAAGGAGTTTGTAATTGCTTTTAAAAGTCATATTTTTCCTGAATAGTGTAACACGTAGGGTGATAGCAGTTCATCATTCAATTTCCTAGAAGCCAGGAAAATCTTCTTAGGAAAATCTTTTCTATGACTAGCATAATAGCATGTCAAGTTTCTCACCTGCAAAAAGGGAAAAAAAATCTCATGCTGCCACAGAGCTGCCATGGTGAAATCACCTGACATTTTTGAATACTTTAGATGTTTGATTGTTAAAAAAAAATTAACAGGCAAAGATATCATTCAGTAATAAAGACAAGAACAAGCTACATTTCCCTGAAGAGCAACTCAGTTAAGAAATTAGACATTATTATTCCAGATAGACAATAAAATCAAGTTTTATCATTAAGTAATATTTTCATTTTGATTATATTCTAGACATTTTTTTTCAGTAATAGACCAAAACCTATGTGAGACTAAGGAAGAGCTAAAGAAATAGTACAAAGCACAGATTACATTTTACTTTTCTTTCTAAGTCAAAAGGAAGTCTACCTTCTAGAACAAGTTGTAACCCAAAGATAGGTCATGACTCATGAGAAATGCATCTCTGGTGAAGAGACCCAGATACAATTGTGGAGGCAGAAAAACAACAATATAAAGCCTGGGTTATTTGCAAATTGCTGTCTTGTTTTCTTTAAACACCTATTTTTTATTTAAACACTTATATAATAAAAACCACTATTTTTATTTCCACTTCTGTATAAGGTGAAGCAAGAGAAGTTAACAGTACTTAAGTGTGTGATATTGCTCATGTAGTCACCCAGAGAATCTTGTATAGAGAAGGTGGAAGAAACTTAAAGATGTCTCTTCCAAGAACTTTTAAAAATATGTATTGGAATGTTTTTCAGCCAGTATTTATAAGCTTTAGCAATATTGTTCTTTTATACTGGGACAATCCTCTGATAACCACACGTACCTTGATTTCACTTTCTACATTAACTCTGGTTGTCTTCTGGGATCTGACCTAGCTGTGCATAAACATTCTTTTGCACTCTTAAGGCAATAAAAAATATATGCCATGTGTGCAAATAAATTGTCTTAGTTTCAGCTGGGATGGAATTTTTTTTCTTCAGAGCATCTAGTATGATGCTAAGTTTTGGTGATAGGAGAAAAACAATATTGATGACGCACCAATTTTTCCAATTGCTGGTAAGCAGAGATGTATAGAGTCAAGGCATTTGCAGTGAAGGGCCCAAGGAGCTGGGAGGTAATAGAATTAGGACAACTGGCCAAAGGGGTATTCTATACCATATGACACCATGCAGAAGGAGTTCTGAAGTGGAAGGAGTTAGTCTCACTCTTTTCTGCTGCTCAAGGGCTAGCTGGGCATCGGTCCACTGAGCAATTGCTTGTGCATCACTTGTTATATATGCATATATATGCATTCACACATATACACATACATAGAAAAGGATAATAGTTATGATCATGCATATGTTCATAACACATTTGTTCGTATGTATAGTTATAACTATTATCCTTCTCCTTTTCTCTCTTAGAGTTTTATCTCAACCCACAAGTTCAACTGATCTCCCCCCCGCCTCCTTGATTCTCCCTCTGAGCCACCTGCCAGGTTAAACCAGAACATAAATGCATGGAAAAGGCTCAGAAGCTGTATTAAAGAGAAAATGCACTTAATGTAGTTAATATTTCTGTGAATAGCTGCGGTGTTCCTTCTAGCATAGCATGGAAATTAACTGTAGAATAATTCTTTTTTTAAAAATGATGTTGGGGAATATTTGTATGTATAGATAGATCAATAAAATAAAAAAATATTTAAACTGTTGAGTGATGTATGATAAAATATTCATGCTTAAGTATAATTAACATTTAAAAATAGGCATAATGTAGATGTTAATTAATTCTTGCTTCCCTTATCTTACAAGAGCATATGTGGCATGTCTAATAGACGAAGATGGTATTTTAAAATGTCCTTTGGAGGATAAATACAAAAAAAACACACACACACTCTAAAATGTTTTCTAAATACATTGTCCATTTTAATAACTTAATGTGCAATTGTTTGTTTTATTTGGAACAGTGATAAGTGTATTAAGAGAAAGGGCAAGAATTGAACAAAGGAAAACTTGTCTATTTTGTCCACAGTTACTAATTTGTAGCTGCACACTGACATTGTTTTCACCTTAAGTCTTATTCAAACGTTATTTCTATTGCTGTCCTTTATGCTGCCAGTCACAGTGGAATAACGCTCCCTAGGAAGTAAGGGCTCAGAAAGCATTTACACTTTCACTGCAAAAAAATCTTGAAATATTATCTCTTGAATTCTCCGATCAAGACTTGGAAAGACATTTAAAAATTAAATGAAATTCACACCCATGAGTAAAATAATTTTGAAGATTCTTAGACTCTCAACATTCACTTAAAAATAATAAACAGGCGAATATATTCAAGTATAACCCCCCTTTCTTCCATGCAAAAAAGAGACCCGAGTTGAGAAGGATCCTAAACTGCATGAAAACATTTGGATCTTACTCTGATTCTGATAGCCATCAATATAGATTACCAGCTAATGGAAATAGTGTTCTTATATTTTATACTTCTAAATTAATGAATACACCAGAGTTTTACAGAAAATTGGAGTAAATTAAACAAGTACATTACCTGTCAAATACCAGAAGTAAAGGTGAGAATTCATTATGCTTTGTTAAAGTTTAATCATCTTAATTAAAGGTTATCAAGGACTTTGACTACCCAGTGATCACATCTTTAGTTCAGACAAGTCTTTTATGAGGCCTTAAACTTAGTTTGGTGTCAGTGGATTAACTATTGTTCTTAAAGCTGAGTATGTGTTTAAATACTTTTTTTCCCTATAAGAATAAATAATTATTTCACTCTTTTATTGAAATCTTCAATTCAATTTTTTCAAACAGATATATGATAGGGCCTTAGAGGCAAAGCACAAAAATATTTAAAGATCTTTAAAAATACTATAACTCAAAATATTGAATACATATATAAGTTGTAAGGAGGAGATAGTTTAACCAGAGCAACATAAAATACAGTGGTCATGATTCTATCAATGTCCAATAAAAATAATTAAATTTTGGGGGGTGGCAAAGACATGGATATGAGCAATTTTACTGTAATGTATTTTATATTCAATGAAGGCGGGGTGTCCGCAGCTTCTCTTGACAACCTGTTCCAGTGTTTCACCACTTTCTAAATAAAAAGTGACCTCCAAATATTTAAATCTCTTTCCACTTAAAACCATTGTCCCTTGTCCTATTACTATCAGACTATGAAAAAGTTGTTTTCCCTCCTGTTTATAAGCCTCCTTCAAATACTGGAAAGCCACAATGAGGTCTTCCCAGGGCCCTCCCTTCTCCAATAAGCGTAAGCCCGCTCCCTCAGTGTTTCTTGGTAAGAGATGTGCTATCCCTCTAACCATCCCTGTAGCCTCCTGTGGACCCACTCCAACACCTCTACATCATTTTTGAGGTAGGGTCCCCAGACCTGGACACAATATTCCAGTAGGGTCTTCAGACAGGCAGAGTAGAAGGGGAAAATCAGCTCCCTTTCCCTGCTAGCCACTCCTGTTTTGTTACAGCCCAGTACAGACTTGGCTTCCTGGGCCACTGATAAACATTTTGAAGACGTCACAAGATAGACCTCTGGTGAAAACTGTTTGTCAACAGCCTCCACGTACAAATAAAGATGTTGATTACAACCCTCTGGCTGCTATCATCCAACCAATTCCTTAGCCACTGAGTACTCCTCCCTTCATATACATGTCTTCCCATTTTAGACATCAGAATGTGCTATAGGACCATATCAAAGGCCTTGCAAAAGGCATCAGTTACTCTTCCTTTGTCTATGACTCCATCATGTGATAAAGGGCCTGGAGCACCTCTCTTATGAGAAAAGGTTGAGCGACCTGGGTCTGTTCAGCCTTGAGAAAAGATTCAGAGTGGATCTGATCAATGTCTATAAATATCTAAGATGCGGGAGGAAAAGGGACAAGGTCAGACTCTTTGCAGCAGTGTGTGGCAATAGGAAAAGGGAAAATGGCCACAAACTGAAGCACAGGAAGTTCCACACAAGTGTGCATAAGAACTGCTTCACACTAAGGGTGATGGAGCACTGGAACAGGTTGTGGAGTCTCCTTCTCTGGAGATACTCACAACCAACCTGGACACCTACCTGTGCAACCTGGTCTAGGGAGCCTGCTTTGGCAGAGGGGTTGGACATGATGATCTCTAGAGGTACCTTCCAGCCCTTACAATTCTGTGATTCACTAATCATACATTAGATTATTCAAGCACAATCCTCCTTTGGTCAAGCCATGCTAACTCAGATCACCTTCTCATCTCATGAGTGTCCTAACATGTCTTCTAGGAGGATCTGCTTCATAATTTTCCCAGACACAGAAGCAAGGTTCACTAGTCTATAGTTCTGTGGGTTTTCTTTCCAATTTTTCTTAAAACTTGATGTAGTGTTTCTCTTTTTCCAGTCAGTGGGTACTTCACCTAACATGTATGACTTTTTTAGCGTGATGTAGAGTGGCTTGGCAATCATCTCAATTCCTTAAGGACCCTGTGGTGCATGTCATCCAGTCCCATAGACTTGTACACAATCAATCTCATGAGGCAGGCTCTTTTTTTGTTGTTGTTGTTTTTTTACATTGGGAGGAATTTTACTCCTCCAACCCCTGCCTAGAGGTTCAGAGTCATGATAGATATGGGAAGCATGACTGCCAATAAAGACTGTCCTTGGTCTTTCTCTTCTGACCAAAGTACCTGCAGAATCCCTTCTTGTTGACTTTCACACCCTTAGTCAGGTTCTGTTTCCACATGCACCCTGACTTTCCTGATCTTACCTTTGCACATCCTGACAGCATCCATCTATTCTTCCGAGATCATGCATCCCTGCTTCTACTGCCTGTATATATATATTTTTAGTCTCTCAATGTGACCCTCAGGTCCTTTTTCAACCATACCTATTTCCTTTGCTTGATTTCTTATGCTGGGAGATGAAGAGCTCTTGTGTACTCAGAAAGGTGTCATGAAAAGGCTGACAGATTTGTCCCTAAGGACAGTTTCCCAGTGGATGTCATCCAGTAATTCCTTAAGCAGCTGGGAGTTCATTTTCTGAAGATCAGGATACCACCTCTGCTCTTCGTCAGTCCCATATTCCTTGAGATCACAAACTCAACCAGGGCATGGTTGCTACAGCCCAGGCAACCTCCAGTCTTAACATCTTTGATGATCTCCTTTGCTATGGTAAACACCATATCAAGTAACACTTCACTACAGCACTCTCCTCTCCTCCTCCTCCCCACTCCTGTTATAGATGAAACATTATTTCCCTTTACTTGTGTCTCACTTTAAAGATTTTCCACACGTTTATCCCTGTATTTTTATCAGAAGAATATAAAGACAAGGTTAAAAACCAAAATCAAAACAAAGCAAACAAGCCCACCAACCCTCTTGACAACACTACCCACATTAAAAAAATAAAAACAAGCAACTAAGAGCAGGAAAGAAGGATGTGAATTAAATGAAAAAGCTACATTTAAAATTATTTCTGCTTGCTATGTACAGCTAACCATCAGGTCTCCCCAATTTGTCTTACTACATATAATCTATAAGAATCTGTAGTTGCACCTTTTTGCTTCTAAATCTTGCAGCCTTTACTTTCAGTTCAGTCTATCAATTTATATGCTGTTCTCGTCTTTCACCAAAAATAAATATCAATTGTTACCCATTTAGATTTCCTTCATATATCCCTTTATTGCTGCTCTCTACATATTTATGAAAAATGTATTATGATGCCTTAAAATATCACCTTATAAAATGGTATTTCATGTATCACCATTTGATCCTAAGAAATAATGAATAGTAAAAAAGAAATAAGGAAGAACTGCTGCCACTCCATCTTTTGCATTAAGAAGCTCAGACAAAGACCTAAATCAATAGGCTATAAACAGAAAATATTTATGCCTTCCAGGGAAGAACTTTGATACAGTAATAAGTAATAGAACAACTACAATAGATAAACACAGAGATTAATAGACTTCCTGATTTAGTATCTCATTTTGCTGTGGAACAATTTGGCATAGCAGTTTTGATGATCAAAGCCAAATGGACAAAGGTCTCACTTTTTGAATGCCTGATTTAGAAGCTCTTAAATCCACCTGCCTGTCACAGTGTGAAATGGCCAATTCCTAAATGCTGTGCTCAGTAGAGGACTCACAGTTGGCATCCTGCTATTCCTGCAGCCAAAAAAAAAAAAAAAAAAAAATCATTCTTTGTGTGAGAAAATCCCAGCACTTGTGAGAGAAGGCTAAACTTATGTTTAGGGCACACACTGGGCTCCTCACATGAACTTATGTCACCACATTAAAGACTGACAAAATTTAACAATTCAGAGAGATCCAAATAATGGAAGAGTCTTATTCTGGAACCCCACATTATTGGAAGTGTTCAAGGCCTGGCTGGCTGGATCTTTGAAAAACTTGACTTGATGAAAGATGACCCTGCTCATCGCCGAGCATGGGGAGCTAGACAATCTTTATGGTCCCTTCCAATCCAGACCATTCGATTCTATGACTCCACAGAAGCAACACAGAAATTTCTGAACAGAAGTTTGACATTTGATTGAAACATTACCATTGTCATCTAAGATGAGATTTTTTTTTTTTTTTTTTTAATTCTGGGTGCGGATGTTCTGACATAAAGAAGACATCACATCACACATCACAACAAATGCTGCCAAATAACATCTACACAAACAAAACTGTTTATGAGAATCCTACAGATTATGCAAGGCTGAGATTTCACAAAGCCAGGTCAGTATCATTTTAATATACACTTCAATAGCAGTAAAAATACAGATTTAGTAGAGAGAGTCCTAACAACATGAAATAATTCCTTCTACATTTTCCAGTAGAATTAACACACACGATGCCAAATATATAGTCCACAGTCCGGCTAGGGATTACCATTTATCGTTTAGTTCAAGATCAATTCATTTTAGAATAAACATATGAAATCCCTGCCCAAAAGAATTATTTCACCCCCTTAAAGAAGTAAATACAGTATTTGAGAAAAGCATGTGTCTTAGATTTTAAACAAGCTGAAGATACATACTTTCTCACATTACTTGATTTTACAGCAATTTTGTACTGTGTATGAATACAGACTTGTGTTGTAAGTTCATAGTAAATTTGTGGAAGACTTATTTTGCAGGTAATAGTTGAAGAATGAGCACTCTCTTATAGAAAATGAGCCTGTAAAATCATGCTACATACAGAAACAGAACCAAGGAGAAGACCAAGTCCTATCATTTACTCTTTAACTTATTTATTCATTTAAACAGGAGTCTTAAAAAACCTTAACAGAAGTGCTGAAATTGAATGCATTAAATGCATCATTTCACTTTTAACCCTATAAAAAGGGTCCTTGAAGGTCAACACAGGCTAACACAGCTGAATTCACAGGCCATCCTGCCACATGAAGTCTAATGCAGTCCCTTAATACCTACTAAGGATTTGCTTAAGTTCCACATTGCTGACAAAGCCACAGGTGTGTCTCACCTTCAGCAACGATTATAGGTTATTACGCAGACCACAGATGACTTAAACCAGCCTTTCTTTTAAGTACAGCTGTAGCAATCCTCACTGAGGTCCACTTCTAGAGTTCATCCTCTGCTTATGTGTGTGCAGTAGCTTTGGAGATGGGAGCAAGTGAGTAATGATCCAAGTACCTTTACACAGATTGATATCAAGGGAGTGTTTCAAAAATCACCGAACAAGGAACTGTTTAAACTAGATTAAAATCAGTCCAGTCCCACATAGTTCTGCAACATTAGGCTCCCTTGAAGATCTGATCTCATTTTTTTTTTTATTATTTATATTCCTCTATCTATGCAGTGGATAGGTTGAGAGGACTACTTGTAGGCACAGCAAAGGTTAAGTATTTTACAGAGGACAACCACAGATGTCAATTTTGAATTTGCACAGACAGAGCACTTGAACTACTACACTCCTTCAGTGACAGAAAGAATGCACATCACATGACTTTCAGATCTAGCTAAAATTGTGACTACTGAACATCAGCATGAGGAAAAACACTGAGATATCCCTTAGAGACAAAGATTTATTTGCAGAGTTTAGGTCTGTGAACTCCTTCTTCTTCAGCATGAAAAGATACATCATGTGTACTAAGAGATACACTAAGTTTACAGAGAGTTATGCTGGTCATAATAGAATATTCAAGATACAGATAAGGATAAGAACTTATTTAAGTATTTAGGAATTTAACAAACAAAAGGTGCATAATACTATAAATGGGATGGAAAGAACCATAATAATAGCAAGGTGGCACAGCCATTAGCCACAGCAGTGAAAACAAGCTCAAATACAGCAGGTACAGAAATGAAGGAAAAGAGCTGCTTACTTTCAGAAGACTTCAGGTAGACAGGAATTTCCAACAAGAAACACCCTCACCTCCACTGCCAACCCTTAAATGAGGTCTGAATCCTGGCTCCACCCCTTCCAGTCACTCAGGTGCACTGAACACAGCTGGACTCCCTGGGTTGGACCTGCCTTTCCACCATGTGCTCAATCAATATTTCAGGCCGTGACTTAGCATTTCTGCTACAAGGATTTTTTGTTTTTTGTTTTTTGTTGGTTGTTGTTTTTTTTTTTTTTCGGGAATGAGTTTGGGAAATTGTTCTATGAACAAAAATTCCCTCAAAAGTAAAGACCACCTTTTTAACCAGCTTCTGCCTACTACTGAATAAATTGTCTCATCTTCCAAATGACACATTGTGTGTAACAGTTCAGAGTTTTAAGAGCTTAAAATTCAATTTGCTATTCACGTCAAACTATGTGAGGGACCAAGCAATTAAAATGAAGGAAGAGATTCCAAAGGATTATCTACCATATCTTCCATAAAGTAACTCTCACTGGAGCTGTGATATTGCAGGAACTGAAATGTGAACTACAAGAAAGTAGGAAAAAATAATTCATCACTTGAGATACTTGCTGTAGTGTTCAACCTGGAAGCTAATATGTATAGATCTATTTTCAACCTTTCTGTAATTTGTGAGTTCCTAAAAAAAAATTAATGTATGCATGTTCAGTTTAGTTCATCTTGTGCAGACAACTGCATATCCTATTTGACTTCGTCAACTCTGTAAGTCATTTAAATGTAATGGTAACTCCCTGGAGTCTGTGCATAACAGGCTGAAAGCCACTGATCCGTAGGATTGAAAGCAATGATCACTGAGGTTTCAGACTTGCTTCCTGTCACATCTCCTAATCAAGAGGCTTGACACTGTGTGTTTCACACATCTCCCTCTGGCTGTGCACTATGCACTGAATAGCTGTGCTCAATTATGAGCCTAATGATTTTGTTAAGGTTCTAGGAAATCTGGCTAGGTTCTAAACTGAGTGATATTTTTCTCTGAATCTCAGTGGTAAATGCTGTTCAAGTGGTAAATGCTATACGAAGTAAATAGCAGAGCCGGCAAATCACTGCTACAAGTTATGAAAGAGATCAAAAAAAGAAAAGGAAGAAGGGAAGGAAGGAAAGAACAAAGGGAGGGAGGGAGGGAGGGAGAGAAGGATGGAGGGAGGGAAGGAGGGAGGGAGGGAGGGAGGGAGGAAGGAAGGAAGGAAGGAAGGAAGGAAGGAAGGAAGGAAGGAAGGAAGGAAGGAAGGAAGGAAGGGAGGGAGGGAGGGAGGGAGGGAGGAAGGAAGGAAGGAAGGAAGGAAGGAAGGAAGGAAGGAAGGAAGGGAGGGAGGGAGGGAGGGAGGGAGGAAGGAAGGAAGGAAGGAAGGAAGTGTTGGAAATATCCGAATAATTTTGCCAGGACGGTATCTCTGATAAAAGCAGATTTTATTCGCGATTGCAATGGCGGGCGTCCCGCAAGCAGGAGCGCACCTATGGACACAGCATGACAACTTTTATACCCTTTTTCTCTCCCTTACCTCCCCCTTCTCCCCCGTTTCCCCACTTGCTGGGTACTCCGGGTTCACAATCTTATCAGAGGATTTAATTGGATCGTTATCTGGTGTTCAGTGCTCTTCTTGTCCTATTGATAAGGTGATTTGCTTGGAATTCCTGTTAAACAAAGAGTACGGAGGGGAGGGGAGATGTCCGATCTTCTCCAGGCATTCCCCGTATCATGTAGTGAATTGTTCTTTTAAATTGGCAGAATACTGTTGCAATGTGTGACATAGTCAGTTGCCATCCTGTTGCTTCCAAGGTGTCTCAGTGCTCTTCTTGTCCTATTGATATGGTGATTTGCTTGGAATTCTTGTTAAACAAAGAGTACGGAGGGGAGGGGAGATGTCCGATCTTCTCCAGGCATTCCCCGTATCATGTAGTGAATTGTCCTTTTAAATTGGCAGAATACTGTTGCAATGTGTGACATATATTCTCAATGTTGGCTATACATATATACATACATATTACTTTAACTTATAGAACTCTAATAAAGTAGTAAGGCCCCTGAAATGAACTATAAAACAAAAACCCCAAACGGTAAAGACCATGAAGTTAACAAAATTCTTATTTTGTTCTGATGCAGAAACAACATTCAATTCTCACAATTCCCCCCTTTTCTTCTTTATACATTGTTGATTTCTGCAAAAAAAATTTGTTGTTGTTCTTTAAGGCATTATCGTATACATCTCCTCCTCTGCTTCATTTTCTTCATTCCCCATCTCCCCTAATACCATTATTTTATCCGAGTACGGTGGTGGTTCATTGGGTGTTTGTTTTAATAGTGCTGTCTCAATTAATCGCTGTACCAGTCCTCTCACACAGGGGATAACACAGCACCCGATGGCTACTAAGGCTCCTGCTACTGTAATCAAAGAAGTAAATATTGATATAATTGCCCCTTTCCATTTACCAAACCAGGAGTCCAACCATCCAGTGATAGAGGTATCTATTCCTGAATTCTCTGCCAATTCGTCAGCAAGGGTGGTAAGTCCTTGCAATGCCTTTGTTATTGTGCCATCTGGAGCTGTGTTATTGGGGATAAAGGTGCAACAGCGAGTACCCAACATTACACATACACCTCCTTTTTCTGCTAACATCATATCTAGAGCAATCCTATTTTCCCAGGCCATTCTACTTGTGGCATCTAATTGTTCTGCAATTCCCTTGATGGCACTTTTTGTATAGTTTATAAATCGCTGTTGGTTATAATAGATATAGTTAATCCAATCTACATTTTTGTTAATCGTTACCCACCAAAACAGTGACTCAAATCCCGCAACAATTTGATTTCTTGCCTTAAATTCATCAGGGACACCCCTAGGCACTCCAATTGAATCTATATAGATTGAATCATCAAATGATATTCCTAAGCTTCTTTTATTTCTTCCAGGATTTTTGGAAATTCCTTTTTCAAATGCCAGGGTGAATGGTATAACTAATTGAACAAGTGCACAAGTGCCTGCCCAATTGGATGGGAGAGTGGACCATAAGGCCTTCCCCCCGCAGTACCACCAGAGATCTGCTCTGGGGATTTCTAATCTGGAATAGTTTCCTGACAAATCTTTCGTAACATTCAAAGCCTCACTGCATAGGGAAAAGTTCCCTATCGGCCTGGTAGCCTTCACACCCTGCCGTGAGAGGCAGGCTGGATGGTTACCTATGGCTGTGGAGAATGCAGGAGGGATCCGGACATCTGTATCAGACATTGGAGGGAACAAGAGAGAGAGAGATTTGCAGGTTTCATTTCCCCATGCGGTTTTCTCCTGGTACAGGGCAATTATGCATTGCATCCCCTGGGGATCCTTGGTCCATCCCAGAGAAAAGGGCACCACCTGAGCTATAGGCCGTCCAGATGCACAAGCGTAGCAATTGCTATGGTTGAGACTCTGGACAGTATACTTAATCCATTCTACCCAGGCATTAACATCTCCATATCCTGTTCCAATTTCAAATGTTTGTCTAAGATCTTTTATCTCTTTAACTGTCACAATTTTGGGGTTTTTAGGAAGATTTTTCACCCCCTCACTAAGTTTTTCCTCATCCTGAACCTTCTGGGTGTCATCCGGGAGTATATTCCGTACAGCTATCCGGAATCTCGCTGTTGGATCTTTCCCACGCATGTCTATCCCAAGGCCAAAGGTAGTATTAACAAGATTATCAGCCTTGTTAATTGTTATTGTCACTGGGTTACATTGTAAGGATTGACAGTTTGGTTGTGCAGTCCCTTTAAACATGCTTATTCGATCTTTCAGTGTATGTGCCCATGGAGCATCAAATATTCCAGGTATATATGTCCAACCTCGATGGGCAGTTGTCCACCATACATTATTCCATCTGTTACAGGGGAATCCCTTATTTATACCCGGTTCAGGACAGAGATATTTATTTTCATTACTCAGTTGTCGTTGAGTACTTAAACTTCCACAGGCTATTACCTGGCAAGCATCAAATGTAACAGTCTGGGGTACTTCCTTTCTTGTAAGGTTTACCCAAATCTTAACAGGGTATCCCCCTAATCCCCTCTGGAGGTCATCTTTTTCCAAGCCATCACTTGACTAAAGCTTTCCCTGAAATAAATTGTTATCAAGATCAAAACAATAAGTTGGTCCCTCCCCAGCATTGTTGTCAAACCTTAGGTTTTTCTAATAATTACCACAACAGTGAAATTCTTTTTAGGCATTAATTCTATATAAGCTATATTACCCCCCTCCCCCAGCTTTCACTTACATATAACAATTTTACTTATTTGAAGGCAAGTTAAAGATTAGTTTAAATGACTTCACAATTTCCTTTTCCTAATTTTTATCTTTAAAGGTTCTTCTGTGACAACTGCTTCCCATGCCTCAGGGCTAGTAGATGCTTTTACCCGAGTGTAGTGAGTCCATCCCTTCTCAGCCGTCCTCACAGCTGTTTCAGTCGTTAGAAGTACTTGGAATGGTCCTTCCCAGTCAGGCTGTAGTTTTGACTCCTTCCACGTCTGGATCAGGACCCAGTCCCCTCCTTGAAATGGATGAACTGGAAATTCCAGAGGCGGGGTTTGTGCTAATAGTCCTTGGATTCTGAGAGCTGATAAGGAGGAGGATAACCCAAGTATATAGTTTTTAAGAAATGCATCTTTAGTTTCAAATTGTGGTATCTCATTTTTCTTTCCCAGATATGGCAATCCGAACAACATTTCATATGGAGAAACCCCCACATCTTTTCTTGGCGCTGTCCTTATTCGGAGAAGTGCCAAGGGCAAACATTTGGTCCAAGGCAATCGAGTCTCCAAGACTAACTTAGTTAGGTGTCTTTTTATGGTCTGATTCATCCGTTCCACCTTCCCTGATGATGGAGGATGCCAGGGGGTATGAAACTCCCACTTAATCTCTAGAGTGTGCATTAGTTTCTGTAAAACTTGTGATGTAAAATGACTACCTTGATCTGAATCGATGTGCTCTACCACCCCATATCTAGGGATTATTTGTTCCAAAATTACCTTGGTTACTATATTTGCGGTGGCAGATGTTGATGGAAATGCTTCCACCCACCCAGTTAAGTGATCTACTAAAACCAGTAAGTATTTGACTCTTCCCACTTTAGGGAGCTCCATAAAGTCTACTTGAATACTTTGAAAAGGTCGAATCCCCGGATCCCTTCCCCCTGCAGGTTGACTACGAATGACCTTGTTATTTACCCTCTGGCATATTGCACACCCTCTACAGACTTGTTTAGCCAGTGTATATATCCCTGCACATACATATTTCCTCAGTACAGCATCACACATAGCTTGTACTCCCCAGTGACTTCCTTGATGCAAGATATTTAAAATTTCCCTTGTTACTGCCTTGTTTAACAATTCTCTCCCATCTGGGAGGATCCATCTCCCTTCAGATTCTATGGCCCCCAAATTCCTAAAAGTGTCCTTTTCTTTTTCACTGAATACCTGTCCTGGGGAAGGAGGAGGCACCTCAGGCACGAGATAGTTCATGATAATTTTTGAGTGTAAAGCAGCCTCACGGGCTGTTTTATCTGCTATTCGGTTTCCACGAGCAATAATCGAATTCCCCTTTTGATGTCCTTTTATATGCACTACTGCAACTTCAGTGGGTAACGGTAAATTTTCCAGAATTTGTCTGATCAGTGCCTCATGAACTAATTCCTTTCCTTTACTATTGATTAATCCTCGTTCCTCCCAGATTTTCCCAAAGGTATGTACCACTCCATATGCGTATCTTGAGTCTGTGAATATAGTTCCCTCTTCTCCTTTAAGGAGGTGAAGGGCTCGATTTAAGGCATACAATTCACATGTCTGAGCTGACCAATTATTAGGCAGCTGGCCCATCTCTTTTACTTCTCCTTCTGCCCCCTGCACTACAGCATACCCATTGTATCTTTTGCCATGCACCACCCTTGAAGACCCATCAATGAACAAAAGCTCTCCCTCACCAAGAGGGGTATCTTGCAGGTCAGGTCTTACCTTTGTCTGATACTCAATTAAATCCAGACAATTATGCTCTATATTTTCCTCTTTTTCTTCCCCTTTCCACAAGAAGGTGGCTGGATTTAGGCAAGATTTAGTAACAAATACTAAATCATTTTTCTCCATTAATATTATTTCATACTTCAGAATTCTAGAGTCAGTTAACCACCTCCCAGCTTTCTGAGTTAAAATGGTCTTCACCTAATGTGGGGTCGTAACCACTAGTTGTCTCCCAAAGGTCAGTTTTCTGCTCTCCTCTACCAGGAGGGCAGTTGCTGCTACAGCTTGGATACACTCTGGCCATCCCCGAGACACTGGATCCAGCAGCTTAGATAGGTAGGCCACCGGTTGGCGTTTATTTCCCCATTCCTGAGTTAGCACTCCCAAGGCTGCCCCTTTATCTACAGTGACAAAGAGTTGGAAGGGTTTATTTAAGGCGGGAAGAGCTAAGACTGGAGCAGTAATTAAGCTTTGTTTTAGCTCTTTTATTAATTCTTTTTCCTCAACAGTCCACTCAAGGATGTTGGGCTCTCCATCTAATAATTTAAGATATAATCCTCTGGTTTTATGAGCATATGACTCTATCCAGAGTCTACAATATCCTACTACTCCTAGGAATTTCCTCAATTCCCTCTTTGTTCCAGGCAAGGGTAGCTCGATAATTCCTTGAATTCTCTCTGGGGTTATTCTGCGCTTTCCCTCAGAGACTAGGTGTCCCAAATACCTAACTTCCTTTTCTACATACTGTAGTTTATCCTTTGACACTCTCAGTCCTTGTTTCCCTAGAAAGTTTAGCAACTCGTTTGTGGCTCTTCTAACTTCTGCTTCTTCTGGCCCTGACAATAAGAGATCATCTACATACTGAAGGAGTAACACTCCTTCTGGTGGCTGAAACTGTTCCAATATTTGTTCCAAAATTTGCCCAAACAAATTTGGTGATTCTGTGAAGCCCTGGGGTAGGACTGTCCATCGATACTGCTGTTTCCGCCCACTTTCAGGATCTTCCCATTCAAAGGCAAATATATCTCTACTTTCATGATCCAGTGGAATAGACCAAAAGGCATCCTTTAAATCTATAACACTAAACCACCTGTTTTCATTTGGGATTTTACTCATCAAGGTATATGGGTTTGGAACCACTGGATGCCTTTTTTGTACTATTTCATTAATTTTTCTCAAGTCTTGAACTAATCGGTAGGAACCATCAGGTTTACTGACTGGTAAAATGGGGGTATTGAAGGGCGACATACATGGTTCCAACAACCCGTCCCTTAGTAATCCCTGTATTACAGATTTAAGGCCAATACGTCCCTCAAATGGAATTGGATATTGCCTTTGTCTTATAATCTGATATTTTTCTTGTAATTTTACTTTCAAAGGGGTTATTCTTAACCCCCCTCTATTCCCTTCTTTGACCCAGACTACAGGGTCTATTTCTTTCTCATCTGCCTCAGTTAGTATATTCATTGATACAGTAATTCCATCCTGGTAAGTTGCTATTTGAATTCCTATCCAATTAATAATCCAAAATTCAAAAAGTTATTTATTATTTCTTTTATCCTCCTACAATCTTGTATGCTCAAAGGGCATTGCTTTACCCTGGTTGGGCTGGCTCCCATCTTTAACTTAACTTTTATTGGGCTGTATTTTTGTCTCTGCCAGGCATTTCTGATGCCTGCAATCCTGTGTATACCTGATTTAGGATTTACGTAACTTCTGGGGGTACAACATTGCTTTTCCCAGTTTGTGTTAAAGCCAGACTTAAAATTTTCAGTCAGTTGGTCTTGCTTGACACTTAGCTCCAATTTTCTCTACTGAATTTAATCTCTACATTCAACTGTTCTAATGTCATGCCCAAGTAATGGTTTTGGAGAACTTGGCATGTACAAGAATTTATATATTCCTACTTGTTCTCCTAGCCTGTATTTAATTGGTCCCCTAAAAAAAAGTAAACTTCTCTTGCCAATAACTCCTACAACTACAAAAAAATCATCTAAAGGTAATAATTCTTGATGTATCACAGAGTAAGAGGCATCCATATCAGAAAATAAACCTCTTTACCCTGCTTCCCCAAGCTGCTTTTGGTCCAGTAGGGGGGGGGGGGACTCTCCCTGAGCCCTTCCAGGCTCCCCCTTACCTCTTCTTCTTGGTAAGGGCATCCCTGTTATACCTTTACTCAACTTTGCCTTCCTCAGCCTGTGTGTTTTTTTTTTTTTTGTTTGTTTGTTTTTCCCAAACCCTTTTCACTTTCTAGACTTTCATCATCACATACATTACTAACATTATATTTCAGTTTCACCCCCTCCCCTCCCCAGGCTTCCAGTGCTCAAACTGGGATATCGGGTTTCCGAGATCTCTGCAGATGACGGCTATTCTCACTTTCAATGTCCCGTCCCATCCCCATTCACAAGCAATGCACCCTTTAGAGTCACAGCGGGAGGCTCCGGCCCACACCTCTTTCTCCTACTCCGAGTTGTTCTTACAAGCCGCGGTGTGGGGGGGGGGTAGTATGGGGGATGTGTTCTCGTGCCGGCCCAAACTCTAATATCCCAAACTCACTGTTTCCTTAACCTTTTTGCCATTTTTGTTGTTTGTTTTTCCACAATTCCACTCTTTATACCTCAACTACATTTCCACATACCATTAAAAATTGCATTTCCACATACCATTAAGACAGTTTGTCCCAGTGCCTTCAAAATCCACAAATCAAACAATACAATTCCTCAACTTCCACAAATACCCAGCACTTGGTCTCATGATTAGAGTACTTAACTATAAAACTGACCCCGTTACTCCATTTATGTTCCCGGTTTCTTATTCAATATTCTCCCTGGCTCACCAGCAATGTTTTCTCCACTGAGCCAAAATACAACCCAGGGGGTCTTCTCAGTATCACTTTAGACCTCCTTGTATCATAACAGCCTCGTACATGACATATCATAACACAACATAACACTTTCACAACAAAAACATTTAACAATCACAAAGACAGTGACAATAATCAATACAATTTATCCTCAGGATCCTTTCTCTCTCTGCCTCCCTTTTTGGTCCGGACCTTTTCTCACTAATAACAGACTGGCTTCTTGAATCCAGCAAGCAGCGTAGTCTGATTCCTCCTTTGAAAAGGGGGTTTTATTCTTTACATACGAATTCAGAATCTGACACACCCAACCTTTGTCAGATCCATATTCTGGCCAGAATATTTATTTTCCCTGTATTGGCTCTCTAGGCCATATCTGTATACAATATTTAAGCATCTTTTTCTTATCCTTGTCCCTGGTCTTGGGACCGTCTTTCCAATTCTGAAACATTTTCGTAAGGGGCTTCTTTAGGCACAAACCAGGGGACCTTTTTCCCCTGCTCTCGGGAGCTCCTATTCCCCATCCCTCCGGAGTGCTACTGTGAACTACCCAGCCCACAGGTCACCACACTCCGACTCTCGGATTTAGGGCCAATCCCTCCGGAGTACCTTACTCCGATTCTCGGATTCAAATAGGGGTGTACTGCTGCCACTTCGTCAAGTGCACAGGGTACCGTACACCAACAGCTCCCTCCCGAGACTCTTCCTTCCACCAACACAGCCGCTTCGTCCGTCCCTGGCCGTGCCCCTCGCGGGACAACGGAACCGCAGGTCGGGACTCCGCACTCGCTTCGCACTGACGTGCGTCTCAATCACACACACACTCAAGAGTCTCAACCGACCCCCAAGGCAAGAATTAAACTCTCTTACCTTGGTCCGTGCACGAAGTTACCGGGTCGCAATGGCCAACACCCGTGCCTACCTGCCCCTTGGCTTTTACAGAATCCGTCCTTTATCTAACAGTCTCGGTTTCTTATCGGCCGTCCCAAGGAGTCACCTCACCACTCAGACAGGACCGCTGAAATCAGCGGGGTGCACCTATCCTGTCCAGGGCAGTAGGGAGACACCCAAAGAGGCAATAATAATCCCGGACGAGCCCCCAAATTGTTGGAAATATCCGAATAATTTTGCCAGGACGGTATCTCTGATAAAAGCAGATTTTATTCGCGATTGCAATGGCGGGCGTCCCGCAAGCAGGAGCGCACCTATGGACACAGCATGACAACTTTTATACCCTTTTTCTCTCCCTTACCTCCCCCTTCTCCCCCGTTTCCCCACTTGCTGGGTACTCCGGGTTCACAATCTTATCAGAGGATTTAATTGGATCGTTATCTGGTGTTCAGTGCTCTTCTTGTCCTATTGATAAGGTGATTTGCTTGGAATTCCTGTTAAACAAAGAGTACGGAGGGGAGGGGAGATGTCCGATCTTCTCCAGGCATTCCCCGTATCATGTAGTGAATTGTTCTTTTAAATTGGCAGAATACTGTTGCAATGTGTGACATAGTCAGTTGCCATCCTGTTGCTTCCAAGGTGTCTCAGTGCTCTTCTTGTCCTATTGATATGGTGATTTGCTTGGAATTCTTGTTAAACAAAGAGTACGGAGGGGAGGGGAGATGTCCGATCTTCTCCAGGCATTCCCCGTATCATGTAGTGAATTGTCCTTTTAAATTGGCAGAATACTGTTGCAATGTGTGACATATATTCTCAATGTTGGCTATACATATATACATACATATTACTTTAACTTATAGAACTCTAATAAAGTAGTAAGGCCCCTGAAATGAACTATAAAACAAAAACCCCAAACGGTAAAGACCATGAAGTTAACAAAATTCTTATTTTGTTCTGATGCAGAAACAACATTCAATTCTCACAGAAGGAAGGAAGGAAGGAAGGAAGGAAGGAAGGAAGGAAGGAAGGAAGGAAGGAAGGAAGGAAGGAAGGAAGGAAGGAAGGAAGGAAGGAAGGAAGGAAGGAAGGAAGGAAGGAAGGAATGCATTGTCTCAAATCAACACAAGACAGTCAGCAACACTTTGTGTACACTTTTACATTCGAAAGCATTCCTTTGGACAGAGCCAGAAGCTGTTTGTTTTCCTGGGAAGGCCCAGGAATGTTTTCTGGTCTAAGACTTTGTCTGGGTGCAAATATTTTCAGTTTGATGCAGGAAGTTAACAGATCATAGCCATTGTGTCCTCTGAAGGCAAGATACAAGCTGGTGTCTCCTTCTTTCCTCTTATCTCTGCTGATTTAAATTTGTGAGGCCTGGAAAACAGGAACAAAAGAGTTCCTGCTGAGAGCCTCCAAGCCAGAAACTGTCACTCCAAAGAGCAGGCTTTGACCACGTTTGTTTGTCCTACTGGTCAAATAACCATCACACTCTGGATGATCTGCCACTACCCTGACACCGAGGCACCACTGGATGGATGAGTGGTAAACTGCTGCTTTGCTTTGCTGTGTTTTTATATCTGTATGTCTCTAAGTCTGTCTTTCTCTTTTCCTTTTATCTTCTTTTTTCACTCTTTTGCTCTTGCACTCTTTGTAGTAGAGTTTGCCTGTGGGAATCAAATGTTGTTTCTGCATTAGAATTGGATAATATATATTTTTTTTATTTCATGATCTCCGCTGTCATAGTTCTTTTTGTGAGTCTTTCTGCTTAACTTGGGTAAGATCTCTGATAGTTTACGTCACTTATCCTCTAGATGACCCTTCCCAGGAACGCACGCTCTGTATATAGGTATATATATGTATATTTTGTCATACACACTGCAAGAATATCCTGCAGGAGATCAAACCAGAGAACAAGTCATAGAATGCCCGAGGAAGCGCCTGAAGAGACATCGGAAGGCCTGGCATCATCCCCCGCCCCGGTGCTCCTTGTTTAACGAAGACTTGGAAGCAAATCACCATATCAATACGACAAGAAGAGCGCTGAGACATCTTGGAAACAATAGGATGGCTAGTGCCGGAACAAATGTAAATCGTCTGATAAGATTCATGTTCTTCATCAAACAACAGACTATGGTTCAACCCAGGGACTGGAAAGGGAAGTACACAGCCCATGCGTCAAGCACATGCTTGGCTTTGGAATGAACAAAATGTCCATGTGAATGCATACCACAGCACAGAGCTGCAGACAGTGATGTTTCATGGACTTTCTGCTTTTTCTAAACATTACTAAGAAAACTATGAGACAAAAGACAAAACAAATACACAGGAATAATGTAGGTCAATACTGTCCTTACAATCAATACAGAGGATGTGCAAACAATCATTTCAAAATTACATTCCTAAAGACATAATATTGTCTTTCTCACTGTACTCTTTTTCTGTGGTGAACAGATAGACAATGGTTTTCAGCAATACAGTAGTATTCTACTTTCTAATGAATTATGATCCTTAAAAACTATAGATGTTCTTTTTATGACCACAGTGGATGGCTGCAAAATGTTACTAACTAAATGCCTTCCTTGAATTGATACAGGCTGATGAATTCAGATGACAGAACATTCTATTGAAGGAGAATTGTAATTGTAACTGCAAAAAACACCTTATCTGTACTATGACAAATGAATTTAACTGTGATATACTGCAGTGTCTTCTGAGCCTCCTTAAAGCCCATTTATGCTTACATGAGAGAAATTCAGCTTTATTTAAGCCCTAATGTTTTCAAGTCTGGGATCAAGTTGAAAGTGTTACCTGTTCCTTTACTGATAGAAGAGACTGTATTCTCTACTTCAGGACTGTATGGCAATTCTAATTTAAGATCCAAACTACTGTGCTTCTTGCAAGTATAAGGTGAAGATCAGAGAAAAGCAATTTAGAAAGTATTATGCTGCTTCAGCAATTTTTTTTAATTCTGGCCACTTTATTTTTCATGTTCAGGATATTACCATGGCATATAAAAATGTAACATTATGCTACCACTATGTATTACAATGTTATCAACTGCAGAGATTACCTTAAAAATAATATCTAATCTTTTCTATTAAGAAATAAATAGTGAAGTGAAAGTGAATTATAAATGAAACAAATGTACAAATGTACAAGTCCTGGCTTCTGCTACATTAAATCTAATTTGCCAATGGCTCTGGAGTTCATTTGAATTGTGTAGGGTACCAAAAGTTGTAGTATTTGCAGCCAAATGAACAGATATCTCCATTGGTTAATAACTCAGCTTGTCCCTCTTTCTTTCCGTTCTCTTCTTCTTACAGTTTCTTCCTTTCCTGGACCTTACCAGCAATCCTTAAAATTGATGCCATTAGCTCCCTTGGCAATGTGCATTTGACTTCTGACATTTTCCTTCACTCTTCCTTTAACAGACCTTTATAAACGTTGCTTTTTACATGCAGATTTTCTGGTACATAATTAGTGAGGTAAACTAAACAGAAAACTACTCTAACAATGCAGGACATTGTTTACCCGTATTAATTATCAGATTGTATTTATTCTGGTTCTGAGAGATTCCAATGACATCTAAATGTAAAAATTCATCAATTCAGGAGAAATTATTTGTTCTGAAGCATGGTAAGAGTTTTATCTTGTTTTGTTTTTTTTTTTTTTCTTTTCCTTTTTTTTTTAATAGAAAAGATTTTTCTTTAGTTGAAATGGGATGGAAATGTCACAAATAGGATGAAAATGTCTGCTGTGTAAAGAAGGAATGAAAATCAATGAAGGGCTTTACTCTGCTGGCATAATGATTTTAAAAGGTGAATCAGTAAGCAGGCAATCAGCCACACCTGGACAAATGAGTTTGCTGTTCCACAGCTGAAGGAGAAGGTAAAGATTATTTATTTGTTTATTTACTTTCTTTGAAGATAAAAACAAGCAAAGAAGTAAGCATCACCAGGGCTCTGACTATAAGGAGAGGGGCTAAAATTGAGTAGCATGACTACTGTGTTTCTCTCTATATGTGGGCAATGAGATTATGTACTCTCTTCCTCCACTGCGGAAGCACTTTGTTAAACACAGCAAACAACCACCACTAACAGGAAGGTGCGAAAACATTGTTCACAATCTGAGTCATAGGGTTACAAAGAACAAAATCTTGTTTGATTTTGCTTTGCAATCATTACCAAAATGAATATCTATGCTAGAGTCAGGAGCTCATATATGCAGACTGTAATGTTGAACAGCTAGGACATAAAAGGATGGGTAGATATCTTGATGGGCAGAAAAATGTTTGTTCTCTTACCATCAACACCTCCACTTTAGAAAATGTCCTTCATAACCAGAATTAAAGCAACCTACATGTGGTACAATATTCACAGCTACCATCATGTGGACTAGTTCTGTGACCTGTAATATGACACAGGTAGACACACAGAGTCACATTTCTTCAGAATGCATATGGAATTTTATTAAAATATAGAACATAATTATACTTTTAAAGGAAAGTCTATCCCCGTTCTTTCAAAAAATATATCTCACTCTCTCTGGCTTCTAACAGTACACCTTTTTCTCTCCCCGAATCCAAAGGAAGGCAGATAGAAAATCCACTGAAAGAATCTGTAGGATTTTTATTGGCTTAGAAGGGACTTTAATGGGAATACCTTCAAATCTGCAGACAGATTCTTTAGACAAAGAATGCCACCTACTTTTATTTTAAAGGAATTTATTCCTTTCAAGGATGCTCTCTACATTTCAATTGTCAGAAGCTGTCAGAAGTGCAGAAGATCAGCCAGTTTGCACAGTCTGCAGTGGCAATGATCATCAGCAATAACATATACAATGCCTTTTTTTTGGCATATAAGCAACATTTCCCTGGGAGCTTTCTGACAGCTGATGCTGGATGTTTATAGTTTGCCATATATGTAGTCATAGAGCAAAAAGTCAAAGCATTAGTCAGGATAATCTGTATGATAAGCATGTTTTTTTTTCTATGTTCACCGAAGTGATTAATAGGGAGTCAGAGGACTAACATTTTTCCATGTGGGACTTTCTCCAAAAGCAAATTCTGATAAGATTCCAGATAAATCCATACTATCATACTGTGATAAAAACAAATAATAGCACATTATGGATCCCTCCTCCTTTCTCCAGAAGCAATTTTTATCTTTCCCTTTTAATGAGTATATGTAATTTTAATCACTGTATACATATGTTATGCCCAAACCTGACCTTAGATTCTGGGAGAATGTGCTCTGAACGATTCCTGGAAATATTCATACTTAACTCAAATCACTTTCTATAATGACCCTCCTCCTGTAGCCCTTCCACTGTTTCACCTTATTGGAATTTGTTTTTTTTTTTCTCATTTTCTTCAGAGCTATTTTCTACTTTTTTCTGCACATAATCAAAACAAAACAACCTCTCCCTCTGTGGTTATGGTATTTTCCTTCAAGCTCTCAGGATGAGTGACATAAGTATATGCATTTGCATGATCTGCATGGGAGTTTGTCAACCTATGGGCTGGATTCAACACAAGTCCTGGAAAGGCATTTTCCAACTGTTACAGAAAATTATGGCAGAAGAGGCAAAATCCTCCAGACCTCAGAAGGTGTTCAAACAAAAGAGAAAATCTCCAGACTGCAAATAAAGTGTCCATGAGGTAGATAAAGTAAAGTACAGAAAAATACTTGTATAACAGAAAGAAAGGAAAACAGAATGCAAAACAAAATGCAGTAGAATTATAAATAAAATGATTTTAAAAGAAAGAAAGAAGGAAGGAAGGAAGGAAGGAAGGAAGGAAGGAAGGAAAGAAAGAAGAAAGAAAGAAAGAAAGAAAGAAAGAAAGAAAGAAAGAAAGAAAGAAAGAAAGAAAGAAAGAAAGAAAGAAAGAAAGAAAGAAAGAAAGAAAGAAAGAAAGAAAGAAAGAAAGAAAGAAATGAAAACTAGAGATAGTTTGAGGCCATTTTCTCCTAAATTTGCTTCCTTTTTGAATTCCTTTCAATTTCAGGGGTAATTCTTAAATCTGCTCATTAATTATCCAAGTATTTTTTAGTATTATCCAAGTACTTTTTTAGTATTTTTAAATCATTATATCTTTCAAATGTATTCATTACACAGCTTAGAACAGTCTAGAAATTTGTATTGTGCATTTGTAGCATTTTTAGTTGTAACTCTAAAGGATGACCATGCATCAGTGTTTTTTTTTTCCATCTTAATTCCATTTTATTGCATATTTTTCAATTACATTTACCAGCCTAGCTATAACAAAAATATTTCCAAAGAAATTTTTTTTCCAGACACAAAACACAGTCAGTACTGTGTTACTGAATAAGAAAAAACAAACAAACAAAAAACAACAAACAAACAAAAAAAAAACACAGAGTAGAATAGTTCAAAATGTAAGCAAAGGCGACTATGGAATATTCTATTATACAAATTCAATGTTTTCAGTTTTGACTTGTACGTCAAGTTCTGTAAGAACATCTTTGTAATTTTTATATTAAGAATCTGATATTTTTTCCCATGTGAATTGGCATGTACTTCAGTTGTAGCACCATTATTTAGTGCAGGTAGTCTCTCTGTGGATATCTGTAAGAGAAACTAAAGATGAAGCTAAACTGAGAGATCTGAATCAAGCAGGAAAGTAAATGGGAAAAGATCCACAGAAATGTGACAAAATGGAGATGCAGAGAAAGAATTTGAATATGAGTATACAAATGAGTTAAAAGACACAAAGCATACAACTGAGCATGTCAGATTTATTGTCATTTTTTGTTACACTTCGATGGGTAAATCAGGTGGTCCATTTTTAGATATCATATACATATGAACAAAAAATCCAAGAGAGATATTAACTGGGGAAACCTTTATGACGAGACTTGGCCCAGTGATATTCATGGTCTTGGAAAAAAAAAAAAAAAAAGCAGAATAGCAAAAAAACCCCATGTAATTATCAAGAATATCTACTTTCTTATTCACATATATACATTTACATTACAATTGATCATTCTTTTGTTGAGCAACTCTGACAGCCTGTGTGCATTTCTGGAGCTCCAGGGCAAAAATAGAATCCTGTGTCCCATCTGAACACTCAATATCTGAACCTCAGAAATAGTAACAGCTTTTCTTGAAAGTATAATAATTGCATACAAAATTACAGTGTTCTCAGTGAATGCATTTCTCCTCACTTTTGGAGGTCCCACTGCTCCTGGAATTTCTACTTCACTACACTTTTCAGACAAAAAAAGTAATCAATCTGTAAGTCTCTATGTATTTTCCCTCTAGAGATTTCTAATATGCTGTTGACAGGAATGAATTACTGAAAAAAATTATTACAGTTGCAGTAAATATTTAGATGACGTTTTAAAACTATTTAAATATTTCCTATGCACTAAAATAACCCCAGGATATGTAAACAATGTTTGTTTGTTTGTTTGTTTGTTTGTTTGTTTGAAAGGCTTCAACCAGCTAAGAAGGAGCAGTCTGAGGGGATAAACATGGTTAATCATTTATCAAGACTCAGCAGCTCTACAGCATTGTTTTGAAAACACAGAAAGAAATCCTACAACTTTTGAAGAAGCTAAAATATAAGGACAAAATGGGAATAGCTTCCAGAGGTTTAATTCGCTTAAAAATGTTTCTTTCAGATTTTTTATGTCCTTTAATTTCCTAAGCTTTCAAAAATTACAAAAGATTTTGAAAGTTTCCAAATACTTACTTGAGTAAACTATTCACAATCATAAACATTGACAATAGTATATTTGAATTTGCTTGTTTTATTTAAAACAAAAGCAGAAAAACTAGACTCTTGAGGATGTGACATTTCCTTGCTACTTAATTTTTCTGTCTCCAGTATACGAAACTGTGCCTTGCCTTTATTAATAATCTATTAATCATTGACAAAATGCCCATATCACACACACTTACATTATTGGCAAGTTCCTGAGATATGCCTCATTAACTGGATTACATATTTGATCTGAATTCTGTCAGGCCTTTGTGTTGACAGTCAGGGTGCCTCATTCTGTGCTGTGAGTAGTCTTTATTAATACCATCCTCTTCACATAATGTCTCTCTGAACCCTCCTCTGACGTATGGAAGGTGACCAAAAGTCAAACAGATTGTGATTGACTGCAAAGTAAATGTTGGTATCTTCTGTGAATTATCGTAACGTTTACTGAACTAACTTCTGATTTGCCTTTGAGATAAAAGAAACTTGAAAAAATCTGTATTGAATTAATTTATTTTTTCCCCCATGGAGAAAGGGAACAAAAAATGTTTTCTTCTATGCTGACTTTTCTCCTTTTAACTTCAGAAATAATTTATTGCTGCTTAGAGGTAGCATTCTGACAGCTGTGAGACCAAAATTCTCAGCTAGTCACAGATCTGAAACAGCACAGCCAATGGCAGCACAAGCTTTTCCTCACAGAGAACAGCTTTTCTGGATGGAGACACATTCCACACTCCCTAAGGCTCATTTTTGTGACTAACCAAGAACTTGAGCCACATTAAAGGTACAAGTTTTTTAACTGGCCTCTCACTATCCTTTAAGCTTTAGCTGTTTAATAAAATATAATTTGTGATACACTAACAGGTGATTGTGGTAATATCTTAAAAACCTTTAAGAATATAATTTTTAAGTACTTTAAAATAAATTAGGTGTTCCAAGGTGGCAGAAACTACTATCTGAAACCAGAACCAACAGACCTACTGGCTCTGTTGATATCAGCAGTAGAAGTCCTAGGGGTTTTAGCTACGTCAGATTGGCTCGATTTGGTTAATTATTCTGATCTCAATGTGAGATCTGATGGATCATTAAGGCATGAACTATGTAAAACACATATGCACAGAGACAGATGGTTAGTCATCAGTTTGACTTTGATCCTAGCAAAATGTTGCTGACAGCATAAGAAGTTTTATTCTTTATTACTAACCAGATGGATACAAAGAAAGTTTCACTTTTCTACCACACATTATATAGGTTATCCAACCTTGTAGACCCTTTCATCTGCCAAAAAGAAAATTATCTTGGCCAGAGATCATACCCACAGAGATCACAAATGAATTGTATTTGACTTGCCTAGAGTGTCTTGAGTAGCATTTCCAATGGCATAAGTAGACTGGAAGATATATCTTGTCTGAGACAAACCTGCAGGCTGATGAATTCTAGAATGGTTGACAAGCAAGCCCACTCATTATTATTATTATATTAAACTGTAAATTGAAATTCTGAGTTATTTCTCGTGTTGAGAAAGATTTAACCCAGCAGAGACAAGAATGTGGTTTTTTAATGTTTGCAAAAATTAAAAGAAAAAAGGCAAAACTCTAGTTTCAGTATTTCAGGTGAGATTTGTCCACATTGCTGTCGCATTAAAAAAAAAAAAAAAAAAAAGCTGGAAATACATCTAGGATGTGATTTAATATGTTATTCTAGAACAAATGGACAAATAATAAACTTTTTAGATTAAAGTTTGCTACTATCTATGAAACTAATAAAGGATCTTTAACAAAAACCACTTCACATTGAAATCTTTATAATCGTTGTAGTAAGAGTCTATCATGTCATGATGTGTCAACTTTGATTCAGAACACAAGAAGAAGTTGTAAAGCAGAACATGATTGATTGTTACAGAATTAAACAGCATGCTACCTCTGTAACTTCTCACTACTGGAAACAAACACAGAACTTAACTTCACTATTGTAATAAAAGCTACCAAAAGAATATTTAAAGGGAGGGACTGTGTTTTTTTTATCTCAGAGTATAAGAAAGTGTTCTATAAGTTACTCCACTTTTTAATTGTTGTTTTTCCTTCTTCAGGAGATACTTTTTATGTTACACTCTCAAAACTCAATTTCCCTCTGAACTTAAAAAAAAACACTCACTTTCCTTTATATAAGCTTGCTGAGATGACTAAAATGAATTCCTAAACTTATATTAATAATTTATTAGTCTGAATACTATAGTATGGTAATTTGCTATGTATTTTATTTCCCTTTCCTAGAATTAAAATATGAATAACAAAATAAATTTCATCTTAGTTTTAAATACATCCATTAAAATCCATACATTTTCATCTCCATGACTTTCAGCTCACTGTTAATAACTTGCATTTCAGTACTGCTAGTGGTTCTAGATGCATTTGCAGACTATATTAATCATCAGTCATAAAGAATCTTGTCTCGTTGCAGCCTCCTCCTTTCCCACAATAACCTCCTTATTTTCTCTTTCTTCATTTTTAGATGCTTTGAGACTGATCATATTACTGAAGATGCAGTGTCTGACACTTCCCTTTAATTCCATAGACTTACCATTGCTGAATCTCTTTGTATCTTAAAAAATTAACGTGTGTCCTGAAATTCCAGCATAGTTTAGCATGTGCTCTTCTCTTGAATGTTTCTAAGACAAAACTCTTTCCTCTAAGATATCTGCATATCCAAGAGTATATTTTACAATCTCTGCATAGACTTCTTTTGAGCATTAACTAAGTCTTTTTTCCTGCTTTTCCTCTCTGTTTTGAAAATGTTTATAAAAGTTTGTTTTTCAAGGCTTACAAAAATATATGTCTTTGCAATTTCTTAATCAAATCTCTAAAGAGAGGAAAATTATATTTTCTGAAAATTCAAATCTTTCCAAGCCATCAAGAAATTCTTCTTTAGGGCAATATTTGTTATGAATTATATAGTCTTTACATAATATTTTCTATATCATCATACTAATTATCTACACCTTCTGCTTGAAATAAAATCTATTTTTGTATTGTATTTTAGATGTCACCTTATACATTGCAAAACATTCCTAATTAATTAAGGGATAGCTGCTTATTCAGAAGTGGAATACCTTATAACATAATAGCTGCAGCTAAATCTTGTATAACTGCTCACTTTCTATAAGACGAAAGATGTTCTATGAACAAACAATTTTATTTGTATAATTAGTAGCTTCTCATATTTTGGGAAAGTTGGCCAAGACATTTAATCATGGAGGAAGTGCCCAATTTCAGATTCTGGGTGGAAATGGGCTACTCTCTGGAAGTCTCAATTATCTTCTTTTTTGAAGAGTTGACCTACATTTATCAATGTAGCAGTACATAGTGGTTGATTTAGCAAAGGGAGTCTCTCATGGCTTAATAGTAATTTAATTCATTAAAAAAAAAAAAAGCTTACTTTGTGTACATACATGCACAAACACACATGTCAGCATACAGATGACAGGAGTTTGGATGCTGACAGAGGAGCAATAGATACCACTAACAGAAATTGCTCAGGTTTTTTTTATGTATCTTTGCAACTTGTTGAAGTCACATATGAGTAATATGTTCATATAATTTGCAAAGAGGACCCAGGACCAATTTTATGCTGTGGTGCCTCAAATTGCAGCTTAATTTAAGCTGTATTAATTCTTAGAAATTTCTCCCCCTTCTACCACTGTAATCCCAGAACTATTCAGAACAAGTACACTTTCCCTTCTGTTTGTGCAAATCGGTTATCATGCACAACCCTCAACCTCAGCATTTATAAGGTCTTTCTCATTTTCTAAACTGGAAGATTTTCATGTAGAGTACTTCTGTGGCTTACTTCTTACTGCTAACTTACCTAGTCATTTTATTATGTAAAATGAATATAGAAAATAGAAGCTAGAACAACTGAAACTGTTGGACCAGAGATTATAAAATTCTAGGGCTATTTAATGAGCACATTCATCACTGTCACATACACTTCAAGAAGCTACTTCAAAAGTCACAGCTCCATGTATTCCCCTGGGAACTATTTTCAATGTTTTTTGCCAAAGTGTCAGCAGAATAATTTATTCATATCATTTTAGATTAGGCTGAAATTGAGGGTGCTGTAGAAATGAGACCTGCAAGGAAAACACAGTGGTTCCACAAAATCTACAAAATTATTTTGAATTTAATATTATCACTTTATCCTCTTTTTAGAAAAGCGTGCTTATAAAACACCACATTATGATTTTGTTTGTTTTTTTTTGTTTGTTTGTTTTTGACATAATAATTCCCTCAGAAAGACACATAAAATATAAAAATGTACCATCTCTTCTCTACTCTGCATTGAACTCAAGCTTCTATTCACTTAACATGGAAGTATATTTTTAAGTAAAAGAATAGCATTTAGTAATTTCAAGTTCTTGAATTACCACTTTCTGCTGTAAAATACTGTTATCAAGAAAACCCATGTTTTTTGAAAGAATTAAATTGTTTTACTATAACCAAAGATGACAAAAGCAGACTTCAGTCTTGTTTCACTGAACTGCGTTTTATAAGAAAACTGATTCATTAATGAGTTTCCAGTGTGGCATTAGCTGTAATTAATGTAAAGGGACCAAGTTTATTATTTTAAAAAAGTTTTTAAAAGATTAAAAAAAAAAAAAAGTTACTGTTACAATCCAAACATTTAGTATCACCTATCCACTTGATTCAGCAATTTGGGGCTAACAAAATACGTACCCACTTACCAAATTGTTGTGAGTTATTTCACTTTGTTGTAAGATTATTCATTACACTTTTAGACGACATCATACTTTGCTAAATCAGTACAGTGATCAGCACACCCAATAACATGTCATGCTATAGCTAACTTCTTTCTCTCATAGTTGTGCTAAAATTGTTAACAAATACTTATTTCCATGCGTTCTCCCTTCAATATTCATTTGTTCCATGTTAAATATAGGTTCAGGTGGCCATAACTGAACCTACTGATTTCCACATAGGATGTTACCCTTGTAATCACAATGGCATAGTTCTGATTTTAATTTGTGCAACCTTGGACATTCACAGCAAATGGGGCACAGTTTTCATAATTCCGCAAGTGACCTACGGACTACGAATTCCCATATTGAAAGCTACTTTCCCCAATAGTCTTTTTAATATTTCAGTTTAAAAATCACACTTCATTCCTATTAGTCATTTTTTTTTCCCATCAGGTACTTTTAGTGCAGAGGAGACCAAACTTGCAACATAGTAGAGAGAATACAAGAGTCTCAGTGCTGATCCATAAACAATCTTGATTTAATGTTTGTTCACACAATCATAATCTCTTTCCCCGTGGACATAACTTTAATTTTCTTTAATAATTAATTAAAAAGCTGACTCTAGGAAAATAAAATAAAAACTTCTATGATCATTTGGCTGAATCAATTCACAGACCTGTATCCCAAAAATGATAACGTGTCAGTTTATAATGAGAACAGTTTTGTGCATAAATAATTGCTAATAGTACCTTTTCCAGTTTAAAGGAGAGCATAATTTACATTATATAAGTGTGTATGTCTTAATTTTGTTATCTTCCTTCAGGTATGTATTCACTAATCATTTTCTAATGTCTGCAGTAAATGAGATAGAGGAATGACAGATATTCTTCTAATTTCGTATATCACTACAATTCACCTCCAAGCATTATTTATTATGTGTGCCAAAAGGAACAGAGATCTTATGAAATGGTAGTATGAAAGTAAGTAATCAAAATCATTTCATAAAGCATTCTCAGAAGAGAAGCACCTTAAGGTTATCCAGGCATATTCAGTCTCAATTTTATTTTTAATCATAACTCCTACTTTTATGCACTTAATTTGTCAGTGTTAATATTTTTAATGTAGCTTTTATTTGCATGATCTTATAAGTCTAGATATTTTTGTTTTAAGGAGTATAGAAGAATGAACTGCCTGCATGGTGACTAATGATCAACACTAATAATGAACATAAATGACCTGAGCACAGGTAGAGGGTAATGGCAGTAAGTTTCTAACCCTGTTGCATGCCAATAAGAGGTGTTGCATGCATTTTCTCTATCAGTTTCCAGAGTACACTGATAACAACAGAATGCACGGCAGCTGTGCAAGGAGTGTCCCAAGTGATTATGGGTTCTTCTGTTCCGGAGCTCTGGCTGAGACAGGCACAACATTGGTGCTAAACAGTTTCAAAGTAAGGAATATCTATAATATCAGATTTTTTATTTTTTTTTTTTTTTTTGAAGTCTTATAACCCAACTCAAGTTAGGTTCTCAACTTGTTCTTGGGCAAGTTCTCAGAATAGTATTTCAAAAGGTATCTCACTAACCTGATTTTTCCTCTCCCTCTCAGACACATTTCTTACCCCTCTCCAAGGACTGGAAGTCATCACTAGGGACTTTTTTTTGTTTAGGTATGTGAAAATATTAAGTTTCTCTTTTGTGTTGGCAAGACAGCACTTTCCTCTAACCTTGAATGAAACAGGTATCACAGTTATCACAGGTGATATCACAAATTTATTTTTTTAAATGCTTGAAGAGAATATTCAGTCAGAAAAAAATACTTAGAACTTGACATAATATTTATCAAATGGAAAATATAATCTTTTAACTGACAGTATTGGTTAATTCTCCGCATTGTTAAAACCTCATTATTTGAGGACACCTACAACATTTTTCATTATGGGATTCTCTTCTGAATTGCTAAAAAAATGCCATATTTTAAATACACATATACAGATGCAATTGAGGAAGTTCCAAGGTTATTAGTCTAGAGAGGAATATCATCAGGCATTACTGCAAAAAATAGCTTAACAAATTTATTTAGACCTTCACACAAAAGAGCTCAAAGAACTTTATAGTTCAAATACCTACAGTCTAAGAGTGTTCTGAATGCATGCATACAAATAAAAGAGCCACATTATGAAGATAAGTAGTTCATAAACTTTGATATACTAATATTGCCAGTAAGCTCACTGTGGCTGCCAATCAGAGTTGACTTGGAAAATCTACCTTGCATAGATAATGACATGGTCTCTCTAACTTTCTCAGAAACATCAGCCTACAGCGCTTCATCATGTAATAACTTTAAATTATAGCATCCCTAGAGAAAACACTAAGAACCTTTTCAAAACAGAATATGGTTGAAATACTCTTCATCTCCCATCTTTCAACTGTAGAAGAAATATTCCACTTTACTCCTCCTTAATTTTGTTTATACAATACCTCGATGATTCACACACAAATTGGCAAAAATTGTTCCCCAACATCTGCAGTGTGGCCTCTAATATATCATAGATGATAGAAAAATTCAGTTTTCCAATAAAAAATCAGTGCAAAATGGGGGACTTAAGCCCACTTTCCCAAGTTTAGATTTATATGAACAGAATATTGTCTTTGTACATTGAAGTTACATACTGATCAGCAACATACAGAGCCTAGTTCGTTGTTTTCTTTCATTCAATTTTTCCTATTCCTAAGTGCAAGAGAAAAATCAACATAAGAAAAGGTGAGGATGAGTTCTACAGTCTACCTAGACTGTAGATATTTGAACTATAAAGTTCTTTGAGCTCTTTTGTGTGAAGGTTTAAATAAGAGACAATTGTCAGCTGTCCAGCTTAAAAAGTATCAGACATTTGGTGCTGAAATAACAGGAAGAACAGATGTTCACTGCAGAGCTAAGATATTTATTAAGTCTTACAGGAAAAACTCATCATGTTACAAAACTGTCCATAAGTTAAAACAGATGTAAGAAAGCCCTTTAAACTGTTGTATGCTTAACAGTAACCAGCTGCTTCAAGCACACATGAGTAAAGACTTTCCCTCTTCCTTCACAATCCACTTTGAGATGTAAGGATACTTTAACTTAATGTCAATACATGCTTAGCCTCATAACATTTCTCCAAAATGTTAAAAGGTCTTTAAAGGAAATTAACAATATAAAATAAGTGTATGGGAATCCTGCACTTAGTGATAGACTGTGTACATGATACACCTGTAAGAAAAAGAAAGAATACACAGATGCTGATATATTATGTGGCATCTGGTATCCAATATCTTCATAAAAGCAGCCTGCCTTTTCTTGTACGCTTCTAAATAAATTAGGAGGAGGAAAAACATCCAGCTTGCAATAATTATAGCTCGAAGAAGCTTCTAAGATTCAATTTGTAGTGCAGTGAACACACTAAACTTGAAGCACATACCATGTCTTTGACAGTTTCTGGAAGGAAAATAACTCAGGCATGAATAAAACATCTCCACAATACATGGATGCTCAAAATAAAGCACTATTAAAAAACATAACAAAAACAAAAAAAAACACAACTGAGTGCTCTAAGATTATTGGATTTTAGAAAAAATAACAAAAACATCAACAAAGACACACACAGAAAAGGAATTAGCATCACCTTGATTTCAATATTATATAGAAAAATTATCAACAGATTAACAGCTTATACATTGGATCCTTGTTGGCTATACCAAAACAGACTTCTGGTAATGAAAATAAAATGAAGAAGCTGACTTGACCTACACTCTTTGCATTCCTCTAGCTACAAGGCAAATTAAAGGTTAAAAGCCAAATTAGGAACAGATTAATTAATATGCATATTTATTGCATAGTTTGTATTAATACAACAAGAGAGATGAGAATCCAGCTTTTGAAAAAAAATAGCTGTAAGTTAACTACATTAACCAGTGTTTACCTCTACTCATACCAAGTCCAGCATTCACAAGTTTCCTATGAAAACTGATGAAAATTCTAGGACTTCTACTTCTGAATAGTTCCCTGCCAGTTTTCACGTATCCCAGAGCTGTTGGCCTCTTCCTTCCTTCCTTCCTTCCTTCCTTCCTTCCTTCCTTCCTTCCTTCCTTCCTTCCTTCCTTCCTTCCTTTCCTTTCCTTTTCCTTTTCCTTTTCCTTTCCTTCTTCCTTTCCTTTCCTTTCCTTTCCTTTCCCTTTCCTTTCCTTTCCTTTCCTTTCCTTTCCTTTCCTTTCCTTTCCTTTCCTTTCCTTTCCTTCCCTTTCCTTCCCTTTCCTTCCCTTTCCTTCCCTTTCCTTCCCTTTCCTTTCCTTTCCTTTCCCTTTCCCTTTTCCCTTCCTTCCCTTTCCTTTCCCTTTCCCTTCCCTTCCCTTTCCCTTTCCTTCCCTTCCTTTCCTTTCCTTTCCTTTCCTTTCCTTTCCTTCCTTTCCTTTCCTTTCCTTTCCTTTCCTTTCCTTTCCTTTCCTTTCCTTTCCTTTCCTTTCCTTCCTTTCCTTTCCTTTCCTTCCTTCCTTCCTTTCCTTTCCTTTCCTTCTTCCTTTCCTTCCCTTTCCTTCCTTCCTTCCCTTTCCTTCCTTTCCTTCCCTTTCCTTCCCTTCCCTCCTCCTTCCTCCCTTCCCTTTCCTTCCCTTTCCTTCCCTTTCCTTCCCTTTCCTTCCCTTTCCTTCCCTTTTCCTTTCCCTTGCCTTCTCTTCCTTTCCTTCCCTTCCCTTCCCTTCCCTTCCCTTCCCTTCCCTTCCCTTCCTTCCCCTTCCCTTCCCTTCCCTTCCCTTCCCTTCCCTTCCCTTCCCTTCCCTTCCCTTCCCTTCCCTTCCCTTCCCTTCCCTTCCCTTTCCCTTCCCCTTTCCCTTCCCCTTTCCCTTCCCCTTTCCCTTCCCCTTTCCCTTCCCCTTTCCCTTCCCCTTTCCCTTCCCCTTTCCCTTCCCTTTCCCTTCCTTTCCCTTCCTTTCCCTTCCTTTCCTTTCCTTTCCTTTCCTTTCCTTTCCTTTCCTTTCCTTTCCTTCCTTTCCTTTCCTTTCCTTTCCTTTCCTTTCCTTTCCTTTCCTTTCCTTTCCTTTCCTTTCCTTTCCTTTCCTTTCCTTTCCTTTCCTTTCCTTTCCTTTCCTTTCCTTTCCTTTCCTTTCCTTTCCTTTCCTTTCCTTTCCTTTCCTTTCCTTTCCTTTCCTTTCCTTTCCTTTCCTTTCATTTCCTCCTTCCCTTCTTTCTTTCCTTCTCTGTGATCTTGAGGTGAACCTCTGCCATTGCTCTGCTAACCTGCATGCATACACTGTGCCACAGCCCTCAGCAAATGGAGGACCACTTATTATGTGCTGCTGGCAGCAGCCCAGCAGCCTCTCCTTCTTAAGGTTATACATTTGGGGGGATGTCTTCACCATTTAATTCACTTCATGCTGAGCTCTGAGCAGAAATTCTCATCATCTATTCTAGCATCTGGTCCTCCTGAGGAAGAAGTGGCTGTCAAGTAGAGGGAACTACCTCAGACAGTTTAGGGAATGGTCAAGTTCAGGCTGAGGCAGAGTGCAAAGAAGACCTCAGGGAAAAAAAAAAAAAAAAAAAGGGTAATACACACTACACTACTAAGCTGGATCTTGGAAAAATGTGGATAGGGCCATGAGGTAATTTAACTACATTTAGTCTATAAGTTAGCAGATAGGATAGGAAAGGTGTTTTTGTTTGTTTATCTTCTTGCGATAGCTTTCAACCATGCTCTATGAATTACATCAATTGTTATACAGCTGCTTTCAAAATGTTGCAAACACATTTTATTACACATTGATTACTTACAGTGCACGGGGACTCAGTAGCCAGTATCTTCTCTGCAACAGGCATGGCCTCTGAGCTGCCATGAATAGTCTCCCTCCTCCCATTTTATTTTAACAGTTTGGTGAGATGCCACTATACAAAGGATAGCAGGACATAAATGTGAGAAATGGTAGGCATACACTGTTTCATGTTGTTGTTTTTTTTTTAGTGAAACTCACATATAGTTAATGGATTATGGATTATACATTTTTTTCCCACTAAATGCAACTTACACTTGCCAATATTACGTAGTCTACCAACTGAAGCGCTGTTGAGTGAAAATACTCCAGAAGAAATATCAGCCCAGGCTGTATAAAACATGGATTTGCATTTTATACCATTAGCCTACAGAAGTAAATTGTTCAAAGTCTTTCTACCTAAAACAATTTACAGTTTTTCTCAGTCTAGTTTTCTATTTTGTATTTCAATAGGTGGCAGAAACAGTGTTAAACACAAAACCCTTTCTTATTTCTTCCTTTCAGTTTTTGCATATACAAAACTACATTTCATAGTCCCGTGCTACCAGATATGTTGGCTTTGACGCAGCTGTATTCTCTCTATATAGAAACCCTGGGGTGATTTTTTTTTGTATGCATTTTCTTGGGCCGAGATCTAGTATTCAGTGGGTGTACCAATTCTGGAAACTGCTTCACTCTTACTCTACCAGAATGTGAAAAGAAAATATGTACATGATTACCATTGACTTTATGGTAAGCTACAGTTTTGCCATCAATAAATGGTAAAGAAATAAATTGAACACAGTGCACTTATTTACAATCTCAAAGGAGACAGGGAAACCAAATTCTCTCTGTTCAATCAGGAATCATAGTGAATAAATCAGGAGATCCAGGTTTGCAGGGATTTTGAAGATACTAATTCAGCTCATGTACCTGAAAATCTGCCAACATATTCCAGACGTATTTTCTGCTGGAGGCTGGTGTTTGATCCTATCTCATGAAGTTAACTCTTGCTGTTACCTGATAATTACCATTGAGAAATACCCATCACTGAACCTCACCCAACTAGATCACACTACTAACCTACCTTCTTTTCAAACTCTAAATATTATCCAGAATACAGAAATCTTTCTTCTTTTTTTTTCTTCCTGATAGTTATTGTCATCTCTGAATTACCCCATGATGTTTAGTGAAACCAATCAGGATTCAAAACTGTTATTGTCCCAGCTGAGGTTTCTGACAAGGCAGATGTTGAGTGTCTATCCATTAGATGCTTCAGACTTTACAAGCACTGTGATCTGTCCCTATCTCAAAACTATTGCAGAAAATCTTTATTAATTGATACCAGTACTGGGCTCTGCACAGCTCCAAACAGAGAAGATGGAGATGAAGATTGACTATGATTTTTTCCATCTACCCGCTCTTACTGATTTTATATAAAGACAGAATTTTGTTATATTCTTTTTCATTAACAACAGTTTCCATGATTGTGAACCACTGATTTAAATTTTAATGTAATCCTATTTTCACTGTCTATTGGTAGAAAGCCTGAAACACACATTACTTATTGAATATTTTCAAGTTTTAAATGAGCTCAATTTATCATGGAGCCCTGTAGATTTATCTGTGTAAACTTCCCAGGGGCATGTAACTCATAATCTTTCTTTGATAACTTAACATCTACTGCTCCCTTGCAATGCTCTAGAGTCCTAACCTATGTACCTAACTATACGTTTATAGTTTCATGTATTCCAGATTAAGAAAATTACCAGTTTTATTTCAGTCACATATAGACACACAAAATAGCTGTAAGCACTTTGAGTCAGCAAGAGTTATCACTGTTTTTGCAATTGAAGAACTAAATGGGATAGTCTTTTATTTCTGCTTCAAATATCTTGACATACAGAGGCCACAGATTACACGAACTGGCATTAAACAAGCACGAATACATCCACATATGGAGCAAGATGAGTATTTCTGCTCTCCAAAAAAGCTTTTAACAACATGTGATGGTAAACTCTTTTTATTTTCTGCTAGCAGACTGAGAAGCAGACTTATAAAATAGCCATGAATGCAACTTTCCATGAGACCAGTGTGCAAGAATCAATGTGCCAGCAAAAAGCAGATGCCTTCATAGGAAGCTTGCAGAGCTGCCCATGGATTCATACTTCTACTCAGCAGGACAGGGATCAGAGCTAGGCCCCGGCTGCTGCTGGTGCGTACGGCTGCTACAGCCATCTGCATGCTAGCAGGAGTTCTTTGAGCGGCTGCCACGTCACATCAGGAAAGTCTCCAATCTGGAAACCTCTCTTTTTGACTCCCACAATGTCATGACCACAGGCCAAAATATGCAGGTCTGCCCACTGTCCTGCAACTGTTGTTTTCTATTTAAGTGTGTTTTAATTTTCATACTATACAAAATAGCATGGAATTTTTTTTTTTTTTTTTCTCTGGTTTTACCAAAATGAAAAGGTTTTTGTACATGGACTGCTTTTCTGCTACTTCACTATAAGCAGGGGGAAATTTGTGTTATTTTTATTACAAAGGAAAAAAAAAAAGAAAAAAAAGAAAACTATTTTCTAAGAAAATATTAGTCATTGGGATATCCGGTGATACTATAATCGTAAGGCAACAGGATTTAGCATCATACAGCTATAGTATCATCAGTTTGAGAGCTTCTTTCTTATCTACATATAAATTATTGTAATGAGGGGTAAACATCTGCCGAAGCTGGTGAACCCACAAATGTGATCCACCTGTCACAGTCTGGGACATTTTACAGCTGTAATTGTCAGTTGCTGTAATATTGCTGGCGTATATAAAATGCTCCCAAGTTACACTTCAAAAAATTGAACTGGGATCCAATATTAATATACCTTTCTAAAATTCAGTGTGCATATATATTATATTCATGAAGGCCACCAGGAAAAGACTGAGGGTGTTTCTTTCAGCATGATTTTACAATGTTCTTTTCATTAATAGACATTTTGAAAGAAATCCCACTATATTTTCCTTAAATAAGAAGGCAACTTCTGGGAAACCAGTTGTCACAATATAGTGGTTCAAAGATGGTTTTTAGAGCAATAGTTTTCACATTGTGTCTTCCTATGTGTCTTTCTATTTATTCCCCTTCACTTTCTTTGTAACAGTCAAACAAAAAAATGCTGTTAAAAATGCTTTGAGCAGTAATGTCAAGATTCAGAACTTAATCTGTATTTCATATGAAATATTCTGATAGAACTCTGGCTAAGATTTCACTGCCTGTAGCTAAGTATATAGTCATTAAGAAGGTCATTAAGAAGAGACAACCTATCTTGAGCTCTAAATAATGCTCTAAAAAAAAACATTATAATTTAGGTTATTTATGTCAAATACACCTCTGAGAATGAAGGTTCTCTTACAGGAACAGTGCTTTTAAAAGATGAAAGCCTTGATATCTGACAGTGTCGTTTTCAGTACTATGGCAAGAGTACTTAATATTTCTATGTATAAAGATATGTTATTTCTGAGATTAGTTTCATATCAGCATATCATCAAACCATTTAATTTTTGAAACACTGACTTGAGAATTGGTACATCCCAGCTCCTTTTTTGAATATTGACCACTTTTCTTCAATCTTTACATAATTTTCAGCAAACCAAGGATTTACAATTTTTTTTTTTTTTTTTTTTAAAACACCATGTATTATCAACAGTAGTACTTTACATGGTATAAGCATTGCTTGTGATTCTTAATCCACTAAGGAAGCATATAAACATTATCTAGGGGAAACCATTCAAAAGGCTCTAAGTCATCCACAGGAAGTATTTTAAATAACTTCCTTTTCTAGCTCCATATTGTACATACTGAATTTTTCGTCTGTGTAGATTTTAAGGCAAGGAATAGTTCCCAATTTTCTCCATCTTCTGAAATTTCAGCTGAGCAGCCCATCTCTTTTATCTCCTGATTATAAAACATCTATGATCTCAGCAGAGTAGAAGTGAAAAACTATCAAAGTAGGGGATTTTGTTCAAAGACAAACTAAAGATAAATTGAGTCATCCTCACTTAAATGAAAGGAGAATTAAGCCATTCTCTACCATCAGATCCCTGGAGTTCAGTGGAAGCAGTATAGGAAATTATAAAGAAAAAGGGTAAGTAGTGGGAACTTAGTGATTCTATTTGAACTCTAAGAAAATTGAAATTAATTATCCTAAAATCTCAATTTGTAGCAGGAGTTATTGGTGGAACTAGTACTTATATGTATCCTGTTGAATCTCAGTTGTAATGTCAGAACACTGGGCTTGTTTTACTGCCCAGCAAGAACCCAAACTCCAAACTTTTGACTTCTCTTTGGTGTCAGGCTCTTTCTTCATATTCTACTTTTGAAACAGCATAAAATATCTTCAAAGGGCTTTGAGGCTAATCCCTATTTAGAATGATACTATTTTGATAAGAAAAAAATAAACCATAGATTCTTTTAAGACTAAACTACTAACACTATTCATAGATACACTGTGCATTGTGTCTACAATAAGTTATCATAAGAGATAATCTATATACCAAAGAAGTTAAAGGCTGAGGCTTATGTACACACTTCTATTCTTGCATCCTGGTTGAAATATTTCCAAACACTGTCCAAAGCTAAATTTGTTCGAACTGCTTTAACTCCTTTAATCAAGTGTACGGCATTTGGTACATATATGGAGACAGACTATTTTAATGCACCCCAGGAAACCATTGGCCTTCATGGCCACACGGGTGCACTGCTGACTCATGGCCAACCTGTTGCCCACCAGGACACCCAGGTCCTTCTCTGCAGAGCTTCTTACCAGCAGGCCAGCTCTTCACCTACAGATGCACATGGTTATTCCTCCCCAGGTGCTAGACTCTGTACTGGCTGTTGTTGAACTTCATCAGATTCCTCTCAAATCAAATCTCTGGCCCGTCCAGACCTTGTTAAATGGCAGCACAGCCTTCTGTTGCCTCAACCACTCCTCCCAGCTTTGTATCATCAGCAAACTAGCTGAGGATAAACTCTCTCTTCATCCAGGTCATTGATGAAGATATTGAAGAATACCAGTCCCAGCACCAACCACTGCGGAACACCACTAGTTACAGGCCTCAAACCACACTCTGCAGTGCTGGTGACAACACTTTGAGCTCTGCCGGTCAGCCAGTTTTCAGTTCACCTCACCATCCACTCATCTATCCTGCTCTTTCTAAGTTTCATAAAAAAGACGTTGTGGGAGATGGTCTCAAAAGTCTTGCTGAAGTGAAGCTTCCCAGCATTCACTGCTCTCCCCCTATCTACCCAGCCAGTGATGACGCCATAAAAAGCTACCAGATTGTTTGAACATGATTTCCCCTTGGTGAATCATGTCAACTACTCCTGATAACCTTCTTCTCTTCCAATTGCTTGGAGACTGCACCCAGAACAATTTTCATCACTTTCCAGGGACTGAGGTAATGATGATTCAAATGTAGTTTCCCAGATCCTCCTTCTTGGTCCTTTCAAAGACTGGAGTGACATTGGCTATTCTCCTGTTTGCCAAGACCAATGTGTTGACCTCACCTTAAGGATGCATGTACACAATGGGTTCGCTCTGGATCAGGAGTCAGTATTCTCACTACAGTACTCTTACTGTACTTTCATATTGAAATGATCTCAAGGAACCTGAATGAGATTGCCTTCACATCAAACTAAACCAGAAGTCACCTTGCAGCTGCAAATGGACATTTAATGCATACAACAAGATTAAAACTACTGTGCAATAAAAATAAAACCCTGAAATATCACTAATGCAAACATCACCTTTGCATCACCACGTTCTTATACAGCTCTGTTCTTACTGATCTAAACTACTTTCTCAGTATAGCCATAGATTCAGTGTTAGAACTTCACCTGAATGTTGCTCAGTGCTAGACTCAAATTTAAATTATCAAAGCTTCAAAACAATTTTTCCTTTGTTTTCCCGACTTCAAAGATTTGTTTGTAATCAAAGTTATAATGGATGCCTTAGCAATAATCTGACAACCAATGGGTATTTATTTCTTATCACTCCAATGTCTTTTATTGCAGTTTATGAAAATTCATTAGTTTTTAATCATTTCTAACTACAAGTTCTTTGTTAAGGTAAAACACTGACATATTTGTAAGATATGATCACTCATTTTTATTTGAAAGAAACTAATTACACTTAAAAAAAAAAAAAAAGATAAATAGAAGCTAATAGCGCACTTAATTCAGAGTATGTGAGTTGGTAGACTTTACCTTATTTCTCCATGTCAGAGTATTTTTAAATTTCTGAAGTTATGAGGAAAGCAGCAGAAACAAAAACAAATAGTCCAAAAGATAAAAAGTACATATAAATAAAATATCAATAGTTATCAATGGATAGAAATTACTATCAGTAGATGCCAATAGATAGAAAGTTGCAAGGCAATGAGGTATAATGCATAATTTGGTTCTGATGTTACTTTCATTAAACGAAACAGACTTTTCGGCATGCCTGTAGAGAAGTTGATTTTTGTATAAACAAACAAAGAAACAACAACAACAAAAACCACAGTACACTAGTTAAATGTCATTTTGCAAACTGAAAATCACTTTTCTGCACATAAAACCAGTGTAAAAGTAGGGTTGACTTAATATTTGCTCTCCATTCTGCACATCCTTTAAGATGTTTTGGTTATATTAATTGATCTTCTGTGTAGTGATAGATTCCATCTGACAAAATGACAATTAGATATGAGCACAACTTTCTGTGTTTGAGTTGTCTGTGTAAATTCAAAAGCAGTGCTGTGTGCAAAACATACTTAACACTTGCCTTTCTGAATAATGAAAGTAATTGTCAATTTGTATATGCTTTCTTTATTTTGAAGAGCCAGAACTCTTTGTTCCCAATTTCTCCCTTTAGAAAAGCATTAAAGATATTGATGTGGCATGAAGAGTGTGTTTTCCCAAATACTGATCCATTTCAAAGTAACTAATCTTTGAAAATTTTCTAATAAAAATTTCCTTTACAGAGTTAATATCATTATCAGTATATTTTAAATAGAAGTCAAGCATAAAAGTATTGTCAAAATTTCATTCCTTTTTATTTCTATGGTTATAAAATAATACTATATATCTGATCCAATCTTCTTAATAATTAAAAAAAAAAGTGGAACTGATAAAAGCTGTAGTAAAATTTATTTTTCAGTCAAATTCTCAAATCATAGTTGGAAACCGCACATTTTTAGTCTTTTTATTAATGGAGGGAAAGTTAAGAAACCTTACCCTTAATAGATATAAGTTATACTAAAGCTAAATCTAATTCTAAAATAATTAATAAAAATTTTTGAAACTCTTAAGAGTTTACAATTTTTTCCAGTTTCTGTTTATCATGAAAAGTTTGATACCTTCTTGCTTCATCAGTTCTGTGTTAAAATAATTATTCCATCTAAAATTTTGCTATGTCCAATAACAACTTCAGACAATTATAATATTTACTTTATTGAAGCACTGAAGTATATGTCAGTTGCATACCAAATAGACAGTCCTACTGATTTTAGTGAGAATCTTCACAAATATATAGAAACATACTGCTGAACCATGGCCATGTATTAATACAAATCCTAAGCAAATATACTGATTTTTAAATTAAGTACCTTAATTCCTCACAGTGTGGCTGTACCATCAATACTTATTTTATCCATATAAATGTTTGTCATTTATAGTCCTGACTATGTGTACAGTAATGGACTTCTGCAATGTGACAAACAGGTGCCAAAACAGCATTCTTGTAAGAGCAGAATACATTTGATCCATATTTTTTCCCTATAGTTTCACCTAGTAGAGAATTTTGTAGGATCAAACCAACAAGATCTTTCCACCTAGCTATATGAAGATCTGGAAGGAGTCTAGAGATACCACCTTGATTATGCTTTAAATTTACCATTGAGCAATTCTATGGATCCAGGCAAAGTTATTCTGAATTTTAAAAAATTTCTCTTGAGATTCATAGTGTTCTTGAATCATCATGCTTAAGTAATCAGAGGTATACAATTTTTTGCATTAATTAGCATTACTGACACTGTTATGCAGCTTACTGATTTCCAGCAGGTCAAGTATTCTTTTACTTAAAGTGTGGATTCAGAGTCATAAACTCTCATTTTTTCCTGAGCACAGGTCCTAACTACTTTTTTTTTCTGGCTGAGAGAAAGACACTTTCCAAAAGAAGGATATTGTAGGTTTCTAATTTAGGTTAAGTATCTCAGATTCAGTGAGAGAATCCAATGGCCTGAGCCACCAGTTTTTCCACTATGGGAAACAGGGTTTTGGAGGCAAGAGAATTACTCTGAAGGACTTCAGTTCTCTATTGATCTACTCTCTCAATTGATTTTTAATTTTGTGAAACACTTCTCCCTCCTGGAGCATAAATATTATTTGCTATTTTAATATGTCAATGATTTTCTTTTATAAACTCAAACTGATCTTATACATTTATTCTGCAATTTATGTACTACATACAAAGCATTTTTTTTTCTCATTGGTCTGTCATGATGAATTTGTGCAATCTTGCCATTTTCTGTCAAAATTCTTTTTGCAACTATACAGTTTGGAAATGTTTTGTTCTACTTGTATTGATTATTCAACGACAACGGTGCTTTTCTGAATTTGACCATATGAATCATCATACTTTATTGAAATTGCCAGAAAACTGATATTTCATATATTCTGCATGGAACTTACAAACAAGCAGGTGATGTTTGTTTTATTACACTATACTAAAAATGTTGTGATCTCATAGATGTCTAGGTACTTGAAAGATATAGGAATGAAACTGATGTGTAAAGATAGAATTAAGACTGAGAAGTACTGAAACATTACATAAGCATTAGATGATTGATAATTTTTAGTCAAAGTAAAAAAAAATCTCTTGAAAATCTTTCCAGCACATCCCACTAAGATTAAGAAGTCATCTTCATTTGATTTACTGACCAAAAATCATATATATAAAACTAGTGCCAAGCACTCTTAAATTTATACTTAATGGATAATTTATGAAGGATCATTAACACAATAATACAAATAAGACCATTTCAATAGTTAAAAAACTGACTGTACTTTTTTGATAAAATATTTGTTGATAAATTTCTAATGCATTTTTATCCATTGTTTTATTCCATGTAATATGATCTAACTGTTGAATATGTAAAAAACATAAAAATGGGATCAGGTCATTACTGTAATTTTAACCAGACTGATAATTTTTTTCTGTCTGATACTCTGTTTTCTCATAATTGCTTTTTTTTTTTTTTTTTTTAAATTTCATATTATCACAGTTACTGACATCAAAATGTCCCTTACTTTCAGGGGGACTCTATAGAGCTTAAAAACATTATTCAGATACGTACAGAGATTTTTGTTTAGCAGTCTGCATGATATTATTTGAGCTATATCTAAGCAAAAAAAAAGAATATTCCCTGCCTGAAGAATCCTATTCTAAATCTTACTATTCATTGCTTTATTTTTATTACAAATCTATTAAAGATCAATGCCATATTCAATCATGAAAATTATTAATATATTCACTCAATAAATCAATTATATAAATTAAATATTTATATTCTAATCACATTTTGTAACAATTGCAGTTACTGCCAAAAATGGTTTCTACTTTTATCCAGATTTCTAATGTGAAAGAAGAGCAAAGTATAACTGTGAAGGTTTAAAACCAAAATCTACCCTGAAATTTAGTGCTATACCTACGTACCTGTTTAAGAAATTTTCATTTTATCTGACTGATACAGATGAAGTGCTTTAACTAGATGAGACTGGTTAATGATGCAAGATTGATGACTTGCATTAACTTCGCATATTAGATACTAATACAGAATATTTAGCTAAATGGGATTTTTGAGTGATGGTTTAGTTGTTTCGACTGGGCAACAAACTTTTCATCAACATTTTCAAAGCATATCATGCTACATAGTGAGATATGCTGCGACTGGAATGCTGCAGACATTTTCCACACTACAGCAAGCATTTTGTAATCAAATGCTGTGATGAATAGATAGAAACACTGTAGCTCTTTTGAGTAAAATCAGATAGTTCCAGAAGAACAGATGGAATAAATGCATGTGATGTTAGGGATCTGAAACATGCATGGAAGCTGACAAATATGCATAAAGTTATAATGTTTCTGAATAGAATAAAAAATATTATTTTTTATCTCACTTTTTTTTTCTAAGCTGTGGTGCTTAGAAGATACTTAACATGCAACTTTTCTGGCATGAAGCCTTCTATTGTCAAATGGATACATCAGCCAAAATTTCTTTCCTATCAAGGATAATTTTTGGACTTCATTTGCATAACCATATATGTACTTAACAATGCTTGGAGATTTTTGTGAAAGTTTATTATAATCATGTTCTCAGTTACAAATGAAAAAACAAAGAGGCTGTCTGAAGAATTTACTTATGCGCATACTGCTTACTATAAGGAAAAACTTGTACTTCATTCATGATAGAAAATGATGCTTTGAATTTTTGATATTAGTCGTATATATGCAACAGTGGTTTTACCCAGTATGATACAGAATACAGTTTCCCACAAACAATAAATTTAGCGTATTGGTCATTAAAAAAAAAAAAATCAAAATATTATTTCTTTTGCAAAATAGTTTGATCATATTTTAACAATATGGTAGTATAAAAATAAATTAACTCATGAAATTAAAAAAAAAAGAAATTAAGGAAAAATACAATGTATTACAATGCATTTTAGTAGTGCAATGTATTAAAGCCATAGAAAAACTTGTTAGAACACTTAAATTCAGAATGTTTTTCTATCTTGAGCTTTTAAACTTGTGGATAAAACTGATGTCTGCTTAAAATTCTGCCTTATGTAACAAGTGAAAAATCTGTAAATCACACAGAAAAGGTAGTGTAAGTAAAAGTATTTTAAAGTCTTTCTAGCCTCAGAAATATTTAAAATATTTTCCACCAAAAATATTATATGTAGAGGTGACATTAAGATATATGACAACACAAGCTTTCTGATTATGGTTTCTCATATTAGAGCATAAGACTTTTGATCATAACACAAAGGAACTTTTATTTAAGTAACAACCTGAAGATGTGCTCTCAGTATTATCTCAAACCACAGTTTTTTTAATTTTTATTACACAACGATCCTTTGATATTTCAAGAGTCTTGATAAAGGAGGTAATGACTGGAAAATGGAGAAAAAAGATACTGAACTTTCTGTTCAAAAGGAAAGTTTCAGGAAGATGCTTTTACTCTAATTCAAAGCTACTTTTCAGAATAATAATACTAGCTCTGAATTTTAATAAAGAATAGCTATGCCAGAAGCGACTTTTGTCAGTCCCTCTTGTTCCTGGCTACTTTACATAGTTCTGAGCTCTTCAGTACATCAAAGTGGGTATGAAATCTTGAGATACAGTGCATAATCACAGTGTCACTGCTTGGTTTTAGTAATGGAAATACTTCAAGTTGTCATTTCTATTGAACAAAGATATGAGGAAAAGTAAAAAATGATGTGTTCAAAATATTATAGCAATGGTTAAAATGCTACTGAAGTACACTGTGATTCCTTGTTTTTTGCAAAGTTTGATTTCATATCAGCCATAAATAAATTTCTCGGCTGCATTTTTTTTCATAATTATCTGCTTAAATTACAGCAAAGAAACAAAATGCACAATTTGAAAAAAACAACCAGAAGAAACAAAACAAAAATAACCTCCTGGCTATTCAATCCATCTGCCATCATCAGCCTGTGCTAGCTTTCATATAATCACTGCATCAGCCTTAAGGTTCAAGTCCACCAAAAAAATATCACTTTATGTTCTTCTCTAAAGACACTGATCAGCTATTTGAACACAGTGGAATGAAGAAAAAAAAAGAACTAACTTACTGAAAAGAACTAGCTTATGAGTTCATCGGTAAACTCTGAGTAGATGAGGAGCAGAATTTTAAACTCAGGGAGTACCTGGGCATCAGTGGGTGGTGGGGAATTGAGCTGTGCATCTCTTATTTTGTATATTCTATTGTTACTAATCATTAGCGATTAACAACTAATAATATTGTTAATAATAATAATAATAATAATATCCTTTCCTGTCTTTAGCTCCATCCACGTGCTTTTCATTTTAGGTTTTCTTGCAATTTTCTCCTCCATTCCACTATGGCAGGTGAGTGAACGAATGGCTGTGTGGAGCCTAGCTGCCTGCCAGGTCAAACAACAACACCTTCTTAGCATAAACATCAAGAAATGAACAAACTACTATCATATATCTTACTTGGTTCCATCTGATTCTTTTTCCACTGCTTATTTTTCTGATCTACATTGTTGAAGCTGGTAATTGGCCATTGATTGCTAACACTAAACGTAAGCTCACAATCAGCTGTAGCACAAGAAGTTCAATGCTACATAAAGAAGGTTATAACACTGACATATGATTAGGAGTGTCCCATGAGTTGTAAAATAATAAATTTGTGATCATCTTGCTGGACAGAAATGAATATACCTTAGGTAGTTATAAAAACATAAATCTTATAAACTTATTAATTGTCTCATAAATGAATCCAGAAGCCATGATAAGAAGTTCTGATTTTCCCTTGATAAAGCAATCTAGTTCCTATTGAATTCATCTATCATTACATGGGGGTCTATAATATTTTACTAATATATCGAACTGTTGCAGATTTTACTAGTGAAAGCAAAAGAATAACCAAAAGAACAAAATGGACTTGGGGAAAACCAAACTGTTTTTAAATTGAACTGTTTTAAAAACAAAAAGATTTGTGGAGCCATACTGAAACCACCTTTACTGAATTAGTGTAACAACACTTAATATTTGGCAATATCTGCATTAAGATCCATGACAACTTATTGCAGCTGTGTCAGAAGCATCCAAGCTCCCCAGTATAAATGCTCCACTCACTCAGTTTCTCGCTGGGGATTGATATTACAGGTTAAATTAATTTGTAACTATACTGCTCCAGTAAACGGTGTCTTCAAAGTTATTTCCCTGTAGAGTCTGGATACCAGAGAGTGAGTTAAAAAAAAAAATGGTGGCCATTCTCAGTCATGTTCTTGATCAAACACTCCATCAGTCACCAGGAAGAAGCTACATCTTAGCAAAGGAATGGGTGAATCTCTTAGCTATTGCATCTGCCAGCCACTCGCTGGAAGGACACAATGCAATCTGAGCATTCATCACACATACAGTGCTGCCAGACCAGAGAAGTTTCCTCAACACTTAAATGAATTCAACTATAGAGGCAGAAGAAAAGGACTGGGGCAGCAGTTTGTTTCCCCTATTTGCCTTTTTCATCTTACTTTTCAGAAAGCTTTAGAAAATTGTCTTTTGAACCCCTCAGTGAAAATGCACCAGTATGACAGGTTGGTTCTCACAAGAACAAAACCTGGAAACTTGATTTCCTGATTTCTCATCTTCTTTTCCACTCTCTTTCCAGAAAATCTATCAGGGTTTTCCAGTCACCTGCAGCTACTGTACAGCTCCCAGTGAGTTCATATTTAATTCTAACACAGATGAGAAAACCAAAGGAAAGCAAAATTGCTAATTATGGACTATTAGACAAATTCATTTCCTCTAGCTTCAGTAGTGGCATAGCAGCCTCTCTTTTGTCAGTGGCTGCTCTGAAATTAGTCGGTTTGTCTGATTTAGTAATATTATGGTGTAGTTACTAAGAACTAGAAGCAGCTCACACGAGGAAGATTCATTGAACAGTCAGTTATCCTGGTACATAAGTGATGTATCCTGCCTCTGTGAAGGTCAAACTTCTCATCCTCAAGCTATACAGATGAGCCTTCAAAATAAGAAATAATATCCAAAATACTAATTCACCACAATCAAATTTATTTTCTACTGAGTGCTGTGCCCATTTAATAACATGAGAATTAATGTCCTTAGTCATTTGAGCTGTCAGACTATCACTTGGATAGTACTTGATAGTACTTAACAGGAATTACTAAACTTACTAAACTAAACTTATTACTAAACTAGCAGGAGTCAGTTCTAGTCCTGAAGATTTTGACAATGTTCAAATTATACTGGGTTAAATAAAGAAAAGTGAAACTCTCAGAAAAATTCTACGTGCTTTAAGTACTGCGACTTTGTAGAGGAGAATATTTAAAAAAAAAAAAAAAACATTTTTTCAGGTTTACTTCTTTCTGGAGCTAAATTAAAAAACAATAAAACTGCCTGCTTGAACTCTGATAGCTGTGAGTTTGTTGATGGAAAAGCTCAGAATGAGTCTTATCATAATTTTATATGCCAACCTGAGTATCTGTCTTATATTATAATGGCATTTCCAAGATTACATTTCACTTATACCCAAAGCTCTGGCTCTGCTTTAAACAAAGTATTTCAATAGTTAAGATACAGAGGGAGGAGCAGAATGAATGTCCTAATCAGCTTTCAGAATTGCTAAAGGCTTCGTATCTACTTAGCGCATCCAGACTGAAGATGCACACAGATGTGCTTAATGTCTTTGTGTTCTTTGGCAGCGTAGTTCCCAAAATAATGCAGCATCTGCTTGGTGACAAAGACTCTTTCAGTGGTACAGAACAAGGAGAATATCCCTTATACTTTAGTTGTGCAAAACACTCAAGCAACTGCAGCATAGTTACACAGCCACCTTGCAGACAGGAAAAATGATCAGATAAAGACTGCCTGGAACAGTTATTTGGAAATTTTATTATAACCCAGAGACAACTAGATGACAAGAAACTGTCTGGCAACTGCAGGTGTACAAAGTTGTTCATGCATTTGGGGAAAAAAAAGCAAAAACCATGGAAATCAAACAAACGAGTAAGAAGTGTTAGCAACTCTGACCATTTAATTAAGACTTCACAAGCTGCAGCAGACTAAAATAACACTATAGGATGTCACTGTATACAGTTTGAAAATATTTTGAAATGTTCTGAGGTCCTTTGAAACACTTAGCAACTTCTAGCAAAATCTGGCAGACTGAAGAAGGAGTGAGGACATGCCATCATAGTGAACAGATACTTTCAGCACATATTCTAGAAGTGATAGTACACATAATTTTAAAATGTGTAGTTTAAAATTGTGAAGCTTGCACAGATGCCTTTTTGAATCCTGCAAAAGTATCATGTCATATAAAAATTATCACTAGCATTTGCAAAAACTGTGCTTTTATGTCTGATGGAGTGTTCAGTAACTACATAACTAACCGCATAAGTGTTATAATTTTAATTTCCTTTCAGTTCCTTAATAAAGTTTTTTTAAAGTTTGGCTGTGTGCATTGCTTTGTCAGGAAAAGCATCTCTACATCAGCATTTTAACTATAACTAATGATGACACTCACCTTGATTGTTGTAAAGTTTATATTCCCTAAGAGATGGAACAAAACACACAAGGTGTGAATTATTTATACTTCCAAATGGAGTCTTATTGTTAATAATTTCTCAGTAATTCTTAAGTGTTGGATCTTAATGTAGATATGTAGATCACTGGTGCATTTATTTCAAAATATAAACAGAAGCATGTATCCAAAGGAATGAAAATACTACTGAACTTCAAAAATGAACAATAAAGAAACCTTTCTTCCTGTCAAAATTGTGAGAGCTTTCACATGTATAAATGAACATAGATCTCTGCTCTACCATATAATCGTCCTTCGAGCAATGACTTTGTGCCAATATTTTAACAAGGAGCTTCCATAAGTTAAATAAAAATCTCACAATATCCCTCAAATGCCAGGTAATCTATGATCTGTGGCAGGTTGAAGGAATGACAGAATATGTCCTTACTTTCTGATTCAAAAAGTTCTCGCATTAAGACAGTAGCATTAGATACAGAACCTTTTTTATATATACTGGGTGGAACTGGTGCTGTACCTTCAAATTAGTACCTCAAGAGGAGTTAAGAGCAATTCAAACGTTGTTCAGTATTCTGCAGCTTGTACACAAGGAGCAATAGACTCAACAAACACTGGGTACCTTATTCTTCTAGGTATCAGTTCGAAGTATAGCCAATATTTGACTTTTTTTTCTTAGATCAAAACACTAACACTTGCTCTTTCTTGCTCTTCAAAAAAAGATATCAAGGCACTTTTCATTTCACATGGAAGTATAGAAAACAAGCTTGATCAGAAAAAAAAAAACGTTCTCCTTCCTTTCCCTCGTATAGAGTTGTAGATATCTAAATGCATCAATACTTATATATTCTGACATATCTCTATATATGCTGTCCCTAATATATGTGACATGCATTATTCATCTTGTATGCCCACATTTGGCAAAAGAAACCAATTAAAAGGAATTGATCATTTTTACCTACATTTTTCAGTGGAGTTTCATTTCTATTGTTCTTAGATATTTGAGACTGGGAAGAAAAACAGCACATAACTTGTGTAAACAAACAATACAGTATACAAAGAGATCTGCAAAGTATATCTGAAATCCCTGCAGAAGAAAGCCTTTAGAGAAGAACCATCGTTCACAGCACATGTATGTGTGAAAAACACTTTACACAACATACACTTGTGATATTGTCTCATTTCTTGCCAATGATATCTCTGTAGACCACATGTCTTTTTTCAAATACAACAAATGATAACTGAAAATTTAAAAAAAAAAAAAAAGGGGGGGGGGGGGGAATAAATAGACTTCACAATTCTTTCCCAACTATAGCGGAAAAAAATAAAAAAATAAAAAATAAAAATAAAAAAATAGAAAAATAAAAAAATTCTTCTCTCTCTTTCCTGGTTTTTTGTTTTTTTTTTCCGACCTGTCTTCCTATTTACAGAGTAACACACAGCCAGAGTAGAGCTCAGATGTTGAGAAACAAGACACTGAATCTGATTTTTCCATATATTTCCTGACATTAGGTACAGCAAATTGGAGGGTTTGTGAGGGGTCCTTGTACTTTGCAAGCCCTGTTTTTGCCCTCACACCCTTTACAGCTGTTTAAGGACAGTGAATTGCATACTGTCTGATTTGAGTGGTTTCAGCCTTATATTCAACACTATTCAAGCTTACATAGAAAAGATCATGATAACCTGTAGTAGTAACTATGGAGTTCTGAGAGGAAGTGATGTTTCATTCCCTCTATTCTCAAAAAAATACTCTTAAGCTAAACATGAAAGATGTAAATCTTTCTGCAGATCCCAAAATACTGTTTGAGTCTACACCTCAATTTACCTGTTACCACATATCATGATAAAATACAGAAACTGATATAAAGAAGTATACTAGCAAAACCAAAACATTTCAACCATATTAAGAATCTATTTCTATCCTATGTATACTATGTTTTAAAATGCACTTAGTCTTATTGTTTTAAATTTCAGTTTTCACTTTAATATACATATATTTAAACATTATTAATTTAATTGTCTTGGACTAGTAACCATTTACTAATTTTAATACCTTTTCAATTCAAGATGACTTTAAAAAATGTTTCAGATAGAGCTAATATCATTGAAAAGATGAAATCTTGGCTCCCTGCTGAATTTCTAGACAGGCAGATAGGCAAATTGTTACTGGTAAAATAATCTCCCAGTATACTGGAATCAATCAAATTTGCAAACATATTCTAGTCAACGTAGCAAAACTAGTAGTTCAACTCCAAATTTTCTGCATTAGCAACTAGAAAAGTTTTGGAAAACTAATGGAAAAATGAAAACAGGGAAAACTAATCTCACTTTAAATTGTATTTCCTAATGAGAAAATCTAATGAAATATGGCAGAAGACTTTTCTTGATCAAAGTTCACCCATTTGTACATATTTATAAAAGGAACAGAGTTTAAGCTTTATTATTATTATTTTAGGATCTCTAGCAAGTTATTGCTAGTTATTGCTAATGTCAAACTATCTTAGCTGTTTTATATTGCATATGTTTTAAACACAATCACTCTTCTAAAAGTTTCTCTTGAACAGAAGACAAGACACAACAAATAAAGCAGAAATCATCAGGAAAATTACACTACTTGTGTTGTCACTACAATTGGACTGAAATGTAATAAATCATTAAGACAAACATGCTGTGAAGAATGTGACTATTTCTTACATTACATCAACATTTAGAACTAGAATTTAACTTTTACAGTCCATAAAGTAGTATATCTTTTTTATTTCTCTCTTCATCTTCTCCTATGTTGTTCTTCTTAAAATCTGCCTTTCTTTCTATCCCAAGTCTCATACTGTAAGATACAAAATAAAACTATACACAATTATTTAGATAATAAAAACAAAAAGCTAATAAAAACTTAATAGCATTACTTTGGACTCCTGACAGAATAAGCATTAAGTTAGAATTTTAACTAGGATCAGAACTGTGCTTTCCATGTGAATCCCCATTTATTATGCCTTTCTTTATGTGGCACTGAGTCCTTGGAGGGTACAAACTGGATTTCTCAAGGTTGAAACCATACTAGAAGAAACAATTCTACATCTAGTGCTCCAAACAGTAAACTAGTAATTGATTCTCAGTCCGAAGGACAAGTCTAGAATTAGCTTAAATTACATGTATGAGATGCAGTTTGGATTTACTTTAATAAATTTCCAGACATTTCTAACCCTGATTACTTAAAACAGTCCTTTAAATTTTAACATCATATTTTACCTGTTCTTTTTATTTAAATACTTGGCATTTTGTTCAGTTGAAGAAGTATTAATGTTATGAGCAAAGTGATATTAAATAAGAGAAACTATAAATTGAGCAAAGTGAAAAAAAATAATCGTATAATTTTAAGGAAAAAATAAAACCAGTTAAATTCATTTGCTTGACATTTCTAATTTGGCACTAATACTCTGCACCTTATCTAGCTTTAGAAGTCTTGAACTGAGAGACTACCACTATTTTCTGTAGCAGACACTTTTATCTGTCTTTCCTCATGTTTTCTTTTTTTCTTAATTTTCTTTTATGCCTTTTGTATCTTTCTTGCACCTTAGGTAATTCTTCTCTACACAAAATTAAGATCCTCTTTTGATATCTGTAGATATCTCCCCACTTTTTCTTCTTCTTAATACTCTGTCATAAATCAAACTGTAATCCATAAGTTCGCGCTAGGCATACTCACAGCGACGAATGTAGTATTGCTTGTGAGATCTCATCCATTGCACTAAGCATTATTGAGCAGTGATTTATTGGAATAGGGAAGCCAAGTAAATTCCCTGTCTAGACTAATGTAATTGTTCTTTTGTTCTAAATGTTCAGTGGCTTCACAGTTAGTCATTCTATCTCTTTTTCCTACAAATGCATGCAGATAACCACAAAACCATCAGTCTTATGCTACATACACCTAACTTAATGGAAAGATTTGCTTGACTCAGTATGACCAAATCTTTAATCCCTGACTCAGTAAGGAAATACACACATTGTACAAATGTATGCACTCCCCTCTGCATACCTAGAAGTGCAAATGTATAAATATCTAGTAAAAAAGATGATAAATATAAAAAAAAATATGATAAATATCAAGTAAAAAAGTGAAACTTATTCAACTCTTGCATTGAATCGACTTCAGTAAATCTGTGTAGCTAATGAAAAAGTATATCATAAGGAAAACAAGCTGATCCGCATCTCTGCTATTCCTCCAAAGGTTAGGAAATAAATAAATGCAGTACACACCAAGATTACCAAACTGTATAAAGAAAGCACTGTGTTCATTACACATTCCCTTTTGTGGGTGCAGCTATGCAACTTGTACCTCCATATCCATATTCTCCATATTACTGCTGAACCTTAAGATGTAAAATGCATTAACCAAATTTTATGATGATCAGGAAAATACATTCATTTCTGTAAATATTCTCAAACCCCCCCCCCCAAAAATAAAAAATCCTGAAACATCATAGCAGCATAAGAAACTAGTTATAAGTCAGTTAAAGCATAACTTGTCCAAAACTGACTTCCTGTGAGAAAGTAAGGAATTGGATAGATGGCCACAGCCGAAGAGTTGCAGTCAGTGGCTCCATGTCCAGCTGGAGGCAGGTGACAAGTGATGTCCTTCAGAGATCCATCTTGGGATAGATGCTCTTTCATACCTTCATCAATGGAATTGACAGTGAGATCAAGAGTACCATTAGCAAGTGTGTAGGCAATACCAAGCTGAGCGTTGCAATTTCTACGACAGAAGGAAGGGATGCCATTCAAAAGGACCTAGACAGGCTTGAGAAGTATGCCCATGTGAGCCAAAGAAGGTTCAGCATGGCAAAATACATGGTTTTGCACTTGGGTCAAGGCAATCCCAGATAAGAACTCACTAAGAGCAGTTCTGCAGAGAAGGACTTGGGGGTCCTGATGGACAAAAATCTGGATGTGAGCCAGCAGTGTGCTCTTGCAGCCCTGAAGGCCAACAGTATTCTGGGCTGCATCAAAAGAGGGATAGCAGCAGGGAGAGGGAAAGAAGATTGTCTCTCTCTTCTCTCCCTCATGAGGCTCCACATGGAGCACTGTATCTAGGCCTGGGGACCAAGCACAAGAGTGATGTGGAAGTGTTGGAGCAGGTCCTGAGGAGGGACATGAAGATGATCAGAGGGCTGGAGAACCTCTCCTACAAAAAAAGGCTAAGCGATCATCTTGGATAAGGCACTAGAATAGGTTTCCTAGAGAAGCTGCGGATATCCCAACCCTGGAGGATTTCAAGGCCAGGTTGGGTTGTGGGGGGCAATCTGGGTAGAGTAACCATCCTGCCTGCAACAGGGAGGTTGGAAATAGAGGATCTTTAAGGTCCTTTCTAAACCAGGCCATTCTATCATTCTATGATCCTACAAACTTAAACTGACACAGTCAAATTCTGCTGCACACTGGTCAGTTTTGAGGGTCTTTAAAGTAAACTCATAATGTAAACCAGCAGCTGTGTAGTCTTACAACTTAATCAGATCATTATAATTTTGAACTTTATTGCTCTCATTAAATAAATGTACTTTTGAAAGATGGTCTATAATCTCTCTTTAACTTCAACTTGTATACTCCAAGTGTAACTGTTTCTACTATAGCAGTTTGGGCTAACTAATGCTGCAGATTCTTTCCCATAACTGGATATTGAACTTGAACAATCAACAAATGTGTTAAGGAGGCAAATTTTCAGTTATCTAGCAATACATTAATCATTTAATAACAAAGGTAAGTAATCTGAATGCATCACAGGGTATTAGTAGCAAATAAACTAAATGAGACAGCAACATTCAGCATCGTCTCTTTCTCACAGATGATTCAAATTTATTAATAGGAAAATACACAGCAAATCAACTGCCAGGATATTCCAAGCTGGACAAGGCACAGTGGTCCCACTGTGACTTCTGCAGACTAGCATTCAGAGCAGAACATGTATAGTATATTATAATTAATTCAGTTGAGAAGAAAATACGAATTTTAGAATGCATTTTATTTTCCTCGTTTTTATGCTTCAGCCTACCAGAAAATTGAAATCTCTATCTCTGGCAGTGTTGTGGCAGACTTCCAGATTTATCTTAATGAAGAAGAAATTATTTTTGACAGAGTTTTGGTTTCCAAGTATCCTAAAATCCTCTAATTCATGTACATGAGGTAGAGAGGAAAAGTAAGGGTGGTAGGAAGAGCAGTGAATCATACAAATATAACCTAAAAAGGATATGGCAAAGTGTTCTCTGGAATACAGTACATGAGTATTTTACAATAGAGAAGTACTTCAATCACATTTCCTTGAATGTAATGCTTCAAAACTCACTATTTTATTTTTTAAATAACACTATCAAAGGAATAATAAATGAATGCCACCAATTCTGAATCTCAAATGAGATAGACAGAAAGCTGGAGCTATAAATGCCTTCAACGGAGATAAAAGAGTAAGTCTTAAGAACTGCTACTACATCCTGTCATGAGGGCATAGCAGCCCTCCCCTCTCTGAAAAAAAGCACACCATACAGAAATTATGAAAAATTAGACATACTCTTTTAGATAGTTTATTAAACTAACATGTTGTTTGTGGGTTTCAAGCAGGACATTACATGAGTCTCCCTCCATATCTATCTTTGATTTCTGTCATGACAGCTATCTGTGATAAATACCAGGAAAAAAAATTACAAGGACAGCTCTGGACAGAGAACATTTTAACTCTGACTACAGCAAAGAAACAGGTGTCTGAAGATGGAGAAAGCAGAACAACTCTTCTTTTTGTCTAAGAGCTCAGTATTCTATAGTAGTATTGTGTCAGTACCGTTGACAATCTTCTCAAATATCAACTATGTATGGCTGTACTTAACTCCAGAATTCAATCTTATTGAATTGCTATTCCAACTAGAATATGTTTATTTCATGAAGCTATAATTAGCAAGATCTCTTAATAAAATCCTGGGAGAGAAAGAAAATGCTGAAAGCTTGCCATGATGGGTTAGCCTTGGCCAACAGCCAAACTCTCACCCACCCACTTGCTCATTCCCCGCCCTCGGTGTTACAGCCAGTATGTAGAAATTTCCCTCTGTTGCTCCTTCCTCCTCACACTTTCCCCCCTCATCAGCATGAAAATATCTATCTGTTCCAGTGGGAGATCTTCCCCAGACTGTAGTGTGAAGATCTGTTCCATCGTGTACCCTCTCCATGGGTTGCAGGGAAATATCTTCTCTCCCATTAAGCACATCTTCCTCCTCCTCAGACTTGTACTCTCTAATGCTTCTTTTTCTAATGCTTCTTTTTCTAATTGTTCCCTTCTTCTCTGCTTGTGTGGTGTTTTCTGTCTTTCTTTTACATGCATTTTCCAAGATACCCCACAGACATGGCTGATGGGTTCATCTGTGTCCCATGCTGATCTGTTGTAGCTGCTGATCTGCTGATCCTGACCTTTCTCCACAGAGGTCAGCCCTGCAGGACTCCACTGATAATACCTTGCTGTCTACACCCAGTATACCTGGCAAAAGGCTAAAAAATGTTTTCAATTGAGTTCATGATACAGCTCATTTTAAATTATAGAATTTGTAGATTTTATCCCACTGGAACACTTCTTCAACAACAATTGCATAATACTACATAGATCCAAGACAAAAGAAAGCAAAACAAAACAAAACAGAATGAAAAATCCCATGGAAATTACCCTTGGAGTGTGAGCTCCTCTTATTTACATTAATGTTTTTTATTCCATGCAGACTCAGTAAAGATGTGACATATTTGTTGAGCTAAGCTCAAGGATGCTGTGGCAAAATCCCAAACATTTCTTGCAAAAATTTTGGGGTTTTCAGTGGATGAGTTAGTCTGCATGGGAAAGAAGATCTAGTTGTTCCTACATTATTCAGGACATGTTTATGTAGCACATTTTAAAATCAGCTGTCATCAAAAACATTCCTACTTAAATATGAGGCAATTAAAATTTCCCTACCACAGGAATTAAAAAAAAAAAAAAGGAAAAAAAAGTTTTCAAGGGAGATTGTTCCATCTGATTGCTACCTAGTTTCACCTTCAACAAGAATAACTCATTAAATTGAGGAAATTAACTAGGAACATTTTCTAATGTCCTTCTTCACACTTATACCACTAACTTCCTTCCCTGATCTCCAAGTTTATACGGAAAGCTCTAATGCACACAGAGGGATTAAATAAAGAGAGGAAGATTTGAAGAAACTAAATTTTAGCATGTAAATGTGTAGCATTTAGCAATTTGAATGCATGTACTTTGGAATTCTCCATAATTCCTCTGTTCTTTTCTGATGAGTTATCAGACTCCCAGTGGAGCATTTTATAAAAGTGTTATGGGAATGATCAAAGAATTTTTGTACGACACGTCATATTAGTAGTAAATGGTAATTAAGTATTAAGAAACTAATTGATCTCCCCCAATGTCAAGTGAAAAATTTCCAGTGATTTCAGTAACAGTAGAAAACTCAAATCTCCTTTAATCATGCTCAACTAACCCCTTAATGATCTTTCAATCAATTATAGATTCAGAATCATTCATAAATTTTGATACCACATAGTTCTATTTCAGCTTTATTCCCTGTGTCTAAGCTACTGACAGAACAAGCCCTATCATTCTCATTCTCATTCGGCTCATTCTCATGAACTTCACTTTCATTTTCCCTGAACAGCATAAAAAATGCCCTATCCTGAAGCACTACAATCAACAATTTCTGGGTTGATGCTGTGGCATACAATTACTCTTCTCACTTATTTATTTTTTATTATGGTTGGTATAGTTAAAGGGGAAGGAAGTTTAGTTATAAATAGAGATTCACAGGTATTTTCACTGTTTCCCCATTAAAAGAGACTCATACTTAAATACTTCTGAAAATACATTCAGAAGGGTATCTACTAAAGTAGTAACAAATCTACAGATAAGAAACTAAAAAGAGAAAATATTACATGGTTTAACTTCTACAAGCCTAGCAAGAATCCAAAAGGATCTCAAGTTATTTGTCAGCATTTGCAGTTTCATAAGGTTGGAAACAATGAACTTTTTATTTTCAAAATAATTACTGTGTACGTGTCTTATATTCTTAAAATGTCTGCTTCTGATTACGATAATAGAAACATTGTGAGATTGTGAGTACAACACTTGAATTTGTCCATAATACAAAAAAAGAGCAAAAGCCATAGATAGGCTATTAGCATAAACAGCAATTATAAAATGGATTGTCATCATTTATGACTCATTTTAAACTACTTGACAGATTGTCATGGAAAAAAGAATTTTTTACTTTAAGATTGATATAAGACTATACCCATTATTCCTCAAATTACACTGAAAAGCAAAAGATATGACTTTCCCTTAAATATATTTGAATTAATTAAAAAAAAATCTTTATTCTAAAATTGGGTTGATCGTAAGGTGTTCCTGAGTCATGCAAAGCAAGCAATTAAACTAGCAAAGTATTATGTAGACTGTGAGAGTGTTCACTTTGGATGTGATCATGGACACATTCTGACTTAACATCAGGAACTGTTCAAAATGCATAAAAATGAAGTAGTTAACGAGGGGAAATTGGAGAAGGATGTTATGCTGCACTTCTTGACTGCATTTTTTTTTAAAGTCTTCTGATTGCTTGTAAATTTTGATTTTAAGTGCTTTACGTAATCATGTAAATGCTCAGCAGGCTTTACTCAAGCCAAGTAACTTTTACAGCTGCTTTGCAGATTTAGACAGGAAGACACATCAAATTGCATTTGAGATTTGACCATCAGCCTTCTTGTAAATAGAAAGTTTGCTCATTAACAACTTCTTTCCCTCAAATCATGAAGGAAAAAGTAAAAAGCTGTTGATTTATAAGCTTTATAATTGCAATCATAGTGAAATAAGGACAAATATGTCCAGTTGCCCAAAGATCAACAACTGCAGAAGCTGTTTCTGCCAAAATAAGCTCATGGACTTGATTCTAATCATAAAACAGAAACTTTCTTGCTCTATTATTTAAAAATTTCATAGAAACCATATCCAAAACAACAGAATGTGGGTACTCGCAGTAAAAATGAACACTTTGCATATAGTAAGGCAACATGGTTCAAAGATACCTGCCATCTTCATATACTTACATCAACATAGTCCACAGAATAAAAAGAATATATGCATGTCTCGACAGAACTGCTGAGGTTTCTTTATTCTTTGTCCCTTTATGTCATCATCGAGAAAAGTTTATTCTACTTCACCTTTAAGTGCCCCTGTGGTCCATGCAATAGACCAGGTCTCCATTTGGAGTAAGTCAGGTTTACTTTTTTAATTATTTAAATGATATACTGCTTTAGCTTAATGTTCTCTCTCTACTGCTGCCCATGAAAATTATCTCTTCTTGATGACTGCTTCAATAGAGACATATGAGAGTTCAGGATATTTAACTTCGGTGAAAAGTATCATATTTGAAGTGAAATGCTTAATTCAAAAGTATAATAGATAAAATCCCAAGGACAGTAACAGAAGCGAGGGAGTTTTTTTCTTGATGTATGAAACAGATGTGGTTGAAAAATTTGAAGTGAACATTATCAGCTCATATAATTAAAAAAATAATTTGTGGAAGAACTAAGTTCAGTGTTCATAATAAATTTCATTTCTAACTTTTTTTTGTTACAGGAAAAGAACATGTATAGACTGCAGTCAGTTAGTTTTTATTTTGAGCTGCCTGTCACTACTTATTCATTTTGGTATACGTAGAAGTCTCAGATATATTCTGAATCCTAATTTTCCAATTTCAAAAGGCTGAATACCAAAAAGTTAGCCAACAAATTCAATTTGAGGATGCCAGAATATAGTAGTGACCTGGAATTCCTTAGAGACCAAATACTAAAAATGTTAGCAATCCATACATAGAGGAAATAACAGGAAATAGAAGATAAAAAGCTTTCTAAATAGGGTCTTTACTGAAACTTTCCTGAAACATCTCAAAGAGCTTTATAGGCAGGCAGGAGAAACAAAGAAACATAAATGCTCCAAAAAACAAACAAATCAAATCAAACCATATGTCTTTAAGAATAAAGAAAAGGAAAATATGCAAATGAGACAGGCCCGAGGAAGGATATGAAAACAAATATCAAGACTCTTCAAGTATACAGATAAACTTATGATGGTTCCAAAATCAAATTAATATTCAAAGATTCTCACAGTGAGGCAGACATTGACCAGGGGACAAAGAGAAGATAAACCTCAGAACAGCAGGAAAACAGAATAAATCGCAATGAAGCGGGAAGGAAAACTCAAACACCTTAGTAACTCCAAACTGGCTGGATACCAATGACCTTCTGCCACTGGTTGTTTCATATCTGACACACAAAACCATAGTAAGCATTAATACTAAGATTTTTAAAACAGTAGTGTCATGTTTTTGTTTTTAGTAACTAGTGAATAGTAATTGTAGTATATATTAAAGTGAACATTTTTTAAAAGAGTCATTCAGAGGTAAACTATAAGTCAAATTTTCAGAACTGTTGATATAATTGCAATAATGTGCGGGCCATTACAATCAGATTTTATGTGAAGAGCAACAGTAGGAACAGAAGATAAAGAAAATGGAGTTAGACATTAAAGATCTTAACACAGATAACCGGGAATTTCCTAAACAAAAGAAATACAAGAAATCTTATCTAATTGGACATCCCTGGATGTGTTTAAGAGCCATTTGGATGTGGTGCTTGGAGATACGATTTAGCAAAGGGTTGTTAGAGTTAGGGTACTATAGTTAGGCTGCGGTTGGACTTGATGATCCTTGAGGTCCCTTCCAACCTGAGTAATTCTATGATTCTATGTTATTGGCACAGTGTCACATAGAAAACAGTAATAGCGTTGAAAAAGACGGGGCAATAGAGACAGACTAGAAACAGCTAAAAAAGTGCTAACAACCACTAATCTTCAGAAGAAAAATGTCATGATCAAATGAGATTTTCAGTAATGACATCATGTTAAATAATAAGACTGAGCAAATATACTATCTTCAGTACTTGTACATTTTTTAAAGATAAAAAGGTTGGACAGCATCGTCTGTTTTAGAAGGGATGGGGATGTCAGAGGAAAGAAAAAACAAAAAACAGGTTACCTCAGCGATCAGATTAACACTAATAAAAATAATGGCATAAAATCCAAGTCAAAAAGAAATCAGAGGCTTACAAGGATCATTAAAGGAAATTGAAGTCATATTTTGTAAGAAAAGGCTAAACGAAAAGTTCTGGCCCAGCAAAAAAAAAAAAAAAAAAAAAAACACCTGAGGAGGGACATTAGAACTATCCATAAATATGAGATGGTGGAGAATACAAATACTAGACACTGTTGGAGTGGGAGCAAATTTAGAAGCATCATTACATTTAGAAAAAAAATCTATTTTTGTGATTGAGTTTTCAGACAGAGAAGTGAGAGTAACAGATAGAGCTGCTCTGAAACGGAGTTTCTCATGCCAAACTATGGTAACAAGGTATGATGCGAGAGGCTTCTGTTACTGAAATACTGCATAAAATTTAAATGCACACTGACGGCAAAACTGAAGTCTTGCTTTGAAACTAAAACTGAAGGTGATTTTTTTTTTTTTAACCCAAACTCAGACAGATGGGGAAACTGGAGAGATGTTCTTAGCCTATTTCCTAGATTAGCATTTCCCATTTTTTTTTAATCGATGCTCTCTAGAAAAGCTAGATCTCTTTGCTGTTGACTTCTTAGCTGCCCAGCCAGCTCAGGAAGACACAATTCTCCAGAAGTACCCAAATAGTTGCACATTCTTCTGACTGTGCTAATCTGTTCAATTTTTTTTTGTTTGTCTTGGTTTGGTTTTCCCCTGGCTTATTCATTTCTAGAGCTAATCTGTTCTTTTCTACCATTTTGTCACGCTTAATTGTTGTCTTCATCACGGACAGGCTTCTGACTTGTCCCTTTGATGCTATTCTCATAAACTGGACCAAGTGGACCTGCTGCAGTGCAGGGAGCTGCAGTGAAACAGCTCCCCCAAATGGCTCTATATAGTACGAAATTTAGCAAGGAAATACCTAAGAAAATGCAGTTTAAGCTCATTGTCAAGAACAGCAGGGATTCTGAATTGTTTTGGAAAAAGATGACCTTCATATCTTGCAGTACACTACGCACTTTTATTATCAGTTTTTTTACTGAAAATCCTTTTTATTGAAAACACTGCTGAACAGCTATTGCAGTCTTGTGGATACTCAGAGGTCTAAAAGTCACATTTTAGTGTTATGTGATATTTATCATAGCTGAGAATTTTTCAGCACTCTGAAGGAATTTAAATATTTTGGGGACTTTGGAGGTCAGGCACATTACCTTCTACATGAAGAACTTCTTTTGTGGTGCAGAACCTATCTTTTGTTAATATAGCAGGGATCAAGCAGATACCAGAGGATATACTGGGTTGAATGGAGAATGATGACAGGACAGTTCTGGTCTGTAGTACCTCTGCAACATGGTCTTCCATTAGTGTGGACAATACAGCAGAATGAAAGTGTCTTTACCTGTAATGGAATACACTTGCTCAACAATAATTTTGATAGCAACAAAAAAGTCAGCTGTGTTTTTACTTAAAATTCAAAAGGATTCTTCGTGTTGTCCTTCAAGATGATCAATAAAATCCTGGTTTTTTCAATGTCTTTGTTAAACACCTAATTATTTCAAGTTGAATCAGCACAAAATTTCTGTAGAAAATAGAAAAGAGCTATGGAATGTGATACCCATACTGTTTTTCTCATATTTTCAGTTCTCAATGCTTAAAATCATGCCTTCAAAAATTTCAATGTAGTGTAAAAATTTTGTTTATCAATTTTGATATTTATGTAAATATATAATAATAACATTATATACATATTAGATTTGTCATTCTTTTCATTTTTTGGCCCTGTAGGCATGTCATTTTCCAGCTTTTATCCACCAAAGCTGATATTTTAATTATTATTCTTTTTAGTAATAAAAATTGTCTTATTTAAACCATGTGCCTCCAGAGACCAATATAGAAAGAACACTAGCAGACTGCCTATTATAAAATTGATTATGATAAAATTCTGTCATCACATGCGTTGGTTGTTTTTTTTTTTCAAGTGTTGGCACACTGTAACAGTAGCTCACTGCAAAAGTAGGTAATACATTTCTTTACAAGAGAAAATACAACAGCATATTCTAAGGTTATCAATTTATTTCTTTGTAAAAAGAGAGAAAGGAAGAAAGATCCTGTAATTTTAATTATTTAGTATATCAGTTATAATGAGCCAATTGATATTTTTTTACTTTAATGTTTATTTGAATTGAAAAAAAAAAGAAATCTTGTTCTGATGGACCTTACTTTGAAAATATGCTAGCAAGTATATTTTATTTGAACATCAAAAGAAAGGCATTATTTAAAATTAGCTGTTCAGAGATATGTATTTTGTGTAGAAAATTAATGAAAGGCAATAAAGACTGCTTGAAACACACTGACTGGATATTGAAGGTCATATGGTCCTGCGAAAATCATAATATTAGATGATTCTACAATGCTGAATAACCCTGCCAAAGATATAGTCAGCTTTACCCCTATTTAGTATCAGTGGACTTTGAAATTATTCCATACAGACACCTCGCAGAATCAGGTCATGTATTCATCAGATTTTTAAATGTCAGTGGCTGCATTAGCCATGTTTGATAACATTGTGGTTCACATCCAGCAAATACACCAGTTTTATGAACAGCAGTAGAAAAATTGTCCTTTTTTAAACACCCTGGAAATGCAAACACTAAACAGCAAATACCCACCTGAGTTATTTCACTTTAAAGCTGGCAGCACTTTGTATTTTCAGGAAGGTTATTTATCCCAGTAGTTTCATCCCAACCAAATGGTGGTTGCAAACAATGAGCCAATATCATCAGAAGGAAAAGCTGACCATAATTTTAATTGTTTCTTCCCTAAGGAGCAGAGACCAAATCAGGAAATGACCAAAACAATTGAAAACCATATTTATCAGTGTCGGTACTGAATAGAGGTTCATCTCATGTTTCATAATAAATCTTACTAACTCACAGGTAAGGAACAATATAAAGCATAGTTCAGGCTGCTCAGCTTTAATGTCTTTGTAAATATGCAAAAATGTGTATCAGTCATGGATATCCATCAGTCTTTAGTTAAATGAATGTAGTGAATTAGACTTACTATGATGAGACTATATATATGTCTTCAAAGGGAAAATAAATAATAAAAAGATAAAAACATTAAGTATTAAAAAATTAATGACATTATAGTACCAAAAAGCCAACACATTCAGGACGATAATTTCAATACAGTGAAGTTTCACACAAGATATTAAGGAAAGAGAAGCTATTGCCAAGTCCATACTATCTTTTCAGGTCATTCCAACACAACATAGTAACTCCATGCAAAACTAGATTATGATAATAATAGTAAAGAGAAAGTCCTCTTGCTTTAACACTCAAATGTAAGGTTTTTTGAAAACGATGTCTTCATCACAGGTTTTGAAAACTTTTAATCCTAACCTGAAAATGTGGTCAATATCAAGGAGAAAAAAAAGCAAAACTACAAAAATAGATCAGCTCCTCTATGATTTTGGCAACATGCAAGTAGTATTATATATAAAGAAGGCATAGTTGCTCTGCTCTGCTTCTGAGTATTTCAGCTGTAGCTAGTTAATTCACAAATCTATTATCCCACATTCTGTATTATGCCTAAAATACAGTATTTCCCAGAGCGCACATTTTTCCATATCTTGCTTAAAACTACATCAGAACCCTGTCACTTAGGAAAGATCCTTTTCCTCCCAAGATCTGTACCAAAGAACTATAATGTTTAGTAACCTCACCCACTTTAGGAGCCATTGTTAAAATAGCGTTTTCTTATCTTGGTACGTGAAGACCATGCCCTCAGGTTTGATCAGCCACACACACTGCTTGTGACTATCAGAAGCAGCAACTGCAGGCATACTGCAAAACGATACTGGCTCAAAAGAAGCACTTGCCCTGGGCCAGGATTTCTTAGACTCATAGCACAGACATAAATAAGTGTGAAAAACAGGTGGCAGGCCTATCTTAGAGCACTTTGACTAGACAAGTGTATGTCCTTTTCACTCCTACCCTATAAGACACAAGCTTTTCTAGAACTAACCTCAAGAAAACCACACCCACCAGCTGGGTTGCCTGAAAGCACATCTAGCCTGATTGAAATTCTTTCAGAAATACTGTCTGGGGGACAGATCTCTAAGAGTATGAGAGAACTAAGCTCTGTAACATCAAATTCACTGAGCATAGTGAATATTCATACTGGTATATCAAGAGCAGATCTTGAGGGCTTTTCCAACATTCTTGGAAACAACTGCAGAAAACATCAAGATCTGTTTTTCAGCAATGTCAAAACAAGGTTGGTCTATTTCAGCAATTTTATCTTTTAGTACATTTCAACTACATGTATTTGTGAGTAATGTTACTTTTCTTTTTATTGATCGTAACCCACTAATTGTTTTAATAAGCATAATCTAAAATGTTATTGATTGCATAAAGAGTTTTTCTTATTTTAATTTCTTTCTAATCAACTAAGTAACTGAACTGAGTTTATCCACTTAAGCGAAGGGTTCCAGAAACAGTTGTTCAGAAAGGCCAATTACTGTCAACAAATCTCATAATGCCTCCTACTTGCAGATACATAGAAAGATAATGGAAATATACCCAGAATTCAATTAAGGATCAAAGTCTTCATAAAACCAGTAGAGGATGCAGTGTTACAGCTAATTTCAGTCAGTCTGTATATATTAGTAATTTTATGTGGTTTTTTTGAAACACACACACACACACACACACACACACAAAAAAGCTACAAACCCAAACGTTGAGTCTGTCAGTATAATGTAAGGAGGAGAAATAATTACATGATGAGAGTTTGAGTCATAGGGTTGAGAAAAGATCTTTTGGTTGAGAACATGAAAAAATAAACTGAAAGAATTGGGTGAGGTTACTTAAGATACCTACAACCTTGCTCTGAAGCTTTGTTGAAGAACAAGTGTTAAATGTATTAATCTGTATGTATCTGACAATTTCTGCATTTGAAATTGCAAGAGAAATTTAAGATTTAGTTTATTTATTTATTTATTGTGTACTTTATTGTTGCATCTCTGTTTTACATTTCACTTTAATTAAAATAGAAAGAAAGATGAAGCTATTGAGCCTATGGTAATCTCTGAAACGGTTCATAGAAGTGTACTTTACAGGTTGTGCTTTGAAATTCTTTTCATGAACTCTTCATATTTTAAATAAATATGCCCTGCAATACTATGTCAATCTCAGTGAATTCATGCAAAATTGACAACTTGACAAATGTCACTGCTACATAACTTGAAACCCTGTTCAAGTTCTGTAGCATGCACTGACCCAAAGTATGACATTTTATCCTTCTCATTGTTTATTTTCTCTCAATCAGGTTGATGAAAGATAATGTGTCCTAGCAACTTCTTTGCCTAATGTCATTGCTTTGGATGTTTCAAAGGATGTAGCTTAAAAAACAGAACAACATCAAATGATCAAAAAAATCAATTTTCTTTCTAATCACAGTGGTTGTAAATTTTCATGAGAAAATTGAAATTTTTTTGTAGACTAAAATCTCCTTTTTATTCTGTGTTTTTTTGAGAGAAGGCTTGAACCCTATATTAGGACTCAGAGTGAAGCTCTGACTGAAACACAGAGTTCTTTAATGCTAGTTTAGTTGTGATGTCTCCTAGAGACAACAAATTTATTTTATTCCCATGGAAGTCAATGAGGCTACAGGGGTGTCTGTGCTCCCAGTATCAGGACCTTGTTCAGACTATCAGAGGTTACAAGTTAGGTGAGGTAAAACAGAGAAATGAAATAAAGATGAAGTGAACCTGACAAATATTGCCAGTACCCATGGCAGTGCTGTTAGCATTATAATCAAACGGAAGTAGCAGGGGGCACCTACACTCTCACAGTTGGAAATCTGTGGTATCAGTTATCTCCTGGGAGACAAAATCAGGATGGAAAGATTAAAAGTAAAGCAATATGCTATTTTCAGTACCTTATCACAAGGGAGTTTTGTCTTAATTTTCTCCAAACAGTAACTTGTTTGAAATTCTGCAAGTTATAGCAGCTTAGACACCACGTGTCCAGTCAGAGAGGTTAATTAAAAGCTTTTTGCATTGCTGGAGTCTCAATAACTTGCTCTTCAGATGAAAATCATATGTATTGGGCCTGTCAAACCAGGTAGAGATAAGTAAAGGTAGGAAGTTCAGTATTAGTGTCATGATGCTCAGAGCTAGCTCAGTTTCTGTTTTTACCTCCATCCCCATGGGCTTCTGCCTGACACAGTACAGAAAAGATATGGAGATAAAATTTAATACTCTCTGTTCACTCAACACAAAGTACATTGCTCACTGCTGGAAAAATCATTGGAAATGTAAATAAAATTCACAAGGGTATTTGGGGAAGAATTATGACAATTGTATGAACGATTCAAACTAGTTGTAGAGAGCTACAAATGCTGTGCTCCTAGATATCTAGTCCACTTGCATGCAGATCCTAGATCTGTGAACTGTATCTGACCTTACATATCTGGTACTTCAGCAATATCTTGACAAACTGGAATCTAGAATAGTATGGAAGCTGACTATTTAAAACAATTTTACTATACAAAGTATCTGTTTCTTCATTATTTCTTAAATGTGTCACACAAGTTTTGATAGACAATCTTTAACAGAATATTCTGTATTCTAGACAAGTAGTTTAATTCAATACTTTGGACCTCAATAAGGTTAGGCTTTTATTCATGATTTTTGACACTCTCTACTTTGAATCAAGCTTATCAAGAATGCAAGTTGAGAAAGTTATGAAATCTATATTAGGAGTCAAATTTTTCAGTCCATTTCAAATTTAGGTAAAATCAGGAGTATGAAAAATAGTTTTTACCATGCAAATTTTACACTTGTTCAATTTGCACCAGAAAAAGAAATATTTTTACTTCAACTTTTGAAGAAAAAAGAAAAAAGATTGTTGCAGTTACAATATTAGTCTGAGAAAAGCAGAACAGATTGTCAAAGATACATTCACAAACATGCTGCTACTTCTACAAATTGTAACACAGAGATCAATTCCTCTATAAAAGCAAAAACAACAAAAATGGACATAAATTTGTATGTGATTTTCCATGAAGAAAAATGTAATTTGTCCTAACCAATTAATTAGATATTCTCAGATGTGTTTAGAGTAGTTATCTGAATTATGTCAATCATTCTCCTTCTGTAGGATAGGATATTCTAATACTGTACAGTATTTTTTGCATGTTTCATTGTTCCTTTCCTAAAAGGAATAAATACAAAATTATAGGGGATGAAGCTAGAACCACTCTCCTCTTCAGTGGGTTATTGAAGTTCTTAAATTAGTTTAGACATTTGATAAATTTAAAAATCAATTCCCAACTATTTTTTTTTTTCTTGAGGATGATCCTGAGGAAAAACAACATACGATTAAATGTCTTAAATATGTTAGTAACAATTACCATTTGGATTTTTCTATACTTATCATTGCTGTCTATCAGTCATAGTCTCTACTTTCTGTATTACAAAGAACAGGACAAGGCATCAAAGTTGCATACAATATGCTACTTCAGGCAAATCAGATATATTATTTATCATTCATTCTAACAGCCCCGGGCTGTGGTTTGACATTTCAAAATGTTTAGCTGCAGTAATGACATGGGATATTTCTATTCATTCCCACACTATGAACTGATCTAAAAATAAATGAATCCATTCAATATACAAACATTCTTCTACGAATATGACTAAGGCCTTTTAAAAATTAATAGCTTCATTCTTTAATTAACTCTTTCTAGATCAGGATAAGAATAAGGAGCTAGTGTTGAAGGTTGTGCCACTGTGTGCATCATGCTCTTCTCCAGAATGGGCAGCAACCACCAGTTACAGCTCTGACACACATACACATGAAACAAGATATATACAGTCCACTTAAAACAATGGAGGCAGAGAGAGAAAGATGGAAGAGAGGAAGGGAACAGTGAATCAATACTGATCATTTTTATAAGCAGAGATCGCACTCAGGTTAGTGTTCCACTAATATGAATTTTTATATTGTTCTCATTTTTTTTTTCCCTTGTGTAGAAGGAAATGGGTTTCTTGCAGAGAAAATATTAATTCTGTGCATTTTTTTGAGGTGCAAACAGCAAGATGATGCTGTAGTTTCTGGTGATAAAATAAAAGATGGTACGATGGGAAAAGAGGCATCATAGGGATGAATGATGAGTTTGTGTTTATGAGCAAACGCACAGATTTATCACTAAGGAGATTTTCCTTGGGAACTGAAAAGAAATGCCTGTCAACATTTTTCCTGAATCAGATATTGCTACTGTATATTCTGTCGTCTTAAAATTTTGAAATTACATAGGTGAACTGCTAATTAACTGCAGAGATAAGAGCCAATTAGCAACTCCAGTGCACCATTTTTTGCAATACTAATACACTGGATTTAGGTGAAAATTAGTGGTGTGTCCAATTTGCATGTCATTCATTCACCACTGAGTTCCTTTGCATTTGTAAAGCAGTTGGCTTACGTTGTGTCCAGGATTTCTCTATTTGGAGATCTCTGAGGAAGATTCCCATCTCCTACATGAATGCTCCATTTTCTGTAAGTATATCCTCAGTATTTTAAAGATATCCATAAACCATGCCTATACTGCAATTAATGCAGGTGTCTCAAGTTAAGACTCTAAAATACAGTTATTAAAATAATTTACTTGGGAATTGGTAGAAACAAATTCCTACTTCCTGAACTGCATTGCACAAGCTTTCAGGTTAGATTTTTGTCCTCATACTTTTTGGCTTCTTGAGCCCAGCACAATGCCTAGATACTACAGTGAATAGTATTGTGTAGGCTTTTTTTTTTTTCTTTTTTTTTTTTTCTGGAACATGTCAATAACTACACAGACTCCAAAACAGTTCAAATGTGGATGACAGAATTTCTCTCTATCACAAAGATAACTCTTAGTGAACCTTCCCTATGAAACAGAAGAGGCCACCCGGTGGTGGGTATTCCAAGCCATTTCAGATTCACATTCTCTCCAGTTGAGGTTCTGAAATGCCAACAAGTTGTCTGGATATGAGAAATTTAATTTTTTGGGCAATCAGGAGAAAACCTCTTATTTAAAAATAAATCTTTGCAAAATTCAAGAAAAAAACCTAATTATTTATTCAAGCATTGTTAGATATATATGGCAGTATAGTTTCCATTTCTGTCCTAGATCTCGCAGTAGTTATAAAATTAAAAAAAAAAAAAATAAAAGATACGTAAATAAAAAAAAATCATCAGTGAAATTACTTAAAGTGGCTTTTACCTTGGCTTACTTGTTTTTCACTGCAAAAAAAGCAGAATATGGGATTGATTATCAGGAATATCTTGACAACAATTTCAGATTACTATTCTTTTATGACTGAATTTAAAGCAGTATGCAGGAGATGTTTGGTTTATAATTTTGTTTCAAGAGTCTCAGGCATTGTATTTAATAATAGCATTTTATCCTTCGCTATCAGAGTTTTATGCTGTATTAACAACATTTTGTAGAATAGTGGAAAAAAAGAATAGGTACAAAGAAGACATAATATGGGAAATAATCCATAAGGCTTTTTTTTCTAGCTGGTTTCTCTACCAAAAAAAATGGCAACAGCTTTTAAACTACCCTTTATTAAACCTACCTGTGAAATGAGCATTAACTGTGTCATATATTTTCATATAATTGTGAATAGACAGATTGGGATCTGTATTTTGGAAATGAGATTTTTCTAACGTGAGCACCAAGTTCTAAAAGTTGAACTTGGTGAATTCAAGCAAAAGGCATAATATATTCTACAAGGGAATTGAGAATGCTAGCATTCCTATCAAAGATTTAAAGAAACGGAAGAGGGATAGACAACACCTCACAGCTAGACAAGGGAAATTCACAAAGGAAGAAAAGGTTTTCTGTCTAGTGATTAAAATGAACTAGGTTTCCTGTTCTGTTCTCTGATGTTTTTGGCCTTTTGTCAGGACTGGTATGTTCTCAGCTGGAATGATATACATCTTTGAACTTTTTTTTTTTTCCCCAAGAAAATGTATTCTGAGGAGGAGAAATGTAAGACAAGCACTCACAGGCTAGGAAAATAAGAAAAAAAAAAAAAAAAAGGAAAGTATAAACAAATAAACAAATAGACTTGAGAAGTGAGAGAAAGGCAAATGTTAAAATACTAGAGAAAAGAAAGTAGGAGTAGCAAGGGAATCGATCATGTTCTCTACATTCATAGTAAATAGGACAACAGTAAAAGGTTCAGCTTCAGCAAGGAAACAAAGTAAGGAACAAAGAACTGAGAACCGAACTTGCACATTTTCCCCTTGTTAGACTGCCTTGCAACTAAGCCAGTTCCCTGGCTCACTTCACTAAGCTGCCATTCAAATGCTTATCGCCTTCAAAGGGACAGGGTGTTACAGGAACAGAAACTAATGGTTGGAAGCACGAAAAATACGTGATTGCTCCCTTTGGCAGATCTGCTTGGTATATGCAGATGCAAGATATTTATAGAAATATGCCTTTCTTGTATTATACTGCTGTCTATTTCGAGAAGAGTCTTTTGTTCTGTTTGTCTATTGTAATGAGATGGTCCTGAACTATGTGTGAAATTCCTAGGTACAATGACAATCTGAACAGCATAATAAGATACACTGGAGTGAACCTATATATATCCTGATATGGCAAATAGCAACTTGTTATGACCTCCTTTTTTTCACTCCACACACTAAGGAAACTTTTCTGTTTTCATGAAGTGAACAATGAATACAAATGCTGTTTGTAAGATTCCTAACAAAGGAATTTGGCAAGAAGGCTAAAGATACAAAATGGCACGTATTTAGTTAGTGATGTTTTTCATCTGAGTTTACATAACTCCGTGCCTAGGTAGATTAAAAGCATAGAATTGTTGTGGATACCTATGTCCATCAGGAACTTTCATTGAGAGGTATGCTTACCAAAAACAGAAGACATGAGAAAGATATATTTATTCCATTTAATTACATTTTTTTAAATAATGTTCTGAAAACAAAGTGGTGTCCAACGTCTAATTCTGACATCCTAGCTCATTCAGTTCTCAGTGACTGATCTTCATTTTTCTCTTTAATAATATTAATCAAAAAAGTTTATTCTGCTTTTAAACTTTTTCTCATAACACAGAGACTTTCACAGCTTCTGCTGGAAAGAATTTGCTTGTTAAGATGAAAGAAATATTTGATGAGAAAGTAGTTGTATGCAGAAAATTTTAAGGTCTGGTACGGTTGTTTTCTATTTTGGCAACCCCCCCCTTCTATCCCCCCCCAGTCGTTTTTTGTCTTAAACATTTATTTTGCTAAAATAATTTTCAGTTACATCTTGGCTTAATGTGGTAGGCTAGAAGACAGAATGTGTGTGCATGGATTTGTAAGTTTGCTTGCAGTTGAGCTTGTCAGTTATGGATTTCAGTGCTCACCTGCTGTTGCCAAGGCCTCTGAATTTTTCTATTTAGTTAATTCACTGTTTGGCCTCTCCAGCTACTATTTTTTGCAAGTGATTTTCAAAATCTTTTCTTTTTCTCAAAACCTTTTCTATTCTGCTTAGACATCAACCTTGTTTTCTTTTTAATGCCTTTTTATATTTTGCGTGGTTGCTGATGTTTGGTTTGGTTTTTCTCTTGTGATGGGTGCCCTGGCTTTTTTTTTTTTTTTTTTAATTATCCCTTTTAACTGCCTTCCATGTTATTAAGCCAATTAACATAAATTTCAGTCTTTGATATTTTTCTTGTCACTGGGAGTTGTCCATGGGCTTTGATGATTTCTCAAATAGGTAATGTGTGTTTTATATATGTCAGTGGGTTTCATTTGAGAAATAAACTTCCAAATGAAGTACTACCTAAAGAACTGTAGCTATTAATAGTAAATCAGGCTGGTAGCATCTGAAAGTATATGAGCATAAGGCGCAGAAATGAGCTGCTACATATTAATGTAGAAATAATATTAGAATTTTATTAATAATTTAAAAAAGCTATGGGAACATCTTCTGGAAATCTATATGAACTATGTATGTGCAAGATATTTAAACCTGAAGGTCCTTTCAAGTTTTCTGGGGCCTTCATTTTGAGATTGAGTCAGATTTGTAGCAATAAGAAAGAACTAGAAGCAAAAAGGAAAATGAGCTAAAAAAAATGTGTTCTCAAAAGTCCCCAAAGGCAATTTTGAAAATAGAAATACATGATAGCTTATAAGTTACATATTTTAACTATTATTAAAATAATAGCTTATTTCAACAGATAGAGTAAACATATAAAAGCCAAGAAAGTAAATGGATTCAAAAGCAGCTGTATAAATTATTTTAGGTATCAAAGAAATAAAAAGATATGTACCGTAGATCTAGAAGATAACTTAATGAATATATAAAAATAAACGATAGTGAAGATAAATCAGGATCTTCTCATTGGAATGATCATAGGAATGTTAAGCAAAAGTGAAAGCCAGAAAAGTTGGATTGAATAAATAGAAATATTTGTGTGTTACTTTGGTACTTTATGAATTATCATGAAAAACCTCTAATTCAAAAGGAAGATTACAAAAACCAGACTAAAAATTTAAAAGAATATCTACATAAACATGCAGTGAACTCTGAAACAACTTCTTAAATGAAACCTAGAAATTTGCAGAACATCTATTCTAATTTTCCTCTCCCCCTTTATTTCAAAGAGAACTTAAGGGAAATTCCTCTTATATTACATATATTAACTGAATTTTATAGTTTCTCAAAGAACTAGATTAATTTAGCTCAAATATATCAAAACATTATATTGATTGAAGTTACCATTTCATCAACAACATCAACAACAAAGGATTCATATAATTGCTCAGGTTGGAAAAGACTTTAAAGATCATTAAGTCCAACCACAACCTAATCATACTACCCTCTCTAACAACCCTCTGCTAAATCATGTCCCTGAGCACCACATCCAAACAGATTTTAAACACATTCAGGAACAGTGACTCAACCACCTTCCTGGGGAGCCTATTTCAGATCTAAGCTTACCCTGGTGCAACTTGTGGCCATTTCTCCTCATCCTGTCACCTGTCACCACTGAGAAAAGATCAGTCCCACTCTCATTGCAATCACCTTTCAGGTCTTTGAAGAGAGCAATAAGGTCTCCTCTCAGCCTCCTTTTCCCCATACTAAACAGCCCCAGTTCCTTCAGTCTCTCCTTGTAGGGCATATTCTCCAAGCCCTTCACAAGCCTTCTTGCCCTCCTTTGGACCTCCTCCAACATCTCAGTGTCCTTTCTGTATTGAGGTGCCCAAAACTGAACACAGTACTTGAGGTAAGGCCTCACAAGTGTGAGACCTGAGTGTCGAGGGGCAGGTTTACTCCCTTAGTCCTGCTGACCGCACCATTCCTGATACAAGCCAGGATGCCATTGACCTACTTGGCCACCTGGGCACACTGCTGGTTCATATTCAGCTGATTGTCCATCAGTACACCAAGGTCTCTTTCCATCAGGCAGTTTTCCAGCCACTCCTCCCCAAGCCTGTAGGGAGTGGAAATTTTCAAAGATTCAAAGAGGTTTGATATATTAAATAGGAGTATAAGAATTCCTATTAATACGCCACTATCAGACTGTTTACACTAGGTAATCTAATTTTGGAATTGCTGCCCTAATCTTTTAAACACTTGCACACACACAAAATAAATTTAAAAAGCATTTTGTTTCACTTTTTCATTGGATGGGACTTAAATGGGAGCCATGCATTACATTCATGGACATACCTAGGAAGCCACAGTTCAATGACTCTTCATTTAACAGAGCTATATAATAAAATCTCAGTTGTCTTCTCTCCTCCTTAACCTAAGGCAGTAATAATTTATTATGAAGAAAAATGTATAAATCTTCTCCAATTGCCTGAGAAGAATGCAGTATTTCTAGATGATGACAGAACTAGCTTTGATCAGTTTCCAATTGGATTAACATGAGGAATTTGAAAAGGTGATGTTAAAACATCTATTCTGATAAAAGCAATAATACTTCTTAAAATAATGTATTCAGTATCTATTCATGAGGAAGATTTTTAAAGTTTATTCTAGACCTCTACAAACAATCAACAGTTAATTTTCACCACAAAAAAACTGCAGAGAAAGTTATATGCTTCTATTTGACCTAATAAAATGTAATTACATGGATTACTAGATAAGTAATAATATTAGCCTGATAAACATATACTTTTAGCAGTACAAATGCAAGCTCTAGGACTGCCAATACTAGTTTCTACTTCAACCTCAAGGAATGACTGTTCTCAAAGCTCCCACTTCACATGATCCTCTAGTACTCAATACCATCCAAAATGAACACTAGGAATTAGTCCAAATTGATGAGGTTTATAATGACTTCCATACAGATCAATTCTAGCACTCAAAACAGTTTCATTTGAGTGCAAAAATTTTCCAGTAGGAAGCCTAACAAATGACTGGAGTCTAGACTTAGTAACAGTAACACTGCTTGCTATTGCCTAGAAATTAGGAACAAGCCACAGAAGACAGATCTGAAGACAAATCAAATAATAATCAATCATGAGTGATTACAGGAACAGATTTGTCCAGTAACAAAAATCCTTAGAATTGAAGTCTAGGTGGTGTAGTACTTAAATAACTGGCTTGCATTATTATTATTTCTCATACTTTGAAAATTATCTTACAATTTTATAATCAAATATTATATTAGTAGAAATGGTAGGGAAATAGGAGAAGGGTTAATTAATTGGGTTTAAAATTTTTCCAGAAATACTTTTATCAGATTATTCTCAAAATAATTTAGATTGCTATATGGCATGGCTAAGGCAAGAAAATACTCTAAATAATCTAAATAAAAGATCAAAAAAAGGGAACAACTTCAACAATATGCTACACTGCATGAACAGTAAAAGCAGCTGAACAAATGATTTACAACACGTAATTTACTGATATTATTTAAAAATCTGTTTTTATTCACAGAATGTCTGTGAACAGCTTATAAGATCATTTGGTATATATTTTCATTATCTGAATTTATCAAACAATGGTGTTTGAACATAATTTTTTAAATCTAAAGCTTATCATAAGATTATAATTAGAAACAGGTATTTTTGAAAATTAGTACCAATCGTTATTGTGCAAGTGCTAATAAGCCATCCCCCATATTTGCATTAATTTTATTTTTGGAGAGATCGTAGGCTATGTGAAACATCTCTATTCCCTGACAAGACTTCTACTATTTCTAGAATCTGAAACCAGACACAAAGCTTCTAAAATAATAATGTTCAGTGAACAGGCTTTATTCAGGCTTATCTTGTTCCTAGTCCAAAGAAATTATTTCAGGGTCCCAAGTGGTTCTAAGAAGTTGTGTTTTTCCTTTTGTTACTCACCCTCTCGTCACATGTGAGGAGGGGCTCTGCCCTCTATGTCTGAACTCTGTCTACTTGTGAAGCAGAGACTTATTCACTTTTCCTGCCAGATCCTTGTTTACCATACCTTCTCTCTTGCCCTTTATTTCATATGCACACTGCCCTTTTTGTTTGAGCTGTCTCCTTAAGAAGATGCTGACAGCTCATTCTGTGCTACATGGCTGGCTTTAACACACAGGCTTTGGCTACCACTGTTCAAGTTCTTAAAGACTATAATTCCTATCAACCTCTAGGCCTGCTGACCTGCAGGAGGAACACCATCTGGGGTTTCACACTGAAAATAAATACATCCTTCACAGTACTGTAAATATTTCTTTGTAAGCAGCCTAAGGGTATTGCTGCATTTGAGTTCAGCGCACACTGTAAGAGAACATATGCAGACAAATATTTAGGCAAGATGAAAAGTTTATAGCGCATCTTAAGTACATTATTTAGTTTCATTTTGGATTGGATGTAACTTCAGAAAGGGGGCATTGCTTTGAGAATTTTATACCAAAACAAATCTGTTGCCAAACATTCACGAATTAATCAACTGCAGGTACAATAAAGTTGGCACATGTGATCCCCTGACAGAGATTTCTCGTTTTCTGCTGGAGCAATATCCTTGTTAATATATTGTTTATCAATAATGCCAATGCTATTCATAAAATATTGTCAATCTGTGAAAGTTTATGCTGATTTTGACAGTTTAAAGTGTCCACTGAGGACTGATATTCTCACAGAAAGCAAATTCCAACAACCATGTCTGAAAAGGCCCACAGCAAACAAGGGACTACACACTGGTTTTGCATGGAATATTTCTGCATCCTACTGTTTCCAGTGTAAACCAGAGATACAACATAAAATCATACAATTTGTTGAACTTGTTATTCTGTGTATGTAATAGCAATATATATCCTGCTGTTATGTATTTTTATATGTTATATAGGCACATAGACAACTAAAATATGAATATATCACATCCTCTTACCACATCAAACATATTTCTATCTGTATACACAAACTTTTGCAAACATATGTATGCAAATATAGGCAAAATATGTAGGTTGCTCTGAAAGTAATGCCTTCTATTTATTCCAACTGAAACTATAACAGGTAGAAAGAACATGAGAATACTATTTGTTAGAGAAAATTCTCAGCTATGTAAAAATATCTTTCAACATAGTCACCACAATTAGCTATGTATTCTAGGCAGAAATGAAAGAGAGCCTGCATGCTGTACTTGTAAAAATCTCCATGGTTGTCCAGAATGCTGTCACCGCTGCTGAAATGCACCATCCACCAATTCACTATGCTCACATCCACTGTTTGGTCTCCATAAAAGTTCAGCAAGCATCAATGAATGTCAATGGGTGCCATTTTTTCCATATGGAGGAATTCAGTGACACATACTTGCTTCATCTGCTCTTTCATTTGAGATGCCGCTCTGTCAGACTGTCCCTCTGCTGCCATTTTTCACATAGTAACAAAAAGAAATGGAATATTAGTGGGAAGTTTCAGCTTCTATAGCCATACCAACATCTACCTCTGACGTTGTGGGCGTTACTTTCAGAGTAGCCCTCACAGAAAAGCAAAACCAAGCACTCTGTTAAACATGCCTTCTAGGGAGATGAGAACAAATGTTTGAGAGATGTCAATGATCTTATCTAAAGTGCAATATGTCCCTTAAGAGTAACAGAGGAATCCACACACAAAGACCACCCATCTGAATTCTCCTAGTATTTATTATCTTTGTAGCTGTACTGCAGCATAACATACCGTTAACCATTTTTTTCCTGCAGATGGAAATAAGCTAGACAATCAAATGGAAAAGAAAGAAATAATTAAAAAAAAAAAAAAAGTTACAAAAAAGTTTTGGGTTACAAAACATTTATTGCTAAGTTTTTAAAGTTGCCAGAGAATTAGTTACTTAACTAGTTTGAGTTTTAGTATGTCTTAGGTGCACAATTCTGTTTAATAAATGTATATGCACTTATGACATAATACGTTTTAAAACAGTGATCGCTATTGGAAGGGTAAGTAAAAAAAGAAGTTAAAAAGTGAGGCTGTAACACCAGCTATCTCCAGATCATAGGTGAAGATATTTGATATTATTCCCTGTAAAAGTTCACATAATCATTAAACTGAAATTTAGGGTGATGCTTTGCATACTCGTGCCTATGAAATACTGTTCAGTTTTAAAAGGAAACCTAGTAATTTAAGCAGTACATCACTCTTAAGTGTTGAGCATCTGGTCACAAATTTATATGTCAAAAGTGAGTTTTATTCCCAGGGATTTCACCACATTGAAAAATCCATGTAAGATCAGAGTCCTACGTATTCTTAAACTGGGAGAGAGTATTTTTATTGATTACATGTGACTACATTGTAGATGCTATTTCAAGAAAGAAACTTTATAGTACAAATAATATCAAGAATATGGAGGATAAAACAATGGCAGCTGATAAAATGTATAAGGCTAACTAGCACTGAGAGCTATTTTAAAGACAAAAGGCAAAATATGGATTCTTAACTACAGAATCTGAAGATTTCCTACCTGCTTCCAATTTCTGTCACTGCTGAGTTAGAACAGAAGTGATAAATGAGATATGAATATGGGAATGTAAAGAACAAATATTGCAGATATTTTTGCTGAATATACTGCTACACACAACAGATACAATATATATTTTAATATGATTAAGTTATTAAGATAAATTCAAAATGCAGTTGCTAGTGCACGCCTAGTTATTATCTGGGCATCCATTTTATGAGAAGTCATTTAATTACCTGATCACACTCATTTTTGCAAATGACCTCTGCCACAGCTACTGCATAACTCTCTTTAAAAAAAGAATAGCAAATTTCCTTGTAGATTATTCTGTCATAGTCATAAAAACAGAAGGAGAACGATGAAAATTAATCACCTTCTCAGCATCTCTGTATTGTGTTGTTTTTTGTTGTTTTTTTTCCCTCACTTGAACAATGGACTTTATTTTCCACAGCCTTATTCATGGAAACAACTGTATTGTTGTGGGTGAAATTAGTGAAATTTAAGGTAGACATTCAACTTGGAAAATTTCAAACTAGGAGTAGGAAAGTTATAAATCACTGAAAAGTGGGTCTGAAAGCAGAAGTGTCAAGAAACATCTATAGAAGGTATCATTAGAAATGTCCCCCATAACTGCGCATTTTCCCAGTCTGCCCCAGATTCACCTCTATTTAACAATTTCAATCTGGATTGTAAGATTTAAATCTCTCTAAAAAAATCTGAATTTGGATAAAGATGAAAAAAAGACGGTAGGAGAATAGTTTATAACTGAGAATCTACAACAGAGAAGATGCTGATGTGAGGACTTCAGAAATCCAAGATTAGGAATGAGTAAAGAGAAATTTAAATTGCCTGAGAACAAACTACTAACTAGCTTGAAGCAGACAGCTACAATTACAAACAAAGTTCAGAGGGAATAGAGAACTGGGCCTGTCTGGGAAATCATAGTAGAAATAGACAAACAGGATAGCTGGAGACAGAGTCAGGAATGGAAAACTTAGATTAAGACATAAGGAAGACTAAAACTCAAAAGTCAAGTGAAAGTCAGGTTAAATGAAAGCTGTGAAATAGGCACTAAGATCCTCTAATAGATGATGCTAGCTTTGAATGAGGAAGATTAGAATTAGGGAAGTCGGTTTTTTCAGAGAAAAGCTGACATTCTCCATTATACTTGAGTTTGAATGGACTGGATTGCATACACAAAGTGACAGGAAAAGGGTAGCACTGGTACAAAGGACTGGAGGCAATAAATCAGAATTTAGCAGTGAGTCCAGACTGAAGGAACAGAGAACAAGGAAAAGTGGCACTCCTAGGAGTATACTGCTTCTGGAGCACATATCAGGACTCCTCACTGTACTGACAAGGGTAAGTGTAAATGGCTATTTACTGCTGAAATAGCCATTTCATTTTTTGATGTCTTATATGACACTCAAGTTGATACCTTGATAATACCGAAACTTCATTAGCAGGAACATATGCTGTGTGAGGCATACAGCTGACAGATAGCAAGCTTTGATAAAAGTTTGAGTGTACTTGTATGCTGTCAAGGGAAAAAAAAGACTGGGTCAAATCCTTGCTTCTGCCCCCAGATTTGATGCTATACAAGCCATTGACATCATACTTCCTTAAAGTGATCATTCTATACTCTTCCTTCCCCCGTTAATTTTGTTTTTTTAAATAAGATGTCAATTCAGGTAAAAAAAAATCTGGAATTGTGTTGTACAAGAGTCTCCCAAACAAAATGTGTAGTATTTCTGTAGCAGACCAGGGTAATTTAACTCAGATCAGTGATAACCATTAACACTGACACTATTTCTTATATTCAAAATCTAAATCTGGAAATTCCTCTATTGCTTAAATAACAGGTATCAATGCAGTGATTTTTATGCTTGTGGTTTTCTTGTGTTTCCTGGAATGACCACACTCACTCCTCGTTGAAATTACTTATGCTTTTGTACACTGTTTGTATTTCTGTACCTTTTGTATTATATTTATATTATTTATACGTGTGTAATGGACTTTTCTTTATTTTGTCAGGACTTAAAACATGCTTTTTTGTGTGTGTGTACTCTATTTTTCCTCCAGTGAACATTAATAATTGCTAGATATTACAAGAGAATCTGGACCAGAATCTGTCTAGATTTTTCGACAAGGTAACTTGTCATTATCTGTTTCATAAATACAAAGCTTTTACATAACTTAAGGAGCCATTAAGGGTTTAGGTTTTGATGCATTTAAATGTAAAGCAACTGAGAAGAAAACCCTCTCTAAGGATTTGAAAGTGACTGTATATGGTAGCGTATGCTTTATTGATTTCCACTGGCAGTTTCCAATGGTTTTAATTCTTATCTGACCCCTAAATGTATTTGCTTGCCATGTGCAGTGCGGATTTTTAATTAATAATATTCCTAAATCTACACATTAAATATACTGTGTTTTGGTCTCCTTTGTAATGATGAGCATTTTGAAGCTTGAACTGCGTGAGCATAATTGATGCATTTAAAATCACTTTATCATGTGGAAAGAAAAACATTTCTCAGTCCAAGAAAGCTTAGCAGGTATTTTGAAAAATCTGCATCATGTAGAGGAGAAGATCAAAATTAATGTTACCTCACTTTATGTCCTTAAGGTATTAGGAACCTAGCTTCCTGTCTATACCCTTCTTTATTCTTGGCTCAAAGCTTGCTTTCTGAGGCATTTCTTGCAATGACAGATTATGCAGGAGGTGAGTGGTGGGTGTCGCCATGTGGCAATCAACATCACTTAGTGAACAATTTTACATTTGAAAGACCAGGAGTGTTTACAGGTGGAACATCTGGCTTGTGAGCAAATAGCTCCAGCTTGGTACAGGAGACTAGGGGGTGAAACCATTGTGTACTGTGAAACAGGATGCGAGTGGGCACCACCCTGCTCCCTCTTATATGCTGGCAAGGCCCAGAAGATGGGAACAAAGATGTTCCTGGTGAGATCCAAAAAACAGAAGCTGTCACTTCAAAGAGAGCTGACTTGACTACTCTGGACTTATAAATTTTTTGTACTACCGTTGGACAAAGTCATCAACTGAACAACTAAACCTTCAATGACCCATCAGTACTGAAGACCAACATCTGAACTCTGATCAACCCTGGAATCCTGATGGTGACTATTTCTCTCTTGCTTTCTACAATGACTCCTTGCTTTTATTTCCTCTCTCTTTTCTATCACCCATCTTCCCTTCCTCATCTCCCTAAGCAACTAAGATTTGTAATAATCTGGTCAGTCTAACATTTGACCCGTTGTGTCTTAATCCCACCATCAGGTACACATATAAAAAGAACGTCCTCTCCCTCCTATAAATTGGAGTGAGACACTTCCTCAGTGCACACCACATAAAACATGAAAGTATTGACACAGATTTGGTCTTGAAGGTACCGTCAAGGTATTCCTTGTTGCATCAATTACCAAAGGATGATTAAGTTAGAGACCTCAAGTAAGAGCATAAAGCTAGGCAAAAAAACAATAAGGCAATCACAGGTGCAGATAGTAGGAGCGCAGCCTAGCCTCTCTCATCCAGTACTCTCCTCTTACAGGATTTTGATACAGGCAGAGCAAAATCTGTGTACTTGTTGTTTTTTTGTTGTTTTTGTTTTTGTTTTTTTGTTTTGTTTTGTTTTCCAAATACGTGTTTTCCAATCAAAGAATTTTTAATGTCCATCTTTTCCAGTGGTAACATAGATCTGAAACAGATACAGACAAATGAGCTGCAATTTTCTATAAAAATGGATATGTATTCTGTTTGCCCTTATTGCCTATTTCTTATTTTGTCAGAATGTTGAGATCAGCAAAGCAACAGAAATTCAGAGTTTGCACAAACTTATAAAATGGGGAGGTCATTGACTGATGAACAGCAGGGACTGAGACTAAACTACTTATAGTTTGCTGATTATTTAGATACCTAACATGATTAGTCTTTATTCATATGTTCATAGAATCATAGAATCTTTAGAGTTGGAAGGGACCTCTGAAGGTCATCTGATCTAACTCCCCTGCAGTAAACAGGGACACCACAGCTAAATCAGGTTGTCCAGGGCCTTATCCAGCCTCACATCCAGTCTCCAAGGATGGGGCATAAACAACAGCACTGGGCAACCTACTTGTTCCAAATCCTCATCACTCCCTCTATAAAAGAGTTTTTCCCTACATCCAACCTAAATCTATTCTCTTTGAGATTGAAACCATTTCCCTTTGTCCTACCACCACAGATCCTGCTAGAGTCTGTCCCCTTCTTTCCTATAGCTCCCCATAAGTACCGAAAGGACGCTGTTAGGACACATTGGACCTTTCTCTTCTCCAGGCCAAACAGCCCCAGCTTTCTCAGCTCGTCCTCGTAGGAGAAGTGTTCCATCCCTTGAATCATTTTTGTGTCTCTCCTCTGGATGCACTCCAAACAGTATGTGTCTCTTCTGTACTGAAGACTCATCTGGACACAGAACTCCAGGTCATTTTCAAGTGTTTCTATGTGTTCTCTCTTCACTCGTGTCATTTTTTTTTTCTGAGAAAAAATAAAGCTACCTATATGATTGTTGTTTTTTAATGAATAAGATGACAAAGTACATCTCCAAAGCTGTCACTCAGAAAGAATATTCAATTAATTAGCAGATAAGAGTGTATTTTTCTTAAGTGCTATGTAATTTAAACCTAGTATCAATAATTTAGACACTACTCATCTCTAGCTAGCAGGCTTTATAATGAAGCCAAGTGAGTATTTAAATAACTTCTACTATTTGTTCCTCAAACCCAGTAAAAATTGCCCATTTCTTAATAGATGAAATGTCATGATAACTGTCCTAATCAAAATAAATTAAAATTTTCCTACCTACCAATGTTATATTCTAATTGCTGCAGGAAGGGTAGGCAGAAACTCATGTAAAATTTTGATGTTTAAAATCTAATCTTGTAAAAAAAATAATGCAAACAAATAAAACTTATCTATTCCATTTAGTAAATTGAAATACAGTCTACAGGCATGAATGTTAATCAAGCTTAACACTTGATTTTACCTAAGAGTTACAATATATGTGAATATTTTTGAGCTAGTACATTTGAAATATACATACATGTTTTTCCAAATCTCAGAACTTTTTTCTTCAGATACTGTGAACTTAAAACTTTGAGAACTTTACTTTAACCGTGTTTACATGAGCGCCACAAATTAGTGACTGCTAGTGCTGAGGAAGATTTTTCAACTAGCCACTTATATTTTTGAATGCCTGCATGACTGAAATTAGAATTTCAAGAGTCTACAACTGAATTTTGGGAGTCCTGCAGGCAGGAATAGAAGAGAAAAGGAGGAGCTCTCCAATACATTTCTATCAATCTAAAACAAAGCTTGGCTCATTGATTGGTTGTTTGGTTTCTCTTCCATACTTTATGATTTCAGAGGGACATATGAAATACCCTCCTTTGAATACAAAAGTCAAATATCAGCTGTGGAAATGATCATACAGTGTCTTAGATCCCCAAAACAGAATGAGATATTTAAGCTAAGCATTTTTTCTTTCAGGTCTTTATCAAAAAATCAGAGGGAAGCAGAATCTATAGTGGATACCTTAGAATCTTAGTTACCAGTTTTAATCTCCTCTCTCTAGGAAAAAAACTAAATTCTCTTCCATTTGGTTTCTTTCTGCTTCATATCATCTTGTTCTCAGCCCCAGTTTTAGGTAATATAACCAGCTCATCGCCATCCCCACTGAATCTCATGATGTATATTGTATGATTTGGTTTCCCAAAAGGAGTCTCACAAGCTTCTGTCTTGCCACCAACTTTTTTTCCCTCTCTAAAATATTTTTGATGGGAAAAATATCAGCAAAGATAAGAAACAAACAGCAACAAATCCCTCCATGCAATTACCTCCTATGTTTCCATGGGCTATAACGATGAGAATACCACTGCTCAGAAGATCTCTCAGTAGTTCTGATGTGCAACTTTTTGCCTCACTTTAGACATAAATTGTCTCTGAAATACCAACTGCCTTCTTGAGTGAATGTGCCACAGATAATTATAATATGAATTTCTAAAGTTTTTGTATGGTAAAGGTCAAATAAAAGTCTTCCTTACAAAAGCTTGTTTATCAGTTTCCTTTCCTGTGTGCCTCAGGGCAGATCTCAGCTGGAGTAAGTTGCCCTAACTCCAGGAACCCAGGTATTTTACCGCAAACTGAGTGGATGACCCTTAGTTTTTAAACACCAGGTTTTCCAGAACAAAAACCAAGAGATTAAAATTAGTTTGAGAAACAAGAGGGATTTGAAAGAGAGCTGGAGTGTCTAATGTGACATTTTTCATGTTGTTATATTAAATTTGCAATGGAAATAAAGTGGAGTAGCAGCTCTTCCTACCTGAGGCTCTGTATCCACTAAATGTTATGCACTCCCTGCAAGCAGAGATGACACCTTTTTGCTAACTGTCAAAAGTTATTCAAAGCAGGGGAAAAAGTCATCTGTAGCTGCAGAAGCTTGTTTTGGCCATTTTCATAAGGACCTCCTGCCAAGAGTCAAAAGGACTTCAGGGCTGCATTATTAAAAACTGTGTCCCCCTTCCACACTGTCTTTTGCTAATCTATCTGAGAACACAGTTCTGAGAAATCACAGTCAGGTTACACTACGGTGATTAATAAATGCAGATACACAAGACAGACGTAATGCAGTGGAGAATGGAAACTGATGATAGACTTTTTTGCAACGTTATATTATTTTCATCTACAAATACTCAATATAATATTGTAATTAAGGAAAAGTTTGAAATACAAGACAAAAAAATTAACACTGTGTTGTGAACTCTCTCATGTGTTGGCTCACACTGTGTACTAGTTAACCATTAACAACAGACAACAAATATGAGGTCTGTTCCAGAAGTAATACCTTCTATTTTATGATGTTGGCCCACAGTGTCAGAAGCAGATGTTGGTGGTATGGCAATATTCCTTTACATGTTGTTGTCATGGGACAAATGGAAGTAGAGGGGCAGTCTGACAGAATGGCATCTGACATGTTAGCGTGGATGAAATAAAAGGATGTAACTGAATTCCTGAATGCCGGAAAAACTGCAGCCATTGACATTCACTGATGTTTATTGAACACTTATGGAGACCGAACAGCAGATATAAGCACAGTGAGGCGATGCGTGGTGTGTTTCAGCAGTGGTGATAGCAACAGTGGTTCACCTCCAGTGGTGCAGATTTTTGAGTGCAAGCATACAGGTTCTTGTCCATCACTGGGGAAAACGCATAGCTGATGGAGTCACTGTGTTGCAAAATAGTGTTTTGTAGTGTTGTATCAAACAATGTTATTGTGTTTTTTGGATTTGTTGTAGTTTCCAGGCTAATAAATAGGAAGCATAGCTTTCAGAGTGACCTACGTAGTATTATTTGAATACTTTTTCAATGATCCAAGTCAAATGAGTGTGATTTTCTTACTGTAAACTCTTCTTCACAGAAGAGATGGCATTAAGAATAGCATAGATAACATTAGCTTAAAACTATTTTTCTTATCCTGAGAGGAAAGATGTATTTATGATCTAAAATTGTAGCCATATTTCAGCTCAGGAAAAGGGTTTGTATCCCCATATTATGCTTTATATTGTAAAGTGGTAGGAAAGAAGAGACATCCCCCAACATTGTTGAAGAGCGCACTCTTGTACTGGAAATGGCAGAAGCTTGTTTTCTAGTTTTTTTCTTATTTTTCCTTTTTCTAGATTACCTAGAGTATGATTGGTCCTACATACAGGATACATTTTAACCAAAAGTTATGTTAACAACAGGACTGCATAGCCCCATTTTCAGAATTAATAAAAGCTAAGAAGTAACTGAAGACATCCTCAGAGACTCAGTGCTTTGTTCTTGTCTGTATCCTAGTTTCCTTTAGCCTTAAACGTCTAATAGAAACAATGATACAAATGCTCCATCTAAAAATGAGAAGCATAAGGTATAATTGAAAGATAGGAAAAAAATGATGCATGAATTTTCCCATTGTTTTCAGATTGGTTAACAATTTCATGAAATAAAATATTGATTTTTCTGATCACAACTCCAAGCAGAATGTTGTTTGAATTTAGCTTAATCTAGTTGCTTTTTATCAGCATTAAGAAGAAAATAATTAGCAAAAAGGCCTTCCAGTTTAATGTACCATGGTCCACAGAGCTGTTTTTAAGCTTGACTCTACACTGCAGAGCCTTTATATAGAGACAGATAGGGGCATATATATAACTGTCTAATTTTGAGTACATAACAATATTTTGTAAGAATATTTTGCATATATTATTAATGAAAATACACACAAACTCTTATTTTGGGAAATAACGCATGAAATGTACTATGTTCAGTGAATGCTAGCAGGCATATCCTACAAGGGGAAAACATTTTCCATCCTTAGGATTTCTAAGGTTTTGGAACATTACACACATCTTACTTTGGAGATGCAGAAATGTAATTGCTGATAATTAAAAACAAACAGTAAGAAAATCAGGGATAGTACATCACAAAATGGACTGCGTTAATTAATAAAATGAGTTTAGCTTTAGTAATTCATGCAAATATCTCATAATATATTCATTAGTGTTTTGATGTACATTTTGAAAACAAGCAATTTGTATGCAACTGTGATACAAATGTTCTTGAGGGCCAATATGGTTAAAATTTACTCTGCCCAATGATGGTTGAATCATATTTCTCCCCAGTCAGCAAAAGCTGCGAAAACTCATAAAAAGGAATTTACAGTGGTAGTTGGTGCTATAATCTCAATTTATTGCATTGGCCAGGTTTGCCTAACCTCACCTTCTTTCTAATTTCTTTCCTAAAATAAAGGAGTAAATTTTGACATAACTTGCAGGTGAGGCAGTGGAGATGGAGTGCAAAACAAAAAAAAATCTTGAAAACAGAGTCCAGTGAGCGTGAATCACACATTCACAAAAGTGTTTATGTTCAAAGGAACATGTTGAGGTCATGTGATCCAACTTAATTAAGTAATATTTCCATCCTGATAAATTATTCTTAATCTAGGTCATCATGTAGGTGCTTCATGCAGGCTGAATTGTTTGCTCAGCCCTTTAGTTTAATGTTGAACTATTTTTTATGTTTTCTCTAACACTATGAAAAATAGTAGAAAAAGGATTTCAGAAAATACTTGATAATAAAATAAAGAAGGGGAATAAAGCAAACAACACACAAGTGTTTTCTTTAGTCACTTTAACAAAAGTTGTAATATCATCCATAAAGTCAGTGCAGGAAGGTGGAAAGAAATTTTCTTTTTTGAAGAAGAGCTCCCAAGCTTTACCCTCCAGTGATCAACATTACAAAACAAGTCACACAATACCAGAATTTAGATTTAGCTCTTTTCTTGGCCTCAGCTGTAATTTTTCCATTTCTATGGTCAAAAATTTCTAAAGTGACCTGCCCACTTTCATTAATTTTTATTGACTTACAGAGCTTTTTCATTTTTGTAAGATAACAGCAAACTTACTTTGCAGCTTCTGTGTGAAGGCCTGTCGCTCAGAAGAAATATAAATTTCTAACATCACCCAAGCATTCAGATTATTTTCTCAGAGATATGCTTTTATGAATAAAATATTTGATCTAATTGAAACAGCTGCTAAATCTCAAACTGGAGTCAAGGATTAACAGTGTTCATTCCCATATATGGCTCACTGTCCACAGGACAAAGCTATTAATTTCAGTCATTTCATTTGAATCTTTCTCTGGAGGCATGACAACTAACGCCTACTGAAATGTTTCTTACAAATTCAACCCCTAATTTTTTTTTATTTTTTTTGCTTTCTCACAGTACTTCTCAAGGTCATTATTAGAGAGTAAAAAAAGAAAATGCTTTCATAAAAGAGTTAGTACTCAAATCAGTGCTTTGCATTGGACCTAATATGCCATCAAGTAACAAATGCTCCTCCTTTTTACATGGGCTTATAAGATTTATTTTCTTGTAGGATTAAGAAAAAAGTTTTCCGTATAATGGGTACAAACAGTATCAGCTGAAAACAAGACAAATTTTCTTCCAGATATATTTTAGTTACTTTCTACTTAATACATACTACTGTGTTATATAAAATTTCTTCGTTTTTCCATTTTACAAACTGTGGTAAAGGGATTAGGATCAATGAGAATGATTTTTTAATCTCAAAATGAAAATGAAACAATTGCTAGCCTCTAGCCTCTTGCATTTTCCACACTCCTTTCACTCCTTAAGTTTTATAAGTCTTTCTTTCTACCTTCACATTCAAGGAAATTGAATACCATAAAACTTTCAGTCATAAAAATTTGAAGTGATTTAAATCTGTGTCAATGAGATGACTACCCTAAATAGCTTCAAAGTTTTGTTAAAATAAAAAAGGCAGGAGAAAATGTCTAGTAATATTTACATATTTCTTAGAAACTTAAAATAAAAATCCACAGTTTAAATTCTATGAAATGGCCTCTCAAACAAATAACTCTACTTACAGCACTAGAGACAATGAGCAAACTTGGAAATTAGTGTGCCACATTTTGATTCTAATATTTGCATACTGCCTCACATAAACCATGTGAGTGACTTAGTATATGGTAGATAAACAGCTAGAACTGCACAAACTATTAGAAGAAACTAATACATTCAAATAAGTCTTAATTTTTAGTCTGAAATTTAGAAGCTGTTTGTCATAATTTAGAATTTATTGTTGAAATTGAAATTTGTATTTTCCATGCTACTATTTCATGAAGTTTAGGAACAATTCTTGCAGTTTACCTAAAAGTGACGAGATTTCTATTTTATCTTTTTTTTTTCTTTTTTCTTTTTTTTTTTTTTTTTTTGCTGTTATTTCCAGTAATTTTCTACGTAGAAGTATAATGAGAAATGACATCATATTTCCATAAACTCCAAGTATGTAAAGCAGCAACTGACTATTTTTTCAAGCTATGACCTTTCTGATCACATTGATTACTTGAATGATCTTTACAATTCTTACACGTCACAGTAGAACTGAGCTTCTGAAGCGTCATGCTGGATTTCCAGCTTCTTTACACTTAAACCCTACCACAGAATACAGCAAAATATCTTCAGTCTTTCCTCCTACGTTTTCTTCTCACATAGCTCCCTCTTACAATAATTTGTAGTTCCTATTTGCACCTTATTAATGTAAAATACATAAGATAGGTATATATGCATTATTCCAAACACTCAAGATATTAGTGTAGTGTAAAAAGGATCAATATTATTTCCTTGTTACAGGTCTCTTTTTCCCTCTCTTGGATGCAGTTCGTTTCCTTCTGGAGTGAAACACATTCATCTGAGGTTGCCTGAATTCACAGCTTACTTTATTTTCTGCATTTTCCACCTACCTCTCCCATTACTCTCTTGTGTTTACTATTGAATAATTGCAATGCATTAGGAAGCATTTCAAAATAAATATTATTTTACATTGAATTTATATTTTATAACTGGAAATGGGTATTCTAGGCACCTGAGCATAAGCACGCTCTTCTGGAATGCTAATGAATTTTCATTTCCTTTATATTATTTCCACCCCTCAACCCCTCAAACGAAGTGAACCCACTCAGGTTATTTTCTTTTAAGATTTCAGCACCTAATATTTCATATACAGCTAAGTGGTATTTTTGCTAAGAACATTGAAAACAAAGAAAGGTACAAACACATAAGAAAATCAGTGGGGGCCTGGCAACCTCAGTTTTGCTAATCAGTCCAGGCTGCAAACTGGGACTGTGGGAAGACAAGGATCACAAGGTAGGGGATAAGAAAGGTTTACATATAATGTTTAAGTAAAATTACATTGAAAAATTCAACTTTGGGAACTGTAAACATATCGGTCTTTTTCCTCGAGATATCTTAGGAAACTTCCTGATGTTCTTTTTTTCAACATTTGATATTTCTGGATAACCAAAAATTAGGCAGGACTATAAAGGATCTTGTAAGTGTTCATTATTTTGTATAGATTTTGAAAAGGTGGGCATAAAGAACTACAGAATTCATGTGACACCTCAGAGGCTGACATAAGTTAAGAAGCTTTATCCTCTCAGAGCGAATTTGCTCTTCACCGCCTATCTGCATAGAAACAATGGTTTGAGATCGTCATTTCTGAAGAAATATACTACATGGAATACTGAGAGTATAGAGCTTTTCATCATTACAAATGGAAGTGATACTAACTTCTATTTGTCCTGATAATTTCGGGATAAATAATGATCCTTTTTGCTCTCATCTGATTCTCTAGGCTTTATCCATGTAAATGAATTAAGTTCTAAAGAGAATCTACTCACCTAAAAACAGTCACAAATAGGGTGAGAAGTCTGTGGTCTATTAAATTTGAAAAAAAAGCAAACAAACTAGAAAAGGGGAGTCTTCTTTATCTTTTCTGATTGCAGACCTTGTCCACCTTTTGAATTCTAATGAGACCATTTTCATGACCTTTAAATGGAGCCAGCTGATAAGCTTTGAGTATTTGAAATTTGCATGGCAGCATAATAGTCATTTTTCTATTCTATGCATCACTAGCAGTGAAAACTGAGGAAAAAAAAACTGGGAACATAAAGCTAAATGTGAAGTCTCGGTTTTAAACTCTGTGAGCACAATGCAAAAAGGTCTGCCTTTGTCTGTCAGCTCATACAACCTGGCTCATACTATTACCCAATGACAGTATTCGCTAATGACATATATTTCCATAAGTTTTAAAAGTATTGTAGAAAAGCTCATACTTTCTAAGCAAGTTCTGTTAAAAAATAAAAAATAAAAAAAAAATCAGGAAGACTGGGACATGATCTTGGTCACCCTATTTCTAAGTTCCTGCTTGACCAGGTGGGTTGAACCAGTAGCCTCTGCCAACCTCAGCCATTCTGTGATTCTAAATTTGTTCAATAAAAAGCTGAGGTGACTCAATGTTAAAACAGATACAAGAAAAAAAAAAAAAAAAAAAAAAAGCCTTCAAAAACCTAGTATTTATTGAAAGTTTCTATTACACCAGAATATAAAAGCAAAAGACAATGAGAGACGAAGAATACTTGCTGTCTCTCTGTAACGTTGAGTGTCAAGTACCTAGCCAAAAGTTGATATTTATTCTCTGATGCATATTGTTTATCTTCAGCTCATTGTTTTACTGTTCTAAAGTTAGTCATTTACACAACAGATTTCATATTCTTTTGCCTATTGAAAAAATATAAAAGAATTCATGTAGCTATTATAGTTAAGAATTGTGCTGTTGTTAGTGCTATTTCACATCTACTCACTGTATTTTGACATCTGAATCCTTAAGCCAAATTAACCCGAAAGTCATGCACTTCACTAGCACCTGTTTATAATACTTTTAAAGTACTTCTTTCTGACAATTTTCTGTCACTTCTCTGCAAGTTTCTCCATTTTGTAACTGACCTTGATTTAATTCTTGTTTCAAAATCAACAAGAACTATCCAGTCTGACTGCAAGATGCTTCACCAGAACACGCTTTGGAGCATTTTTCAGTTTATGTAGACACCTCAGTCTTCACAATTCAAATAACTAACGCTGTTATAGTTTCTTGTTGGCCTCCCTTTCTTTTTTTTTCTTTTTCCATAATAGGTCAGAGACACATAAATGGATGTTTTTTCCCCCCACAGCAACATACAATTCTTATTACTGTTTGTTTCTTTCCCTTTCCTCTTTCTTCTTAGTGGTGCCAATGAGCAAAAGAGATAAGATTACATCAAAGCTGCTAGGGATGCCTTCAAAATTGATATCCTTCTTTTTTTCCTCTGGTTATTACAAGTTTTTCAGGATAGCCTTATCTCAGAATTCCTTAGTTTGAATGTTTGAGATATGAGATAACATCCTTACAATGTTCTTTTTACCTTTACATGAGTTCACAATTTCTAATTATTATTTCTAAACTCTCCAGCTGGGAATTCCTTCAGTTATTAAAAATTATACCAAATGTCAAAACCACAAAACTACAAGAAATGATATGAAAGATCATGTGATAAGAAGATTTTTAATGTCAACTGTTATTTTTTTCTTTACATTCAAAAAACAGTTAATCAGCCCAGTGCAAAGCACTTAGCAATATCACCTATTATGATATCATGACTCTTGCAGTGGTATCTAGGAAACCAAAGTGAAATAGAACCTCACTGGCATAGACACTAGGAAAATCTGAATTTAAAGCTTCTGCATATTGTCAGATGCAAACAACATAGTTAATACATGCTTAATAACCCAAACCTTTAACCTGCAATTAGTCTGTGCTATTTTGTTATTAATTAGCAGCAGGCTTATAGGTTTATCTAATCAGAAACATTACATGGTATGGGAAGAGTGGATATAAACCTTTGATTCTGTTTAGATAATTCTATACAATCTTCTGAAGGCATTACTAGATCTCTTGTTAAATCTAGACCAAAAGTTGAGGCACCCTGCTGCACACTTTAAATTGTATGCCTTCACATCTTCAAATTAGTACTCCAGAAAACAGTCTCTGCTCTGAATGATCACAGAAAATGCTCTTGTAGAATAACAAAGGTATTGCCAGTGATTAAAGCTCTCCCTGCATTGTCTTTTTGACACTTCTGTTAGGAACTTGCTAAGAGTGAAGCTGCTTTTGGTGTGTAACTCTGAAACCAATACTATGAACCACAGAAGGTGAAATTTTGCAGTCCACCTGTGGCAACTATTACCACAATCTCTGACCCATTAACTCACTACAGCTCAGCATCTACGGTGTTATGCTGCTAATCAGTTAAATGTATTTGATAAATGCATTCAAGGTACATGTCTTGCAGTAATTTGTGTTTCTGTACTACTCTGTTTTCTTTAGTCAATCGCTGTGTTGACAAACTATTCACTCAGTTCAGTGGATCATCTAGGGAGGCAACAGAATGTTGTGAGCACAACAGCAAATATTTGGGGCATTTTTTCAGTATCTCTTCCCATTGTCTTTAAATACCTTCTGGAGAGTGGATTAGTGGTAATTTTCAGGCAGTTATTCCTAGTTTAAAATGACAAAAATATTTGTTTCACTGTTTGATTGTACCTCAGTAATGAGTAAAATAGAAGATAAATACTTCTGGGATGAAGATTTCTGTACATTCAAGTGCAGGACATGGAAAATTCATATAAATATATGTATAGTGATTTCAGAATAAAAACTTTTCAAATAAACCAAGAATTATTAAGCCTCTTCTAGTAATAACACAGAAATGAAAATATGTTACTCTGATTTATTGACATATTGCCAAGCCTAGAAAGGAACTTGGAAAATCATAGTTTAAAAAGCCAGTGCATTGACTTTTTAACATTTAAATTAAAACTGGGATTAAACCCGAATAATATCCAACAAATTCAATGAAAAGTAGTCTTAACTAGAGATAAAATGAACTGTTGTCTATGACTTATAACAGCTATATAAAGTCATTCTTAATAAATTAATTTACTTTCAGTTAAATATAAGTGCAAGGAAGTAATTGAGTTATTATTTAGCTGCAAATAAAAGATGGGCACAGATGTTGAATTTCTTCGAAGAAAATATTGTGGAGATATGTGATACTTCCCTGAAATCTAACAGAAATGCAAGGAGTTTTCACATTGTTTTATTATTGCTCTTATACATTAATCTCACAGCCCACTAAGTATAATAGATTTTGAAATTCTCTCTAAGACTTAAAATGCATCGTGATATATATGAAAGCTAACTACTGTGTCTTAGAAAAATACGAATAGGAGAAAAGTTTCTAGATTTGGAAACATTATTCAATAATATTAAGAAGGAGAGAAGAGATTCAGGTCTCCACCCATGTTACCTTTATTCTCCTTAACATATACACAGAAAGTATGCAGAAAGTGTTTGAGAAATTAATACCACTTTAAGCAAGGAAAAAGGAATAGTTCAAACTGCAGTTAAAGACTCTAGTAACTAACATGAATTATTATAAGTTACATACATGTCAAGAGCACTCTAAGCCTTGGCAGAAATTGTAAAGGATAATTAGGCATACTGGCTGAGTTGTTATAACTGAGGAGAGTTCTTACTATGATATAGTCACAGTAGTGTTTTTGTTCTAATTTAAATATGTATTTGTGCCATTAATGTAAACCTGTATTTTCAAGTGCTTTGTTCTTTGTCCTTTCATCTTGTTTGACAACAGCCCTCAAACTAAGTTGTCAAATGCATATGAATTATGACTATCATTTTCTTGACAGAGGATAAATATAACTAGTACTTGTGACCTGCATCACTTCATTCATTCCATATAATAAATACAGGAATGTAATAGACTCCGTTAAGTTTCTAGTTCCTTAAATTGGAAATTCCATGTGGAAAATAACTTTAAGGTGGGAAATATTCCGTGACCTTGACTTGCTGGCTGAGTTTTTCAGTCTCAGGATAAGCCTTCCATTATCTATCACTTTGCAACTGAAATTCTGAGAACATCTAACTTAATTTATAAATCTGAAATTAGTTAGTACATCTTAAAACAAACAAAAAAAATCCCTCTTTCTCTAGAGTTACTTTCTACCATCATGTAATTCCAAAAATGTCCTAAGCCTCTTGGCATGGGGATTTAGAATTGAGTAGTAGACAAGACTACAGAATGTGAATGTACAGCCCAGCAGATAGGTTGGTGCTTGAGAAATATGATTTGGCTCTAGCAAAGGAAATGATCTATAGTGTTTATCAAACCAAGGCAGGTATGGCATAACCCTTAACACATTCAAAGCTTATTACTCATGCATTTGTAAGCTGTAAACTTTAGGCAAATATAAAAAATAAATGCCATCCATTTCCAGATCATATTAAAATTCAAATGCTAACAGCTTGAGGGTAAAGGTAAACGAGACTGAAGAAATCCTAAAATTGGCTTCCTGCATATAAGTACCACAAAAGTAAAACTAGAACTTTAATTTAGTTTTGTTTAGGGCACACTTCTGCTCTACCGCAGTTATCTACATAAAATTGTTTTTTTGGCTGGTGTTATGAACACACATATTTCCTCCTGTGAAGGCTGAACATTCTCAAATCACATCCATTTATGCATCACATTATAAGATCAGTGCTATCTTTCATAGATGTTTATACCCAAATAGCAATTCCACTTTTCATTTTACCTACTGTCTCTAGGCAGTATGCAGTTCTAACAGAAGGCTTAAAAAAAAAAAAAAAAAAAGGAACACACTATTTTTTTAAGGTTTACTAGTCCCTGATGCTGTGACAATCTCCTTAACACTTCTAGCAGAAAAAGTAGGAAGAGATGAGGTCTGAATTGGTCATAGTCTTAGGCTTACCCTCTGTGACAAAAATGCTACTATTGAGGTAGCCTACAGAATCTTACTGCACTTGTTCATTGGCTGTGGTTTTGCTTATTTTCTAACACTCTTCCCTTCAGAAAGGAACCCACTTGAGGCTGAAAAGATTCAATCTTTTTCTTCTGATAAAGAAATACAGAAAGTCTTTTTTCTGAATTGATAACAGAAAATAATACTGCATTGTTTTTTAGATAAATGTAAAGAGGGAAAAATACCCAAGAGTAAAACTCTGTAAAACTGTGGTAAAATGATAGATTATATAGGCAGTATTCATACAAAATGACTCTGATCTGTTAAAAAATTAAGCCACATACTTCTCTGATATTTTGTAAAGAAATTCCAAATTTCGGTACCAATGTAAAATAAATAAATGTGTTCCACTGGAGACTTTTTAAAAGGTCTAGAAAGTAATTCTAATCCACAATTTAGGCTGGCAACCTCCTATATCTAGGTACCCTAAACTATTCAGTTAGCTCATTGTTACTGAAGTCAACAAGGCCTCAGCAGAAAGACTCAGAAATATTAGAGCTGAAGAGGGCTCTGTATCTCTTATGACAGAATTTCCTTGGTAACTTCTCAAGAAGAGAAAGGAGAGGATGGAAGGATGGAACTATCATCTCCTCAAATCAGTGTTACCAAGTCAAGATCCAAATTATTTCCTTGGACTGGCCAACAGATGTAAGCTGAGAGGATCACCACTACAGGCAGTTGGACTTCCTGTCTCCTAGTGTGGTTGCTTTGCATTGCTTTTCCTCTGATTGTTCAAACTGCTTGGTTGGATAACAAGGCAATTAACCTCCCTTTCCATTCTCCAGAATTCCCTGGCCTGAGATCTCCACGTCAGCTAAACAGTGCCAAACCAGGTGTTCGCAGACTTTCTGCATCCTCAAACAACTTTGGATTTGCCTAGATTCTCCCATCCCTAACATGGGGATTGGCAAGGGAGCCCAATGATGATGAGTGAATATCATCAGTCCCTAAGCTGCTTTCTCAGCATTGCTGCATTTGCCAGTGACATTTGAGGAGCAGAAAGGTCTGATGCTGGGCTGGAGAAATCACTGTGGCATGGGAATAGGGATATATGAAGCAAGCCATCCTCACCAGATAGGAGGCATCCTGCACCTACTGAACTGGAGTGGGGAGGGAGCAGCAGAGATTTCTGTGACTAGTTCTGAGACGGTTTTAAGAAATTTGATGTTAAATTTTTACTATCAGGATTCATTGTTGTTTAACTGATCCTGAATATATAGTCCACTGAACATCAGTTAACAACCACTGTTAATAAACACATAGCTTGTTTCAATCCTTATTTAATTTAAACTAAACAAATAAAGTAGAGTTATTATTTTGCTTGCAAAAGGGTTCATATCTCTTCCTTCAACTTTCATCATTTCACTTCAGATTAGAATTCTTAAAGTAAGAGGAAAACTGAAACCTTATCTTTTAACTGTGCATTAACCATAGTACAAATGAAATAATAAAACCAGTTTGTGTTCTAAATAAGGTTGTACAATATGGCATGCTAATAAAAAGCAAATTGCAGAAGATCTCAGGTTCATTAATTGCTGGTAAAACTTGTTAATTCCAACAATTAAGATGCATCTATTACCATCTATTCCAGCTTCGGTTTCATCCTGGATCAAGCACTTCAGCAGTATTTATGCTTTTGTCCTATAAAACAGCATCTTCACTTTCTTCATTGAGCAATTAAAAGACAAATGAATCATTTATTTCCATAGACCTCATAATCAACTCAGAATTAAAATAAAACAAAGACATATACAATTATTAAATCATTCTTTGTGTTTTACATTTTACATGTAAATTATATGTTATTATGTTAACAGGATAATGTTAATAGCCTGGGTTTTTTTGTTTTGTTTTTTGTTTTTTGTTTTCATGTGGTTTCTGTTTAATAGCTAGTTCTAAGGATGTCAGTACAAACCCTAATTTTCACTGGTTATAAAAATTAGGGCCTGCTTTTATTTAAGCTATCATAAGGGCAGGTAAATGATTGTACTAATCCTACCAAATACTAAAGACAGAAGAAATCGATCTAATTAACTGACTGTAAGATGTAAGTTAATGATATAATGCAGAAAAGGAAATACACAAATGGTCTTGGATTTTATGGTCATTTGCCTGTGGAAGATGAGTTGTAAATCTACTTTGTCTTAAATCACATCATGCCAGCCATATCAGGTCTTACAAGGGTTAGCCAGAGCAAAACTTATTATACATGTGCCTATTTAAAGATTACTGTCATTATAATCCAGTGCTTGCACTTGATGTAAACTTTGAAATTTTAGGGATTTCACCAAAACAAGTGGATTTCTGCTTATTTTGCTTTCTAAAATATTAAGCAAGTAACAAGACCAGTGAAAGAGGAAAAGGAAACTGGCAAGAGCAAGTCATTCTGTAGATTGGTTCAGCTGCAATGCAGAGCCAACCCTCTGTTTTCCATGACAAGACAAAGTAGGAATCAAGCCACTCATCTCTAGAGACTCAGTTATGGCTTCACTACCATTCAAAGGAAGCTGTAAAAGGAAAGGGTCCAGCAATTTGACATCCAACTGCAATAGACAAAAGTCTTGGAAGTGTCAAGATAGGAAGTCCAATGACATATTTGGGATATTTTGTGGATTTTTTTAATGTTGGACTTTTTTGAGGGGGATGAGGGGTTAGGGATAGTTAGACATAGCAGGGAGTTCACTGAAGCCACAAATGAGGTTTAGGAATTGTAAGATAGAAATGATCCTTAGCAAATTGGAGGAGCCCAGAGGACCTTGTGCTACTGCTAACAGACAGTTTATATGAGGAAATATTTGCAGCTGGAAAATAAGAATTGAAGATCTGGATTCAGAAGTTTATATTACAAACTTTTCAGCTAATGTGGCCCAGAAGATATACAGATCAAAGGTGATCTATAAAAGATATCTACATATGGCCAATGTGCAAAATTTTCCATTTTTTAATATAGATTCTAAATAAATAGACATATATTTTTTTAGACCCTTTACTTAAACGCACAGTAGACATGGTTTATAAATAAAATTGAGGTTTGCCACTTCGGTTTTCCTCATTTCAGTCAGTAGTAATGGTAAGATTAACTTTTAAGTATTAACTTTTAAATATTAATCTTGCTAGGAACTGAGAGTTTTCAAAAACTTAGATGGAGCAAACATTAACCTACACTTTAGAGCTGTCCAATAGTATTAGCAAAACAAAATAATCATAGAGAGGCTAAAGTGTAACTATAAAAATGTAGGCTTTGAACTGGCTGATGGTCTATAAATTATCTTCCCTCAGTCTAAGCTAGTGTTAGCAAAACCTTTTCAAATAGCAATTTACTTGGAAATACACCTGATTCCACTGTACAAAACATTATCAGTTGAGCCCATTTTATAAGTTTATTTCAAATCAGCAAATGAGTAAGTGAAAGCTGACATGCAAGAGACAAGACTAAAGTTTAATAACAACATGATGAAAGAGTAAATAGCCTATGGGCATAGCAGTAAAAAAAAAACGATTTATGTCTCAGCAAGCCATGATGAAACAAGGAAAGAACAATGCATTAGAAGCCAGTATGTAATGCTGCATGAGTTGAAACATGATAAAGTCATTTACACTAGAATAGATTGACTAAGTCTCTCAGTACGGGGTCATGTCATTTCATTATGAAATAGAGCACTTCAGAATTAGAGCATTAGAAAATTTCATCAAACTACATTTCCTGCTAAACTTGTTGACTCCCACAGACTTTTTTCTCCCTAAGTGTTCTGATCATTTTGCTTCATCACTGGGGTTCCTCCACCTTTGTAATCTGTTATCTTGCTGTTAAGTACAGCTCTCCACTTAAGCATTTGCAGCACCTGTCCAATTTCAGATCAGACTTTCTGACCTTGAAGGTTAGGGCTCAGCACCACTCCTCAACATCCCACTTTTCTGGCTCATTTAGGAAAAGACAACTGATTGCCATTATGAAATAGAATCATAAATGTTCAAACTTTGAAAACCACAAAAAGAATGGAAGCAGTGCAATTTGAAGTTTAAAAAAGAAAAGGAAGCTGCTTAAAGCATTTAAGTGGCACTGAATAGAAACATTTTATAGATAGATGATGAAGACATAATGAGACAGAAAATGGATGCAAATGGATTTTCTAGTGGTAAAAGTATCTGTAATTCTCTTAGTAGCAGTCCAGTATTGAAAGAGAAAACATTTTTAATAAATATGGTGAACCTTTGTAAGGATTTTGCAAGTTTTTGCTATAAAAACAAACAAACAAACAAACAAAACACATCCTTTTGGGGGCAGAACAAGAACTCAACAGTGGCAATTTTACCGCTTTGCTACAAGGAATCTAACAAGAAACTATGTAACCAACAAGAAAGCTATCTGGAAACCTGTAGCTAGATGCAGCATCAAGGGACAAAGTGTTAGTTGTGTGTATGTAAGTATCTTTACGTTTATATTCACTTTGTTGCTGGTCATGAAAGGCAGCTGACAACCTCAAAAAATATCTAGTAGTGCCTGATTCTGAGGACCTATGCAGCCTGTCTGGTGGCTATTTGGATAAATACTGAGCAGGTTGAACAACTGAGATACACAGCAGTTCCCTTGAGACCAGCATGCGGAAAACATCTCTCTCTATATATAGCAAGAATTCAAGTTAAAATTAAGCATGTACAACTGAAATATCTTAAGTTTGATTCACAGAACTGACTTATAATCTGTAACAATTAAAAATAAATCCCAGATCTTATTGTTGTTGCTGTTTATTTACCTAATTCCTAATCAAAGAAGACAAATAAATATACCACTATGGCTTTTTGTTTGTTTGTTTGTTTGTTTGTTTGTTTGTTTGTTTGGAGACATACATAACCAGTCTTTAAGACCTTTTTAAGATTGAAATTGCTTGTAGTCAAAACCACTGCCAGATAGGCCAGGTACACTAGTAGGTTAACAGAACAGCCCAGAAGAAATTATGAAACTGTCTTCAAATGGCAAAAAAACTCACTGGTAGTGAGACACATAGTGTATGAAAGAATAACAGAAGAACTCAACCCCTGAGTACAAATTATTTTCTATTTCACTGCTTTTCCAATATTCTCTAGTTTTCCCAGAAGTAAAAAGTTTCTGGTGGAACTGGGACATTAATTTTGTGGTGAACTTTCTATGTGATATAGTAGCTCATAAAACTCTAGAAAGAACAGATAGGCTACTTAGATTACAACAGAGAACTCCACCCAACTATCACACATCAGCAGTGAAAGGGAGACTATCAACAGGGCACTGCATTAAGATTTGCTGCAAAAAAAAACAGTAGTTATATATTACTATACATATTATACATATATATAATGTTGTATATAAAATCCCTACTGATAGTACAAGGTAGAATGATCAACCTCAGTAAATACAATATCTGCTTAATCCCTTAGCTTATTAAAGTGTAAAAAAATTGGGATCATTAGTAAGTAATAATGATAATGATAATAAAGAAAGTATACATTAATGGAAGCAACTCATTAATTGTTGCTTTCTTTGTACCTCGTAGAAGTGTCTGAAAAGCCTTCATTCAAGAGGAGGACAGCAGATTCACTACTGATCAATTACACTTAAAAGCATAAAAATCCAGAAGGAAACAAGTGATAGCTATGTCTGAATAACAGAGAGAGCATTGCTTGTGTCTTTTCATATATATCTTTCCAATGTAAAGAGCTTTGGTGCAACAACTTCCTCTAAAGAATGTTTTATTTCAGCTGTTACTGTTACTGTGACAAGGAGAACACATCAGAGGAGATCGTGTGGCACTGCTTGCTTTGAATGAACAGCAACTTAATGCACAGACATTCCTAAAATATTATAAAATGTTATAAAATTAGGGAGTGAAGAGCAGCATAGTAATAGTGCTTTCTTGAACACAAGGGCGGTCACTTGTAGTACGCAGCATTTTATTTCCAGACAGTTGAAGAAGAATTGCTACTGAATCACACCTAGGGTAAAATCCTTCACTCCCTGGATCAGGATGGGTAGTGCTTCACAATGCACAAATGAGTCAGATCTCCAGAGAGGTATTTTTTGAGGCTGATCCAAATTATTTTGGGTATTTGCAATAAATAATTGTGCTGTTCCATGCAAAAGACAAAATGATGGTTTAGGGACAGTTTCATACAACCTCTACTCCAGTTTAGCCAGAATAAGGTATCAGAATCAAAATTTTGTGTCTAGAATAAGGAGCGAGCAAGCAATGACATGTTTCTTGGTCAAGAGATCAATCTGGGCAGTTTCAAAGATGGGATATAAAAGAAGTCATATGAGCATTTCTGGTACAATGGAAACTAACCAGAATGTTTCAAAAAAAAATGTACTAAATAGAGAAGACAATTATGTTGAATTTACTCCCAGCTGCTTCATGTTAAACTGTTGTACCTGTCAAAGAGCTACAAGCCTCTTTTGTCAAGCTGCTTTTTGTTGTTGTTGTTGTTGTTTCTTTGTTTTTTGGTTTGGTTTGGTTTGGTTTTTTTGAACAACTCTTAAGTTAAAAGAAAACATTGAGTTCTATATCCATTCTAAATAGAATAATGTCACAGAACTGTTCTTAAAAATAAAAAAAATAAAAAAAAAAATACAGTGCTGCAAGGCTTTTTTCTTCTCCACTTCTCACCCCCTTTGTCAAATGTAGGAAAACAAAATGAATCTCAGTAGTTAGAAATAAATAAAGTTAAAAAAAAAGCAAGCACAGATTACTGCTCAGAGACACTATGTTGGTCACAAATGCTTTCGTGACTATTTAATTGCCAGGGACATTTAGGGGAGGTTTGTCTCAGGTACATGTGAGATAGATGCTACTGTTGTTTTTCACTATATTTTCTGTGTAAGTTTAAAAAAATAATAAAATCAAAACAATTTTTTATTTTTTTGTTTGGGTTGATACTGGACATCATTCAAGTTACACAAAATTTGCATAAGCATTCCATCTTAGTGTTCCAAAATATCATTTTAAATTAAACTTCATTAAATCAGAGTATTTCATTTTCCCATAAAAGCAAATCTAATCTTAGCCCTAAGTTGTGCCAATTTTTCATGTAGCTTTAAATAGCCTTTCGTTTATGCAACTTTTTAAAAAGAGAGCAATAGGAAAAGTTGTCTACATTCCACAAAATGCCTATCATTTTTTAATGGTATCCTTATTCAGATTCTAAATCCTCAGTGTTCATTAAATTCATACCATTGTGAATTTTATAGATATCTGACTTACATTCTTTCACAAAATGTGATAACTTCATTTTGATAGAAACATGTCATTTCTCTGTAAATATCTATTAAAAATTAATATTCATTTTCTTCTTCAATGAAAGCTGTTTTCTTGTGATCTAGGTTAGACAAATCCTCTGTAATTATATCTCTGCAACTCTAGTTAAACAGCAGTATAAAATCTACAGCTCCTCCTGGTAATTTCTCTGACAGCACAGAGAAACAGCAGAGACTTGTCACACATACTGAGAGAATATCAAAATATCTCCAGCAAGTCTGATAGTGCCAGTTAACAATACTTGAGTGCAGAGAAAATCTTCCATACTCATACATGAATGTATGCTCTAAAAACCAGATGCATGCTTGCTAACACTGCCAACTTACGAGTGTGTCTTGTAGAAACTTACACCTGTTTGAAGCCTACCTTCAGCAACAGATTAAATCTATAGTCACTTCTCCCTCTCTCTCTCTCTCTCTCAAGAAAAAAAAAAAAAAAAAAAAGGATTGAAAAATGGTTATAGAAAACAAAAAGATACCTAAGAGATTTGTTTAAAGATTTTCTTCTAAAATGTTAGGATCTAAAGTAATCAACTTCTTAGATTTTAAGGTAGAGAAGTGGCAAAGGAAAATACACAATAGAAAAAGGCAAGGGAAAATATACAGACCTTTGCAACTAGTAGCTGCCTGTGGACACATACAAGCGCTGCTCCAAAAGTAATGCCTCCTACTTTATGATGTTGGTCTACGATGTCAGAGGTGGATGCTGGTGACATGGCAGTAGAGGTTAAATACTGCCAATATTCCATTCCATTTCTTTACTGTGCAACAAATGACAGCAGAGGAGCAGCCTCACAAAATAATGTATGACATGGAAGTGCATCTGAAATGAATGTGAATCACTGAATTCCTCTACATGTATGAAACTGCACCCATTGACATTCATAGATGCTTGCTGAACATTTATGGAGACCAAACAGTGAATTTAAGCACAGTGAGGTAGTGGTGGTGTGTTTCCATCGGTGGCAACAGCAATAGTGATTCACATCTGCTGGTACAGATTTCATCACTGGTGGAAATGCTTAACTAATGGTGGGAGAGGAACGTGGTGAGCTTCAACAACGGGAAGTATAGGGTCTTGCATCTGGGGAGGAATAGCGACATGCAAATGCAGTGACAGGACAAAGGACAAAGGGCAAAAACTGTGACACAGGAAGATTCATACAAACATGAGGAAGAACTTCTTCACTGTGAGGGCGACAGAGCACTGGAACAGGCTGCCCAGAGAGGTTGTGGAGTCTCCATTTCTGAAGATATTCAAAACTCACCTTGAAAATTTCTTGTGCAAACTATTTGGGGGAACCTGCTTATCTTGTGATTCTGCAACAATGTTGAAAAATAAAGTTTTTTAGCAGAGAATTTCCTCTATCAAATAATATTATCGTGCTCTTTGTACCTGTGTTGAGTTTCAAAGAGCTATTCAAAGAACCTTTGACAGAAGATTTTTTGCACAAGCTAGTTCCTATAATTCTAAAATAATCAGCCAAAATTATATACCATGTCTTTTCATATTCCAATTATTTGGATTAGATGTTATTCTGTTCACTCTCTTTATTTTAAACTTCCCATATCAATAGCACTCCCTGTTAAATGTTAAATTCTGAACTACAATTTGTATTCATGGCGAGTTTTATTTCTAAAAATAAAATACGTTGAGTAATGTTGCAAAATTTTATCCACTGGCTTAAATATTGTTTAACAATAATACTTCATTATTAAAAGGGACATTTCTGCAAGATGTCTGATGAATTCAGGGATATGACAATATTCAGTACAGAATAGGTTCGATCTTGCATGGCTTTCCACCAAAAAAGTTACTCTGATATAAACAGCTGATAGAGCTTACCAGTTATGATATTTAAGTAACATTAGCTTTGGCATCTCTGAAAAAAAATTCTCACTTTGCATAAAAGCATTTTGTGAGAAATACTGCACTCTACTTCTAATAGTATTTAATCATTATAAATACAAGTTATTGTTTCTAATATTTGTTAGGAAGGTACAGAAAAATTGTCTAAGAGCAAAGAAAAATTTTACCAGGCAACACTGGTTTGTTTTCTTGCTCACAAGACTACCAATATCAATTACTTGGAATGCATGTTTTATATGCAATTACTTATCATTTCAAGTGCTTTTTTGGTGGGTTGGTTTGCTTTTTTTTTTTTTTTTTTTTTTTTTTAATACTTCCAAGACTAATTTTTGCAAAGATTTAATGTTTCTTTTCATGGGTAGGGGTTGAAAACATGCATCTTCAGAATTCACTGAAGTACTCTTCAGTGTACTGAATGAATACACAGACATTTCTGGAATGCATATTCAAAAACACCAATTTATAATGGAGTTTCTATAAATACATATGTGGGTAATTTAAAAATCTTCCTAGACAGGAAAATGATCATTTAAGTATGTGCAAAAATCAGGTGGTGAAGAAGCACAAGCATGGCTGCAATGGATTGACTTCATAACTAAAATACATATTCATTGACATATTTTACAATATTCAAACATCCCATCATTAGTCTTTATGATGATGAGCTGACAGTCTAAGACTTGTAATCACAAGCACAAACATAGATGGCATCTTATACATTGTATATTTTAAACAACTCCAACGCTTGTGTATTTCCAACACTGTGTCAACAGTTTTCAATACTGTTGTAATACTAATACATGGAGGAATACACTCCAATCATCAAGGCTCCACTTTTCATTAAATCCCCAGTTTTTTATCATTACATTTGTATATCCTGGCTCCAACAGTCCACATCTGAAAAAAAAAAAAAAACTTCATAAGTTTGCTAAGTAGACTTTTAGATCTCTAGCAGCTTTACTACCAGGTTTGAGCATCCAGAAAAGAACCAAACAAAAAAAAGTTGTGCACAAAGTGAAGGATGAGACAGACACATAGGCCTACTGGATAAGTCTCTGTCACAAATGGAAATAAACTATACTATATTGCACAGAGAATATATTTATTAATGTAATATATATATAATGTAGTGATTTAATAGCGATATAACAAGATTTGAGATTTTTTTATTTGTTCATTTCTTATTTTTTATTTTTTTTAGGTGTATCACAGAATCACAGAATTGTAGGGCCTGGAAGGGACCTCTAGAGATTATGTAGTCTAACCCCCCTGCCAAAACAGGATCCCTAGAACAGGCTGCATAGGTGGGCATCCAGACAGATCTTGAAGGTCTCCAGAGAAGGAGACTCCACAGCCTCTCTGGGTAGCCTGTTCCAGTGTGTATGTTCAATTGGTCCTCGTCTGTTGTCTGTTATCAGTTCTTTCAGCCCTCAGGTTTGAGACAGATTTGTGGTAGTTAATCTGTTTTAGCAAGGGTGTTATCAGTACTGTTTCTCAGTGACCACCAATGCAAGGCCTTGTGTGTAAGGTCAAGTCAAAGAAGGAAGTCGAGGGAAGGAAGGATGATGGAAGAAGCAGAGGGGGAAGGGAAGTATGAGAAATCAGGTGGAGCACACTCTCACCTCCTAATCGTCATGAAGACTGGAGAAAGAGTTTGAGGATGCTTCTACCTCTAATGCCCCAAAGGGACAAATAAGCTCAAAGTTTGTTAAGTATCACGTAAAAAAGGACAATAATATCACAGAGAAAATATATAGCAGTAAGCAGAGAGCAGCTGTCAATACTTGTTAGGAAAATATCTTGAGACGTAAGCAAGCCTGTGCCTTTCCTGAGTATATAATGTTTGCTCCAACATCCTCCTCAAGGTTCATTTTGATTTCTCACTTAAGATTTCTCAGATGAACCTGACAGTGTTAGCATGAAACACTTCAAAGAAACTAAGACAGGTATCATAAAAAACCACATATCACAAATGTCTTATTTCAGGTTGTTGATTATAATTGTTTTGTGATTCTAGTCACCCCAGACTGAGAGGGAACCAAAGCATATTTCCAGGAGAGGGTAATGAACGGCAGCATGTGTATTATTGTCTATTACTGCATGCGCAAGGAGAGTTTCTAGTGACAAGAAAGCAGTCCTATTACTTCTGCATACCCACTGCATCTAGTCTCTAAAATCTGTGCCAACTTAGGTAAGCAAGTCAAAGCCAGCTGTATCTGACAAAGTAGTATTAGTATTAATTGAAACAAGATGGATAAATTCGAGCTCAATATTAGCAAGAGAAAAAAAAATCCTAAAATTAATTTCTGCTTCTGATCTTTATTAAAAGACCCAGACAGAATTTTATTAGAGTTCCTTGTCTGATTAACATCTTGTCAGATTATTGGCAAACCTAAGCCCAATAGAAATGTTTTGCATGAGCACTTCCCATAGTAGGGTGTCTGAATTCTCATTATTAACAACTGCACAGTTGTGACCCAACAAACTCAGCAGATGTGAAACAATGAACAGTTTCAGTTCAGTTCATTTAGTATCACTAAATGTTTGGAACATATATGATCAGTGAAACACATATCATGGAAAATAGCTCAATCATCAAAACAGCAATGCTCCAAACTAGCAAAAAAAAGATTTTGTGTTAAACTTTTTGGATGCCCACTGCCTATTTCTTTTTCTAACCTATCCCACTTCCAAATAACAGGCATTTTAATAAATAAAATGTCTTACACCTTTAATAACTTATTAGCAATCCTTGTCCCTTGTCCCATTAACTTATGAAGCAAATATCCTCTAAATCTAATGATCTCTCCAATACAAATCACTTCACGAGGGATTCTGTCTGAACTTAAGAAGAAGAAAACTGTGTTCACATTATCTCCATCATGACAGAAGCCAGAGGCAAGAATAGTCTTCCCATTTACACAGAAATAGCAAACAGCTCAAGGGAGAAGCTGCCAATATAGCTAAGGTTTAGACCTGCTGAGAGTTTTATTACTCACTTGAGTCTTATCAGATATTTATTAAAGAACCTGTCCAAAAAGCTCCACAGGCTGAGTCCCTCTGCTTATTTGGGAACAGTGATATGCAGTCATTTTTAACTCAGGTCACTGCTCTTTCCTCTGGAGGAAAATAGTTCTATTTTGGGTGGTTTGTTGCATTTGAAACTTGAAGAAGAAAAAAAACAACAACAGCAAACAATTGATACATGTTTTTGACAAGAAGAAAATTTGGACAACTTGGAAGGAAGATTCATGTGACAAACATCAGGATATGCACTTATTTCAATGCTCTGCTTCTAGCAAATCAGATAGTGCTAGAAGTCTTAGACTAAGGAGGAGAAATGAAAATAAATTTTTATTGAACACTGCAAATTCATCTCCCAATACAGAAAGCCCAGTAACTGCAGGTTAATATTTGAAGAGTCATACACTTTTTAAAAAGTCTCTTTTCCAGCCTTGGAACTTCGTTAATGATATTCTGATTAGTATCGCTATCTTTCTCTGTTTTGTGAAATACTGTAACGTCCTTGACCTTAAAGCGATCCTGTGGCCATGAGCTCCACAAATTAATTTGTAGCACTCAAATGGAAAAAAAACGTATTGCTTTCTTGTAATGACTGTCAAATGCATGTTAGTGATGTTACTGTTTCCTCTCTGTCTCAATGCAAAATGCAGAAGTCAGAGAAAAATTAGTCCTTCAGGACCACCACTGCAAGATCTAGCAAGGACTGAGATTGTATAAAAAGAAAAAATTTGCTTTAAAATTTGAAGCTGGAATTTCAAGGATAATAAATCCCAGAAGTAAAAGAAACTATTTCCTCTATAGTCCAAATACACCACCATACACTTGACTAACAGCGTGAACTACTTGTTATTGGGAAAGTCACAATTTGAGTTAGATTCTTACCATTAAAGTTGGTATTAATTCCAAGCACAGCAAAAGAAAGTACATTTTCCTTCTTCTTCCAGTGATAGAAACAAATATTAATAAAAGACTTTTATTATGTTCTCAAGTTCTAATATTGTGTATGCTTAAATTAAAATACTATTGATTCAGAAGTATATGATTGCATTAACTAAGAGCAGAAACTATTCCAACTTTTTCATCTATAAAGATGATAGCTGAGCATTGATTCTGCAGCAGAGAAAAGGTGATTATGTTTTGAAAACTAATAATGTGCAGCTTCAAGCAACTCAGAAAAAAATCAATTGATATTTACTATTTATTTTCCAATGTACTATATATTCTACAGTCTTTATCCTAATCTGCGTACTACTTACACCATCTGAAAATATATAAACCTAACAGGAAAGATAGAAGGAAATAGTAAGATTTCTCCTTCATGAAGGGTTTTCTCTTGTGGAACAGGCTAAAATTTCCAATAATAGTTCTTAACAAATAAATGCATATAAAAATTCCCACTATGCCTTCTTGTTTTTTGTTTTTTTTTTTCTCAAAATTCACTTGTATGCCTGTCTCTTCTGTTCATATTTACAATTACTTTATGTAATCTCACAAATAAGCCTGGTAGAAGACTATTTTAAAAATATTGAACAAATAATATAGTGAAAGTACTTTAATTAGTAGATATATATATTTTATATATTTTTTTCCCTGAGAGCACTGTGCTACGTGGCATATAGGTATACAGCTAAAATCACTGAAAACATTTTTATTGACTTTAGTAATTTATTCCTAGGGAAAGATCTTTAACTGAGTAAAATAGACATGTGATCTTCATCATTAGATTTTACAGATATACATCCAATTTCACCAATATAAAGAATATGTTTTGTAAGTGAAACTTGAATCTCTGTTTAAGCATTTAGTTAGATTCTCAAAATCTATTGATGTGTATTTTGCTCTGAGTTTCATGTGGTCTACTTACAAATGGGATTTGGAGATTAAATTAATCTTGATGTCTTAATAGCTACGTTACTGCAGCCTACCTTTTCTCTACCCTTCAGTTGAACCATACTGTTTCCTGATATTTTTGCTCTTCTTCATTTTTTAAAATTGTATCTTTACATAGTGTATGAACTAAATGCCACACTAAGAAAAGGGATCAGAGCTTATGCAAATCCTTAGAAAATGCCTAAGTATTAGTGTTTTCTTTTAGATACACCATGCATACACAGGAAGCAGCTAAACTGCATTAATATCATTTATGTATGATATTACATATTCTTTATTGGTGTAATTCAAGTGATACTGAAGACTATATCAGAAAAGTTAAAGAGACTAAGGTTGTATGTTTGTTTGACAGTTTGTTTTAATTTATTTATCACTCTCTAAAGGGAATTTAAAATTTCTACACAAAAATTTAACAATGTTTTTTCATGCCTGTAGTGTAAGATTGCATTACCAGATGCATAACACACTGAAAGAAGTAAAGGTCAAGGCTGACTTCCATTCATCTTGAATGCTCTGCCAAGTTCTTTCCATATCATAATTCATCAAATAATCTAATTAACTTGTTTAAAAATATAATTAAGTTAGGCATAATTAAGGTCAAGCAATTACAAGATTGTGAAAAGAATTTTACACCAACAAAGCAGCTGCAATCTAAATGACAAATCACACATCTTCTATTAATTCTCCATTTCCAGAGAGTTATTAATAATGTTTTCTTAAAACAAAATTAAATGTGTTCTCTTTTGCTTTGAGAGTGCTGTCTGGGAAGTAGTAAGAATCAGTACAGTTATTGATTGAAGATAAGATTTCTTGATTGGAATCTGGAATCATCATCCTACAAAAGCTGAAACAAGCTGAAGGAGATCTTGGGATTATCATTTCCTGCTTTGTGACTTAATTCACTGTGGTTCAGCTTTTTTTTTCTTCTGCTTAATCTTGTTATTCATGTCTCATGATGTCAGAGTGTATAAATTGATCATGTTCTGAGGTCTTAGAATCAGTTATCCTCAGAGTAGTTGGATTCCTGAGCTAGAAGACAGAGACGGGGAGAAAAATGAATTCCTCCACAATTCAAGAGGAAACAGTTAGCAACCTGCTGCCCACCTGGACAAGTCCACGGGGCCCAAGGTTACTGGGTGTTGCTGACAGAAGTGGTTGCCAGGCTGCTTTCATCATTTATTTGCAGTCCTGGTCAGGTGGGGAGGACCCAGATGACTGGAGATTTGCCAATGAGATACTTATCTACAGGATGAGTTGGAAGGAGGATTCAGGGAACTACAGGCCTGTTAGCCTGAATTCAGTACTGAGAAAGGTCATGGACTAGATCATCCTGACTGCAATCACATGATATGTGTGTGACAACCAGGGGATCAAGACTAGACAGCACGGGTTCATGAAAGGCAGGTCCTGCTTGACCTACCTGATCTCCTTCTATGATCAGGAGACCCATACAGTGGATGAGGGAGTCGCTGTGGGTGTAATCTACCTAAACTTTAGTACAGCTTTTGACTCTGCCTCCCACAGCATTCTCCTGGAGAATTTGGCAGATCATATTTTGGACAGGTGTACTCTTCAGTAAAATCTGTCTGGAGGGCCTGGCCCAAAGGTTGTTTGCAAAAGGAGTTAAATCCAACTGGCAAATGGTCAGTAGTTGTGTTCCTCAGGGATAAGTACTAGGGCCAGTCCTGTTTAATATCTATATTAATGACTTAGACAAGGTGATTGAGTGCACCCTCAGAAAGTTTGCAGATGACACCAACTTGGGAGAACCTGTTGATCTGCGTGAGAAGGTATCCGGATACACCGAATTGATGGGTTGAGATGAAGAACAAAGGCCAGAGCAAGTAGACAGCCTAAGAGCAACAACACTGATGTCTCTAGAAACCCATGTACAAAAAGGCTGGCTCAGATATTAACAGAACAGAAGAATAATTAGGTTGGTTGTCTTTTATCTGACACTATTTATTATGTGTTTGTTAAATAGCATCAGAAATGTTGGCTGAATATGGAAGATACAGAAAAACAGAAAAAACTTTTAAAATAGTCTTCGAGAAAAAGAGACTTTGGAGATATCCAGTTTTTAAGCAAACAATAACAGAGTAAGGTTTACATGTTAGAACTCAAGTACTAAGGATGAGACAGACTATGGGCTCTGAAGAATATGCTGCTATTTTCTATCATATTAAAAATATAGAAATAATACTTTTGCTCCCTGGAGAACTGATTTGGTAACTTTGCAATCTTTACAGTTTGACTAAGAAAAAAAGTCTGTTTCTCATCCAAGAAAGCTAAAAGACAGGACACTACAGGTATTGACCAACTCCACTCCCTCTCCCAACTCCCTCTTCCTCCTCTATTCCTCTCCAAAAAAGATAAACAAGGAAATCTCAGCAATAGTATTTTGCCACCCCTTAAATTCAGATTTATTTACCCCAGCTCTTCTATGGAGCTATACTCACTGTACTTGTTAATTCATGATTCTGTAGCCCTTTGCCTTGTATTTCATCTGGAAATTTTGAATCCTACACCAGAAATAGCCTGACCAAATATAAATCACCATTTCACACCAAGAAGAAAATTGTGCTTGTTTGAATTAAATTATCTGTCTGTCAGTTGTAGTTCAATAACTATTTCATGAGTCTGCTGATACCCAACTCAGCATAATCTAAGGTGCTCCTGAATCTAACCCCTAAAATTCAAGTGATCCTTTCTGATCAATATGTCATCCAGCTCACAAGGACAATGCAAAGTTGGAATGCTTTTAGCATTTTTTTTTTTTTTACAACAAATCGTTATTAAGTGCTCGTAGCAAATGATTGCTTTGAGATGTGAAACACTGAGGAGCAATTACCTTTCCAAGATAAATGAATGGATACCAAGTATTGAAAGAAAAGATCCATACTTCCCTGAGAAGACATCCTGGTTCTCAGAATAAAAAAAAAAAAATCCATTCTGATGATTTTCATCCCCCTGCCAAGCATCAGCATGGTGAGCCAGCCGGGGAGCTGGTCAGGACCCTCATGTCAAAAGGTTTGTGAGAGGCTCCTGGTGAGCTCAGTACTCTGACACATTTCCCAATAAACAGGGTATATCAAACAGAATCTTCTCGACAAAAGTCACAGAAGACAAAAGAAGAAGGACAATGTCACAATGTCTGCTACCTCTCACAGATTTTTGCACACCACTTTCTTTTCTTCAGACTTCAAACCCCAGATGTCAACAGAAATTAATTCACACTTGAAGCAGGAGAGACAGATGACATGAAGGAAACAAGGAGGAAACAAAAGAGAGGGTCATCAGAGAGGAAGATAAGCATCAGGACTGCAATATAATGCATGATTTAAACAAAATTTATTATGACAAAATGCTTCCCAGTAAGTAGCATTAAAATGAGCTGATATTTATTAAAAACATATGATAGAAGCAAGATTGTAAAGCACAATTTTGCCCGTATTTGGTTTCAAAAATAAATAAATTAAAAAAAAAAAAAAAAGATTTTGCCTGCTTACTTCTGTCTTACAAGAAAAGGTTATTCTTTCCTTTCCTAAGATCTCTGTAGTTGATTTTTCAGTTCTTGTTCTTTGCCATAATATGAGAAGAAACACTGTGATATTGTTGTTCTGGGGGAGGTGGAGAGGAACTCAAACAGATTGTCCAGAGAGGTTGTGGAAGTGCTCAGGGCCAAATTGCGTGGCTTTGGGCAGCCTGATCAATTCCTCTCTGTGATAGAGGGGTGCCTGCTAGATGATCTCTTTGGGTCTATTCCAACCCAAATAATTGCATATTTCTATTTGAATTATTAAGAGTTTCCTTTATAGAATAAAGTCATTTTTCAATATTTTGCATGTGTATGTGTATCTTTAAGATAATTTGGATTTACACTTTAAAAAGCAAGAAAGAAAAGTTATTTGACTTTTTTCTCTAATAATTATGCCATTAACAGTTTAGATGTTTTTATATTGAATTCAGATACTGGTATAATGAGAAGTTAATCTGAATGCACAACATATTGATTAGCAGATTTTTTATTTTTTATTTTTTTACCTATCTACTGAGAATGCATAAAGATGGTGTTCCACAGGATACCTCCCTTTAGAACAACTCACAACACATGCTCTTTTATACTCTCTGATGTAATAGCTAAGGTACAGATACAAGGAAAAATACCACATATTAACACCTGACTGCCACATTCCATGACACAAATATGATCCTCAATAACTCTATCCAGATTTCATTTCACTACTATTTCAACTCTTTTCTGGAGCTCAAAGAAACACATAATGCAAATCACAGTGAATGGAATAGGCTCTTTGTTCATGGCTTCTGAAATGCCTTTTGTAAGCAGAAAGCATTGTAAACTCCAATTCCAGGAAGCTGCAAATAACTACATACTGAAGAAATAGATACTTTGTTCTTCTTGTCACTGGGATACCACAATCTATGCATGCATACATGAATGAGAAGAAATATTGGCATCATTGATATTGATGCTCAGCTTCAATATTACTAAAATATCTTTCAATGTTTCTTAATGTTTTGCTGTTAACCCAAAATCTCTAAACGTACTGTGGAAACACTTCAAGTACTGATTACATGAGGCACATTAAAGATGAGTACATGAACATTTACAAATGTAATGCCAGGCAAAGTAAGAGTTCTGCATCAAGAAATTACAGGAAGAGAGAAGCAAAACCAACCAACCAAACAACATAATAAAGAAATAAATAAATCAGCCTTTATGCTGTTTCTACTCTTTTCCAGTTATGCTGCAGTGACCTCATGATCAAGGTAAAGATCCAACACAAGGCGCTGATCAAGGGCTCCAGCAGGGCAGAGAACATGAAAGCAGTAATAGCAACAAAGCACTGCATTCATAGTGCAAAACTGAAACAGGAATGGCTTTCCTCCCAAGACCATAGCCAGCCTGAAAAAAATCTCGCTGTTACTTCAAAACTGCTAACATCTTTAGGTCAACTCTCATGTTGTGTGTCGTGTACTCAGGAAATAGCAATTAATATGAATAAATTAAAATGACAAATAATGAATACAATACTATTTTTGTCATTTAAGATTTTTTCTTTCTTTCATTTTTAATTAATTTTCTTTCATCTTTATTTTCTTTGTTACTTCTTTTACTATTTCTATTATTTATAATTTCCTTTGCCTACCATTTGTCTTTTCATTCTTGGACTTCAATTTCTCCACAGCTTTGGTCAACAATATTGCAATAGGTCTTCAAAACATAAATTCTCCAGATATATAACATAAGCGAAGTACAGCTTCAAACTGCTGCAGGAAATTAGAAAAAATGGTATCTTCTGTCTCCTCTTTCTCAGGATTGAATTCTGGGAAAATATAAGCTTTGCATCACCCCAAATCAGACAAGAACCACACAACAATTTTGGAAATTGAACTAACACTCAAAGCTATACTTACCATAAGAGAATACTTCACGAATTAAAAAGAAAAAAAAAAAGCAAAAACGAAAATAAAAAGTACTTTCTGTCTGATCTCTGAGTCTCATGGACCTGGAGATAATAATTACAAATCTACAAAAATCTTAAATAAAATGCACCACATATATTTTATTAGTTTGTATTCATGGTATACATATACTGCACAACTAAAAGCAGTGTCATATCTCATCCTTAAAAAAATCCCAGACCAGCAGCACAATATTTGAATAAAAATGTTGACTCTATGTTTTTTTGGCTTTTTTTTTTTTTTTTTTACAGGAACTAATAATTTAGGTATTCAGCATTCTCTAGGGATGATTTAACATTGGTAAAAACATGTGCTATCCATGTGCAAGAGATAAAAGACAACTAATTATCTATAACAATAAAAATCCAGGGTAATGTTCCCAAACGGATAATTAGTCAAAGAACCATGGGTTATTTTTTGAGATTTTGCAGAAAGCATAACATTATTTTTTGCCTACTAGATCAATCTTTCCATGTAGAATTAACAAATTAATGCATATTTTTAACTTATGGTTGTATGATTATTAACCAAGTAATACAGATGATTTGAATATCCATTACACACTACTAGTTATCTTCTTTCCCCACCTCCCCTCAATCCCATGGAGACTCAACTATTAATCTAATCACCATCTTCAGCCATATGACAAATTGATGCCATCTACTTTGCTGATCAACTCTGTTCTAGAATTTCTTTTACCTCGAATTCGTATCTTCAAATAACAAAGTAGAAACAGAATTAGCTCCAGGTTGAACTAGTCCAGGTAAAGTTTGATTCACTTCAGGAGAGAGAAAGAGTGGAAATGTCATAGAAAATAAAAATAGTATGTGCTTAATTCTCTTCTGGCCAGGAAGAAAGAAATGCCAAGAACTGTAGTTTACTTTTACAAATTCAAGAGGCTTGAACAAAACAGTTGACCTACTGTGGAAAAAAAAAAAAAAAAAAAAAAAAACCACAAAGAAGAGAACTTCTTTTCTCTTCATCATTTTGCTTTGTTTTATTTTGTTTTCCCAGAAAGAAAATGGTGTGGCTTAACCCATCTGGCTTTTACCCAAGTGTTTCTAGACAGGTATTTAACAGGAAACAGATACTATGTTCAACAAAAAATGTACCAAAGATAAATGAACTCAGAGCCCTAAGTGATCTAGAAGATTTATCAGGACCTTCTGATTTAGCTTACTACTCTACTATCTCATATTATTTATAATGAAAAATCAAAATATTTCACTGTAATTTTGCTCTGCTGCCACCACCTTTTATTGCCATCTTGTGGGTCATCTCTTAGAAGATCTCCTCTTCTTATAAAAAGAAAAAAAAGTGGGTTTAAACTCACTAGTTCTCAATGTTTCAAAATTGATTTTGAAATCTGTCTGAAATATCATTCCCTCTCTATTAAATTAAATCAAATTAGAGCCGATCAAGAAGCACTTGTTTCAGCATTTATGCATATACATCCTTCATATGTGCTTAATTAGTCTTTAGAAATAGCAAAGGTCATGTAATTCTTGCAGCATGACTGAAGGGGCAAGACAGCCTTGAGTCTTGATGGCCAATTAAAAGCATGAATGGTAGCAATTCAATTTATACTGAAAATTTGAAAGGAAAGAGAGTACGTAGGAAAAACAAACAAAAAACACCAAACACAAAAATAATATTATGGAAACATAGAGTCATTATATACCTATCTTGACTGTGAAGTAGCTCAGTCTATACATTTTTCCTTCTGACTGTCATCAGGATAAAACTGGGTAACTCATAATTGACTTCAAACACTCACCAGCTCCAGTCCTTTGCACAAATCCAAAGATGATACAAGCTAAAACACTCTTACTGGAATTTACTCAGGCAAATAGGCAGCGACCAAGGTTAATCACTCTGTACTACTACAACCTATTTGCATATCACATGAAACTTCCTGAAGTTTAGTTTGAATTTGGAAGTTTCTGTCAGAATAAACTGACTGTTTTTAGGAAGATCTTTGTAGGCAGTTATGTAGTAACATTCAAGTAGTCACTTGAGAACTAGATCTCTAGTTCTTAAATGGTTTCCTAACAAACTATTACTACTTATGTTGTTCTAAAACTTCTGAGAAGTACTCCAGGCACCCGAAAATAAAAGGCTACAAACTATTCCTCTCAACATCACTTGAGCCAGTGAGAAAGAAAAGCGTGAGGAAGAAACATATCTGACTTATACACTCCGGTTTTTTGCTCTAGCAAAACCTTTCCTAGAAGATACAGCAGAGAAATGTGTCTCCCTTGAGCCTTTATACCTGCAAGCGAAACAAAAATGAATGCTCTTTCACTGGATGTCCAGCACTCTTTAAACAGGTCCTCCAATCTGAGCCAGTAAGCCACTCACAGAATTAAATGCTGGCACTGGACACCAGGGTCCAGATGGCCTGATCTTGTTCTGGACATTTTATCACCTCTTATCTACATTTCTTATAAGAACATGTACATCCCACATTCACAAATACAAACTGACATATTCAAATGAGGCTATTTTCTTGTGTGGATATTTGGCAGTGGTTCTGCCTCTTTCTGTTATGCTTTGTCACATAAAGCCTTTCTCATTTTTAGGGATTCATGAGATTTTTCTTAATCTTTCTCAACATTTACTCCACAAACTGTAAGCATTTTTGTGTGCAATAAGAATACATCAATATTTTTACCAATCTCTATCTGTCCTTTACTGGTTTTGAAAATACACCACCCTACTGAAACTGCTTTGGAAGGGTAAGAACTCTCCTCCTCATCTGCCTTCACTGTGACACTTCTCTACCAAAAATTCTAATTGCAGCATGCATGAGATCAACATGCGTCTGCAACCATACAGGTGTCCAGCTTACTTCATGCACTCTCCATTGATGAGAGATGAGAACATCTCCAATCCTGAGGTAAAGCTGAACATGTTGGATGGCCCCAACACACACTGGGCACCTGGCTCCAGAGAACTGCCTGGCCTGTTCCTCCTCTTCTCCACTCAGAGTAAATACAGGCCTGAAACAAGGGGCTGAAAACTCAGAGTCTTTCTTCAAATCTGTGTGGAGTCACTCATATTTCTGAAGTTTTATTGAGATTTTCATCATTTTTACTGTAGCTAGAAATTAATTTGGGAGTAAAATACATAAGCATCTCAGTTGTATATCGGTTTTTAGCTTAGTAGCTGTAGAAATAAAACTGGAGACATGAACTCCAGTCGCTCAAAAACACAGACAAATGAATTTAACATGACTTGCTAATGTTGACTGAGTAATCTCCTATCTATGAATTATCTCATTGTTGGTTTTCTTTCTGGAGTTGAGATGAAGAGCTGAAGGAGGACAAAAACTCCTGATTTCTCTGAATATTTTAAATGCATATAATCACATGTAAGCAACATATACAGGCTTCACACTAACATCTCATAAAATACTTTGTTTTCTCCCCTTTCCTACGTAGCATTTATTAAATAATCAGAATCTTCTAGACAGAAAAACATGTGAGTCTACAGTACGAGTCAATATTCTTGCTGTTTTAAACAGGAGAGGCTAGGATACTTCTACATCTAACCATTGTGATTTTGTTTAAAGCATAGTTACATTATAGTCGAAACATGCATCCCTCATACCGGTCTTTTCTATCATCTCTCAAATTGTCTTCTCTATTGTACAAAGGTTGCTCCGAAAGTAATGCCTCCTATTTATTCCTATTTACAGCAGATACATAGGACACAATAACACTATTTGATAGAGCAAATTCTCAGCTACAAAACACTATTTTTCAACAAAGCCACCACCATTAGCAATGCATTTTGACCAGCAGTGAACAAGAGCCTGCATGTTATGTTCATAAAAATTTGAACTAGCAGAAATGACCTACCATCCGTGTCACTATTGCTGAAATGCACCAGGTGTCACTGCACTGTGGTCTCATCCACTGTTTGATCTCCATAAATGTTCAGCAAGCATCAATGAATGTCACTGGGTTCCAATTTTTCTGCATGGAGGAATTCAATTCTACCCCTTTGCTTCATCCATGCTCCCAAGTCATATGCCATTTGATCAGGCTGTCCTTCTGCCACCTGTCACATGGCAGCAAAATGTAGGGGAATGGTGGTGGAATGGTTCAACTCCTAAGCAATATCACCAACATTTGCCTCCGATGTTACCAACATAATTAAATAGGAGGTCTTACTTTCACAGCTGCCCTCATATTAAAGAAAACATTGTATAGTTTTTGGAAGAGCTTATAAGAAGATAATGCAAGTATACAAATTACATCATATTTTTCAAAGAGCAAGTTTCAACGCAATCAATCTTACAATAAACAAGACATTCTCTTGATAGGAACAGTCAGTATCTGTCAGGCATATTTCCTTAAAAAGACATGAGTTGATATTAATAGCAATCTGTCGTTGTCTCTATCAATCAGGAATTGCAATCAGCCACAAACACACCCTCTAGTTCTCCTTCAATCAGGGAAATAGTGCAGAAATTCAATTGCAAGTATTTAATAAATTCATAAAGGGACCACACTGACATACCCTGATTTAAACAAGGACTTCTCTTTCACTGTGAGCAGCTTCATCATTTTCTTGAGTCTTTGTAAGCAGCAAAAAGAACCACGAGCCTTAAAATCAGTTGTTTGTTTTGTGGAGGTTTCACTTTTCATTCACATTTACTATGGAAAAACAAATCAAAGTGTTGGAACAAGTACTAATTAGCACTGATGAAAATGCTTGTCTTTGTTTTTCAAGTGTTTTCTGGGAATGAAAAAGTAGGTTACCTGCCAGCTCTTCCTAAGCAACCACTGTAACAAAGCTCCAGAGCAGACTTCCCATTTCCCAGTGAAGTATCACTAAAAAAAACTACCATGATTTTTTTTTTTTTTAAAGCAGAATACTCTAGTAGATTATTTTTCCCAGTGGTATGTTTAAAAAATCAATGTACTTTCAAAGTTCCTGTAAGGAACAGAATTTCACTTATGCAAGTATTCGTGGAAGCTTCAGAAATGCATTGCAGATTATTGTTCATTATCAATGAGAGTCTTGCTAGATAGTGCCAAGTCTCCAGATAGGTATCATTTGTTTTAATTCCCCTATGGGAAATTTCATCCTTTTCCACTGTCCTAAAAAAAAAAAAAGCAAGCAGTAACTATGTGTTTATATTACCTCTGGTGCAATCAGGGGATGCTATTCTTAAGTAAATTTATTTTATAAGTGATGTTCATCAGAACAGGAAGGCAGGATTTAGGGTAAAGCAAAGATGCTGTCTGGCAGCCTTGGAAAGAGCAGAAAAAGTGTTCAAGTTGCAACTGTCAAAAGTTGAATTTGGATAAACCACTGAAGATTAGTTTTCTAGAGGCAACATGAAAATGAGTTTTAAAATATATATGTGTGTGTCTGTATATATATATATATACATAAATATGGGCACTTAAATAGAATTCAAAGATAAATATTTATACTACTATGAATAGTGTAATTTGAAGCTTCTTCTGTTTAAGCAGAAGAAGAAATGCAAAATAAACTCTGTTCCTGTCAGAAAATGTGTAATACGTACAAATTGTTCATATACTTGATACTTTAGAAAACTGCCAATGATCTTCCCACAATATATCTCTTTCTAGAGGATTTTTATTACTACTTGCTTTTTAAAAAAATACTTTTGAGAGAAAAGATTTAAATACATCATAGAACTGCCTTTACAGAATCAAAATATGCTTATAGGGACAAGAACTGAAGCCCAGGAAATGGAATTTTTGTCTGAATCATCAGACCCAAGCAAAGTGGATCACATAATTCTTTTAGCATTAAATAATAAATTTCAAAATTATCAGACTATAATATTATTTTGTTATGATATTAAATGATTTGCTAAATGAGGATTGTATTGAGCAAGAAATTTAAGCCTCACAGTCCAGGAAACACCACAAAATTATTCCAGACCATCTTTTTTTTCAAAATTTACAGCATGTTTTTGTGTTATAGATTCTCTTGCCTTGAACACTAATAATAGTAACCTACAAGATTACTTTATAGGAGTCATAAAGGTTGACTTATGCTATTTAAAGGTTTAGTGCTTTAGGAAGGCAGTAGGCTATTGTATACTGCGATTTGTCTTTATTAGCAGTTGTGATCCCCTTTGTAAGGTAACTCAGAAGAAAATTTATCTTTCTGTCTCTGATTTTTTTTGGCTTAGTGTATCACAGCAAGCATTTGTTCTAACAGTCATATACATTAAAATATTCAAAATGCTTTGACTTCATTTTGATACACAGCATGAGAAGTTCTAAACACAGGGGCACCATCAGCACATGAACCCAGCTCCTAAACTGAGAAAAGAAGTGTAACCTACTCCATTGTCTCCAAAATTCACTCTCCTGACAACAGAAATAATCAGCAATGATACTTACTAAGCTTTGTAATACTCCATTGCAATAAATTTTTACTCTTAGGGTTTTATTCTGTCGTCCTGAGGCAGTTAACATCACTGTATTTAATTAAGTACCAACAAGTCATGAGCATACCAAAGTAATTTTATCTTATTCAGTGACACTTGAACACAGAGAAGTGTTTTCTGTTCCTTTTATCTAGATTGTTTTCCTGAAAATCAGTTTGAAAGTTCTCATTCTTCACCACTTTTAAATACAGTTCATTTATTAAAAAGCTTTATAATTTTCTGTAAATGCTCCCAATAATAAATGTGATACCTATAAAGAACATTTTCAAAAAACATTTTCAAAAGATGCAAAATAAAACATGGCAATAGAAGTAAGAATCAAAAATAATGAAATCCAGTACCATAGGATCTACATTTCATTAAACAGCATTTCTTAGTCTGAAAAGGAATGGTAAATAGCATCATTGTATTTTACAATGCTTTAAATCATTACACATTTCAACTATTTATGTTATCAAACTTGTCTAGACATGGCTCCAATGACGTTCTTCATTTTGTCCTTTTAATTAGGGCTTTCTGCTCTGATATTTGTAGCAGCACTGGCAAAAGTAATTTGCAATGATGAAAGCCAAACTTATGTGTAGAAATGCAATTAGAAATGCACCACTTTTGTGGAAACACAGGATTCTCATTTAGAAGTAATGGAACTGATTTTGAACAATTTTTCTGCTAGAGGATCGAATAAATTTACTGGAAAAGTTACTAAATAAAAAAAAAGTGACAAGCAGATGAAATGTTAATGATTTTACATATTCATAGAATGTTTAGTGATAGTAATGGCTAATCATGTGTTACTTATGCCAATCATCTAGATAAGAAAGAAGTAATTATTGAAAGCAGCCCTTTGGAAACACATCCACAGTGAGCAGAATGTTGAGCCCAATGCATTGTGCATAAAGGCCTGATCAGCAGCCGGGATTTGTCATCCAGCCAGAGCAAGGGTCCTTACTCCCTGAGATCATGATGTTGGTCGCTGAGCTGGAGGCATCGGTTGTGTGTACTGGTGTATGTATTTACATGTGTTTTAGGACAGAAATCACTATCTATGTGGTAGACCAATGGCACTTAGTAAGTTAAGATTAGACTTGATGTTATTGAGTGATAGGGTTTTATTCTTTTGGTAAAAATAGCCCTAAATTCCCCATGGCTAAACAATACCTTTATGTCTGGATGTTCTCTCTTTATAGCACTGGAACATTAACATATTGAGAAAACATAGACAATTAAAGGACATAATATTGATAGTAAATATTTCATGTCTGTATTCTATTAAGATAGGTCACTGGCACCAGACTTCTGTGTACAAAATGTAAGCATCACCCCCTTCCTTATTCTACTTATAATATTTATAGCATGATATAAACCTGGAGTTTAAATAAATTTATAAGGAGAGAATATGCATAGTATAATTATAAAGTGAAATGGATTTAAATAATGTGTAAAATACAGTGGAAATATTAATTTTAATAATACATATATATTTTTCTTGTTACCTTGTAACTTATAGTTCAGAAGGGTTAATTATTCTTCTGTTGCCTCTAAGAAGGCTATACAAATACTTTGAAATGAAAGAATAAAAAATGAAAACAAACTTTTGTATGAAGGTATTTGACTGTTCCAAACAGATATTTTGTTCAATGCATAGCACTAAAGATACTTGTTGGCTTAAGAAACTAATAAGGAAGCAATTTTTCATAATCACATTCTCTGAAGGAAAGAGATGATGGAATAAAATGAATTGAGAAACCCATTTAATGTAAAGAAATCATTTTTATCTGTTATTAGAGACAACATTGCCTTGATTGATCTGTGGCTTTTCTGCTACTAACAATCCTTCATTATCCATGCAGAGTACATACTATAAAACTAAAAGTATGAGCTAACAAATTAAAAGGATTAACTACGTAATTTATAATGTGCAAAGTTTTCAAGCTAAAGTGTATCAATATAAATGAGTTTTGGTCAGAGTTGAGAAATTCTAAATATTCCTACATAAAGCAGACATTTTCTATGTCTTCTTATGAACACAACTCAGGAAACCAATTATATCACTGACTTCGTTCGATTAAACTATTCCATACTTTTTGACAAATGTGCTTTTTAAGAATATCTCAGCAAACAGACAGTTTGGCTGAGCAATCTTAGTCTTTACACTGTCCCTCTGAAATACGATTTCAAAAGGATTTTTAAAAGATTTTCAATAACTGGAGAATTTGCAAAGCAAACTCGCTAACTGATCTGAGCTGGGAGTTGTCATAGTCCCCGTCTTTCCAGCATTTTCTGTCCAAATAGAAGAGGAAGACATCACCTAATCAGTTTTTTATAAAGATCTGAAGATCTATCAAGGAAAGCTTAGAGACCTATGAAGAAGCAGGAAAGACAGTATCTATACAATTACAACTGAGAAGTGTGAGTTTTAACTGGGTTCACATGTGTAAGCCTTATTTACTTCTGTTACTTAAGACTTTGAACTGTATCAATATTGCAAATGAACTTACCAAGCTGTAAATAGTGATGCAGTAATCGTGCTTCACACAAGCAGACTCGAAGGAAAAATCACTTCTTTTACAGCACTAGTGCCAGTTCACAATGAAGCTCAGAGCTCCAGTATATAATGGTAAATGGTAACAGGTAAGTGACTATATGCAATAGGAAATGTTGAAGTAAAAGACAAAATTATGTCTATCTTGTGTATGTTTGAGGTTACAATGCAAGTTAGCCAAGAATAGAACAAAGTTCTTGATTTTCTGAATCCCAAGCACTGGAAAAATTATACTCTTTATGCCTATGTAAATATCTGAGCAGATGATTGGAAAGAGGAAGACAGAACACAGTCTGTTTCTTCTGATTTTTTTTTTTAATTCATCTTCTTTATCCTAGACAAATGAGAAAAACAGTAACTCAATCTATAATAGTACCATCCATATGACACAACATTATATTTTACAGAAAGTAGGATTTTGTTGGATTTTGTTGTTGCTGTTTTGTTATTCTGAAAGAAAAAAAATATATGCTTCTGATATATTCAGCAAGGAGGTAAATTCCGTACTGAAAAGATACAGTAGGATTTGCATATAGATATTTCAACTCCCATTCCTCCTGGCACCACATGCTGTGCATGCCAACATTGAAATTTAACAGTAATATGCCAAAGTATTACATTCCCCAGTAATTCCTTTGCAACAGTAGGATTTGTCTACTTACTTCTCTGGCATAAAGCTTTGGCATTAAATTTTATTATAATAAAACAAACAACAAGAGGAGAGCCAGTCTGAGCCTCTAAACATCATGCATTTCCAATGCAGAGTGAACTTATTTCTAACTCATTAGAACTGAAATGGTGCGCAGGATCTGAAGGATGTGTGACACTCTGAAAGCTGAATTTGTAATAAAAGTTATTTATGAACTTGCCTCAGCAGAACAGCTCTTGTAGGAGCATGAACTGTATCCTCAGTCAGAAACTTTCACTCATATAGTTCTCCATAAGAACTCTCTCTAGTGCAAATGTTTTTGTCATCATGTGAGTAGGAGAGAAGGAATATGACAAATGGAAGCTTTTAGTTATCACAGCTCTAAAGTAAAACTTATCAGGGAGAAAAATTCTTACACAGAAAAGAAGAAACTTGAGCATGCAAATTGTATGTAAACGTTACGTACCTACAAGCAAACAGAGTAATTTAAAAAAAAAATAGTAAGTGGAAAAGTAAAGTTAGGGTTGGAAGAAATAGATATATAAATGCTATGGTTCTTAACACTAACAAACTTCCAGAAACAGGTAAGAATTTACTGAGAACATAAATCAATTGTAACAAAAAGTTTAGTGCATTAAACTTTCTTTTTCTCAACAATCCACTGAATTCCTTGGACTGATATGCAAGTTCAGTAGAGTTCCCATGGTTTTTGTTCATTTCTAAAATCATTTCAAAAGGCATCACCATCTAATACTGTAAAGATTTTGCACTTTTGCTTAGTTCTAAGAAAGAGAAGTATTCCAAAATACAACCTAATTAATGTTTACCTAGAAGAAATTCCAGGTAATTCAGAATATTAGAAAAAATGTATTCTCTGAAAGAGACAGTGGAATGGTCTGCCCAAGGAGGTGGCTGACTCATTGTCTCTGGAAGTGTTAAAGAAATTTTTAGATGTTGTCTATGTTTACACATGGTTTCACAGGGAAATATTGTTAGGTGGACGGTTGGACTAGATGATCTTGGAGGTCTTTTCCAACCTTGGTGATTCTATGATTCTATGAAATTCAAAAGTAATGTTCTTGCTAAATTTCACTAGAAAACCTAGCTCAAGCATTGTGCAGTGAAACTACAGGTAATGACAGCTGCAGGCAGTTACTGTTTTCAGGTTTTGGGTTTTTTTTTTTTTATAACATCACTAAAAATATCAGAAAGCTTATTAATCACAGATACCCACAGGATTAAACCTGCCCTCCTCCTAGCTTCCATTCTTCACATCAATATCTGCAAGCCAAACCTATTCTCTTATCCAAATGACAATTGGTGCTGTTCTGAACAGCTCCAAGTACTTTTGAGAGAAAGAGAGGAGTTTCTCCCTTAAAAATTTCTAATAGCCCTCTTTTAAACAGCTTGATTTTGTGAAGGTTTGTGACTCCCTGGCTGAAGTAGTATGAACAAGTTTTTGTGCTGTGTTATGACAACAGGGAGTTAATTTAGACATTTTTATGAGTTGGCATATAGTATGTGTGTAAACGTAAGAATATATCTGAGATTGTCAGCTAAAACAAACTGAAGACATTAAACAGACCTGGCAATGTGGGGAAAAAAATGAGTATCAATATGGACAGGCAAATGCCATATAGACAGCTCTTCTCTATTTGTGACATTGCAGTGACAATGTAAGACTTAGAAAAAATCTTTTTTTCCATTCTGAACCTAATGTGTAAAACTCAGATAGTGGCTACTAAACTTAGTATCTTAGTATAACATCCTTATGTGTGCCAGTAAGCGTAAATTCTTGGGTTTACATTTAGGTTAATCTTCAGATTAAAATGACCTCCTTATAACCTGAATGTCATAGTTACATTTCTCTTGTAATAATCTCCAAACAGGAGCTATTTTTATTCACCCTTGACTTATACCTATAAAAAATTTCCAATTTTTTCCCGCACAGTATTTGTTCTTCCCCTTTTTGCCATTGTTGTATTGATTGACTGCAAGCTTAATGGAATTTCTGTGTTCACCTTCTCTTTACATAACAAACTATTAGCTCCTTCATCAGCTTTTTCATTTTCTGTTAGTCCACAAGTAGTAGATCACAGCTCACATTTTAACTTTAATGGAATACCTACTTGAATGTAATCATACAGTCTCTTATAACTATTTCCCAGAAACTGTTTAACCAGATGTACTTGACTGAAGAGGTAACGTTTTCATAATATGATTTTTATAGCCTTTCCACAAATCCAAAATCATAATTAATACAGTCTACCTGTCCAAATCAATAACACTCTTCTAGAAGCCCATTTCTGAATGGCAGTTTGTGGGACTGTCTCCAGTGAATTCCATTACCTGCTAATAAATGCATGCATGCTAACAAAATCTGCAGCAGCCCTGAGGGAAGGATTCATTTTCTGGAAGCAGCAGGCAGTACTCTATTCTCCCTGTGCAATGGTCAAGAGTCACCACTGGTAAGGCAGATAATGGTTTCTCCTTACATTATACAGCAAATTTCCCTGCCAATATCACTAGGCAGACCGTACAGCCCAGCCAATGGCTGCCACACCACTAAGCTCATTTGGAGACAGAAACATTGCTTTTTCTATATCAAAGTTCATAGAATCATAGAATTGTTTGAGTTGGAAGGGAACCTTAAAGCTCATCTATTCCAACTCCCCTGAAATGAACAGGAACACCTACGGCTAGATCAGGTTGCTCAGAGCCCCATCCAACCTGACTTTGAGTGCCTCCAGGGTCAAGTCTTCCACCATCTCTCTGGGCAACCCATTCCAGTGTCTCACCACACTTATTGTAAAAATTGCCTTCCTTACATTCAATCTAAATTTCCCATCTTTCAGTTTGAAACCATTTCCTCTTGTCTTATTACAACAGACCTTGATAGACTATCCACTTCCTTCTTACAGCCCCCCTTTAGACACTGAAAGATCAGTTTCAGGTCTCTCCGGAGCCCTCATCCGGCTGAACAACCCCAGATCTCTCTGTCCTCGCAGGAGAGGTGTTTCATCCCTTGGATCATTTTGGCCCTTCTCTGGACTCCAACAGGTCAATGTCTCTCCTGCAACGAGGACTCCACAGCTGGACATAGTACTCCAGGTGAGGCCTTACCAGCACAGAACAGATAGGCAGAATCACTTCCCTCAACCTGCTGATCTCCACAACAGGTTTTTTTGTTAACATAATCACTGTATCTTGGCTATTAATCAGGAATTAAACAATAAAAACCAACTCTGTACGTCAGGCATATGAGAATAGAACTTTTTAATGGTTTCCATATAAGATAAGAGATAGACATCTGAAAAGAGCACATGCATTGCACCTTTATACTACGCTAAATTTAAATTCATATATAAGACATATGATGCCACACAGAATGCTGTGAACTCGCATTAAAACTCAAGTTATTTGGCTATGTATTAGTTCAATGAAAAAAAGCTGGAGGAAATCTCAGTAACACTTTTCCTGCAACATAACTAGCTTTATTAGCCAAATCAAAATTCTGTACAAATATCATTCATACTGTTTTAAGGATACAGATTCTGAGAAGCATGTATCTTTTGTATAGAAGTTTATTTTTTTCTTTAGAATCACAGAATCCCAGTACTGCAGGAGTTGGAAGAGACCTCTGGAGATCATCTAGTCCAACCCTTCCTTCAGGTATCCAAAGTAAAACAATACGGGTTCCAAATCACAGATATATTGATTCAGCTTTTGTGCTGTTGTGGACCACATAAAATTCAGTTTTATTTCACCCTGGTCTCTTTTTTCTAGAAGTTGTTGCATCCTTAGCAAAAAAAAAAACCAGCAGCCTACATTATCATAGGCAAATCAGTCTGACCACAAGGATCTTGAGAAAAGAAGCAGTGTAAGTGTCCTGAATCATACCACTCAGGAAACATCATGCCAGGTTTTGAATTGAGAGATTTATGTTTATTTATTGGATTTTCCATTAATTTTTTAATATCCTTAGTTATTTTATAATTCACTACTTGTCATTTGCTTTTTGAGCAATTATTATTTCTTTTCTTTATCAACGTTTAAATATATAGCCATAAGAATATGGAATGCAACTATCATTAAATATTTAAATAATCAAACATTCATTAATAGTACAACTCTTTTTGTCTATTAAAGCAATCAATGACTATGCTAATGCATGTATTTCTATTAACACTGGTAAGCCCTCCACCAGTTTCGCATTAAGAATTTGACTGATGATAAATAGCAGCATCAAATTACAACTTTTTTCCCCATCCTTTTCACCCACTATGTGCTTGACCATTAAAAGCCATCCAGCCATTTTTACACTGAACATAATCTTCTCCTTGCTCCTGGATGAAAATCCCTAGTAAATGGGATGAACAATCTACACTTCACCCCCTAGCCACCTCCTTAGACATCCCACCCTACAAAGGACCATCCACCTGCATACCTCCAGAGCACAACATTCCCTGGGCCATTCTGCTGTGGACAAAGAGGTTCTGCCACTGGAACATACTCACTTGACTCCAGACATTTACTGGAGGAGACACACAAACATGGCTAAGATTTGACAAGCTCTGAAGCTAAGGACCACCTTGCTACGCGTGTACCCAAGCCAGGCAGTAGCAAGGCTGCAACAGGTCCATTGGAACAGGTTCCATTGCTGAACTGCCACCTGTTTCCTCCTGTCCACACTTCATTTTCCCTGCCATCCCCATTTCAGCAGCCCTGCCCCTGCAGTCAGTGCTGACATCTCTGTGCTGCAGGCCTCTTTCCAAAGCCCCCACTCCCACAGCCCTGGGCTCCATGCTGGCCTTGCAGCATGCTAACAGAGAAGCCTATGAGGGGTTCTACGATCCGGTCGATGTGACAGCAGAGGTTCTTTCCTAGCTCTTTATGCTACAGCTCATCATGCTACAGCACATCTTGTCTCTGCTACCTGCCATGTCACCCACCCTGGAAAGGGAGCTCACAGATTGGAATTCCATATCAGCATGACACACACTAACTGCACAGTCCTCCAAGACTTAACTTGCCTGCTTAAAAATGCTCTTTAATGATTACATACCTTTTCCATCTGTTTTGATCCATAAAGTGTGTCAGCAGTATGTTTTCTCATTTTCTCAGAACACGTGCTTTCTTTTCATATGCAGAGGGGATTATATAAAGGGCTTTTTGTTTTGTATTTTCGATTTGCATGACATACACTTATCAAGCAATTTTCTGACAAATGGGTTTTAAAGTAGTGTCACGTTACAGTACTAGACTTGTATGGTTATTATAATAAATTCTTTACAGTCTTCTGTTGATTATATGCAGGAAAAAAAAAACAATTTCTTTGTCACAGTCACAGAGAATATATGATAATTTCCATTTAAAAGCAAGCTGCTAAGACCCCTTTCTACTGCTCTGAGCTAAATTTTGACTGGCTATGTTCATATGTCCTTGTCAGAAAAATGTTTGAACAGATATTTAGTTTCAAAGGCACATGATGAAAGAAGAATAGCCACTATCCTATTTCATGAATACTCCAAGAGAGGCTCATTTTCCAATCCCTGAAAAGAAGGATTTCACTGAATGTCATCATCCAGTGTCATCTACAGATTAATATGAACATGTTTATTAAGATAATAGAGGTCTTAGCACCCTCTATTCTGACTGCAATAAAATTGGTGATTCACACAAACTGAGCACGTGACTGACAGAGACTCTCAGAATGTTCCTGCACTGCATGCAGGCACAATCAAAGGAATATTTTGCCAGCTTCCATAATTATCACTAGGATCTCTTTTACTACGAGGAGACTGCTCTTAGCTTTCTCAGCATAAGAGTATTTGATGATATCAGCAACATACAAATAAATGTATAGATAAACTCACCCTATACATTTCTTCTTCTTAGATTTTGGCTCAGAAGTGAATTTGAACAGACTGCTTGTTTGACTAAATGAGAGGAATATAGTCTATGTGCAATTTCTGTTTAAAATTCTTAATAATATGAAGTTCCTAACTGTTGATTTCCCTAAGATGATGCACTTCATTATTGATTTTAAAAAGTCCAAAAGGAAAGCCAATATCTACTACAAATATGGCCAGGATACAAGCAGTATTTTTATTTGTGATATTCAGTAAATCATATTTCTTGTTTTCTTTTCTTATATATTCTTCAATCCTTGGCAAATATGCTTCGTCCAAATAAGGCATATAGATATATATATATCTTTTTTAAAACTGTTTGGATAGTTTTCTTATTTAGGGTCACACAGGGAAGGGAAGAGAAGAGGAGAGAAAATGGAAAAGGTTTTGGCTTTCCCTCTCTCAGTCAGGCTTGAGAATTTTTTTTTTCATCCTGCATCAGAGCTGTAATCACAGAATGATGAGCTACTCAAAAAACAATTCAGTCTGAGACAAACACTCAGCATGGAAATTTTTAGTCTGAACACTTGAAGTTTGGCAATGTCATAAGCATTTGAAATGAGAGAAGAAATTAAGCATTTCCTTGATACAGTGAAATAGCTTATATTTTAAATAAAGTCATGAATCTTTTAAATACTAGCCACTTTTAGTTCCTGCTCAGTTTTTACTATGATAGCCAGCAAAATAGTCAGCAAGTTCAGGGAGGCAATTGTACCCCCCATTCTGCTCTTGTGAGACACCACCTGAAATAACGTCTCCAGACCTAGAGATCTTAGCCCAAGAAAGATGTGGAGCTGCTGGAGTAGATCCACAGGAGAGATATGAAAATGATCAGAGGACTGAAGTACCTCTTCTACGAAGAAAGTTTGAGGGAGTTGGGCATGTTCCACCTGGAGAGGAAAAGGCTCTGGGGAGGTTTCATTGCAGCCTTACAGTACTTCCAAGGAGCTTATACACAGGAAGGAGACTAACTTTTTACTTAGACAGTTAGTAATAGGACAAAAGGAACTGGTTTTAAATTAAAAAGGGGTGAGATTTATGTTGGATATTCGGAGGAATTTTTTTTACACAGAGGATGGTGAGACTCTGGCACAGGCTGCCCAGAATGCCCCCATCCCTGGAGGCATTCAATACCAAGTTGGATGGAGCTCTAGGCAGTCTGATCTGGTGGGTGGCAGTCCTGCCTACATCAGTATGATTGGAACTGGATGGTCTTTAAGGTCCCTTACAACTCAAATGATTCTATGATTCCATGAAAATAAATATTAATTCTTGTGATAATTTAGAAACATATGGAGAAGCTAGTCATATCAAGACTGAATATACAGAAATTTATTTAAAAAAAATCTGTTCTTGTAAAAAATCCTTAATAGCTTAACCACTGCTGAAGAGAAATTCTGTAGCTGCCACATGCCATGCCTCTCATAGAATGTGATCTTGTTCAGGTGAAACTGTGCACAAGTGTGGTTAAGATTGAAGGCCCATTCACAGTTTGATAACTGTTCCTCCTTGATTACTTCTGGTTACCTTTAAACTTGCTTGCTAATATCAAACGAATTTAGAACAACAACAGGAAATTAAACAATTATTATTTTCCATGGCAATTTGCAGCTGGATAGAAAATGGAGATGCAGATGAGAAGAAACTCAACCCTTATACACTCATTTTGACAGCAGTAATCCAGTTAATTAAGTAGTTTACAGCGCAGCAGCCAGTCAGTCACCTTATACACAGCGGCTTCAAGACCTGTGTTATCTTATATGCACCAAAGGAGCAGGAGGGTATGGTATGCATTGGGAAGATATAAACAATGGAGACAGAATGCTAAAGTAAATTTGTTTTGCTTCTCGCCAAACAGCCTAACCACATGCCATGCCGTGCATATGAAATGTTCAGCACAGAAGTCATTTTCAGCGTTATTACTTTCCATTTATTACTTGTATCTCATTCATGTTAGTAAGACATTGTATCGCTACTTAAAGTCTCTGTGAGACAATCAGAACTACCACCTCTTCCCTCCCTTACACACTTTATTAAAAGGCAGTTTATCTGAATGTGAGACTTTAGATAATTCAATATAATAACTCAATAGAACTTGATAACTCCCTAAAGTCTTGAAAGAAAGCTTTTCAGAGTTACTCTATTTCTAGTAAGTATGTTTGTATGGTACTTCAAAACATGAGAAAATTATGTCTTCTCTCTACCAAATTTGCCACAAATATGGCTGAATTCCCTTGACATTCTACCTTGCAGAATATAGAAGGAAGTGCAAAAACTTTTAGGGGGAGGTCATCAGGATTTATGGGGAGAACAAATTTATGCAGAAACAAGGCAAAAGAATGGAAGACTCAGAAAGCCACTACAAGAGTAAAACAATTTAGTATTGTATTATATAGAGTACTAAACAACTTCAAACAGGCCAGAGGCCTACAAATAACTATCAAAGGAACTTCACACAGTTCAGGATCAGAATCTATATGGTTTGTTAAGTCAAAACATGACCAGTCTGCAATGCATTTTTATATATCCAGGCAGCCTTTATTTGTCTAGTTTAACTTAAAGTATTTAGCTCCTTGGAAAGAGATATCCACTAAGAATGAGCAGATGTCTCTTTTAAAACTACTTATCCTCAAAACACACCAAACACAGTGTCAGATCTTAGATCACAGATCATACACAGTGAAGTATATACTTATTTCATTCATCAGTATTCAACATTAAAGCAAAACAACAACTTATGTCACTGCCTGAAATTCCCAAGAATCAACTAAACAATAGCAATATATATTTGTATTTCACGTTAATCCACTATAATGAGTTTATAATATACCATATGTTACATAAATAAATAAATTAAAAATTAAAAATTTATATTTAAACAAATAAAAAAAAAAGAGTATTGGATATCTTTTTTTAAGATCCTATTTAGAGGAACAATGAACTCCTCTTTTTCCCTTTCTCTCAGACACACTATATTAACACCATAGTGTAAAAGATAAAAAAAAAAGTTACAAATAGATTATTGTAACTTCTTCCAGTTAATCATTCCATTATGCTGGATGTTCTTACAGCAGTCTTCAGTCTCTTATCAAACTGATGTCAGGTATGTCTACTGATTCTCATTAGGAAGAAAGGAACAATTGAGATAGTTGAAAACAAGAGCTAGTACAAAAGCATTCTACCTGGGCACAGCTTGTCAGAAGATGTGTACAGTTGTTGCAGGCTCCATTATAAGATCTGTGAATAGTAGAAGAAACAAAGTTAAGATGAGAAGAGCATAAATCAGAGAGGATTTGAAGATGCTCATATGCTGTTGAGCTAAGATTCTGTAGTAGCAGAAAGACATTCTGAATAAGAAATCTGTCTCTTCTATAGAAACATGAACATGCATTTTCCCTAACCAGTTTCTTTAGAAAACTTGAAACACAGGTTTTGTATAGGATGCAAAAACAGTGCTGTCATTATGAAAAAATGAAAATAAAGATGAAAATCCTTGTCCTACCATACACAGCAGTGTGTTCACTTTCTTTTATTCCTGAACAAATTCCATGGCTCTGTAGTATAAACAGATGGGAAATCAAATTGTACATCAATGACTTGTTAGTTCAAGCTTCCAGCAGAGATTATTGCAGAAGTTTGCTATAAAGTAAGAGAGTACACTACCTTCTTAATCCTTAATTCTTGCTCTGATTAAAACCCACAAAAATGGTTTTGCCATCAGCCACACTAAAAAATTGCCTCTTCATCTGAGAACATTAATTTGATCAAGTATATTGGGGATTTTAAACAATCCCTTTTGTATTTTGAAATGACAAATTTTCAGACTGCAACAGTGGAAATGTGAAATGTTTTGTGATGTTTATTTTTGTATGGGAACTGCTGAATCACGGCCTGAAGCTCTGATTGATCACCTGAGACAAGCAACGAGTCAGCTACAGGAGCACAGGTGAAGGCAATTCACCTGTGCTGCTGGAAGGGTTGGAGATGGCTCCACCTCTCCTAGACCCATTTAAGAGCTGACTACCAATGGGGAAGGATCTCTTCTACAGATCCTCTCCTCTGGAGTTTCATAGTGAGCCCGGGATACAGGTAAGCGTTCTATCTCTTCTCTTTTAGTAAAATAACTGCTTAGCTAAACTCTCTGATATATTTCATAAATATAACATCTGTACATTCATTGATTATACAATTTTTAAGAAGAGACAACTGCATGTGGAAGGCTTCTCACCATATGGATATGTCACAGAGGTAACGAGATCAATTTACGCCTGTAACAGGGGGCAGTAGGCCCCTCCCCACCCCACAAAATGGGAAGGAAGGGAGGAAAATAAAAACAGCGTCAATAATCTACAGAGGAAAACTTATTTTACTAACTATGATATCAAAATGCAAGATAACACAATATAATATAATCTGATTGAAATTGAGACTAATAAATCAAATAAAATAGGAGAGAGAGAGAGAGTTCCCAAGACCGATTCAAACCTGAAAAGCTTGGAACGGCCAGGAAAGCACCCTCCAGCACCCACTGCCAGGCAGTAAGAGACCGCCCCACCCGGAAGGGCCAGATCCCATGACTTCTGTAATGTATAGGGATAGGTGCCTGGAATTGGAGCATTAACACTTTAACTCCCAGTACACTACATGATGTTTTGATGTGGAATACTGAGAGCCAAAAACAAAAAAACGTTAAAACCATGACAGAATATCAGCAACAAATTATTTGGAAAGCCTCTAGATTGTCATTTCTCTCTTACTAGCTTCGTAATTTGAAATATATTTTTCATTTGCAGCAATATAAACAATGAATTATGTCTGTATATCTGTAAAATTCTGCTGATATTAGCCAATATGGAAGATCAAAAATGGAAAATTAAAGGCAATGATAGTAAGGGTTTAGAGAACTAATAGTGACTACTAATAGTAACAGAAATAATGTTTTGAATACTTTAACTTGTGAAATATGAAGGAAAAGATTTAAGTATTTAGTATTTATCTTTTAATAAAGATAACATATTATACCATACTGCAACATGACTTTGAGATAGTATTTTCTTGCTTTTGTTTTGTTGTTGTTCATTTCCTTTAAATAGTAACCTAAAGTAAAAAAAACCTGGTAACTTCTTGATTTTTTTTGAAAAAACATCTACAATTAGTTCTGTTTCAGACATCTACAGAAATGCTTCTAAAATCTAATATTTGCAAAACATTAGAATGTTAAACCACAACACTTCAAAAAGCTGACAACTCTTTAACTGCAATATTTCCTTAGTTTCACACACTTTCAGTGTTTACTGTAAGCTGGCATCTCAGGTACCACTCTTTTTTTTTTTTTTTAAATCAAATTTTGACTTGCACAACTATTTTGTTATCCACTTCCTGATATCAGACCTACTATCCACTGTCCTATATTGCTTTAAAGCTTTAGCATTTTAAAAAAAGGGAAGGGAAGTAAACCCCCCCCTCCCCAAAAAGACACCACTCAAATTCTGGATGCTTGAAGTAAGAAAACTAGCTAAATAGTAGCCAATTTGTAATTCACCACCACTAGCCCATCAAATAATGAAGTAATAGGCTTCAACAGTTAAACTTTCAGACACCTACTTCCTCCCTTCTTTAAATAGCTGATATTGGTGTGTGATGTATCATGGTCAGTCTTTGCAAATCTGAGTTTGTGGGTCCACATCTATGATATTTTCTTGCTGAGCAGAAGCCCTATGGAGATTTCAGTGACTCCTCCATATGTTCTTGTTCACGTTCTTCATCTAACAGTAGGATAGAGGTGCAATACTCTTATGTTTAGAAGGTTAGTAGTATACAGTCGGACCTATAGGTTTTGAGTCCCCAGCATGCCTCAATTAATCAGTAAAGTAATACAGCAGGTATTCTGTAACACTGAATTACTTATATAAAGAAAGCATCTCCCTGTTATAAGGCTGCTTAAAGCAGCATTAAAACGCACCTTGTATCCTTTACACTTTAATGCCCACCAGGCTCACACTTTATAGCTAGCACATAAAAGCTACTTTTCCAGTACATTATAGAGGAACAGACACTGTTAAAAATGAAAGGAAAAAATGACCCATTGCCTTTCTTAAAAATGTTCATTTTATTTAACTTTTCCTATATACTATCTAACAAATGGAACAGGCATTAGCAAAAGCACTACAGATTGTACAGAAGCAGCAGCCTGTAGAGCTTTATATTATTCAGTTTTATAGGTCTGGATGAAAATATAACATGATCTTATGCTTGACTAGAGGAAAAAAAAAAAAAACACTAAATCGCGTGTTTTACTATAAATTGCTGAATGAAATCTCATACTGGTTTATTCCACATCTTTCGTGAGTAGAAAAAAAGAAAACGCAACTTAACTGGAAAGAGTTTACTGCCAAACAAACTGAAAGTTCACTTGAATCAAAAGTAAATGAGCAACAGTAAGCAATTTCCAAAGATTTAATATGTAATATGATTAAAACAATCCATATTCAACTTGAGGGATCTGGGGTTGTCATTTAATCACTTAAATGCAGGTAGTTTCAGTAATCTAATATTCAATTAATTAGAGATTTGGAGAAAGTACACCGATGAGAATTTTATTCAAATTCACAATACCCTTATTACCTTGCACCAAAATAATGCATTTCCTTTATCTAAGAAAAGTAAATACTTGAACTGTGGCATTTTTAGAAGAGTAAAGACCAAGATATTATAGGAATGATGATGGGAACGATGAGGGTTGGCAGGATGGGACATGGCACAGATGTATATAAAACAAGGTGAAAATTAACAACATGGAAGATCAGATGTAATCTGTCAACGTTGCTCGTATTCTAAGATTTTTTTCTCAATTCAAACATGTAAAAAGATTTCAATTCCAATGAACCTGAACGTACCACCAGCCAATCTTGATATTTCAAAATCTTTATTCACAATTGACAGAATAGAATTCCACAAATTAAAAGGGTCAGAAATAATAACTTACAGCCTATTTCTGTCCTTGTAATCTACAGGCAGTGTCCATGCCCTACTCTTGTCTGTTCCTAGTGCAGCCTTGTTCTAGATAGGGATCTGTAAATGAAGTTGCCGTAAGCATATCACTAATTTTCCTGTCTAATCCCAGATGATGGGAACTAAAGAGCATTAAGTGTTAGAAGTTGAAATCCATACAGAGAAGTGCAAAATAAGACTCTGTTAGTGTTTTCTTTTCAGAAATGGTCTTTATTTTTCCTTTCTCATGAAGATGATAAAAGGTGAGAATAATGCTCAACAAGTTAAACTCCCAGGAATGCAAGCTAATACAACTTCACTAAAAGATCTAACACCTTTTTTTTATCACGTTTTTTGTGTGCAGTTGATGACAACTGACAGGCACACAGTCACCAGAAAAAGAGCTGTACAGTATTTTAAGGCTATACAGTACTAGCAGGTTAGAACTGTCAACGGAACCTTCCCAAGATACATTTCACAGTAACAGGCTGACCCAAAAGTGCCCTATGGTGTTTACGGGATACCTTTTACTGGTTAGTCTGTTCTTAGCCAGACAAATATGTTGGAATAAATACAAATGAAAAGATAGAGCTCTTTTGCTCTCTTACTTATTTGGAAATACAGGGTGTTTTGTGATTCTTTTTCATTTACTGACCCCTTTCAAAATAAGTAACTAATACTGTCAATTTTTTTCTCTATATCATACAAGTCTTGTTTGAAGAAGTACACCAAAACATACATCCTGCTAGTTTGGGCAGAATATATTTTAAACTGAGCAGAATTAAACACACACACACACACACACACACACACACACACACACACACAAAATAAACAATAGAGTGAAAACAACAATCCAGCAGAAATTTAAAATTTCTGATAGCAGTTAAATTCAGTTTCAACTTACAGACACGAATGGCCACCTGGCTTGTAAACCGGTAGAGGAGAATAGCAAATGACATACTTCGCCTCAAACAATGTCAGTCTTTTACCTGCATTGTATTCTTAATGACTTGTATCCCAAGTCAATAAACAAACCAAAAAATGTAGCTGCTGACTCCTTCTCCTGTATCTTTTGTTCTCTAAAGTTAGTGTTTTATGTCCTTACACTTTGTCCTGTCCTTTCATTTCCATGTTCTCTAAAATGGAGTCAATTATTATTTTTCTATAAAAATCTGTCACTCTTCTCAAAAGGAGAAGATGCATCAGTTTTTAATCATCTCTGCTCAGAGTAATCCAAAGTGAGATGTACCACAGCTATGAAAAAAGTCCTGCTTTCCTCTAGGATCTTATTGATTTGCCATTCTGAAGTGGCTTGCCAAAGAACATTTGAGTTCGATTGTTATGGAAATTATGCCAATGCGATTATGCTAAAGCCTTGCTTTCCTCTCCACATTCATGATAATCTCTGAATAGCTTTTGAGACAGTCAATGACTCACAAAAAAAATGTGGCGAAAGTAACAAAGAAAATCTTTTGGGTCTTGATGACCCAAACACCATCAAGATCTTTCAGTGTCATGAGAAAAAGCCACTGTGAAGTGGCAGAGTCCTCTACGATCTCTAAATGCAGAAAAACTGTTTGCAACTCCTGTCGTCTTAAGCACCACTCTGAACATCGTGATTCAATGGGAAGGCCTCGTAGATGAGTGTGTTCAATCTTATCTTCAATGCTGTAAAAATCAAGCGTACTTTGCCAACTGAAAGTTAAATCAAAGTCTTATTTAAAATTAAGCTTTGTTAAATCACTATATTCTATCAGCTAATCTGTAATTATTGGAGATAGCTATGTTGCTTTGTAAAAAAAAAAAAAAACAAAAAAAAAAACTAAAGAGACAGGACACTATTAAGATAGTTCATACATTCATGGCTGGAGAGAGATTTTCTACAAAAACTCAGATGACAGATAATACAGCCAATAAACAGCTATGGAATTGCTAACTATAATGGAGATTTCTCAAGTGAGTTGTGAGTAATGCGATATATGCATTACTCATACATCAATATTGCATGTAAAAATCACCAGAATTACATTATTGATTTGACTGAATTTATTGCTGTTTCAGTGATTCAAATCCATTGCTTTTGAAAACAATTTTAAATTAATAGGAAAGATATATTCCAAGCAATATGATTCTAGGAGATGACAGTGCTTTTCAGCTGGTTAAATCCACTCAGCCTTCAGTGTGGGACTGAAAACACTTCTAAATTGTGTAGAAGTCTCCCACAGAAATCACTAAGAGTCATGTCTTGCTGCTTTCATAAAATACGGTTTACATTTCTCTGAGTAATTGAATTTTTCAAGGGTTACAGGCAGGCTGCATATTTGTGTGCACCCAAATACTTTGTAGCCCTTGGGGAAAAGCAGTTCTTTCTATTATATGAAGTCTAATATGAGATTACTTTGTGAAACTTATGCTGGACATTTTTCACTCTAAAATGTTAATTAACAAGAAGATGAGTTTGTCTAGGAGAAAGAAAGTCTCAAAGAGTTATTACTGCTCTTACAGAAGTTTGGAAAGGCTTTTGCGTATTACATAAATATTAAAGGTCTAATACATTCCATTGCCAGTATAAAACATCTTCCCCATCTGCCTAATAATATTAATAAAAAGATTAGTTACAACAGTGAGGTCAAAATCTGACATCTGATAAAAATCACAGATGAAGAAGGAATAGTGGTAAGTGCATTAGTGGGATTTTCCGTAATGTGATAAATACTAAGAATTAGAGACCTTCAAATTCTTCACAACTATGTACAAATGTATTTGGAAGCAGCCAGAACTATACATAGGCTGCTCAAAAAGTAATATCTACTATTTATTTCCATGGAAACTGCAATAGATACAAAAAAAACACAATAACTCTATTTGGTAATGCAAATTCTCAGCTACAAAATACAATTTTGCAACACAGTCATCACCATTAGTTATGCATTTTCACCAGCAATGAACAAGAGCTTGCATACCATGCTTGCAAAAATCTGCACCAGTGGTGACCCACTGTTGCTCTCCCCACTACTGAAATGCATCACCCACAACCTCGCTTTGCTCACATCCACTGTTTGGTCTCCGTAAATGGTTAGAAAGCATTGATGAATGTCAATGGGTGCAATTTTTTCCACATGGAGGAATTCGGTGACACACCTTTGCTCCATCTGCACTTCCACTTCAGCTGCTGCTTTGTCAGACTTCCCCTCCGCTGCCTTCAGTCACATGGCAACAAAATGTAATGGAATACTGTTAAGAAGGTTCCATCTCTACAGCCATGTCCTCGACATTAGCTTCTGGCATTGTAGGCCAACATAATAAAATAGGAGGCATTACTTTCAGGATAGTCCTCAAAGGTCCACAAATACAATGTAGGAATGAACAAACAAGCAAATAAACAGGAAAGCGTGTTCACATATAGCAAAAAGTACAGACAGAGAACTGTAATTTTAGTTTATATTTTGTAACAATCAACAGCCCATAAGTACCAATTAAACAATGATTTGCTGCTGTTTAAATAAAAATCAACACAAAAGAACACGAAGCTGAGCGGTGCAGTTCACACACTAGAAGTAAGGGAGCTATCCATAGGGACCTGGACAGGCTTGAGAGGTGAGCCTATGCCAACCTTATTAAGTTCAACAAGGCCAAGCAAGGTCCTATACCTTGGTCATGACAATCCTAAGCACAGATACAGGCTGGGCAGAGAATGGCTTGAGAGCAGCTCTGAGGAGAAGGATTTGGATGTACCAATTGATGAAAGAATCAACATGAGCCAGCAACGTGGGATTGCAGCCCAAAAAGCAAGCTGTATCCTGAGTTGCATCAAGAGAAGTGTGAACAGCAGGTCAAGGAAGGTGACTCTGCCCCTCTACTTTGCTTTCATGAGACCCCACCTGGAGTACTGTGTCCAGTTCTGGGACCACCAACACAAGAATGATATGGAGGTGTTGGAGCAGGTCCAGAGGAGGGCCATGAAGGTGATCAGAGGGCTAGAGGACCTCCCCTATAAGGACAGGCTGAGAGAGCTGAGAATCTCAAATCTGACCATATGCTTTTCTATAAATTGTATTTCAAGTTCTAAGAATAAAGATTAAATCCCCAGATCACTGTTGTCTCCTCTACAGCCTGTATTTGAAATTCATCCTTAAAAATGTTCACACTTTCTGAAAGTGTGATCACATCTATTAATTCTTCTGTTGAGTCTTGCCATTCTTTGGAGATAGAGTTTGTTATAATTTGAGGGTCGTGTTCTGCACTTATTTACACCGGGGTACAGCAGCAATATCTCCGAGCTATAGAATAAATACTATATGACAAAGGAAGTTTTTTATCAGAAAAATGGGATAATTCTTTTTAGAATAAATCTGTACAGAGAATAACGGCTCAAGCATAATCCTGAACTGGAAATCAATTTTGTTATGTTGGGCTGAAATTGGGGAGTCTAACTAAATATATAGCACATCCATGTTTTGAGCTGTTTGAAGCCTCCACGATGAGATATCCAGAGATAGATTCTATTACCTGTCCCATCCGGTGCAAATCCTGTCTCCAAAGAGACAAACATCTTTCTACCATCCAGGCCAGAGAGAAGGAAGAAAACACTTCCCTCACTGCCTGGATCCATAGAACAAGCTTTCAGTTTAAAACTGCTTACCCTTATGAAACAGCTCCATTCATCCACCCCTCTCATTGTCAATCTACTTTTTCAGTTTACTCAAACTTTTGGGGGTTTCTGATTAACTTTAAATTCACTGTATACAAACACATTACCCAAATATATGCTGCAAGAGTGACAATATAGGCTTTTGAAGAGTGCAGAGGGGACAAGTACATTCTTCAAAGGGAATTTTCTTTTATCTCCCCTAATACTTCAACAATCAGAATTTGGCCCTTGCAAGATAGCTGCTTCACATTCCGGTGCTCAGGATATATCACAGATTGATTACCGTCTAATAAATGTGATATTGCAGCCCATCAACTGGATTTTAGACAGAATTTTGCCTGAAAAAAAAATGCCCTCTCTAAATATACCTGGAGAAAGATTTCCCTACCAGACCTGTTTGACTTAAAGCAAATTTCTAATTTACATGAAAAGACTTCAGTTATCTCCCAGAAGTCCTATGGCAAGAACAGTGCAGACCAGGTAGAGAACTACATGTGAGAAGGAGAAAATGTTTTGTGGATTGGTTCCAACATCAATATAGATTGGTAATTATTTATAAAAACGTAATAAGTGAATCTCCTCCTAATGCCAATTGCTAGGCACACATAAATTAAAAAAAAAGAAAAAAAAATCTAAGATGATTTTCTGCACTTATGGCTATCTCTGTTTCATAACTATGAATTTCAAATATTACTCAGTTATGGAACCCAATTTTTAGATTAATAACAAAAAACATTTAAGAAAATTTGAAACACTTTCCTGGAAAGATGAGCAACTCAATGTGGAAGCAGCACGTAATTACACTTTCATAAATGAAATGTGTAAAGTCCAAGTGTTAAATGAATATAAACGAAATGAGAATGTCCCATGTACAAGATCCTGTACCTCTGTCAGGACAATCCTAAGCACAAATGCAGGTTGGAAAGAGAATGGTTTGAAAGCAGCCCTGAGGAGAAGAATTTGGGGGTGTCGGTTGATGAAAGGTTCAACATGAGACAATAACGTGCGCTTGCAGCCCAGGAAGCAAGCTGTATCCTGAGTTGCATCAAGAGAAGTGTGACCAGCAGGTCAAGGGAGGTGATTCTCTACCTAGAGTACTGCATCGAGTTCTGGAGCCCCCAGCATAAGGACATGGAGGTGTTGGAGCAGGTCCAGAGGAGGGCCATGAAGATGATTGGAGGGCTGGAGCACCTCCTCTACAAGGACAGGCTGATAGAGCTGGGGCTCTTCAGCTTGGGGAAGAAAAAGCTCCAAGGAGACTTTACAGCAGCCTTCCAGTACCTGAATGGGGTCCACAGGAAAGCTAGGCTGGGGCTTTTTATAAGGCCATGTAGCCGCAGGATGAGGAGAAATGGCTTTAAACTGAAAGAGGGTAGGTTTAGATTCAATATTAGGTAGAAATTCTTTACTGTGAGGGTGGAGAGACATGGGAACAGATTGCCCAGAGAGGCTGTGGAAACCCCCTCCCTGGAGGTGTTCAAGACCAGGCTGGATGGGGCTTTGAGCAACATGGTCTAGTTGAAGGTATCCCTACTTATAGCAGGAGATTGGAACTAGGTGATCTTAACTGTCCCTTCCAACCCAAACTATTCTATGATTCTATAATTCTATGAAATTCACTACTCAAGAAAAACTAATGTTCAATAGCAAAACTGGCAAATCAAAGATCCTTAGAAATATATTTATGTTGCACCAAAATAAATTCATAACCAACTGCATATAGTCCATGGGAGTATATGTAGTATCAGTAGTCTGATAGAATTCATACAAGTATGTTTACACGTGTGATCTTTCTCTCCAAAGTAAATCAAACAAATTATGCTGACAGTAATAAACCCAAAAACATTTTGAAAGTTTTATCTGCTATTTAAAGACTTTGCATATTACAAGATTGACTATCTTCATGTCACTTTTCTCTCGGCAACTAAAAGCCATTTCCCTTCTCTGTAATGCCATTTTCACTTTATAAAACACTGTCCGACAGTCTCCAGAAAGAGGAAGTGATGGCATCTTGCCAAGGTTTCAACTTCACACCATTTAACTCCAGGTAACAGTCTACTGCCCTGCATTAATCCCAAGAGAAGAATAGTAGCAGTAATAACAATGAAATTATGAAATAATTAACAGAGCTTGACTTGATGTTCTTTAGAAATGTAAACAAGTTATTGAATTATACTGACTTATCCACATATCCCTCCCTATATATTCTAGTACCCACTGAGGTGAAAGAATGCAACCTAACTTCCAAGACAAATGATTAACAATTTTACATATTCACTTTAGTTATAATTTTGAATTATTAAATTATTCATTTATAATTTTATGACCTTATGGCACAGTAAGCATGAAACTTAAAACATTTTAGTAATCTTGTAAAAACACTGCAGTAACCTGCAGAGGTTTACAGTTCCTAATTCTTCCTCAATTCTGAAGTTCCTTGACTTGCAAATGTGGGGTCAACTCTGATCTCAAGTCCAAAAAATATTTTTCTGCTTTCAGAAATTCCTAGATCAGCTTACATGACATTATGGACAGATCGAATAATTTTGAAAAAGTAAGCATCATAGCTCTAGTACTTCTGGGAATAACCTATTCTAACCAATTTATGCTCGATTTTTGGAGATCTGAGACTGGAAATCTTTTCTTTCTTAATGTACTAAGAGAAACTAGGTCCTCTATTTGTAGGTACTACTACAATCTTTTCTACTTAAACATATATGTAAAAGAATACATCTATACCACACTACAAAAGGAAATGCTGAAAAATCAGTTTTTGATTTTATTAATTATAGCCCTTCAGTATTGTACTGTCCACACTATCACGTAATTGTTCACACTGAGGTTTTTCCTGTGAAGGAAAAAAAAGCCCACATTTTTCCCACTGTTTCCTTTTCCTGACCTCTTCCACAAATCGCTTTGTTTTTATGAGACCCGAGTAAATACAGCTTCAACACATTCCCCGCCAGAAAACTGTTCTGTTGTTATCAAAACTATCAGATTACATCCACTGCAGAGTACAATAACCTTAAAATGCTTAAAATTTAAAATTAATCTATTTATCTGCTAGTGAATTAAATATTTTCTCTGTTCCTTCTTTCTTCCTAAATCAAGGCAACTAGTGTCAAAAGCAACCTTTATGGGACAAACTGGCAAGTAGAATTGGAAAACCAATCTGGAAGAGATTCAAAGAGGAATAAGAATACTCTCAAGCAGAATGGAAAACAAGCAAAGAACACTGCAAGAAGGAGACAGAGAGGAAGACAAACAAACTGATCAGAACAGAAATCTACACATAAAAGTTAGCAGAAAGTCATATATCAGCAGAGCAAAAATCAATTTTATATTCCTCTGATATACAAGCACATAGAAAAAGAAGCATTGCTGTAGTTTTATAAGCTGAAGCAGACATTTTTATTAAGGGGTAGAAAGGAAGGTAATTGAATTGAATGTCCAAAGAGAAAAATCTCTGACAAGCCCGAGACTTCAAAGTAAAAGCTACAGAAAATGGACAGACAAAACTGTAAGACATTCAGGTTTAGAGCGTAATACCTTGTTGACAAATAGAGATTAGATGCATATCTTCCCCAGCACTGAAACAGGACAGAAATATCAAAAGCTTTCTGTACCAAATGGTACTCTCTGGATTTCTCTAGTTATTCTACATGCAATGAGTGAGGAAAAGAGAGAAAGGGAGAAAGAGAGGGGAAGGGAAAGGAAGGAAGGGAGGGAAGGGAGGGAAGGGAGGGAAGGGAGGGAAGGGAGGGAAGGGAGGGAAGGGAGGGAAGGGAGGGAAGGGAGGGAAGGGAGGGAAGGGAGGGAAGGGAGGGAAGGGAGGGAACAAAAAGTGGCAACTGATCAATATTTAGTAAAAAATAGGTTGGAAGAAAACCTGCACTTGAAATAAGGGTTACAAAGACATACCTCAGTTTAGTTAAGAAAAATATTAGGCACACAAGTAATTTACATATCATATCATAATGACAAGCATATAGTAAGATAAGTTTTTGTAAGAAGGTTTATACGTTCAGATCAGGGAAGTCTTATCTGAAGTTTTTTCCAGAAATTAAACCAGCACAACAAATTGGAAAAAAAAAAACAAGGTTTTTTAATGTTGTTGCAGAGATCCTAAGCTGTAAAAAACTGTAAAGAAATCTAAAAAAAAATCACAAACTATTTTTGCAGTAAAGTTACTGCTGGAATATCTTGGTGAAACAAAAAATAACATCATCTAATCTTATAAAATAGTCTGTAACAACGAGTTTATGAGTTTCTTATAACAATTGCAAGCAGAGCAACATCACACTTCTCCAGATAACTAGATTTCCTGATAGATCCTGAGCCTGGCCTTTTTTCATTACTTCAGCAGAAGACTACTTGCATTCCCTGAATATAACCTGTCAGAGATGAATTATCAGATGAGGTGGACCTCTCCTGAAATAAATTTCTAGAATTCAAACTGACTCATTTTATTTTCTTTTTCTTAGCTCCTGAAAACCTAACGATTCATATCAACATTTCCATGAATTTTAGGAAGTTCCTTCATTACCTAATTTCAATTATTTTAATACAATATTTTGGTATGTACATTTCAGCAAACTCGAAGTCAAAAGTTTTCTTTCACAACAGAATCTGTTCTCTGTTCCTATAATAATTCTAATAATCTGTTGCAGTTATACATTTCATGGCAGAAACATCCAAAAATTCCAGGTGAACTCTCACCAGTTTCTTCACTGTAGCCTTAAGAGTTATTAGCCTTCACTAGAAATTCCCCATCTGATATATAATAAAACTATAGTTATCTTTTTCTTTACCGTATAGTTTTGGTTTATCACTCATTCTATGGTTGTTTCCTGATACTTCTTGTGTCTTTCTCCTCTGGCAGCTATTTAAATCCTTAAAGAATAATAACAGCAACAACTCAAATTTGGGACTTTGCCCTACTGAATACTTTTATATTTCTATTACTGCCTCCTCTGGGTGACCCTATTCTGCTATGTATTTTTCTGATCCTCCTTTTTATTAAGGCGCGCTTAAAGCTTTCAAAGCTTTGTGTTATAAATAATGCTCTCCTAGTTTGTGCTTCAGGGTCCTTAATTAAATATTAAATTAAAACTCTCTTCAGATTCATCTCTTCCTTTTCAAATAATTGCCAAGTTGCTTTTGTAGATTTCATCTGAGTATGTAAACAAGTATGGATTTGGCACACATTCGTCCCAAGAACTACAAAAGATTTTGGCATTTTAGAGTAGCGCTAAATATATATATATATATATATATATATATATATATACACACACACATATATATATAACTGGAAATAAACTTTTAAAATATACATTTAAATTAATTATGTAGCCTAGAACTTGAGATTTATTACTTATGATTAGATTTTCAAACAAATGGACAAATGGACAGGGCAATGGTGACATTTCATCTATTTCTGTGAAAAAAAGGGAAACAATTGTGGATTCTTAAATTTATAGGTCTAGAAAGAACAAGAAGCTTTTTTTCTGGCAAAGTCTCTTATTAGGAGACATGAAATCTTTTTCAAGTCTAGAATATTTTCCACCGCATGAGCACTATCTGGAAGCGACTTTGACTATGACATCAAACTCACCTCTAATGTCACTTGTAGAAGTGCTGAAATATGACAGCAATCACTGCTCAATTGTTTCACTACCACAAGATACTGACCATAGTAATAGAGCATAAGGGATTTCCAGCTTACCCAGTTAGCACACACAGAGCATTCTTCCCTTCTTACCATCAGAATTATGCCCTCCCATGCCTTTGCACTCATCACAGCCACATAAATGTTGTGCTAACAAGAAATATAATCACTTACATATCCATGGTGTGTAAGGACTGCTTCCAATCCCAAAGCAAACTTCTTCCCTATGCGCCACAACCTATAACAGGTATTTTTGTCAAATGAAACCAGAAGAAAGTAAGGAAACGTGAAAGAACCATACACTGGGATTATAACCATAGAATATTCTCTTTTCTGTGCCAGTAAGAGAATCAGTCATTTAATTCCACATGGTCTCAGGGCTTGTATGAATTTCAGACAAGACACAGGCAGCTCAGAGTGATCACGAATGCAGCTCCAGGAAGAAGTTGAAGGATTCCCCTACCTCACTTTTGAAGTTGACATGGCTTAGGCATTATCTTTAATTTTAAAATCTCAGTTCCTCTCTTCCCAGGTGTGAGGGGGAGGAGTGTGTCCCCAGCATCAAATATTACAGAAGTGGCTTATCCCTAGTTACGAGTGAAAGGAAAAGATCAAAAAAAAATACATTTTTAAAGGAACAAGACAATTTGATCATTGCTTGAACACACAATGAAAGAATGAAATCCAGATTTTCTCTCAAGTTGGTAAACAGACGTGGTTGTTTCCCCACAGAGAGATCATGGTATTTCTGGCTGACTTTAATCTTTGGTCATGATTCTATTCCACGTCTTTAGTCATGATTCTATTCCATGTGCTTTCCAAAGTAGTTTGTTAAAAGAAAAATTAAAAATAATTGAACTCTGCATTATGCCCTTATCATCTATTAATGCAGACTCTTCCATGAAATTGTTTCTTCTCATTCTTCTCATTGCAGTCAGACTATAAGAGAGATTGATGTGTCTTGCATTCCATTTAGTGTGCATAATCAGTGTAATACTAAATTGATAACTCTCTCTATTAAGCACATAAAGATTCAAACTGTAGATTTTTGAAATATAAATACCTAGCATGAGAAAGAAAGGTTTTCAAGGAGTTTCAAGGCATACAAATATTATTTACATGCCTAAAAATCTTAACACAATGCAGGTTTCTATTGTCCATCTCCCATATGCCAACAGAAGAAAAAACGGTCATAAGTTTCAGGAATTTAGAGATTGTTTTTTACTTTTTTCCTCTATCTTCTTTTTCTTGCTCTTGAATAATACATGGGAAGGAGCTACAATACTGATTACCATAAAAAAAAGTTATAATTATACAATGACCAGAGAGTAAGACACTAACCAGTTGTTTAAATAATACTACACCTGAGTACAAGTGTAATAGAAAAAATAAAACAAGGTAGATGGAGGCAATGAAAATGATAGTACTATATACTACACCTGACACTCAGTAGCTGCTTAACACCATTTAAAAAGTCCAAAAAGAGGTAAAGTAAACAGGAGGTGGGAAATCTCAGAGCTAGCTATAAGCATTTAATCACAGAAGTAGAGCTGTAGAGTGAGAAAAAAATAAACGAAGCACAAAGAAAATTAACGGGATTATTTTAAATTCACAGTTACACAGATAATCAGGGAAAGAAAGGCACTGATATTATGCAAACAATAAGCATTACAATTCAGAAAACATTCTTATTTTTACTAGCAACTTCAGAAAAGTCCATTACTTCTGTATTTGTGTCACAAGGTATGAGACAAATTATGGAATGAAAGATGAGTTAGGGATGAAAAACAAATAATATTGTTCTGCCCTTTAAGATTAAAGTAATTCTGACAGAAATCATGATTTCAATATATTATCTCTTAGAGAACAAGATTTAGAAAACTAGGAAGACATTTCCAAGCTGTCATCACCAACAAGTCAGAAAGAAATAAAAGAGAAAATAATAGCACCTACTTTCACACAAACACATTCAAAGTGAGTAAATTAAACAACATTACACAGGAAATGAGACTGTCCCTCAGCCTCCATCCTGTGTCTGCATTTCAAGATAAAAATAACAGGTTTGCACTATCATTAATCTGAGAAAAAATCAGGCATAGCAACAGATGAGACAACTAAATTATATTGAAGCCAATTAAAATTGTATGGTAGAGTAAGTTTGTAACATTAAGAATGCAGATCTCCTTATGTGTAAAGACACAGGACACATTTTTAAGAATACATGTTATTTTTAAAGAAGACACGAACTTCAATTTTCACTTCCAAACTTCTGAGCCATAAAAAGAACAAGGATCATAATGATAAAGATAGAAATAAGATTGTGCTGTATTTCCAGGGATACTAATACATGGGAGAGACAAAAGTCTGCATCTTAGCTGCATTCTTCTCTCAGTCCTGGTGCCCTGCTGCAAAGCACCAATATCAAATGAATCAGGAAAGCTTTTGGATACCTAAGCAAATATACTGCTATCAGAGTCAAGTAAAAGCAACAATGTTTTTGTCTGAATCTAAAGTCTTTCTCATGTTCATCCCTTATGTTTTGAGTACAGGCCTCCTTTAGTTTTGCCTTACTGCAACTGTTCAGATTTACAGTCCTACAGTCCTGGCTCCTAGAGGATATATTGACACTCTTTTGCTTAAAAAGCTTCATTTAAAAATTGAAACAAAAGAAAGCGTCTGAATAAATTGCAGTTCATCGTTAATTCGGTACATATTCTCTTGCACTTCAAGCCCACCACTTGATCTACCAATCAAATATCTACAAAAATCATTTTCACCACTAGTAGGCATAAGAACATGGCCTCTTAGGAACTGCCCCATTACCCCAGAGAAGTTTATTTATGGTCCATTAGCCAGATATGTGTTTCTGAATCTTGCACTGATTACAGCCTGACCATAGGCCATGATGTAGGCTCCATGTGTCCTAACAGGAAAAGGATTTCCTAAAGGAAATCCTATCTTCCCAGTCTCCCGCTGTTCACTGAAATGAACGAGCATCACAATTAAGTTATTTTAAAGTATTAGGGCTCAGCCATATAGTCAATTAATTCAAAAGAGCATTTCAAGAGTAGGTGTCTCTTTGTTACTGCATAGCTAGAAATACTGTTGGAAACAGAGATTGAAGGTAAGATTAAATAACACTTGTGGACAAGAATAAATGTGTAAAATAGCACCAAAAGAATTTACACTACTAAGTTTGGTACTATTTTGAAATATTTTTTCTCCTCATTTGCTTTTCAAGCTACTTTCTTCTCCTTCTCCTTTTTCCTTCTTACTGTTGCAAAATTGATTTAGATTTTAGAGGTGGCAGATTTCCTCACAATAGTTACTTAACACAGTTTCCTACCAGATCAAAATAAGGGGATTTTTCTGAGGTAATTTAACATCTGTATCTATTATTCGCCTGCTTTTGTTCATGCATTAAAACTGCAGCTCTTCTGGGGATAAAATCTGTCACTGTGTGCCTTTCTAACATGCAAGCTGTCGTAAACATAGAATGTGACTAACCAATCTAGTAGAGCAGACATTTTCACTTTGTAAAGCATTATTAGGCTTACATAATATATTGTTTATTCTAAGGAAACACGACTTAACTTTAGAAGTGTACTTCAGGGAACAGGAAATAAATACAAAAGGTATCATTATTACTAGCTGTTGCCTCTAAACTCAGTGCTTCTTTAAATGAATTATTTTTTCTATTTTTCGTACTTTTTTCATCTGACATTACTTACAACAGCATTTAAGCTATACAATTTCAGAGGAAAGACTTTCTGACTGATATCTCTGGAAATTATGACTTAGATATTTGACTTACATTAATATATCTCCAAACGTTCTCAGACTGTAAAAGTCTGAGTTCAGATTCAGCTCCTACAAGGACTGAATTGATGATATTTTTAACAGCACCCCAAATTCTATTTCATAACCTAATGTAAGAAATGAGATTGTTCTGATGATGTGCAAGGGAAACGGAGCTGGCCAAAGACATGCAAAGAAACTATCCAGATAGAAATGGTCTGACATTATTAGCTAAAAATAAATCTGGTATTAATAAAAGTGAAAAAAAAATAATAATCAGAAGATCCACAGACATTTTTAGTATTTCTTAAATTCACTGACAATGCATTTTTAATTTTAGTAAAAGCTGGTCTTGAATGAAAGATGTAAATACTTCTTTGAAAGGTTTCCAAGTGCAATTCTAATTCAGAGACATCTACCTAAGTTCTACTAAACTCTTGCTTCTCCTTCACTGACTTGAGACCATGAGTAAAGCCCTGGTATTCTGTGGTAACCCTTCAGGTTCAAAGATTTTTTAATGCTTTTTTTACTGTTTCTGCAAACGTAAGAGAGGCTGTTTTCCCTCTTTGTGTCAGCTGTGGTATGTGTGATCTCACTTTCACTCAATGAGGCAGAATGGTGGCAGAGAGAAGAAAGCATGACTGAGGCTCAATTTGCACAGTCTTTATTTTTGCTCTCAAATATTCAAATTTTTCTTTTTTTCCTGTAGCTGAATAAAAAAAACCGCACCCAAAATTATTCTCTGTGATCTTGTATGTATGATTCTCCCCAGAGATAACCAGTGGCCCAAAAAAATGTATTCAATTATATAAACAAGTTCTCCCATGAGAAGGCTACTGACATTTTCCTGGACCCTAGCAATATCAAATCTTTCTCTACACTGAGGGAAGAAGAGCAATATGTATTTTTCAGTTAAATCTTAACTTAAAATATAGCTGATGAACAGCAATGTCATCCCTATACTATATGTCCTTCTTGTGTCTATCTGCTCTAGAGAAATCATCTGCACAGTACCAAACTCAAGAGATCTTTTGTAAAGAACAACAGTGGTGCATCTCTGAACACAACTGAAAGAAGTTTGAGTCTTCTAGCTTTGTCATTATTTGTACATTTGAAAAATTGTACTTTAAACCTACCATTATATTTGAGAACGTTTTACATTTACAGACAACTACTGAGCTTCCTTACAAGTCTTGCCTCTTCTGTTGCTTGTGTATTATTTTTTTTTTTAATGCTCCTCTTTAGAAGGGACATCTTTGATGTCAAACACTTCACTTTATCAAACTTTTGCACCTTGAAAAATCTGTAAGTGTTGTTTATTAACGTATTTGGACAGAGTGCCCAGTTCTATACAATAAAGCTTCCTTACATATTATGGGCACCAGGGAGCATTTCCACTAGAGTTAAGAAGTATTGACAGCCAAATACATTAGATTGAGTTGCATTGTTTACTGTAAGTATAAATCAGGCCTAGAAAGCAAAAGTAAAGGCAACAAAAATGATTGACAACTGTTTTTGACATGAAACTCTGGCACTTCTATGTAAGCAGTCTGCTTTAACCTATTACTTTCCCCATTTGCCTTTGATTTTCTTTCATCTTCTTCCCTTTGTCACCAAATAATTCAGGGAACATATTTATTTAAACTTATATGTATCATTAGAGGCAAAGCTTTCATAAAAGCCCAGATAGTCTGATTTGTTGGGTTGGATGCATGCAACTTCATTTCCACAACAGCAATGACAGAAAATCCAAATGGGAGCAATGACTTCCCACACCCAGGGATCCAGACATCAAAGACCTCTCAAAGACCATCAGGTCCTTCTGTGAAATCTACAAGAGAAAGCCAAAACTAAAGGAAACAAAAGCCCCTAAGACAGCAGACCTTCGGAAAAACGAAATATTTTCCCACCAATTTGATGGCAGGAGTCTGCTTCACCAGTCTTTCAGTCGGACTGGGGATGCAAGATCTGGGGATGCTGTGGCGGCTGACAATATGGAGAGGCAACAGTTAGGAGTCAGCTCCAAGTTTTCAAGTTGACGTGGAACCAAGTAAACTTCAGTGTCTGCATTAGACTGCCTCACACATTCAGGAGACCAACCCTATTCCTTGAAATGAGTCAGAGCTTCACGCATCCCTAATATAACATGGCTGTGTCACAAAGACTGCCCTGTACTGGTAATTAATGTTCAGTTTGAATTCACTGGCTTCAACTTCTTACCATGCCTCACCAAGCACCGAAGAGGTGATTAAGCAGCACTGGCACACAATCTGTCATGCCTTACTGATTAATTACAGTGACAAACCTACAGCTTGATTGTTCCCAATGCATTGCTATTTATTTCTTTTCCTACACTGCTGCTGCTGGGGGTGTGATATACAACAACTTGATTTCATAAAGAAGGCATGCTGTTCATCATGTGAACATCATGAACTACATACAGCAGCACTGCTCATAAGGGAAAACATAGCACTGAAATGCTTTTTTTAAATAACATAATCAGATCTTACACAACTCTGCTGACTGACAGCTATTGTTATTTTATAAACGAAGTGCTGGCAGATAGAAACTTATATCTATATTATTTGTAATGGCGATGGACTTCAGTCCTTTTCTTGTCACACTGTCATTCACAGTTCACCTTGCTATTTCCGAAAGAGTAGATTTTTCATCACACAAAGAATCCACCTAAAGACACATAACTACAGCACACAGACAAGTCAGTGTTCTGCCTGCTCAATTTCTATGAGAAGAAATTGTAGACAAAATTGTGAAAGGTATGTAAAAATAACAGTGACCAGCAGTGGTCTCTTCATAAGTTAGAATACAAGATAATGCCAAGCATTTGCCCTTTGAACATCCTATGCTCTTCAGGGGTCTACAAGTCCAGCCTGCCTCAGCATAAGTACTCCTTGCCTCTATTTTTGTAACTTCAGCAGTTATTCACTTTTTTTTTTTCTTCTGAAGATTAAAAGAAAAAGAAATGTAGGGAAGAGAAGAAAAAAGATAAACTTTAAACACAATTTTTCTGCTTTGTGAAGTTTCTGATCAGCTGACTTTATGACCTGGAATCTCTTTCTGTAAGTTTAAAGTAGATGTCATGTACGTAATTCATTAGAGTTTGTACCTTATCAGGCATTTCATAAATTTAATTTAAAAATCAATATGCGCTTTGAAACGTTAAAGACAATTAACATTAAATTGCTGAGTTATCCTTGTCTATTTTATACAAGATTGATCATTGTAATTCTTTATGCTTAAATTAGTCAGATAGAGCAAATTACTTTTATTATAATGAGCAATCCATATGCTTCATTCAACTTCCATCTCTAACAGCTGAATAATGCACCTAATATTTAGCTAAACCTAAAAATAGAATATATTTTTTGCAATGTTTTTACATTTTTATCTCAAGGAAAATGATTATTTTTCAAAGACTTTGAAGATGAGATAGAACCCTACTGATCATAGAGAAGATTGTTTTCCTTCTCTTTTTCTTTAAAAGTGATAATTTTTAGGCAAAAACTGTTTTTTCAAAACATAAGCTCGACAACATAACACTGAAACAAATATACAACCTCAGTATCACTTCAAATTGTAGTTTCCATAATAGCTTGAGGAAGAGAGGAATAAATGGAGAAAAAGTATAAAACAGAACATCTTCTTAAAGTAAAGTAGGAAACATTACAACCAACTCTGCTAGCAAAATATGAAAGACCTGGGGTCAAGAAGTTAAAGGAAAGGCTTATTTTTCACGTAGCAGACAGATAAATATTGAACCTAAACTGGAAATTTTTGTTGCAGCACAGGTAAGCTCTACTGACATTAGTTTTTCCTCACTCACTTTAGGAATATCAGCAATGATGTCATCATGCACAAATTTGTGGTGGCAAAGGGTGGACAACAGCTGGAAACAGAAACTCACAGAGTTAAATAGCAACATAAAGCTCAAACTCAGAAGATAATTTAAGGGACCATTCCTAAAAATTTAAGGGACTATTTCCATTCCTGGAAAGTCCTGAGAACTCCTCTGCAAGTGAGTGCTATATCTAAGCTATGGAGTTAACCTTCTCTCTGGATTAGGTGCCAGGTTACATGCTAAGGATCAGAAAGCAAATACGAGAACTATGTTTAAAAACTGTATGACATATTCTAGCATTTACAGGAGTACCAAGAAATTCTGAAGTTATCCTTATATTGTATTGCTGCAACACTGATTTTGAGATCCAAGAAGAGCCAAAGTACCTTCCAAATGCACCTAGTTATGATACAGCTTTTGGTTTGACATAGAGTTTGAAAATTCTGCAATTTCATTTCAATATTCTTATTTCTCTAAGGTCTCCAAAAAATCTCACCTTCCAAAATCACATCTTTCCACTTGGGAATATTGGGTCTGTTGAATATAAGAGCTCTGATAACGGTATCAGATGCTGTTGTGCTGTTGTTGCCAGACTATCGTGTCTCTCCAAGCAAGTTACCATACATCCAGAAATCCTAATAAAATAGCCACGGTATAAATGGCTAATTTTCATAGAAATTGGACATTGCATACAAAAGAATCCGCTACGTCCATTACAATTTTGTACAAAGCCATGCTGGTCTATAAATATTCTAATAAATCACTCGTTTTTACTGCACCTGTACTTTGAGATAAATTTGGTAGATTCACATACCACAAGTACTCATGTTTGAATCTGAAAAATCTTTCCCATCTCTACTTCATTTGATAGTCTATGGCTTTTGCCTTACATGTATAAAATACATAAGACAAACTGAATAAAAATAAATAAAGATGAAAGCTAAAATATCTCCACACATGACAACAGTCATTTCCTTATGTGCGGCACTATCTCTTTAAAACATTTAAGATGTTACATCACTAAATTTAAATATATCTATTTTGCATAATTACTGACATCAGTAACAATTCCAATTGACATCAAACATTTATTGATATTGTCAAAAAGTCCAATACTTTTCATCTCACCTATCTCATTTTATGTTATTTGGAATATTAAAGATAAATAAAAATGGATGCGCTGATAATTTATTTCAGTTTTTGGGTAGATATTCCTTCCTGACCAGGGACATCATTTTGAAAAGCCTACAGTTCCTCCCTCTCAGCTGCAGCAATTTCCAATAATGGCACCTTTGAAAAAGTTCAGCAGAGCAATAGAGTTAGCGCATCATGAAGCACATGATCTCAGAGAAGATTCAGAAAGAATAAATGCTTAACATTGCCTAAAAAGGAAACAGAACAGAGTCCTCTTAAGATTAAAGAGAGTTTCTCAGAGTTTCTGTATCTGTATCTTTAATATTATTTCAAGTAATAGTATTAAATCCATCTGCGAATATATATCCTGAAAAACTAATTAGTAAGAACAGATTAATCTAGAATTTACAGACAAGAAGGTTTGACACAGAAGTAACACTGAGCATTACATCTTTTCTCTAGATTATTAGGATTACTTTCTTAATCTGCAGAACAATACCTCCAATACCTACAGTTAAGCTCAATCTCAGCAATGTGGTTGAGCTTTCTATTCAAGTGAAAAAGAAAAGAAAAAAAAAACAACAACAACAAAGAATATTTCAGCCATTTTAGAATCAAATGTTTCTCTGGGTCTGACTCAAACATCCCAGCCTCAAACATTACGCACCCCAACAAGCAGACTACACATTTTTCATACCCTGAACCCAGAAGAGACTCTTTGGTTTTAAATATGTATGGACCTTGTAATTACAGGCTGTAGTTATTAGGTCAACACTGTCCAGAATTTCTAATAAATACAAAAGCAATTTCCCTAAACACTAGAGACATGAAATTTCTGTCTTAATTACAGCACCAGTTGCTAAAGAACTTGCACCCTGAGGAGTGTACAGCTGTCTTACTGTGCCCATGTTTTGTTTCATTTTTTAAAAAAAACATTCACACAATGTCTTCTGTATAATTGAGTTTAGATGAATATGATTATGGTATTAATTATGAAAGGTAAGATAACAGGTTAGGAAGCCTAATTAACTCATCAAATTTCAGGCATAATCTACAGAAAATTCACTGCATTTCTTAAAAGCTACTATAGATTGATGCAATAATTGTAAGATTTTTTTTACATGAGACGTGAAATTAATTGTGATAAAAGTTCTAATCACTACAAATAGCACATCTCAAGAACACCTCAAAACTACTGCAACAATTGGTTTGTAGAGCAATACATAGAAGAAAGTCTTTTAAATGCAAATTAGATGCTAGCAATTTAATAATAAATGTAATGTAACAAATCAAATCTGAGGTCACCACAACAACTTATTTAACATTAAGCGTGAATTACATGAAAAGCAATTAACTATTGCATTCAGTGTAGTCATTAACTCTATGAGAATTTACATGAATAGTGACCAGCCTCCATCATCAGAAAGTTTCAATGAAAACTACTTCCAAGAAGATCATTTTAAAACTCTTAATTTCTGAAAGGTAAACAGCATGAATAGTTAGAGGGAAAAGGTTGGAACAGTGTAACAAGATTTTACGATACATGCTATTGCAGTTAAACAATTTCTAGTTCTGAAAAAAGCAGAAACTAAAAGACAAATGGAGCCCTTATACTTCCCTCTCTGCTCCTCATCAGCAATCTGAACAATTTCAATCCTAAAAACAAAAACAAAAAAAAAGGTCATACATCAGCATATCCATTTGTATGCAGGCTCCTGGTTATAAGACAACTTTTCTATTATGATAGTTATGTTTCCCCTTGAAAGTCTGACTGGAGATTTCATATTTGACTGATTTTTCTCCAAAACCTTTCAATTTTATCGAGGATACTTTATAAATTTCTCGCATAAGAAGTGGACCTAGTATTTTAGACATTAAACCAACACCAAATGTAGCCTTACTGCTTTATCCGAAGATTTCTGATGAACATCAAAGGACTAGATTATTCCCTTTGATCTCCATGTTACAATGAGAATTAATACTCTCCTAGAGTTAGCCTTTTTCCCTTTTGCATTTTTTTTTTCCCCATATTTATCATCTTCCAGTCACTGTGGTAAATAAAGTTTCTCCAACTTTTTTGCAGGCTTTTCTTGCAGCATCGGATAAACCTTTCAACTTGTTCTCAAATTCTTCATCCATCTGGTTCTCAAGTATTTTAACATTATGTGTTTTTCCTGTGGGATGTCCAGAGACTGACTTTGATGAAGTAGTTCATTTTCTGTGTACATATTTTTGAAAAACTAATTAATCCTTTGACAATTTCCTGTTTTCAGTTTTTGTTATAATCTTAGAAGGTGCAATCAACACTTCTGATTTAAGATGCACTGATTACAAACAACAAATAAACAACAAATAATTCCAAGTACTAAATAGTTTCCTAAATGTAGTATTCCTTTTTTGTAAAGAGCATAATTGGTAAACCATTAGAAATCAGGATTTCTATAAAGAAAGCACTGAAATGCTTCAGCACATTCCTTATTTCTTGAGGATATCTCTAGTAGCTATACATTTCTGTTTGGGAAAATTCCATTATTTTTCTACATTAGACTAACAGGCCCAGCATTTTGTTTTTAAATATTTCCTTTCTTCATTATTAGTATTACTCTAGAGCTCTGCTTTTTTCAGTCCTTCTAAGAGCTTCTGGAATAAAATCAGGAAGGACTGCTGGTTAAAGCAAGTCCATCTTATCTGCCTTTACTTTGTTTTCTTCTACAGTTCTTAGCTCCTCATTTATGGTGCTTAGCATGAGAACCACTGTGATTTCACTTAATATATAGTTTTCATTTGCATCTGGCTTCATCTTCTAACAAGGCTGCACTCAAAAGATAACAGTTTTTTCATTTAAAAAACAAATTTCACAACTAGTTTGCTTGGAAATTTGCAAGATTGTAGATTTTTAGAAACCTAAAAAGCATTCTCATATTTGTTTTCAAAGCATTATGCACATTTATTCCTCACTAAATAGTCTGTCCAAAATTACTGCTATTATTTTCAGCTTTAAAATTCCAAATACATACATCATTTATTTGTATTTTATTCTGTTTACCAAAGCCATCTGAGGTCAATCAGGATTTCTGTTTACTTATCTGTTATTCTGTTCTGAAATCAATTTCTCCTTATCTGTTATGATCATGCCTCCATAGCTTTATGCTGCACTGGATGCAAAACAAAAACAGAAAGTGAGTTTTAGAGCACATAAAAATGTCAAGTGCATTTTGGTATTAGCTGTATGAATTTTTTAACATTATCACCTGAAGAGAAGCCCTGTAGTTATGCAGCTTTTTTACTCTAACCCAATTTTAATCTGTGATTATGAGGCAGACTGGAGGCCTGAAGCACTGCCTAAACTATAATCCATCTTGCGCATTATCTGTTATGACATTTTTCCATAAGCAATTAAAGATTGTTTATGCTTCTGACTTGTCAGTTCCTCATATGTGTTAATGCCTTTTTGCTTTTGGAAGAAAATATGCCCTTCCTAGAAAACACTGTGCACCTTAAGACAAATTTTTTTTTAAGTACTTTAGCCTTGATAAATATCCAATATGACTGTGATAGCATCAAAATCAAAATTTTGCTTACAATTTGAAAATTATGGCTTATGAAATTTTAATACAGACTCCTAGTCTTGGTGTACAAAAAAGATCTGCTGCAAAAAAAATCATTTTATTTGCATTCCATGATTTCTTACTGTCCATTACACTCCTACTTCCACCATAGACATGGCTTTTTCATTTATTTAAAAAAAAAAAAAAAAAAAAAAAAAAAAAAAAAAAAAGCAATTTATTCTAACACTTCGGATCTCTTAATAGGGAGATGTTCCTGAAAGAACAGCAGTCTTCTCCAAAGTGCATGCAGCACCACTTCAAAGGCCACACAGAGTTGTAAGTTGATGAATAATGGGGTGAATCCCTTCTGCAATAGCCTGCCTTCTGCCCTTCTTAAAATTGCCTCTTCCGTACTCAAAGGGCTTTAGACTTCCCAGGAGCCATACTAAGTTGATCTGAGAGAGCTAGCCTCATGCTTCCACCATCACACTAAACCTATTTCTGACCACTGTGTGATAGGAAATAGTTAGGAAAGGCCACATAGCTCACACTACAGCAGCAACACCACTTCCTTAGTATCTTTCACCTTGACTTCTCCACAAAGTAGTTGAAGCTTTCCCACTCTCATTTCCTAGACCTACTCCAAAGTTCTTTCCATAGATACAATTCTGGAGACAATGTGCTTGTCTGGGGCACAGCATACATAACAGTCCTTGCTACAGCAACATGGCTCTGTGGCACACTTAGACACACTTCATCCCAGTATGCGTTGCAGGGATTGCTAGATGTTATGAAGATATGGTATTACCATAACACATGTTAAGGCACAGAACCATGGAAAACAAATGTGTATTTTCTTATATTTATAGATAAATCTTTGGGCACTAAATAGTTATTTTCTGACTCTTCTAGGAAATAATAGTTCTGAGATGTATATTTATCTGTATTCAGAACTCTGGCCAAATTTGAACCCTTTCAAGAAAGGGCTGGGAAATATGTTTTTCAAAGATCCTAAATTATGAGACTACTTTTTTTTTACTGTAAAAATAAACTGAACAATATCAGATTTCTTCAGTCTGACTATACAGAGAGTCACAAGGAACCTCTGTTATTGCATAACTTCTATTTCTGCTGATGTTAAACAGTTCTTCCTTTTTTGAGGAATACCTGTTTTGATATTAGAATCCAACTTCATGATACCAGTATAAGAAAAGTAGGAGACATTTTCTTTTCTGATTCATACAAAAAATTAAGCAACCATGGAAAGATCACTACATTTTTGCAGACAAAGCATTTATTACAGCTTTTAAAATATTTGAGATTATATAATATACTGATAAAATTGGAACAAGGTTTGTAGTTTATACTGTTTCTCAAACACCTTTCACTAATACATAGAAAGGAGGATCCACAGTTACATAAAACATCTCCAGAAACGTAATGATTTTGCCCTAATACTTTGAAACATTTCTGTATAAATAATCCATGGAAATAAAAGCATTACATCTTTTCTTGCTCCATTAGTTCTCTTAACCAGTCTCAACAATAATTGTTTATGATATGTTTTTTGTATTTTCTTTGGAAGATATTATGAAGGGATATCTGATCTCTTTTCTTATAACTTTGGAAATGGGCTCAGTGTTCAGTTCCTTCCATATAACAACATTCTTCACTACAGCCTCTCCCTTTTTGTTAAGATCAAAGTTTTACTTTGTAGCTGATTTACACTTCTGCTGTTTTTGTCTAATGATTCAGAAAATAGACTCCCATTGAAAAAAATATTTCTATGTAGTGTTCAGCTGAGGCGCAACTCTTGTACTCTTTAAAACGATTCTGTGATAGAGTCCAGTACGTTTTACAAAAGCAGTATTCACAACTTACACAGCTACTGTGCAAGAAAAACAAATAGTAAAACTTCAGAACAAAAGGTTGTGCATGAAGTCAGTCAGCATGGAGATACATTTGACCCAGCAAAGCCCAGTACAGGATGGACTGGTCAACTGCCTTCCTGACTGCATGAAGTTCTGTTTATGCTAAGATTTAGTAGCTGGTTTAAAATTCTTCTGAACAGATATTTCAGGCACACTGGACAGATATATTAAATATTTTTCTTTGGGATTTGATTACTTATAGTACATTGGGCTTAAATACATCATCCACTCTTACCTGAGATGTAGAGATAGACACCACTATATATGCTTAAGTGTGGATATATGCAATAAAAACCATTCCAGCTGTAGAAGATTTAGCCTGTATACAGACTGTTCTAGTGCAGATAATCAAAACAAATTTATTGCATTAATTCTCCACAGTGAAATTTGTCTGATTATTTCCAACACATCTACAGTAGCATATTAAAGGAGGTCATTGCTGCAGCTCTACTCTGCTTCTCCCTTACATAATTGTTTTTACTCTGCCAACTATCTTTTCATTTCAACAGACCACTATTGTCAAATTTTGAAAATATTCAGGGTTGTTTTTTTTAACGATTTGTAAAAAAAAAATAAAAATAAAAAATGTTATACATGTTCATGCAGTACACCCTGGTAAAGCCTGTTCCTAAGTAACTACACTGCTACATAGCTATCACCACTGTCTTATGAGAGGGAATATAAAATTTATCTTCTTTTCTGAGGAGGAATAGCTGAACTGCTACAGAAAAATCATAAAAAACTTCTATATGTAAGCATGCCAAGCTGATACCACACAATTCTATTAGATACCAAGCTGCTGATAACATTTGAAAGTCAGATAGGTATCAATTTCAAATATTCTTGTCACAATACTTCAATCAGGGAGACAGTAACATGCAAACGTATATTTCATTTATCCTAAAACTTATTCAGTTATGTTCTGTGGGGTTTTACTTAAACTAATATTATGCTTTACCTTCTAATTCCCAAAACCATGTTCTCTCCTGTGTGACAGAGTAATGAAGATACCTGCGTTCAGTGCCCATACTGCAGCATTGCACTAACATGGCAGAGCTCTCACAGTACTTGCAAAGAGGTACAATACTTCAGATTAGTGCTGTTTTTCAGGGAAAAGAAATAATTAAAAATACATAGTTTACTACAATGAGTAAAATTGTAATAAGAAAATATATTTCAGGCAAAAAAAAAAATCAATAGATTATATGGGCAAGGAGAAGATATAGATTTTAAAATCCATTCCTATGACAAGTTTTTCCCACCTTGTGATAGTAATAAATGATATTATTCCTATTTCCTTTTATTCATTTCCATTTCCAAACACATTTTACATCTTTAAATTTAAAGATGCTGATATTTCCTGTCTTAAAACCTTGAAAACTTGTGCTGTAAGAGACACAAAATGATGTTTACCCAGGGTGATATTTTGAGAAGATAGAGGCATAGCTTTTGAGCTGATAGAGCAGCATGTCAAAACACCAAGCTCAGGCTGGGGTACCACAAAGTCTCTTTCAGGAAATTACAAGCCTCTTCAGTCCCATTATTTTCCTTTTGAATAGGTCTTTGCTAATACTGAAGTGTAGCAATGTAATGCCTCTCAGGATTCATCAATATAATATTTCAAATCCTATTCTGTGTTGACAATGGTCTCCAAGAACCATGTAGAGAGCATAGGAGCTTTAACTTAATATTCTGCCTGTCTAGACCATAAACTACAAAGAAAGCCCATTTTTGCTCAGACATAAAATGCGGTATCTATATTCATATTGTTGAGTTTAGAGGATTCACCCTGTTCTTAGTGAGAGCTAATCCTAATAAACTGATGGTTTACAGAGAAACAGCATTGTTCAGGATTGATCTGTCCAGAAGAAGTCAGAGAGAGCTCAAGGCCAACATTACAGAGTTACACACAATCAGTCTTTCTCCAAAGGACTCCCAAATTCACACCAAAGGTCTTCCTAGCACAGCCTGGTGATGTTGCTACACGAACAAGAGGAAGACAGTGACATAAAAAAAAGAAAACATATCTGCTATTTTTATTCCAATGCAATTTTTCCAACTAAAATTTCATGCATGTCTAAAGCTTTTTGAAATACAAAAGTACTCCTGTGGCACTGCACAGAACTTTCAAATTTATTTTCCAGTCCACTGGAGAAAACATATGGAATGATACATATCCACTTGGACTCGACAGTTTCATAACTGCATCATTTGTGAGGCATGCAACCATTTATGAAATAAGATGCTATGCTCAGTGATTCCCAGCAGAAGGTAAAAAGCTCTCTGGAAAGCTGTCTAGTTTCAGCTAGAATGGAATTGTTTTCCTCAGAGTGTCTGATACGTGTAATGTTTTGGTTCTAGGAGAAAAATAATGTCCATAACACATCAACGTTTCTAGCAATGCTGTACAGAACCAAGGCCATTCACAACAAAAGGCTCAACGAGCTGGTAGGGAACAGAATTAGAACAACTGATTTAAACTGGCCAAAGGGATATTCCATAACATATGAAACCAAGTGCTTGTGCATCACTTGTTATATACATTCACATATAATGTACACATAGGTCATAATTATTATTTTCCTTTTCTGTCTTAGTAAAGAGTTTTATCTCAACTCACATGTTCAACTTGGTTTTTCCCAATTCTCTCCCCCATCTCACTGGGAAGAGGGATAGTAAGCAAATGACTGTGTGGTGCTGAGCCACCTGCTGCATTAAACCACAACAGAAGTAAACAAAAAATGCTTGCTTTACTGAAATAATTACCATTCATTCAGAAATGCAAAGTAACAGAAAATCAATACATGGTTTTACATTGTCTTTATCTTCTTAAAACACACAACCACCCTGAACAAAAAAAGATGGTGATAGTTCTGCTGTAAAAATGTTTCTAAATTACCAAGCAAGCAACAAAGAAAACGTTTCTGAATACTTCTTTATCTAGGTGCGCTTACAGGAACTTTTTTTTTTAAAAAAAAAAAAAACTTAGAAAAACAGATTTTTCTAATAAAAACTGCAGAAAAATCTTGCCATTCAACATGCTCTGGAGGATTTACCATCTCTGCAGTTTTACTAAGCCCCATTTACACTGAATCAATAAAATTACAGAAAAATTATGGCAAGGTTGTTTAGGTGGTGAAGAGAGACATTTAGATCTCCAAAAATTAATGAATGTTTTTGCATGCAACTACATTCGAGATCTAATAGCTATCTAAAAGTAATGGTATAGCATACATGCTTAAAATGCAAAATAAAAACTACGCAATTTTCAATGTAGGCTTCACACATAAGTTCATCAAATGAGTGAATGTGGCAAAAACAATAGTAGGAGCCAGATATTGTCCAAACTCCTTCTATACACATGGGAAATTTCACCAAACAAACAAAAAAAAAAACACCTTTTTTTTTTTTCCCCCCACACAGTGTATTCTAAAAGCATGATTCCTTCCTCCCTAAGGAAAATGGGTGCCCAAAGAAAGAATAGCTTTGTTTTAATGATCTAGTGTACCTAACATATTTGTGCAAAGAAATTTCTATGGCTTCACTGTATCCAAGCTGTAGAGATTGTCACAGTTAAACTACCCCTTCCCATCAAACCATGAAATAGTATTAATGAGATGCAGAGGAAGCTATATTACGAATTCCTTCAGCAAAAAGGGCACATCAAGCTGCTTTATTGCTCTTGAAGGAAGAAAAAGACATATTTCTTCCTTTCTCCAATCGGATATACAAAGGTACCTCATGTATCAGAAGTGCTGCCTATACTTAATAACTAGGGTAGTATATTAACACATTGCAGCTCTACAGAATGACTGGAAGATGAAGGAGAACTTCAGATAAATAATCTACTTTGATATTTGTCATTGAAAAGGTCTTTTCCCCTTAGAACCTCTTTTCCTGATACTGTGCTATTAAAAAAAAAAAAAAAAAAAAAAAAAAAGGAAATCGGTCCAAGAATCTGGATGGGTACAAAACAACTGATCTCGAGCTTAAAACTAACAAAAAAACATAACAGAACAGTTGTTCTTTAGCTGCATGCCTGATCTCAGTATCTGCTGAAATTATTTCACAGATAGCTGCCATTCAGCAGAAAGCAGGTAACAATTTATTTGTTTTCTCTAAAAGGAATGATTCAGTAAAACACTTGTTTTGTTATCCGCTACGTTTCTTCCAGTGGATTTTCTGGTGAAGAAGAGCTGTTGTCTTTTCCTCCCAAGTGCTTTCATGGAAGTACTTGGAAGAAGGATTTAACTCTGAAGGTGGCCCTGCTCTGAACAAGTAGTTTGTACTATGTCATTTGCAAAATTCCCTTTCAGCTTTTCTTATTCTAGATTCTTTTTAAGATTTACAGACAATACTCATAACATATATAACAAATTATTCACTTGGAATTTTTCTAGAGTCTGCTTCCATGTTTTTTATCTTACCTGTGCATATATTTTCCTCCCTATATGCTGTTCTTATAATATTTGAACTATTAAAGCAGATATCATAGATCACAAAATCCCTTTTAAGGGACCCTTAAAAGTCATCTAGTCCAATTTTCCTGCAATGAATAGGAACACTTACAGCCAGATCAGGATGCTCAGAGCCCATTCAGCCTGGCCTTGAAAGTCTCCAGAGATGGGTCTTATACAACATCTCCGGGCAGCCAGTGCCAGTGCTTTACCATCATTATCATAAAAAAAAAAAAAAAAAAAATCCTTACTTGTATCCAATATAAATATCTCCTCATTTAGTCTGAAACCATTTCCTCTTGTCCTGTCACAACAGACCCTGCTCTAGAGTCTGTCGCCTTCTTTCTCACCTATGAAAAGAATTCTCATTTATAAAAAGGATGTGATCATTTATAGGACTCTTCTTTCTTCAACTGACAATAAAAGTTCCAGATATTTCGGGGAGACAGTACTCAAACTCAAAAAGGCACGTTCCTACAATTCCATGACAATTTAGTCATACCTGGCTCATCCCTTTATAACAGCCTTCTATTTATTATCCAGCATGATGTGAGACTAGCTGGATACAAAATAAATACACAAATACATACATAGAAATACCATTTTGATAATACTGCTTTCACTGTCTCTACCACGTATAATATAATTGGTAATTCACATTCTCCTAATCATTTGTTTTGAGAGTAAAGACTCAATTTTTTGTTAGTAAGATTTGCATGAAAATAAATTATTGCTGCTAGAATAATCTGAATGTAAAAGAAATTTTACAGTTTTTGTTTGATTTACTACTCAAAGTTTTCTTTATTTTTTACCTAATTAGATCTAGACTTCTTAGTAGTTTCTTCATCTAATACATGTAAACATATATTTCTATAAACATCTACGTGTATGTGTGATAAGTTTTTCCATCCGTTGACAACATGAAAGAATAAATGATGATGTAAGATTTTCACTTAAAAAAAAAAAAAATCAGCTATAAATATGCTACTGGGTAAAACAGTGTTGAGTAGAGCTTAGAGAGTCTGCATAGCAAGCCTGGAGATTTAAAGCCACTATGGAGATAATAGTTTCTTCTCACTGCTTCTGCTCAGAGTCAAAAAGACAGGTTCAGAAGCATAATAGCTCTGTAGGATGCTAGGTGAAAAATCTATAAGCTATGGCATTAAACAATCAGGTAAACATGAAGGAAGAACATTTTGAACCATTCCCCAGTGAAATAAAAAAAATAAATAAATCAGGATACTGCCATATGGTTCTCTGAGTTGTCTATATGTTCATTTGTCTCCTATAAAAAAGCGCCATATTTTCTGAAGCTGATTGCTAATGACATAAATAATCGATAACAAGCCTGTTGGATAATTTCTGTCAAAAACTTGCTTCTAGTAAGCAAAAACAACCTTAAGTATGCCTTTTAAATTCTGTAAAATTCTTTCTTTAAAAACTGTTTCCTGGATGAATGAAACACTACAATAGTACTATAGGACAAGGATTGCTTTAAAGGAATAATCTCAGCATTCTTGCAATTACACGAAGGAAGGAAGAAAATGCAGTTGTATCAATAAACAAGCAAGTTCAAATTATTAAGCAATTAAAGCAGCAGCAACATGCTCAGTTTCGTAGAAACAAGTGCTATAAACAAATACAGTTATACAAATGTGAAGTTCAAGCCACAATTCTTAGTTGGGATGTAATTGCAGGTACAATGTTGCCATTAGATTTGCTTAATCATTCCTCCTTACTGCACAAAGTATCAAGATGATTAGTTATTCTTGTACTGAGCTTCTCATTATCTTAACAGCAGATGCAAACACCTAGAAATTTGGCTCTGTATAAATCCTGTAAAGTAGCTATAATTGCTATGTTCAATCCAGGACACACAGGACAACCAAGTACATTACTGTCATATGTAAGCTGTTTTAGACACAAGAATTACATAGAGAATACAATCTCCAAAATCCTGTGCTTCAGCTCTGACCTCCCTAACTTTTTTTCTGGTAAATGTTGCAGTGTTCCCAGTATTCATCACAAGAACATCCAGGAGATGTGATCAATCCAAATGATAACGTATTTTACAAACATCCTCCTTTGGTCAAATAGAGATGACCTACACATATCTTCTCTTTCTGAAAAACAGCAGGACATTCTGACTCTAATCCTTCATTTCTGGTCGAAAACTGCTGTTCCAACAAAATAAATCACCAAGGAAACGCACTTGGCTATTTAAAAGCATTAGATCTGTTTGTTCCTGAAGACTGATGTGAGGTCTTATGTGTTGCAGCCTTTGAGTCACCTTGGCTTTGTTTTACTTTTTCTTCATGATTACCAGCATAAGCCGCATGTAGATTTTTTTTTTTTTTTAAATGAGCTTAGATAGTTGACCTGAATGAATAATAGCACTGAACTCTTTTACTGTATAAAAATTCCAACCACATAATCCAAATATTTGCAAGCTGGAATGAGTCAAAGTTAATTTCTCATGGAAACCTCTATAAAAGTGCAGTTTACAAGAAGGATTTGAATGCTAAAAAGTTCCTGCCTTGCCATTTGTGTTTGGAATAAACTTCGGATGGGGAGCAATACTCTTTAGAAATAAAAGGAAAGGTAATCACATAACAGCTGAATTCACACAGATGAGTAGCATTTAAAAGTCACATTGGTATTTGAGAAAATGACAGGTTTTAGATATCTTGAAATGTTTGTAATGTGCTGAAATCCCAAAGACAAGCATATGTTTGACCCATCTAATGACTACCCAAATAAATCACTTTCCCTTTTTGTGTTTCATCAAAATTGGATCCATTCCCAACAGAGCTTCACATAAAATTTTATCAGAATAACTCTGACTGACTGCGTGAATCTCTTCACATGTACGTTTTGGAATTGATTTAACATCTTCCTTGCTTCCTCTGAATCTAATAGCACTGCAACAGTCTGCATCTTTTGCCGTAATATTCATTAGCAGTAGGTGAATGAAGTGTGGCTGAAGCATCTCTGCCATTTGTGAAGGAAAAATGCATAGCAACTGCTTCAAAAAGAGAAGATAGCAAGAAAAAGATAAGGAAAATAATATTTTTGAAGCACCAAAAAATATTTTGAAAAGCAGAAAAACTTGAAAGAAAGAAGAATGGGAACTTGATAATCAAAGGCCTTGCAGAACACCTCTGGGAACAAGCAACAACTCCATTCATTGAAGAAATAACTTGCTTTTTTCTTGCTTGGTTAAAAAAAAAAAAAAAAAAGCTAGCAAACTTATCCACAGAACAGTTCCACTGAAACTTTCTGGAATGCTAAGGAGCCATGAAGTGTACAGCACCACAAGGTAAAACAGCAAGACAATTTTAATTAGTAAATTATTGCTACAATTTTACAGCAATTACCAGAAATGAAAGATTTGGAGGACAGACTTACAAGTATGGAATCACCAGATCTCTCTGAATCTGGCAGGAAGTCTGGCATACAAGTGACCCTCTTCACCTTGCTCTGGCAGTAAGGCACAACTGTTCTCTCACTATCATACATGAAAGATCTAACTAGATGTATATAGTGCTTTAAAAGAGGAAGGAAGAACATAGTCAAATAGAGAAATAATATAGAGTTGGTAAAGATAACTCATAAGTAAATTCATGAATCTTCATATTTTGAATAATACTGATGCTTATATTTTCAAACACAAAACTTTAAAGTTTTTATCAACATTTTTTTACTTTCAAATAGCCTCAAAGAATGCACTTGTTTCTCAGGATCTTCTTATTCAATCCGCTTTAATATACTCCACCGTAACATTTTTGAAAGATACTGTGGGTTTTTAATATGACTAAATATCATTAATCCACATCACAATGTTAGTGTAAATTTCCATTAGAGTGCAGTAAAAAAATAAAAGTAAATTGTATAATCCATTAAGTCATGTCTGTGCTACAAAAAATTAAAAATCAATTATAAACAAATTAGTTATCATGTTAAATATGCAGTAATATTCACTCTTTATTCAAAATAATATCTTTAAATTCTTCTTAAAGATTAAAAAAATAGATCCATCTTGAATTGAGGACAGAATAAACAAATGTAAACCGTTCTGTTTTTAATCAGACTACTTTTAATCAGTTCTTCCACCTTTATCAAGAAAGGTCACTGAAAAATCATAGGAAAAATAAAGTATGGCAGTAGATGCTAGAAAACACAAGTCCACACAAGCAATGGCTTGCTCACCAAAGTCATAAAACTAAGAAAAAGTTCTATCAGTGACTCTTCAGTTCCAGTATATATTTTTAATAGAAGGTCCTGATGATTTTAAAGATGATGACACAGCAACCAACTAAATGTTTGCTTTCTTGATTCCTGAGAGAAGAAATTGCTTTTGAAATACAATCATATGCAGCTTGTAGCACAGTGCAGAGCAGTGTAAAACCACCCTGTCCAAACTATATGTTATGCCTGCATTCACTAGGCCTATGTTTCTTACACCCGTTTCCTCCCTGCAGAAAAATAGCTTCACTGATTACTGAAAACAAACATATAGGACTTGTAGCATGCTTCTATATAAATGAAATCTGAATAGCCATGCATTTGTCTTTCTTTTTGTTGTTGTCATTTACTATGTAAAATATTTATTAAGTACATCCCCACATGTTTTCTTTCCCTTTTAAACAGTTACTCCTTGCTTTCTGGTAACATCTGAAAGAACTTTTACCTCTGTTTTCCATCACAGAACTATTAGAGCACATACACTCACTCAGCACTTCATTTCTTCATTTCTATCCTTGGGATTTTTTTGTTTCCAAGTTTAGTTTTAAGTTCACAAAGCCCAAGACAAGACAGCTTCAGTATAAATGTCTCTAAGTCTTTCAAAGATTCCTCAAAGATTTCTCACACTAATTATCTTCCCTCTCCCTGGTGAATTAATCTGCTGATTCAGAGAACTAGGTCATAGAATCATAGAATTACTAAGGTTGGAAAAGACCTTAAAAATCAAGTCCAACCACAACCTAACCATACTATCCTATCTGACAACCCTCCTTTAAATCATGTCCCTGAGCACATCCAAATGGTTTTTAAACACATTCAGGAATGGTAACTCAACCACCTCCCTGAGGAGTCTATTACAGTGCTTAACGACCCTTTAAATAAAGAACTTTTCCTGATATCCAACCTAAACCTCCCCTGGTGCAACTTGAGGCCATTTCCCCTCATCCTGTTACCTGTCACCAGTGAGAAGAGACCAACTCTGCTCTTGCTGTAAGCACATTAAGGGATAACCTAGTCTGAGCCACAAACATATGTTTAATGAATCTATTCAGTAAGAAATGAAAACAATGGACAAAGCTCCTCTGTTCGTTTTTTTTTTTTTTTTTTAAAAACAATGCAACATCAGTTTGTAGGAATATTTTGAACTATACATAATAGTTCCCAAGACGCAGTCTGTTCCTGCTCTGAAATGTAACAAATGTTGACAAATAAGAGTGTTAATTAGAATGGATTTAAAATTAACATCCAAAACATGTGAACTTCTATATGATAAGCACCTTATTTGCTCTAGAGACCATCCTATTTGAATCTTTGGTCAATAAGGCATGACAGTCGCTTACATATTCTGCACATATGTGGTGAGGTGGAAACTTTGAGCATATATTCATCTCACAATAAAGCCAGAAGAAAAGCAAACAAACTCAATTTCAATATAGTTTAAAACCAGAAAGAGCACTGCTGTTCTTAAAGCATTTATTCCCTTTTTACTAAATTGTCTTCTATAAGATGGTCTGCCTGACCCAGATGAAGTGTCCCTACCAACAGCTCTCTTTAGAATTTAACACTCACCTTTTTCCTTTTTTAAGAAGGTAAGGAACCTGATCATCTCAGTCATATAAAAGCTATTAACTTTACCTTTACAAAGCAGGAGCCTATTTAAGAAACTGCGTGTCACATTAACTTGGAAAAACTCACTTTCCAAGTTAATTTCAGATCAGCAATTTCAATTTACAGTTAATTATACTTAAGTGTTTATTCTTAATCCATTAGTAATGTTTACTGTCTCTCTAAAGAGCCACAAAAAAAAAATTCACAAAATCAGTGAGGATTCTTTGTTGCTTTCAAAGAATACTCAAAAAATCCACAATTTTTTACATAAATTTCACCTTATCACAATTCAGAGACAAGGGAAAGGGGCACATCTGGCATGGAAAACACAACAGAAGACTGATGTAAAAAAAACTGTCAATTTGATGCTGTTCATTTAAGCTTCGTTGTATCCTCTGTGCCTTACTGACAGATGATGATGGTCTGTCACCTCAAAACAAGTTGAAAGGGAACAAATTACATTCTTCCTGCAAAGCTTCATAAAATTGAAGCGTGGAAGACAATACAATGGCAGAGGGTCAGACACCCATAGGTAGATGGGTATCTTAGCCTTACAAATTAGGATATGCACTATTATTTTACTTGGGTTCTGCTACAAAAGATATTTTGTGCTGCATATCACCCCAATCCCAGTGAATTCTACAACATCAGAACAGATTGTAAATATTAAATTATTATTACTTGCACCACTGGAACTATATTTGATTTGATCTAGTTTTAATTGCTTTCCCTGCCATAGTTTCTCTTTGGGGACACATCCCACTTGCAGGAGTACTTTGGAATAATCCTATAGCATATAAAGGCTTTTGCCAGGCTTTTTTATTCATTTGCAGATTCTGTATATGCTGTCAAAGTCTAAAAACTTCGATTACCAGAGTTTTCATTCCCTTTTCATTCACCAAATACCTCAATAATAACCATGACATACACCACACCTAGCCTGTAGCAAATCTGTTTTACTGTAAGCACAATCGAAAACCTGCACAGGGGCAAGTAATCCCACTGCTTTCAGGACACTGTACCATATGTTGTACGCAGGCCATGTGTGTTATCCTCAAGAAGTGTTTACACAGTTGCATATTTTGTTTTTATTTCTGTTCAGGAAGCAAAAAAACCACTCCCATCTTTCCTACAAGTCTCTCTCTTGACATGAGATAAATAAAAAACTAAAGAAAAAAAAGCCACTTTACTGCTGTTCCCCCCAATATGCTGCAGTAAATACCAAAGGAGCTGTTCAACTTTCATATAACTTTAGAATTAGTAAAATAATGAAATATACATAATGACTTATCAAATGCAGCAGGAATCCTCCCAGAATTTTTCCAGTCTAAAATAGGAATACATAGCAGATATGGATTCCAAATTGTTGCACAAGGGAATGATATGCTTGAAGATCAGATATTTTCTCCTTTCCACTTTCACTGCCATAAATTTTTTCTTTGACTTTGCACCCTCTGTTAGGTGAGAGAAGCAATACTTTTCTTACTTTTTGAAGAAATAATAATTGACACTTAAGATGAGTCAGCCCAAAGGCTGCAAGAGTGCACAATATTCTTATGACAGTCACAAGGCAGGATCCAAGGTTCAAGAATTGATCACTAGATTGGCAATCATTTTTAATTTGTAAGCCTTGGGTTAAAAAAAAATAATAATCTCCCATCCCACAACACAGGCACTCTTTGTAACCCACTTAATTCAATAACTGTTAGCTAATTGAGCTCACTCCCTTTTTCATGTTGTTCATGTTAGGATATAACCACAAACTTCTCTGAGTTATTTTCAGTTTTGTTGTATATTGGCTTGTGCCTCTTTTAGTTGTGAAAGTAGGAAAGTAAGATCTTTGCCTTTGCAATAATAATTAAAAAACGTAATTTACTCCTAAATTCAAGAAATCGTTTGTGAAGTTAGATATAATTACGATAATTTTCAGGTACAGACTGCTAGACAGTGAAATTCTAAGTAACATTACTATATTTCTCCAAACTATTTTGCTGACAAGAAAGAAAGACAGAACAAAGTATTTTCTTTGTTCTATTAATCTTTTGTTCACTTGGAGGTTTGGGATGTCTTTTTATTTGTTTTTACTGTGGTGATTGCTTCCATTGAGAAGAACTAGTTGTTAGGATGAATTCATCCTAAAGCTTTACAGTCACTTGATTTAAAAAATAACTCAACTTGTAAAGCTCAGTCACCTGGACTACACAATCACCAGTTTCTCAGGAGAATAATTTCTACTTGATATTTACGTCCCTAATGCCTACAAACTTTAATAAGAACTGTGGAGGTATTTGATTCAGAGGGCCCAGGGTTCCAAAGGCCTTCACTGCCACAGTCCTACCTTGTCAGAGCACTCTATTAGCTACTGCAGAGCAGCCCCACTAACAAGGAAATTGAGGAAACCAGGATGGCTGCTGGCAAAGACTCCAGATCCAACTGCTCTTTTCACGGTTGTCCCTCCGTAGCCAAATTCAGGTATGCCATCAATGCATAAAATATAGTTTTAGCCTACAGATTTTCAAGAGACATCACTGAAGTCACTTGGACTGGAAAATAAGTAGGCAAAATCAGCACAGCATGCTACAGCTTAGCTGTCTGCTCACAAGCTGTGATAAAATTTATTGTTTGGGTATGTTTCTGATAGAAATACTGTCACTAATGTGGTTTCATTTCAAAGCATCAAGGGTAATTCAACAGTCATGAATATACTATATTCAGTTCTGAGATAGTACACAGTTTCCAGAAGAATTTTCCTGCAACAACTTACTGCACAAAAGACCATTTTAGAGGATTAGTATCATTTAGAAACAGTTTAAAAAAAAAAAATGGAAAAAAAAAACAACAGGAAAATGTCTGCACTGTTTGATTGAGACCAAAAGGAGGCAATGAAATAATTGTTAAAGAAGTGACTGGAGAAACTGGAGAAATAATGCAAAAAAGTCTGACAAACAGACTTATAAGCATGCAGCTAACAACTTCGGGAAAGTCAAGGTACTCTTATGACAGATAATAGACTGCTTCTTTCCAGCCAAGTCAGGTTTTCCTGCTGAATGTCAGATTAGGCTTGAAAAAAAGAAGCCTGACTGTTCACTACTCATACATACAGGCAAGTTATCCCCATGGTTGACATGTTTTTTGAGAAGATGCTTCCAAGTTCTTCAATCACAGAAGTAGCCTGGATGTACTCCAAAAGCAATTGTTCGGTTTGAGTCCCAGCTGCTTGTACCAACACTTTGCTTATGCAAGTTATATTTCAAGAAGCCACTGAAAGATTTTCAGGGAAAAGCAATCATTCTTCCAGTTTACACAATTCACCTATTAATCATTCTTCAATATTCATGAAAGACCATAAGGTTTTCAAGATGCACGTTTAAGAAAAAAATTGCACACTGTGCTTCTGCAATCCAGCTTAAACTCCATAACCATGGAGACATTTCTCATTCAGTTTCATACAGATAAGGAGCTTGTTAACTAGGACCCTATGTCACACAGGAGTAAATACTGCAGGCATGGATCAATCACAAAGATAAATTGACTGAAACAAAGCACTTAAAGACTTATTCTTCTAATAGTTGATTAGAGAACATCATATTTCCAAAGCAAGCCAATTTCACAGAATTGCTTGATCTGGAAAGGACCTTAAAGACTATCCATTTTCAAATCCCCTGACATGGGTAGGGATACTTTCCACTAGACAAAGTTCCATCCACTCTGACCTTAAAAACCTCCAAGTATGGGACATTCACAGCTTCTCTGGGCAGCCTGTGCCAGTGCCAGTGCCTCACTACTGTTAGAATCATGGAATCCTTAGAGCTAGAAGGGAACTGTGAAGGCATCTGTTGCAACACCCCTGCAATGAATAAGGATATCCACAGCTAGATCAGGTTGCCCAGCTTGTCTATATGAGGACAAACACAATACGTAACTGATAGTTCTAAAAAGCTTTACTAACACAGACTATAAAGCACCACAGATGATTGGACATTGCCTGTAAATTGCAAGCAAGATTTTCTTGCTTGAAGGCAATTCACATGCTTATTTCTGCATTTAGTATCTGTTACAGTTCGTGTTACTGTTGGAAAGATTATCGTGGTGGAAATGGGAAAGGAAACAAACATGAAGGAATGCTCACCTGTATCCAAAAATCTAGGTTCACAGGAAAGACACCCCAGAGGAGGGATCTCCAGAAAGAGATCCTTTCCCAGTGGCAGTCACACCTCAAATGGGGTCTGAGAGGTGGAGTCTCATGGCTGACTCAGTCCTTTCCTCAGGTGATCAATCAGCGGTTCAGGCCGTGACTCGCAGTTCCCATACTGATATAAGTTTGCACCAGAAGAACAGGAAAAACAAACCATTAACTCAAAGCTTTGTTTTTCTAAACCAGTGATCCAAAAAACACCTGGATAATCAACAAGAAAGATTACACTACAGTGCTGTATATCTGGAGTATCTCAAGCTCCAGAAAGGCTAACTGAAATTACAAGAATTGCTCCGAAAATAATGCCTCTTATTTTATGATGTCAGCCCATGATGTCAGAGGCGAATGTTGGTGGTATGGCGTTAGAGGCTGAACCTTCTCACTATTATTCCATTACATTTTGTTGCCATGTGACAGATGGCAGCAGAGGGGCTGTCTGACAAAATAATACCTGATATAGAATTGCAGAGGAAGCTAAGGTATGTCATTGAATTCATCCATGCAGAAAAAAACAATATATACTGACAATCATTGACACTTGCTGAATGTTTACAGAGATCATACAGAGGATAAGACCACAGTGAGGTTATTTCAGCAGTGATGACAGCATCTGTAGTTCACCTTCACTGGCACAGATTTTAATGAATGAGACATGCAAGGTCTTTTTCATCACTAGTGAAAATGCATGGATGATGGTGGTGACTATGTTAAAAAATAGCGTTTTGTAGCTAATAATTTGTTCCATAAAATAGTATTATTGCATTCTTCGTATTTGTTGTATCTTCCATGGAAATAAATAGGAATCATTACTTTCAGAGCACCCTATGTAAGTGTCCCATTGAAGAGCAAAACACAAAGAAATAAAAAATACTGCCTTAATATCTGATCTGAGTATTTTCACTTTTTCTGCTTTTTCCTTTTTACAAGTCAAATTTAGAGGAAGTATATGTAGCATCAACTGCTAATTCAAACAGTTGCAGGAAAAGTGCATAGCACATACATACTACTGCAAAAAAAGTCTGCTATATCTTGATATATAGCCTACACAGGATTTTGTCCTGCAGAGCAAATAATGCTAATTAAATCGAGAATTTAATCACACTACGTTTACTTCTCAAGAGAAAGGGGTATAGCATAAGAGAAAGTAATTTTCATCTTTTTCAGTGATCGTTTTTCAGTGATCGCTCTGAGACACGTTGGTGATGCTCATTACAACTAACAAGAAACTTTTCATAGCAGAGAACTTTAATTTTTGCCTGCCTTCCCCAAAATTCCACCTTTCAACAGGCATGCTAAGATCATTCAGTGATGCATCTATCACATTTAACGATATTCTACCTGGCATTCAAAGTCTCTTTCAAGCTGGATTAGCTTTCTTTGAGGAATACAGATGCGTCTAAAGAACAATATATCTGTTCTCCACAAGAGATAAATTAATGTGAAATCAAATACCATTGTTGTTAAGCTGTCACATTTACTAGCATCCTCGTTTCATACTTACAGGACCTGACTGGAAGAATAATCTGAATATAATGTAGCACAGAGAGTATTTCATATCTTGTTCCTGCAGAATACTAACACAATCTAGCCACAAAGAAGCAGGTACAGATAGGTGCACACTCTGTGGTTATTGCAGTGAAAAGAGACATTCCACTGGGAAATATCTCCATGAGGACAGTATCCTATAAATCTCAATACAAACTGTCAGGGAGCAACCTTATTATTGCTTGAAAGTGCTTTGTTCACTCTAGCTAAAAGTCTCCAAGTGAAGAAATAGAAACAGAGATTAATTGCCTCATCTGCTCAGGGGATAATTCCCTTTTGGGTAGTACTATAAAGCTTAGAAAGCTTATTGATGGTGTCCATGCTTTCCTGAGGAAACATTCCTAGTTTCTTTGCAATTGACTTAATCAGCTGAACAGGGTAACTTCAGACTGGTACTTTGCTACCTGAAAGAGTTACATATAGAAGAAAACTGTCTGCATCAGGAATGAAATTTAGCTATTAATCTACACATGACTCTGTAGTCACAGTCTTTTATCAACGACTTAGAGAAACTTGGAAGAATTTCTAGGCTGTAGTCAAAGGATGCTTTTCTTTTCACTCCAGATAGGGTTCAGAGGGAGGAATAGTTACCATGGCCTCTGCATAACTCCATAGTTTTTATCCTGTTAACTCTGAGAAATAAATGCTAGACTGTATATGGATCTACAGCACAGTTGAACTATCAAACACATTTTTATTTCTAATCAGAATATTGAAAGATGTAAAAATATGTACAAATGCAGTTCACCTCATAAACAAAATAATACATTTCTTTCTCATTCCATGGTTCTGGTCATCTAAGAGAGTTCAAAATCCTAAGCACATTGCCATAATGAGGTCAGAACTAAAAGTCATTTTACCATCTCAAAACCAAATGAAATAAACCTGAGATTTCTTTCTAACTCCTTGTTCTTCAGCAAATATATTTTAATTACTATAAACCGATTTGATTGTGCAATATAATAAGTTACTGGAAATTCACATTATAGTGAACTAAAAAACAGTATATCTGTTCTCCACAAGAGATAAGTTAATGTGAAATCAAGTATCATTGTTGTTAAGCTGTCAAATTTATTAGCATCCTCATTTCATACTTACAGGACCTGACCGGAAGAATAATCTGAATATAATATAGCACAGAGAGTATTTCATATCTTGTTCCTGCAGAATACTAACACAACTTAATCACTGCGAGCTGCAGGGCAAGTGATTAGTCCAGGTATATAAAAAAATTACATTACGTATTTCTTCAGAAATTCCTCTTCATTTTTGATAGTCAAATTGCTTATCATCCCAGGAAATCTTGAGCAGATTTTCCTGCTTATCTGCATTGCAAAGAACAGTTTCTGAAAGACCATTACCTGCAAGTAGTAAGCCAAATTTATTCACGGTTCAGGCCTTCTTTAGTCTGTGAGTGGTGTCATGGCATGACAACCTCCACAGCTGCACTATAATAGCTGCATGGAAAACTCTGACTGTTAAGTAAAAAGGTAACCCAAAATATTAACAGGTTAACAAAACTAGGCAATTCATATACCTCTTCAACCATGGGAAATGTCTCAAGATTACAGGTTTGTTATTTGGGTTTATTTTTGGAACTGCGCAGTGTCAGAGTGCAAAAATGTTCTGCTCTAGAGTTCATCATTTACTTTTGTAATGGGTTGTAAGCATTCAGACTTCATAATCAGGAATAAGATTGACTGCTGCTTTCTAAACTGCTGTTCAACTGATGAAACATATCAACAAAATCAGCATACATCAGGAGGTCTTATGCTATAGCTTAGTTCCCCTTGCTAGTTTCTCCTTCATACACCATTGAACATGTTATAACGATAGAGCAGTGAATAGTTAATAGCATTATATAAAAAGCAACTGCAAGGGAAAGCCTTGAACTTTCACCCTTTACTAAATTCATTACAAGTTTTTGAAGTGGATTAAAATAGCACAGAAGGCACCTTTGATCCACTTTCAGTCAAAGAAATGACCTTTGAATTTTATTGTGTTTACAATAATCTTCTATGCAGATGGTTGTGAACTTTAGCTAAATTAGTTTGACCTATTGCAAATAAAGAAAAATGATTTGCATTTAATGTTTCTTCATGGCAACTAAGGGCAAAATGAAGCCTTGGAGCAGTATACTTAGAAAACGCTTAAACATTTTCTCTTATTCTACAACAGGAATATGCAAAATTCAACAGAGAAGAAGAAACTGAGAGCTGAAGTGTGTCTGTCCTATACATCAGAACCTAGCCAATGAAAATACTACATCAGGATCCCTGCAGATCATATCTACAAATAGAAAATCCAGCTGCAAGAAAATACTGAAGTCAGTTACATCACTAATTCTTTTTCCTCATGCAAACCTTCATCTTATATATCTACCAGGGTGCTCTTGAAATTAATTTTTCTGTTAAAACACAGTAAGGCAAAGGTGACAGGAATGGTACAAAGTTACAGCCATATAGTGTAAATCACTTCTGGAAGTACAGTAAATACCTCTAAAACAACAGTTTTGGAAGCCTTTTTCATGCTTGTAATACACTGACACTGTTCCACTAACCAATGCAAACTAGGACATGAAAATAATTTGCACTCCTTTCTCTTGAACATCATTCTCTACATCCACACACAGACAACCATCCAAAGACATACACTGACAGAACTAGATGTACTAATGAGGAGAAGGATTACTCTCTAACCATGCTGCTCCTATATCTTTTCCTGAAGGATCTTTTGTCAGAGATCTGCTACTAAATTAGACAGAGCTTTGGTTTCCTGAACCACAACATGCTTATTCCAGCCCCCATCACATCCTTCGCATTACTTTGCCTGTCATCACATAATCCTCAGAGGTGGAAGTCCCTGTCTGGATGCAGACAAATCTCCTTCCTCCTGCAGCACAGCTGTCACTGTCATCACAATGTACCATTTTAATGAGACCCAGGATTTCTCTGTAAGTCAAATCACTTTTCAAGCTTCTTTATAAACATACACACATACACATATATGCAGATTGGTCTAATGATTACAGATGCAAATGAATAAAGCTTTATTGACAATCAAATTGTTCTGTATAAACTGTCAATCTCTAAGACCAACCATTTTTGAGATACTCATACAGGAGAGAGATGATTTTTCAAGGCAGTCATCCCAAATTCTGCATTTACTGACAAATGAGTCCAGTTCAAAAAAAGACAGGGATCTCCCAGAGCAAGGCCAGCAGAGGGTCACAAAGACAGTTAAGGGCTCAAAGCACCTCCTGTATGAGGAAAGGTTGAGAGACCACAACTGCGCAGCCAGGAGAAGAGAAGACTGAAAGGAGATTTCTTTTCTGTGTACACATATCTTAAGTTTAGGAATCAAGCCAATGGGAGTGAATTCTTTTCAATGGAGTGCAGCAACAGGCAGAAACTAGAACACAGGAAGTTTCATGCTAAAGCAAGAAAAAATACCTTCAGAATGACAGAGCACAGGAACAGGCTTCCAAGAGAGGTTGTAAAGATTCCTTTTCTGGAGATATTCAAGACCCATCAGGAAACCTGCTGGTGTGATATGCTATAGAGAATTTGCTTTAGAAGGCGGATGTTCCCAGTGGTCTCCAGAAATCCTTTCCAATCCCTACAATTATGAAATTATGTATTTGGAAGAGCATTTGCTCCTCTGTAAATAGATCTACAAATTCCTGTTGCAGACATCCACTTACACATAACACAGATTTTATGTAGTTAGCTGTGACTAAATGTGACCACTTTTACTAAGCAATTCACAGAATCACAGAATCACAGAATGGTCTGGGTTGGAAGGGACCTCAAGGATCATGAATCTCCAACCCCCTGCCACATGTAGGGCCACCAACCACCACATTCAATACTAGACCAGATTAATTGATTCGTAGACTAGATTAATTTGATTACTATCCAAAAAAGAACAATGATAATCTGTAATCCTCTTCCAAGTCTCTACTAAAACAAACATGTGAACCAGCTGATTAAATTCAAATCCAAGTGTTTCATTAAATACACAATATCAATAGCAACTAGCATACTGTTATAATTAAAATACATACCTCAACTGTTAAAAACCTTTTGGAATCGATGAACACAGCTGTCAGATCAAATCTTCTGAAATATTTTCTAAGTGAAAACAGTTTGATCACTTTGTTCCACATTATAAACTTAAAGTTTTCTGAAAGCAGAAGGAGTAAGAAAGTGTATCATTGGTACTATATTGCTGCTATACCTTAAGTATAATGCTATTGTCTTAACAGTGGACATTCCTCAATATCAGGTGTTTGAGATCTGTTCTGAAAAGTCTGAGCTGCTATTATATGTACAGGTAGTTGCCCTCTGCTATTCACAGAATCTGTAAACATTCCCAAAGTGAGGGAACAAACAACTCTTTTCATATCAAAAGATGCAGGGAGAATGTATGCAAGACAATGTTTTTTTCTGTGCTCAGCATGGTATCATGCTTCTAGGTGTACAAAGAAAAAATTATTTGCTGAAGTTTAATTAACAGGCATTATTCTAGGACTAATGCTAAGGAAGACAGGCATTTGAAACATAACCTCACTTAGAGAATTAAAAAAAAAATGCACAGGGCAGTAAAACAAGCTCAGTTAGAAATGTATTTATGTCACAAGATTTAAAAAAAAAAAAAAAAAAAAAAAAGTAGTAACATTTTAGTACTATTTTCCTGTTCCTGCCCCATAATTATTGGCTATCAAGAGTGCAGTTCTTCGGTTACCCTCTTACACTGTGTCTGACATGGATGGAGATAATTTTTTAAAAGCTGTCCATATGGCACTGTGTTTTGGATTTGTGACTAAAATAATGTTAACCATGTATTGCTGTTTCGGTCATTGCTGAGCAGTGTTTTTACAGTGTCAAAGTTTTCTCTTTTTCTCATTCTATCTCCCTTCCTAGCCCCTAGCAAGGAGATAGCCAGCCTGAGCTGGAGAAAGAAGTATTCCGTATCAGATAACATCACCCTAAGCATTAAAAACAGGGACTTCTAGTGTAGCCTCTGCATGTAGACCGGTTGGTTATTAGTCTGCTTGTGGGAGATAAAGAGCTATTGCCTTCGCATCACTTCTTTTCCTTTCATTTATTAAACTGTCTTTGTTTGACAATGAATTCCATTGCTTTTTCTATTATCAGTCTCTCTTGCTGTCTCATTGGGGTGACAAATGAGCAAGTGGTAGGGTGGCTGTTTAGCTGGTGACCAGGGGCAACCCATCACAACTCATTTTTTAGGAGAATGAAAACTGGAGTGTACTGTGAGTAACAGAGGAAGTTGGAAGAGGAAAGCAGAAAAGAATGAAAGGATTGTTACAAAAATAACAGAAACACTAAGCAGTAAGAAGTTATAACATAAAAAAAAAGATCAATGTTAATGGCATCACCTTTATTCAGTGAAGCCTGACATTCTTCAAACATTCTTCTCAAGCCTCTTAGTTTTACTTCTGACTTACCTTACTTATTAAAAGGCAAGTTTCTCTTCCTTCTTTACTTTCTGAACACAAGAGAAAAGGGAGCAATATACACAATTAAACTGCTTACCTCATGGTATTTTCCCACATTAAAAATAAAAAATCAGCAGCAATGTTTAGATTCCACAAGTCTTTTTTAAAACAAAACAAAACAAAACAAAACAAAAAACTATCCAGCAATACACTAATCTGGATTTTTTAAAAAGAGAAACTCACTATTAAGATACAGTAATTAACACCACGAAATTAAAGGTTTGCATCTGAACGAAGTCCAGCACTCGATTCCAGACTGAACAGGCAAAAACTGCACCTGTCATGAGTACTTTTATGCCTACAAAATGAACGGGGAATGGCTATTCAAATGTTTTGATTATACAGGCAAAAATGAGGTATTTCAAAATTGACAAAGGGAAGGAAGTCTGCATTTATGGTTAAAAGGTGCTCCAAAGACAAAAAGCAAATTTGAGAGGAAAAAGTAAGAAAAATGTGGAAGCCATTGCCTGAAAATATTATGGACTCAGGAGCACTCACAGTGAGCCCACATTTGAAACAGTGAACTATCAGACATGTATCAAGCACATTTAGCTCTTCTGAGGCTCAGAAATTACTAGCTTTTACTTATTACAATGTGTGAGGGGAGAAGAAAGTATAGTATACTCCAAGTTTAAAACTAGACAGAAGACTAGTACAACTCCTCAGTAAGTGGAAGAACAAAGATCATTTTTTCCAAGGATTCTAGAAAACATATGTTGAAAAATATTTTTCCCATACAATGGCTTCTTTTTATCCCAAATAAATCAAACACTTCAACGGGGAAGAAGGATGTCTTTTTCTCTCAACTACACTGACTGAATATGCAGTAAAAAAACTGCACTATGTATGCAGAAAAAGTAACTGTCTGAAGTCTTAAAGATAAATGAGCCAGATTCTCTGAAGATAACATGGACAGCTGCATCATTTTTGCATTTCATAATGAGCTAATATGAAGAAGAAAGCTATATTTATACCACTATTTGTAAAATAAAGCTACTTGTTACAACTTCTTCTATTGCACTATGACATTTACAACAAAAAAATGGCTAATGATAAGAGTTTTCAAAGACATAAAAACTTTTATTGTTTTATGCTGAATCGAGATAGCTATAAATACATCCTGATTAATAGTTATAAAAATAAAGCATTATTTTTGCTAAAGCTTATGAGATGCTACGTGAAATAGCTCCATTTGCATTCTGTTTTAAAACACAACTCTACATATGCCTTCATTGCAACTATAGCAAAGACCACAAGACTTAAAGAAAGCACAGTCAGTAATGTCTTGCTACTCACAAAATGCTTAACTCAATAGTTACCTTTCAAGGCCTTATTTTAAGCCACTTATGACTTAATCAAGTGCAGCTACTTGGACTTTTTCATTTCAGTTTCCACAGATGAGATTTTTACAATAAACTACATTTAAACTGACAAAAAAAATAGCTGAAGTATTTTCAAAAGGGTCTTAAAATAACAAGGGTTTGCCTTCACAGTGGAAAACTGGTTTTACTCATCCTGTGGAAAACATTCCTCCTTTGTGGGCAAGTTATACATCCTAGACTTCAATCCTACAAAGATTTTGCAGACGTGTCAGCTTTACAGCTGTCTTTATTCTAAGACTTTATGTTACACCAGAGAACTTTAGAAGTTGTAGCATCTCATGACAATTGCACCTGAATCATATCAGCAGAAAAAAATTTAACACATGTACTTTAGGTTTGGGCTCCTTGCATCCTCAATTCCACTCCATTCCCCAGATAAGAAATGACAAGCAAAGAGATGGTCTGCCCTGAACAATCAAAACTGCCTTCTGCATGATGTCAAGAAGTGAAGATGCAGCAGCTCATAATATGAACTTACAAGCAGGGAAGGATAGGAAGGAATAGAAGGTTGAGAGACACCTAGGGGATCAATGTCATAAGGGACTTTAAGAGGACAGTAGGACAGATGAGAGAAGGAAGGAAAAGCAAGAAAAGAAAATCAAACAAAATTTTATTTGCAGCTAACTATATGTTAGTTTATGGCTAGGCTAAGCCTAGCTCCATGTGCTTAATGGCTCTGGAAGTAAGCTGCTGACCAAATTTTCACTACACAGATCTGAATACAACTGCCTCACAAGAGCAAACAGAGCTCTGCTTAACTCCAGAACAGGGGGGACCACAACTGAACCACTGCTCTACTTCCACTTGTCACTCTGTCACTTACCTGGCTGCTCAGCTGTATCAGTCACTCAGCTGTAGTCAGACAAGGCTCACAGAGGTGTGGTGAGCCATTCAGCTAATGTAATGGCAGATAAAAATGAAGTAAAGCCTCAGAAGTCACAGAAAAGATGCCTTCTATCTCATAGTCCCAGCTGCACAGTATATACAAAACATGAGATACAATCAAGATATAAAATAATTTTAAAAAATTACTAAATCTTAATTGACAGATTGGTTCCAATAAGGTAGAGAAGGCTATTTTTTTCCTTCTTATAATAGTGTGTATCCCTTATTAGCTGCATTGCAAAACCAGCCCATTTCACTGCAAATCCAGTCAGGCAGATGATAGGTCATACAGTTGCTTATGTGCTTGTATAGTTGTTCATGTTTGCATCATCCTGGCATCCTTACCTTTATTTATTTATTTATTTATTCTTATAATGAAATCTGACAAGCAGCTGTTTAAATTCTAGCAGATATATGAAGCAAGTGATATTTAAGCTTACATTGCACCGGAAATTATTCAGTCACATTTAGGAATTTTCTTTCATTTCCCTTTCCAAATGCCACTCAGATGTAACAGACTCCAGTCCACCTAGAGTCCTGCTTAATTCTGACAAGAAAAGCATGTGTTGACACTGACACAGAGTGAATTTAAGAAAATATTTCACTGGTCAATAACCAAAGCTAGAAAATCAGCACTTTGCATTCCTCATGACAAACCTGTACGCCACCACGCAACCTCCCCTCAATTTCCTCTTCTCTAGGCTGAAGAAACCAAAGGACCTCAGCTGGTCATCATATGTCTTGCCTTCTCAGCCTCTCACCATCTTCACAGCCCTTCACTGGATGTGCTCTCATGGCTTTATGCCTTTTTTTTTATTGTGGTTTTCAAGACTGCACACAGTTTTTAGGCACCAATACACAAAAAAACAGGACCATCTCTTCCCCAGAAGGTAGTGCTGGACCTGATGCATCCCAGGGTACAGTCAGCCCTTTTGGTTTCCAGGGCACATTGTTGAGTCATATTCAACTTGCCATCAACTAGAAGCCCCAGATCTCTTTTCCATAGCGCTGTTCTCTGGCCTTTCAACCCCAGGCTGCATCCAAGGTTGTCCTGTTCCAGGTTCAGCACTTGCTCTAGTTAAACTTCATGTGTTTGGTGATTGCTCAGCCGTCCAACTTTTTGAAATCTCTCCGCAAGGCTTCTTTTACCCGTAAGGGAATCAACAGTTCCTCCCAATTTAGTGTTGTTTCCAAAGTTACTTAGTTTAGGTTCAAGTACTTTATTCAAGTCATTGATAAAAACACTAAAGAGAACTGGCCCTAAAATAGAAACGGCCCTAAAATAGAACTCTCCAGAATCTCATTAACAAATGATGGCCAGCCAGATATAACCCTAACTTCTGCATCCTCCTGAGACAGACCTGTCATTCCATTGTTCACACATAGCATTATGTTCTTGTCTACCTGTATACTGGACATTTAGTACATAATAATACTGCAAGAAGCAGCACTGAAAGTTTTCCTGAAATTCAGGGCTCACGGAGTTGTGGTGAAATCCTGAAAACTGGATTCCCCTGGTCAACTAGATTGGCAACTTTTTCATAAAAGGAAATTGAGTTAAATGGGACTTTTCCCTTGTGAATCCAGGTTGGCTGTGACCAGTGACTGCATTATCTCTCATGATCGTTTGAGATTGGCTTGGATTTTATCATTACTACACTCAGAGTTCTCCAGCTCTGAGGAACCCACAGGTCTCAGAGCCTATCACTGATGTAGAAGTCGAAGGCAAAGAAGACATTGTTATGCTTTGTCTGTGTCCTACTTTGTGTGGTGAGCATTCTCATAAAATAATAGCCATGTACTCTCAAACATTCCTTTCGCTGTCAGTATATTTTAAAAAGTCTTTGTTATCACCAGCCATGGTACTGGACAGTTTCAGCTCGAATTGAGTTCAGACCGTATGAATTATCTCCTGACAGCATCTCCGCAGTCCTCCCATGTTGTCTGACCTCACTTTCAGCCATACCACTTTCTTCTTAAATTCTACTAATTCTACTTAATTTTTTTTTTTTTTTTAAGAGGTGTGGGGATGGGGGGAAGAATTAAAAAGTCACCCTTCAGCTTCACTTCCAAAGAGATAAGCAAGCTGCCAAGTAGGGCCTCTCTGGATCAGTTTGGTATTTACAGACCCAAATCTGCTCGACTTCATTTAAAATTTTCCACATGATCATTGTCAGGTCAATGTGGGCTAACCTCAGCTCTGTGAGCAAAGTTCCTCTGTTATCAAAATTAAAATAAATTAAAAGAACACAACCAAACCCTATAAATCTCAATACAGCACCAAAAAAGTTTGTTGCCACAGACCAGAGAATAAAAAAGCAAAACAATAAGCTAAGGATACATATTGCTTCCTTTGAAAAATAAGAGGATTGCTACAATCCCCATGAAGACTACAATTTCACAGCAGTGTTTGCAATCTCTCTGGGTATTTGATGGGTAGGAACTGTTTTAGCCATCATGCAATTTGTTCCAATGAGTCTACTGGTGTTTTACCACACATCTTCCAAAAGATTATAGAAAAGAAAAATACATGTCACACCAGCATTATGCACGCAAGTCAGGGAAGTGGCATGACTACCAAAATAGCTCAGCTATTCTGAAACATGTTTAGCTCTGTCAGTAGTTTTGCTTTCCCAGTCACAGGATTCTGCATCCACACAAGGACCTCCAATATCATTCCTCATTCCTCTTACCTTTTAGCCATCATTCTCATGCAACTGTGCTGACACACGACACTGTGCTATCCCAAACAATATTTCAGGTTAATAAGATACAGATATTTGCAAGTATATTAAGTGGCCCAATTACTAGCTTCTAGATTCAAAGAAGGGCAAAAAAGCCAGTGAGGGGTGTGGAGCACAGGCCTTATGAGGAGCAGCTGAAGGAGCTGGGATTGTACAGTCTGCAGAAGAGGAGGCTCAGGGGAGACCTTATTGCTCTCCATAACTACCTGAAGGGAGGTTGTAGTGAGCTGGGGGTCGGCCTCTTCTCCTGTGTAACTAGTGATAGAACTAGGGGGAATGGCTTAAAGCTGCACCAGGGGAGATTTAGGCTGGACATTAGGAAATACTACTTTTCAGAAAGGGTGGTCAAGCACTGGAATGGGCTGCCCAGGGAGGTGGTGGAGTCACCGACCCTGGAGGTGTTCAAGGAACGTTTGGATTTTGTGTTGAGGGACATGGTTTAGTGAGTACTATTGGTGATAGGTGGATGGTTGGTCTCTAAAGACTTAGACTTTAGAGTACAATTTATTTTCCTCCTTGCAGACCAGCTAGAAGCATAAAGCTTGCAAACAGAGAAGCCACAAAAGCATAAGAGAAAGTAGGAACAAGAAATAACTGAATTCACCAAAATAGCAGTTCTAGTTAAAAACAGGGGGATCTCAAAAAGAAAGTTTTATTTTGCCATTTTATTTCAGAAATTGCCTCAACATTCTTCCCTAGGTCTCAGCAATTAGTATTTCAGACAAAAACATTTTTCACTTCCTTTTAATTTTTCCCCCTTAACTCATGAAATCTCAAATCAGCATATTCAGCTGACTAGTCCTCTTTTATTGTTGTTGTTGTCTTTTTCTTTTTTCCTGGTTATTGTACAGAAATATTTGTAATCTCAACCTTTTAGTACATCTTCCAGATTAACTTTCTGGTTGAAGATTCTCTAACTCCACAGTGAAGCCCAGCACCTGAACTGACACTGAACTGACATGAGATGCTTGGATAATTCCCAGCACCTCTGATAGCCCTCTTGAAAAATATAATAGCTTACAGCAATTATTTCCTCTTAATATATTACTTTCACATTTCTCATAATTACACTAGTCATCCATCAATTTAGACTTTACCATAATAACCACCAGAATTCTTTAGCTTGGATATTCAGCCTACTGCAACACTTATAAAAGGATTTAACACATGGGTTTTGTGGCATTTTGAAACTGACAATCTTTTTCCTTCTGTACTGCTGTTTCAACTAGGTTTTAGCAGTTGAAATTCTGAATAAAGTGACTGCATACATTCTCTTCTTTTTACAAAAAAGAGATCTGACTAATTGAAGAGCCTTTTAAAAATGACTGCTATCAAGCCTTTAAACCTGAAATGTTCATCAAGAAAGTATTGTTTTTCTTAATCTGATGAGATAGCTCTTTTCCTTCTGGCTTGTTGAAGAGTTGCTTAGTCATCACTAAGTAATTAATTTTGCAGTAAGTTACAGCACTTCATTTAAAAGTTCTTTGTCCTCTATACATAAAAGTGCCTCCTGATTTAGAGAACTGTATCAAGCAGTCAATATATTCCATAAAGCCTACTTACGAATATACATCTCTGTCATTTCAACTGAACAAACATTTTATTCTGCAATTTAATCAGACAATCTTCTTTCAGAAAAGTCTAGCCACACATTTTGCATTTACCTATTTTGACAGAGAAGAGGTTGAAATGTATTTTTATTTTCATATCTTTTTTGGACAAAAACCACATCCACCATACTGCCCTTTACAGCAAGCTACATTCCAAATGCATCCCTTCAATTTCAAGTGAATCATATTTCACCAGCCAAAGTATCTGAGACTCATTCATATCCAGAAAAAAAATTAGAAGAGAACTGGAGTTAAACCTGAACAGATTTACAGATAGAATCCTTGGCTCAGAACATAAATATCACAGGAGACTGCTGAGTACTGAAGGTTAGGATGGAAGAATCTTGATCCTCTCCTAGCCATCTACTGAACATTTTATTTGACCCAAATATATTTTATGTTAGGATATTTAAGAACATTTGCAGATACAGATTGGATCTAAATGTAGGCCCCAAAGTTGGAAGCTTTGTAGTAAAAGACTGTTCGACCTTTATGTATTCTAACCCAGTATTATCACAGACCAGAGCAGGTCAATTTGAAAACCGCAGAAAGTCATCGGCTCCTGCTATGGTAGTCAAAACCCAGAAAGAGAGAGGAAAAATAGCAAGCTGACAGGCTTGTCAGAGTAACATACAGAACAAAGAATTAACTTCATGCAGCGATTAGGAACCTATAAAAAACGCAAGTGGTGAGGACAGAAAATGAAACACAAGAAAAATGATCTTAACATCAAGAAATACCACTTTCAGAAGCAGCTGAGGAGTCACCAAAATGACCAGACTTTACTTTCATCAGCCTTTGTTTATTTTTAAAGGATGCTAAGTATATCTACTGTATCTTACAGAGTTTGATAATAAAAATCAAAGCTGAAAATCCAATGTGCCCCTTCTCTGTATGGATTTCTCTAAGCAACAACTGGTTAGAACTCCAAGAGCTACTGGATGTTACATGGGTTAGTACTGGTTTGTGCTCCCTCGAATGGCAATCCAGTCTAGCAGTCTCCAATTTACTTATAACATCTTCGACTGGGTGTTGATCCAGACATTACACTACCAGAAAAGTAAATAAACAGCTTTTCCCAATTTTCTCTTTAAAACAGCAACAACAACAAACGAAAACAAACAAAAAAAAAGTTATTTTATTCAAGGAATAAAAACAAAATCTGAAATCTGAGTTCAGTTACGGATTTCCTCATGCTGCTACTATTTGATTGTTCCAGAAGAAACTTTGTATCCTTCACAAGCACAATTATATTTCTTTTAGTTACAGATTATCATAAATATATCTAAATGCATCTACAAGGAAGCAAGTATACCTAGAAAATAATATAGCTTGAAATATTATTCAACAGAGCAACATGTATTTTGCTGAGAAAAAAATAAATTGCTTTGGATTTCATTAAATTGTAATTTAAAAGGAAATATTTTCCACCAAGCTATTCCCTCAATCAAAAATGATTGATTTGACTGCACAAGAGTACTGCTGTTTTCCTCATTTTTTTGAGCAGTAGGAGTGTAGTCTATTTGAAATGAGGTGGTTCTGGAGGCTTAAGAGGCAAATAAAGCTCTCAGAACAGAGTAAAAGAATTAGACAGATCTATATAATCTGTCTGATTCAAGATTGCACCTGTTAAAGCTGGATATTTTAACCTTGCCTCATATAATTCAGAAACCACAAACCTGTTTTTGTACACATCATTAAGGGCTGCCAGTGACTATTGAATATGCTGGGGGAAGAGTGTGGCCATTAGTATTCCATGAGTGTCGATGGGTGCCTGCATCAATATGATTAGCAGCCTCAGTAGATTGACCTAGGGTGCAAAACTATCAGTTCCTTATCTTGACATGAAAGCCAACTTATAAGTATAGACTAGCATTTTAACCAGTAGGAAAGTGGATCATGCTTAGTCAGAAGCACAGGGGACATCAAAAAGACAGATTTCTATCTCCTTGTACCCATTTTCTCAGACTAATGCATATCTAGGCTGAATTTATAAGACGTACTTTATACTAAAAGAAAGATTCATTAAGGGAAATCTGTCAGTCTAGAAAACTAATCCTAACAAATCTATTCAAAAGCAGTAGGTGCTGTTTAAGTACTGGATAAATAGCAAGAAACAAGTCCTCCACTGTTTAATACAATTGTTAATACATCAATTGTTTAATAACAATTCTTTTGTTTGGCTCATTTTTTTTTCTCCAGTTAGAAGTCCTCAGCTCCTATATTCACATTAGGTTTCAAGTTTACTTCTCTCAGAAGTCAGCCTAGCGTAAAAGTATCTAGCACCTCAGCAACAGACAACAATAGAAGATAAGAGCAAGAAAGTAGCCATATTCTTATGCTTCATATTTCCTTGCATTGATGCCAATTAAGCAGGAAGTCACTACAAAAAGCTGTACTGCTTCCATGGAGAAGAAAAGTTATGTGCATCAAAAGACTTGAAAGTAAAATCCAGTAGATCAGACTGTGAAACTAGTATTTACTCTAACTGCAGGTGGTTCAAAATTATAGGTTTTAAAGCTATCATTTGGAAACAAAGCAGAGACCACTATCATTGTTTTGCATTAAAGAGTTTTATAGGACTGACACGTCATCAGTAAGTAAAGAATGTTTGCTTTAAAGCATATTGAATTTAAAATACAAAGCAGCCTGCAAATTGTAGGGGAGTGACGAAAAGTACATGAAGCCACATTAGGCATCTCATGATTTTATATTTGAAATACAACTGCTGGCATTTAGAACTGTATTTTTACTTTTATAAATATTGATTTCTTTTTATTTCTACTCACATATATGCTTGCTTATACAGAGAATGGTCAAGCTCTAGGGATTTAAAAAAAAAAAAAAGTAGTAAAAGGAAGAAAAAAGCCACAGAACAACAATAAAAAAAACTTAACAGGTCTCATCTAAAATAAGAAGTTCAGGATGCATTCGGAATTCTAACAGTAGCAACTGAGAAACAGATAAGGCAAAAGGCATACCACAAATCCTGGGGTGAATTAATGAAAACATGGGTTTCAACAATATTACAAGAAACAAAAATAACTTTAAATCATAAACGCTCTTTTACAAAGTCAATCTATTTAAGAACAATACTATTTGTTCTTCCTGACTTGCATACTTTGGTTGATCATATCCTTACGTATTCTTTACATGCTTTTACACCTAACATCAATTCTAAATATTCCAACAATCCGTTAGAAACAAATAAGACAAGCACAAAAACATAAGTTTTCTCTCTTGTTGAATGGTGCAGAATGAACTCTGATAGCACCTTTCTGCCAAGAAACTTAGGAAAGTCTTGGTTTGGCTTAATTTTTAATGAGGGTTTTGCTTCTCACAATTTTGTGACTCGTATTTAAATTTAGAGTTTTAGACGACTTTTTCAGGAACTTTGTACCAGCTATTCCAGTGATAATTTAATGACAATAAAGTTATCTTGAGTATTGAAAGGGAGGTGGAAACTCTTAGTCAATTCTGGAAAATAGGCAGTTATCAAATGCATATTTTAGCCTGCATCTAGTGTATAGCTTAGAGACTTCTGAATGCTATGCAATAAGCAGATATCTAGCATAAAAGACTGATGTTTTATTCATACAATGGAGAATCTTATATGAACTGAAATATCCACCAGCAAAGAGACCATCAATTGTGTCCCACTCTAATAGACTACTGTACATTACTAAGCAGCCTAATTTAAATCAAAACTTTTAGGAATTGAATGAAATATTAAATAAAGAGTAAGATTTAAATTTAGAGTCAGTATGTTTTTTAATGGCTACAAAAAACATAGATTGGCAATATTAAAAGAGAAAGTAAAGTAGGTTGGCAGCATGGAGGATGAAAGACAAACTTTTGATTTCACACAATGTGTCTACTTCTAATTTTGCAACAGTTTTGTTGCTCTAAAACATTTTAATACATTAGTGTAAAACTTAATAGAAATTATGCAATTTTCAATACACCATTTGTTATGTAATGTCTGATGCCATATGGTTATAGCTGGAATTCACAAAATTCTGTTTTACATCAATATTAAAGTAAAGATCTACACTCAGTGTATAAGATAAAGCCACTATAAAATAAATATTCTACGCAATGAAAATGCTTCATTCCTAAAGAAGGACATTGAATTAAATAATACAGATGAACACATTAAACTGGCCCAACACACAACACTTTTTTCACAATAACCGCAGATCTGAATTGATCCCTCAGATATTCTGCTATGTCACCTCTTACTTGGCAGGCAGTAGGGAGCAGCACAAACAAAAAACCCCACACCGTCAGGGCAAGCATTTCCATATTTTAGTATTGTCACCTACTATCAGAGAACTATTATCAAAGAGTGTTTTGAATTTCCACCTTTCTTACAAGCAACAAATCCTCAAAAGTGGATAGCAATCATGCTCTGCCTTTGGAAGCCCTTTCCAAGGTAAAAGAGGTATAGCTTACTCATTTAGAGGAAGTTATGTTTGACAATTTCTATTGTCAGTTTTTCCTCTGGCTGACATCTGATGCAATAAACTACCAGTGTTATATTCCTCTAAAATTGAGAGCTAATATGTAAAACAAATTACAAAATGTTTATGTAATCCCAATACAGTTCAGTCCAGTCATTTATATCTCATAGCTATAACAACCTTCCTCGCAGTACTGAGAATCTGTCATCTAGAAATGACAAACCATTCTTTAAGTATATTTATTATCAGCAAGTAACATCATAGACATTTTTCAAAGTACAGTCTCTCTATATATCTTACTCAGTTGAGTTCACACTTCTTTATCAATTACCCTTGTACTAGACATTGCATGAAAAGTAGAAGATGAATGGAAGTAGTAAAACCAAATTCTACAAACTAGACACACAGTACAGCACTCTGATGAATACCAATAAACAGATAAGCACATTATTTACTTTGGAAGTTAACAATAGCATTAGAGTAGCTTGACCAAATAGCCACATGACATTAACCCACATTTAAAACACGCTGGCAGGGGCATCCTTCTGGAATGAAGTGGATTGCTTTCTGGAATAAGTATTATTCATTTAGTTCTAATGCTTCTCAAGGAGTTGTATCTCTGGAGGATAAACTGGAGGTGAAGCCTACATAATTTCAGTTGGTTCATCAGAAATAAGTTATAACATGAATTGAAGATTTATTCCTAGAAATAACAGTAACACAAACATAAACACACAACAACAAGTAGGATCTGAGACTGCACTTTTTTTTAAATCACGTTAAAACATCATCCATTCTATGGGTCAAACTGAGATCTCAAAACTCAGTTTTGTACTATGCTACTATGGAAACTCACAAACAGACACATTAATCAAGAAACCTAGCACTATGACCAAGTTATTCATTGAGCATGCCTATTCATGTATGGTGTTTAAATTTCCAGGATGTGAATTCATCCATCCTGGAAGGCAATGCTAAACCCAAGCATCACTTTTTGCTCTTTTTGCTTTGCTGTTAAAATGTTTTTCAGATATCCTAAATTCTTAATCTCAGAGGACTACCACATGAAAAATAAACTTGTCTAAGAGAAAGAAAAGCTTCAGCAACTCTAAAGCATTTGCTCTGACTTTTCATCCTGTTAGTCACTACCAACATTGCCTTCATAATTACTAATGCCAGTATAAACTCCAGTCTTTATATAAGAAATTTTTATACCTACTACCCAGAATAACACAGAAGTGACAGAATTACTAATCAAGACATAGCAAGTTAAAATAAAAGAAGACTTAAAAATAATGTATTTAAATATTCTGGAAAATAATTCCAGAATGAATTTGTTAATCAAAAGTTTATAACATAAAATGATAATAAAATACGGAAATAAAGAGGACTACTTGGATTCTCTTCAAAAAACAAGAACTTTTATGCTCTCACGTACAACCCAGACTTTTCAGTGGGAAGACTGCCAGGCACAGGGGGATAGTATAAAGAATTTTGACTTTGATAGGACAGAATTATATACTTTTGAGAATGGTCATGCATAGAAAAGACTGGACGGGGAGGAGCAGAGGGGAAGGCCATATGCTACTGTCATTAGGATGGGAGCAGGTGGCATAGGCAGAAATAATCAAAGTTGCCAAAGTTCGCTGTCAAGTCATCTGTTTTATTACACACTTTATTTAAAAATGTGTCTAAGCTTCAAATCTTTCCCACCTGCTTACAATATACTCTTTAAGCCTGTCCATTTGTTTAGAGCCTATTCAAGATGATGAAACCATCTTCATATACATTTCAAATTATAACATCTTTGCTACAGGGATGTCCAGTTGAAGTGCAAACCAACTGGATAGCTCCTTCCAGCTCTCTACCACTTAGAAATTCCAGGTTTAAGACTCTGAATTAGTGGATTTTTCTAGCCATAGGATTTAAAAAAATGAGTTTACCTAAAAATGGCATAGATTAACATAAAATTATATTCCCATTCCTTCATCCCCAACATTTGCTTTGCCTTTGGGGAAAATTCAGAAAACTAATAAAAGTTTAATATTGTTCTCCCATTGCCTTGAGATATCAGTTAAAGAAGATATATTGATATAATAGAAAGTGAAAGTATTTTAAAATAATGCCTCTGGGTAAACGCTCTAGTAGAGTTTCAGCACAGCTCACCTTTCCATAGTTTCAGTGGAACTTCACAGTATAGTAAGACATCAAACAGCACAGTACCAGCAGCCATTCAAACCAGTTATCTGCAGAAACACTAATGATGTTGTAAGCAAGATAGCCTGTCACTAAAATATGATCAAATCTGGTCAGGTATTTGAATATGCACTATTTTTCCCTTCTACTCCCTCTACTTTCAGGACCTAACCAGCATTTCAACATCTTGCAGCTAGTATTGGAAAGACAGCAATATAGTGATTGATTAGCATTGGTGTTGTCCTCAGAAGCTATTTCAGGATGCTTTCCCAAATGAGCACATTGTCATTCATCAGAAAGTCAAGAGCAAATATTATTAGCACACTTCACACTGCCTTGCTGTTGTAACTTGCAACATTATTCCATTAGGAATTTGAAGAAGTTTCATGTATAAATGAATATTAAAGCCTATTTCTCTTTTGGGTGATTGTTGTCTGAAATAACAATACTTTGTGATACAGAGATGGAAATAAAATCTTTTCTGAAGCATTTTACATTTACATCAGAATGTTCATATATTGCCTCCTACATGTGATCTAGATCCTAATCTAACAAACAGAAAAAGCATAGTGTCTTTGTTACAAATTATCTTCTTGTACAATTTATCATGCTTCCATCTTCTCATGGTATTAAGTTGAGACACTAAATTGATGAAAGCATAAGATTTTGAATGATTTTTTTGTAAAAAAACAAATCAAGGGCTAAACAAAAAAAGAGACAGTGTTGGTTTGTACAGTGAAAGCAATGACTCTAAAAATAAGCTTGTTGGAATAGTATGGAGAGCTTATTTAAAAAAAAAAAAAAATTCTCATTGTCTCCTCTACTAAAGTACTATTTAGTACTTTATTAACTACCAGTTTCCTCAAGTATAGAAAATACATTGCACCCATTCACAGAGCATTCACAGTAGCATTCCTATACTCTGGGATGAAAGGAAAACTACTTTTGACCTTCTGGAAACCCAAATGCCAGCACAGTAAACCTCACTCATGTCAGCATAATTGCTGGTGTTTTACTTCCCATAAACATCTTTTGAACAACCCAAGAAAAATCTTTGGTACAGACTGCCATAGGATATTATAGCCAATAGCAGTTAATTGTGTAACTAATATAAAACTGTCTTGTATCCTGCGTGGTCCGTGCAAGCCACAATAGCCTGCATGGGTAACTAGAGCAACTTACAGTTACATTCATTCCAACCCATTTAGTCCTTTCGACAGAACAGCTCAGCAAGAAGGAAAAGAAAGCTAAGATCAAGGCATGATTGTGATCAAATAGCACTGCACCTCAGCATCTTCATCTGGCACAAGCCTAACTTCAGTGACATTAACAGCTATCAGAGGAGAAGTCCATATATTTTGGCAAAATAAAAACTATTAGACCAAATATTGTACTTATGTGACTGTTTATTTCGCCAGTCTCTTCAGACAAAGTTCATGTTGTATTTTGCATGATCGTTCACTGCATTTTGGACTCTACAGTATTCCAATGTGATTCATACCATGTAATAGCATATTCCATAACACTGCATTCATAAGCTTGCTGTACTAAGTGAGGTGCAAGCATAGCATTCAGCTTTTATGTGAATTCCCTCTTAAGCGGACAAACATTTTACTCATTCATTTTTATTTTACTGAAAGATTAATATAGTCATGTATCACATGTAGGTTCATTAATTGCTTTAAATTTGTCATGTGTGATATGGAAATCTCCATGGTGACAGGAAAACATCTTTTCCAATACAATTGGTAGGAATTACATTTAGCACTTCTTATAGTTTGACAATCACACAAGATCAAGTAAGGCATATAGATACACGTATCTACTACTTGGAGGGTGATGAGGGTGCTGCAGGCAGAGTCATCCGCTACAGTACATCATCTACTTTCAGTTGAAACCCATTGAAAACCTAGAAAAGTCATTTTGTATTTGGTATCCATGTAAGCCTGAAAAACATCAAGTTTGTAAACACTATCGAACTCTGCAATTTTGAACAGCATAAAATGACCCTGGAATGCCTAGGGAGAACTTCAGTCACTAGTATTCGTTCAAAATGCTCAGCTCTCATAGCCAGGGCTCCTGAAGGACAGAGCCAAATTATTTCTGCCCAGCTTCACATTTCATAGGAATCATGTTTTATAGTTCCAATTTAAACTTGATTATATTTGTTGTTTGGCTGGATGTACCTCACTGAAAATAGAGTTTTGATTTACCACAATCATTTTAACTAAGCACAACGCTAAATGCAACCTGCAGTTCAGATGCAGATGGATTTAAGAGTGATACAATGACAGCTAGCATTGTGATGTTAAATCTGAAGTTAACTTCCTATGTTGGTACTTCAAACACATTATTTTCTCCATATGAAAAAAAAAAAAAAAAAAGAAAGAAACACAGCTACATTCTGACTTTTTCTTGCCATCCCAATCATTTCTGAACTTCAATAGAAAAGTAAGCAACTTGTTGAGAGAAAGCGTGTAAATCTGATTTTCTAAGATGTTTGCTCATGTAGAGCATACATTTGCTATGTGTAACCTGCACAGAATATGTGTTCTGCAGTTGACAACTAATACAGAATAAATGTTATGATTTGTAGTAGGATAGGAAGATTACTTTCTAAATTTTTAATTCTTTCTCATTTTTAATAATCCCTTTTTTTAAAAAAAGAAAACTCACTCTTCACAGTATTTTGTGGTTATTTATTCTTTCCCCTTGGTTTTGTTTTTTTTTTGGTTGTTGTTGTTTGTTTGTTTGTTTTCTTTAAATGCTTACTATTCCTTGAAGGAATAATATTGCTTTAGCCATATTGTCCTAAACATCCCATACATACTTGAAATTATACCAATCTGTCCTGCCAAATAGAAATATTCAAGAGTTGTAACTGTTTACTGAGATTCCAAACCATGGCAATTACAGTCCACAAATTTAAACTGATAACTTAAGCATAGGAATGCCCAATCATCAGAAGTCTAGACAGTAGCACAAAGATTAGATTCTAACCTTTGTATTGAAGAGCCCCAATCAGGAGCTAAGAATTTGCACAGAGAATCTTTGTCCCAAAGATCTCACAGTCTGCACTTCATTGTTTATTTAGGGCCTCACTACCATTGTGAAAGTCCTAAAAAACAGCTGTCAAATTTACAATTGTCATGCTATTTTTTGAATTAGTTGTTTCTCCCCCTCACCATTCAACTGGTGCTATACAAGTTAGCAGTTCTCTAATTCACAGTGTAATTATTGTGACTAAGACATGGTTTTGAAAGGCAAAGGGAATGAAGTTCCCTGCCTCATAAAGGCATCTTTTAGAAAGATTTGTTTCAAAGATACAGTTGCAAGTAGGGTACAAAAAAATCTTGAATCCTCAAATATGTTAGTACATTTCATACCCTAATTCAACCATAGCTATAATTAATCTTTCTATATTCAGAATTAATTCCCTATGTTCTGTGTGTCTATTAAAGCTTGTCTTTAGTTTTATATATTATACTTGCCTCCCTCTTGAAGTGGAAAGATTTATTACGTTCACTTGTTGAAGACTTTCATTGTTCAGGCTATTAGTTTGATTCATCCTCAAGTTTTTAAAGGTCAGCTGCAAACCCACAAACAGCTTGACAAACAACCAACCTTTATAGATGAATATCAAATTTATGTGATATTATATCATTCTCATACTCTTGTAATTTCAGTAATCTAGTTCCTAGTATGTCATTTAAAGATACAAAGGTACTGAATTATTCATGGATTCGAAAGACCAATAAATTGTTTAGAACTATCCTGCTTCCTTGGATATCTGCTCTTATTTAAATTATTTCAATTTCAAACAATCTAGTCAGAATTATACAATAACCAAAACCACAACTGCATTTGAGTGTTTCCTTATCAATTACATTAGCTCCAATAAATTAGTTCAACAAAAGATGCTCAAATCTTTATACCCGTATGTTATATAATATAGCTTGCCCAAGGAGGCTGTGGATGCCCCCATCCTTGGAAGCATTCAAGACCAGGCTGGATGTAGCTCTGGGCAGCCTGGTCTAGAGGCTGATGACCCTCCAATGGCAGGGGGGTTGAAACTAGATAATGTTTGAGGTCATTTTCAACCCAGGCCATTCTAAGATAACTTATACTTTGATCATGTTTAGAAGCAATGAGTATAGTGCTATTGCAGCATTATAACAGATAATTTTCTTTTACATATGTGCATGCATATGGACATATACACAGACACAAAAAGTAAAAATGCTTTTTCCAAGCCAGCAGCCATTTAACACAACTCTTGTTCTGTCAGTAGAACTGGTGATTAGTACCTCATACATATTAAAAACGTAGTATAGAGAACCCCATCAGAATTTCAGCTTACATTTCATAGCAATTAAAGTTTAATTTAGGAAGAAAAGGATGTGATAAGGAAGAAAAAAGGTAGCCTTGTGCCAGGTCTACATCTTTGGTACATGTTATTTGCTCTACTACTAATAATCTATTCTGTGTTTTGAAGTATTTCCAATGGAAAGCAATCTTTTCATATGTTGTCTGCGGAAAAGAAATGTAAAAAGCCATTATCTAAAGATATCTTAACTCTTCCACGGGGATGGGATCAGTTGTATGATATTTGGGATATTTATTGTCAACAGCTTATTCATTATCACTCCTCTGTTTGAAAGTGAAAGGCCTTGTATCTCTATGATGATTGATTTTTTATTTTTATTTTTTATGTTTGTTTTTGTTTTCAGAAATCACTTCTAAAACTGACTAGTTTTTCATACTGCTTAGTGGCCTATTTAACTCAGTCACTGTACATCTGTGGTTGAATAATTACTTTGCAATCCTTTAATATTCTTTTTTTTTTTTTTAAAAAATACCTCAAGCATTCCATCAGAAACATAATCAGAATTGTGTCATATGGAAGAAATAAACATAGGACTAGCCCTAAATTCTATCCACTGAAGATTTTAAACACTACAGAAGACCACACTGGGAAACGCATCACAATAAACTGAATCTTTTCAATTATCTTTCACATAAAATAATTCATTAGTTCTGAAATACTATAATGTAATTTCCTCAAAAATTTTTTAAAGCCACTGCATACATCTGTGACATTCTCAGAGGCTTATAAGGTCTTGTAAGTGCGCTATTACATCCCAAAAAGCTAGGATGTTATAAACTGAAAGGGAGAAGACTGATAAAGGAATACAGCAAATGCATCCTATCACAGTCTATATGTTTCCATTTCCGGAAATAAACAATTCAGTGTCATTCAGTGTCAATTTTGACACATTGTGAGGCTTTGAATGTCCCTTTAAATACCAGAAAGAGACTATCTTACCTAACATTACAAAAAATCAGTACTAATTCTAAATATAAGCTAAGATGAGAGACATGCTAAACCCCCTGGTCTATCTATTAGGCGATTCCTTTAATATCTGGTAAGATGATGATAGAGTTGGAGCTTCTTAATTATGTATTGACCTGTTTTTTCTTCCAGCTTTAATTACTTATATCTTAAGGCCTTTTTTTTTTTTTTTCCTATTTTCCAAATCATAATTGACTTTGGAACTTTAAAGACTGTTTTTAAATCCTTTTACTTGTTTTTGTCAAAGATACTTGTAATCTTGATTTCACATACATGCTAGGCTTCTCACCCGAAGTGTCTATCTCATTCTCCATCATAACAAGTCCAGCTTCAGATTAGCTTCTTATAGGAGATGCAGAGTAGCCGTGGGGATTAAAAGAGTTAGTAGTACCTGAATTACAAAGGCCTAAAGACAAAATGTAATATCTTCCAGAAATGGCAAGTTATTTTTGGCTTTTTTTTTTTTTTTTTTTTTTTTTTTTTTAAATCAAGAGTCAAAAGATACGAAAGTAGACAAAAGAGTACAAAAGGAAAAATTCTCTGATTAACTCCACAGGCCGGTCGGCTGGTTGATGCTCTTATTGCTTCTTTATAACAGGAAAAACATCTAGAGCTGGCCTTTCAAAATTAGCAAGTATTGAAAGAATACTTTTGACTAGGTACTAAAGTGATTAATAACAAAAATGTATCTTAAGGCTCAAGCCCATATGTGTTTGTATATCAAGCTTACTGCTGCCACAGAAATTAGCATTTCTAAGACAAAGCTGAATAAAGCCCATCACTCTCTTCCAGATCTTTCATTACTCCAGTTCCATTCCTTCCAGGCTTTAAACAATTTTAAACAGAACATTTTGATATGCTCCTTTGTCATATCCTAGAACAGCACAGTTACTATTGTAACTGCTCCATAAACCCATCTTTAAATAAAAACATACAAACAAGAACAATACAAAAACACTCTGAAGTGTTAAGAATACAACTTTAAACCACAGGGTAGTCTTGGAGCTCTATGCAGAGAAAAAAAGCCAATTCAAGGAAGACACACATACTCATTGCCTGCAGATTGCTGCCAAGGCACTGTCCTGCCTAATGCTGCAATTCCAATTCAATACCCCACTCATCTTCCCTCACCCTTTTCTAACAGACTAGTAGAGCACTGCTGGCTCAGAGACATGCAAGTTATCATGATCTTTATGGGTTATGCCGCTAAGCTGAAGTAGCCATCTGCCTGATGCTTTTAGCCTACTTCAGTTATGAGATAACACACTTCGTTTCATCTCCAGTGTTAAGAGCTAGATGTACAATAACATGACTTCACTCAAATCTGAAACTGAACTGTATTCTCTCTCAAATTGACAGGCAAAGCATGCACTCAACTAATGGATAGCAAAGGTTAGCTGAAGGGAGGAAACTTGTTAAGCCATTACCACTCAATCATGCTAATGAAAGCTTTAATCTAATATGTTTTTACAGTGTATCTGCACTGGTAAATGTTATTAAGAATTGCTTCATGAACAGCTACTCCTGCTCAGATGAGAAACAACAATTCATAAAGCTGTGTAGTTCATTTGTGATGCTTGATAGATCATACAGTATTTTTTACATACAAACTAGTCATACTTCATCTAGAATAAGCTAAATAGGCCTGAACAAAGACATAATATATTCAGATATAGGCTACCCTCCTTTTTTGAATTATCTACTAATATATGGTGAAGAGCCTTGTTTCTAGTAGGTTGCTCAAGAAATAATGCCTCCTATTTATTTCAATGGAAACTACAACAGATACAAAGAGGGTACAAAGGAGTATACAAAATGGCTTCAATTTTACCTGCATGGAGGAATTCAACAACACATCTTCACTCCATCTTCACTTCCATGTCAGCTGCCATTCTGTCAGAATGCCCCTCTGCTGCCATCTGTCACACAGCAACAAAATGTAACTGGTTATTGGTGGGAAGGTTCAGCTTCTACTGCCATATCAACACCCTCCTCTGATGTCATGGGCTACGTAATCAAACAGGAAGCATTACTTTCAAAACATCCCTCACAGCTTGAGGATTTATTTAGTCTGGGGATCTCATTTACACAACAAATAAAAATAAAAACTACATCTAGATTTACTGTAATTAATAGATTATTCTGGACTGACCTACTAAAATCAGAAAGTTATTGGCTAGATCTCAAAGACACAGGTGATCATTCAGTTTTCAAAAAAACAAACAAACAACAACAAACAAACAAACAAACCCGCAACACTACTGTCACTGCTGTCCCTTGTTAGTCCAAAAGACATTTACTATACATTAGAAGGAAACAATAAAGTTCCTAAATGTTTTTTTTCTACTCAGGGCACCTTGATACAAAGCAAAACCAAAAGGTCACCTGCACCTCTTCATCTTTAATTAGTTCAGTATTTATTAATTTAATTAACTGTATAGTGCAAATTACAGCAATAGCAATACCTTACATATTTTCCTTCTGCATAAGACATGCAAGTTCCAGAATCAGCTCACCACGCACTCCTAATCATTAAATCATAACAAAGGAACAACGTACAGAGAAAGATGCTGTTATAGAGTAATTATTTAATTCTTTCTTGTATGAAATCCTAAGGATTTTGAGTTATTTATTCTTTTATTTACACAACACGGTGAATTTGCATTGTTCATATCATAAAAATTTAATTTATAGATTACATCTCTCATATTCATCTTCCTATTAAGAGCTCAATGTTGCCTCATCTATAGCAAAGAGTAGATGGCTTCAGACTAGATTCAGACCTGAAAGTGTCACTTGGGCAATTTCATGGCCAAAAATATCTGCTTTGCTTTTGAAAAGCAAGCAGCCCCTAAAGAAGAAGATAAATACAACTTCAGAACCTTTTTCAGCCAGTAGAGAACATCCCTAGTGACAATTTTCTCCTCAGTGGGTATGAAAACCTTTCCAAGGCCAGTGTTAATTGTAAACTATTATAAATCTGACATTATGTACTACATCTAGACTTTTTGAGTTAATTGGTTAAAACAGTGCCATTTGTCTATATGACTACCTTCTCTTTGCCTAATAATGTGAAACAATTCACAATGTGGTAGACTTCCCAAAGCTGGATGCTTAATCTAAGTAATGAGCAGCATTCATCACAGTCCAGTGAGGACAGTCAAGTTCCAGACAATGGAACCAATTTATGTTTGTTTGATGAGCCTTCCTGCTGAACAAGTGATTTTCTTCTTGGGTACACACCAGATATGAGTTATGTATATATCTAAATCTATCTATGTATGTACATAAGTCCCTAGGAAAGGCCTTTTCGTGCCGGGCTTAGTTAACTAGCTGAAGGTTAAAAAAAAGTCTTCATATAAATCAGTCATATACAGTATCTGGATAATTTAAAATTTCAGTGCACGGCAACTGGTCAAATTGTGTTCCATCTTGACAAAAATAATTTTGGTTTAAGAAAGCATGGTTGACCTCATGAAGAAAGAGTAGTTGCATTTCTTACAGATGCTACAGCCAGAACAGATGCTCTGGCAGGAGCAGGACTAGCTCAGGGCTCTGTGAATTCACTGCAACAGACCATATGCATCTTGCAAAGTTTACAAACATACAATGCTCACCTTTAACACCATTTCTTTATACTGGCAGTCTACTTTTTCCTCTTACATAAAAGTTTTATGAATTTAACAGCAAAATCCTACTTCTTACTTCAGGTATTATACACAGCAAAAGAGTTTGCAGTGAAACTCTACACAATATTTGCAGTAACTGAAGCATATATGAACAGAGTGATGGGTCAGAAGAGAACCTCTTAAAAATGTCCCAGAAAACAGATGCTTTTGGAAAACCTTTTTCTGTCTCAAAGCAAAACCTTCAGTGTATGCATTTGTGAAGGTTTTCAAAATTCAAACTTTTTGATCTATATCTACAGGATATAAGACATGTAAACTGATCTTTCTGAAGACGTGATTACTCACACTCCAGTGAGAGCTGCTGGATGGTTAGCAAGTTAGCAAATGGAAAAGGTTAGCCAACTTCACCATGTAAATACAAATTAACATGAAGAATGGAAAGTAGCTGTAAGAAGTACATATGAATGTTGACTGGGTACAGGGGAAGAAGCAGACATCAAAGGACAAGCTCACAAATGCAAGACATTTAATAGAAACTAGAATGTAGTAAACTACAACATTTATACAATCAAATTGTTTATGCAGTGTTACAGAAAAAAAAAAGCAAGATTTGTACAATCCAATTCTAATGTAATTCTTTGAAAATCTTAGAAGAAAATTAATTCCAAAAGATAGTATGCAATCAACATAGACTCCTATAAAGCATAAACAATCACAGCAAGATCCAGAGTACATCCACAAGAGGCAAAAAGTTTGATGCAAAGTTGACATCTGAAAGTTTTACACCGAGCTTTTCCTATTTTTTGGTTCAAAACATTTAAAAAATTATATTTCAGTATTTCTAATGTAGAAAGAGTAGTAATACATGAAAAACAACTATATCCATCTTACAACAGTTCCTTGGGGCATCAAATATCTCCATTAAAAAAAAAAAAAAAAGTTGTGGAAACAGAATTGGTGAAAGATTTGGTGAAAGCTTTGGTGAAAGCATACATGAAAAGGAGGTCTATAAAAAAAATCTAGTGACTAATCCTCATCTTTACCAGAAACAATATATCTCAGCTGCAAGACATTTATAAAGGCACTAAAAATACTTGAACACACTTAAGAGTCATTCTGTTTTCTTTGTCAAGATATCAGAACTCAGACCAGGTCTACCTTTCTGTGCTACAGCCCTTTTTTTTTTTTTTTCTCTATTATCCTTTAAATATTATCCCAGTTCTTTTACACTGATGAAGCTTTCTGAAAAAAAGATACAGAAATCCTTGTATAGACAGCGCATTTCTTGGTTTGCAGCTCCCAATCCTGATCTTAGTCAGGATACCATTTCAATTTAACTGATTATGTTTAAAAAGTCCAATTTGTAAGATGATTCTAGAAAATAACTACAATGACTTACTTAATGATGATCTTCAAAGTGATTTCACTCTGAAAACAGTGTCACATTCCATATTTATTGCCTACAGATGATTTCCACATTGTGTGTCTTTATCTTTTAAGCTTAATGATTCTTTTCTTAATGTTATTAATAGTAAGCCACCAAAATCTAAAGAAATAAAAGGTATCTTCTATTAAATTTAGAAGATTAAGCCATGGAATACTTAAGGTCTTTGAAAATAATACACCCTTTTCAAATACTTGAAAGCTGTTTGTTAAATAAGACACTGATATTTAACAGGTTTATGGAAGAGAGGAATGACAAGTTCATTTCTTCCTATAAGTGAATTCAGCTGACGAATAAGAAAATTTAGTTTTATCCCTGAGTTGACACTGGTGGTTTATCCATTTTATAAGATATCCTATAAATCAAGAGAAATTTCAATATACACATAGGTAGTTCCAGAAGTAACATCTCCTATTTATTTCCATTGAAACCAGAACAAATACAAAAAAAAACTATTTGATAAAGCAAATTCCCCAGCTATAAAGCATTATATGTTCAACATTGTCACCACATAGTACACTTCTGCCAACAATGAACAAAAGCCTTCCTGCCATGGTCACAAAAATCTGCATGGACATTCAGAATACAGCTTACATTTCTTGCCTCTATGACCGTTTTTGAAATGCACATCCAACCACCTTACTTTGTTCACATCCGCTGTTTGGTCTTGTATAGAACAACTGAAGCAGCCTGACCAGTTTTAAGATAACCCATGAAAAGTATTTGAAAAAAAAGTCAATAATAAGAGAAGAATAACCTACCCCCACTCCAAAGGCAAAGGCTCACTACAAACACCCACAAGAAAATGATCTCCAACTACAGATATTTCCCTTTTGCCTGCTAGCCCTTAAATGAGATTACAGAGGGATGGGCCCAGGGCATACTCTACATATTCTATTCACATAGGTTGTACCTGTGCTCTCAGGGCGAGCTATGCATCCTCACCAGATGCTCAATCAGTGGTACAGGCCAAACCTAATGGTTTCCATAGAGGTCTCCATAAACATACAGAAACAACTAATGAATGTTAATAAGTGTAATATTTTTCTGCATAGAGGAATTAATTGACAAACCTCTGCTCCATGCACACTTCTATGTCAGCTCCCATTTTGTCAGAATGCCCCTCTGCTGCCATCTGTCACATGGCAACAAAATGGAATGGAATATTAGTAGGAAGGTTCAGCTTCTACTGTTAAGCCACTAACATTCAATCTCTGTTGCCATGAGCTAACATAATAAAATAGGAGACGGTACTTTATGAACAGCTCTCATTCATTACAGGTTAGACCAAGGCAGATATCCCAGACAGAGATGCTATAGGACCCCCAGAATTATGGGTGGAGTGGTTAAGAGTCCCAGGTGAGTCTGTTCAGGGTCATTAATACCAACTAATATCTCTGATATCCAACTCTATATCTATCATTTATGTAATCTTTTTCAACAAAGGTCATTTTACAAACCGTGCTTCAGGCTTCTCTTTTCATCAAAGGATTTTGTTTGTCATAACTTACTATCTAGGATCAAGGTGAAAAATGATTTTCTGCTCCCTTTTCTTCTGTCAAAAAAGAAGTACAGAAACACACCATACTACTTGTTTATCATGTGAAGAATGATATAAACTTTCTTGCTTTCACATGCCCCTCCTCCCCCCCGAAAAAAAGAACAACAACCAAAAAAACTAACAGTAACTAAGACAAAAAATTAATTCACTGCAGCAGGTAAAATGTAATTACACTGTGTAATAAGTTTCAGATGCTACACAAGGGCACTCTGGTTATTAGAATCATTTTTCATAACTTCAATTGCATTTTTTTCATTTAGTTCAGATCATCAGTAGATCTCTGTGCCTTTTTCTTAGATGATCTTCTTTAACCAGAAGTAGATGGCTCAAAGTTGAAGTTTAGATTATTTGCCTTGTGGATGGATCACCTTCTCCTCCCTGCATTCCTGAGTCACTGCAGACACCTGCTTGTCCCTCAGGAGGCATTTCTAAAGAAAACAAAGGAAACAGACTGCAAAAAATTAAAGGTATATGAGATTTTTAGGTAGCCTGAGAACCATGACTGAGCTTACTATTCTGTTGATCTTGCCTGATCAGACAGTCTGTAATAATGACTCATTTGTGAATAATAACCTTCCTATTCTTCATGACAACTATTGGTAAAAACTCACTTGAGCTTTGAAAACGTTGCTGTTTCCCTTTCCTCTGATATAATATAATATTCAACTGATATGACAAGTAATTTAAAAGGAAGATGGTTTAAGTTTTTGGTTTGCTTTTTTTTGTTTGTTTGTTTTTTGTTAGGTTATGTAATTACTGGATCAGAGAAAGGTTACTCAACACATCTTTTCATAAGAGATGAAGATACTGTCATAGTTTATGTAGTAATTTTAAGTATGTGTATATTTAAATAAAGGAGAAAGAATCAAGCATCATTTAACAGATAAATTGGTAATCAGTAATGTGGTGAACATATAGCCTCTGTGTACTTTACATTGAAATTAGTGTATGAGGTTGTTGTGCTATTGTACATCTTCCAGATCATGCATAGTGTCTTTGTTTTATGTGTCTTTGAATACGGTGGATATTTATCTTTACAAGAGGGACTGCAGGGGGCAACTGTCATTATTTTTTCATGTTTTTAACTTGCTTGGTTTTTGTGGGCTTTTTTTGACCAGAATTTCTAGCTCTGTTTGCAAGAACTAGAGCTGCTAATAACTGTTTTTCCTGCACAAAAATCCCTACTGTGAGTGACCTGTAGGCACATCTCATTTTGGTACAAATGCACTGCATTTTGTCACGAATGGCCACTTAACAGAGAAGTGTCCTCCAGAATAGGGAATGTTAGAAATACACCAAGGACAAAACAAATTCAGGAATAAAAGTATTGAAGATCACTTACTTTCCAGGTAAATGTAATTACAGCCAGAATAGAGTATTACATATAGAAATATCTAGATAACTTTCAAAAAAAAGCCAAACCTTAGTACCAGATGTTGCAAGACTGTGTTCCAAAGTATGTTTATGTTTGAGTAAAATTACTCACAGTGTATAGATCCCTTCATACCAAAAATAATAAAAGTTAACAGCATAGAATCTTAGTGTTATCCAAACCACATATTTAGAAAAAATATTGTGATGTTACATATGTAAAGTAAGGATATTTTTATGTGATTTGCAGTTTCCTGCTTCACGTTGGTCTTCACCTGCACAATTGCATTCCTATTTCATGTATATGTTTGATGCAGGAACCTCCTATGTAACATCAGTAACAAGTAGTCACTCAATATAAGGTAATGTTTCATGTCCTTTAACACAAGGCTTCAGTTACAGAGACATGCAGACAAAACAGCAGGCTAAAACTGATAAGAACAGCATAGATTTTTTGTGTGGTATATTCACAAACAAATATTTTATGTTTATTAGCTGTGAATACAAATCAGATATTCATATTAGAAATAAGTCTCTATAAGGATACATGGGACTCTAACACCTTTACAAACACAAAGAGAGGATGCCAAGACTTGTCAGGCTTGGACATTATTGCTTTTGATTTAATAAGGAATCTAAATATCTAAATTAAGTTTTTAAATGTTGATTTATCTGCCACGTTAGTCATGTTTCTCTTACTCAACAGCAATGTTCCTGCAATAAGGACAATATAAAGTACAGAATCACAAAATGGCCAGGGTTGGAAGGGACCTAAATCTCCTCTCCCTCAACTTAAAACCATTTCCCCTTGTCCTGCAGTTATCAACCCTTTCAAAGAGTTGATTCCCCTCCTGTTTGTAGGCTCCTGAAAGGTATTGAAATGCTGCAATGAGGTCACACCACAGCCTTCTTTTATCCAGGTTGAACAAGCCCAGCTCCCTCAGCCTGTCTTCATAGGGGAGGTGCTCCAGTCTCCTGATCATCTTCATGGCCATTAAAGTAAGGCAATAGCACTTCCACCAGTCTCCTAGATAGAATGGCATTCCTTTTTTTTTTTTTTTTTTTTTTTTTAAACAGCAAAATCTCATGTTCCCAACAGTCAATGAGATGTGAATGAGGTATACTCTTTTGGGACACTTAATTATCTCGGGACTTCTACAGAAACTGTATGAAGGAAATGGCACATTTAGCCTTTAGGAAAGGAATCCCAACAGGACAAGTGATTCAAAGCAGGCAACTCCTGAGGAGAGCTTCTAGACACTTCTTACACCGTTAGGGCACAAATCTGAATTCAGAGTAATAATTCATAATTTTTTTTTTAATTTTTATTTATTTATTTATTTTTGAGACATCACAATGTAACTTAATATAGGTGCACATTCACACCGCCCAACTTCATTAAGGTAAATCTCATTTCCCTTCTAAAATGTGGATGTGTTTTTGCCAGGATCAAAACTCTGCAATTACCTAAAGACCTCATGAAAGTTAAAGCACATAGTTTCACTATAAATCTGAAAGTATCTAGCTTTGTTAAGCAGAGGCTGCTACCCTTCTTGCATCTTCTTTGAAATATAGCCTTAGCTCTTTTAAGTCTTTAGACACAGTTTTAAACATATCAGAAAGTGAATGCTGTGTAATTTTAAATGTTCTTTTGTGCTGTGTCACAGACAGATCAGGTTCATAAATTTCTTCCATCAGAATATTAAGAAATAACTTTTCACCCTTCAAAACAGCAGTAAGAACAAAACAAAAAAAGAGGGAATTAATTCTTATTGCTAAAGACAAACACAAATCTTCCTTTTCCCACTGGAATTTTAAGCACATTAATTTGCTATTCACCTGGGAAACACCATGAGTTATGTGCTCTCCATCCTAATTTTTCAACTAGAAATAATGAATGTTTTGTAATAAATACTTCCCCAAAAGCCAGCTTACTGTTGTTAAAATAATTGGAAATCTGAATTTCATCACTCATTGACGTGTTTCTTATTATGTGTTGTAGAATTCAGAAAGTTACATATTTATGACCAAACCTGGCGGTACTCTCTAGATTTATATACCAACCACAGTCTCTTCCAATTTGCAACTTCAGTCGACACATTTAGTACATTGCATACATTTCCAATTATTCCTCCACTGGAGCAAGGAAAATACCAGCTAAGATGCAAATTAGCTGCTAAACATACATCCCAACCCTGCATCCAGAGCTTTCGTTAGGTCTCTCTAGAGAGGAATTTAAGACTATTCCATGGATTGAGTTAACTAATACTAAATGACTTATTTTAATTTTTCATAGTTAATTTTGCCAAAACTATGAACACATCTGCTTCAGCTAATTCAAGGTAATTCACTTAAATTATTATTCAGTTTGAAATGACTCAGCAGTTTCAAACAGTGTTCTTTAGGTACACTGTTTGTGGGACTATTCCAAAAAACAATGCCAGAAATCAATGCAATTTAACAACAGAACTGTTAGGGCATTGACAATTTCTGACAGCATTGGACCTAACCAAAATTCAATGGGGGGGGGTACAGAGGGGCATTCTTTCCAATGTTCACTATATCAAAGCATGAATATTAGAATATTTTCTGTAAAACCCATAAACAGTATGTCTATCAATATATGAATTAACACGACCACCAAAGAGACCTTTATATGTTAAACATTAAGTACATTTCCTAAATAGTTGAACTGCTTCAGGCTCTCCTGACTTAGAGTAACATGTCTATCATATTACCAAGACATAAGTAGATTCGTCTGCTTCTGAATGAAACTAAAATAAAACTTACATGCTTTTTCTAAAGTTACTTTTCTCAGTAATCTGTTTCCCATATGCTCAATACTTTTTATCTGATTTTTATCTCAGAACTCACAGATCTTTCAGTACATCAGATGATAATTTCAGAAGCCTGAAAACATCCTTAAGTTACAAGAAATATTCATTAATAACACTGAAATCTGAAATATGTTTTTATTTGTCAAATATTTCTGGAAATATTTCCTTTGATAGAATGTAATTATCCTTATGTAAAACTCAGAGAACATCAAACTTATGCAATTGTATCATATTTAAATCTTCAAATTCATACAGTTCCCTCCATAGAAGGGTATATTTCATATTGAAATTGGCTATACTATACTGTAAAGCCTTCTTTAACTGAATATTTTCTAGTTTATGTATGATCATCTGCTTTATTCAGTTCTCTGACAATAAAAAAGATATTCTGAGGTAGCTACTAAAATTGACACATTCCAGCTACAGGGATAGCAACCTGTGATTCAAGACAGTTGCATTTTATTCCTGATTCTTTCAGTGATCTGCTCTGCAAACTAGAGCAAGTCTTATCTTTCTTTTCTTTTGTTTGCTCACTTGATTTAGCCTTCTGGATGCTCCTACAAGAACAGACCAGTGTCCCAGGGAGGCCTCACCAAGGCTTCACCAATCTCAGCAAGGTCTTCTGGACATTTTGTGTTAGATTTCATGATTAAATAATGAACAGGAAGTGTTACTGCTTGTGGTTTATAAATACACATGGATGAAGTGCTACTTTGTCCTGAATGGATAAAATTTTGAGAATCTGATATTCCAGATTTCCACAGATAATTAAACTCAACTAGGCAATGTCACTACCCCAAAGATATGTTGATAAACTCCCAAAGCAAGAAACAGCGAGACCAACAAGACCTTTTGTGAAGAGTACAGACCAAATTCTTAAATTATTGTGCTATCTTTCTTTTAGTCTGAAGTGGAAAAGTAATTACAATGGTTCTTACTAGAGATGGATCACTATTTCACTGATTCTGGTAGACTCCAATTTTTTTACTCATAATTTGGAAACTGTTTAACAGTGTTATTAACTGCAAATCTGAAGCTTTCTCATGTGATAGGTTCTCCTGTTTGTCTGGAACTTCTCTTATATGGACATGCTGGTAGAGGGATTACATGTAGACATTACACCTGCTGCACATAGATGCTATACATGCTATATGTTGGAACCTCCTTCCAGTTACTGGAATGATTTTTAGTATTAAAGATTAAGGACAGAGATGGGTGTTTTAAAACTAACCAGTGACTGTTTCTCTGTTTTTATATTGACTTCATTTCCCCTAATTATAATATTGTAACTCAAAAGATAACAGAATAGCCATGTCATCGAAAGATCCATCCAAACTCAAAAGACTTGAGAAACTTTTAAGAAGTAAATCATCCTTTTGGGTAAGCAAAAGAAATTACACAGTAGAAAGAAGACCTACATAAACATTCAAGTGGCTGCTGGAAGAAAAGAGACAAGTATAAAAATAAGGCCCTGCATGAAAATTGAAGATAAAGAAAAAAAGGTGAACTTGTTTACATCTCCTTCTCCTATCATTGCAGGCATAAGTAAATATTGTGGATGAAGTCACAGATCTGAGATTTTAGCTTTGATATGGAATTGGAAAAATATGTAGCTCTAATTTGCTGTCAAGTTGCAGTGGAGTTAGCTTCCAAAAAATAGAAATGCGTTGGCTTCTGTTTATGATGATGGGTATTGCAGAACAAATGTTTTGATATCAGTTGTTTCCTGAAACTGTAACGATTTCAGTTTATCCTTTACTCAACCCTCAAACCACAATTTCCAAGGAAATTTTCTGCTCATCTTCACTACGACAAACTACATTGTTCTTTGTTTTCCCCATTTATTCATCTTATCTATGCTGAATATAATTTAAGGTATCTCTTGAGACAGTAATGCTGGGAGAGGAGGGGCAAACGCAGTCAGGTAGAGAGAAGAGAAAAAATGAGAGAGAAATATTGCTAAATTAATTCTGTCTACACCAAAAACAAAACAAAACAAAAAAAAACCCTCTGGAAACAGTTGTGTTCTCATCTAGACTGGAAAGATAATATTACTTGTTGTATATAATATAATAAAGCAATAAAAATTTTAAATGCACTCAGAACTTGGTACCAAATTTTGTGTTATCACTTAAAATTCAAGTAGCTGAACTGTTTGTCTAGGGGAAATATCAGAGCTTTCTCTACCAGTGTTTTGAGGATATTTTTCATTACATACAGGAGAAATGGTTCAGAAATGGCTTAGGTTCTTCTCTAATTCTTAGGTTTAAAACAAAGAAAAACCTCTTGCACACATGTTTTATTAATGAGTTCAAGAACATTAAATCTAGAGGAATACAATCAAAAGAAGCAAATGTAACCAAGCTGCAAAAACTATTAAGATAATTTAATGACAGTAAAAAGCTGAAAATGTTGGGTATTTTCTAAACTAAAGAAGGTAGTAGCAGAAAGCTAGGGAAGAGCTCAAGCATCAAAATTGAACAATGATTAAAAACAGCATGATTTAACATGGATAAGTTAAGTGGCTCAAGCTTTAAAAAAGAGAAAAGAAATAGTATTCAGTTGGTATGAAATGCATGGAGGAGATTTGTGAAATGAAACAAATGGACAGGCATAACATATTTACAAGTAGTTTCTCAACAGTCAATAACAAAAAAAAAAGTGCCCTACATTTGTTGCCTTCCATCTAAACACCAGGCAGCACTTATGTGCTATGGAGGTAACAGAGCATAGGCATGTAGCCTAAGCAATGAGAAGCAAAGAGAAGCCCTTTCTAAAATAACCTTACAAGAAGATGACTGTACATAGTTTTATATTTCAGGAAGCAATTTTAGGGTTGGTAAATCAGTTAATTGCACTGTAAATTATCCTATCCTTCGCCTTAGCCACCAATAAATTACTTTTCTTCAAATCAAACTATTCATGTCTGAAAGTGAAAAAGGTAACTTACTCAGCCCCAGAAAACCGTGTTTCATTTTCTTAAGTTCTGCATAAAGCTGAAGCAGGCATTTATTAGTGATCCATAAAATTACAATTGGGCAATTTTGCTGCCAATCAAGTCTTGCCTAAGTTTCTTTGTTCCTAAATCTACACAATTCAAACAGATATTTGTTTCCTTCTTTAAAGTAAAAATAAAACAACTACTGAGACAATTTAGACAGAATTTTAGTATTTTCACTTACTAACCTTATTGTTTTTGGACAATTAAAATTCCTCTTCTTTACTTGCTTCTATGCAACCTTGAGGTTGAATAGCCTACAGCGTGGTTTTACATCCAAGTTTGATTGAGCTCTAAATTCAGATAGGATTTTTCTGGATTTTACCTGAACTGTTCCAGTGCATACCAGCCATAATAAGCATTTTCAAGCTATGACTAAAATACTACTTGAACTCCAAAAGCAGCACAGGAGAACCTGCTGCTCTTTCTTGAAACACAGCTGTGCATACCCCACCTTTTGCAGCAACGAAAGAGGTGAAGGGAAATAGATTGTCTCTTCAGCTCACTGAGATCAAACAATTTTTACTTCCCTGGTAAGCAACCAGCACTTTCTCCTGACCTAGGCAGGCACATTTCATTATCCTTTCTGGTATTTCAACTGTACAGATAAGTAGTTGTCTAACTGGGAGCAGGTTTGATTATCTATTCTGTATGATCAAGAACTGAGAATTCACTGCTCCAGATCTCTGCTTGAAATCCTGTCATTAAATGAAAGGAAAGCAAAGTACAGTAACTTCAACAGATGAGATGGAAATTTCCTCCATGATAGTCTTCAAATAGGTAACAAGACTCTGCAGCAAAATAAATTTATCTTAGATATCCTTGTCTCACTTAACAAACTTTGCAATTCAGAGGAACTAGAAAGAGAGTCATAGCAGTTTGGCGCTTTCTCCTCCAGAAATATTTTAGAAGAAAATGTATTCTTTTATAAAGATTGGGGTACTAGTTGCTTATTCTCTGGAGACATTCACAGACTGTGAATTCTTAATATGGTGAAAATGCAACTTATTCCAAATTTTAGTGACATTTCAAAGCCCCATTGAGAGTGAGCCTCAAAACTGATTCAAGGAAGATCATATGTATTGTCCTACAGACATCAGGCCCCTCATAGCCCTGATAACCTTGACTTTAGTTTCTACCTCTAGAAAATAAAGGTTGCCGTTTTCACCTTCAGTGCTGAATCTTGGTTTGCTCTACTTAGTCTTTGCTTAAGTGTGTCAAGGAGCAATGTGAGCAGAACTACTCTAAGTGGTGTTTGGGGAGATGAGAATGACCATGCCATGTTTTCTTCAATTGGACATAATCCGGACAAGAAATGGTGATAGGGTCTGTCAGCAGCCCAAGGATCATCAGGTCAAGATTCTGTCATATTTCTTCCAGTACTGGCCTTCTTAATGGAAATCTCTGAAAATCAAGTTTGGTGCCTATACCCCTTAGTATTGTCATTTAAGAGTAAGAGACAGAAGGATGTACTGTAAGGCTCGTTTCTCAACCCAACTCCACTCAGCTAGCAATGGGATATTAATGAACATTCAAAACCTGTCCAAGAAGTTTATACCTGCATGGATCTGTACTGCTATAGAACTTTCACAGGAATACAGTAATAGAAACTGCTAAATATTTTGAAGGAGCAGCACAAATGGAAGTGGGTTTGTTCATACCAATTATAAGAAACTCTCAACAGTCTGTGCAACACCCAAATGTACACTGAGAAAAATGAAGCAGGATAAGTAATAACAGAAATTTTCTTCCAGACTAGTACTTGGTAAGTAACTTGCTTATCTAACAAAATAACCTTTTTTCACAGTAGTTATTTATAACAGTCTATAGAACTTCAGGGGAGCATTTCAAAATCTTTCATTATTTACACAGTAGTTGTTGTTATGTTTGGCTAATATATAAATATATGGAGTAGTTTTCAGACTCAGGTTTCTTCTACCATCTCCACAGTGCAATGAAAAAGTGCTCTAGTGAACAGATCCTTTACAGTCATTTAAAACTGCCCTTCTAGGTAAAATAATTTATCTCTGTAAAAAGGCAAGGTAAAATGAGAAAACATAAAATACAGAAAAAAACACAAAATAATGAGACAGATGTGAGAAAATAACAAACATTCTTACAATTGTATTAATTTGTAGAAGAACGAAAGATAAGACTGGTCCCTCTGCAGAAAAAAAAGTCGGTGAAAGTCTTAACTGTTGGAATTCCTACTCTGAGGTTGAAAAAAATAATACAATTTCAACAGAAAAGAATCAAATTTTGACAAATTACATAGTTCAAATGACAAGCTGGAGAAAATAACTCCAGAAGAAATCAACCTGTGGTTATTTACAGCAATCTCTTTAAAATCTCTTTAATGTATGGACAAATAGATACAATTTCCAAAATAAAAGACTACTTTGCCACTTCAGCATTTCGTAGCCCTTTTGCAGACCTCTACATCACAGAATTGTGAAAATGGCTTAACATTTTCTAAATTTTGTGTACAAATCACACAGTAGGAAACACACCTCACAGTAGAGATCATGCTGAAGGAACGTATACAGTACCTCCAAGATGTCTCTCAAATGGCATCCAGTTGACAGGTAGCTGTTCCCATCAATTCATTTGTAGGAAACAATACCTTTGAAAATAAAGATAGAATAAGAAATACACAAGATTTGGTCTTGCGCATTTGTCTGTGTCGCCAGCAATGGGAAGTTTGCTGGCATTTCTGGATAAGCCACGTGCCATGGAACATAGACAGCCCAATGGCTGCTATGCTGTTAACCATCCTTACAAGAGAGGAACTCCGATTTAAAATAATTTCTGTAACTTAAATGGATAATAGAGAAGCTAACAAATCCAAAATGAAAATATACTCTGATATTTACTCTGATTTTCACTAACAACCCCAAGGTAAATGTTATTATTTTAAAATTAAAATTTACTTTATTATTTTAGTTTTGCCATAGTTATTATAATAACTATTTTATCAGCTGATAACATAGTAATTCATCTCAAGCTCAATGTCAGTATACTTAACTAAGCTAACTTAACTTATTAAAATAATTCAGCTGTAACAACTTAATGTTTATATTTTTATGAATTACTAGCAAAATGAAGAATATTTATAATAATATTCCAGAATTAGTTCAAAGTAACTTGCAGCCACTTTAGAAGGTTCAGAATAAATATATATATAATGTACATGTATTTTCAAGCTTCCATGATTTTTGTGTACTTATTTCAGTTAATACTTTAAAGTTAGAAAATCAATTGGAAATTGAAAAACTGAAAGCGTGTCCTTTCATTAAAAAACTGCCATGAAGCAGATTTGAAAAGCTGAATTCTACTGGCTTTAAAATATTGAATCACACAAAAAGTGCACAGATTTATGACCTAAAAGTAATGCCAAACACTTCATAGCTATTCTTTTCTCTTGCATATCCATCATTATATTTCACCAATAATTTTTTCAACCAGTATCTTATGGTTTTAATTTAATTTCAATTTTTATCCTAGAGTAAGTCAACATAAGAACTAGATACAGATTCTGAAAATTAAAACAAAGCTAATTTATAATGTAAAAAATGCTTCTTGTTTGTGGTATATCTAAACAGATTTTGAGAAAAAAATGTACCAGATTTATTTAAACTTTCTATATTTCTTTTCATCATTTTAGTAATAAGCTGATCAGGAAGAAGAAAGTAAAACTAAAAAAGTTGAATTAACACTTGGACACATTCATTGATCTGTGGCTATGGTATTTGTTTTGAACTACACGGATTAAGTTGTTCCCAACTAGTGATCTCTGATTATAATTATGCTTTGATTCTGCTATATATTTCAACTTCTATGGTGTAAAACCAACTTACCCTTCCTGGCACATATAATATAGAATGCCATGTTGCTTATTTTTTTACTACTGTGTTCTAGATAAAAATACTTTTAAAATATACAAAATTCTATTCCATCTTTGCTTTCTCATGGAAAAATACAAACTATTTGAATTGCATTAATCAGCAGTAAACATGATGCTATATATGGCATTTGAGAAATTAGTTTGGTAGGCAATCACACATTCATTTGGCATCAGGCACATTGTATTCACAGTTTTGCAAGGCTCTGTGTAGAGACAATGTTGCTTAGAGGAGGCTATGTGTGAGCAGCAGGATGGCTGTCTTCCACTGTGATTAAAATCAGCTTCTGAGAATGAATTACTCCTTGGACTTAAGACTTCTGAAATGAAAGCTTCTGTGTTATGTTGCCTATTTCCCTGCATGATGCGTTCTCTGACTGGTTTCTATAATGGAAAGAAACCACTACTTACATTAACTGACAGCTCAAACCTCGCTGAAAGACATGTTTCAAACCAGCCACAGCTGATGGGGAAGATCCAAATGCTCATTTCTACCTCACCCTGCTAAGTTTCAGCCACCTCATCAAGGATTGTTTTCTTACTATTGTAGTGTGGGAAAACACAGATGTACTACAACAATGTTTAAAAAATTAAAAAATTATTAAAAATAAAAAACACAACATAGTAAATTACCCAGATATGAGTCAGCAAAGACTCATTTTGCATCACTAGTTATAAAAGATTTAATATATTCATAGTCTGGATTACGGAAGAATTAGAATCCTAACAATATTTTATCAATGTAAAAATAAACCTCCCTCCCTGGCGCCCCACCCAACCCTAAACTTTTATTGTATTATATAAATTCAGAGAAAATATAGCACAGGTGGAACTGAAGGGAATATCATTTTATACAGTGCCTTTATGATGTGTGTCTGTTGTTAATGGCATCCAAATTTCTACCTGAGAGCATCATCTGACATCCTTCACTAACCTCTTAAAGAAATTGCCTGCAAGTATTTTTCATTGTGTCCACTGTATGCAGTTCTATTAAATAAATGGCCTGCTGACCTTTTTATTTCTGTGTGTGTCAAGAAACGATGTAGGTACAAACTGGGTCCAACAAGTACAGTTTAATTACTACAATACATTTCCAAGCCGATTGAAAAGTATGTGAAAGACAAGAAAGAGCCAAATGATAAATAATGAGCTACTGGTTTTATTCTAATTAGTATAATTACAGATTTTCTGCACCTCAACTATGCCTCAGCTCTTTAAATGAGGCTCATTTGTAGAGGAATCAGCAGCAGTTCCTCCATCAGTTTCAGGTTAAACCATTTTTTCCTAATTTCCTGTGGCAAAGTGCTTAAATATTGACTTTTTTTCCCCCAGGAAATGGTTGAAATACTGATAAGAATTATTATTTTTAAAATTTAAGAGCTTCTATTCACAAAAAGTAAGGAAGGGGAAAAGGGAGAAAGGGAGAAAGGAAGAGAGAAAGGAAAACATTTAAGAAATAAAACAATCCAGATGCCCCCCGACTTTTGTTGGCCAAACCGTTTTCCAAGCCTGCAGGCCTCTACATTTGGTTTTCCTTGGAGCTTATAAAGGCATGACTCTTAATCCCCAATCTCTGCATGCTATAGTAAAATTAATTAAGTGCTCCACATCATACGTGATTTACCTTGTCCACACTGCAGAATCCTGAACCTACTGTGTTCTCTTGAGCACTCGTGAAGAAGTGTAAGAGTAGCTGGAGCATACTGGCATGAACAAAAAGAAGCCACGGGCAGCTAGATGTGGGCTCTGAGATCACCTGGCTGCTACACCTCAAAAACTATGACTCAAGAACACACCAAACACCAGCTGTATCCCACTGGATTGCTAGCTCCTTGCTGGAGATCTCCTTGGCTCAGAGATCCTGGGTATGAACACTGAGATCTTTCTTGCATGATCAAATCAGCAGGCAGGCACAGAATGTCCCAGGCCAGGTTGCTGACTGCTTGGTAAGCTGTTTTAAGAGTTTTGTTCCTCAGATTACAAACTCAGGGCGACCAGCAGATGTGCACCAGTCTATACATATAAGTGTATAATAAATGCAGATATACAGACTGAACAGGAGGATTCAAAAGGTTCTGGATGTGGAGAAGGGATGGTGGTTATTCAGTATATGTTTGCAAGGTGTTCCAGGGTACTTGTGGCTCAAACTTCGGAGCAGCATTCCCAAAGGCCTATTTCTCCTGAGATGGACAATGCAATTGTAGTGAGGATATCATCAGTGTGGTAAAGCAGTGATTACATTTCATCTTTTTCACATTGATCTCAGAGCAAAATTCTTAAGTTCAGAATTTTAAGAGTATTCTGCTGATATGTACTCAAGTTCAAATGTCTGCACATATTCATCCCAAGGCCTTTTTGTCTGAGTCCCAAATGCGTATGTATGCTGAGAACACTGCATGAAAAACTACTTTTCTTTTCAGTAGACATATCTGAGAGCAAATAACTCATTTTTTCACTATTTTCTAGAAAATAATTCTACGCATTAAAACAGAAGAATCTGTAATTTCAGTTTTGCTTCATATCAGCTGTTCTAAACAAGTTTTCATACACATAGAAATGCATAAAAACAGTATGTGAGTCCATCATTTATGTTAGTGAGCAAAAACGTTCACTATAGATCCACTAACACACTCAGATTATTTGAGCTGCTTGCTGCTGTTCAGAAGGTGTTTTCATATATTCAACTATTTCACTTTAAAATAACTCCTATAATAGGTTCTACTTTGAATTGTCATTAAACCTGCTGGATTCCACCATATATTTTCATTTCTATCTGACTTCTTATGATTTCAGGTTACTACTAAGACACTGAGTCTAAAACATGATGTTTGAGTTTGCTAACAAATCTCTTCATGGCAAATTTAAGAATATAGTTCATGAAGAAGCTTGCAACATAAAGTTTTTGGAAAAAAAGAAGTTAAATAAATATGAGAAATACTTCTCTATAAATTTAATATATTTCCAATATTTTTTTTTTTAATTTGCTTTCCAGGTCCATGTGATCTCCTCTCTATGACCACCTTTCCAAATACCTAGCTTTTTCAAACACTGTAGAATCTGGTTATCTAATCAAGTCCTGCATACTTATCAGGAGTTAGCTTTCAGCTGACTACAACTCACGTCAACAAAATATTTAGTGAGAAAATGGCAGGAAGCAGATGAGCAGGCTATTTTGGGCAAGAGAGCGGTGACCACTGTTGATATGAGGCAATCTGGCAAGCCCTGAGAACTAGACTGCCCTGGCCAGATTTGCAGCATAGGCTGCGGCTGAGTGCTGGACTTAACAGTGAGGGGAGAGCTACCAGGGCTTTCTCACAGCTCACTCCCACTCAGCTACCCTCAGCCTTGGGCCCAGCAGCCATGGCCAGCAAGGCTGGCTGGGTACTGGAGCCTGAGAGAAGATTTCTGAAAACTTTGTTCTCTGTGTAATATGAAGAGTAGAAACACTCACTCTAGGATAATAGAAATTCTCATGATGTGACTCACACAACTATTTTCCTTCTCCTAACATGATTAAATTGAATTCACAGGGGTTGCTATGAGATTTTTTTTACAAAATCTGAAATCTAAATTCTTTGCAGAAGGTGCACTACCTGAGAAATACACAAAGAGATGACCCAGCAGGCTGCTGAGAGTAATGCATAGATAGTTTTTTGTCTTTTCATCTTTGTATTTTATTCCCGTTAGCCCTATCCACAAATGTGTTGTAATTATACCACAATTACAAGTTCTGTTCTCAGAATGTGCTTACTTTGGTTCCTCTGCAGTATGAATAATGCATTATAAGTCTATCTAAAACCATACATATATAACATGTATTCTTTAATAATCACATGTCCTCACTGGTATATAAAGAATTCTCTAGAGAACAGTATTATAAAACTCCATGAAACATTATCACCTTTAGTTTACAGGCATGTGAAGACCATCATCAGGAAGCATACATTTTACTTCACATTTAAGTAGTTGTGAGAATGAAAACATAAATTAGGAACTATATTTATGTTCTCTCCCTTCAAAAATAATGAGCAAATTATCAATAAATTCAAAAATTACATACACAGAGGATGAACACTTGACATTTTCTAGTAAACTTTTGAAACTAACTACTGCAACATATAAATAATTCCAAGATCCTAGCAGGAGTCTGCAAGTATTAGTCATGTGTATCAATAATGAGTGCATCCAGGAGTGTAATAAAAACAAACAAGAAGGTAGTAAATATGCAGACATAAAACCAAGTAATTTTTACCCAGGTCACCTAAACTTTTACGCATCAATTCTTCTTCCGAACAGGTCTCAGAACTGTGCTGTTATATATACTAGTATATATCTTTAGGAGTGTACCTTTAATAATGAATCTGGAATTTTGAGTAATTTTCTATTAAATGTTGTCTGGGTCTGTATTTTCATACCTTTAGAAATGACAGCCTGATTTGTTTCTTGGCCACCAGAGACTGGTAGACAAAAAAAAAAAAAAAAAAAAAAAAAAGGGCAGAGAAAAAAAGCCCCATGAATGCCCAACCTACTAGATCTTCTGGAAGAAGCAGCCATGACTTTCTGATGTAGATATGAATGAGTGGCATTTTATTACAGACTTTCCACTCTACTAAAGAAGTTGTTGGAAGGAGGAAGAAGCAGCTAATGTGTAATTGTCATTTCAGCCAATATGGATTATAAAAACCATGGCTGAACCCTTCTGAGAAAGGAAAACCTTCTATAGGAGCCTTTAGGCAGAGGGACCACTATACCCAAATCCTTCTGACACATACATCAAATCACACTACTCATTAAATATATCTGCAGAATGATGTGTTACATACTACCTCAAATGTTTCATATAGAGTGAGTATCACTCTCACCAGCTTCTTAAAGTCTGTACAAATGGAAGCCACATCAGAAATTCATTTCCTAAGAATAGTGTTCATCATATTTTGAAGAGGAGCTGTAAATGACAAACCTAAATCTGAAGATGCGAGCTTGTATTTTGCCTTCGCAGGGTACAATGGTATCATCTCTCAATTTCCAGTATCAAACCGGAAATATTTGCTCTCAGGCAAGGTCTTTGGTCAGAAAACATTTCTGGGATTTTCCATTGAAAAAGCAAACAGCTTCTGGCTTTGTCCAAAAGAATGTTTTTGAATGTAAAACTACCCACGAAGCGTTGCTGATTGTCTCAAGTTGATTTGTGACAATGCACTCCTTACCAGTCTCAGACAATTATGTTATGCTAGAAACTGCACTAATTAAATAGATAGTATTAAATTACACTTCTAACACATTACACTAGGAAAACAATGTCTGCCATATTAACTGCAATGTAATTTAAAATAAACGGTACTGTTATATTTAATGTTGTGTGCTATGAGGAAAGAAAGAGAACTGAATCCTAACCAGACAACGCCCCAGTTTCTCCCCTATTCTCTTGTTTAGTATGTGATAGTTATCATGTCACCTTGGCATTCAGATTCACTTCCAAGAAATATTCAGAAACACTTGCCTTTCTAAGTCAAGAGTCTTATGTGGAATTTAGGACACCATAGTGTAACAGTTTAATCACCTTTAATAACATATGTCAGTATTATGACATTATTATTATCATTATTATTAATAAGCAAGTAGCCTAGTTACACTAAAAGTCCACTTTAGTGTAATAATGCATCATCTCATTTAAATACTGATTATTATATTGATCTTTGGAGAAAAAACATTCTTATTTTCAACTTCTCTGTCTCCTACCTCAAATCTTCAAATGCAATGTTTTTCACTAATATTATTAAGTGCCCCATTCTTTTTAAACAATTTGAAGTGTTCAGTTACAACTTCTGACAACGCAAGCCTGGAACATAGTTTGAACCTAAAAGAAACTCCTAGAAACTCCTGGATGACAACTTCAATTCAAACATCAGTTGCTAAAGCAGAATACTTGGATCCGATGACGCCATTAGAATCACAGAATCCTTTGAGGTGAAAAGGACTTTCAAAGGTCATCTAGTCCAAATCTTCTGCAATGAACAGGGGCATCTACAAATATATCACGTTGCTCAGATCCTGGTCCAGTGTGACCATTAATATTTCCAGGGATGGGGCTTCCATTATCTCTCTGGGTAACGTGTTCCAGTGCCTCACTACACTTACTGTAAAAAAATATTCTCCTTTACCCAATCTATATTTCTCCTCTTTTACTTTGAAATAATTTCTCTTTGTTCTATCACCACAAACCCTGCTAAAAAAAATCTGTCCCCTTCTTCCTTACAGCCCTTTAGATACTGAAAGGTCTCTCCCAGGACTCCCCAGAGTCTTCCCTTCTCCAGATTGAACATCCCCAGCTCTCTCTGCCTGTCCTGATATGGGAGGTGTTGCATTCCTTGCATCATTTTTGTGGCCCTCCTCTAGATGCACTCCAATAGGTCTATGACTCTCCTGTACTGAGGACTCCATGCACAGGTGCAGTATTCTAGGTGAGGCCTCATCAACATAGAGCAGAGGCTGGCAGGATTACCACCCTTGACCTGCCATTTATCACTCCATTTGCTCTTACCAGAATGCTCCTTCATGGTAAAACTCTATCCACAGCTCTTGCTAAAGAACACTCCTCTTGAGATCTCTCTTTAAGCAGCTCTAACAAACTAGAGAATTATTGCTTATTTTCTTTCTTTACTATCTTCACGGCCTTGGGGAACACAGTTGTTCATAATCATACATCATTAATAGGGTATTAGAGCCTCATTTCCTTAAGTGTACTTACTATGCCTCTGCTTTGACAATGTCTTCCTGCACAGTACTATGCAATTGTAGTGTCTCATCAACTACCATAATGAAAACAGAATCTTTCTGTTTAACAAAGCTACACAAAGTCAACTTCAAGTAAGACATAAAAGCCTCCCACTTTGTAGTACATTTTTTAATCAGTAAATTGTTATGCATGTGTTTTTGGCACTCAATAAATATCAATACTGCCTTCAGGTTATGAAAACTGCTCTGAAAGTAGCACCTGTTATATGATGATGGCCTACAATGTCAGAGGCAGATGGTGGTATAGCAGAACAGGTTGAACCTTCCCACCAGTGTCCTGTCCCATTTTGTTGCTGTAACAGATGACAGCAGAGGAGCAGTCAGACAGTTTTGGTGTCTGACATGGAAGCACAAATGAAGTAAAAGCATGACATTGAATGCCTTCATGCAAAAAAATGGCACCCACTGACATTCAGTGACACTTGCTGAATGTTTCTGAAGACCAAACAGTGGATGTGAGCACAGTGACGTGGTGGGTGGTGCATTTTAGCAGTGGGGACAGTGGCATGAATGACAAGCTGCATTCCAGATGGACACACTTTTTTTTTTTTTTTTTTTTTTTTTTTTTTTTTTTTTACAAACATAGCATGCAGGCTTTCGTTCATTCTAACAGTGGTTGAGAACACTGTCTTGTAGATGAGAGTTTGCTCTAGCAAATAGTGTTCTCTAACACCAGCAGAAGTTATCTCAGCCAAGGGGATCTGGAATAATGAGTTATAATGAGTTGTATCCAAAACTTCTATCTCTGATCTTGCCAACTTTTACCTTAAAGGAGATCAGACACTTCACAATCATCATAAAAACAACACAATCATGTTAAAAAGCAGGAATGCAGAGTGATATTCCAAGCTTAAAGTTTAGTAACTATCATTTGCTGCTAAAGTTTATGTTAGTGGAAATAAATTCAGTAGTTATATCTTCCTTTTATCTTTAAAAATGAAATCTAATAGTGTCTTTACGGAAAGTAATTATCTATTTTAAAGAAGAAAGTGATATATTCACTACACAAGCTCAGCTATTTCTGGTTTCCAGTCTTTGATTAGACTTCACTGAGTGCTGCAGAAAGATGATAACAAAATATATTAAGTAAATTGAACTACTGATATTGATGAGAAATGTGTTAACAGAGGAAGATGTTGAATGAGTATTTCTTAAATTGAAGCATCTGGCCAAAAGCTCCAAAATTATTGTATTCTTACATCCAGTAATTTAGAAAAGATGGATAAAATGGTTGTAATAGCTGCAAATAGCACAGAATAAACAGTTGTGTGTATCCTCTTTGAGGTTATAAATGGCATTTAGTGTCTCTTCAGACGCATCTTCAACTTGAGTGCTCCACACCATCAAGTATTGTGCAATAATATGTCTGGGTTTCATATGTAACAGTATATGCACACTTCCTTCCCCATCCTTAATTCATTTAAGGTGAAGAAATATTTTTCAAGAGAATTGCTATAAACTTATTAAATCACTGGATGACAAACCATACAGGAGGCCAAAGCTTTATATAGGCTTCTTGAGCAAGGCAATTTAATAGTTCATAACTCCTGTTGAGGATCACGGCATAACGAAAAATTTCCATACAATTCTTGTTACATAGGTGGTACATTTGCATAAAATCAGTGGGTTAGAAAAGTAACACCAGATATAATTCTAACCTTGAATTTTGTAAGGATATTAAATTATTCTTGACCCTTGCTGAAAGTCTTCCATCAGAATCACTATGCACAAAAGACCTGGAGTATGCAATGGAAGCCAAATATTTTTTTTTTCCTATCTGTTTCAATATAGCTATTTCAGAAATAGAGATTTAGAGATACATACGTTTTGAAGGATGCTCTCACTGATGCACATACTACTATTTTCCTTCCAAGGCTGCTTTTGCTATTAATGTATCCAAGGTTATATAGGTAACTGTACAACCAAAAAGTCTGCACCAAGGCTTTGTAAGACTATCACAATGGGGTAAAAACTGAGTTTTCTGCAAATATACCAGGGCTACCAATCTGATACCGTACCCAGGTATCTCAGTGAACAGAGCTGCATAGAGGTAAGATCACAACTACTTCTTTTTCCCAACCTATCCTCCTATCTCCTGCTGCCTTGTGTTTTATTAAGTCAGTTTGAAATGGTTAGTAAATCCAAAGACAGACTCTAAATTTCCCTGACTAGAGCAGCTCGTAGTCCTCGCTGTTTCTGAAGAGGTAACTCCATAAATTCAAGGATAAAGCAGTTGTGATGCGGCTGTTTTGAATTCTTGTTTGTCCTTCAAGGGGAAAAGAAAAAAAAAAAAAAAAAAAAGGAAAGGCGCAGACTTCTTCCCATGTCCTACAATGCATAAAATCCAGATTTTTAACATTACTATATTATTGATTAATTCTCCAAATATGGAGAAAATATTTTACAAAGCATTATCCCATGAGCTATGCATGAGTTGTGCAGTAGCGTAACTTCATGATTTTATGGCAATACCTTTCTAATGGAGAAAGGATGGCCACAGCCCCTTTTCCCTCTCACTAGTGATATTATGCACATTCTTGTACAGGAATAACAGCCACTGCAATGTCTAAAAACTGTGCTTACTAATGAACATGATGAAGTGATCATCTAAAACCTTGTAAGCAGATGTGTCTAAAGTGAGCATGAAGGAGAAGAACATGCAGTACTGTACTGAGAAGGGAAAGTTATTTGCTTTCATTCTGCTATCTCAACATTCAAATAAACTCTGAGCTGGTCACTTCAGGCTCTCATGAGAGTCAACAGAAAGATGGTAAAAATTTGTCTTTGGAGCAGAGGATATAATCAGGAAGCAACTGCTCCTGATCTGGAAAGGGAGCCTCAGAAATGATGATTCTTCCCCGAATCCCACCCATCCTTTCTCATCCTCCTCCCCTAGACTCTGCTGAACCTGAAACTACTCACCTGAAATAGTCTTCCAGCAAAGAGAAGAGTTCCCACCACGTTCCTGTTATTTAGAGGGCTTTTAGCGGACTTCTCCCTGTGATACCCATAAATCTCTACAAACACTAATCTTGGTCTCCTGGAGAGGCTGTAGAGGCAGTCAAACATGGAGACAAAGGAAAACAGAGAGAGAAAGAAAAAAAGATCAAAAATGGCATGTAACAGTAGTTTTACAGAGGACGAGGTTCCTCTGCTTATCAGAAAGAAGACATAATTAATCTCTACCATAAAAATGTTTTAACCTCCCACTCACAATTAAAGACGTACAACCTATTCCAATTTTACAAGCGGTTTTTACACAGAACTTTTTCCAACTGCATGGTAATGTTAAACAGAATGAAACTGAAGATGGGGAAAGTAAGGAGGATAATTTAATGGATATTAGTAAAGTTATCATTATTCTAAGTAGTAGAGTACATATACAATAGTATAAGAAAGGATTCATTCATTTTATTGTCTTCAAGAAGTTTTATCTTTTATTTATAAACCAAACACCCAATATTGTGAATATTGCCATATCAAGCAGTGAAGAAACACCATTTATTAAATCTGTTCAGAGTTGAGAAAAGGAGATACACAGCATATATTGGGGGGAAAAAAAAAAAAAAAAAATGAGAGAGGAAGAACAAACCTGCTAAATAAATTTTATACAAAGGAATGTACAGTGGAGAAATGATAACTTATACCAGAATAGACAGGTGACATTACAAAATTATTTGGCTTGCATTATGATTAGTATCCCTTCCTATGCGGTAATTATCTTTTGTTAGTTTGCTTTGTTATGCAAAAGCTTATCAAATTAGTTTCAGTTTTGTCAACAAGAAACAATTTTCAGCAGCAAGAACCCAAAGTAGGAATTTTTTTAGTGCTTTTCTAATAGCTTCTGCATGTGGATATGTAGGCCAAAATTCAAAGCCTAATATTTAAATAAATTAGAGCAGTGTGTTTACTGTCAATACTTTCAGAAGCGCCAAATAAATATAAGGCCATATTTTTTTCTCTGGAACAGGAAATAGCTTATTAAAAGCTGAAAGTGACTTTGTGTAATATATTAAATTAAGTAATATCCAAACTAAAATCAATCAATAAATAAGTAGATACAATATTGTAGGTTCAGAGCACAAAATCAACCTTCACAATGTTAAAATACAAACAGAATCTAAAAGTAGTAAAAATAGTAGCACCACTAAAACTATAATGACAAAATACTTGTGAAGAAAAAGATAAGCAATCTGGTACTCTAGAATAATCTGTCTTTTCTAAGTACCTGTGGAATAGTGATTAGCTTCACCATTAGTTCAGTAACAGGCTGAAGTGGCCTTCATTCCTAATAACAGATTGAAGAAAAAAAAACAGTTTTTGGTTCTATTGTCACACAGCATTATACTTTAATGAGGAAAAAAAACAGTTCTTACTCACACATCTATCCTATGAGCATTCATCAATGAGAACTGACAAACAGCTTAGATAGAAAAAACCCTACTTGCTTCTTCTCCCTTAGAAGTGCTAGCTGTTTATAAAGGTGTCTTTGATGAGCTACTCCTCCCACAACTAACTTCCCCATGTTTAGGCATCTGGTTTATTTTACCTTCGCAGCCTGTGGTGAGGCTGCTGAGATAGATCTACTCCTGCTTCTTCAGTAAAAACTGAAGCTAGAAGACAGACTGCTGTTGATTCTGAGTTATGTTCACTCTTTTTAGCAAGAAACCATTGTCATGTGCCAAAAAAGCAGCAAGCTTCAGGGTTGAACAGTTATGTAGGTTGTGTAATCTAAATTAAAGCCTCCTAACAGATCAAAAATGCTGAAGGTAGGAAATTTGGCTATTGAAAAGGTGCTCAGTGGAAAGGGACAGCAATTTCTCCCCAGATGAACATTATTCAGCTAAGCCCAAAAATCTGTAGTGTTGGCTTTGAAGTTAGAATAACATGGGATCATTTAGGGGTAAATGTGCTGAGCCAGTGTACTTCTCTCACAGTGTCTATGGGCACCATGGGAAAGTGAAAGCTGTGCTCTAGAAAGACCTGAGGCTTATCTCCTGCGGTATGAAGAAGTAAACAGAACTAAATCCAAGAGCTTATTACTAACCTGCAGGATACCACATATAAGGGCAGTAGCCATTTAGAAGGATAGTATGATAGTTTTTACTCTGCTATATTTACGCATGTCTTGATAATACACAATTTTGATTTAATGCTACATTCAAATAGACAAATTCTTTCCACTAAGAAAAGTGCATGTTTTTTTTTTCATGGAATCATAGAATAATAGAGTGGCTCAGGTTGGAATGGACCTTAAATACCATCATACTCCAACCCCACTGTATTTTCTGCATTTTAGGCTGATTTTCTAACAAAGAGGAAGAGTTATGTAATGGAACTATTTATCTGACAGTTTTCTCCTAATATTTTTATTGTCATGACCAATTTCAATCAATGTGAATGAGATGGAGGTCTCAGATGTTTTAAAGAAGAGGAAGAACTGAATTAGTTCCCCACAGCCAAGGGAAGAGAATACCGCATGCAAGCTCAGTGAGTATTCTCACAGTACAGGATTAAGCACATGACCTGTGGTTGAATACTCAGCTGGATGGGGAAAGCAACTTGTTATATAGGCGGGAAGGAAGAGAAATAATAGTAGAAATGGCAGGAAATAGAGGAGGTATGGCAAGGGTAGGTATATTAAAAGAGGACAAATGCAGAGAGAACATGGGGCTGAAGCCCCATGAGGGAAGATAGCAGACAGGACAAAACTCCAAGGAAAATTATTAGTTCTGCTCCTCTTAGAATGGCTGGGATTTTAGGGAGATGATGAAGGAATGTGAATTAAGTCCCAACTAACTACCAAGTAGATATGTTGTTTCTTTGTTAAGGAATGAGAATTATATAATGAGATGAGAATTATAGCATAGCAAATTTACTGCATAGCTGAAAAGAAGTTGGGAAAATATTCTCTGGATAAACTTCATGCTCTGCAGAACACGCTCGTTATTCTACTGATGTCCTTTACAGAAATAAACCGATTGCAGCCCCTGCTCAAGCACACAAAAATATAATGAATCTTTTCTTTTCCCAGTTGCCTTCTTCTCTGATGAACAGAACTATCACCTCTGGATAAAGGATAGGGATTTTCTGAAATATGTCCTTGAGGTAATAAATGTCATCCTCTCTGAAAAGCAATCTCACCTCAAGATTACTAAATCTTTTTTCCATTTATCAAATATCAGAAGGATAACTATCTTTACTCACTATTTAAATTCATAGGCAGAAATTGAATTCTTTCCTCACATATCTAGATGGTTGCAATTATTTTTTCACACAGTAAGCACTGCTCAGCTTTTTTAAAAAAACAACAGGGTATTAACAACACAGTATAAACTGCAAGCAGGGGAAAACAAGAAATTTGCATCTATATTTTATACTCCAGAAAATCTCAAGCTACTTTCTTTTTTTTTCCTTATACTTTTTTTTTCCATTATCTGAATATAATTTACTAGCAGATATGGAATTAATGTTGTAGGGTCTGACAAAATTCAGATCAAATAATCACACTAAGAAAAGCTTATTTATAGCTCTGGCCTGCATTTGCATGCTACAAGTGTTTCAGTTGTGTTCAGCAAAGCTTCACATCTTCCTTTGAGAAAGTAGTGCGTGTATCTTTCTGAAGAAAAGCGGTGATTTGATTCCTGTCCAAAACTCCACACACAAAAATCTAAGTCTGCTGAAGTGACTGAAATTACACAAGTACTACAGTGCTCTGAGAAACATGAATTCAACACCATGACGATTTTCTCTGATAAGAAACAAAGCCAGAGAGATCTTTTCTTATTTTACAGACAGTTGTTTTAGAGAAAACAGTGGTAAATCACCTCTAATTCAGCTGACATAAATCATTAAAAGCAATCTACCTTCATTGTCAGAGACTCAATAACGGGTTTGCTTCAGAATATGCAGTCTCAGAAAAAAATGTAAGTGGAAAGGATATTTGTTCTTTTAATTTTTTTCAAAACATTTTTGTTGAATGCCATTAGAGTTTTTTGGTTTTTTTAAGATCAAAGTTTGACACAGCTTCATATGTTAAACCTTCTACCAAAGGGAAACAATGGCCACACAGATTGACAGCTTTTTTTTTCTTATTTGTTCAGCTTCAGTAGCACAGGAGTTATCATTTTCAATCAGTGCTTTCAAAAATAAGGTAGCAATTGATCAAAGTACTATATATATTGTTAAAAGTCCCTATTTATCATTCTCCATGCATTTCTCTTCTCCCCCTTTTGTTTTAATTGTCTGAAAGTTTAGATCTTCCCCATCAACTACTTTTCACTGATTCAAGCTTCCAAAGACTTTGCCTATTCCATGGACATGTAGCCTCCCCCAGTAGGACAGCAATTTCCTAGAGCCAGAAAGTGAAGTCTGGTCCCTCTGAAGACATGCCTGTATTTCAAGTACATCATTTTAAAATAACACTGTCATATTCTCTACTTGGTCATAGAATGTAATTTAATATATATATTATATATATATATATATATATCCAAATTCCAGTTGCATTAAGGAAAAATAAATATTTCCATGTTTCTGTAAGAACAACTACAGCCATCCACTTTGCATTTTACAGGGGCTATAGTAATATGTAGTAAGAGCATAGACAAAACAAGGTGTTTGGGGAAGGATGCATCTTATTTCATATCTGGAAGGCATCATAATTGAGAAGGTTTGAATTCTATGTGTATTCTCCAGCAGATCAGTGCTGCAGCTGGGATTTAATTCCATATGAGTAAATAAATAGAATATAAGACTTTGGAGCGATTTTATTAATTGATTAGATTCTAGAGAGAGACCATAATGAAAAGATCATATACTCTATCGTAATAGAATGATCAATATACTTATGATCACAATTATCTCGAGTCACATCTGTCTGATTCCTCAGGTACGCAAAAACTGTGGGATTTTCAGGTTAGGACAATATATTTTTCTTGCTGTTTTGCATACATTTGCATACATTTTCTCAAACAACATTTTGGCTTCATCTTTGACGTTTCAGTCAGCTCCTGTGATGATATCAGCAGCACACAAGTGCTTTTAATAAGCTTTGGGAAAATGTAATGAGGAAGATGATTTCTCTTCAATTCTGCTTGGCTCAGTGCTAAAGCACAACAATGGGATGTTGTCAGAATAAAAGTTTGAACCACGCTATCTCATTTGCTTCCTTTCATTAGTGTTTCGGGGAGGAGGGGACTGTTGTGACAGCTGGTGATCAGTGATTCAATTATATGCTCCATTCTCTGGACTTTGGTTCAAGATGTCCTTTGGCAAGTTGAGCCACTGCGTGATGATAGATTAAACATCTAGGATTTCATAGAGTATGCAAAATGATACAACTAGCATTCATGTGTTTCTAAGGCAGCATGCATTTGAAGGTGCACTACTAGCGACAGAATATCCATTCCTTCCCTTCTCGTGTGCTAAGACAAATGTGTTAAGCCCGTGTATGGGAACTACTGAATCACGACCTGAACCCCTGATTGATCACCTGAGGTGAGCAATGAGTCAGCCCTGGGAGCACAGGTGAAGGCAATTCACCTGTGCTGCTGGAAGGGGTGGAGCCTGGCTCCACCTCTCCTAGACCCATTTAAAAGCTGACCACCAGGGGAAGGATCTCTTTCTAGAGATCTCTCATTTGGAGTTTTACAGCAAGTGCAGGATAAGGGTAAGCACTCTCTCTATTCTCTTTTTGGTATAATAACCTGCTTAGCCAAACTCTCTAGTATATCTCATAATTATAACATCTGTGTATTCATTGATTATACAGCCCAGTATTCCTGCCCCTGCCCCTCAGACAGTGAATTCCACATCCGTGATGTGTGAAATTGTGTAGATAAGAATGAGGAGAAAATCAGGCCCATAAGTGCTAAGAACCCAGAAACACATCTGTCCTGTAACGATCATGTTTAAAACAGGAGGGAGATCCTATAAAATATAAGTTCAATGAGGATGCTCACGTCAGGCCTGCAATTGCATGAGAAAGCATGCAAGGTCCCCCTTAGAATGCTAGCAACATCACAAAACCATGATGCCTTCAGGTATGGGTATGCCCTAGATACTCAATATGTTTCTTTTTTCTACTTCTGAGCATTCTAGACAGCGGAGGGAAAGATTATTCAGCCCTTCGAGTTCAAAGAAGCATGGCTGAAAACTCCCTTATCTATCTAAACATGGAGAAAACAAAAGTTAGTCTTATGAAAAAAAAAAAAAGGCTGTGGAACAAATGATAAGTTAAACTGATATCCATGACTGACTAAGAGATGCTGTGAATACTTTGTAGTTTATGCCTTTCACAGTCTTTCACTAATTCTTCTAGCACAGTCTCCAGAGCTTAGGGAAGGATGGCTGCCAAGGGAAGCCTTAATTGCAGAAGAGTTTTTCTTGCTTTTAATACAGCATAGTCCAACCTGACAGAACCCTTATCCATTCTGGCAGAATTATCTGGAGACTTGAAGATGATGGAATAAATTATTTAGAGCAGAGCTACAGAATGTCACTTCAGATACTTTTTGCAAGACACTGCCCTGAATGTTCAGTTTATTGCTCCAACTTTCTTATACAAACAGCATTTTTAGCTGGTATACTTCTGTAATATAAATTTTATATTTCTTATATTCTGCTTTATATGACATTTTTTTTTCTTTGGAATGCTTAGTATCTAATCAAAATCATTATTTTTAGTTCATTATTTTCATATCACTGTGATGTCTCCTCAGGGAAGCAGACACCTGTCAAATGTTAACTTTTCTAAAGTGCGCTTTAGTAATATTGCAGCCATTATTTTTTAAAGCAGAACAATAGTGTTTAATCTCAGTGTTTTCTGCCTTATAAGTACAAGAGTTCATCTAAAATTTCTGCTTCTTCATCTGTAGTTTTGAGCTACTGTGATATTACAGAAGGAGGTCTGAAATGGCCTGGTTATAAGCCTACAGTAAGGTAGGGGACATATATATATATATATAGTGGAAAATAACTCTTTAAAAGCTTTTTCATTTATTTTAACTCTTTTTTTTTTTTTTCTTTTCCCCCTAGAAGACTGGAGGAATGATTTTGAATGTGCAAAGCTTTGAAACAGGCAAATGTTAGTAAGACCACTCACAATATTCTTCTGCTTCTAAACTTTGCAGTTCTGAGCACAGTACTACTATCCTGAGCACTAAGAAAACCACAGAAATTTCTCTGGAAAAGGAGGTATTGAATGTTGTTTAAAAAAATCTAAATTCTAAATGATAAATCTGCTAGCTGGAAAAAAATCATAATCAAAATACTGGTTTTGAGTAATTTGGTCTTTTTATTAGAAGCAAACAGGGAACAATGGTTCTGATTTCTCGCTGTTTCTGTTCTGGTGGCTAGCAACACTATAAACAGATCCAAAGTCAAGAGTATTTAAAACCAGAACCATAAGAAAAGAATGTGATCCACAAACAACTAACTGCCTCACTTGTACAGAAGTTTATGTAGTGAGACAGTGGTGGACATTTATTATTCAATTTTTCATTCAAACTTGGCAAAAAAAAAAAGCATTTATAAAGCATAAAGAAGTTACAGAGACAGAAAAATATTCTATGTGTTATGTATTTCCTGCAAACACCTTACAAAAAGTAAGGAGGCATATCATCTTCAAGAAAATCTGTCTTCTGGAGAGGAAAAGTATCCTTTGCTGGGAAACATTTTCTTTACAAGCCTTTGCTCTCAAAATATTTTGTTGTTTTGTATTTCTTAGAAAATTATTTGAAACATATATAACATATCCACAGTAATTTCATGAAGAACTATGTGAAACCTAAGATTCAAAATGTGTAGTAGGAAGAAGACCAAGAAAAATGTAGAAGATATTAACATCTTTAAATTCAACCTTTACCACGGGGTGAACGCTTACAGAAATTTTAGGCTGACCAATTCATTGTGGAAAATTGTCTACTTAAGCCTACTGTATGATTTAAACAAGATAACCTCTGTTTTCCTAGAGAAAAACAAACACTTCACATATTTGTTATTTTTTTTTTTTTCCGGAGTTTTCCAAGGGGAACTTCAGAAACACTTCAGATAAAGTTTGTGCTTCAAAGGTAAAGAACTGAAGTAATAAGCAAGCTCACTAATTATAGAATTCAAGACTTTGCTTAAAAGGAAGTGTACTGAAAACTCTGAACAATAAGCTGTTCCCCAAACAAGCATAGACAGTAATAAGAAATGCAACAATCTGCACCTATCTAGTTTAAAATTTCATGAGGAGAGGAAAAAGTATATTTTTGGTGAAGTCTTTCTAACAAGTCATGCTTAAATAATCATGAAAGAGCGAAAAAGCACATCCAGCTAAAACTGTTTTTTCAGTGGAAGGATATTCAACAGTTGTAATAATAGGATATGGAAAGGTTTTCTGGTCCTTCTTTCACATTCCCACTATGTATCTGTCTGTTAGCCTTATACAATATGCCCAGATAAATAACTTAAGTTTTCTTAATGCTGAGAGAAAGAGATTCTTGAGACAGTAGATGAAATAATTTATTGTGGAATCTCCCTAAACTGTGTTTGAGCCAACAACTTCAAATAATTTAACACTGTATTTCACAAGGGTGCAAAACTGATTAACTGATCTTTGCACATTAGTCTAAAAGAGTTGAATGAAAAAGGAACATAGTGTTACCTAGAAGGCTATATTTGATATTGACTGTTGTCTTAAAAAAAAAAAAAACTTCATTTTCAAAGTGTTTGGTTAATAAGGACTTGCTTTTATATGCCAAATGGATGTGTAGTAGAAATAGTCCAAGATGTTAGATTTACATGGGAAGATCAATTGTATTTAAATACCTTGAAAACCTAGAAAATTTTCCCATTATCTATGTAACTTGTTTAGAAAACACACTGAGGAATGTGGCAAAACAACACAACTTGGAAGGTTGGATCAATAAAGAGATATTGTCCCTTCCAATAGCAATGAAAGTTTTAATCCCCATTGTTCTATTACTTTCATAGGAGCAAGTGAAAATAACTTCTGTTTCTGTTATTAAGGCAGGAATCACCAGCCAGTAGCCCTTAATCTTTCATGCCAGCACACAGTTCAAGACAAGCTCTATTACTCTGGCCTGGAAAGAACGAGCCTGTAACTGAAAAAGGCAAGTTTAGCATTTATTTGGTAATAATACCATTTCACTGGCATTCTCCTCAAAGCGAATTTGAACATTATGGCAAAACTTATCTCACCAATAAGTGCATGAAAGGGAAGTAAATCCCTCTCATAAGCAGGCCCCTCAAGCTAAGACATTTATTTATTGAACATGGCCTTCTATTGTGTTGCAACAACTGCTTTTAGTCCCAAATATTGCATTTCTATGAAGTGGTACCTGGGAGATGCTTGTGATTTACATCAAGAGAGGAGTTACACAGTGTTGCCCAATAAACTAATCTTGTTAGTCTTACACCTAGTCTTTCATTGTTGTGATTTTTTCTTCTAATGGTAAAAGCCACAGAGTCTGATCCAAATAATTTTACTCAGAATTTTACTCAGCAGAGTAAATTACTTAGTAAAGACTATAAATTTGGTACAGAAATTTCTGTTGGAAACATAATGCAGCACTTTTAGCTAGTTAGAAAAGAATGTGAATGGAGACCTGGCAGGTATATATGTATGTTATTTAGGATACCTTCTCAAGATAAAAATACTCTTTAAGCTTCTGAATTAGGAAAAGGAGAGTATGGATGGTGCAGCAAGACAATGAAATAATATTCATTTTGCATCAGCTCCAGTTAGCATCCAAACATAAGAAACATGAATTACAAGATGGATGGGTCATCCTGAGAAATAATGAATACAACAAAGTCAAAAGAATTGCAGACTGCAAAGTCATTTTGCTACTTTCCTGGACTCTTTGTACAGAGTAAATGTGTATGTATACTTAAGCAAAAACAATCACAGAAAGACCCAATTTGTCCTTAGTAGAGCCTTAGGGAAATATTTTCTGAAGCAGTGTGGACTTCAAAACAAAGAACTTGCTACTGGTAACAACATTTACTTGCATTAAGTAATAGTCCCTGTATGCTGTTTTGCCAGGATACCCAGGTACATTTATCATACCAGAATTCAGTCAAGAGTAATACATATTATAATGAATTTTTAAAAATTGCACCTTTGAAGTGTTTATAATGTAACTTATGTAACTATGTTACATTATATTCAGTTTTATTGAGCCATTCTCAGGTTTTATTCATTGTGCAGATTCCAGCGGGACCTCCAACTTCAGATTCTGATCAATATGCCAATATATTTGATGAAAACAAACTGTGTCCTGAATATGAAATAAAATTGTTCAGATAAAGGAAACACTTTACTGTTATAAAGCTCAGCGATTCTAAGGAATCTAAATGCTTTATTTTCTCCAGAGAAATTAATGAAAAATTCAGTTGTGCACACAATGCTCATCTTTGATCCAGTTATCTACTCACAGAATCAGAAAGCAGACACAGAGCTCCACTAGTCACTGTTACCTGGCCAGCAGAACTGCCATGTATTTCAAGCCATGGAGGCAGCAGCCACTCTGATAGGTAACCAGAGAGTTCTGGCCTCTTTCATAGCCACTGAGTTGCTTGAGGCAACCAAGCTTTAGTAATCACTTAGAGCCATGTATTCACTTATTCATACTTCCTGTATACATCTAAAAGGTGCCCAGTCCATTTGCATGAGATTTTGGTTTGGTTTCTGTCCAGTTCCTGCCTTACTCCCTCAGGAACTGCAAATACAAAGGACAAACGCTGACATGCTGTTCATACATCAATACTCAAGCCACAGCATTTGTAGTGCATCATTACCACTCATCTCCTCTATCAGTGGCCAGTCCTAGTTTTATAAATCTGAGTAATGCAGTTGTATACTGAATGGCAGAGATGTGCTTTTAAAAGCTTCCCAGTAGTCCACATTTCCATTCTGAATGCTTTGTGCCAACATACCCTGAAAACAGACATTCATGTATCCCAAGGAGAAGCCAATAAATCCTTTATGTCTCTTAATTATTTTTTTTTTTTATTCCCCCCCCCCCTCAGAGGGCACTGTATGAAGCTACATTTCATTTTTTCTTGCTGATTTTATGAATGCTCTGTGGAAGACACACCTTCCTGCTTGGAGGGTACTTCACTTGTTTCATAGCGCTGCTGCTCAGCAAGAAGGCCACTGATAAGGCTGCCTACAGCTTGATCCTTCTCTTATCAGGACAGCAGAATCAACAGACCTTTTCAGCCTTCTGTCATTTTTCTACTCCTAGCAAAGTAATCACCAGCTAACAACCTCCATCTCTTCTCACAGTCCTTCTCCTCTGATTAGTACCAGAATAAAGAACATTCCCCCCACCCTATGGTGCAAATGCTCTGAGAATAACACGGCATTTGTAACTGTGTACAATGTGGTAGTGGCAAGTATAAGAGATTAGTATTTTAGTGAAAGAAAATGCGTTTTCATCCTGATGCTATCTTGCATTACCTTAGGCTACATGCTCCAGTTTTCACTTGCACTAAGTTAGGGGCATACATAGCATAATAAGAAGAGACACCCTGACAGCAGCTTAAGATGTGGGTTTGAAACTTAGAAGTACTGCCTCCGATTTCCAGACCCCTCTAATAAAGTTTCAGGTGCTTATGGGCTTTTCCTTCTCTGCCCACTACAGAGTCTGGCTTTTTAAATGACACTGCTAAGACCTGCACTCCTGACCAGAAACTGTGAATTACTAATGATTACTCCATGAGCACTGCCACATTAGGCACCATAATCATACTGCAGGTACCACTCTCATCAAAACACATATACAAGATGCTGACAAACCTTAACAGCTGGGCTTATTCAGAAGGAATACTTCTGTTTTTGGAGAAGTTCTTCTGTAGGTTTCTGTGTTCCCTGGGATAAACCAGGATTACTGAATTACACGTAGAAATTGCTGTGAATTACTGGGAGATATTAGATATAATAGCCCCTCTGCAAGTCTTTAGAGTTCTTCAGTATTCATGTAAATGGATTCAAGATTAACTTGTCTTTCCTTGCGAACCTGTGAAAATGCTCTGCAAATACACAGAAAGATATGTTAGCAATCTGTTTTCAGTTGATGACTGTGATAAGAATTTCTAAAATCTTTCATTTGCTCCAGCTGGGAATCATCATCTTAAAGGAAAACTCAGACAGAATCACCTTCTCATCCACCAGTTGCATATTAACTACAAAAGCTGAATCCTTCTAGAGAAACCAGTATTATAAGAACAGCTGTAATATTAAATTCTTAACAGGAGGGTGACAGCCACCACATCTGCAGATGTAGACAATGGTGCTAATGTCCATATTGTTTCCAAATTTTATCTCAGTAGTCTGAAAGGCATGCAAGACTGACGACTGTCAAAAAACACTTTCTCCCCAAGCTTATAATCTTTTAAGAAAAGATATCAAATTCCTATTTTTCCTCTGCTTTTTAGTAAATGGGTTAAAAATAAAAAACTTCTGAAGTAAAACTTCAGGAAATGGTTTAAATTTAGCTCTCAAATTAACTTCTATTTCATATTTAATAAATGAGATTGGAATATGAATTGAGAGAACAAAGCTACGTTATCTTTTTAGGTTTGCAATATAATTCTGCCTTTTACAGAAAAAAAAAAAAAAAAAAAACAACCCAGAATCATGAACCCCCAAATCAGAAAACAATACCATGAAGAGCAGTATTCATTAGTGAATCAAATGAAGCTGGTAGGCATTCTCAAAAGTGCTCACAAAACAAACCAAAGGAGCCTCCAAGTAAAGAAATCCCAATTTTCCCTTCCAAACACACCACTGGTGGCAAAGTGATTATACACGTTCCTGTAGGTTATTGCATATTACAAGTCTTCCATCAAGAGCGGAATCAGATTCTGGTGCTGCTTGCATCATTTTTACTCAGTCTTTGATGGACTTTGATACTTCTAGGGATAATGGTCACTTGATGTTAATAAAATGGTACAGAACCTAGGACACATTTTCAAGGAATGCACTTTAATGATGCTGTGAGGAAAAAAAAAAAAAGACCCAAAACATCTATTTTTAGACATATTTGTTGACAAAAAAAAAATAGGATTATGGCAATTCTGAGTTCTCTTCCTACTCACAATAGTCCCTTTGGCTATGTAAAGTGCTGAATTACAAAAGATCCTAAAAAGAATTAGTGCCTTCCTAGGCTATTTTATCAGTGTGGACTCTTAAAAGATATTTCAGACAGATATTCAGGATAGCAAGGGAAGTCAACAAGTTGATCCTCCTATGAAGGGAAACAACAACCTGTTTCCAATGGCAAAAATCTTACTGAGATTCATAAAGGGGATAATCCTCCTGTGATCCAAGATCATAGTATTAAGAAGCATACAGCTAAACACAAACAGTAGCCTCTGGTGGAGCGCATTAATCCAGAAAGCCTGAGTCTGCAAATGCGTTATAATTATAAGATGAATATGGCCAACTGATACTAAAGGCTACCTGTAAGTTGTTGTAATTTGTATTCAGAGGGAATTCAGCATTCCAACTAGCCATAAAAATAGAAATCTAATATTCTTACATCAATTAAAACTGTGCAAACAGTCTACATAAAATGCAGGAAAACAAAGTTTTTCCTACAACACCACACAGTCTGAATTTAAAAACATTTAAGTCACTTTCTCTGAGTACTGAAGCAATATCAGTATCTCTTGTCCTTCCTAATGGACATTAGAGAACGAAGGCATGGAAGTACAGGTCTGGATCATTCAACTCAATGTAAACTGATTCCAACACAGTGACAAGATGTCTTTACTGCTGCCATCTTGAAGAATGCAAATGATCTAGGTTATACTTAGCTTCTGCCTAACTGATTTGAATCATGCTTTTCTTCCTTCAGTAGGACATACAGTGAATACTTATTTCATGTTCCAAGTGGTTCTTTAAAATCCCCTTAAAAAAGTAATGAGTGTTTCATTCCATTGAATTAGTACATATAAAAAAAAGCATCGATTCAAGAAACTAATTTTCACAAATCATTTTCTCTTTTTAGTATTTATCAATACTTAATAACAAAAACACAGTTCCAAATTTATTTGTATTTCAGATTCGTGGTACAAGGTGGTAAGGTGAAAGACCTTAAGAATGATTTTAAAAGTAAATAGGCTGGAACATGCTCTCCATTTACATGTCGATATTTGCCAGTGCTGTTTACGCTCACCCTGCAGTTGATTCACCTGCAAAGAAAGCACCAGAATCTTTTAACTTTACTGTAGAACTCTTCAGTGCTTCTGGGAGCAGTTATATAAAGTGAAAAGAAAAACTGCTAGAAATATAAACCATGCAATTAATTTTTCTGTCCTAGTAGCAACAATTAATTATTACATGTTGTCACCTCTAGTTGCTTTATTAGATGGCCAACTTCTTTGATTATTTTTATGATTAAATAACCCTAATTGAAAGCTTCCTCCAAAAAAAAAAAAAAATAGTTTTCCTGTTTCTATATAACTAGTAGTATATTTTGCATCAGACATGGAACTACATCAATTTTACATAATTTAGTAACTTAGTCAACTTATATATTTTTAATTAGCAACCCAAACTCATTGGAAAAAAAAAAAATCACTGTTTGTTTGTCAGTACTGGGAAGAGAAATATGAATTCCTTCATACACACCTGACTTATACTACTAACATTTTAATTATCTTCCCTTATTCCCTGATAAACTGATGTGCTTGGCTATTATTCCAAGCTAATTTTCCTGGCAGCTTGGCTTTTTGCCTGGTTATAAGTGAAAAATTATAAGGACAAGGTTGGGAAATCCTCAGTCATACTGATATTACCAATCTTTTCAAATAGTTCCTTATGGCAGATGTTGAATTCCCATTTACTTGGGTGCAAGAACTTCAATTCAGTCATGCCCTGGGATATACATTCCAGTAGGATTTGGTACAAAATAACTCAAGTGAATATACTGGTCATAGGTAAATAATTATTATGCCCGTAAGTTACACCACCTTCACAGGCATAACCAGTAACCCCTCCTGAAGTCTTTTACCCTTTCCTGTTCCACACCAAAAAAGGAAATATAATAATGTCATTCCATCATGGAGGACACACACACAGTACATGTGTAGGGGAGTGGGAGCCACAGTTGATTAAGATCTGGATCATTAAGTGATCTGCTACTCCTCCATCTACTTCTTTTGATCAAAAAGCTGAAATCATAAATGGAATTTAGGAAATGAATGTTTGACCAAATTATAATAGGCTCCCAGTCTCAGTTAACATCTGTTGCATCCTATGAAAGGCTTAGGGGGCTGCTGGGGAGTTTATTTTTTTAACTGAGCAGTTTCATATTTTAAATCACTATTGCTTTATGATATTGGTATAATTTAACACATTAGGAGAGTATAATGACCAGACACTGCACTGCTGCTTCATGGAAGAATAGCACACAGCTGCCAGTGCTTTGAGCAAGCAAAGCACTGAAAATAATAGCCTTGTGATGAAAGCACATTGAGTTGTTAATCACTTTCTAATATTCTATGCACAGAAATATTCTTGAGATAACTGAAATTAGATACAAACAGCTAGAGAAGGCATGACTTGAGTATCCATGTGATAACTATGACCATCTAACTGTACATGCGTAGAAACTGCCCTATTTGAACCTACAATGGAAAGAAAACCTAGTCTTTCCTGCTCATGTGTGTCAAACCCCTAATTTCATATTTTTTATTCCAAATTGCTAAATCCCAAACATTACAGAACTTGATGATCCAGATGTGCCACTATTTAAACGACATGAGTTATCTGGATAACTTTAGATATTAAGTGAGATACAAAGGCATAACCTGAGATAAATCCCAGAAATGGAAAACTTGTTAAAAAAAGAGGTGGGGGAAGAGCATGAACAAATTCAAAGACAACAAATACACTCTCTCTCTATGGCTCTACTTTCAAGTATTTAAAATAAGAAATCTTTTCCAGTCAATTTAACCTTCTTTAAGGAAGTTCAGGCAGGGTCGTCCTACACTGATCATTCTTGTCAGTAATAAAAAGAACAGAATGTGAAATAGTTTTGACAGAATAAATAAAAATTTTGAAGGATGAACATTCAATATTCCAGTAAACAGATGTAAATTGATTTGAAGACTTAAGATACAAAACACAATCTCTCAAACCAAAACCCTGCATATTTGAACTTGCCTTGCATGTAGGGTGAACTCTAACTTCATTTTGCATCTTACTACCCCATTTGATACACTGCCTAGAGTAAGTCAAATTATTAACCACATGTAAGTATTTTCTCATAATATAACCTCTCAGCTTGCGATCTTCCCTGAATTACAGTGTTAGTAAAACAAATTCAGAGGCACAAAAGCTGAGAGTCTCAATACAGAATCTTTTCGATATTGCATTTTTAAGTCTTAGCCTGATCTTCTTTACAGGAGGTTCAAAAGGCTGTAATAAAGTAATATAAACTTTCCAAAGAATTACAAATTAAATTGACTAGCACACAATCATTTGCAAATTATTCAAATGCATTGGTAATACACAGTTTGAAATTCATACTGCATTACTCAGTCACCCAGCTTATTCATATGGAATAATGAAATCATCTTCTGACTTGCATATCAACTAGTCCAACACAGATCAAAGTATAGACCTGACTTAGATTGAGCTGTGAGTTTCAAGATCCTGATCAATTTAAGAGAAAGGTGATTTGCAAAACTAGCCGCCGGAGGACTACTTGTGCTTTTACATTGTGCAGATAATTTAAAGTTTGCTTTTAGCTTTGAGCATTCATACTTCAAAAAATGCATTTTACACACTTTGTTTAAGAAAGCATTTTTCGACAAAGGTTTTTGCAATCAAATTAAGATCAGCCTTTAATACAAAATCTGCTGAGTACATCTTAATAATTCTGAAATATAACTGAAATTTGATTTTTTTCCTAGAGTTTGTTTTGCAGTTAATTTCATGTAGGTTATTTTTCATTATTAGACTACCACATAAAGAAATTTTTTTGAAGTTGAATGAATAATCAATCCGTATGTGTGTTATTCAGTTTAGGAGTTTGGTCAGATCCTCCAGAGACTTCCTGAGCACCAGCTACCTGTTACACGATAGCCAGCTATTGTCATCTCAGAGAAAACCAGGCCACTTCTCAGAAGTATTTACTGACATTGCACAATAGTATTGTAAGTATAAAAATAATCATAGACATATAGGCTTCACACATTTTTATTAGAACACTTCCTTAAAATGACAACATAAATGCAAAATAGCTTTTGAGCTACCTTCTTTAAAGGCTAGTAGATCTGCATTTTGCTACTATGCTAAGCAGAATGAACCATTCTATTCCAAATGTTTCCCTCTACAGACACCTAATAAAGCTAATATCAGTATTTCCATCTACAACTCAATAGATTAGGAAAACAACCATCATGAGATCTCAGTGAAACAGTTTCCAATTTACAGTACACAGAGAATTACTTGGAATGCAAGATCTGATGATATTCTAAACTACAGGAAATTAAGTTGCAGAAAATGAATTTAATAGCATTGCTCGGTGTTATTGTCTTAGCACTTCTCCTTGTGGAAAAAAAAAGCATGAGAATATTATTGCAGGAAGTATTATCTCATATTCTACTTACATCTTATATACATACCGGGGTATAGAAGAACAATATTTGCATCTACTTCTTTTGTAAGCATCTGACTGTTGTCTGTAATTCAGACTGTTCAGCAAGCAAAAACCTCTTTCAATTTAATATCTTCTTCATTGGGATATTTATTCATATATTAACTATCTTACATCTGCTCCCATACAGCAGGATAGTTAACCAACCACAGATGAGTAATTCCTGACTGGTGAAGTTCTTCTCCCTCAAAAATGATATGGAATTAGCATTGCAACTGATAGTATAGTGTACAGTAGGTAGGTCTGATGTGTAAAGATAGCACCTTCAAGCCTAGGAGGTAGAAGGAAATTAAAACTGCACCGCAGTCTTACATATTATAATAAATATTAATGGAAATAAGAAAATTTTAGATTTTTAGATCATCAAAAAAATCTATCACACTCCAGGTTGTATCTCTGTTTACTTGAAGCTGACAGAACTATACTTAACGAGACTCACTGAGCTCTTTTAACGATGAATCTACTTGATGACTCTATGGTTGGTGAATAAAGAGTTATTTGTACAATTAACAAATATACAGTTAGAAGAGAGACATAATTAGAATGGTATTTTACAGGCTTAATGTTAAAAAGATTATCACAGTGGAAAGAGACAGTCAGAAATGAAACGCTCACCCATGTCCTAGGCTTACTGTAAAAAAAACCCCAAAAGAAGAGATCTCCAGAAAGAAAACCTTCCCCCAGGCAGCCAGCACTTAAATGGGGGGGTCTAAAAGAGGTACAGCCAGGCTCCACCCCTTCCGGTCATACAGCTGAATTGCCTCCACCTGTACTCCCATGGCTGACTCAGTGCTTGCCTCAGGTGATCAATCAGTGGTTCAGGCCATGACTCAACAGTTCCCATACAGTGCTAGATTAATCAAAAATCAGTAGTTTCAATACAGAGTTCATTGTGTTCTTCACAACTGTCTGCTTCCCAAAATATTGTTAAGGTCTTTTTACAAGTATTATGGGGGAAAATGTTCTTTATACATCCCTAGACTACAGATTCCCTAATCTATGGTGTGCATTACAGGTGGGTGGTTTCATGTTTTCATTGTCATTTTTCCCATCCCTTGTTTTAGCCTTGCAAATTACCAAGCTGTTAGCCAGCAATGAAAATTGTTTCTGAATTCACCAGATGCAAGTTTTTAGTTTAACATTCTTCTTGATCAACAGCATACACAGAGCTTATTAGCAGTAGACAAGCACTGTTGTCAGAAATGGCAAGCTCATTAGTTGAGTTTATGCAAGATGGTGGCCCCCAGGAAATGGATACTAAAGACACAAGGCCCAGCAAAAACTGTTCAGCTGACATTAAGAAAGGTATCAGCATTTCCCTTCTACTCCCAGTTGTGGGAAAAATCTGATCTCACAAAACGGTCACAGGGACAGAAACAAATTTATATTAGCAGTTGGTTATACGGCATAGGCAAGAACTGAAAACATGAGATTATGGTCAGTTCTTTTGGAAGAGGAATCAAAATTTTGACTTTTCCTTTAAGATAAAAAAAATAAGGAGGCTGACACAGGTTTAAAGCCTTCTTGCTGAAGATGTCTGTCCTCTTGCAACAACAGTATAGATGTATGTAGATCACTCCAAAAGCAATGCCTTCTATTTGTTTCCATGGAAAGTACAATAGATCCAAAGAACACAACACTATTTAATAGAGCAATTCTCAGCTACAAAACACTATTTTGCAATACAGTCACTACCAGTAGTTATGCATGTTCACTTGTAAAATGTGCATCAGAGGAGGTGACCCACTGTCACCACTGTTGAATCGCACCACCCACTGCCTCACTGTGCTCACATCCACTATTTGGTCTGCACAAACACTCAGCAAGTATCAGTGAATGTCAGTGGGTGCCATTTTTTCATGCATGAAGGAATTCAATGACATACCTATGTTTCATATACACTTCCACATCAGGCACCATTCTATCAGACTGTTCTTTGCTGCCAGCTGTCACGCAGCAACAAAATGTAATGGAATATTGGTGGGAAGGTTCAGCCTCTATTACCATAGCACCAACATCTGCCTCTGATGTCATGTCAACATCATAAAGTAGGAGGCACAACTTTCAGAGCTGCCCTCATATTAGAAACAAAACATTTTTCATTAATAATTCATATAAAGTTGAGACATTTCATAAATCAAAAATTTCTTTTGGGATCTAATTTTCTGAAAGCTCATCAACAACTCAGTGTGAGTGCATGACATCTATGAAAATTGAGTGCTTTTAGCATGCTCGTATTGCCTAATTAAACTGTAGAGTTTAATCCTCATTGGTCCCTTCCAACACAGAATCCTCCAATTCTAATGCAGTTTCAAAACAAACAATTAAAGAAAACGTAAGTATGAAAGCTTATGGATTTAGCCCAATTAAAAAAAAAAAATCAGAAAAAAAGAAAAAAAACAACAGAAGAGAGTATTATTGTTAAATAATATGTGAGCAGTAGCAGGTAGCAGGTATAGCGATAGCCACAGGTAAGGCAGATTACTGCAATTAGGACCTGTCAGTAGCCCCCAGGCTTGAGCTGTACAAATAACAACAAGAAATACACATTTCTTGTAATGTGTTTACATTAAGAATATAAACACATGTGCTTTAAGCTCCCTTTGCCTTGAGAGCACAGGCAGTGAGAAAGGACACACAGCTGTAGTCAGCTCCTAATCACCCCTCCCAGGTACCAAAGGGATCTGAAGGCCTGACAGGTGTCTTCTCCATGCTAGTGCTCCCAACCTACTCACTCCAGCTGCTCCCAGTCAAGCATTACCAGGTGAAGGCTGCCCACAGCCATACAACTCAGAGGTAGCGAAAGCAAGAGGCCCAAATAGCTCTCTGGCTGGCACTGGTATCTCAAGCTGCTGCAGTCTAGAGCTTCCTTTCTTTTTTTATTGCAAGTAATCAGTATGATAATTGGACCAAGGGAGTCAGATGGCACCAGCCAGCTTCATCTGAGATATCCCCTACATCCATGTGCTCTGGAGCTCTATTTAAGTTCAACCAGGGAGTAAAACCCTCTAACTGATTTATGTTAGAGGAAATCTGCTGCTAGCTTAGATATGATGTCAATCTGCAGTCCTAGAGCCAGTTGATCCTGAGTAAGATGCTGTTAGTTTAGTAAGTACTGCTACCTTAGTAAGGCATCTCTGTTGTCTTAGTCTTCCACTGTAGCCTTCTCTAGTGATTGTTTGATCTGATCTTAAACTGTAATTTAATTTCCTAGTTTGCCTTAACTACCATGATATTTTCTTGTGATCTGAACTTTGGTTGTCCTGACTACTATTTCTAGGTTCTGCTTACCTGGTTTTGGAATGGTGGGGCAATTTCTAACTATTGAGGTCCATATCTTGCTTCTCTGTGGACATAACAGCCTGTGCAAAGCTCACACTCGTTTAGTATTTTATTGTTTAAATGTATGGCGTGATGCAACTATTCCATGTAGTCCTGGAGCTTAGTTGGGAGACAGCTGTGAAGTTATATTGGGATGGTGATTCCCTGTTGGGAAAGAAGATTAGGGAGAGTAACGTGTATTTACACACACCCAAATCTATGCCTACAACTACCTCTGGCTCCTTATGCAAAACACTGCAGTCACAGAACTTATATTGAAAAAGTATAAAAATATATAAGGGCATTTAAAAAAAAAATCTGTGATTTCTGTGACCTTCTTACATAATTTGCATTTTCAAGCTCTAATGGTCGGGATCAGCTCACGCATTTATGCTGCCCTGCTGAGCTAAATAGAAGTGAATACAAAACAAAACTTTACATTTAAAGGAACAATAGATGTTTATAGGGAGCAGTGGCTATAGGGGTAGTCATAGAATAGGATGGTTTAAGTTGGAAGTGACCTAAAAGATAATCCAATTCCAACCCTTATTCCATAGACAGGGTTGTTAACCATTAGATCAGACTGCCCAGTAGGAATGTGGCAGAGACTTTCGGGAGCCATTGTGCTGGGTGTTGGTACTTCTTCTCTCCATCCTGCCCAAGCAGTTCAGAACTGACTATTATTATAGCTAGCTGAATTTAAAGTCCCCCTCACAAAAAGTTCATCATGGCATCAGATCTCAAGCAGTATAAATTCTGAAACTGCTTCATGTCTATTTCCATCAAATACTCTAACAGATCTCGGTTTTGTAAACCTTTGCCACAGCAATAACACAGTATGTACAGTATTTCTGTGTCTTACTAATAGTTTTTGTTTCTGCTAGTGGCTCTAACACATTTTGATTTTTATAAAAGGCTTAAAAGTCTGTAGCAGCATTTTCAGTCTACCCTGGAAACAAAGTATTTTTGTCTCTGAAGCACTCAGTCGTCAGGAAGCATAAACTATAATACAAAGCATGACCACACATTAATTCCATTATTAACAAACACTACCTGCTGCATTGAGACTTGAACAAGCTTTCAGCTTACGCGCGTATATAGTCTTGAGGCTTTTGTAACTTATGGCAATAGATTCCACATTATACTCAACAGTCAGCCTTTGCTAACCTATTCAAATCTCTTCTCAGGACTGACAGAGCTTTCCTGTATTATCTCTGTGTAGAGGAAGTTTTTCACTCAGAGGGTGGTGATGCACTGGAACAGGTTGCCCAAGGAGGTTGTGGATGCCTCATCCCTGGAGGCATTCAAGGCCAGGCTGGATGTGGCTCTGGGCAGCCTGGTCTGGTGGTTGGCGACCCTGCACGTAGCAGGGGGGGTTGAAAATTAGATGATCACTGTGGTCCTTTTCAACCTAGGCCATTCTATGATTTTATGATTCTATGATTTAATTTGGACTGCTGATACCTGTCATCCTGCACTCTGCTTAGTGGATGCAGGGAACAGAAGTATAGAATGCTCTTAGCATAGCCCAGCTTTGTTCTGAAAATTTTTGGACAAGTTTTCACAGCCTCCAGCAAGCTGAGCCCACTAAACTAAACATGGGTCTGCCTTGCATTTTCTGCATCTTTAACCTCTCAGACTGCTAGCAACATCAGAACATACTTCTGCTCTGTGAAACAAAGAACATATAATGTGGTGAGAGGCTGGCTACCTCTCATGAACTGAATTTGTCTTAAGCTCCAACTGAAATGTTGGAGATATATGGCTTACAATACACCAATACACACGATAACAGAAAATGTCATATACCTGTAACTATAGCAATGGTATTCTTTTGTTTTAAGAATTAATCTGGTACTTTTTAGGATTTTTGAATGTTACTCTAGTTTTTTTTTGTCTCAGGGCACACACACCATCTGTCCAGAATGGTCTTTTTTGTGCTAAGTTAGGGCCTAGTCAGTGAGTCACTTTTATAAATGAATACTAGGAAGTTCTTGCAATACCGTTCTGCAAACAGAAATGCCAGACACAATTATCCATTGATTCAATGACCTAAAAAGATATTGCACCTTCTACCTGCATGACTCTTCAGGCTGCTGTTTATTTTTGCTATATATTTTGGCAGTGTTAAACCAATTAAGAAATATATATTCAGTGCAAGCTCAAGCAAGTCATACACTCCACACATGAAAGAAAAATTAATCATACTTTTAGAATGAAGCAGTTCGGAGGGTTAATTTGACATTGAGTCTTATAATTCTGAAAAGCCAGTAGACTACAAAACTTCTGACAAGAGATTTTATTTTTCTCAACATTTGTCTTTGGCTTTAGGCTTTGTTTGCATTATAAACAAATAAAATAACTGTTGGAAAAATTAGTTTGCAGCTAAACTGAGTTCTGAAGTTTACTGTACTGTTCTTAATCCAGTGAGAATTATGAAATTTTTCTCTTGTCTCTTAGCACTTTTTCTGTAAAATGGAGATGCTCATTTGCCCTTTCAATATAAGGAGTCATAATCAAGGACTAGCAGATATCTTTCTGCAGAAGATCTTCCTATTGCTATATCTACAATAGAATTGTTAGATACTTTTGAGTGCCACAGCCAGAACGTATATGCACTTCCACCAGTTGTTTCAATTATTTTACGTCTATACAATGAATTTCTCCAGTCTACACAGAAATTCTCCAGTCTTATAAAGCCAACAGATAAACCTAGGAGAAATATTTCTAGACTAAAAATTAGTGTAGAATAAAGAAGTAGTATAGAATGTAGGTTGTGAGAATAAAACACCAAACATGCACTGGGTTCCCTGGAACCCATCTCTGTTGATCTTAAACTTCAAAAGACTCTACTTTTCTTTAACAGACTTACAAGAAATAAATGTGTATGTTGCTCCAACTCAAGAGAAAATGATTATATGCTATTTCCAGACTTCCCAAATGTCACTGTCATTTGCTGTGTGCATTAGCTGCAGGATGGAGCTTCCTCCACAGCTTCTGCAAAGGGCTGCTACATCTCTGCTCTACAATTATATTCACTTCTTTGTCTCAAAGATGTTCTGGGATATGCATGTGATATTCTGAAAACTTCTGCAATAGTGGCTATGAAAAGACTGTCTTTTCCATCCTCATTTCAAAGCACCTTATTTTAGATATTTACTAAACCACACAGAATGAAATTTTGAAGGAAACTTTATGCATTAATATAAAGTGCTGAATCCCACAATTCTTGTCCTACTTTTACCCCATTTTCATTCATCTTCAGTCTTTATTAATCCAAATCAGTGCTAGTTAGACTGAGAAAGCACATCTGACATCCTGGCCAAATAAGAAAAAATGTTGTACCAACTGAGTTCTCATTTATACCACTGAAAATTACTGAATCATTAAGGTTGGAAAAGACCACTAAGATCATATAGCCCAACTGTCTACCTACCACCAATACTGCCCACTAACCCTGACCCTCAGTGTCACATCTACACACGCCCTCCCTGGGCAGCCTGTTCCAATACTTCACCACTCCTTCTGAGAAAAAATTCTTCCTAATATCCAACTCAATGTGATGTGATAATCAGCGTTGGCAACTGTGATGGCAACTTAGAAAAATCATCCAATATAATAATAAAATCAATATTATCTGGAAAAAAAAACAATCAAACAAAAACAGAGAAACATTTGTATGAAGTCTATGCTTTGTCAGCTGTTGATGTATTATAAATAAAATGACCTTGTGCTATGTCTGTTGGACTAAACAATCCACAGATATTATGTCATCAATGAAAATCATTAAAATCATTCCGCAGATTTATTTTAAGTGGTATTAGGTTCTTAGCAGTGTAATAAAATGTGTTCATATAAATGATCTTCTGATTATTATTAGTTTCAAAATCTACCTTATATACATATGCATACTAGTAATGCCTAGCTGGATAAGCAGCTAGTAGTTAAATTTATGTTCTCTCTGAAATTTGAGCAAATGTTTCAATAAAAATGTTTTCTGCCATTCCCAAATCCCTAGATAACCATTCAGTTAGAAGATGCAAAAAATTTTCTGTGTCACGTATTGTGCTGTATTATCAGTTTCTGGATTGGGCTAATTCAAGCTTAGAGTAAGGGGATTTAGTTCATTTTTGAAAGCCAACACACTTCTTATGTTATTTCACAGAATCTGTCCTTCTGAAGGTTTGCCATGCAGTCTCTTCTGAAATTTATACCGCTACATCAATTCAAAGAGCACTACTCCCATCTTCTTTCTTTTGTATTTTTATCAGGAGGATTTTTTTTAAATCTTCAAATAGTTAAAGCAATAATATCTTTATATCTTTGCCAAAAGTACTGAACTGTCCTTTTCCCCATGTAGATATGAAAAGATGTGGTCTTGCTGCTGCTGATATTTGCTCTGTGGGAAAGAAGCTGAAATAATGTTCTAAGCGCAAATAGAATACAGATGACTTGGCCTTTTTGAAAATAACTCTTTCTGTATTGATTCACTTCAGGAATAAAAGCTTATAGGACTGATTGAAGGTTTGCCACAAGCACAGATGAACCTCTATAGACATTTTGCACAAGTGACTTGAAGGCTTTAATAAATGTCAACTGTGCATAGCAGAATTACCCAGTAGCTACACGTCCCTCCTCCAAACCTTTTTTATTCCAGCTCCTATTCAATTTATTTTAAAACATCTTCCTTCTTTCATAGTTGAGGATTTTGAAAGTGGGGATGAAGTCATTGTTTAATACAGTGATTATGCAAGTAAGATAAAAAGGGAATGGTAAGAAAAATAAGATAACTGTAAGAAAACTTGTTACCATTGCTAGAGGGTAGGTGTTTGCACAACACAGTTGCAAACAGCAAATTTCGTACTTGCACTCCTTGAACATACCTTGAACAGATAAAAGTTTCTTTTTTAATAAAGGCTTATCGTGAATCTAATTGTCTGACTCACCACTTCAGAGAGAACACATTGTCTCCAGAGCTTTTTGTAGAAATATTAATCCATCTTAGTATTTAGTATGAAATCCTATCTTTTTTACTCTCCGTAGCTAATAACTTGCTAGTCTGTTTGCCTTTCACAGTGTTGCCACGGTTAAAATACACATAACACATAAACCATTTCTCAGTGTGAGCTTATGCACACCTAGGGCACTCACACTTCTGCCCAAATGGGAGTCACCTTGAAAAAATTTCAAAATATTAGTAGCCACACATGTATAAAACATAATACCTACTGTTTTGAAAAAGTGTTGGGTCTGGCTAAAATACTCTTCAGAAATCTGAATAGTCTGCTGCAGGGAAAGTAAGATGAGAATCCAGCATGAAACTCAAAAGGAAACAGCTGCAGAAGGCTGTATGCTGTGATTTTGTATGGCTGAATTTAGTAAGATCTGGTTTCTTCCATCTCTGACTGAGTCAGGTTTGATCAACAAGATTTAACGTATGTCATGATTACGTTCAATTTGGAATCTTACATAACAGGCTGAGAATAGTACCAGTTCAGCCTGGTATGAATAACTGTTAGAAAGTACCTGACCTCTTTGTACTGATGTCTTCCTTAGGAAAGACACAGGGGCACGATCGGGCACCAGTTTAGCTGAATTTGGACAAATATCTGTTTGACACAAGATGCTGTATGCCCAGCATCTTTGGATTTTCCCCTCTCTCCCTCCCCCTTCCCCCCCCCCCCCCCAAAAAAAAAAAAAAAAAAAAAAAAACCAGAATATATTAAATTCACTAGATTTCTTTCACAGTTTTGCAAAGCAAATGTTAGTCTTACCAGCACATCAGCCAGTATTAAAATCCCTAACAACTTTTTGGTATGAGTTTAAGTGAAATGCAGTTCTCAGATGCAACATTTTTCTCCTCTTTTTCTCTAGTTCCTGTCAACCACAGGGTGAGAGAACAGAATAGTAGTACTTGCCAACAGCTACATGGTCGTTAACCTGCTGATCAATCCATTAACTCAGTTCAGTTTCTAAAAGGGCATAAATCCTGTCAAATTATTCATCAGTCATAAGTACAAGGAAGGAGCAAGGACAGGAGTTTAATCACTTTTGTGCAAAGACACTCAAACCAACACACTTAACATTGCCAAATGATGGTTTTAATGTCATTTTGAATGTACACTTACATTAGCAAGATGCAAGCATGGAAATTAGAACTTTTCCTCTAAGAGTCAATTGAGCTTCTTCAAAGCAAACTATGTACATAATAAACAGTCACAAAGTGCAACACTCAGGCTGTGATTTAGCTACAGAGCAAATAGAAACTTGATTTAATAGAAGGGTTTCAGTAGAGCAAAGCCTCATCCTTGAATGGGCAGCACAATATGCCAGTTTTTCCAGGATCATTAACAGGGTTTGTAAGTACTACTGAATGGGAGAAAGAAGTAAGGAGATTGAAAGCTGGCTTTTAAAGAATGCAATCTCTTTTGAATTCCTAGCAAAGCAGGCTCTTCTGATTGTATATCTCCCTTCTCTGAAGGAATTGCTGCAGACTGCTGAAGTTCAAGGAACAAGAAAAATCCAGAGCACAGCTACATGTTTCAACAAGCATTTGCAATTCTATTGTCTCTAGGGAGAATACAGAAACAGTAAAATGTCCCCTTCCTAATGATCACTTTCTGAGGCTGATCCAGGAAGGAAAGACTAACAAGATGCAGAACAGGATAATACTGCTGCAGTAGAGAAAGAAGTTGTGATAATTTACCAGACTATGCAACAAACTGCTTCATCCACAAAAGAAAATACAGCAAATGAAACTTCACTGCTATGGGTAATAAAAGTATTACAGCAACGTAGATCCAAAACCAATAAAAAACTGTTGTTAATGTTCACAACAGACTTCAAAATTGCATGGAAATCTAGTGAATTTCTGTAGGAAGGGAAGCAAAACTTGGACAGTGGAAATTTAAAATGGATTAAAAGCAATCTCTGAAAGTATTAAAAAGGAAAGTGAGCTGAGAGCTTAGCTCCAGATTAAAACTCAGAGTTTTTTGAAGGTTGAGAGCAATCCAGTGTTTCCAAAAGTGTGGCAACCCCTCACAAGCAATTTTGAGTTAATGTTACAGACTGCAGTCAAAAGCTGCCCATTCAACATATGAAAGCGAAGATAATTGATTTCTTGAGCTATTTATTTTATCTTTAGGAAAAGTTACATTTTACCAGATAAACAGCATTTACAATAAAACAATGCATCAACGTGCTTCAAAGTCAGCCTATGCTGATCCTCTAGCAACCTGTAGCATTGTTTTTCATAGTCTGTAGCTCTAAGTGGTCAATGTTACATTCGAAATCTTCAGCCACAAAAAGAGGATATAGCTGCTATTCTTAAATAGGAAAAACATCTTTACAAAACCAAAATCAGTCTCATTGTAGGATTATGTGTTTCACCCTATAACAGACATTAAACAGAAGTGTTGATGCTCACAGCTAGCTTACAGATTGGCAACAGCTGAGAGAAGAGGACGTCTCTTGGAAAAGAAATGATAGCTGCAAGATTGAGTGGTGCCCTGGCAGGATTTATCATCAGCAAGAAACTATTAGAGAGCTGCCAGATCATGACTCTAAGAAGGAATAAAAAGGAGAATTGCAAGACTGGGATATGAATATCCTATTTTCTGCATCTTATGCTGAACTGGAGTTTTGTTTTTTTGTTTTTTGTTTTTTGGTTTTTTTTTTGCTGTGGTAGTACAAGGCATCCAGGAAATACTCTAACCACTAGCAAGTGGCAGGTAGAGAGCTGCAGCAACAGTGACTATGAATGCTATGCTGCTTCTGCAGTGACTTCTGAACAAGACACAGCCCATGTCATGACATCATTAGCAGTAGATGATGTAACAGCTGCATAACACATAATGGCAGCATCTCTGATAGACTTCATGGGAATATGACTATTGGAAGGTTGGTAATTCTTTAAGAATCTGGTAAATGACATAAAACAAACAATATAACAGGTCTATGCATTTATCTAGTTTTAAACTAGCTTCTCATGTCTACTTATTCTCCAAGTCTGTTTCAGAGCTATTGTAGTAGCATTATTAAAAAGAGGTCAGTGAGACACCTGAATTATAATTCATGAAGCATAACTGAAGAGAGTGCCCATGTAGGACTTTAGGTATCATTTTCTAGGTATCAGTTTGCAGGTGACTGGCAATGTCCTGCTAGAGTTTCTATCTCCATCAGAAGTGGCCAAATGTAGAAGGTATGATGGGAGTCTGACTAAAAAACAAGTCTTTGTAGAAAACCGGTCTGGTGCTACCAAGGGAACAATGCTTTTATTCTCATGCAGAAGACTTTTTAAAGAGTGTGTGCCATTGCCTTTTGATAGAAGTAGACTTGAGAAAAATTGAAAAAAGTCATGAAAGCTTCAAATGGCAAAGCCACTACTCACCTAATGGAGCTAGCTGGCTGACTGGTAACAATTGGGTTGAAATAAAGGCAGGCAGAGGCCATCCAGAAATTGTTAACCTCTGAGAGAGACTGAGAGAACAATTCAAGTAGCAGAATTAAAAAACTAAGAAGTACTGACTTCAAAAGAGAGGGCAGTACTCCTCTTTTCCTCTTCTTCTAAATGAGCACCTGCACGTTTAGTAATTGCTTTTTTACAGCATCATCATTATCAAAACTTTGAGCACAGGCCAGCAATGAAGATAAAAAACTGGAGATGTGATCATCTTTGTTGAAGAAGTTTCTCCTCCCTATCTCTTTTCTATGAATAATAGTTTTCCTTAAAATACAACACACACACACTAGAGCTTTATTAAAATGTCTCTGTTCGAGCTGTGCATCAAAAAGCTATAAACATAGGGCTGACAAAAGCCTATGTGACCCAGTGACAGTAACTGTCAGGTTTAACAATGATGAAGAGTTATATAGTGTATTCCCCAATTCTATTTTTGCAATGAAAATACTTATCTGTGTGGTTTCTGTTGTACAAGTCTGAAGAAATAGAGTTGTGATCATATGATATTTATTTATTCTTACCCTAAGTTCTGAAGAGATTTCTTAGAACCATTCACATAGCAATGTAAATAAAATGCTTCTAACGTATGCTGTTTTGTGATTATAACAAGGATGAGTTGCTCATGTATTATTTAATTTTCACATTAGAGATTTTGTTCAAGTATGGTGTACTCATATCTTGTTACTTGATTTAGCAAGCAAAGACAAAAATAAACATTAGAGCTTTTGTTTTCTGATGTTCTTGTATTTTTTTCTCTCAGAATTGCCATCTTCCTGAGATTTACCAATAGTGAAGCAAGCTAGATATAGCAAGATTCTGAAAAATGTGTTATCCATTAGAGAGAATTTTTTATGATGTATCAAATATTTTTAACAATGATGCTCCCTTCTTAAACAAAGTCTGTGCCACTGAATTTCAGTGGAAAAATAACTTTTTTCATGAGATTAATACGCAAAGTACAAAACCGTTTCCAGTGTAGGAACTTGTGAGGTTTTAGTTTTCCTGTTCTGTTTTTCAGGCTAGAAATGGGTTTCATTATCATTATTGACTTTAAGTAACACCAAACACCAACAGCAGGACCACTGATCTGTCTTCTGGTGCTTACCCTGGAGTATTTCTGTGATTCTTGCACATTATAAGAGCATGTATACAAGCTGGTACCTTAAACCAGTTGATGCAGCATTGGCTTTCATTCCTGCTTATTTCCCCAGTGCCTTATACCAACGAGCAGAGGGGTTGCTGTTTTTCAGGGTTTCAAATTTTGAGTGTCTTCTTTGAGGTTCATAGGGATAAATTGATGACGCACACAGAAGCGTTTTTAGAACCAGGAAAAGCTTGTGACATTAATTTTTTTCTCCTCTTTCATTTTTTGCCTTTGTTAGGAACAGTTTGCCATCTGACAAGCAGGCTTTTGTGAGCAGCTTAATTGCAGCACCAGAAAAAACAGACATGTACCATCAGGTGGGCTGGCCAGTTTCTTAGTTGTTTCATTCAATAGTGTTCTGCCTGACTTTTTATGTTTACTGATCTTCTACTCCTTGCTTCCAGTTTTAACAATGAAGTTCCTACCCTAATGTACATTTCTTTTAATTGCATTTCCTTTAATGCAAGGCATCATTCTCTGTTGAATAAGTTTGAAAAATCATAGTAATATCTATTTCCACTTCTCTTAACAACTGTGTCAGTCCACAAATATTTTCCTATACACGTTCTGGACATTTGCTTTTAGTGCTCAAATGTATAAAACAAAACCAGATCAAAGTCCAATGTTTTAAACTGTCTGAGAATATGGCAAGACCAGGGCTAATTACAATGTTGATATCCTTGGACATCCAGGAAAAGGAATATGTAGTTAACTGATAAAGCAAGAAGTGTTGAACATATAAAACCTCACAATTCACAGATACTTACATAAAGACTTTTGATGAAAGTAGACCAATCATAAAGTAAGCAGTACTAAACTAGCCAGAGACAAAATAAGCATTTATTTATATACCTCCAGTTGCTATGTGACAATAACAGACTCACAGGAAGAATTAAACTCTTTCACTGAAAAACTTTACTGGAAGAAAGACATCTTGTCTACCGTTTGTATTTCTTTCCAATAGCTTGAATGCTTTGAGCTAATACAATCTACTCAACCTGATAGAAGTTCAGACAGGCACAGAATTAATCACAAGAAAACAATGATCACACAAATTAAGCTAATTTTTAAGAATATGCATTGCAAATAGCATTTGTTGGTTTGTCTCTTAGATGTTTTTCACATATATAAACCCATTAAATATAAGCAGAGAATTTAAGATCCTTCTATATTTTAATTAATTATGCTTCTTTATACTTAAAACCCATAAAATAATGCCGAATTATATTGTTTTCTCAAGTTATTACATTACACAACTTTTGCAAGCCTTAGAATCAAAATATATGGGAAATATATTTAATTTAAATTTAATTACAATTTTGCATGTTCAAGTCATTAGATTTTTTCTCTTTATTTCACTAACTTCTAACAGCATTTAATTGGTATAACATAGCACTGAATGTGGCGAAGAGATTATAGATAGTTTATGGTGACTGTGCTAGATAAAACAGGAAATTGAAACATTCAGAAGAAAGCAACTCTGATAAAACTAAATTCAGCAACTTTAGCTGTTTAGGAAAGCATTTATTCTTTTGAAAAATGTCACAAAGTAAATTACAGTTAATTAATCACACTCTGAGTAATTCCCAATTAGTTTCCTACAGTTCTTCTATGACAGCTCTTTCCATTACTGCAGTGTGAAAACAATAAGCAAAGGAGAATGACAATACATAATAACTGGAAGAAATTAAAATATAATGGTAACTTTATTGAATACGATAAAGTAATGTCCCTGCAGAACAGCTCCTGCAGATTTCACCAGCATAGAGACTTGGTAGTGACACAGATTTCTCTATAGAACTTGAAGAAGGAAAAGACAGGGTACTTTAATTATAACTAAAATTTAAAGCTGGGTAGATTCTAATTTCCCTAAGCAAAAACATCTCCGGGATGGAATTTTGTTCTTGTTCTTTTCTTGTTCATCTTGTTCTTACTTAAACATTGCTGAAATAGAAGAAATTGATCCTTCATATTTTCCTTTCTATCTTATAAAGTATTGAGACGTTTGAACTGAGATATCAAAATCAGCCAGGAAATAAAAATATAAAATCAGTTTTCCCACAAATGATAGCTGAGATTAAAAAAAAAAAAAAAGAAAGAAAGAAAGAAAAAAAGAGATTTGCAATGTGGAAGCCAGTTTTTCTACTGCATAAATAGAAACTTTAGCTATTCTCTGTAGAATGTCAACACTGTCACCATAGGAGAAACATTTCCAGAATGGAACACTATAATTTTTCTCTCTGTGTCAAGTGTTACTGGTTTCTCCCACGCATGAAGATCAGTGAGGCACTCATTTTCACTTGCATCTCACAGAATTTTTGACTTCTCTTCAGATATTTTACTAAGTGCTTCAGCAGATGATGAGCTGAAATCAGTTTATTTGTTTTTTATATTATAGTGTGCTATTATAATTTCACGCATTTACTTTTCATTTTTCTAAAAGCAAAGCCAAAGTAACTCTCAGCAGTTCTGACTTGTTTCTCTCTGCTTTTATTTTTTTTTAAAAAGAACCTAAAAACGATTCTGTCTTGAATACAGCATATCTGCAGAGTATTTCTAATTTTCAATGCTTAATGATTGCCTTCTCAACCTTTAGCTGATTTTAAAAGAGGCATCATTTGCACTATTTTTCTTGTTCCTGGGTTGGAACAGCAATTTTCTGTATGGACTGCATATGTGCTTGCAACTAGTATCTCATCTGAAAATAGCATCTGGCAATTCAGCGTTCTTTCTTATTTTGTTCCCTTCACAGGATATCTTTTATGTCATACCTATATGTGCTGAAAACTTCCAAATCTCTATATCATTGACAGCTGGTAAGTCTAGGGAAGAGATTGCTGAAAAAAAGTGCACCGTAAGATATGCACAACTTCCTTACCAATCAGAGCTTTTGCTGAGCAGTGTCTCTTAGTGGAGGAGAATGGAAAAATACAGAAAATTAATAGGGAGAGAATGGACAAGGGTAAGCACACGAAGGTACTCCATGACCATGAAAGCAATAGTTCACAAATGTTAAAGAGCTGGTAAAAGTTCTGGAAATTTTCTCAGAGTTGCTGGTAATAGAATGCTGCTTTTCTCTTGCATTTCTATTATCTTTCCAGTCAAAGATAGATATCAAAACCATAGTAATTGAAGTGGTTCAAAATTTTCAGCAGTGGGATTGTCTAAAATGATTGGTTCACCTTAGTACAGGACAAGTGAGGCAGCTTTCCCCAGAAAACAAAAATGCCCTGCAGACACATAGTAGATAGGCAGACATAGAACTAACAGCAGCAATACATCCCTCTTGAAAGCTGAGGAGCACCTTGCAAATCTTCTTTCAGAAAGGAAATAAAGTAGTTATATGTCTGAAAGGCAGATATATGCGTGAGCTTTAAGAAAATCTGAATTGTTCAGTAAAAAACTGTGCTTTATAACATATTCACATTTGACCATTGTAAGAACCACATACAACAAAAATACTTTTCAGCCTTCCAGGCAAAAAAGATATCAGGGATGATGGTGCCTGCATTTTGCCTTAAAATTTGTTTGTAATCCATTGCATATTGTTGCAAGGCTGCGGTAATTCTGTGTAAATTTTTCCTGTTTATAAATGTTAAGAGAAGCACATCTGAGGAACACTGGTTCAAATCCAATCATAAGAATCAGCAATCAGTCTCAAAGGAAAACTATCAAGGGCCAGGTTTTCTGTGAAATTTGAGTGGACTGCTCTTGAGACTTTTGCAGTGGAAAGGTAAAGAGCAAACTTTGATCAGGCAGTACTAAGGTCAAAACTTTCAAGGCTTGTGAACTAGAAGAGATGCTGGTCACTGCTGCTGTGCTCAGAAGAGTGAGTTGGAAGGTCCTCAGAGAGGCGAGAGAAGTGGGTGACCATAATTTTCCCCTTACGGCTCTAAATCTGGTACTGAGCTGTTCTTTCAGCTAGCAAGAAAAATCATAGCAGCAAAGTGAAAATGAAGTCAACAGTGAACATTTATATTGAGTCTTTAAAAAATAATGTGGGCAATGAACCACAAATACCTGTTCACTGGATGTAAACATTTCATCTCTGGGACACTATGGATAAAACTGAATGACTTTCAGACCAGATACTCTTAGCAGCATTCTCTATTAACATCTATATCCTGAGGTAGCCCTAAGGTATTTGTATTTGCATTTTCAAGCATATGAATATCCTCCTATAACTTACTTTGTAATAAAGCTTGCCAAGGATGTATAAACTACATTTAAACTCACATCATCTGATTACCTCAAGCAGACACAGTCCTTTGCAGCTTGTAGAATCTCTCTGCTTTCCCCGGAGCTGAAGTTATCATGATGCAGCCGGTTGGGCCACATGTGGTTCAGAAAGGTGGTATTTACCTCCAGCCATATTAAATTGAACTTCTAATTAATTTTGTCATGTGGTCCATTTAGCCTGTTTCTGATCCCTTCTTCTGGCCCCAAGAAGCAGAGAAGCCTCTTTCATAATGTTTCTTTACAACATGAAGCTGTTAGAAAGATCTTTTTCACCATTGAAGAAAAGAATCATAATAAATATGAAATATAAATATGAAATTATAATCAGTAATAATCTCAATTTTTTCAAAAACATAAATCCTATTTCAGTGCAGTTTTGTTATTTTTTAACCAAATGCTATAAAACAAGGCTTTAGCCATATATCCTGCAAATAAAATGATAGACCTTTACGCAACAGTGTCTGTCAGAGAGCAGGCCGATTTGAGAAAGCATGATTCTGTGTCCTTCCCATGTGCCACTTGTCAAGGATGTGCTGAGAAATGATTTTTTTAGTAAACAAGCTGACAACTTCAGAAATTATCCCGTTTTCTAAGGTTTATAACCACTAAGCAGATCAAGTATAATTCCTCAGAACAAGCAGAGAAAGATTTAGGAAGCAGAAAATATGGTTAAACTCCTGATGCCACTGGGAATCTCTGGGAGCCATCACAGAAATAGCAGGGTGCAGGAAAGAGACCTGGGAGATGGGCGGCCTCTCCCAGCTCCCGCTGGGAAGCAGGAAGCACAAAGACAGAGGCACGCCTGCTTGTCAGGGCTGAGCATACAAGATTTAAGTGATCTTGCATTTTCAAATTTTCAATTCCTTTCATTGCAATGGTAGGCTTGAAGAAGTCAAGCAATCCTGAATACTAGAGTTTAGCATAGATTTGAACTAATTATCAAGGTTATTCAGAATCCCTGCTACTAAATGCCAACTCTTAGTTGGATTCTGGGGACCTGCCATCTTCAGCAGTACTCTTGTTGTGTACTTAGGCATCCCTCATACAGTTACATGTTTCCTTCCATTGTGATTTAACCAAGTCTAGCCAGGCCAAATGGCCAAAAGTAGTTGCTGTCTTGGGTACCTGAAATTAAATAAAAACAATCTGTTACAAACTAAAAGTCTGGCAGAAGCAGAACACTGAAAGCTTTGACCTTAAACGAGAAAAGCACTTTAGCTCATACCTAGCGCTATGCACATGACAGCATCAGTAACCTAAACTGTAGGATGTGTTTTTACAGAGAACAGGCAGAGAATTCTGCTGTGCTATTTCTGATTATATTAATTATGCTTTTGTCCTCTTTGCAAGGACACTTTAGGCAAAATTATTTGAGAAATGCTACTTTGCTTTAAAGAAAAGAAAAAAAATTATCAAAACTGAAGTAAGGTCTCAGTATATGGAAGAAAAGTTAATCATCTGAAAGACCTTAATGGCTATCTTTCCTATTAACCTGTCAAATATAAATAATAGTACTAACAATGACACTGCTTTGGTTCTAAAGTACACATTTCTTTTGAAGATCTCTGACTATCTCAAAAGAAAAAAGAAAAGAAAAAAAGAATTTTAAAACTTTAAGATCTGCATTAAATAATAAAGATCGTCAGAGTTTATAAGTAGAGGAAGTATGTTACAGCTTTGCAGCCTGCTGCACAAACATTACCTGTAAATGGCTTCAGCCAAGGTTCAAGTAATTTTCATTTAACCAGAGACAGTGAGTAAAAAGGGCAGTCATCACTGGACTGAAAGTCACCTTCTCTGGTTTTGTGCAGTTTCTGGGACTGTGTAGAAATATCTTCTATCTGTATATACACAACGAATTTTGAGGTGTCCATGAAATGTATTTTATAGAACATACTGCTTCTGAAAAAATACAGAAAAAAAATATATATCTCTTTTTGTCCTAGTAGAAAATAGCAAAAAAAAAATTCATTAGATATTTCTCAAAGAAAAAATTGGGAAAGTTCTTGATCTCAGAAGATTTTCCTTAAATGCTTGTAGGACCTAAACAAGTGCATCTATTCAGCCAGTCTGTTTGAACTTTGGTAATGCATAATAGGTAATGATTCATGTTCCCACTTTTCCATGTGATCTAAGCTTCCTTGTCAAACTATGAAGGAACATTGTAATCCACAACTACATTTATTTGCTAAGTAAGTTTCTGTCTAAGCCCATTTTTCTAATGAGTATTAAATTTTATTCTGAGACTGAAAGATAAACACATTGTAAATTTTGAACTCCTAGAGAGATTAAACATTTTTTAGTTTTCAATTAGATCTTGTCTGCATTGACTTTATGTAGGACAGCTTCAAGTCTGTTCCTTGCTACAATCAAATATTTCAGGGAGAGATGATAGAACGATAACTTTTATCCATGTTTAATATTCTGTAATAGTAGTATCTAGCTACACCAATCTGCAGTGTTGCACTGATGTTCACAGAAACCACTAAAATTAATCATTCTGCCCTATAGCTTGCAAACAGCAAAGAATCCTTCATTCAAGACTAGGTCCTAAGTGAGGTTTGCAGCATAAAGACCACAAGTTCCTGGGCTCAGAGGAATTCTAATGAACAGTAACTAAGTAATAGCTATCGTTATTGGCAGCAGGCTCAATGGAGAGCTGCATTTCCATAAGAGCTTTCAGTGTACATAAAATAAAAGTGTAGGCAACTTTTTCCAATTCAGATTCAATCCTTCTCTAAAACTTCTTTCATTTTTTCAAATTCTTTTCTACTATTTTAATTAGAAGATCTCAGTATCTGAAGAGCAGCTTGTTTGTAACTAACTTTTTGTTTAGAGATGGCCTACAGAAAGTAAAGGCTGTCACAGAGTCATCTAGATCTGTGTCCATAACAGGGGGACAGCAGGCTCACTGGCCCGAAAAAAAAGAAAGAAAGGGGGGTTGGGGGGTGTCGATGGTTTTATGGTTTGGCCTGGTTCTGTGACTAATGGGGCAGGGGGCCCACAGACACACGCCCTGGGAAAGGGGAAAAGTGGGAAAGGTAGGGAGATGGGAGCTGGGCCAGGCCATGAGAAAAGAGAGAGTCCCGTGACTTGCCAGGACCTTTATCTTCCCCTCTAAACACAAAGTCCTTTGGGATATGTAGCAGTTCTCTTCGGAGAGCCAGGTATTCAGAAAATTGGTGGTCCATGGTAGTGAGGCATTAATTCCTTAACTCCCAGTGATGTTATGATGTGGAATGCCGATAACAAAAATCATAGAATCATGAAAAAAAAGAGGACCAGAAGCTCAAGATAAGAGGCAAGAATTCCATATACTCACTTTATGTGCTCAAAAAATTTTATTTTGCCTGCACTTTTTTTCCTCCTGTAGCATTACAGGCAAGAGTTAATTATGAACTTAAATCAGTGAAAACTTGGCTCTAAGTGAAATAGAGGAAGGTTTTTGGAATGGATTACATATAACCAGAACCACTGAATGACTACTGCTTATCAATGAACTAGAAAGTTGCTACAGATAACCAAAAGGTACTGGGAGGGAGCAAGATTTCTGGAGGAAGAACAAGCATAAATAGTGCTTTAAAGTTTTGAATTGAATATACTTTATTGTTAAATACATGCGTGAACATATGCATGCATCCCAGAAACATTTATTTTTTAACTTTCTTTTTCTGTGTACTACCTCATTAGAGGCTACACTAAGTTTTAGAGCATGAGGTTTTTATGATGTTTTGAGTGCATTGTTCAGCAGCTTGTCGTCTGTTGAGTAACAGAGCTTTTATTATACTGCCTGAGAAATACCACAAAACATACAACTCTCTCTCTGAAGAGTTTGTAATCTTTAGCATTATTTAACATAATGCACTTCATCATAAGGTTGTTTTGAATTTGATTACATAAAAAACCTTGCTATGATCTTAAAAAAGTTTTCACAGAACCTAGAGCACAAAGCGGTGTAGACTGAAGGGCCCTGTGTCAGGTAATCATAGATTCAGCCATTTTATTTTGATTCTGATCCTTAGGAGAGTCAATCATGAGAGGATATGAAAAAAGTTGTATAATGACCAACTGCACAATAGGAAGATACAGCCTTTGCTAGTGGCAACCATAAAAAGAGCTGCCTGATTTTGGCAATAAACTTGATCTGCAGTATACAAAAGAGATGATACCTAGATTTAAATCCTTATTATAGGATGAGACTATGCCTTACTTTGCAAAAGTAGAGCACAGTAGCAGCAGGATATCTGAGCTGTTTTTCAATACACTGACACTAACTTAGAGACATCTATACAAAATAACATTCAGTATAAGTTAGGAAATCAAAGCATAATATTAATTTTACAGTCACTCGTCCAAACTGAATTCTTTTTGTCCAGTCCTCCTTGCCATTATATTAGCAACAACAGACTATGAAGTTTATGGAGTTTGTATTCATGTAAACTCAAATCCATCATCTTCTACAGTTACATCAGAACATTGTCTAAAATTTCCCCTGCTGATAACCAGGAAGAGAGGATAATACATATTCCCATCAGCCAGTAAAGTGGTTAAACCTGGAGAAAACGTGCAAAGGAGAAAGAAAAGAGAAATAGAAAGACAAAAGATTTGGAACAACATGCTATGCTGTGCTTAGTAGGTAACAATGCCAGAAAGACATTTAAAAGAAACAGAGATAAGTGATTTTATTTTTGGTCTGTCCTTCTTTAGAAAGCACCTGATTCTTTCAATTAATTGATTTGAATGACAGTCATCAACAGCTAATGAGCTACAGATGTCCAAATCTGTAAGCTGCAGTCAGGAAAACATAGCTTATTTATTAGTCTTTTACAAGGATTTTTATTTTTTTAAAGGATATTTTTTGTCAGTTCTTTTTTGAGTTCAGCGTCTTCTAACTTTACAAAAATCTTTAGCTCCATCTTCAGAGCAATAATGTGCACACATCTTCAATCTAGAGAGGTAGGGATCTATTAAGCATGATCGTAGTGCATTGGAAAGTAACAGCTCAAATGCCTTGGAAAGATGAAAGCAAGAGAGAATTTAAACCAAGTATGAGGCAGAAAATTTTGAAGTACAGTGCTTTCCATGGATTGGCCCTAATTTTGACAATTACTTGTGCTATATTCGTTTGGGGGAGTTCTTTTACAGTTTAAACATACATGGGTGCAAGTGCTTCTCTGAACAAGGTTATGTTCTGCCAACATGCACATAAAAATGAAAAACTCTTGGAACAGTTGAGATGTAGGAAAGGAGGGTGTGCAGTGAAATGTAGTGATTTATTTAACTGGGGACTGTGTAGCTTAAAACTGGTGATGAAAGTTGGTACTCAACTGTTGACACTAGAGGCCGAATACTTAGGAGCCTACAGTGAAAATAGGAAGCTGTCATTTGGCAGAATTAATGGGCCTGTTGTCATCTGCATGACAGCTGATTATAGAGTAGTAAGGCTAAGGAAGTCAGAGGAGCACAGAATAAACTAATTCTCAGTTGAGCGTATAGCTGCTTTTAATGTCAGTATTTTAAAGGCATTTCCTCACTTGGTTGTAAGTGCCAGGTCTCTTTTTGCTAGTGGCTTTTTTCTTCCTCCAACTTGTACAGATTTTGACTGAGATCAGGAGAGCTATTGGGGAATGTTGCACCTCCCTGAATTGTCCATGAACATAAACAAGTTTATTGTGTTTGTTACTATTTTAATTACTCAGTTTACAGCATTTTCAGAATGCACATCAAACAAATAACACTTGCAAGTAGCTAGCTGAGGATCCAGTTTTAACCTAACAAAATAGGTATTGAAGAACATATCTAAACCGCTGTGGTCTTGATCTAAATATATCCAATCAGCTTAATGTACTGCAAGTCACATTCTCATACAATGGACTGTCTCTCTCAAATTCAGCGAAGTATAAATGCTGTAATTAAAAAACTGTGATGCCAAAAAAAAAAAACACATGAAATTTAATGTTTATGTTGTTTTGTTTTTTTTTTTTTCCAATAAAGGAAATTTCAGCTTTAGTAATAGCCAGAAGAATAGAGCTTAAAACAATTCAAATTAAACTGGATATATTATATTCAAGACAAGTGTCGCAAACTGACCCTAAATAATTGTCAGTTGTCCTCCTTTCTGTCCCCTCTTTCAGATTCAGGGGCATACACTTTGCTGGGGAGTTTGCTAGCTCAAAGTCAGGCTGTTAAAGGGGATAGCTTTCATACCTGTGAACTTGCTCCCATTGATTGACGGCTCTGCAAAGCATGTTTGGACTGGTTCAATCAAACATAAAAACTGCAAAAATCATAACCAGTTTGTAGCTACCTAATAAAATCTACTCCTGACATTCCTCTTTCTACTGATCTCTCTCTTCACGGGTCACAAGCAGCATGTTCTGTTCAGCTAGTACTTTCTTCTTTACCTGTCAAATTCAAGTCTGTCTAACAAGGGAAGCACAGATAAAGGGGTTGAACCTCAATAAATACCAAATGAATAGTTAAAATAGAACGTGGAGAAGGCATGTGTATGATGTATCAAAGCAGCAGCTCTGGTAGCTCAAATCCTACTTAATCCCTATAGATGTGGGATTGTGACAATTGTGACAGAGAATACAGGGAATTCATTAAAGCATGGCTAGAAGTAGGAAAATACCCCACCAAGAAAAATAGATGGCAAACATGTGTGGGAGTTCTTTTCTTATATAAAAGAATTCTTTCTGGAAAGATAATTGCCTTGTAATCTCCTCCACTAGTAATTCAGCAAACTGAGGGGTCATATGCACCTTGAGGGACAATGTTTTAACAGGAAATACAGCTGCTCTCCCAGTCCCACACTGTCATGAAGAAAAAACACCATCTCAGAATAACACGAATCCATATGACTCAAGAACTGATAACACTGGGAAGTTGGAAGCAATTCTTCAGGCACTTCATTGCCCTCAGAATGAAGTCAAACCACCGAGAAGGTATTTCATAGAATCACCAAGATTGGAAAAGACCCACAGGATCACCCAGTCCAAGGCTCTTGCCCCAATCTCATTTCCTATTAAGGTTCTCTATGTTGTACTCAGAGTGCATGTGTAATAATACTGGCCCTTCAAAAATGCCCAGAAACCTGAAATAAAGCCATTCTTACCATCTGTAAAATGTATTAAATGAAATGAGGAGAACTGAAACATTGATTAACCAGGCAAATTATCTAATGCTCTAGGTGTGGTACTCTGTGATATTAATTAGGTTATTTTGTAGTTGAGCTGATTTTGTAGTCTCATATAATGCTTATTTTTAAATAAGCCACTTTCAATCATTGCTTCTACATTACTTTTGTAGATTCATAATGCTAGAATGCACTGATTCTTAATTTTCATTTTAATTAGTTAGAGTTATCAATGTGATTGTGTCAGCACAGTCACGTAAAGTGAGGGGAATACACAACTCAGATCTTGCGACTTGATGACTAATGAGTAATAGATGCACTTACAGATGTATTCATGATACTATGATATAGTTCATGTACAGTGGATTGTAACTGTCTGCCCATTATCTTCCAAGATGTGAAATCTCATGTCAGGAATATAATGTGGATAGCTGAAATAAGGCAGTTATTTTGCATAGCCACATAATATTTTTAACATTTATTTTAACATTAATAATAATTTTAGTATTTTTCTGACCTTAGTAGGATTTGAAGGGAAGAAAATTCAGTAAATATTCTGAGACAGAAGAATGTTAAAAAGAAAAATGTTCTACTAATAAAGAAAATGTTTTTCCTGGGACAATCACTGCTAATTTCAGCATAAAAATACCTGCCCAACCAGACTAATTGGAAAAGTACTCTCCATCTTTTCTGCTAAATAACAAATTTAAACTAGGAACCAGAAACTTAATAGTTTTACAGTTAACAGCCTTTGCATATACCATGCAACAAGCCAGCCTGAAAACTCACTTCTATAGAGATGTTTTTTTGTATAGCTTCAAATTTCCACCACTGTGGTGGCCTACCTTTTCTAACACCAAAGATGCTTGAGATACAAGAGAAGTCAGAAAAACTAGAAAGCTGTAGCTTGCTGTCTCACTGGATTTCAATGCAAGTGAGCTATGGGAATCTGCAGAGCTTCATTCAACACGCGACATTTGGAATTTGGAAAATAACTCCGCATATACGAGGCACTGAAGACTACATTGAAGATAGAGCTTAGCTGAAGGGGTGAATGAGGCAACCTTCGGAAAGCAGTGTTAGAGTTGGTAGCACTAGCATATATGGAAATAGTAAATGTTTCCACCCTTCAGGGGAAAAAAAAAAAAGAAGGAAACCTAATTTTTAGGTAGGTTATAGGCCTGTTTCATATTATCACAAGTTCATTTTTACTTGCATCTCGGAAAGTATTTGCACTTTTATTATTTTATTATTTTATATTATTTTATTATTTTATTTTTATTATTTCAGAGTGCTTGAATAGGAGATGCAAATCACAGCCCTCAATCCAAAGACAGAGAAAAAGAAATCAAGAGATAGAACCAACCCAAGCAAAGTCTTGCTGTAATGTAGTGGAATAAACAGCAATAAAAAATTATTTTGCTGGGGGGAAAAGAGCTGCCCCTATTTAGCAAGACACGCTGCCTTCCATTATAAATACTTCAATGATAACTGTGAAAAATCCTGCCTTTCAGTTATGCACCTGGTTCAGAAGATGGTATCCTTTTGTGTTTAGTATGGACAACATTATTAATGATCAGCATTTCAGTGGAAACTGATTTTACATCTGCATTTCTAGAATCTGCTTTGCTGAGCAGAACTATAAGCATTCCATGTATTAAATTATAAACGTTTAGAAGCTATAAAATGTGTAGTTCTATATATTCAGCCTTTCTACATAATATTGTAATGTGTATAGATACGCAGTTTGGTTTGGTTTTTGTTTGTTTTCCTTTCCCCTAATAAGAACATGAAAATATCTTTCACTCGTGTTTTTAGAGCCAGCTTGTTCGACAGAGAAGCACAACTTGTAGCAAGTACATAATCACTCCTTAGCCTGCTGAATTTATCTTTAGAGATTTCACAAAGCTCAGCTTGCTTGCAAATGCAGAGTTCCTTTTGTTGTTTCCCTGTGTTCCTGGATTGTACCATGCATCATTCCATTAGTTCACAGCTTAGTACTCATTGAACTATCATCATTCTTTTCGTGCTTAATAATGTTTACTAAGGTTTTAACAGCATTCCTGCACACAACAATAACTGTAGCTAACAGATGAAAACCACAGCCATTTCAGTGCAAAACAATGAGCTTACATATCCCTGAGAAACTGCTCCTGTTGAAAAATGCAAGTTAAAAAGAAAGAAACCATGCATGTTAATTAGAAATATACAAAAACACATTACTGATATTCTCATGTAGCAAAATGCAGTACTGCAATTAATAGGTTTATTTCATAGAGAGTATTGAACTGTTTTATAGCTTTGCTTCAGAAGTCTGTGTAAGTCATTCTAATCATCACATTTAAGTCAGAGTACACTTGCAGTACTCCATGAGACTGGTAGAAAATTATTTTGTCCCTTTGTCCTTCATCATATCCCAGCCTCCTACAGCATTCCCCTCTTGGAACTTCCATAATCATCCTCTGCATCCAAGCCAAAAGTCTTCCCCTAATGCCAATAGCGTGTATTCAGCACTCCCCAGGCGTGGCTTCACTGGGAGTACCGGGCTTTCCTTGAAGGCTAAATAGGAAATCGAGAGAAAATGCAGAGAGCCATTCCCGCGGCCGGAGGTTGGTTGCCGGTGAGCTCAGAAGAGGTTAAAAGAGCGACGAGCTGCTGCCACCTGCTGATGGTCCATTTCCAGCCTCAAACCAAAGCATTAAGCAGTAATTGCAAATCATTTCATTCTTTAGGGAAAGAGGAAGAAACGGCGAGCTGCGTTTAGCCAGTGGGGGCAGGCACTACTCAGACATTGGGCACTAGAGCCATGGCTGTGGTTGCTAACAGTCTTTGGCTTTTCTACCCTGCAATCTCAGTTCTGTCAATGACTTGTGTCACCTTGAGAAAGCCAATTAAGCTGTTTAATGTAATCTTCCAAGCAGTAAAAAGGAAATAAAGCATGCGGTATTTTTCACAACAGATTCTAAAGGAGCAGAATGTATTGAAGTAGTTGTTTTGGGTTGTACATTTTATCTTTAGATCTTTATTCTTTCAGAAGGCTATTTAAATAAAGCTCCTACTGTAATGAAATGTTCATGCTTTGTTAATGAGTAAGCATTAATATTCAGCTGTGAAGCAGGAAGTCTGCTCCAACCATATATATAACAGGCTGAAAAGGGAACAGACTGAATCTGCAGAGGGAGGAAGCAGTAATGCAACATTTTTGTAAAGGTCTGCATCCACAAATTGTATATGGCTTTGTACTCTACACAGTGGTCAATGGGGAGTCATCAAAAATACTACAAGGCTTTTCTGGGGATCTGCTTTTTAAAGGTATGAGCAATCAGCGAGTTTCAAATGAGAGGTCAAAATGGCATGTTACTTGTTTACTGATCTGTGTTGACTCATGAAACTCCATTCCCTTACTAAAGGCAATACAGCAGATATGTGTGTTGCTCTGAAAGTAATGCCTCCCATTTATCTCCATGGACACTACAACATTCATAAAAAGCACAATAGCACTATTTGATAAAGCAAATTCACAGCTACAAAATACTATTTTTTAACATAATCACTACCATTAGCTATGCATTTTCAGCAGCTATGAACAAGAGCCTACATGCCATGCTCATAAAAATCTGCATAGCTATCTGGAACATGGTTTGTCTTTCACGCCACTGTCACCACTCTGAAACACATCACCCACCACCTCACTGTGCTCACATCCACTGTTTGGTCTCCATAAATGTTCAGCAAGTGTTGTTGAATGTCAATGGGCAACATTTTTTCTGCATGTAGGAATTTTAATCCACACCTCTGTTCCAGCCTCTGCTGCCACCTGTTGCACAGCAACCCAAAGTAATAGATTATTGTTGCAAAGGTTCAGATGCTACTACCACCAATATCCACCTCTGACACTGTGGGCCAACACCTGAAAATAAGAGGTATTACTTCAGGAATAGCCCTCATAACAAATAGTAGTCAAAAGCTACCTGCTCTGATGGTGTTTCTATCTCTACATGTCAGATATTTCTTAAATAAAATCCTTTCCAGCCAGTATAACTGCAATAACAACTGCCCTAATCTTCCTGTCCAACAGAGAAGGGTGAGTTGCACAAGTGGAACTGCTGACAGATTACCTTCTGTATAATCAATGGATATACAGATGGTGTATGTGTACCCAGGAGCTTGGCTAATGCAATTTACATTGGAGTAATGAGAGAAGGTCACTCACCCTATCCTGGGCTTGCAAGATGAACTCCAGTGGAGCAAATCTCCAGAGAGATCCTTCCCCACTTGCAGTCAGCTCTTAAATGGGTCTAGGAGAGGTGGAGCCAGGCTCCACCCCTTCCTGCAGCACAGGTGTTTTGCCTTCACCTGTGCTCCCGTGGTTGACTCATTGCTCACCTCAGGTGATTAATCAGAGGTTCAGGCCGTGATTCAGCAGCCCCATACACTTTCTGTCACCCAAATGAGCAGCTGTGAAAAGCAATTAGATGGCCCTGAGTGAGGACAAACTGAGATGGCTCACAAGCTGGTTTACAAGGGCAATAGCAATTCTGAATCTTGCAGGTGGCTTAGAACTTGCTACTGGCATGAAAACTCAGTTTTTTATTGCTAGTTATACTTTGAAGATTGCACATACAACACCAAAGTAAGCACTCATGATCTAACAAAAGACCAAAAATAAATATGAAGTCCACTAGTTTTCTCTATCCATTCTCAGTCATTTCAGAACCAAACATTTCTAAAATCAGCACCACCGGCAGATGTTCAGATGTGTAATCGATCTACATAAAATAACCTGCAGATATCAGGAATTCTGCAACTGTTTAAATGTGTATGTACTCTTTCAGGCAAATGAGCAAGATCAGGTAATGCTGCATGTAGACAAGGTCACACTGGGCACAGACTACCTGCTTGCAACATACACAATGCAGCTATTTCAGGGAGCTGAACCTTTACTTCCAGTCTTAAAGACAAAAGGGAGGGCTTGTTCCTCTGGTGCTGCTTTACTTATTTCATTTTCTCACACGTAAAATTCTATCTATATGGTTTTATTTCTTCCACTTTTTTTTTGTTCAGGAATAATCAAAGTTAAGAGCATTTTGGAACCTTTTGGCTCTTTCAAATTAAAAATTAACTCCAGGGGACTCACTGGGAGATTCATCTGGTTGCATAAAATACTGCCACTCTTACAGGATGAGCTGTGCTCTGTCCCTCACTGTGACAAAACCCTGAGATAAGTTAATTCTTCCCTTTATCTGTGTGAAATTAAATAATAATAATATTTTAAGGAAAAAAAAAAAAAAAAAGTCTTCTTTCTACTGTGAAAGAAGGATCTCTGTACTATATTCCCCATCTACAACCAGGTAATAACAGTGCATTTTATTTTCAGCCAGGGAAGTTTCTATTAGTCAACTGAATAGTACAAGTTAGAAATTACCTTTTTATTCAAAGAGAAGCTGGAGTGTGAAGAAAATGTTGCTGCTGGTTTTAGTAAGGGTTTTGTTGGCTCTTGGTATTGTCCTGATTGTAAAACAAAAGCCTTATCCAAGTTCTCATGAATACAGAGATTTTTAAATCAGGACAGGCTGGTTAATTTTTAATGCTGTTTGTAAGTACACTGAAGCTTTTTGTTTTCTGCTTGGACCACAAAAAGAAGGGAGAGAGACTTCTTTTGTTTGCTGATTATCTAACTGTAGTAAGGCATTGCCATTTTCTTCTGTGAGCCACTTTTCCTACTTTGAATGAGCCACCTGAATCTTCAGTACCTTTGTTTCTCTGTAAGACAGAGACAAGTCTGCTTTCCTTGTAAGTAAATCTTTCTGAGCACTAAATAAATACTCAAGACTCACCAGCTAATATGTAGAATATTATAAGGCCTGTTCAGATGATACTTTCATCTCAGCTGAATATCAATAAATGCCAGAAATTCTGAGGAAATACAATCCTTTGAGATTTCCATGGAAACTGGAATGCCCAGACAAGCTGCAGAGTAGTTCAGCTAAACAACTGAGACAACTCAAGTTTCTCACTGCTAAACCTATTGCGATAAAGTTACATTGGTTCGAGGAACAGACTTGTTTGTTCATTGAGAGCTGGAAACTGTACTACTCAGAAAGGAGAGAAACACATACCAGTTGTTGGAAGGTTGATCTGGACCTCATTCCTTATTTTTACTTCCATTTTTCATTATTTCTTTCTGGTAACTTTGTAAACAGAAATTAAAAATTTAAATCACATGTAACAGAGTTGTATCATGATACTTTCTCTCAAGAGGAGTGACAGAGCAGCATAGATTAGGTTAGTTTACAGCAAGGAACACAAAGGTCTCTGGACAACTGCAAATGAGCAAATCAACTGGAGAAAATCAGATATTTGGTCTGTCTGTTATGGTCTTGTCACATTACCTTATCACAGAATCAGTTGCTGATGTTGGACAGAGCCTTTAAAGATTGTCAAGTCTATTCCACCTGCTCAGAATAGGGTGATCTGGAGAAGGTTGCTCATGTCCTCATCAGCTGTATTTAAAGGAAGGAGAACAGGCTGTTCCAGTGTTCAACTACCCACGTTTTTTTCTTATTTTAAGTGAAATATTCTTAATTTCATGCTGTTGTGTCTATTGCTTCTTGTCCTGTCATGAGGCATCTCAGAGAAGCATCTGGATGCACCTTTAACTATTCACCCCAGTCAGAAATTTATACCCTCTGATAAAATCCCTTCCTGAGCTACCTTCTCCAGGCTGAGCAATCCCCAGTTCTGTCAGCCTCTCCTCATATGATACAAGCTGCAATATCTTAATCATCTTTGTGGCCCTTTTCCAGCTCACTCCATTATATCCAATTCATTGTTGCACAAGATCCCAGACTTCTTAACTACAAGGGCAGATTGCTGGCTCGTGTTCAAGTTTTTGTTCACTAGGATCTCCAGGTCCTCTTTTGCCAAGCTGCTTTCCACATACTCATAACAAACCTTCACTGCTGCATCAGGATTTTCCTCTCCAGTTACAAAACTTGACATTTTCTTTTGTTGAATTTCATGAAGCTTCTGTCAGCCCATTTCTGCAGCCTATCAATGTCCCTCTGTGCAGTTTATCAACCACTGGTCCCAGACTCACATCACCTACACATTTGCCAAAAGTGCACTCTGTCCCATTGTTAAGGTCATTAATGACACTATCAAGCAATACTGACCCCAGCATCAGCACCTGGGGTATTTCATTACAGACAGACCTCCAGCTGGATTTTGTGCTTATGACCTCGGCAGTTTTCAGCCCAACTCATAATCCTCTTATCTAGCCTGTACTTCTTCATTTGATCTATGAAGAACTTTTGAAAAACAGTGTTCTACTGAAGCTAAGATAAATAAAATCAATTTCCTGCTTTATTATTTAAGTCTGCTGAGTTTGAAATGCAAGAAGTAATAAATGAGATGCTATAGGGGTAAAGGTAGTAAGATATGTTAAACTGAGACGCATGGCCTTTCTTAGATTTGTTCACTCCAACACAGACAGTATTTTGGAACAGTCCAGATAAGTTTATTGGCATGCAACAAATTTTCCCAATTGCAACAGATGGAAAAATATTGCCAAAACAATTGAAAGTGAGGGCTGTCAAGGTCATGGTCCTGATCATGGAATGTTTTTCAATGGCTCCCTCCTGATGTGCTGTGTTGCTACAATGATTATCCACCTGCCTTAACAGCAACTTCATAAATACCAAGCAAAGCTAATCCATTTGGCTGTAATATTCATCCCAAATATTAAACTGCTAGATGAAAGAAGGTTATACTCGACACTTCTAGTTCATTAAAGGGTTTCCTAGACAGATCTGAGATATTACAGAGTGTCTGGGACTCTAGAAAAAAAAACAGTTTATCAAACATCCTAAGCAAAGTAAGGAAATTATCAATATAAGCAAGCACAGCAATTCATGCTGATAAATCTCACTCAAAATTTCTGATGGAAATTGTATGTCTTTATTATACACAAAGCCGAAAGTAAAGTCATTGTGTAACATTTTTCCTTTGCAAGATATGGATAGTATCATAACACACTATCAAAGTACAATTTGAGGACTGTGTCTCCATGTAAATTTAATTTAGAAGCCCTGCATATTAATACCTGACAACTATAAACAGCATAATGGACTTAGTCACCTGGAAGATCTTGCAATTCAGGCAGCAGCAGAAGGGTCTCCATGGACAGGGATCCCTTTTCCCTTAACTTGTTTTTCTGTTCCCTTTCTCTGCAAAATAAAGCATAATCTATAAAATAATAGGTTTCTAAATCTCTTGCTGAGTAATTCACTCAGCAGATATCCATACATATAGCAAGCAAATACCTCTTCATTTTTTGCAAAACTGCTTTGGGTCTTGGAATGACATATAATTACATTGCATATATGTATGTTTATGTCATGCAGATAAAAATATTTTGTTTGTGCCTTATAGCTTAGTTCCTACTAGCAATGCATTTTAAGTTGAATTACTCTGCATAGGACTTTGGGTATCATAGCCAAGACAATTTTCAGATAACTCTCAGTAAAATGAGTTCTGCTAAGATGAGTTATTTCAATCACAAAGGGACTTGCTGGTTTGGGTGTTTGGCTTCTAGCACAGTAGGGTAAAGTTCCAGGACTGGAGATCCTGAACACTACTGTGATGCAATGAATAAGTAATAATGCCTGATCCAAAACTAATTAAAAGCAACTCAGTTTTAAATCACGCTTAAGCACAAATGATAAACTGGAAACAAATCTTAACATCTTGCAAGAAATTCAGCTGTTAGATCTTGGTAGATATATTTCTTCCTACCCAGGCATTTCATGGTTTGTACTCCAAGCTTTTTAAGAATGTTGACAAGGGACTTTTCAAAAAGCAAATAAAGTCTCCCAGTCTCTAAAATGAAATAAGGAGAAAGGCACCAGGAACACTTTTTGGCAAGTTGTCAACATCATGGTATTTTGCAGCCTATTCTGAGAGATGTGTAGCTATTGACGTACTTTAAAACAGTACATCTTCCCTTGATGTGGGAAGACATCCACAGTGGAGTTGTGTAAAGCAGGATGACTTTAATTTCCTGAAAATACTTAAGGGACAACAATCTTTTCTCACAGCTAAATACCATTTAAAGATTTAAATCATTCAGGTAATTTGAATTTGTACATTACAGAGCAAGAATCCCATCTCAGCCAGGACTGATAATGCAAAGACTTGCACATAAGAGGAAATCTAAAATGTAGTCCCACTTTTGGGAAAAAAAATCTGTCACCTAAGGGAACTAACCAGTCCAGATTAAATGATAATAAGCCAAACTAGGGTTTGGCTATCATGGCAGAAGGAAGAAGTCTCCTAAGATAAGAAGAAAATAAACTTGTCACTTTGGGTTCACACTGGAAATGTGAGTGTTGCAAAGCCAAAATTCCCCAGATAATAGTCAAGATATGTGGTTTGCTTATTCTTACCTTTCTGTGTGAAGGAAGCAAGTTGTTATTTTCTGTTTCTTTGGTTTATTTCTCTTCTCCCCTCTCACACTCCCTTTGTTTTTTTGAGTTCTTTGGGGCAGGAAATATTCCTTATTCAACTCCAGTAAAGAGCCTTGAGCTGTACCACAAGCACAGCTGTCACTGGTAAACAGACTGAAACGCAGACTCAAAATAGGATGAATGCAGTTAAACTCTTACCTTCCTGCAGTTTGCAAGCTCATTTTATTTCATATCCATGAAAATATCAGGTACTCAAGGTCCAAAAGCTATTTGAATTTTCATATGGGGGTACTCTAAAAATAAGAGTTAAATTGTTGCAAATGTATTTTCAGTTGTACAATCTAATTCTAAAAAGATAGCTATGTTGAATAATAGAATAATAGAATGGTCCAACCCCTCTGCCATAGACAGGGACATCTTCAACTAGATCAGGTTGCCTACAGCTCCATTCAACCTGTCCTTTAACACCTCCAGGGAGGAGGCATCCATAGTTTCTCTGGATGACAGTTTCCATTGCCTCACCACCCCTGAGTAAAGAATTTTTTTCTGAATATCCTACCTAAAGTTACCCTCTTTTATCTTAAAACTGTAGCCCTTGTTACCCTATCACTATGCTCCCTGTTAGAGTCCTTCTCCAGCTATACTGCAGCCTCAAGGAGATCTCCCTGGAGCCTTCTCTTCTCTGGGATGCACAAACCCAATTCCCTCAGCCTGGCTTCATTAGAGGGGTGTTTCAGCCCTTTGACCAAATTCTGGTAATGAAACATATCACAGATAAACAAAAGGATACTGTCCAAGCGTCTCCATTGAGATAGCTCACAGTTTAGAAGAACCTTGTTACTTTGTTCTCAGGACGTTGGGGTTGGAAGCGAGTGTCAGCATCTCACTCTTTGTAAGAGTTTCAGCAGATGTAGCCCAAGTTTTTCCCCTGAAGACCAATTTAGAATTTCCCTGGTGTAAGTGAGGTCAGATATCCTCCTCAGCCTCTCATCAGAGTTCATGTCTCTTCATTGCACCGACTGGCGCTGGCACTCCAGGCTTTTGTTACGGTTTCTGAGTTTTTCCTCAGCTACTTGTCCATTTTTTTTAGCACTTTGCACAACAGTGAAATTGGACACTGAACTGCATCTCTTGGTAATACATGTTTTAAAAGAGTGCAGCCACACCAAAGAAAAAAAAGTATGCTGCAATTTGTTGTTAGTTTTTTATTTTGGTTCGGTTTTTCATTTTATTTTTTCTTAATGCCAACACTTGCATAACAACTTCTGCATCTAAATCAGGTGTTATAATTTTACTGAGAACTTTTTCTATCCATGGTTCCCCTTTTGCTCAGTTCAGTGTGTTTTCTAAAATTATCAATAATTCACAACCTATAATGGAGCCAAGAAACATTTTTTATTCATAAAGGTTTTTTTTATTTTGTTTTTTTTCAAGGCAATCTCAGGCTTGGTTTGTACATATACAACAGGAATAATATATGAGCTTGAACTTTAATGGCTTATACAGCATGCAGCCTTGGATACGTTGTTGAGTATAAAGCTGCGAGGCTACTTGCATTGGAGAAGAGCATCTAATTCATTAGGATCGTAGATCCCTACAATAAGTGACTATTTACAGATATACATTATTTCCACTGCATTGACCCTGTCAAGAAGTGCACACTCATCATCTCATCTTAAAATGTTAGGAAATTACTGGAGTACATGTCAAATAGGAAATCCATCAACATTGCTTTCCCTGAAAATACCACCCTGCCTGACTAATGGCTGCTTAAACTCAGTAGGAGTGAGTCTGTGAGAGCCTAGCTGACAGCACGTGGCGCCGAGGTCCTCAATAGCACACATAGGGCAAGGAGCAGTCTGGCGGAATAGCTTTGAAACATGAGAAAATCTGAAACTGTCTGCATGTATGGTCCTGTTTAGCTGCAGGGCTATCAGGAGTCACTGACACCAATTACATGGGCTCTGCTGTCCTCACACAGACAAGACCAGAAGATGAAGATGCAATTCTGGCATCTGAGATCTATGTGATCACATCTAGGCATCTTTGGAGACATCACAGAAGCTTAGAACCAAACAATCACAAAATGGGTTGGGTTGGAAGGGACCTTAAATATCACCAGATTCTGTGCTTGCAACCTTGGATATACATACAGACCAGGAGGCAAGATGCTAGAGGGCAGCTGAATGGAAAGGGATCTGGGGATTCTTGTCAATGGCAAGTTGAACATGATTGAACAATGTGCCCTCGAAGCCCAAAGGGCCAAACATAGCCTGATCTGCTCTGCTGCGCAATCATCTGTCAGTTTACAAAGACAAATAATAGGTCTGTTGTAATTAATATCCTACAGCTTTGTGGCATAGCCTGAGAATCTACAGGGAAAAGTTGAACAAATCTAGCTATTCAATTCACAAATTGAACTTAGCCAGGTCTTCCCCAGATTTTCTCTGTTACTCACTGGAGGGACAAACACTTCCTAGCAGTAAAAGAGTACCAAAATCTGGTGTCTGCACTGAATCATGTCCAGCAGAAGCCTGTTTCTAGTCCATTAGATCAAAATTATTAGGTGTTCTTAATATTTCCCTATATCAATTCAGTATTAAATTTATGCATCCAATTGAACACACTCTCTCTCATACGCTTATTTCTTTTAGGTTAATTCACTTACAACAGAGCAGAATCAATGTGGTGCACTGAGTTAAGGCCTAAGGATACTATAACCTTGTTAATTGACTCTGTGTCCACAAAAAGTAGGGAATTAAGTCAGGTTATTTGAAAGGCATAAAACAGAGAATAGAGTTTCATGGTAGCAATCCAAGGCAGTTTTTCCTTCTACAGCATCCAGAATGCCAGAAAACCATAGAAAACCATAGAATCATAGGATCATTTGAGTTGGAAGTAACCCTTAAAGACTGTCTGGTCCAACTCCCCTGAAGTGAACAGGGACACCAACAGCTAGATCAGGTTGCTTAGAGCTCCTCACAGCCTGTCCTTGAATGTCTCCCAGGATGAGGCATCCACCACCTCTCTGGGCAACCTGTTCCAGTGCTTCACCACTCTCACTGATAAAGCATTTTCCATATCTCCAGTCTATATTTCCCCTTTTTTAGTTTGAAACCATTCCCCTTTGTCCTGTCACTAAAGACCCTGCTAAAGAGTCTGTCCTCTTCTTTCTTACAGCCCCGGTTAGATACTGGAAGGCCACTATCAGGTCTTCCGGAGCCTTCTCTTCTCCAGACTGAACAGCCCCAACTCTCTCAGTCTGTAAAAACAGCCTGTAAACATAGATACACAGCAGTAAATTAAAATTAAGGAACACAGCTAAAACTGTGTCCTCTATACTGAAAGATGCTAATTGTAAATCTGCACCTAGAGTCAATCATCTTATTACAAATTTTTTTTTTTTTTTTTTTTTTAATCAGAGTGCTGCGGAGTCACTTTCAGCTAAATTTTAAAATATTTTAAGAATGTTGATTCTATTGGACTGAGCTGAAAGGGAAAAGGACATGTTTGTCATTTGTTTTGTTTTTTTTTCCCCCTGAAATACAGAAATACTCTTCAGTTCAGAGCCTTACCTTGAGGTAAGACATTTACTCATGAGTCATATGTGTCACGGTTTTGCTGAACCTCTCCAAGGGCTGACTGGGAGGTTATTTTGAAGGCAGATATTTTGGGCCATGAGTATGAGTATCTAGGGACCAATGGATAAGCTAGAAGGCTGCAGACAGGTTAAGTCAGCACAGAATTGCTACTCCATTCGCCTAGGGATAGTCTCCTGCATATCCAGTGCCTACAGGGGTAGTGTTACCAGCCCCAAGCTACTACAGCATTTAAGCATGCTGTCTGAGGGGGCTGAAACTGTGCGTTATTCTCAAGATAGAAAACAAGTTGCTTTCAGAAAATAATGCTGACAGCCTAAGCAGAGAGGTCAAGGAGAAAGCTGCTTTAATTCAATCAAGTAATTCAGGTTTTCCAATAGATCCTTTACTAAGCAGAGAAGATATTAGGTGGATTTCAGGGAATACAAGTAAGTCAGCACTGTCTGTTTTTAAATCAATCTCCTTTCTTACTAGGATTTCCATTGTCCCAGTACATTTAGTGGGAGGCAATTAAATGCAATTTAGTGAAGAGTATTCTTGGTTTTGTAGCCCTCTTTTTCTTATTGTTTGATTAAAATAAATTAAAAATAACTGTAATATCTATTCTATATGCGACCCAAGAAAATTCTTCTTCACTCTTCACAGCCCAGGAAAGCAAAAGGTTAGTCACCCATGTTCTAAAGTGTTCTCAGGTGTCTACAGGCATTCACAGTTTTGTGTCTCTGGGATGGAATAATCAGGCTCTCCCTATGGCTTCCTTTTCCCAGCACAAGACTGAGCACTGCAGAGCTGCTGAAGGGCAGAAGAGGAAACTTCCTGCCTGCCTGAGCCCTCATTAGCAAAACACTTAAGACCATGTTCAAGTGCTTTTCCAAGTTGTAGCCTCTGGGACAAATAAGGAGGGGCAGCTTTAACTGTGCTCTTCAGACCTCTAAGAAAAATGTGATGCAGGACACCAAGGTGAAGTGACTCAAATGAGGACATAAGCAACCAAAACCTGCACACAGCTGTGTAACAGAGCCTTGGATTTTCCCTCGCATCTGGAAATAACATTCGCTGCAGCAATTTGAAAGCAGAGCAGATGGGAGTTGAAGTAGCAGAGGGAAAAGAAGAGAAAGTACTTTTCTGTCTTTAAAAGCAAAACAGAAGAAGAAGAAACCTAATTTGCAAATAACAAATAATAACGTGTCTATAAGAGTGCCATACAGTATTCAGCACTCTGCTGCTCCATGGTGGACCTTTGTGCCTTCAGTCCCTGAGTTTTTGCTCTACCTGACAATGATATACAACCACTGGGTAAAACTCTTAAGTACAATTTTCTAAATCTTTATTTATATTGAGGCAGATTATTTATCTTTTTGACAATATTAATCACCCAAAATATAATTTTTAAATTAAAAACTCTATAATACTGTTACCCAGAAATACTGCATCCAGCTGAGAATATTTATCTTCTGTGTTATTTTCCTCATAGAACAAAGTTATTACATGATTCACTTAACTATATTAATTATGACATAGTTTTGCTATAGTTTTCTCAGTCTTTTGTAAACTATATGTAAGAGTTGACTATTTCAGATTCTCTGCAAATTCTGTGGTTAGAAATGGTGTTCTTTTTCTGAAGAGGAATATGTTCTGCAAATTGTTAGAATACTCAAATATTTTAAGCATACAAATCTTTAGTAAGCTGGGCAGAACAATCTAATATAAAGCATAGTATAGAGCTCCTGAATACCTGTGCTAATTAACATTCACATGGGCCAGTTCCATACCCAGGATCGGGTATAAACTATTTCAGTAATACATCATAGATATTACTGCTATTCCGCACAGATTTCCTTTCCTCTATTTCTGTAGTTGAAGTTAGGAATGTCAAGTCAGACACTTTGGGTTCCTTCCTGAGCATCTCTATGATCATAGTAGAAAACAAGAAAAATATCAATGGGAAAGGGAATATCTAATTAAATTTACAGTGTCCTACCTGTGTTTCTATAACCACTCACTAGAATGCTTGAAATATTCTCCTTGGAACCTAAGAATAAAAAACAAAACACACAAATAAAATACACCCCCAAAAAATCACCATGTTAAGACTTTTCTGATCTGTTAGATTTTTAGATGCAGCTGCACTGCAACAATACACTTCCAAATTAGATTACAGAACTGTGATTAATTTGTAATCTTTAAGCCTACTGTATTAGATAAATTCTGATTCCTTTTTTTCTTTTTAAATACTAATTTTTGGATTACAAATATCAAAGCTCTCAGAAAATTTCACAAAACAAGATTTGTCTTTTGCTTGTATAATATGTTGTGCCTATAGACTAGAAATGATTATCAATTGCCAAGTAAGTTGGCAAAATTTCACTGTATTTCAAATTATCATCCTCCCTTTTAAGTTAATTTACCATCAGTTTGTGCGTATTCATGCTCTATCATAAGAAAATAGTTAGCTCTGGAAAATATACTTCACCAAACTGGTTGTTTTAACATGTCATCCCATAAGAAATGCCATTTAGACATCCATGAGGAATAACACTGTCACTGATCATCAGGTACAGTTCAAAGACCAAGTAGGAAGCAAATTAATAGAAGACACATTCAATTTGTTTTTCTACAGAGAGAACAAGTCATTAGTTTGCATACTTTAATTGTAATGGAACATTCAGTTCTATCCTGACCTTTTCTAAAATGTAGTGCCCGACGCTAACAGATATTCTGGCTTTGCTCCTGCCATTTTGCCTAAAAACATAGAAAATTGATGGTCTTTATTTTCCACATAGGTTCATGGAAGTCAGTGAAATTACACTCATGTTTAGGCTGTGTTGAATTTCACAGTTTAGTACAATAACCTCTCTAGAATATTAAGAAGTCTTTTTTCCTTCAGGTCTTTATACTTCTAAGAAAGCTGCAAAAGAAAATATTCCTCATTAAAAGCCTAAATAAATCAATAATTTAATCCTTAGCAGGCAACAAAGAACAAATAGTGCCACCACTTTTCCATCACTGTTCTTGTGTATTTTTTGACAGAGCCTGCTGCATGAGCAGTAATCTCAGTGCTCTATTTTCATAATACTTCCTGTTGTTCAGAGATTTGGCTAAGTAGGTTGTTGAGAAAGCATTTCAGTGTTACCTGATACTATGTCTTTTCCCATATTGAAATGCTTTTGTCTTTATGCAACAGCAACAAAAAAGTAAATTATTACCCTGTATCTTCAATTATCTTTATTAGACCCGAAGTAATTAATAATTATTTTATTCTGTTATTTTATTCTTTTTCTGGAGATCCCTCTTTGGTGAAACTTTCCTAGAATTTCCTAGAATCTTCTGATACGGGTGAGCAATCTTCTTCCCTTTCTTTATAGATCCTTTCTACTGTGCTAGTCCTTCTGTTACTACATCTCTGTTGTAACACTTTTCCCATCATATTGCTAAAAGCATGAAACAGATTTTTGGCATACATGTATATTTATAAATAAGGTGTGTAGCCCATTCTTCATGCATTTTATATTTCATTCCCTAACTCAGCCAAACCACAATAGAGAAAATTTCTAGCTTGTAAATGGCAAGTCAGAGCAAAAAGCTTTTAGTTTCACTTGCAGTTACAGAGAACCAGAAGATGTCCTTTTCAAATTTGCTATGATCACAAAGCTAAAATGGCCACATAGAGAAGATTAATATAAATTCTAACTATGGCGAATGCACTCAAAACTGCTCTAAGGGTAATACGTTAGAAAGTACTGGGAAAAATAAACAGAATTTAATGTTTGTGTACTTGAAAAACTCTTGTCTGTGTTTTTAGAAAATGTTTAAATGCATTTACAATTTTCAGTACTATGTCAGTAATACCTGTCTTCAAAAGTTATCCTGAAAAAAGACTTTTCAGAGCCTTTCAGATTGATAAGCAATTGTAGAAAATAATTCTTTTTTTCCTCTGAGGCTTCAATTTAGGAGAGTAACAGCTAAGCACAGAAGAACAAAATCTGTCTGCATCTACTGGTAGGCAGCTCCGCATAGCTTAGTGAAAGAAGGGTGCAGCTCTACCTTGGTGCCCGTTGATAGAAGTGAAATCCATCCACAAGAGCTTACTCCCTAACATTCGTATGTATGGTGGGAAATCACTTGCTTTGTGAAAAGAGGTTGAATTTGTTTGGTTCTCTCTGTAAACCAAGAGTCGGGTAGAAAGTGTAAATGTGCAATCTCTGGTCTGCTGTTGAAATGGATTTTTGAAGTCCTGCTTACAACTTAATTGAATGTGACAAGGTAGTCCAACCTGAGGGCAGGAAAATGTCAAGAAGGGGGAGGAAAAAAACAGCAATTATTGGCATTATGAAAATCTTATGAGTTTCTTAATTGGTCACTTGGGCACTCATCCATAGAGCCCTTCAGCCACCAATCAATTACTAAATTCAGAGACGTTAAGGACCTATGTATCTTTGCTGTAAACACAGTCAAGGCAGGGGCTTATTAAAAATAAATGCAGTGCCACTCTGCTGAAACAGACTGGATCCTGTTTAAAAATGAAAAGGGCTGTTCCTTCATTAGGAGGAGGGAGGTGAAAGAGATTTGTGTCATACTGTTGAAGCAAATATAGGATTGGGAAGGAGATGTGAAGTTGAGACAACTGTATCTTCTTCGGTTTCACAGAATTTAAATGAGAGAGAGAAGAGCAATAGATTAGAGGGATTTGCTAATTTGGGTTTGATTTGATAATGTGAATGCTTACTACTCTGAGGGAAGAATCAGTATGGCTATGACTGGCTGAATCAGGTTCTGAGTAACCTGATCTTGCTGTAGATGTCCCTTTTTATTGCAGGGAAGTTGGACCAGATGACCTTAAAGAGTCCATTTCAACTCAATTCTTTAACTGTATTATTCTATGATAGATTAGAAATTGCTGTAATTGTATAGCATCTCCTCTTTCTTACCACTTTAGACAAATAGTATGTAAGCAGAATCATGTCTAATATTGGAAAGAGGAAGGAAAGGAACTGGAGTTCCCTGAGCTCCAGATTAGAAAAGCTTTCATTTGAACTCCCAGTTACCAGAAACATTTTGTAGCCACGCTATTATAAAAAAATATTTGGAGAAACAGGCAGGTGTAAATTCAGTTCCACTTTGAATTATAGATTTCTGCTGCCAACTGATTAAACTTGACTGATTTCCACTGCTGGGATCTGCCCCAGAGTACTTGCCAATTTACTTTTCCATTGAAGCCACATTTCTTTTCTTTGTTGAATAGTATTAGAAATTCTGTAAACCTGCCAAATTGATCAGTGTGATCAGCAGATGGGAGAAATGTGGTTTCAGCTTTTCTTTCAGATTGGTCATCTGGAGAGCAAGTAACACCTCTGACAAGTTACATAGATTTATACTGTGCAGGAGGTATTTTGTCTTACTTATTCCATTTTCAGCATACTATTTTGGAGAGTGAAGAGTTTGGCAGGTACATTTTGCTTTTTCCCTTTCCTTCTGCTAGCACTAACTTATGACAGCTAATTTCTCAAAATAACTGTACGCAATAAACTTGATATTTATTCTTGTCAATATTTTATTCACCAATTTGATTCCAAGTTCTCCTATTCTCATGTTTACTAAAGCATCCTATTTGACAAATTGGAGAAATAAACCCTTTTATTTCCAACTGCTCAGTAATTAACGCTCTCGTGCCATTTATGAGTAACAAACTCATGGGAAAATCCTTTCCTCCATAAAAGAGGACTTGAAACCCAGGCCTGGATTATTATCTGCTCAGACATGCAGCTTAAGAGAGAAGGAAATGACTAACACAAATAGAAGGATGACAGGCTCCTTTACCTCTTAGTAAACCCTTGATCTTTGGATCTTCATTTCCTATGAGAGTCGCTTATCCAGTATGCTGAGCTGTCAAGTGGAGCAGGAGGTCAGAAATATGCTCTGTGTTGTTTTGCTTATTGTTTTCTGTATTTCAAATATAAGAAAATTAAATATTTTCTGAAGTTAATAGTCAGTGAAGTATCTCAGCCTTCTAGGCTAAGGAGAACTCCTTACCTAACTACTCTCTTCCAGTTTACTTCCTACATTTGCTCATTTCTTTAAAAAAATGTTAACCAAGGTTTTAAAATATTTTTCTATCTAACTATTGAACCTAAAAATCATTTTTCATGGAAATTTAATGAAAAATAAGCAAATTGTCCTTGAGAATGTGCTGAGAGGAATACATTAAGTTCCTTGGTGCTGAACAGTGAAAGAAGTATAACATGAGACACAACGGTTACATTTTGTTATATCTCCTGAAATACTCTGAACACATATTGAGATGCAGGTTGGCAAGTACAGTACACAGATATCCCAGCTTTTGGGCAGAAAAGTGTGGAAGCCATTTTTACCAGATACCAGTAGAACAAAAGCGTCAATCCTATAGCCAAGCTAAATCCACAGGACCTGACAGATCTGCGCTTATCTCTTTGTCAGTTCTTTAAAATCCTCTTTTTTTCAGCCACAGTGTCTGTGTGTGGTTTGTTAAAGCATTCTTTAAGATGTGGTTGCAAGTCAGTCCCCACAAATCCACTATCTCATCAAAGTGATTGATTGCTGTCAAGCTGGCCTAAGACAAGATTCACAATGAGCTGCATCTATTTATCATGCTGAGGTGTGTGTATAAAGTGTGGGAAACAGTATACATGGAAAATAAACAAAATGTGTAAGGCCTTTAAACTGTAATGAGTTGTTTCAGTAGCTAAGAAAGTACATTTAACCCTTTATATCTTAATGACTTCATATGATCAAGCATGAAGACTTTCAAAATGTACATTAGGAATTCCAGAAAGACAAAACAGTGAATAGACAAAAATAATGGTATCCAATTACTTTCTACAGACCTGGAAAAACAAGTCCTCTTTAGAAAAGGAGGGAAAGATCTGGTAGGTTAGATCTTAACACAACTAGATGTAGCACTGCTCTTCTGCATCTTTCAGGCTAGTATTTTTTTAAATCCATATTGCACTGAACATGATTTTAAGGTTCAGGCAACACAAAGTTCTCCATTCTTGCAAGGTAGTGATGCTTCCATCAGGAGACTGTAGAGCGTGGCAGTGCTGTATGGCCAGAGCATCGCTTCAACAGGTAAAACAGGTCCTCCATGGACTTTGCTGATCAGGGAACCAGCAAACATGGAGATTTCTGTGGTAGAAATAACCTGTGGCAACTCACATCAGCCCAGTGAGGTCCCTGGGAGCAGTAAGACAGTGGTAAGAGCATCCTTGAGTCCCAGCTATACTGAGCAGATCATCTCTCTGAAAAAGTGTGAAGTACTTGCTATTCAAGCAGAAACCACAAGATTTCTAAAGTGAGCAATGCTTGTGACTGCCTTTGGTTTAGAGTGCTAGCTAGTTGGAGGTCTTATAGAAAACAGTGTTTTCATAGTGAGCAGTGTCATTTTCCCACAAACTCCTCTACCAGTATAATTCAAGTACCTTAAAACTACAGTAAAAAAAATCCATTAGATAAGATGTGTACTTATTCTGTAAGCCTGGCTCTCTTTTTCTACAATTTATAGATGTGTATATACCCATATATACACACAAATACGTGTGTTTGTGAGTGTATTATTTATGTAATTACAGTTGTAAGCACTATAACTTTAAAATACAATACACAGTGTAATGTAGGTGTATGCATATGTTTTACTCTTCTTGCAATTAATATTAGTCTCTAACTATGCAATCAAAAATGAGAAGATTGAGACTGTTACTTTTTAATTGATCAAAGGGGGGGAAAGGTGGTACTTTATTTTACACACTAGAGTTTTTGTTGTTCTACAAATGAACTAGAATAAACATAGCTATTTATTCTGCCCATGATAGCCACTAACCACTTTAAAAGAAGTGAAACAGAAAAAGCTGTTTAAGTGGAAATTGCTTGCCATTTTCATTTACACTCAAAGGTAACATAAGAAGTTTCACAGTCAGTGCAATGGCCTCACTGCATTAGCCTACCTTCTGTTGTTTTGTGTGATTCCGCCCTTCCAAACACTTGTACATCAAAAGGGATTCTCCTTTTCCCCTAACCTGAATCTCCTGTTTATGTCACCTTTTGTTTCTGCCATCATAACTACTCCCGCAAAGACAGTTTTCACAAAGGGGTATGGTCTTCACATCAACAGAACCCAAAATAAAGATGCATAAGGAAAGAGCACCCACTTACAAAGATCCGTATCTTCACTAATTAGTGATTGATAGGAAAAACAACAATGAAATAAATGATGAATCCAAATTATTCTGCAACTTGACTGAGTTCAAAAGTTATCCTCTAAAATGTTCTTTCTCCTGTCAAAATAATAATGGTAGACATAGTTCTCAGAATCTATACCACAGAAAATGTATTTATTTTACTTTTCTTCATTAAGAAAAAGCACTGATTTTGCATTTGGATGATTCTCTACGAACCATTAACAAAACATTACCTGTATTCAGAGGCTCATGTGAGTGCACTGCTTTTTCATTGAGCATGCAGATTGTGCTATCGTGTAGCTGCTATGACAAAATAAAGATTGGCAATAAATATTGATTGATTGAAGATACTGATGATATTGGAACAGGATTTCAGCCAGCGTAAATCGAAGCAGCTGAACTGAGTATCTAGTCCATTATTTCCAAAAGCCATTGTTCATTTTCCTCACCTTTGGTCCACTGCCAAATATGAGAAGATTGCACTGATAACTGTATACATTCATCTGAACAGCAACACAACACCAACGCACAATAGGTGATGCAAAGCACAAGAAGGCAAGCAAGACTATCTGTGGAGTTCATATGCATGTATGTCCAAATAATTAAATAATATCTGTAGTTGCTATCAGGATGACACCTGATTGCAAGTAGATGAGGATTTGCCAACGGCAAAGGGCAAACCAAGTATCCATAATGAGATTTCTGTACCACTACATATTTTATGCTATTGTTAGTGTTCTGTCTTCAATATCCTGTAAGCATATTAAAGGAACTAGGAGTCTGTTTAAAGAAGGCTGCCACTTCCTGGTTTCTACACATGATAACTGTGTAGGTAATTGAAAGTATTAAAACTTAAGAGAATTGGTGGATAAAATTAACATCACTGTGGTAGTTCCTCAGAACTATCAGAAGAGGGGTGGCCAGCACGGACAGAGAGGTGATTGTCCCCCTCTACTCTGCTCTTATGAGGCCCCATCTGGAGTACTGTGTTCCGGTCTGGTGCCCCCAGTACAAGAAAGACAGGGAGCTGTAGGAGAGGGTCCAGAGGAGGGCCACGAAGATGATCAAGGGGTTGGAGCACCTCCCCTATGAAGACAGGCTGAGGGAGAAAAGAAGGGTGAAGAAAATAAGGGGTGACCTCATTGCAGCCTTTCAGTACCTTTCAGGAGCCTACAAACAGGAGGGGAATCAACTCTTTGAAAGGGTTGATAACTGCAGGACAAGGGGAAATGGTTTTAAGTTGAGAGATGGAAGATTTAGGTTGGATGTCAGGGGGAAATTCTTTACAGAGAAGGTGGTGAGGTGCTGGAACAGGCTGCCCAGAGAGATTGTGGATGCCCTGTCCCTGGAGGTGTTCAAGGCCAGACTGGATGGGGCCCTGGGCAGCCTGGTCTAGTATTAAATGTGGAGGTTGGTGGCCCTGCATGTGGCAGGGGGGTTGGAGATTCGTGAACCTTGAAGTCCCTTCCAACCCTGGCCATTCTGTGATTCCTGGTGGTAATGAAAGTACAGGTTATCAGGAATATCATACTAATGATAACAAATATTTTAAGTGAAGTGGGGTTTTAAATAAGTCACTGCTGGGCTAAGTTGAAAATGTTTATATACTGAAGAGATTTTCATGTCATTGACATGAATTGACACTAGGAGTGAAATGTTCTCTAAAAATTTCCACTTGGGTTTTAATAGTTTTGCATGACCTATTCTCTAGTAGGAGAAACATTTGTTTTTCATGTTTGAATGATTATTGTGTAAATTATTATTTGAGCATTATATTTTCACAGATAGAGGCTAGCAAACAGATTTGTATTGATAGTAAATCCTCTGGAAAGTAAATCTTAGATATTAAAAAAAAATTTCTAAATTTACGCTCATGGAATATCTTCAGCTCAGAAATTCAATGAATTCATTAAATAATTTCAGCTCAGAAAAGATACTCTGTCACAGAAAACTGATTGAGGAGAACAGCGGTTAGTGTGTGTGTGCTAAGTAGGGTGAGGAACAGTAAGGAATGTGGAAGGAAATGAAGGAAAGCAGAAAGCTCAGTTTAAGCTTCATTTATGGCACTTCTTGTATTTTTCCTGTAAAGCTGTAAAATACAGAAGCGTATGATTGGGTAAGCCAGTAAACCTTGTTATTAGTTTGTACCCTAACTGAGTAACTGGAGAGAAGTATGCTCCAATCACCTTTAAATGCTGGTATTTAGCTCTGCAACATCTAGACATTAGGTAGGGAGAAAGAATATAATGTTCTGAATTTGACAGTTGGTGTTCGTACTGACCCACAGCAGAATGAATTACTGCACCAGTTTTCAAGCTCCTATAAACCATAGTATTTCACTTGTTCCCATCTGTCCTGTCACTTTATATGTCTGCCTATGCTAACTCTACATTCCATTTTTTCTTCCTTGATGCTCAGAAAGGAAATAGTATAGTTGGTTTGCTGAGTGTTTAAAGAGGAACAGATCTGCTGCCATTTACGAACTACCCTGCAAATCAATCTGCGTTACCTCCAGTTGGCGTTCCAGTAGATGGAGGAATTACTTTTACTAACCTCCAATTACAGGTGAAAATAGTGCATCTGTACCAATTAATTACCTATTACTTAGTGACCATGCTCACAAAAGTTTATTTTTTATATTGTATATACACATATGTGCAAATATATCCACATCATAACATGAAGTGCACTAGGAGTTAAAGAGTTAATTTTTTTTTAAAAAAAAAAAAAAGGTTTCTTTTGTAAAAGTGCTTTTCAAGGAACTGCATGCCATTGTTTTTTCCTTACTCCAAAACTTTGTGTTACCCCACACTTATGTATATGTATACGCAATGTAAGATGAAGTAACTCATTCTTACAGAATCGTTAAGGTTGGAAAAAACCTCTAAATCTAGTCCAACCATGAGACCACCCTCACCATGCTTGCTAACAACATCCTCTAGTGCCACTTGAGCACCTCTGAGACAGTGACTCCACCATCTCCACGGGCAGCTTGTTGCAATGCCTCACCACTCTAAGAATATTTTTTTCCTAGTATTCAGCCTGAATGTACTGTCAGTGTTATTACAGCAACATGTGATTTATTTATGATTCAATTCCAGCAAGTTGAGCTACAAACTGTCCACTTTGAACAGTGGAGTTTGTTAGGATTTCGAAGTCCTTATTATAAACTGCAGGCCTGACCCTCCTGTTATGTCCAGCATTTATCAGATATTTCCCAGATAGCTGTTGGAGGCTGAGTGATCTACCTGACCTCTTCTCCTCCAGCAGTGCTGTACTAAGTCAGAGCTGCTATAACATGGAGTGCTGTCAGTAATGCACACTGGAAGAGATGCAGCTCTGCAGTATGGAAACTTAAAATCATGTTGACTATTCCAAGGGATATAACTCCTTGAGAGCAAAGTTATATCCCCCTCTGTTCCTCTTGCTGCATATCTTTGCCTGACTTTGAAAGAAAAAAATACCCCTTTACAGGACTTAATCCACACCAAGGCATTAAATTCAAGTGGAATATAAATATTTAGTAATAGTAAAAGCTCCATGGGAAAAAAAAGTTTCAGTTCATGCAAAGCACATTTTAGTTAAATCCTTCATATCATTCTGAAACCAGTGAAGAATTTTACTGGCACTCAACTTGAAGTCCTGTGAAGAGTCACAGTGCAGCTCCAGCTTGGTCTTTCCTACCAGTGAGATTTCACACAACCCTCAACCCATCCACAGCAGAATCCTGAAGCTCCTTAATCAAGGCATTAGCATATTCCAGCAGAGTGCTAACAAAACTGGGACTAAAATATGCAAACCAACATCAGGAAGGAGTGTTTTCAGCATACTTACGCTCTGCAAATGTTAAATAGCACTCAGAAAGTAATTGCAGATCTCAGACATAATCCACATGCCTTGTTCTAGCTCTAGAAGTGACTTGGGGTGAGTCTTTATCTGAGGAACTGGCTGCTAGGATTTTCTTACAAGAAATGAAATGCTCATCACCTGTTGCAGTTGTCTTATGCTTATTTGGCTGCTACTAATCCTTTAGATAAACTTCAAATGAAAGGAATTTAGCAGCCAGATAGGCTCTGTGCAGCTGAGTCTGGCAGAATTGTTTATTAAAGACACTCCAAAAGGTTTCCAGCTGTTTTTTCCACCTGCTCTACTTGAAAGCCCAGTGAAGAAAAATGGAAACAGCTGAGGCCAGATGCCCATTCTAGGATTCATTTTGCTGTGGATCAGAGCAATGTATCTTTGGCAATCTGAGGAATATGTGCTCAGTGTGGGGTGGCTGCCAGGAACTCATTTGCGTCCTTCAGGTGGCAATCATGGCAAAAAGGGAACAGCCTTAACTGTTGTTAGCGTTAGCAAAATGTTCCCTACGTTGGCTGAGTTTAAAGGAGTCTAAAAATTATTGTAGAGTTATATTCACCTGTGCAGTCTAGAAGATAAATTTTGTTCCTGGATATGATGAGAACAGTGTGTAAATGGTATATAATCACTTTAAACAGTTGAAGTGAATAAGATCTACTGAACAGAGAGAGCCCAGTTCCTTAGGGCTGGTTACAAAGCCATGATTCCAGAGTGAGATTCCTGCTAAGGAGCAAGATGCAAGAGCATCAGAAGTAGCTGAACCTAAAAGAGACTTGCTGGATGTTTGGGATCTTTCCCTAGAAATTATCTTAACCGAAGATACATATAAGATAGAGTGGCAGCTGATTTAGTTCAGCAGCCCAGACTGACTGAGTCTTTGATGGGTTGATGGTTGAACTATGATTATCTTAGTGGTCTTTTTCAACCTTAATTATTGTATAAATACATTGTACATGAAATAAAGCCTGTCATTGAAAAGTTGTAATTATAATGACTGTTGGTCTGGGCTAAGTCAAGACCAGGTTACTGAAAAAAAGCATCACAATTTTGTAAGGAGAAGGATTAAAACATCAACTAACGCTTCCTGGGAAGACAAAAATATTAATCAACGATTTGTGAAGGGTAGGAATATAGCGAAGAGTATGATACAGACATCATCAGTTGGTAGAAACTGACTTATGTGAGATCATAGAAAGCATATACCATCTCAAAAAATTAATTGTAAGTGATCCCTGTGCTCATCTTTCATATCTCAACTTCTGTCATTGGTGCCACCACTAGAGAAAGTTGTGGGAGAATGTGTCCTTTTTCTTAGGCATGAATAGGCTCTTCTGCCCTCAAATCCCCTCTCCCACTTGGCAATTTCTTCTTCTGGGTTTGCTATTTTACCTGTAAATTTGGTTTTTATTTTCTCCTCCATCATTAACTGCCTGCCAAAGCTTCCTTTTTCAATCATGAGTCTTCCCTATTTCGTTGCCTGGTATTTTCACAATCTCCTGTTCCTTCAGCATCTTTCTCTCTGATCTCACTGATTTTGCTTTGCTTTCTGATCTCAGTCTTCTCTCCAGTGCAAGCTAATCCTTGCATTATATAACCACTCCCCAGTTTATACATTTGGTTGCCTATTCCCTCTCATTTCCTTTTGTTTCACACATTGTATTTTAATGTTTTCTTCTTTCTGCTGTTTACCTTTTCCACACTTTCCTCCCTGCTGCTCAGAGTTCCTTATATCTAGTGCATTAACTTTAACCTCAACTTGGGCTTTGGGTTGCCCAAAACTTACTCATTTTTGCTTTCAAGTAGTTTACCTGTTAATAGGTTGTTTTATTTAAGAACAAGTTGTGACAGTGTTTGTCAGCCTTCAGATGCAGTGGAAGTGCAGTATGTTGAATAATTTTATTAAATAATATGCTCTCTTCCTGGTTCTTTAAATATTTAAAATCACTTTGCAACTCTTTCCACACAGTACACAAGCAGAAAGCAATTGGGCAAAAATAGCAGTCATTAGCTCTGGAGATGCACTAAGCACAGCAGGTAGTATATATGATTCAAATTCAAACTACCTCTTCTCAGAAGGAGAGTCTGGAAGGGTTATACAGTCTCTGCAGTAGACAGAGAGTATCATCTGAATGCTCATTAAAGTAAAACATAAGGGCTGATCCTTATGTCTTTATTGGCATAAGTAGACAAAATTAATTTGGATCTCAGGATTGCTATTCTTAAAAAGGGGGGGAAGGAGGGACGAAATAAAACTAAGAAAAAAATCTAGAATAATGAAATTAACTAAATGTTACTTAACTGTATCTAAATGGTTCTAAATGATGGAAAGTTGACCTTTGCAAAAGTGTATATAAAAGTCAGTAAAAAGTCAGTATTTGAGGGAAATAGATTGCTTCCCTCATCAGTATGCAGTGTGTATTCATCCCATACTGTTTTTAATATGTTCAGTGTCTCTTGGGGAAAAGGTACATAGCTCATATTTGCAACAGAACATTAAAAAGGTGTGCTATTGATTGGTTTTGTTGGCTGCACTCTTTTTGCTACGTTAATTATAGCTACCTTCCTTTTCCACCTGCTTCATGAAGGTCAAAAGTTAGAGTACCGCCCAAAACTTGTGAGCAGTAAATAAACCCCATCTGACAGACCCAAAGAAGAATTTTCCTGAAGGTCAGGCCTTAATACCATGTGCCAGGGGGCATGACCACAATGCAGGTACACCAGAGCTGTTCCCAGGAACTGCAGGATTTTTGGTAAGCAGGAGGGCAGTGTCTCCACACAGCTGCACATTCAGTAGGCCCATCGAAGTCTGTCAGTGGCCTCCAGGACATAAGTTACTGAGTTGTTCAAATGCATTTCTTTCCTGCACAACAAAATCAAGCAGGTTTTACAGGATTTAATATCCCTTGGTTTCTGGGAACCCCTACATTAGCACATTTAAAAGCAACATCCACTGAACTTGTGCTTTTGCTGTGAAACTGATCGTGGGAATGTTAATAAAGTAAGGGTAAGCTGGATCACTGGCACAGAATGAGGTATGTGTGCCATTGAGACAGGATTTCTGCAAAACATTTTATAAAAGACTTCTCCATAAGGTCTGTGAGATGTTTCCAGCCATAGGGGGATTGCTGCTGTTTGTAATGCTACTTCAAGTCCTCACAAAATTGTCTTCAAGTCTATTAACATGAGCAGAAGACAGAAGGTAAGGAAGAGGGAAGTTATCTTCCAGCAGCTTGGTATCCAGGGAGTTAAAAAAAAATGTACAGACCATCAACCTTTGAAAATCTTCCTGCCTACAAGCCATTTGCAGCATCTTCTATTATGTATAAAGTGTTTGCTGGTTTCCGTCTCCAGCTTTCACAAAGAAAAAAAATAAAAATCTCAATTGACACTAATTGGTCGCAGTCTCAACGAAAGGTCAAGAATTAAAGGTGGAAAAAGCCACAACTAACCTTCTGCTTGCAAAGTTGCTTTCACTACGCGTGGGAGGAAGAATGGTAGAGACGTGGTGGGATAAAGTTCACTCTGCTTTATTCCAGAGCTATGGAAATAGCTGTCCCAAGGAAAAGGCAAAAGGACTTCTATGCCCAGGTATTTTAAGCCTTCACCTTTCCTGCATTTCCCTCAGTGATTTTTATAAATAATTACCAACATGCTATTAACTGCAGCATTATGCTGCAGCCTTCACCAAGTCAAGCCTTTGCATCTATATCAAGCAGGATAATATATATCAAAGTCAAGAGGAAAACTGCACCAGGCAACATGATGGCAACTCTAAGCCTTCTGGATATATTGCACCATAAATACTAGCAACCCCTGCGCTAGAGCTTTTATCAAATCCTGGGCCTGTATGTAAGAGACTGGGGCTTCCACAAATCAGTAAAATGACACCATGAATCACTCTTTCTGATGTCACATTATTCTGAACTGCCATCCAAAAAGAACACAGGATGGTCAATAGTTGGTATGATAGATTGAGCAGCCACTCCAGCAGCTTTGAGACATACACTCATCTCAGGTTAATCAATGTAAGGGGAATAAAATATCCAACTCTTTGATACTGTTATTCAAAGCTCCTCTTTGGCAGAGTAGTAAAATATATATGGCTAATTTGGAATTCAGATTGCCTTCAACAGCAGTTTTCTGTGCTTAAAAGTAGGCATGCGTTTAAATGCCTTACAGGAATGGAATCTAGAAGGAAAAATGGGCTAATAAAGATTTAGGAGTCTGAGCTGACAGACTGACCAATTTTAAATTCAGACAAAGATGTTGCTTTTTGTGTTCAAAGGAGGAAGGCACGTATTGTTCATGTTTGCTGCTTTGTGAGCAATCGTACTTGTGCTGTTGGCGCTGCCCTCCCGTAATTTTTTCCCTTATCCAATTAAGGCTGTAGCTAAATTTCCCCTCATAAATCTTTCTCCCCTAAACAATTCAATTGCTTTCACTTACCTCCGCCATGATTAGCTGAGTGTGCAATTTCAAAGTGTGTTTCTTCCCAGCATTCAAACTTGTGGTCGTGTGCTGACTTGGAAGTTAATTTCTAAGTGAAATGTAGTTCACTGGCACTCAGCTTCCATGAACATGGTGGAACAGGATGTGAAGGCTTTCTGAGAAAGCCTTCATGTAACCAAGAGTGCAGAAAATAGTGATGCATTGAAAAGAAGCATGGAGACAGCTTATACTGACTCCTAAGTAAGCATTGTATAGCTATGGCTAGCTAACTCCATGCCCAAAAATGAGGTTATTGTGGAAGCAGGCTGAGATCAATATGTGGGCTGAATGTAGGTAGACATATGTTGTCTGAAACAGGAAGACCTGTGTGGATGTATAGGCTCTTACTGAAAAGTTCAAAGAAATTTGGCCTACAATTGGAGAATCATCATCCTTATCCAACTACATCTAAATTCACACCAGCTGTTGCACCACGTTTAACCTTGTATTTCAAAAATTGCTAGAACAATACAAAAACAGTGTCCAAATAATACTGAATCTAGTTTGATATTTCAGTGCGAGTTATGAAAGAACAGTGACAATTCTGCAAGCATCGATTAGCATAAAGTCCAAAGACAATGCACTTGGGAAGGTCTTTAGCGAGCTTCATTTGATATAAAACAACCTTTGAAATTACAGAAGTCTATGGAAATTAAAATAACCACAGTGTTTTATTTTTAGGAGCCAGATAGAATTTGTAAAGCTGGCAGTGAACGGGGAAGGAAGTAAAAGCAACTCCTGTAATTTTATATGTAGAATGAGAACATTTTTATAGAGAAAAAAAGTGAGGTGAGAAACTTATTATTCCATAGATAAACCTGGTTTGGAAACAATCTTTAGTGCAACCACAAACCTGATCTAGGTTGATGTATTTTTAGGTGATTTTAAGAGCAGAACCCAGCTGAAGGGACAGGTTACGTAAAAGGACGAATATTGTGTTCATAGAAATTATTGTACCAAATCGAATTTCTCATGTTGATGGGGTACTAAAACAATATCCTGTGCTTCAGTGGCTGCTCCTCCAGGTTTCAGCTATCGAGACAGCTGTGCTACTCACTACCAGCCCCTACAAATAAGATGGCTTCTGATTTGTTTGCCCTATTTCAAGAGGTGAAAATGAGAGAGAAGACCAAGGCATACATTCTTTTTCAGAATATAGTTGGCAAAGCAACTGCTGCCAGCACTAATTCCCTCTGCACTACATTCTCTCTGATGCTGAGCCACTTTTATGCAGGGAAGGTCTCCCTCTCCAACAGGAGAGTCAGGAAGGAGAGACTGGAAGACCTGTGCTTCTCAGAATGGTGTGAATTTCCCTACTGCTCACCTAGAAAGCAGCAGCTTGCACTTGGCTGCTGCATGGATTCCACTCTTCAGTTCTTCCAACATTTTTCTCCAGTGGCTGTTCTTACTCACTATTTATGAGTGCTTTGCTCCTATTTTTGAATACACCAGTCTTTAACTGGCTCCTACTCTAAATTTCTCAGAAAAAAAAGTCCTTATAAAGTATGAAGGCTCTAATGAATCAGAAGATTTTCAACAGGAGCCCTTCCTACAGTCAATGAAAAGCCTAGCAAAACAAATGTTTTTCATTTGGTTTTGTTTTGTTTTAGTTTATTCATCAGTTAAAAAAGAAAAAAAATACAGATTGCTTAAGTGTAGGTTCTTACTTCCAAACCAGTTTGTAATAATTTCCTTTTGTTCTATTCCGAATTAGATATTTTTATCTCCATACAGAGAACAGGTAAAACCACATGAACCTGTAAAACAGTTGTTAGCTGCTTTCTTTCTATTTATTGTTTTTATGTGTTTACTCTTCTGTTTTTGAACGGCTATTTTTTTTTTGTGAATTTTTAGTTTTGAAATTAATTTCTTACTGAGATGTATTTTAATTTGAATATGTCAAGTAATTCCATAGATTTTGTACATGTGCAATTCTTTATATTTTTATCAGTGAGTACCTGCTTTTAATTACTATAAGACCTTGCTAAGGATTTTAGGGTCTTTTATGTCAAATAATTTTCCTCTGGGAAAATTTTGCCATCATTGAAATGCCTGAGAACTCTTCAAATCTGATACGCATGAACCATTAAGAAAGTATTCACTGAGGATGAATGTGTTAATATGGAAAAGAAAATAATGTGTTCTTGAAAAATCTGGAGAACATAGAAAAGGTGAAGAAAGGTTACAGTGTCTCTGTAAGAAAGAGAATTACTTGTGACAATGGCAGAAGTCTTGCATCAAATTTTGGAAATCTCAGTTCCAGAAGTTCAAGAAAGGATTTTGAGAAAAATCATGAAAATGCATTATGAATGCATTTTCAAAAAATCTCCCTTAAATCTGTATACTGGAAATATTTTGAAAAGCACAGATTTTGAAACACAACACAGTGAAACAAGTACCCATTACATGTCCTTCTCTCTTTTTGTGTCTTTACTGTATTTATTGGTGCTCATTCACTTGAAAGTGTAATTTTCAGAATGCTTTTGCTGTACCTTAACCTTTGCTGTATCAAATCTGTCTTTCTCAGTCTGTCTTTCTCCTCTACAAATTCTCAATCTATAATTTCCAATGGGATTTTCCTTTCCTGGGGGCACTGTTTCATGTTTCACCATTTCACTTTTCTCTCTGCTTTGTTTCTCTGCAGATTCTGCGACTGCCTACATATGCTCTCTGCCAATCTCTTCCCTTTTTCAGCTCCCTAATTTACACATTAGAGTTCAGAAGCATACTGAGTTTGTTGTCCATACAGCTCCTACATCTTTCCAGCTGGTGTTGCTTCATGTTTAAATAGTTCCTTTCTTGAGTTACATCTATGCCACCATTCCAGGGAAACCAATACTTCAAGATCATGAAGTGATGCTGCATAAGGCACTGATTCACATTTTAAACTGTTAACATTTTTCTTCATATGTCCTTTTATCATATATAATGCATAATATGTCCATTTAGTATTTCAGTAAAGGTACAAATGCATTCTGGCTCAGTTCACACCACCACTGTAATGGAAGATTTTGTTTCAGGTTGCAGGCTCTGTCCCTGCTCTCCAGCAGCAGCGTTCAGATTACATAAACACCACCTGTAAAATGAAAGACTAGAAATGGAAAGAGTAAATACCACATGTCTTTATCCCTTTTAGATTTTCATTTGTTCATTTCATTTTTCAGGATTTCTGCCCTGCTTTTTCAAAATCCATATGCCTTAGCAAACTGATAATCTGAAGATGCTTAAAATAAGATGCACTGGAGCAGGTTGCCCAGAGAGATTGTGGATGCCCCATTCCTGGAGGCATTCAAGGGCAGGCTGGATGGAGCTCTGGGCAGCCTGGTCTAGCGGTTGGCAAACCTTCTCACATAGCACGGCTGTTGAAACTACATGATTTTTGAGGTCCTGTTCAACCCAGGCTATTCTATGATTCTATGATAAGAAGGAAATGCAAATTATTTCTGTTCATGTAAAAATGCTTTTTTTCTCTCCCACCTTGGAGAGTCCCTGTATTCCAAAACTCTTCCAATCATTTACCACAAAACAACATTCTATATTTTAAAGGCTGACAGAAAAATAAACCTGTCAAAATGAATATGGTATTTCAGAAATATAATTTTGCAAACAAAGTGGAAAGTTTTTGGTACTTGATAACAAATGCTGTTTGTTGAACAAGCAATTAAGCATTTTCCAGATGAAGCATCACTTCAGAGTTGCTGCAGATTATTTTTAGCTCTTGCAGATTTTCATATATTTATTATACCAAAATGCAGTCAAGCAGTGACACCCAGTGGCTTCAGAATTCTTTCTTCATTTTCTATCAGAGAAATCTTGCTTTTAGCTCTGGGTTTCAAAGCTCAGTGTTATTCAAAAAGGGTAAATAATTTCCACTTGAACAGACAGTTAAACTTAGTACTTAGGTATAGTGGTTACATATGGTGATCTGGAGTACTCTCACTGGATGGGTGACACTGGGTAAAATGGTTTAATCACCACAAGGACAGACACTACTCAACTCTATGTATCATGGGGCTTGCTCAAGAAATCCGCTCAAATACACTATGCAGGTAAGCCATTAAGCTAAGGGTACATCTGTAAATCTGTGCTTAGAATCCTTTACTCGTCAGAGAGAAAGAGAATTTTTCAGTTTTTAAAGACTCTGAAATTCATGGATGAAAATCACTGTGTAGATGCAAAATCTATTAATATTTATGATATCAGTAAAAAATAAATAAGAAGTAGTATTAGTATTGGAGGTTAGGATGACAGTTTGACATTCTCAAAGTCATCTGGAACTTAAACTACAGAATAAACAGAAGTTCTGCCAAAACAGATTTTCCTATCAAAGGTGACCAAACTATAATTTCCACAGAGGCATACTTTGAAGATAAATTGTCTGCCTAACATGAAAAGTAAATATAAGAAGTCTTATTTAGCAGTTGCTGTGTCTTGGAGACAAACAAATTTGACATTTTTCCTTTTCAAATCAACAGCTTTGCTATATTAAGAAAGGAAAGCATTTCAGTTGCATCATATTGAAGGCCTTTTAAAATCAAGTCCAATAACTGTTCTCAGGGCATAGTACATTTAAATTATCCAGTGATTAAATACAATTAGGATCAGCTCTTCTTCAAAGAAATTGCTAGTATCACTAAATGTTGCAGAGTGGTAAAAAATAAAAATAAAAATAAAGCTATAATATGATAATAGCAATACAATGCATGCTCTTGTTTTCTGCAAGAAAGAAGTTATTCGATTTGAGGGAAAAAATACTAGTTTGATTTGCAGTTTCCAGATGAAGATAAATCTACTTACTTTGGCTTCTGCTTCCTTGCTTTGGCTGCATACAGTGCTTTTATTTGAAAACTACAACAGAGCACTGAAAAGAAAAGTTGCAATGGGAACAGATCATAGCTTTCTCGAGTGTTTGTTAGATAAAAGCTCCAGTCTCAGGGGTTGCTCCACCTAGAGGACTGCACTCACTGACTGCCCTCTTTCCTCTTTGCTCTTATCAAAGCTAAAAGCAAAGGAGTCAAAGCAACTGATTTCATTGCATCCATCTTTCTTATGCATTTCACTTCAGTGTTTTAAATGAAGGAGTTCTGACACAACTGACAAAATGAATAGGAGTATTTTAATATCATTTTAATGGAGAACCAAGGTGTGGCTGCTTCTTGCCAAGAGAATCTCTTCTCTCCAAGCAGGACTGGTTAATGGCTATGTACTCCACGTTCTATGAACGCACTTGCATCCTGCTGGAGAGTGATGGGATGAGGATCAGCACAAACACAGCTGTTGATCTTCAGGATTTATAATCTGATCTTTTTGCAGCTCTGGAACACTCTATATCACTTTATTTTGGTTAACTGGTAGTTTGATTCATGCACGTTTTGAGCCCAACTTCATGTTCATACAATACTTTATTATCAACAAGCAGAAATGTTCTTTCTGCACCTTGGTGAAGCTGCAGAGTACTAACCAGACTTCCTTTTCTTTGTGCTGCAAAGATGCTTCTCTATCAGTTCATTGTAACCAGAAGTTTGTTTGGAAATTAAGAGCGTGGGAGCTACAGTACATCTACTTCAGCATATGGGCTATATGTTCTAATATAAGTTTTATTAACTGAGTTCAGGAAAAAGATAAGGAAGTCCATACCCCATAGACTCACACATCTCAGCATTATTTCTCAGACATTTGTTATCTGCCCAGGGCAAAATGTGCAAGATGGGCATGCATCACATCATTCCTGAAAATATCAGTGTATGCCTACTTCAGATGAAATTTTTGTGAAAAGCGATTATGACATATAGTCTATACTCTCATAGCAATGCTAGCAGGTAGTTGCATCTAATTAGAAATTCATAACAGCTTCCAAGCCAGTGAAAAATAAAAACATCTATTGTTGAGGGTTTTTCCCTCAGCTGAATACCTCTTTTTATATTTTCCTTCTTTAGAAAAAAAATGCAGTAGTGTGTTTGGTTTGGACAACAGATGCTGATATGGCTTGTTTTATATTGAGGTGCCAGCTGTTCCTTATGTTCCAAAAACAATGCCAAACCTGCTGTTAGGAGACTTATTATCCAGTAGTAAGTTGTTCCAAGTGGGCAATTATTCTCAGTGAAGTTTTTCCTCTTTTTTTATGGATGCTTGTTTTTCTGCCAGAGGTCGCTGCTGTTCTGCTGTTACCATTACCTGCAGTGACTGGATGTCTGGAGGAATAAGCCATACAGTGTTCTAGGAAGCAGAACTACAAGTGAAAAGCAAACAGTGCATTAAGCAAAATGGATAGTAAGTTTTTCTATAACCATAGCTACATTGTCACCTCCATTAGTTCTGCAGAAGAGAGGTGGACTGCAGTGCCAGTGCTGCTTTCAGAGAAAAGCAGTTTAACTTGGCAGAAGGAAAAGCTCTTTCCCATTTGCAGAAATGCTTTCCCAGCACAGTAATAAGACAAAAGTTATAGTGACTTTGCAAACAAAACTTCTGTTTTGCTCTTCCTTTCTCTCCATCTACACAAACAACCAGCTCAAAGAAAGCCTTCATAAACATTTGAGTCCTCTGATTTCGAACTTTTCTTCCTTCATCTCAGTTATAACTAATAAAATCAGTTTCTATGGTGACTTAGATTTTCTAATGGGAAGAGCTTTGGGCTCTTCCACGATATCTGGTAGCTGCCAAATACATGGAACCTGACCTTCCAATCCTAAAAAGCCCATAGAAGAGTCTGGTCACCCCAGAAGTAGGAATCCCAAGAACCAGTCCTCATTTTGAGTTATGTGAAAATCTTCCACAACTAAAGTTCCTAATTGTGTTTCTTGAGGGAGTTCAAAATATACATTTTATACGTTCTGCTGTTTTAGAAAAGATCATTTCTGTAACATTTATAGCTCTGACCAGACAGTAATGACATTTCAGGAGTTTCCTCTGACTTGCTTTCTCTGTTTCCACAAACAAAAAAACTGTTTTCAAATGCAGAGAATGCATTTTCTCCAGAGATCAAACTATGGAAATATCAGCTTAGCAGACACCAATAATTCAGTAGACAATATTGTTGGTTCACATTTTTCTCTAACACCCAGTCACGAATGTTGGGTGAAATTGCAGCTGCATCTGTTTATTTTAACAAAATGCAGTCCAGCAAACATCTGATCCTGATCTGCACAGCTGTCTGCTGGAAATGACTCATTCTGCTGTGACAAAGATGGCAAATGAACATCAAGCTCTGGAATAAATAAGTCATAACACCGTCTCTAATCTTTGCTGTTCTCTAAAATCCAGGTTGAATTTAACCATTTTCATGAACATTCCTCTCTCCTGAAGTTAAAACATGTAATATCATCACTGAAAAGATTCAAGTGGCTAAAGAAACTACTTGAAGACTACTCATCTGAGGCTTCATGATTTATAAAATTTTCTCTATAATTTCTCCAGTATACCATCTCCTCACTTGAAATGGGAATACTTGTGAAAGAATTGTTATCACTTTAAAATATGAAAAACACATATAACATTAGGATGAGCACTAGCAGTATCAACACTGCTTTCAAACTAGCATACATTATTCATGTAGGCTCTAGTTCAATAACAGGACAAATATTGCATTCAATACTTACCCTCTTTATGTCTGGAAGATAGCAAATCAAAACAGAGGACCTAGTGATATTCTGAAAATAAAGCAAAGCCCATTAATTTTCAGTAATTCACCATCCCTTTTTCAAGTCAAAAATTACATTCCTGTGGGCAGTAAAGACCTTGGGAGTTTTTAGGTGTGCACATAAACACATCAATTTTCAACTGAACATTCTCTTTTGGCAATACAAAGAAACAAACAGCTTAAACATACAAATAAAAATATCCCACAGGCAGCTATTTATATGAACAACTTAGTGTTTAATGATGAGAAAGACATTTAAGAACAACCTTATTTTTTCTACTCAAATGTTGAGGTTTTTGTTTGCTCCAAAATGGGAAGCTAAACATAGAATAGGAATACATAGTTTACTAAATGACATATCTACCACACGAGGAAAGGAATTATTTGGCAGTTAAAGTGGCATTGCTTCAAATCTGTGGGCTTTCTCAGCTGGTTGGAGCAAGCAATAATAGATCTTTGCTCAAACACATACCTAAAGTGGATGCTGTTATGGAGGACAATTGCCTTCATCTACAATGACCAAAAACACAAATCACTATGAGTAATACAATAGATAGGAATAAAAGATTAGGATAAAATTACATAAACATGAACCATAAATTCTTTTCTGGGTTTTCCAGGTGAATGTTACTATATGGCAATGTTGTCTTTGCCATGGCCAAAACTCTGTTGTTCCCCGTTCAAACCTGTTTGAATTCCCAAGAAGCAATGCTGGTAAATGTTATCACCTGTCTCACACAAATCCCTATTAATGTTGCTAATGGCTTCATTTTGTTCTGTAACCTCTTGTATAAAGAGCCTCCAGAGGAAAACCTTGATTCTTACTGTAATGAGCTTTTCGGATGAGTTTCTGGCTTGTGCCGTGCTTGAAGGGAAAAGGATTTTTGATGTTCCAGAGTCTCTGATAGTGAATGTGGACAGACTTCAGAAAAAGACTGTACAACTGTGAGCAGGTTGGAAACAAAAGGAAACTACAGTGCTATGTGGGCTGCTCAGCACTTGAGTACTTTTAACCTTAGTTTGTGGCTTTCTGTTGGCTATGCCTCACAGCACAGAGACTGAAACAACTCCTGTCCCAAGTAATCTGGAAACTAATGAATTGCAGTATACTTGACAATGACTGAGCAAAATCCCAGAGAATATTCTGGGGAAAACAAACAAATAAACCTGTTTTTAAAAAATCCAGACTATGTTAATCAGGAGGCGTTGACTGAAAAGGCTGTTGTTCACGGATAAAAGTTTCTGTATTCTTCAGAATGGTGGAAAATTAATATTCCTGGTAGGAAATTAAGCATCACTTGCCCACTCCCTCTAGATTGAAATGTGGAAGAGAGCTGGAAGAGTAAATGTAAGGACAAAAAAACTTACTAGGGAAAATAAAAGCTGCACATGAAAGCATAGCAAAACAAGGAGTTCATTCAGCACTGAACATCAGTAGGCAAGTATTCAGCTGCTTTCAGGAAAAGGGTATTTTATTGCATGTATCACTCACTGGGAAGACAAGCACCATCACCTAAACATCCCCTCTCCTCCTCCTTTTCCCTAGGTTTATTGATGAGCATGATGCCATATAGTATATGGTCATATCTCTCTTTCCAGTTTAGGTCAGCTGTCCTGGTTCTGTCCCTTCTCAGCTCCTTGTGCACACCCAGTCCCCCCACTGGCTGGGCAGCAGGAGAAGCTGAAATGTCATTTGCTCTATGCAGTGATGCTCAGCAACATCTAAACCATCTCTGTCTTATCAATGCTGTGTTGGTCACAAATCCAAAGTATAGCACCATACAAGCTATTATAAAGAAAAATAAGTCCATTAGGAATGTGTCAGTTGTTGGGTTGTTTGTTTGTTTGTTCACTTGTTTTTGTTTTATTTTGGGTAGGGATTTTTCTTTTTCTTGGTTGGATAACAGAAATAAACAGGATTGTTGTTTTTGTCTATCTGAATAGATTGGAGGAAAAAGAGAAGAATTCTAGTAAAGAAATGATTTAAAAAGGGGGTGAGGGTGTATCTCAGAGAAGCCAGCTTACTGAGAATGCTGAATCCTTGCTCTCAGGTACTTCATGGGCCAGAATTTCAGGTAGCTGTTACTTAATGTTAGTTAGCTAGGAAATGCTATGAAGTAAGACCGGCAATATCACTTAACTATATGATCTCCTTTGTGCCTTGTTTTTTCTTAGTGACCTGTCTTTGCTTAGTCAAACTTTACCATCTCTCAGACTGAACACATCGTATAAGCAGTGGTTGTTTATACAGTCCATTACTGTTTTTTAATTGACTTTGCTCTTTCTATTGAAAGGTGGCCTCGTATATCTAATTTACTAATTTGTCTCTTCATTCTTTTCACTTCTGGCATTCTTTAAGGTGATCTTGAAGTTTCTCTTGGTAGTCATTCAAAAACATAACTACCTGAACCCCACTAGGAAGCATTTCTAATGCCCTGAATTCTTCTGTTTGTGTTATAAAATCATGGGGATTTAAAAAAAGAAAAAAAAGAGAAAGAAAAAAAAAAACACAGTTTATATAAACAGCTTGATATTTTTAGAGCATGGGGACAAGCAGATCAGCTCTTAATTAGAAACAGATTAAACTCTGATCACTCCTGTAAAGCTCTCCAGTGCTGACTGAAGGTAATCCTTACAAGCTTTGCCGTGAGCACTGAGATGTTGCCACTGACTTTGCATTTAAAATCGAAGGTCAGAAAGTCAAAGCAGCAAACTAAAATTGGGAAGATTTAGATCCTACTGGGCCATGGACACAAATGAAGCGCTACTGGGGAACACAAAAGAACAGTAATCCAAACTACAAATTGAATGCTAAAGCACTCCTCAGCTGTTGAGATCAGCTTATTGATTTATGGTAATGTATGAATATAATGTATGAATATATTTATTTAATGACAGCAGAAGTTATATAGAACTATAGAGTGGTGAACTTCAGCTCCAAGTAACAGAAATAATAATCTCTGGTTCTGTGTTTTTTGGTCATGTAACTAACTTAGTGGTAGCTTTGAAATGCAGTGCAAAGTTCTGCGAGATGTAAGTAATGGGGGGGGTGTGTGTGTATATATATATATATATATATATATTGCAGCTGTCCTAATAGTCTTTGAGGTGCTTATGCTGTTTGTATGATGATAACTGATTTAAGTTGTTATATCCATGTGTATCTTTGTACTTCAGCTTTGCTAGGAGAAAAAAAAAGAATAGAAAAAGAACTGCCCCTTAAGGACAGAAAGATACATCTTTATGTGCAAGAGAAGCTTCAAAACATAGCAGTGAAGAATATCCTCAAATATACTATTACATAAAAGTGATTAAAATATTGTTTGAAACTGTATTGGCAAAGGTATCCTTGCATGAAACTCAGTGTGGTGAGGTAGAACACAAGGCTTTCTCACTGATTAACCAGGAAAATAAAAATAGCAGTTCTCATGAGAAAACCATTTATGAAAGCATTCCTTTGTGCTTTATTTACTTATGCTTTAACAGCTTCTGAAAAGTCTAAGGTTTTAAATATTCTTTTGCTCATGTGAATGCACCTTGTTTAACAGTGCCTACTGTAAAACCTCTCTGAAGATATCTTCAAAGCGGTGCCACCCAGTGACAGGTCAGAAGACTTCAACTCTGTAACTTACGTAAAAGCAGTTTTCCTTCAACTTTCAAGAATATTTTGCCTTATAGGAATAACATAAGTTTGTGGAGCTTAGTAGCATTATCTTGTTAATTGCTGGGAAATTATTACAGGGACCTCCTAGACCCTCACTGATGGATATAATAACTAGATGGCATAAATGAAGAAAGGCAAGTCTAACTGCCATAATCTGCAGAACGTCTTCTGCAAGAGAGAGGCAATCAAACGCAGAGACAAGAAAGCGCCACAATTTTTCTCTTCCTTGCTCAGATTGAAGTGCATTCAAGCATTTGAGATTAAAAGAAACTACTCTTGGAAGAAGCCTTGTTTTATTAATCAATAGATAGCATGTGTAGATGCATACGCAGCCCTTTCTTATCCTGTCAAGGTGATGGGAGACTTAGGTAAGGTTACTTGACAAACTAACTGTGAAGGGAAGGAGGAGTTTTGTGGTCTTTGCTTTTTGGATAGGTCCAAGATACAGAGCGCCTGACTTTAGCTTCAGTCAAAAGATTGCACTTCCAGTTTGACCAGCTTTTTTAAAACACTTAGTACATTATCTAGGCAGCATGTTATCAAATTGTGTGTATAGCTTGAACGGAAAAGAACGCTAGCTCAGAATTGAAGCCAAAATGATTAAAGTTGTTCATATATCCAATAAAATCTGCATTTCTGCTCTGTTTGATCACTTGCATACATCCATTAGTTCTCTTTTCCTAACGAATCTTGCTGCTTTCTACTGAAAAATTAATTGCATGCTTAAGTGATGGTCTTTAATAAGTATCAAATATCTTGCTGAAATAAGGTGTTCTATAAGTGCTGGATGAAATGTAGATTCTTTTTCCATAATGATAGGGCAAAACTTTTCAGAATTGTTTATAGAGAACTTCATTGTGTTCCAAGTTGCAAACAACAATAACTAAAGACAAGAAAAGAAACCACTTTTGCTCCCTTTAATAATTAAATTACAACAGCTAAAAGTACACACTCTGGATCGTAAGTTTTATGTGTATTTGTCTTTCCTTTATAAATATCTTTTCATGTGAGATACAGAATTTTCATTTAAATAGAAGCACCCTCAAAAACAGTAAGATCTTGTGTAGCAACAATTCCCAGACTTTCATTTTTAAGGGAGAGGAGGGTAAAATGTTGAATGGACTAATTATAGATCAATAAACAGACAATGCCAGAAGAATATATGGGTATCTGTTCACATCTGAAAAAGACATGTTAGTTTCTTTTTTCTTTTTCTTTCTTTTTATGATTTTTTTTTCCTTCTTTTTTAAATACAGTAATCATAGAGTCATGGGAAGGCTTGTGTTGTAAGGGACCATAAAGCCCACCCAGTCCCAATTCCGTGCCATGGGCAGGGCTGCCCCCAACCAGCTCAGCTGTCCAGGGCCCAACCTGGCCTTGGATGCCTCCAGGGATTGGGCACCACAGCTTCTATGGGCAGCTGTGCCAGTATATTATCTTTTATTAGTCTTTTCTGTTTAACTTTGCATTATTAAGCTGGAATTAACTGAGAGTACATTTTACTTTCAGGGTATCAGTCTTGGAATACGTGAGTTAGTAACAGAGATGTTTTCCTTCTGTACTGTTGAGTTTTCCCTGGGAGATTATTTGTCAAAAAAAAAAAAAAAAGTCAAAATTAAAACGATTGAATAAAAGTAAAGCTTTGAAAACTGGAATTTAGAATGAAAAGCTCTGAGTTAGAGAAGGAAGATGTTCTGTTTTGTTCGTACCTTATTTTCCAGATTTTCTTAGATCGAATTCTCCAGTAAGAGAGTCACAGAGCAGAGCACGTGCACTTGATCAAGCCCAGTGTGAGGACAGGCCTTGCCACTAGAGGGTACTGCACATCCAGTTTTTTTAGTTTTTTTTTTTTCCTCTCCTGTCAAAGTATTTAGTATGTAGCATTCTGTGCTGTAGTGCATCTAACACAATTTGCTGTTGTTCCAAGCTCTCTAGTTACTTGTTGGATGAATGTGATAATCCTGTTAAGATAAATAAAAGTCTTAGGGAAATGACTAGATGACTGCCTAGAGTTTGTTTGGAGACGGTTTTCATTCTTACACAGAGTCTTTTCTGGTTGAGCTTTGCTTAAAATTAAAAATATTTTTATCTTTGGTGTTACTTGGCTATTGTCTTATTTTCTTTTAAGACACATACCTCCACTTTTGAGATCTTGAATTAGGCAGATTCATGTTTTGTTCCAACCATCTTTTAAAATAGCTTTTGCACATACCAGTGTCCCTGGGTTTTCTGGTAAGACGGAATGGGTGGGCAAAGCAGTAGCTCATGCTCATCGTGTTGATCTGCACCTGTAAATGTTATTTTAATTGCTGTGGACACCTATTGGCACTTCACAGCCAAAGCTGTTATACTTGAGAAACATGAAGCTGTGGTGATGAAGCTGTAAATGTGCAGCCAGGAAACAAGGAAAAAAAAAAAATACTGGGCTTTCAGTACTTATGTCACTACTGAAAGCAATTACTTGGTGTTTCAAGCAGACATTAGTAGCAGCACAAACATGACCTATGCAGCACTGTGTTACAGGAGACTCAAGCCAAGATGGTATGGCTGAACAGCACAGGATCTCTCCTGTTGAGCCATGTACCAGAAATGTAATGTACCTATCTGCATCTGGAATGAACTTGACTTTGAGTAACACTTGACATTCAGCTGCAGCGAGTTATTTTTAGGAAAATGACTTATCATACCACAAGGATGGAAGCGTTGGCACCCAGGTCACCACAGCTGTGCTCTTTGGTTCATTTTTAGGTTAACTTACATTTCTAGATCTTCGGAAAGTGTCTGGTTTGGGAACTGGAAGGCTTCAGTAACATCAGAGCTTTTGTCACAACTGAAGAAATAAGAGTGTCATCATCACAGGAGCCATCAGCCATGTTGTCATCCTTCTAACTAAGGGCCAGAAAGGATAAGCATGCTAGATGTTTGCTTGAGAGGATACCTCTTCTATCCTTCAGTCTCACCAAAACAAAGCAAAGAATCTACATCCATTTCTTTTCAATCTGTAAAGTTTTTTCAGGGAAATTTCAAGACTTTGCAGCTATGTTTTTACAGGTATTAAGAGCTACAAAATGTGCTTTGAAAAGCTTACAATTTAAACCGATCACTAGAGAGAAAGGAGATAGGATATAAGGGCTATGCTTCCCATATTACCGCACTTACCTTCAGCTGAGATATTTGATAACTTTGTGTGAGCCAGCATAACGGGATTCTCAAAGCTCCTTTCCTACTGAACCAAAGCCTGGTTCTCTGCTTTATGCCAGTCTGTTCTGGGGCACATCTGGCATTTGAGTGCTGGAGCAAGAATACTGTGTTTTTTTCTGTAGTGTTGGTTTTTTTGGGGGGTGGGGGGAGGGGTATGCTCTTTTCTAGAGACTCAACTTGGCTGGAGAGCTGTATTTGAGGAAAATACCACTCCATATAGCCAAAATAGGTTGTGTTTCTCTTTGCATGTGAGTGAAATGGGGTCCTTATCCAATGAACTTTCAGCAGGATTATTCTGCTGGTGAGGCACAACAGTGCGCAGTTGTACCATCGTACCTTCTCCTTGGGTTCAGCCCAGAGATCACCCTACATCCACAAGCAGCACATGACCCTATGCATTAGCTATGCTTGCTCAACCCCACTGACAGGAATGTCTGATATGAAAAAAAAACCTTCCCCCACTAAGAAGTGTGTTGCAGTTAATTAGTTCTAATACAAAATAAACAGGTATCCTTTTCCAGCAGGATGTAGATGCTTCCTCCCACTTAGAAGTTAGCATTCTGCACATCAGCTGTGTATACATATACTGTGAGATGTGCAGCCTTCTCCCATCCAGAATAAAGAGTAAAAAAAATGCCAGAAGATATTTATACCCTTTCTCCTCTTCAACCCTGTTGCAGAAATGCTAAGCAGTGATTGAACACCTGGTGGGAAAGCAGGGGCAACCCAGGGGAGTTCACATGTATGCAGTACACCTGAGTGACTGAAATGGGTGGAGCAAGGATCCACGCCTTCCCAGACCTCATTTAAGGGTTGGAAGTAAAGTTGAGGGTATTTTGCTGGAGATCCCTACCTACCTGAGACCTTCCAAAGGTAAGCAGTACTTTTCCTTCATTTCTGTACCTGTAGCTGTTGCATTTGGACTTGTCCTCATTTCCTGTAGCTAAAGACTTTGCCACCTCACTATTATTGCTGTAATTTTCCATCACGTCATAGTGTTACAACCCCACATTTGAAGTTGCTGCTTTACAGTGATGGCTGTATCCTGCTTCTATTTGGTCTATAACACGTAGGCTAGTCAGGTGATGACTCTGAATCAGAACAGACGTCATAGCCACAAATATTTGTTTCTAGTGCTACTTAATACTCACTATTTGCTTTAAGATAGCAACTCAGTTTCTCGTATGGTAATTTTCACTTGAAAGCAGGCCTGCAAGAATCTCCAATTGAAGCCTGCACTGACACAAAGAAGTAAGCTAAACTGTGTAGGAGTTGGAGGTGAAGAGAACACAACTGTAGTCCTGAAAATAGTTTTGATAGGATTCACATGTCAAATTCTCCTGGGTCCTCATAGCCTGGAGGAGAAAAAGGGTTCACGTGTATGGTTAAGATTCATTTTTGATTCAGTTTTCTGAAACAGTTCTTCAAATTGTTTCATTCACTCTTGCAACACGAATTCTGAGGAAAGACAGTGATTTGTAAATGATGTAGTGGTTTAGGCTCTGAATACCTCTTCTTCAAAGAAAAGAAAATGAGCAGCAGCCACTTACAGAGCATGGGGGCTTGGTACTTGAGTGTCCTGTGCTAGGAACTCAGATTTGCTGAGGTTTGGGATCTGTCTTCTCAGATGTTTTTCTTTCTCAGGAGTGCATCTGTGAAGGAGCTAATTAAATTTTTACTTGGGTTTGGTTTTGGGATGGAGGAGTACATGTGAAATATCTTTGCAGCTTGGGAGGTATTGATGTTTTGTGACAAATAAATGAACTGAGGTTAAGGAACTGCTGTTGAGGGAAAATCTCTGATTTGCAGAGCTGAAATTGATGGTAGATAGTCTTTTTCCATTATTAGTTTTGATATTTTTTGACAATTTTCAGTTATGTAAGTTTTGCCCTGAACACTGTTCTTTTTTTCCCTTCTCATGAGCTTTGGTTTACTGAAGTTTTTCCCTCAAGTAGAGACTTTTAAGTCTTTATCTTCAGATCTTGTTCAGTTCTGATTCAAATGATGTTCTGTGAGATAATTTTTTTCTTTTTTTACCAGTTAGTAAAATAAGATCTGGATGAATTGACTTTCTTCAGTGCTCTGTATAATGTTATTATCATTACTAATATGTGAAAGTCATAACATAAAATAACATTGAAGTTGCTATCTTGGCTAAAACATCATGACTGTAACAGTGGCATCTAGTGCTACAAGCACAAGCTATTACTATATAGGTCAGGTCAGTCTTTTTGCTCCAAAGCTATGTCTGCTTCCACTCTCCTGCTTCTTTTCTCATGCTTAAAAATAGCCAGTACTTGTGGTTGTTAGTGTACGCAGAGAGATGCAGAAGGAATTGATTTAAATCCTGCCAAAACTAACATAGATGAGTGTCAAACCTACTTCTGCCTTTGCCATGATTGCCTTGACAGTTATTTTGGGATGGCTCTCTTTTAAGATTGGAGCCTACTGAGAAACCTTATTGTAACCATGGTCAGAATTAAAAAACTCTTTAAAAATTTTCCATCAAGAAACTGATACTGTCTCATGCTGCCCAGGAAAAAAAACAAGTGGCCAAATTTTCTTGTGGACAAGCTCAGACATTAACTTTCTTCCACGAAACTTTCAGTATATTTTGAAATTCTTCAGTCACTACACAAGGACCTTCCAAATGTCAAATTGTAGTTCTCAATTAAACATCCCCCATCTCCTCTGCTCTGGCAATTGGACAAAGCAAAACAAATAATTTGGGGAGTATTTGCTGTTTGTGAGGAGAATGTGTTTGATGTCTGTGTGAGGAATTCAGGATAGTGATAGATGTTTCAGAAATCACCTTTGATTTCTTATGTACTCTGAGTAGGTGGTATTTTTGTGGTAGTTTCTGATAATGCGTTACCTTATTTACCTCTTTTGGCACAACACTCGGCAATTCCTTAAACATTTTTAATCCCCTTTTAATGTCATCACTGCAATTAGCACGTTCCTTACTGTCTGTGGAAATGACCAAGATCATCCTAAAATAGTGTAGTTTGACTGCAGCTGCATTCTATTTTGCCATCTATTCTTTTTGTTTGGCCTCAAAAAATTGGGATGGGCAATCATTGCAGACCCTGGCTGTCAGTTGGTATGGGAACAGTCCAGTTCATCAAGATTTAGGTTACAATAACTGAATTAACTGTAACCTTAAGAATATACTTCGGTCTGCTAGTGATTCATTATGCCATTGTCCTCTATGAGTTGCAGCAGTACTCCTGTGTGTATGAGGAATATGGGTTTTTTCTTCTATTTTTAAGGTCCTTTTGCTGATTTAACTTAGTAGTAAGAAATAACAAATTTAACCACTCTGGGGAGGAAAAAAAGGGAATTAATAGTTTTCTGACCTTCAAGGTTGTCACTTAAGTTACTCATTATTAGGTACTTTCTTGTACTGTTGTTTTATTGATGAAGATTGTTTTTTCAGAGTTTGCTTGTTTGGGTTGGGTTTGTTTGTTGATGGGGTTTTTTTTGTTGTTGTTGTTTTTGTGGTTTTTTTTTTTGATGGAATGAAAGTGGCAACAAGCATGGCAGAGCTGAAAGATTTTAGAGCATCACAAAATAACATCATCAGAAAGCCTTGGGATCATTGTGCTAGATAGCAGCAGTGAAAAGGGTGTGACTACCCAAATTCAGCTGTGCTGTCGCCTCTTTTGGCTTGGTGCTGTGCAAATAATTTAAGAAAAGAAATAGAAAAAAAAGGTAATGCAGGCTGATCATATGGCAAACATTCATCAGTAGATCAAAAACTAACAAATTGAAAGGATCTTCTCAGTGCCATTTACTACAGTATAAAAAGATTTCAGTACCTCTACTGTGAGAGGTGTTTCTAAATCAGCTAATTCATCACAACTTCTTACAATATATATATATATATTGTGTGTGTGCGTACACATACACACAATGTATATTTTTTTTTCCTTCAGTGTAAGACAGCATCCTGTGATGAGAGTGGGTCAAATCAGACTTTGTTCTTTTACCCAGATGGGCTCTGCTTTCTCCAATATGATAGTCTTTGATTTGTGCTGACCTTTGAAGTAAAGCATGGTAAAACCTCAAGAAGATGAAGTGTGAGAATGTTTGTATTGGAGACTTAGTTTTGGAGAAGGGGTGGTGAACTTCTGTAGAACTTCTCAGAAACAGAAGGATCAAAATTCTGCCTTTGCTAGGCACTGTAGTTGAAGTATGTGCAAGTCCCAGCTACACCCCTTTACTTGCACGTTCGTTCCCAGTGGCCTGTAACAGCAAGTTAAAAAAAAAAAAAACTTTGAAAATGAGCTGCTTTCATAAAATAAAACTTGTAAATGCATCTCCACCAGAAATCTAGAGCATGATGATGCAATATTGATCACTGTATTTTCCTGTGAAAAGACGTTTTTGTTTTTCCTAACACTCTGTAAGCTGAAGGTTAAAGGGTAAATTCTTGCATTGCTTTTTCTCAGTCTGAATCTTATCCAAGAGATCAATGAGATCCAGGCTTTGTGTCAAAAGCCCTCACGTAAATGGGTGAGCTCAACTTGAGAATGTGTGAGAAAAGCCACGAGATAAATAATTGATAGGACAAATCTGAGGGAGAAAGCTGACTTTTTTAAAAAAAATAAGCTGTTTCAGCCTGATATATAAACAAAGCACTCGATTGTTCAGTTAGGTTTCCTTTTTTTACCATGGTTCCAAGTAATGGAGGGAAAAATTTTTCTCTGGAAATGTCATCCCACTTCTTTCCTTGCAAGTGCTCCTAGACCAAAACATCCTTCCAGCACTGTTCTAGCACCTCACTTGTACACCCCAGATTTCTTCAGAGTTCTGTGTGCACCATCTCATGAACGTGATCTCTACTCTTCAATTTCCTGACTGGCATGGCACCCATGTCACTTAAATATGCCAGAACCAGCTACTTCTCACTGGGGAGAAGGCCTAATACTGGGATTGGTTGCCATCCCTCGCCTCTAGCCTTTTTTCTGCTGTCTTTGGGCTTTAAACCTCAAACTCAGCCTTCCTAGGAGAGGCTGTGTGTGTTCCTAGGTGACTGAAGTGTGTATAGATGAAAGATTAAGATTGAAATTTAGGACTAAACTGATGTGATACAAACTGTGGTGTGCATGTCTTCAGGGCCAATCTTTATTTCAGATGATAAGCAAGTGATATTTTAAGGTGAAAAATTCCCTTCATCTTGGTATTTATTAGTATCTCTTTTTTTTTTTTCCTCATTTATTTATTTGTATTGTTATCTCGGGCTTGAACTGTAGTAAGAAATCTACAACAGCCTCAAAGTATCTTGTTGTAATATGTCTGGAAGTGGAGCTTGGGATAACCCTGTAATGAAGGCACATAACCATATGCTTGTTTTGAAGACAGTGTCATAAAAAACAAACTTCTTCTAAAACACACAAAATGCACTTAGGGAAAGGCCTTTTATTGCCTCACAGACAGGACTCTTGCCAACTGCCTCCACTAACAGCTTCTCTGAACTTTTTATACATACTTTTTATACATAATGAAAATGGTGTGTTTAGATGATGAGGCATTTCTTTTCCAAGCTCAGGTTTTAAAAGACTCAGTAAATGGATATGGTGGAGTTCAGAGTACTGTATTAGGAAGGAGAGTACTGTAACACTGCTATAGCTAGTGATGCCACCCCTCCATATTAAGTCTAGAACTTGCATTCACTGAAGAATTGGAATTAAGAGGATGTTTTGACGTAGGAAATGTTATTGTATTATAACATTTTTCTTTGCCTTGTGAATTTATACTTCTTAGGCAGCACACCTGCACTAGAGAAACAGTATGTATCTGAAAGAAATGCTGTTTATTCATTCATGGGGCCAGCCTATTTTAAAAGAAATAAACAATAAAGAGCTCAACTATTAAAGCACTTCCCAGAAATCCAGTGTTGAATTATTTAGTTTAGTTCAATCTGCAAGCTGCCATGAAATTTCATTATTCAGCAAGTCATTGTCCCCCACACCTGAACCAAATGCTGTTACGAAGGAGCCTTATGACTTTCTGAATGCTGAATTTCTAGCAAGCTTCAGGGTTTTACTTGCTCTTAACAAGGAGCTCTGTAATTACAGAGCAAAAGAGGATAAGGTGCTGTGAAACCAGAAGATATACAGTGCATTTCCTGGGATGTCTAAGTTGCAAATAGTCACTAAATGTAACAGATAGCCAAATGATTTTTGATGTCACTTAAAAATCAAGTATAATCAGAAGGCAAAGTGAAACACAGCATAGCAAGTAAGTTAGCTTGAGCCCTGACAATAGCCTTGCGTTTTGTCTTGGCTAACAAGATGTGCCTCTCCTCTAAGCATCTGTCTCTTTTGCAGTTTCAGGTGCCCAGGCACCTGTGTTTAGTTATGAACTAGGTTGTTGCTGCACCACATGTTTTTGTGTATAGAAAACACCCTGGGACTGGATCACTCTTTTTTATTATTCTTCTATGAAACAGCTCTCTTATTTAGATAAGTTCACTTGACAATCTGAGTGCTAGTTTTCAATTATTTGTTTTGTTTTCTAGACTTCTTTTAAACCTAGTAAATGAAACATCATTGGAAAAATAAAATATTTTCCTTCTTAGCTCAGAAAATACGTGATGTAAGCTTACAAGAGTGCTGACTAGACAAAGCGTTAGGTAGTACAAGAGTGTATGGGGACTGCTGAATTATGGCCTGAACCTCTAATTGATCACCTGAGGCGAGCAGTGAGTCAGCCATGGGAGCACAGGTGAAGGCAATTCTCCTGTGCTGCCGGAAGGGGTGGAGCCTGGCTCCACCTCTCCTAGACCCATTTAAGAGCTGACCACCAGTGGGGAAGGATCTCTTCTGGAAATCCACTACACTGGAGTTTCCTATGTGAGCCCAGGTTACGGGTGAGTGTATCTATCATTTCTGTTCCCTGTTTTGGTGTAATAACATCATAGCCAAGCTCTCTGTTATGTCTTAACATCTGTATATTTGTTAATTGTACACTGCTATACCATAACATGGGTATATTCATTAATTGTACAATGGGCAAGTTTTTGTGAGCCAGCTTTATTAGCACTCAAGTTTCTGAACTCTAGCCACAAGCTGCTCTGTGCTGTACTTTGCTTTTGCTTTACTGTTCTTTAAGCTTTTGTGTAAGGCATTGCCTGGGGGACAAACAATGCTTTATGTTCTCAGTGATGTCCATCATTTAATTAATTTATGGTGTTTAATAAATCTTGTCTGAAAGGACAGGTCGTGATCAGGTGATGCTGTCAAACTTAGCTGGACAGTACTACAGTTCCTGGGGAAGAAAGAGAAAGAAAATTGCTGTTTCTCATTATTTCTCCACTGCCAACAAGTTTAAAAAAACAAACAAAAAAAAAAAAGCATAAATCACATGAAAGAAGTGTGCTTTCTGTTGACCATTACCTACTTAGTCTGTAGTGCAAATGCTGATTTTCCTTTTGGAATGGACCTGGGAGTTGCCTTCAGTATCATTGCCAAAGCACATTGCTTGTCAGTTCAGGTCTTCAAATATCTGGCATTACAAGCAGTGAAAACAAAACATTATTCAAACCTATGTGTTGCAGAAAAGATATTGAGTTGTGGAAAATTAGTAATAGAGTGAGATAAAAAAAAATGATTTGTGATAGACACCAAGGAAATTTCCTTTTAAAAACAGTCAAAAACAAAACACAACAACAAAAAACACTGCTTTGAAGTATCACTGCAGTCCAGTTTTGTTAATACATGTTTGAGGAGAATCTCAGAGCTGGGATAAGATTTAACTTCAGAGTGTAGCATGCAGGAGATGGGTGTGCCAGCAATCCCTGGGTCCCTGCCTTGGTGATTACCTAGTTGTCTGCCAGGGTCAGAGGGTGTGGAATAAACTGGAGAGGCAGGTGTTCATATAGCAGCAGGAAATGTGATCAAGATCAGAATAAAAAGCGAAACTAAGAACAAGACATGCATGAAATTGCATGAATGTGATGAGACTGAAATATCACCAAATTTTTTTTAAAAATCTGGTTTACTCGTAGTGTAGCAGAGCCATAAAGATGGAGAAGCTGACTTGTTTATGCAGAATACCACTGAATAACTCATCTTCAATATTACTTGTATATCTGTTGAGTTTATTCACAGTTAACCTTCAAAGGCTACAAGAATATTACAGTGCATTTCAGTGGACACTAATCAGTGCTTCTTAAGAGACAAGAAGTGGCTTCATGTGTTAGGAGCATTTTATGAACTGAAATATTTGTGTGGTTTGAATTTTTATTTAGTTGGTTTGGGTTTTTTGTTTAAATCTGGTCTAGTCAGGGTTTTCATATAACTAGACTGCTGTTTGATATATGAACAGCGGGATAGGGAAATGCTTCTGTGCAGATTATACTGTCTCACAGTATATTTTTTTGTCAACAAATGTTCAGAAGGATTATGGTAATATACATAAATGTGGAAATAACAGTAACTAATGTCATTCCTGGACAGAAAACACAGGCTACTTATAGCTCTCCAAGATTTGCACCACTAGCCAAATTAATAGAGATCCAATTAATGCAAAACACAATGTTGCCAGCACACTTCCCATTTTATAAGGCATAGTCTCAAAATCACTCAGAAATTCTTCATGGCTACTGATGCTCTTTGGCCAGTTGCAGCCAGTGAAAAAGCTGAATCCTCCAACCTTTGTCACCACCCCTAGCTTCCCTATTCCCAATGGGCTGTTCCCTTAAGTGTCAAGAAAGCAAGTGGTTTGAGTTGTTGTGGTCTTGTTGGTTTTGTGTTTTGTTTTCCATTGCAGGGAGAAGTGTAGTTTAACAGTTGAAGACAGAGAAAATGTTCTAGACATGAGAAAGATGCTCCCTTTAGACACATGAGCTTCAGTGCACTGGTGCAGAAACACTTCTTCCTTAAGCCTTCTGATATGACTTTAATATTTTTTGATGGCATGACAAACATAGATTTCCACAGACATTTATTTGAATACTTTAAAAAAAAAAGTACTTAGTATTTGAGCCCTGTTTACATTTCCAAATGCCCAAGCAAGCAGTTTTACTTGCAGGAATCTACTTGGGAATTTCTCATTTTTAAGCAGTGATTGGAAAGAATTCAAAGAAATCGAGACTTGATTTTAGAAATGCAGCATTTACAGAGTAATAAAAATGATAGTTAATCATCTGAATAAAAAAATAATGTGTGCATTTTTAAAATACTTATTTAAAATACCATTAAGTATGATAGATGAATTATCTGCTGAATAATTATTATATATATATTCATTTTAAAAATATTAATGTTAAAAAAAATCTAACAAGAAATTCAAGGAGACATTATCCACAGAGTTCTGAAATTCACTGTTGAATAAATGAACATCGTGAATAAATCAGTGAATCAATCAATGGTATTTTCTCAGTGTGGTGTTGCAGGAAGAAAAAAGAAATCCCCAGCTGAGCAGAGATACTTCAATTTGTGGATTCTAGTAATGAGATTTAGGTGGGTTTACTATGAGTCATACATATCACTGCAGTGGAAGCTACAAAGTGACACACATTTCCACAGCCCATACAGTCAGTTGGAACTTGGATGGCTTCCCCCCCATGTCTCCATTCTAAAAGTACAGGGCAGGGAAGATTTTGAAGGGAGGATATCTCTTTTTCTCCATTAAGAGTGCACAGAAGTGTTTTTTCACAAACTGCCTACCTACACTGCAGAACCACTTGGAGTCCATGTTGCATCTAGTAGAACTGCTGACAAAAAAAGCCATTCAATTATGTTTTAAGTGAGGCTTCTTAGTAATGGGAGTCCAAATGAAGAGTGTATTCTATTCACATGATCAGCATGGGAGCAGCCTTGGCACAAAAATGAATAAATAATTAAAGGTAATTTTACAGTCCAGATTCCAGCTAACTTTGTGCTTTAAACACTGCTTTAGACCTCTTACTCTTTTTTCCTGAATTTGCTGAAAGGATGAACTTTCCTCAGAGTTGTTAGAACATAATTTTATTCTTCAGGCTTATCTCAGGCCATTTGGCTGAATTATTTTGAACAAAAATTACCTGAAAATATCTTTTGATCTCACAAGAATTCTCAACTTATGTTGTTTCTATACAGATTTTTATAACTCTTTCCCTTTTCTAGAAATCTGTAGGTAAAGAGCCTGACTTCAGTTCTCCAAAAAGTAAATACCAAAACTTTTTTTCTTAATGAAAAATTTAATTCTGCTCCTTTTAAAATCCATATATTTCTGAGGTCTCTGGCTCACTCTCTATGTATATGTAATTGTGAAAAGTTTGATTTGAGAAATAATGAATAATGGGATGCCCAGTGTATCTGGTGGTAGGAGGGAAATCACTAATTCTGAGCTTGTGAAATCATACCAATTTACACTTCTTAGTAACTAAATCATTCACAGAGGGGGGGGAAAGTAATTGCAAATTGAAAGTAGTATAATGGGGGGGGAGGAATCTGTGGGTAACAAAGATTCTTTGTGGAATCAGCGTGAGCTAGAGTTTGTTTAAACCTGTTGGACAAGTTAAAAGTAGAAATGGCCTTTTCTTCAATTAAGAAATCCCCTGGAATTGTTGACTGCTCTCAAACCTAGACTTGGCGAGATTGTTAAATAAACAAAGTTTAAAAAAAAAAATGTTGTAAATGTCATGATAGAAATACCTTTGAGGAGAGCTTTGAGAACTGAGACTTGGTGAGAGGCTGGCAGATCTCCAGCCTTGGCTTTTCAGTAGCTTCCAGCTTTTTCCAGAAGGGTGGAGTTGTTCTTCTTCACTAAGCATCATATCTTGGTCCTGGCTACCTAGTGCCGGATCAGGTGTGCTTTGGAAAAAGTCTTGGGAAGAGTGACCGTTAAGAGCAAGTTTCACAATTGCTTTGATTACTGTATGCTCTCTAAATGTCTCCTGATATTCAGATTATGTAATACATGTTAGCACAGTGGTGCTTAATGGAAAAATCTCCAAATGGTATTACCATCTCAAAACTGCTGTACTCTTATCTGAACCTAGCTGGTTCCTATTAGTTGCTTAATATTTAAATCTGTTGATAAAAGCGTGATGGAAAGAATGAGTTGTGCATTAGCTATCTTGACATACCTCCAGTTAACAACGTTACTTGGTAAAACCAAGTGACTGAACATGAAGAATATAGTTCAAAAACAAATTAAAAAGTACCACAAAACTTAAACTCTTGCTGCTTCTCAGGTGGAGAGCTCTTCCAGCAAAAGAACAAACTCTGTTCTTAGGCAGACGTGTTTTTAAGTGCTCCTGAAACAGATCACAAGCAGAAAAACTATTTCTAGTACAAACTACAATCCAAACTTTGTAATCCATACTCATGATTATAGGAGAAATGGAATGAAATGTTTTTCTGAAAATCTGTCAGAAGAGATGTTTTATAGAAAAAATATAGTAATATGTACATTTATCTCTTAACAAGCTTTTCTTAAAAAACCTTCTACTTGGTGTTTGAATTACACAAAATGTAGGAAGTTAATCAAACATTAGAAATTCCTGACAAAACTAGATGCCTCAGCATAGCATATAAATTCATCCCTACCTTGAGACAAACAGCCTTCTGGTACACACAGCTCCTGCCTCGCATGAAAGCATCTATTGAAAACCAACGTTGTGGTCATCTCAAGGGCAGCCTGCACAGAAAGCTTGAGCAAGCTCTCTGACGAAAGCAAGGTTTATTTGCAGTGCCTATTCTCAAAAGGCTGTCTGGATTTTAGCAAAGCTAAAGAAAGTTCAGAGGAGAAAATGGTGATGGTGGAAATACCTGGACTATCTCTTTCCTCAGAGTAATAAATTCTAATGTGAATGTAAGAGCGAAGAAAGGAAACATTTCCTATTGCTGGCAAAAACTCTTTGCCAAGTACTGGTGGCAAGGAATTTAGTTTAAAGAGAAAAAATGTTTATGATCTTAACGGGAAAGAAGCCTTGTTAAAGTATTACAAAGCTGATCTGTGACAGTAAATTTTATCTTTTCTATCCTTACTGATCACATTGAGACAAAGAAACAAGCCAAAAAGAAATATACAAGGTCAAATGGATATCTTTTATGACAAATCCCGTCTTGAAGAGATAATCAGAAGTTTGAGCACTATAGCATACACTGATCTGGTGCAATGTATGTGTTAATAGAACACTATTTTACTAATAAATTCTGTCAATGAATAATACAACAGTTGGCAATAAAAACTCAAAAAAAAAAAAAGCTGTCCTCAAACTCCAGGCATGACAGTTTTCTCATGAAATAAATTCTTTCTCAGTAAATGATTTACCTTAACCAAATTGTAGCGACATTAAAGATTCATCTCTTGTTATGGCTATGTATTGAATTATAAAGGGAAGGCTGGAAGATATTATATAATGAGTGAAGCTACTATTTCAGTGTCTTGTTCAGGCACTGCCAGCCAGCTGATTTACTTATGCCCTGTGCCAAATTACGTAAGAGCATATCAAAGAGACAGAGTGGCTTTTTTTCTGCTCTTGTGATTGGTCAAAAATAATGAAAGAAAATAAATCTTCAGATCTGGAGGTATTTTGGTCCCCTTCAAGCATTTCTTATTTACAACTGAGGCAAGCAGTTTTTATTTTTGAAGGTAAATAGCAATGTGGATGTTTTTTAGAGGATGCAGATTTTTAATCTGGTGGAGATCGAAGAGACTCAATGTTAAGAGGTGTTTGCACTTTTACTCCTTGCCTGAAAAAGTAAAAAAGAATATCTCATAAGATAACAAGCTTTGCAAAAGCCATCATCTTCACTGGGAATAAAATATGCACAGTTGAGGAAAAATGAAGTCTTTTTCATGTTAATTTGTTTTCTATTTTTTCTTTAAAAAGCACATTTTATTGGCTTGACAACCACGTGAGTTCCTGAGGTCTTTGTTTTTTTTTCTTCTGCTAACAGTGTAGGTTAGTGACCGTAACAATTAAAGCAATACAAAAAAGTAAACTCTTCTTTCTTTTTTCAGTATGCTGCTCTTGATAGAAAATCATAAAGCGCTGAACTAGATTTTGGCAGGAAAAAGTATTTGAGATCAATTCTTAGCAAACCTTACAATGGTTTAGATGTTAGACTAAATCAAAGCATAATTAAAATTCTGTTCTTATTGAGCACTGCTGGCTCAGAAAACTGTACTGGAGAGTGCTTTTTCAGGAGTATTTAAGTATGGGTACTGTAGGTATCGGTGTAAACCATGCCTGACCTATGCATAAGAGAAGAAGAACAACTGCAGAATTGACTACGAAATAGACAGAACAGAAGAGTGTTTAGGTTTTCTCCTTTCCACTTCCATATTCCTAGAAGTTTGTGTGTTGCTTCATCAGTTCTACTTCATTTGTTGGAAATATTATATTTTATTCTCAATAAGAAACTCTAAAATTGCAAAATTTTCCAATTCTCTTCCACTTGTGTTTGGGAAATACTAATTACATGGTTCCTAATTGTGTGTTAGGGCTGCGCTGTGGGCAAGCATGAGCCCTGAGATAGTTGAGCCACGGTGCAAAGGTCTTCCTTCAGGAATAGAAGCCAGTAAGGCCTGAGATGATAAAACACACTATAGGTCTGTTCTTCATCTTATGAAGAAACTCATGGTGGGCACATGCAGTAAATGTCCTAGTACTTTCTTATATATCAGTGACTAAATAACTGTACATCTTGTGATTTGAGATGCTCATCTATTGTGTAGCAAACAGATGTGTTGCCCACCTTCCAACAAAAAATGTAAGAATTTATGACACTTGGTAGCCTATTTTTGTTGGCTCAGTTACATTTTCTGTAAAATGCACATAATTCTCAATACTGTACTGTTCCATAAGCCTGTTGTAAAATCTAGGTAGAGTGTTAGTAAAGCATAGTAAAGCATATGAAGATTTACTTGTAAAAAGTTCTATGTGCACTCTAGATGTATTAACTCTTTGAAGACAGAGGTTACTAAAATGATAAGTCAGGAAGCTGAAGATTTTAAAGTAAGTCTCATTTAGCACACATTTATATAAGGAATAGGACAACTAAAGAAAACACTTAAACGCAAGCTAATTTTTCATTCCCCAGTGTTTCACTAGGTACTAGCATCTCCTTAAAAGCTTCTGTAAGGCTAAAATTTCAGCAAAATTGTAACGTTCCCAAACCTTGCAGGTAGAAATAAGTTAGCATAAGATGAGATGGGTCTCTGCCTCATAAACTTTGCATTTTCATTCATATAAAAAGTTGCTTCCTTCTTGATGTGTTATGATGAAAAATTATTTGCTGAGTTCCGCCACCCCAACATAGGTCTTGTTTTTTGTTTGTTTTTTTCTTTTTTTGCCAATGCCTCCTGGTATTTTACCTTTCTGTCCTCCCCTCTCTTTTTTTTTTTTTTTTTTTCCTCAGCACTGAAAAGGCAGTAGTTTGTTTGAAGCAGTCACTCTTTTGGCTGGATGGATGCACTCATTGCATAAAAGCTCCACAGTATGTTCCAAGGCAGCATCTGGTACTTTTCGTTAAAGTTTATTTTTAACAGGAAATAGTTCTGAGATCTCATTTGTAGCTGAAATGCTGTCTTCTCAAAGCAGCACAATTAAGCCTGCCCCTTTAAAAGAAGAGAGAAAATATGATGGCATGCATTTCTTAAGGTAGAACCATGGAAGGCTGTGACTGCTTTGTTGTTCATAATGTTTGTACAGTGGTGCATATCGGTGTCTTTTATATGATAATGCTGTCTTTGAAGTCAAGTTGTGTCACGAAGGCTGTGTGCTCAGTGCCGGGTTTTAGACACAAGCTTCAGCAAATTGCTAGTTTTATTTTTAAAGTGTTTATTTTATTTTATTTTTGTTTTGAAAGTGTTTTATTTTCTATTGTCAGAGGAAATTATCGCCTTCATAATTTCAGTTGGTATTGCAGTGTTCCTGGAACCATTGCAGCCATTGCTGTGCTAAACTGTGATGTCACAACACTTTGTGATCACAAGACAAGAACTGGGCAGGAAGCAAGCGTAGCCTCTTACCGAGATGTGACCAACAGCCTTCTGCAGCGAGGCTCAGGGCAGAGGCAGGCAATGGAAATGGCTCTGCATTCCCTTGATGCTCCCATTGGGGGAGCAGTAGGGCCATGGGCATGGTTGGAGCATTGCAGACAAGTGTTGGGCAGCTGCAAGGGCTGCTGGAGCTAGCTCTGTGCTTCTGCTCTCCTTTGGTAGCCAAACAGCAGCAGCCTCCATTCCAAGGGAAGCACGGAAGACAGCCTACTGCAGTTTTCCAGCCTGCTGGTGCCAGGCCTAGTGGAGCAGGAGAGAATCGCTGGCCTGTTATTTCCACATGAACTGTCAGAAAACATCTTGAAGCAGATGTCTTGTGTTTTAGCCGAGTACAGTGAGTCATCTGCATGCCCTTCAGCATTCAGAGTTCCACAGAGCTTTTTAATGGCTGTGGCATTTTACTCATGATCTGATCTTATGTGCACGTTCCATATAGCTGAATAAAATCCAGACCTTCATCTGGGGAAGGTCTGTAGCACCCTGCTTATCTTGGTACAGCCATGAAGCTGGCATGAGAGCAAGATGAATGGTATACACATGGCATGATGTTGTATTAGCAATTGGAGTCCAAGTGGCATTGCTGCAGGAGTTTTCAGGGCCACCAGCATTTGCAGCCTTCCAACAGCCCTCACAGACAAAAGGCTTGTTGTGAGCTGGCTACAGGCTGTGAGGTACAAGCGCAGCTGTGTGCTCTGTTCATGTTCCCCTCCTTCATCTTAACACGTACTTAGGGACTGATTCAAAGTGAATTGAGAGAAAAGCAAGGTATCCTCTGAGTGGTTTTGGCTCTTAATAGGAGTAAGCTCTGTCTTTCCTACAGATGCAAAAATGAGTGTCATAAATCAGATAAATCACAGTCTTGCTGCATTTGACAATCCAGTGCAGCAGCTAGTGATGGCAGTTGGAAAGTTTCATTTTCTCGTACAGCCTTTTTGGTGCTTGCTTGTCTGCATCTTCCTTCACTTCTGACCAGCATGAAGGCAGTCCCCATTCAGTGCTATCTTGTTAGTCAGCCCCTGGAGCTGGATGGAAGTGGTAGAGGAGGACCCATATCCAGATCACAATTTGGAGATTGATCCAAGGGTGGGGGAGAACATGTGTACACACCCGTGGCCTACAGAGCTGGCAATGAGCAGCACAGCCACTTTGGTCGCATGCTGCTGGCCTTGCCACAAAGCTGAGATGTAAGGACAGTATTCCTGTATGAGCAGGAACAAAGCAAAGCCTCATTTAAAATATTTGCCTGGAGGCGTGCAAAGAATATTCATTTGCACATCTGCTATGTGCTTCATACACTTGATAGCCTGATGTCATTAGTTGATGTGACACCATTCCTTGGAATAAGCCCTCGCTAAATTAAAATGTGTTAAAAACAAGTTTGAAAAAACAAAAATTTAACAGTAGCAACTTGTGTGAGAAATAACAGAAGGAATTTGTGGTAATGTATCAGCTTAGCTGAAGCATATAATGCTGCGGAGCTGATTTTGGACTAGGCTTTGGGGTCTTTTATTAAGCATGCTTTCCCTTTCTCACAGAACTCAATCACTTCCCTTTAAAAGAGAAAAATGTTTTTTTTCCAGCCAGTCATCCTACTTATTCCATAAAAAAATAGTTTTCATCAGATGTCATTTTTGCTTATGATTATTATACCAGACTCTCTAATGCACTGTTAAGTATGTTGTACTGTTAAGTATGTTGTGGAGGGAGGCTAACTTTAGTGGCAGCCTTCCAAGTGCTGCTGTTTGTTGTTTTATTCCATGGTCACAGTGCACATTACCTTTCTGGCTAAGATGCATCCATTTTAGCAGAACAGTCTCTGTATGACAAATAGTTGCTTAAGAGATCTGAAAATTGACTGTTATTTCAGAGAGAATCAGGCAGCAGGAATGATTCTTCTCCAAAAGAACAAGGCCTCAGTTTCATCTGTTGATTAATTGCAGACTAATTTTAATAGACTTTGAATCCTGAATACTCTCTCTGAACTGCATGGACTCTGGTGCTGAATTCCTAGCAGTTGCTTTCTCGGCTAACTAACACAGAGTTTCTCAAACCACAGGTTGCTCCTGCAGCTCAAGTCATGGCCAATTCTCTAATGTCTGTAGAGAATTCCTATTTAATCTTGCATTGATGAAGATGGAATATCACACATTGTGGTTTAACCTGGCAGGTGGCTTAGCACTACACAGCCATTCGTTCACTTTCCCAGCCATGATCCAAATTAAATCTTCCTTTTTTTGCTATGGGAATGGGAATTCCCAGTAATTCTTTCCTGCATGTTTCTTGTGAGTTATTCTCTTAAAGTGAGGGGATGTAATGAATAATCAGTCAGTGTATGAAACTACAAGAGGGTAGCAAAGCTCTCACAGACTACAGTAAGCAAACAGTAGAAACTGAAGTATTTGATATCTTAGAAAAAGAACCTGAATGCACCAGACAGTAATATTTCTACATTGTGGCTGATCAAAAACTGCATCATTTAAAAACTACACTAAAACTTTAAATAACTTATTCCAATATCTTTATTAAGAAGGTTTTAATCTGGTAATCTGGTTTTCTGTGTTTTTGTTTTTTGTTTTTTAATGTATTTGATAGCACTCAGTATCACAGCTTTATTCTGTCTCTGAAGATGGTCAGGAATGTTCAGTTTGCTGGTGGTGTTTTGTTTTGTTGTTTTTTTTTTTTGGGGGGGGGGGGGGGGGTCTTGCATTCTATTCACACTGAAAACTAATAGGGATCAGTGGCTTAAATATTTTCCTGAAGGGAAAAAATATCCAACATACGATATATTTACTGTGAACATAAACTTGTCCTGTGAGGTTCTGGAGAATAATGTGACTATCTAGAGAGAAGGGTGATAGTTTGAATGTGTAACCCCATATTTTTCTAATCAAATTTGAGGCAAAGATACCTTGGCACCTGGCCCACTGACATATCTAGTCATTGAGATCTGAGATCCTGTCTGTACAAACAGGAATAACAGAAACAGGGTCTTCATTTTGGGGGGAAAAAAAAAAAGGAAAAAGCACTGAACTCATTGATACCTATGAACTCTGAAATGTCAGCAAAAGCGGTATGAACAAGGCATAACTGCCTAGGTCATCTGTAAGCTCCTTGTCACTAGATACTAATGATGTATGAAGAATTCTGCAAATAATGTAGTATACAAGTTGCTCTAACATATATTAAATTCCATGAAGGAAACTGGTAAATGAATTAAAAATTATAGAATGGTTTGGGTTGGAAGGGGCCCTTAAAGATTATCACAACTCCCTTCTCTGGGCAGGGACATCTTTCACTATGTCAGGTTGCCCCCATCCAACATGTCTTTAAATATTTTCAGTGATAGAATACCCACAACTTCACTGGGCAGCATGTTCCAGTATATAATCACTCTCACAGTAAACAACAAGACTTGTTTGACAGGACCTCAACAGGCTAGAAAGCTGGGCAGAGAGGAACCTGATGAGGTTCAGCAAGAGCAAGAGTAGAGTCCTATACCTTGAGAGGAATAATTTCATGCATCAATACAGGTGAGGAGCTGACCTTTTGGAGAGGAGCAAAGGAGCTTTGCAGAGAAGGATCTTGGTGTCCTGGTGAGCAACAGGTTGGCCATGAACTAGCAGTATGCCCTTGTGGCCAAGAAGACCAGTGGTATCCTTGGGTGCACTCAAAAGAGCATGCACTCAAAAGGTCAAGGGAAGTGATCCTTCCCCTTTACTCTGCCCTGGTGAGGCAGGGCATCCAGAATGCCACACCTGGAATACTGTGTCCCGTTTTGGGCTGCTCAGTTCAAAAAAGGCAGGGATGTCCTAGAAAGAATCCAGTGGAGTGCAACAAAGATGATTAGGGGCCTGGAGCATCTCCCATATGAAAAAAGGCTGGGAGACCTGGAACTCATCAGTCTGGAGAAGTTTGAGAGAGTCGCAGTCTGTACTATTATTGGTGATTGCCATGATCCAGGCACAGGATCTTGTTGAGCTCTAAGAGGTTCACATGGGCCCACCTCTGAAGGCCCTCAACTTCCCTTTGAGTGGCATCCCTTCTATTCAGCATATCATCTGCACCTCTCAGCTTGGTGTCCTCCATAATCTTGCTAAGGGTGCACTTAATCCCATGACGTGTCATTATTGAAGACAGTATTTGTCCCAGTACAGACCCTTGAGGGACACTACCCATGAATAGTTTTTATTGGACAGTTAGACATTGATTATAATTCTTAGAATGTGGCCATCCAGACCACTAATCCATCTAATAGTTCATCCATCAAATCCACATCTCTCCAATGTTAACAGAGACAGTAATAATAGAAAGACTAGTATGCTTTAAGAATATTATAGAAACAATGAAGATTGTGAACTTTCAGAAAAAAATGGATGTTCTATCATAGTTATTAGAAAAATCCACCTTATGTTTGAGTTCATACATTTTTGTGCACATAGTGTTTAGTTGAAAAGAAGCAAGATGTACAGTGCTGATTTCATCTATTACATAAATTACCTTAGCTGCGTTAACTGTATTACATGGAAGAGGAATATTATCCACAATGTCTTCCCTTGAGCTGTTTGGAAATCAGCTACGGCTGCTGGAAAAAATGATATCTAGGAAGCATAGTTTGTGAAAAGATGCTGGCCTCGATGAAAGACTATGCTGGAAAATAGCTCAACTACAGAATGAAGAATATAAACAAAATGTGCCAGGAAAGACAGAACATGAAGTCATATCAAAAATATAATCCTCCAGTGAATCATTAGTGAATAAGTAAATTTTATTAAGGCAGAAAGATTTAGTCAAGTTTTCCTATGTCACCACTAGAATCATAAGCAGTGAACTGGTTAATAATATTCCTCAGTGTCCTCTAACTTTGTATCAGAAATGTCACAGTGTTTAATCAGAGGAATATGCAATTGGAAGCATCCATCTCAATACATGCTAACTAGAGGTAAAATCTGCACTCCATACATAGCATATATATTCCCTTCATTCCTTAGAATCGAGAGTCACAGACCTGTAAGATGAGTGTCAATCTCCTGTATATTGTCTTCTGACAGCAAACTGAAAATTGATGCACTTTTATTGTGTAGGTAACAGCAGGCCATATGTATATCATGTTTCCTGAGAATTGGCTAGAAAGCAGCAGAAAGCGCTTTAGGTTTTGGACCCACTTTCCAAAGATGTCATCTAAGATATTGTTAATGAGTATCTTCTGGCTAGAAGCTCTACCTGAGTGGCTTTGCATGAGATAGCTGTTCTTAATAAGTTGGTTGGTTTGTTTTTCCCCATTTGCTTATTTTCTCAATAGTTGCTTTAGAGAGTTGGTGAATTTAACTTGGTGAATTCATTATCAAACTGGTGTTTGTGAAGCAGCATATTTGATTAACAAAGGTATTCCCTTTTTTCCTAGTCTTTTAAAATAGTTCCAAAGACTGTCTTCTGCCAAGGAAATGCACAGTATAACAACAAAGAGTGGAGTGAATTGAAAGATGAGAAGCTGAGGTAAAGAACTTTACTACTGTAGACTTGAGCAAACTTTCCTCTGTTTTTTAAGCTTGAAGAAAATATTTTGGTATTTGCCCCTTATTTGGACTACCTTCCTCACCATATGATATGTCTGGACAAGGACATTAGAGAACAATTATTGCTTTTCAGGCAAGTGACCTGCCAAGACCTCTTCTTTGGTGTTCTTGCTCAAAGTCAGTATTACCTTTATTTATTTATTACTTTATTTATTTATTACTACTTATTGTATCTTAACAACAAGGAGGTTGTGATGCAGCCACTTGTCTGACATGTTTTATCCTGTAAGAAAATAACATCTCCCTTTATAGTTAATGGAGAAAGAACGAAGGATTCAGCTTTCTCTCCAAATCAAAAAACTTGAGTGCTCAGAACAGAATTCTGTCTCTGGGAGGCACTGTCTAAAGTCAGAGAGGATGAACTGGGTTACCTAAGTTAAACACCTGAAGGTAACAATCCCATAATACCACTAATTTCAGTAGAAGCTGAGAGTATTAAGTAGCACCTAAGAAGTATCTAGGTCTTTGAAAGCTCCATCTGTTATTGAATAAATGAAATAACCAGCAGCTACCAAACAGTAAACAAGACTTTGCATAGCCCTTGTACTTTACAGGTTTATTGAATTTTTTTTTTCCCTTTGCAAAGTACAAATTGTTTCCCAAGAGCAAACTGAACTAGATTTACTGCAAACACCAATGTGACTGAACAGGAACTTTGCAGTCACAGCCAAGCCCCAGGCAGTTACAGAGGTAGGTCACTTGAGAGCATTGCTCTCCTCTTTGCTTCCCACCCCTCTTATATGCTGTACCTATGGAAAGTAAGACTTTTTGCAACAATCTCATACAATCTAGTGAATTTTAGGCAAGCAACAGACTACATTGTTTGAAACTGTTCTGAATGTTCACTATAAATTTTACTTTATAAGTGTTTAGAGAAGTGGCTTTTTACAGCTTAAGAGTTGTCTGTAGGAGGAATGAGGATAGAAAAGGATAGTATCCAGAGCTGTTGCTGCTGTAAAGTTGAGCCTTGTAGGCTGCCTGAAATAATAGTGGTGAGCATAAGGGAAATAAATAAATAAATAATCCAGTATTTTGTTGTCATTGTGAACTTTAAACTATTCCTGCAAGTAAGGCATTTTCTTTATGGAATAATTCTTGCCTGAAAACAATATCACGGAGTCCATCTTGCCATTGGATGCTTACCAAAAATCCTTTTAGGCTGTTGTCTTTAGGGTCATGGAGGCTGTAATTTTCCTGGTGGCATTGCAGGGGAGATAGGCTGCCTCTGGGACTCAACTGCTTTTCAGTGGCTGTATATACATACTGCAAGAAGAAAAATGAAAAGTTGCTTGATATGTTACTTTTTTTTTGTTATTCTCCATGAAGGAAGCTAGGCATCTACAGGTGTGCACATTGTCAGTAGCGTGGTTAGTGATTAAGAGGTTAAGGATAGTAATACAAATTATCCCACCCAGTGACTCTCCTGCTGGAGGGCTGATCAACAATTTACCTGTTCATCTGGCTTCTACGTTTAGGAAGTGGTTATATGCCTGAGAGCATACAAGTGATCATTGTTACTGTGTATATGGTCCAGACAGCTACTGGATTTATTTATGCTTTTTATGTCATTTGGCTGTTTTCCATATTGTGGGTCTCCTTAGTGCCATGCAAAAGTGTTTTCAGATACATTTGAAATGGGGCTACCCTCTACCAGCTCTGAAACCAGAGCTAGCAAAATACAAAAATAAAAATACAATAGCTATAATTTTCTCTGTGAGCATGTTGAGCTTTTTCTTCCTGAAAGACAACAGCTGTGTGGAGATGCTAGTGTTGAGTTTGCTTTGTAGGGCTTCAGATTATATTGTGCATCGGTGTTGGCATCCTTCTCATTCACCAGTGAGGTACCCTGCTGGTGTTCTTGAGATCAGCCATGATGCATTAAGTGCTGGTCTGTGAATGGGGAAATAGCAGTCTGCAAGAGTGTACGACTCAGACTGAGCTCATGTGCCTGGGAGCCCAGAACTGAACATCTTCAGAAGTGAAAAGAGCACTTCAGAGCTAAACATACAGACATAAGCTGAGCATGATGTTATGTCTGCATGTGATCTTATCTAAGTGCTTTGGGAGAGAAAAAGGGCTTTTTTATTATTATTATTGGAGGGGAATTTCATATCTAAGTCTCCTGAGTACTTGCTGGAAATCTCACCGTGAGGCTTATCTGTTTAGGCATGCATTCAAGAAAAATAATTTTTGTTTAGGGGATTTTTTTAGGGGGATTTTATATAACTAAAGGTAGTGCAGGGCTAGGTCCAAGTTTAAAACGCTTTTTTTTTTCTGTTCTTACAGATTCATTCTATCACTACAAAACAAAAGTTGCAGCTAACAAGATGTTTTTTAAATTAACAGTCTTCTGTTTGAAGAAAGGTAGAATACTTTGCTGTTGTATTTCTCTTATGAGCACCTGTGACATGGAGAAAATTTGAGGCATGACTACAGCACTTCTTCTTTTGTCAGGATGGACAATATTTTATGTTAAACTTCTGTTACTCATGAGATGCCAGAGTGATATTATGATAGACCTCCCTATTTGTGTTTGTGTAAATTTTTTATAGGATCTTGTAGAAAAGATGCCTACACTGCCTGCCCTGTAGGGGCTATTGGCTTCCAGTTTTCCTGTAATGTCTGGTTTGCAGTAAATGAAGGAATCAACTTGAAGCATGATAAGGTCTTGCTAGCAAATACTCACTTTTCTGATCAAAGCTTGGCTTCACAACTTTCAGGCTGCAGTGTCCTAGCTATACAGAATAACTTACTTGCACATGCTTGCACTGCTTTCCTAACACAGATCAACATCAGACATGCATGTCTATCTCCTAAAAAAACTAGTTTCTCAAAGGCTGCCTGCAAGGTAGTTTCAGACTGCAGCTCAAATTTCTGATCCTTTAACAGGCTACCTGGTATGCCAATATAATTGCCATCAGAAGATATGGCTGCAAAGAAAAACAGACAGAAATGCTGAAATATTCTGCAGTGCATACTGGCTGGCAGTAATTGATAGCAGCCCCTCCTCTGTACTGAAAATGGCAGGGTAAGAAACAGGCATGATACACCACAAAATGTTATGTCTCCTTTCCACTGGGAATGGAAGTATCTCCCTTATTTAGTCATATTTGTTGCCCAGACACCAGTCGAGACTGGTGCATGCAAGACTGCTAATCATATCGGAAGGCTCAAGTTTTCTTTGCTTTTTCAATGGATTCATGATGATGGAAAGAACTGTTATCCTTGAAATTTAAGTGTACTGGTTACATAAGTTCCATTTGTCTTAAAATGCCATGAAGCATATGCTAAGAGGGTTGTCTCAGTCATAGATGATTATTTTTTAATTGAACTTAATGTTTCCAGAAAACTTGAGATCCCTATAATGCTTGCAAATGCTAATGTTTGCATTAAAATACAATACTAGCACATATGCAATATGCTCCATCCCATCCATCACACCATTAGGGCACTCATCTGCCTAATAACCCTGCTCAAATGGGCTAAGAGTATCATTTATATTTCACATCTCATTTCTGCCTGAAACCTGACAAGAAGATTGTCACATGACAGGGGCTTAAAAATAAAATCCCCTCTGGGTCAGACCTGCTACCTTTGTGGAGATTTACCTCCTTGCAGAAAATAGTGAATAGCCAGCATGAGCTCTAGCCTGCAGAATGGAAATATCAAGCTGATCAGCATTTCCGCATTGCTAGCAAGATAATCCTTCATTTGAGCTGCTTATCTGAAATCTGTCTCGTGAATCTGATGGGAGGATTTACCCTAAATAGTTAATTATATTGTTGCTAAACTTCCTCCTCTCTCCCTTATTCCTTCATTTTAGGAAAAAAAAAAAAGATGCAACTATAAAGACTGTAGACTTCAATTAAACATAAATGAAGTATTATCTTATTTAGGTAGCTTAACATTTACTGAGGCCCCTGCAATTACCATTTTACTTTTATTCTGATCTTACTTTCTTCCAAAGATGCTCACTGCTGATGATCTTCAGCCTGAGCTAATCTGGTTATAACTTTTATCTTTTCTTTTTTTTTTAAATTGCATTTGTTGGAGGTTTTGTGTTTGTTTGTTTGCTTAGATCTTTGAATGATTTTTTTTTTTTCTACTGTTCAGCTCTGACTTAGGGCACTTAGCTGGAGAATTCCTTTGCATCAAGCTAAGCCCTGTCTGTTGCCCTGGCCTGAACTAGGCCATGAAGGAAGTGGAAAGACAGAATGAAGACATCACCAGCTTAATTATTTCTAGAATGTATCTTGTATTCTTTTCTTCTAACTTAACCGCGGTTTCTTTCCATAACTTAAATAATTTGGTTTTTAGGGTATTTTGTAGCTAACCAAATTATACGGAAGTTTTAGTATGATTTGCACTTCTAAGTGCCACATTTGAACACTTTTGTAATAGTGAAAAAGAATTGAAAGACGTATCTTCTTGCATGAAGAAAAAACATGATACAAGTGGAAAAACTTTAGGGTTCACTTCTCACGTACATAATACATTCTGTTCATGCAGTGATACTTCACTGATCACATTTCTCATCCCACCTATTGATACTTTTATGCATTGTTTGCACACAAAACCTCTTTTCACTTGGGAAGAAGTAGACCAGTGAAATCAGTATGTTCATCTCACTGCAGCCACTGGATGAACATCCAATTCAGTGCTTTCTCTACACCTAGATTTTAACAGTATTTTCTAGCACAGCCCATGGAATAACTGTTACTAGGGTCCTGGCCATTAATGTTAATGTATAGCCAAGACAAAGAACTGAAGTATGACAGATTTGATATGAAAGAGAGCATCAAATTACATTACACATTCAGCTTCTACTGAGAGCTCTACTCAGAGGCTCTACCAGTCATGGGGCAGTAGTGTCCATGCGTTTCATTGGCATGATGCACAAAGAAAGCATCAGTTCATGGAAACATATGGGACCCTGCTTGGGATCAAGATACACTTGTTAACTTATTTTTCTGGCTACGCAGAACTGTCTTTTATTCTTATATTTCATTGCAGTTTTGTAACTTAAGCAACACATACTGCAAAAAGAATGTGAGGAAATAAAATGACTTTTCTCCTGCTTTCTTGCACTAAGAAGTTATTTCCTAAGGCTATCTACTTAACTGCAACTGCTGTCTGTGCCTGAAGATTTTAAAAGAAATGACATTCTGGCTCAGCACAGCAGCTTGATTTCTGATTTTGATTTCTTCTGTTTTCCATCAAGCCCTTTGGGGCCCTTATGCTACTGAGATTGAGTAGATCGTTAAAAGGAGATGCAATGGCTGCTATGTTTTCCCTTGACTATTTTTCATGGTTGGCGGCAGGAAAGCTTCTTGCCACTCCCTTATCTGAAGTTTATGTAATGAATTGATTGTAAGCCCTGCTCTGTTAGAACTTGTTCCAGTTTGGCAGAGAGTGTTTATTCTTGAATTACAATGATTCCTGTAGAATTTTTTTCTTGGCTTCAGATATAGGATGGGAAACTTCTTCCTATCACAGGCGTTTTGGAAACTGTCCCCAAGAAGAATCAGGCCCTCAAAAAAATAATGAGATGGTGTGGTTTTATAGGAAAACTGAGGTTACAAAGTATAAAAGAATGGACCAGCTCTGATACTGGACACCACATTGAACTTTGTTACGTGCATTGTACTTGAATGAAAGTGTCCAAAGAGATTTGGACAGAGGTGCACACGTCCATGAATCCCTCTGAAGTCATAACCATAGATTATACAAGTGCACATTAGCTATCTCTGTCTACTAGAGTCAGCCTGACTCTCCTTACACAAGTGTTTTAACATACTGCCATTTATGCAGTGTGTGTGTGTGTGTGTGTGTGTGCGTGTGTGTTTCTGCTGTTCACTGATTTGCTTTCCCACAGACAAGATTTAAGCGTATGCCCAATATCCCAGGGAATCAACAAAACAAACCTTTAACTGCTAAGTAATGATGCCAGATGCGATGCTTCTTGGCATATAACTCTACTAGCTAATAAATGTCCAAACATTCAACAAATTGGGCATTCTTCTTTGGGGCTATCAACTTGGGATAAGCAAAAAGCAGAAAACTCTGTGAAACAACGGATGGAATTAAATCCTCTCTGTTGTTAAAGAATGCAATACTGCTGGTATGCTGGCCCTAGCCTGGTGGGCTCACTTCATAGCCAATAATCAAAGTGCTCTGAAGTAAAAGACCTTAAAATTCTCTCTCAAAAGCACAAACACATACCTCTGTATGAGATTTGGGTAGTGAGGTACACTTGTCCATGAGTCCCTCTGAAGTCATAACCATAGATCATTCAAGGCAGCCTGCTGGAAAGATGATGCCTTTATTTTTTGGGGGGGGAGGGGGTTTGAGGTGGGGAGAGAGGGGAGAGGAATACTCTCTTTGGGTTTTGATTCATTTCCTTCAAAAAGACAAAGAAAATTCAGCTTATACATAACTACTGATGCACGCTTCCTAAGAGATGTGGGCAAATACAAGTGTTCACTCAATTTGTGTCACGATTATCTATGGAAAAGTTTTTGTTTTCCTCTTCTCTAACAGGTGGAGTAGAGACTTCTCACCTATGACAATTTCAACAGAAAGCTTGCATTAAAAATAGTGCAATTGCTTGCTTGCAACCCTAGGATTGATCCCAAATTTTATGCTATTTCCCCAGCCTTTCCTGACAGCTTGCTTTTAGCATTTGTAGGCCTGTTTTCCTCCAGTGGTGGAATGCAAATATACCAGAGAGATCAAGTTATCAATATCTTTTTTTGCTCCCCATTTTTAACAGCTAAATGTTTGTTACACAGAATTCAGAGCACCTTTACTGCCAGGGAATTTAAAACAAACAAACAAACAAAAAAACCTGCTTACTCTTTAATGTGTATATTCCTACATTTTGTGTAGAAAACTTCTCTCCAAACCTGTGCTTTGGTCTTAAATTACTGAAAATATCCTTACAAATTGTTAACAGTTCCAAACAGCATATAAAAAGGTTGCACAACATACACATTCCTGAGAATTAATGTTTAACAATAGAGTGCCACTGCTGAGAAGGCATTTGTAAAGTGTTTGTTTAAATGGGAAACTTTTGCATACTTCTTGCAATACTGCACATCTCAATAAAATGTACACTTGAGTTATACTTTCTTTACTGTTATTTTATTGTTTTAAGGCACAACAAAGCCAACCTTCAACAAAATGAACACATAACATTAGAAATTATCACAGGTAACTATTTGATTACCATTCCTTTACATGTAGTTTGTTTTTAAGTATCTTAAAAAATGCTATTGCACTTCAACCATTTTGTCTTGTGTGTTTACCTAAGAACAAGCACAGATGTTAATTTGTGAAATTAAGTTTGCATCCATGAAAACACACATAAAATTCACAAAAGGTAGAATTAGTAGTGCGCACGTGCACATATTTTAGCTGAACTTTTTGAGTTCAGCTTAGGCTTCCTGACATGGGATCAACAGCTCCTAAGGTCAATCTCCCATCATAACATCCAAAAATAAATTCCCCTTTCACACAGGTGGAAGAGTGTTAATCTTAACAAGCCAAACATTGTGTGTATGTATGTGTGTATATATATACATAATATATATATATAATACATGTATGTGTATATATATATATATACATAAATGCTAGAAAGAAAGCCCGCCCAGGCCCAGATCCAATAAATAGGATTTTGCTTGCCAGTACTTGGATGACTGACCAATGGGTCAGGGATGATGGGCTGTGACCTCTAGAAGTTAATATGTTACACAACAGTTATTTAAAATGATGTTAAGCTAGAATATGGTAGAATTAGTGCTGTTTCGAGGGTGCTTCAAGTCCTAGTGTCTTAGCTGCTCCAGTTTCACCATACTTGTAGTATTTTGTCATACTTCCACAAGTGCTTGAATTTGTTGTTGCAGCACTCTCTAACTCGTCTCCAACTCTACCCCAACCAAATAATGAACTCTTCTCTGCTATTTCTGGTTGTTTTGGTTTTTTTATTTTGGGTTATTTTTTGTTGTTGTAGTTGTTTGTTGTTGTTGTTGGTTTGGGTGGGTTTTTTGTTTGTTTTTCCTACAAGACTGCAGTAAGCATGCTTGATACAGCAGGAGGCAGTGGGCAAGCCTCTTGCCCCACTTCATGCCACATAGAAACAAATAAAGCTGCTCTGTGCATGCAAGGGGAGAAAAGACAGAATGGAGCAGCAGCAAGAAAAAAAAAAGGGAATAATGTTGCTGGGGACAGACAAGATAGGACGACAAGACTATTTCTTTTATAAATGTTGCCAATTTAGATTAGCTTGAAGTGACTATGAAACTGTAGCCTAAATTAAGTTTCATCCTGTGCACCCAGCATTATTCATAATTACTCAGAGCCAAGGAGTCTGTTGGAGCCTGGGATGGCATTTAATTACTTTAATGCAACATTGCCCTTTTTTCTCCCTGGAATCTCATTGTTTGCTTCCTTTTCCAACTAATGAGATAGACTACACAGTCAGCATATCCACAGACTAGCCTCCATCCTACATACAAGTGGTAGCAGGGATCCTCTGGAAAAGAAATGCAGTCCTTTAGCTGAAATGCTACTCCTGTTGTTCAGATGCAGCCCTCCTGCCAAGACGTGACTGGCAGTAGCAGGGTCTGAGTATAAATCTATGGGAGTTGCCCCTAAAGCAGTGACTTAGTTTGGAGAACAGAAGACTCTGGGGAGACCTTATTGTGGCCTTCCAGTACTTGAAGGGAGCGTATAAACAGGAGGGGGAAAAGCTGTTTACAAGGGTGGATAGTGATAGGACAAGGGGAAATGGTTTTAGACTGAGATGGGAGGTTTAGGTTAGATATTAGGAAGAAGTTTTTCACTCAAAGGGTGGTGACGCACTGGAACAGGTTGCCCAAGGAGGTTGTTAATGCCCCATCCCTAGAGGCATTCAAGGCCAGGCTGGATGTGGCCCTGGGCAGCCTGGTCTGGTGGTTGGCGACCCTGCACATAGCAGGGTGACTGAAACTAAATGATCATTGTGATCCTTTTCAACCCAGGCCATTCTATGACTTGAGGCTACATCTGGGAAAATTACACTAAATTAAGTAATTTTTCCTGCTGGCAAACACGAATCAAATGGCTAACAGATATTTTTCTTTGTTGTTTGGTGAGGTGTTTTTTTGGTTTTCTATGAGGAAAAAAAATAAAAAACACAACAAGAAACAAACAAACAAAAAAACGAAGAATTTGACCAAGAAGATAAACAGAGTAATAGTAACTTATGTTATAGCTATACTTTAGCTTGTAAGGAAGAAATTTCCAGTTGCTTCCCCATAATCAGTGAGAGCTGAGTTTTGTTGGGTGATAAAAAGTCATTTCAAGTGATGCCCTGCCGGTTGCTCACCTCCCTGCCAGCCATGGCTCCAGCTCTCCAAAGCCCATGGACACTAGCAAATAGACCCCTATAAGATAAGTAACCATAGCCCATGACTTGTACAGATCTTAGCCATTAGCTAAAGTGAACTGAGTGGGGAATGGATTCAGACCTTCAAGGAGACACGGAAATTGTGCTACAGACTCTTCAGTTTTTGTACAGTCTGTGGCACAAAAACTCATGAGTTCCCTCACTGCTAACCTTGCACTCGCTGCCAGAGGTTGGTCGTTGCCTTTGACTGGGACACCAGTTTCCCTAGATACATTTCACAAAACTACAAACAAGTTATGAAACTATAAATACTATTATTATAGCTTTAAACTTTGTAACTCCATTTCTCTGCAATGCCTCTCAAGCACAGTAACATAATGTACTAAAAAAAAACCCAAAATATTTAGGGCACATCTATTGCTGCTCTCTGTTCAACTCCTCCTTGCCTCTGTGAATGGCAAAAGAGAACTTTTCTGCTGGGGCTTCCCTCTCCTGAGTTCAAGGTAGGTAGGGGAATTATTTGATTTTTGGGTTAAGTCCAAAATGCAGTCCCTCAGAGGGATCAAATTGAGGATTGTTCTTGCTTTCCTTTCATGATGTCCTTGTACTCTTGCTTACCAGAGCACTGCAAAACTCAATTGCTTTTTGTGCTTCCAATTCAAACAAAGGGCAAGTTCTTATCTAATTTCTTGGCTCAACTATTGGACCCTATTCTCTTTCTCTTGAAAAACCTTTGTTTAGGAATAAGAGTTCTGAATCTCAGAGTTCACTTATGAATCCTCAGTTTACCAACAATAAATGCAATGATCTTGCTTGGGTGCACTAATATGCATACCCAAATATGCTCTTGCACTCATTTGGGCACTCAAGAAGCCACAGTCATTTGGAGTTTCCAAGTGAGGCAGTATGGAGGGGAAAAAAAACAAAAAAAAAGGAAGAGGGTGATAAAAGGAAAACAGAAAAATCTAGAATCAGAAAATCATATATATGTACTTTACAGCTTGTATTACATCCATTTATAAATGTATAGCCATTATTCATTTTTATTCGTTGATAAGGAATGAGGTATTCATAAAGCAGTAGTGTAAGAAATGTAATTTATAACAACTGTATTAGACAATATATGTAATAGATAACATCTATATTAGACAACAGTTTGGAAATGCATAATATGTATATTCATGTATAAATGAACCATATATAACTTGCTAAACTGAAAAAACTAGAAAATATTTAAATTTGAAACTTGAAATTTAACTTGCAATGATACCTTTGCAAATGTCATTCTTTTTCAAATGGTTAAAAACACCACACTTTGAGTTGCACAAGTTGTTCTGTTATTTCCCTATGCTCTGACACCCAAACTTCTCTGTATGAGAAGGCTGTACCTGTGCAGGCATTGGAGGCTGACCTGTTGCTTCACTACGTAGCCTGGGAGTTGGCAACAATTCAGCTGAGATTGGGCAACCTGATAGAGAAGTTTCAGAACAACTGAGCTGCAGAAGCTGTGTGGGAGTGCAGTAAAACTTTTAGTTTGGATAACCTCTATTTTTGCTCAGACACCTCTATAGAAGCCATGGCCCAGGCCACAAAGGTTGCTGCAGAGCTCACAGTTGTTTATTGCTTGTGGACATATAAGGCGACTTTCTCGAGCAGCCCTCATTTCGTATATACTGGGACTGTATAATGAGTTATAAGCAAAGCATATATGATCAGTCAAAATGTTGCTCTTGTTTTTCATCACATTGCAAGGAAGCTGTGGGCTGTTTTCAAAATATGGTTTGAGTAAAAATTTGCAAAGAGCTACATGCCCATTTTGGTTCACATGTGCTTACTGAAGTCAAACTTGTGACAACTAGATTTTAAACAACAATCAGTGCTGTGAAAGCATCTCAATCATCATGACAGGCACTAATCTAATGCATTTTAAGAGGATTTATAAGTTTGCTTGTCATCTTCTGCTGAAAGAAAAAAGTTGTATATAAATTAGTGGGTTTCTTTAATAATTGTTCAGGTTATGAATCAGTATAAGAATTAAACCAATGTATTCATTTAAGTCTCTACAGCTACATGTATATTTACTAAAAAGAGTGAGTTTACTTCTGTCATATGCACACTGTGTAGAAAACTCTTGCCTGTGTGCAAAACTTTTGTTTTCCACTCTTGTCCCTCTCTGTGGAGGAATAAGGTGGAGAACAGGAGGGGTTTGGCTTGCTGCCTGTTCTTCTAGAAGACAGAGCTGTGCCAGTAGGCTGGACACTAGGTGCAGTGCCAGACTACTGCAGGCAATGCTCTTGCCACAAGGCAGACGAGAAACAACATGTAGCTCCTTGCATCACTATTTGCTTTCTGCACTGTCCTGCAAGCAATCCAGCAGTGCAATGCCCCACTCATGTGTCTGGTTACAAATGCACAAGAGGCTCTTTAATCTGGTTGTTCCAGTCAGTTACCATGAATGGAAAGCAATTAGTTTTATTTATTTATGAATTAAAAGTTTTCCATATTTATTTTTCCGAAGTAATTCTAAGTAATTACTTTGTATTCTTAATACCTCCAAACCAGAGGTAATTTTCATGCTGCACATTTTCTGGATAACTGTATATATGACTCACCTAAAGAAAGGGAGTGTTGTTTCAGTTTAATTATGTCATAACTTACACTCCTCCCATACACTGAGGTTGCAGGGTGAGGAGAGCAGACAAACCAGGAGAGGACAGAGAAAGAGAAAGTCACCAAAGGTTAATCAATCACTTAATACAAGGTGCAGGTTATTCAAGGCACACTGAAGACTTCCCTTGATGTGTTTCTGTTCAAGTTGATGTAGTTACAGACTGTTCCTGGGTGTACTAATATGGGTGACTAGAGGTATGATTAAGATATGATTAACTTCACATTCAAGAGGAAGAGAGGAGGAAACGAGAATAAAGGCTGAGTAGAATTCACAGTCATTACTGCCCATGTTTACAAGTGAGGTGAAAAATTTGGAAAAAACAGAGCCTGTATAAAACCTTGATATCAGGAGGATATGGATTAGGCCAGTGATGCTCTCCTGATAGTTCATATTTCATCAACCCTTCTTTGTTAACTGGTTTATCCAATCTCTTCCTTGATTATTCAAAGACTTTCTTGTTTCTAGTCATATGTTGCTTTTAGGAACAGAGCGAGGAAGGTGACCACAACCCTTGCTAAAGAGTAAAGCATTACCTTTTCTTGTGTCTGCAGCTGTCCAGTGACACTGTGGTGAAGCAACTGTATACATCACCTCAGCCCAACTTCTGGATCTGTACAACTGGACATCTTTGGAAGACCTCTGTTCTTCTTCTTTTGCCATACCCAGCTAATCTGTATCTTCTGGAAACAAAGATAAGTGGCAGGATTGGTCTCAAGGTATGTTATTAAAAAAAAAAAAAAAAAGGTCATGAGATAAAATGAGCCTCTGAAATGTATGAAAGGAGAGTTAAAGCTTTGCAGGCCTCAGAAAGAAGGGTGGTGGGGAAACCAGCCTCTGCACCAGAAAATGTGCCATGACTGGGTAGTGGCTAAAAAATGTATTGTACATGATGACAGTCCAAGTATGCCCAGTGAGTGAGAATTCCTCAAGGTAAGCTTTTTGTTGATTGGTTCCTCACATTTGTAACTTTGGTATGAAATACATATAAGGTATTATGTATGTCAGTCCTCACAATTCACCTGCCTGGTGCTTTCCTGACAACAGCGTCCTTTGAAAGTCTATCCTTTACGGTTCTGATTCTCGTATTGCTATAATTCAGTGATTCTGGCCTTTGGGTGCATATGTAGCCCCCACATTTAACAACATGCATCTACTAAGTATATGTTCAGTCTGTGGAGAATGCTGGAGATAATATGTCAAAAGGTCCTACTTTGTCTAAAGAATCAAATATAAGTTCAACATAATACTGGTGAACTTTCACATGTCTAAATCTTTGTGTGCTTTAAGGTGTTGTTCACCTAAGGCAAACACAAATTAATAAATATACCAGCAGACAAAGCCTGCTAATTTTCAATTCTTGCATAAATTCATACGTGTATGTCTTTATCTTTGGCGTATGAGCTTTGATTTAAATATAGAACCAAATCCTGTTTTCATTTTATGCTGCTATCAATCCAGATTAAGTATCTTAAATGAAACGTGCACCAGGTGATGCAAGTATAAAAGGAGAATTTCATGGTAATCTTGAAACTTTACAAGATCCCAGCTGTTTTTTATCCATCCTGAAGTTTCAGAATGAAACCTTGAGATACCACTACTTACAGATTCCAACTTTCTAAATTTCAGTGAAAGACTGCAGCAAAACATCTATGTAAAATTGTTAGAAATTTTAATTCAATCTGTAAGATAAAAGATAGTTGTAGACATTGTTGATAAAGATTATCCTCATTCAGTGTTTAATATTTTATAGAGAGGACTGTGAGTGGATAGAATTCTTCTGATTATAGCTCAGTTACATTATATATATAAAAACAGAAATAGTCTTCTTGAAATAGAAACTCTGGAATTGAATATTCAGTGCAGACATAAGGCACTTGAGAATTGTTTTATAAAGATATTTCGTCACTGCAAGGACTAATTTATTTCACATTTAGAAGCACAAGTCTTGCATAAACGTCAGTGTTTCAAAGAAGGCATTTCTCACTGCCTCTATTTACAGTGCAAGCAGTTGTTGCTCAGAGGAAGCTAGGCCTGGGAGTGGCTCAGGAAGGTTTAAATGGTGGAGCCATGTGTTGCTGTATGTGTACTGTGCTGCATAAGGGAAATAGGGAACATGCCATGTCAATAATTTATGCAGTGAGAGCTCTCTCTATTCTTTGTTATAGCATGGGACAATACAAGGAATGTCCTTTCTGCCATCTTCTTGTCAGTCCTATCCTGCTGTACTAAAGCGTGGCCTGTCTATATTACAATGACTGGAAAAGTGTCATGCCAAAGTCAAGTGACATGCTATGATTTTAATTCTAAATAACCTGTTTTCAGATCCATGGAAGGCTTTTTACACAGAAGGCTAACTGAATTTCCCCTTCTGCTAGTCCTGCTGGGCAGAGCGGTCCAAAAGCTCTACTTCTCTTCCAAGAAAATGGAGTGGATGTTTCTAAGCATAGCACAACATCTTTTCATTACAGAAAGTAGTAATACTGGAGGGAATGTCAGTGACACTGGTACTTGGGAGGCTGTGAATCTTTTCTGAAATGCTGCTCTGACAATTTAAATGATTTAAACAAAATCCTTGCAGCAAGTAATGGCTGTAGCTGGGTCACGTTGACCAGCATGTTAAGCAGGATTACCCACCTCAGTACAAGGAAGATACATTTACATCAAGTAGCTAAAGCAGTTTAGTTCACAAGCTGGTAAAATGGTCCAAATGTTTTTTTTTAATCTTGTCATATGATATGCTCTTAAAGAATAATTTAATATTTTCCCTGGATAATTGCTTTGTCTTACCCTACGCTGTTCTCAGAGAAGTGTGAGTGATCTAACTCCTTGACTTTAGGAAGCATCTTACATTAGCGTCTTTCCTAAGAAGGCTCTGACCACAGCTGAGCCCAAGAGCATGAGGTCTAAGTCACTTGGCAAGGCCAATATTCTGTGCAGGTAAACATCCTTTCATTAAGGCTTGTTTACCTGCAGACTAGAGCTGGGGTTTCAAATCCTAAAAAAGTTCCCCTATCAGGAATGGTAGAAAACAGAGGATATAGAAGATTACTTGTCTAAAATATACAGAATATATACAAAATATACAGAATGAAATGTTGGGGAAAAGCAACAAACCATAAAATTATTGGGGAAAAGAGAAGAATATTGGATAAATAAGCATGTAATCAATATCCAACCTTTAAAATAAAATCCCCAAAGAGGGAACCACTCATAGATTCAAGACTGTGTCAGCACACTGTAGAGACATACCAGGCTCAATCTGAGTTATGCCAGTGTCTGCCATGTCCACTTTTAGCCACATTTAATATAGCCCACTTTTAATTTCCTGATGGCTGAGTTCACAGAAATTCCTTCTGCTCTATTAACATCACAGTTGTAAACTGTTTTCTCCTCCGGTGTGTATCACATCCCACGCTCTGTATGCATGCTCTGAAATACTCTCTCAAGCAAAAGGACACCCTCTTTCCATAATACTTCCACAGCGTGTGATGGTGCTCAATCTTTTTGAGGTAATTACCTGATAAATCACTAGAAATACAAATTATCTCAGCTGTAGCTCCATAGTATTTAATATAACATAACTATCCGTTATATGTGCTCTTTTAGATAGCTTCTTTGTCATATTTTCATGATAAGTATCTTTTTTTGATTATTTCTGTCTTAGGGTTCTCAAATGACATCACAGACTTGTTACACTGTCTCTAAAACCACAGAAGAAAACAAAATCACTGTTCCTAAGTTCCTTAAATTTTCTAAGATTTGCTATGTCATTATAGACAGAGCCAAGCACAATATCCTACTCACAAAGACAGATCTCTCATAAACACTAGAAAGAGTTAAAATTCCCCCCTCCTTTTTTTTTTTTTTTTTTTTTTGGAGAGGGGGAAGATGCAAATATGTTCAATCTGACTGATGTTTAATGAGATTTGCAAGCTCTCCTTTAGCCCCTCTCAGCACCAAAGCCACATGCCTAAAATCTGAGCAGAGCACCCTGATGGTGGGATGACAATGCATACCAGAAGCACAGCCTTTGCCCTTTTCTGAGAGCTGGGCTGGGTGCCAAGGAGCGTGTACACCAAAGGCGTGTTCTTACATTGCATCGCAGTGCGTGCTCCACAAATCCGCCTTGGCTCTTCCATCAGCAAAATGGGTCTGAAAGGTTTTGGATGTAGGCAGTCTGTGTTACTGCTCCTGGCACTCTGGAGCAGTGTTGAGATGGTGATTTCAGGGATTGATGACGGTCTTTCACTCTGCTGGATAAAACAGAGCAAACATAATAAGCAAATACTATTTTGTTGTTCATTGCTGGGTTGTGGCAGCCTATATATACTCTAAGAATGTTGTTTTATAGGAATTGAAGAGAAAATGCTATCAAACAGAAAACATTTAGGCAATGTTGATAAAGAATAAACTGTGAAACAATGAAGCCATTGGGAAAGAAACCGAAAAAGGACTGTGGGCAGTGGGGAAGACAGCAAGAGTGCTGCTCTGCAGGACAGCCACAAGGACATCACTGGACATGTGGGTGGATGTGAGTGGAGGAGGGAAGAGCGGGTGGATGCACGATGAGCACAGTTCCTTCAGGTGTAGCACAGCACAGTGGGATGCATAAACTTCTTGCAGGTTCCTGGAGCAGAACAGTGCAGTTGCTCTTGAGGTGGGAAGATCTTTGGGCTTTGGTAGAAGTTTTGTGTTTCTGCAGCATGTGTTCTAGGGTAAAAAAGTGATCATTTAGATTTAGAAGTGAAAAGCAGAGGTTAAGAATGTTCTAAATGCATGATATATAGTGCTATGAAATTGAGATCCTGCGGTTTAATAGAATAATAGAATCACAGAATAGTTTGAGTTGGAAGGGATCTCAGAGTCCCATAGGCAGGGATGCCACCTACTACATCAGGCTGCTCAGGTCTCCATCCACCCACAGCTTCTCTGGGATTGCCATTAATTTCTGGAGCTCTGGTAAGTGATAGCAGGGAGACTGCATCTGAGAGACCAATTCCCTTGCAAAATAACGTATGCAAGCCAGACTATTTTCGTAGGGACACAAGTTACAGACGTGTGGCTCATTACCATGACATATGCCTCAGATGACCAGAGACAATTATTGAGTTGTGGTGACTCAATGAACTTTTACCCATGTTAACAGGGAAATCAGTCATCTGTAATGCTTTGCTTCTGTAGAGTAGTTTTCATTCCCTACAGCAGGAAGGGCAGCTGCCTTCCTCACCACCAAGCCCTCTCTGTATGACAGGGATGGGGAGGAAACAGAAAGCAGTGCTCTCAACTGCTGATCTCACAGGAGCTGAGGAGAGTCCTCATATTGTCAAAGGGAGATAGCCAAAGCAGCTCCCCTACCCTTAGCTCTCTGATGGGGTTTCACCCCACTCAGCTTTCCCACTCAATGCTTTGGCAGTGGCCTGGCCCATCTGCCATCACGACCTGGAACGCAAAGTGAAGCAAACAGAGAGGCTTGGGAGGAGCAGAGAAACTCCTGAAATGCCTGCGAGGGGCCAAGGTGCCCAAAATGAGGCATGTCAGAGAGCGAGCACATCCTCCGTTAACATAAGCTGCCAACTAGCTTTCCTTTCACGCACAAGGATAACAGTTGCTCTGCTGGGGAACATGCAGTGCTTTTGACACGGCTGAGGCATTAAGGTGCCGCCGGCCCCGCAGGCAGCGGAGTGACAGCTTCGCCCGCGCCGTGGGCTGAGGAGACGGTGCGCGTCTGCCGGGACGCCCCGCAGAAGCCTCCATTCCCCCGCCAGTGCGTGGGCGGCGGGGGCGGCCGTGTTTGTGTTTGTCCCGGGCGCTCACATGGAAACGGCTCCGCGTGCGCCTTCGCCCCCGCACGGGCCGGTGAGAGGGGAGCGGTCAGCTGCGCAGTCACCCGCCGCTCCCCGCCCCAGCGCCCGCAGGTAGGAGGGCCAGGCTGAGCAGTCACAGCTCGGGCGGCGAGCTCCCTCCCTCCTTCCCGCCGGGCTCCCGCCCCCGGCCGGGAGTACCGCCCGCCGCAGAGCGGGGAGCGGTAACTTTGCCCTTTCCCCGCCCTGCCAGCGGCTGCGGGAGCGCGGCCGGGCAGGGGGTAAAGCGTGCGGGCGTGGGGAGACGCTGCTCACTCGGTGCCCTCTGTTTCCCTCTTCGACCTTCGCTCCTCCTCACGCCGAGACCCTTCAGAACGCTCATGGAGACCCTCGTCCGCCCTACGGCCGGCAAGCCGCCCAGCGGGTAAGTCAACCCCGAACCCCCGCCCCGGCTTCGTTCTCCGAGCGGGCGCCCTCGCTGCCGGCAGGTGCCGGGGCCCCGCCGTGCCGCCCGGCCCGGGCACGGGGCGCGGGAGTGGGGCGGCCCTGGGGCCGGGGTGCGGGCTCGAGGCCGCTGGGCCGAGCGGGCGGCCCGAGTGGCAGGAGCGAGTGGGCGAGGGGTTGCAGAGGGGCGGGTTGGGACCGGTAAGGAAGCGGCAGCGAGGTGGGATCGCTTTGGTAGGAGCCGGGAGTAAAGCGAGTTTGGGGCTGTGCTGAACGCTGGTGCGGTTTACTGCTCTGCTTCACGCTGCCCGCTCGCAATGAGGAGGACTGCGGTTGGTTCTGAAGTTGTTTTTTTTTTTTAATTTTCGTTTGAAGTCCCAATATTTATGTTATAAATTCACTTAAATAAAAAGCAGCATTAAAGTGCGTGCTTGAGGGGTAGCTTAGCTTTTTGATTTTTAATCTTTAATTTCCATCGTTTTTTTATTTGATGGGAAGCCTTGTAGTGAGTGACTCAAAATTAGAACAGGGGGCAGTGAGTGAAGAAAGATGCCAAGATGCTGCAGTAATAGAACTGTGTGTAGTGTTTCTTGGACTTGGGAGGCAGGGCTGCTTGGCTTTCTCTGTGAGTGCTTTGAAGAATAAGAAGCACTCCTCTCTATGTAATGCTGCTTAAAATCTTGTCCTGTTTCCTGGGTATCCAGAGTTTCATTATAGTTTGGAGTGAGAAAGCTGCTTGTTTGTGCATCTCGGAGCTCAGTAATGTATTGAATAGAACTCACAAACAGGTAGTTTCATTTCTGTGAGCGTGGAGCTTGTTCCACGAGCAGATGGATACCGCATGGATGGCCAGAAGTTCCTGTAAGTGCATTAACTTCAGTTACAGAACTCCCCGTGTAGACCAAGGAGCAGAATCTATCCTAAGGTTACACTGCACTTGGGATATTGTACAACAACATGCTGGTGGCAAGTCTGTTGTGTACTCAGTACTGTCTGCCCTGAGTTCATTTAAGTGCTGAAGTACTCTTGCTTTTCCTTGGAAACTGTAGAATCTTAGCCTGGATGTGCCCATGGAGTCAGCTGTGGATTTCACTGAGCAGTACATAATTCTCTGAATTTCCAACATCAGTATTGGAAATCAATGGGTGTTTGCTCCCTAGTTAGGTTTTATTTGTTCCATGAGGAAATTGACCAGGAAAGCATAGCAAGAGGATAGCTTCTTCTATCCTTGTTACTTCCCCTAGGGGTCCAGATGTCAGCGGCATCTGTGAAACTTGTCTGGGAGCATGGATTTTTAGATGTCCGTGGCAGAAATGTATTCCTTTTGCAGCAGAAGAACTGTGCTACGTATTCCCAGCTTGTTGATTGAGTTAGCAGGAAGTTCTGAAAGCAAGGAGTTAAAATGATCCCAGCTTTATAATTTTTAACAAAATTTACGCAGAGCTGTTTTGTCTCTATGTAAATCATTAACAGTAATGTTAAGAGTTTCCCTTGTTAAACAGTGAGCTGATCTAATGTATCATTCAGCATAGTCCAGCAGCTCTGCTGTGTGCACTGCACAGATAAACTGGCTGCATGTGTTCATGGCACAGCTGCTGGGAATTGCACATTTTAAAGTAGGATGCTGATGGGTTTTTGTTTGTTTGCTTTTGTCTTAAATGGCAAAGAAAAAGATGCTGTTTGTGTTGTTGCTGCAGGGTTTTTCCTGTTGCTCTGTTTCAAGAATAATTGTGGACATCAGTCCAAAGAATCTTATTAATGCTAATGGCTAGACATGAGTTTTGTGAAGCTTTATCGAGTTCATAGTGCCTGACTTAGTTAACATTTATTTTACTTTAAGAATGTGAATTTAAGATATTGAATACGTTTAGGTTAGATATTAGGAGGAAGTTTTTCACACAGAGGGCGGTGACACACTGGAACAGGTTGCCCAAGGAGGTTGTGGATGCCCCATGCCTGGAGGCATTCAAAGGCCAGGCTGGATGTGGCTCTGGGCAGCCTGGTCTGGTGGTTGGTGACCCTGCACATAGCGGGGGAGTTGAAACTAGATAAACACTGTGGTCCTTTTCAACCCCGGACATTCTATGATTCTATGAGACTATGAATACTAGTAGCAGAACATGGGATTTGCTCTGTAGCTGTGCAATGGGAGCATGACTGGAAGAGGGAAACACTTGTTGAAAACCAACAGCCTCGGTGCATGTAGCTGCATTTATTTTTGTAGGGAGAGCAGAGAAGAGCCCTCTGAATCTCCTGAACTTTATTGACTGTAACATGGAAAAATTGGCATATGTTGATCGTAAGTGACATGGAGAACTCCAGCTTAAAATGGGGACTTGCAAGATCAGCTCTTGCAAAGGGCAGAGCTTTATTCTCTGTGAGTGCAAGCATCGTCATCCCTCTGGAGTTCACGGCGTATGAGTGCATCTCTGCAATCTGCAGCACAGGGGGGAGAAGTGCCTACATTAAGAAGGCACCCATACAACTTGTTTAGAGTAGGACCTTTATTTCATATACTGCACACTCCTTCCCTGTTTCACAGGATCTTATCACAAATAGAGGCACATGCAAACACACCTGCTTTGCAGTGATTTATCTACTGGACTGATGTGACCGTGTAAGTGAGATAAAGGCTGCAAAACAGCAGTAACATTACATGCTGAACTTGGAAAAGCAAACCCCTGGGTAAAGCGTAAGTCACACATCTGAACGTGCTGAAGCCTTCTCCTTTTATGGTATTCCTTAAGCAAGTTGCACTGTGAAATCATACATCCACCTTTTAAAAAATAAAAATTGAAAATTAAAATAATCAGTGAAAATAATCAGTGTTTAGCATATTACTTGTGATTGCTAAATGGAAAAGCCTGGAGAGGACTACTGTCCTCATAGTCTATCTGTAAATGTCAGCATAAAATAACTTATGCTGTGCCATTTCTCACCTTCAGATGTTACCATGTGTAAGGTATATGGAAACAAGCATGTAATTAACCTTGAAAATTTCCCATTTTTCAACTTAATTTTTCACCTACTTTGTATTATGAGAGACATTCACATAATGTACAGAGTGCTGGATGGCAAAGGACGATAACTGCATGTCACTGTAGGTAGTGAGGTAGAAATGTAGGGTTCTTACGTTGGCAATTCCTTTGCTGGCCAGCTGGAAGGCTGCCACTTACCTGGTGTTATCCTTCATCTTGTGTTCTGGTTTGTCTGTACACCTCTCTTGCAGGATTCAGATGGCGCTCCTATCACTACACACGTTATTGGTACTACCACCAGTGTTAGCCCTGTTCTTCTCTCACACGTAATTGGAATTCAGATTACTTCCTATGGCAGTGGAAATAGATCACATTAAAAACAACAACAACAAAACACTGTGTAAGAGTAGCAGAAGAATTGAGCTTGCATTATGTAAACTGAAATAGGGTGGGTTTTACTGTATTTTGTACCTCTATATGAAGATGACTGTTGACCTGCAAAACATAGGCTAATCGTAAGAATAAGCAAAAGGGTGAGATAAAGCAGTGCAGTTCAATCCCAACAGCTGTTCTTTCTGAATTTTGGTTTCTCATTTCTCCTTTTTTTTTTTTTTTTTTTCCCTTTCTTCTACAAGTCTACTTCTTAAAGAGTTATTTATTTCTGGATTGTCCAGAATATTCAAGATCTGTTTTCACTTTCCCAGTCTCCTAATTGTCTCATTATTTTCTTTCCTACAGATATCCTCCGTATTTTTTCATCTTTCTCTCTTATGCCACTGCTGCCAGTATTGGGTGGAGTTGAACCTTTCCTGCTCTCTGCTGTTTCATATGTTCATGTCTTTTTTCTTGTAATTTCAACTTCATTTCTCTGCAGCTTTTGCTTCTCTAACTTTACATCGTGCTCAAATTTCTTGTCTTCATAAAAGTACTCAGCAGGGATAGCACTGCCTTTTGGTGGGACAGATTACACTTACTGCCCTATCAGGGCAAGTTGCACCAATCACGGTAACTTTCCAGAATACTGCAGTGGATAAAATTTGGGGGAGGGAATTTGATTACAGTTTAGACCATTCTTATTTGTGCAGTTTTAGGTGATGTTGCCCATAAAGGTAAAAAACAACTTCTTAAATTATTTGGAAGTCAGTTCGATAAATATATGGTGGCTTAGTGTGTAGTGTTTTTTTTTTTGTTTGTTTTTTTGCCATGCAATGAAGGAATTAGACTTTTCATGAATATATGTATATAGTCTTTAACATCTGTTGTGCTTTAAGTATGCATTAAGACTCAATGTCATGGACTTGAATTGTTTTAGAAGCATTTATGAAGGCTTCCTAAGAACATTCGTCTAATAAATAAATGGACTTAGGGAGTCCATGTTATATAGGCAGACATGCAACCATGCTTACATGGCTTGTTTCAGAGCTGCCAGGAGGCCTGTGGCAGAATTGGAGAAACAACTCTCTTCCCCTGAATCCCAATTCAGAGCCTAAACAAGCCTTCCCCTGTGCTTGGCTTTTAGCTACTCTCTCAGCATCAGCAAACACTTGATTTTCTGGCAATGACAATGTTCTGTGCACTGCAGCTTTTTGTGGTGCTTTGCCGTTGTCATTTCCATAAAATTGACAGCTCTGACACTTTAATGCTTCTTCTAAGAGACTGAAAGGTCTTTAGAAATGTATTTTTGCTTGGTGGGCTAAGCCGGCTCCTGCATTAGAAGCCAGGAATCAAAAAAGGCTTACTATCTCTGTTTCCACCCGTATTTGTGACCTAAGGATCTTTTAGAAGTAGCTGCATTTCCAGATAGTGGATATTGCAGCACATACTAATCCTCTTAATGTATAGGGCATTTCCAGAGCTATCAATTGCCCCATGAGCTGGGCTGCTTATCATTAAATAAAGGATCCTGGGAATAGTGTATTGTTGTCATAGTTTCAGCGTTACAATGCCAGCAATGTGCCAAGAAGTGAGTCAGAGGTTGAGTGGCAGGGCAGTGCGGGGATAGCTGCTGCACACAGTGCCCAATGCCTGCTTTTAGAACCTTGGCCAGAAAGCTTTTAGCTTTCATTATTCCCCAAGCTGAAAAGCTGCATAAAACACTGAGTGTTTGTTTTGTTTCATCAGGGATGTGGGGGAGAAAGACACCTAAAGTGGTTTTAATGGACCTTTTTTTATCACTATGGTTTCCAGATAGGGGGAGTATATTGGACCAAAAATAATAGTAATAATTCTAACTGTTGATCCAATAAACTCATTGTGGTATTCAGCTGTGTTTCTTGTGTTCCTTGCAATGTATTGCATGGGAAGAGTCAGCAGTCTCCTGTGATCACACCAGTGATGGCACTGTATAACTTTCTGTAAGAATCAAAAAGTGACACCACACTGATAAGTTATATTTTATTAAAGGCGATTGAGCTGTGCCAAAGTTAGAAGGCAGGTCTGTGAGTTTCTCTGTGTTACGGTGATATATGTAAAATGGCACAGCCTGCTAAAGTATGATGGAGATTCTCTCACCTAATAACCAGCAGCCAGGCCATTTGGGAACTAGCTTACAGAGAACCACATACAAGGACCTGCTGTGCATGGGAGGGGTGAAGGTTTATCCTGCATTAACTGTTGCTACACAAAATTTGCCAAGACCACCTGAAAGTCCCCTTTGCTTTGAGTAAAAGCCAAAAAACCATAAGCTTCTTGTATTCCCAAAGCTATTGTGTTGAAATCGGTGTTTCTGTTCCAAGCCCTAACAACGATGCCAAAGCCTGAAGAAAGTTGTCCTACTGAGCTATTCTGGTTTGTGGTGCTAACAGTTAAAATCCCCCTTACCCAATAAAATAAGCAGAGTCGCACTGCTGGCACGGAGCTTGAGCACAAAAATTACATTTTATGTTATCAGTGTTTTAAATACAGACGTACTGTGAAGTTTAACAGCAAGCACCAGTCCAGAAGCACTTCATCAGATAACAGTTTCTACCTGTTTTCAGTGAGGACAACTAACAAGCAGTACCATTCTCTATTCACCACACCTGTTTTCCATTGCTGTATGTTGTTTGTTTTTTTTTTTAAATGTAAATGCATGCTGAGCCAATCAACTGCTACTGAAATGCCATCATTATTTTGAGCCAGCAGAGTGGAACTGTTATTTTTCCACAGGTGATAATTAATTACGTTTCTTTCAAGTTCACACTACTATATAGAGTTTTAAATTGAGTAACATTGCTGGTTGATGAGGTGCTTTCTAAATTTTCAAACATTGCTTTAGTAAGCACATGTGCCTCCAACTATATTAAGATGATATGCAAGTTTTTTATATTGGTTGCGTATCATCTTTTGTTTCCTCTGAAAAGGCAATTTTTTGTTTGGGGATAGACTGCTGGGTTTCTCCTCGATATTTGTGCCAGCTGGTGGTAGGAGATGGTGTCATGACGACACAAGGAGCAGCTTGGCCTCTAGGGCTGAGCCAAGGTCCTCATCTTGCTGTCTATGGAGGAGGTGCCAGATGTAGGAAGGCCTCTGTCAAAGCCGACTTCTCCAAAGCTGTGAAGAGTTCAATTTCATGTTGTCTACATGACTTTAGCTTTAAAAGCACACTTCCTTATTCCCACATCACACACAGTGGGGCATGTTGTTGTGATTGCCCCCAAGATCTCTTGGGAGCTGTGGCAGCATCCTTCCAATGTAAGAGAAAATAAGATCTTTAGAGTGGTAATGATTCTTTTATTTTCGTGTAGGTTATACAGAGTTATTTTAGGGTATAATCAGCTTTTTTTTTTTTTTCTTGCTCTAGTAGGTTCCAAAAATATACTAAATATCCCAAGTTATTTTGGGATAAAAAATTATTTTGTTGTTCTTATTTCTGTGCTTAAGTGACCTTTCCTTCTTTTGTTTTCTTACTTTCTTATGAGAGTTGTTTATTATGTTTATTTTTTGAAGTTACTATCTTGCATATGCAGCAAAAACACCATCTTGATAAATACACAAAGGGCAGCAAGCCTGCTCTTACTGCACGCAGGATGTGTGTTTTCCCTTTTAGTTTTGTGTCTCAGTTCTGTAAGGGCAGTCTCCAAAATCAATCTATAGTTTCAGCCAAATTTGGAGGAAGAAACTTTCCTCTCCTGTATTCTTCATATATCTTCTCTTGAAGCAGTATTGTATTTTTGTATTTCTGAACAGTGTCACAGTGGTTCTGGACAGTGATAAGGGAATATCTTGGTCTGGCTCCAGATTTCTGCTTTTTTTTTTTTTTTTTTCTCAGTGTGTGTGTATATATATACTATTTAGTATCTTCTCTTGGTACCAAGCCTACGCTTTCCAAAGCCTACACAGATACCAAAGAAATTACTCCTCGTTTCTCAGGGGATACATCTCATGTTTCAGGATCAGTGCTGTTCTGATGACCGCACTGTGTTGTGCTGACAAATCTCAGTTATTGAGACTTTCTCCTTGAGAAGGATACCAAATATTGGCTTTTGGAGTGATTAAAATCCTGGAGTGGTGACACCTTCAGGTCTTCCCAACACTGATTCTACAAATTCACTGCGTACAGTTACAGCTAGGTCAGACCATGTTGCTGCATTGTAATCACAATTATTTATTTTGCTTGCCTTTAACTACCTCTTTTTCCTTGCCTGTGCTGAACCGGAGAATCATTTGGTCATCTGATAGCATGCAGAGCAGCACAGCATGCAGAAGTAATGCTCTGGTGCCTGGTGTCCATAACTGCGGGCCTTTTGCGATGTGTGTTCTTTTTGTGGCCACTTTGCTGCTTCTTGAGGACTGCTGAATGCCATGGCTCCTTTTCTGGAGGGAGGCATACGGGCCTGATTTCCCATCCCAAGCTCTATCTGCAGGCAGGGGAGCTGCCTGTCCTCCCATGGTGGTCCGTGTGCTGGGCTGTGTTTGGCTTGGACATCACTCGACAACTTAATACAGCCTTAAATCAAAGCTTTGATTTAACACTGGAGTGTATTTTTAATTCTAGTCTTAAATTAGTAAATTGAAGAACCCTGTTGTCATGTCAAGTCTGTTATTCCTGAGTGTGTATTAATGCAACATTACTTCCTTCTTACCAAACCTGGGTTTTCTATTTTAAGACAAATCTACATGTGATGGATGGAGTCTAGCATCAGACACAAAATATAAAAGAAATGAAAAAAGACAGTAGCTATGTCTCGCCTTTTACATGGGTAATTACAGAACATAATTTAAGTTAAATTAAGATATTTGTGGATTTTACAAATTGCTATGTACTTAGGAGGATAAAAAGTTAAACTGCACTTCTAACTAATAAACTTAGTTGGTTTTTTTTCTCCATCCCATTCAATTTTTGCAGATTGTACCTTCTGTGTAGATTTAGAAAGAGACTCTCTAAGCACAGACCTGGAACTGTATGCTCATGATTAAACTATTTCGTGATGAAAGTAAAATTGCTTTTCTCCTTAACATTTAAGCAGTTAATATGGTTAACTATATTCTCCTTCCAGCTCTTGTTTGGACTTGTAAGAAACAGGAGAACACCATCCTGAAAATGCAGGTAGTTATTCTGCAACTATTACGAATCAATCAATCTCACAAGTATGAAGAAAAAAATTAGTCTTCTAAGGAAAATTTATTATACCTTTGGAGAAGAATTCTTCTTTCTGAAGAAGACAAATTATGTATGTTAGAAATAATGACAGATCAGAGACTTTTACTGTTTATTTTTTTTTTGGTAGTTCTATTTTGCAGTAAATAAGTAGTGGTTTTAGCACTTGATGAAAGGGTGAAGATGCAAGTTCTTCCTCCATCCCCCCACCCTCCAGCTATATTATTTCTTGTTATTTCGTTCCATTTTTTAAAAAGAATTAGTTTCCTCCACCATTATATAAAACAAACCAGGGCCTTAAATATATGTATATTCATTGTATTTATCAGTGTAATTTTGCACAAAGAGAGAAGTAAGGGCTGGGCAGAGTCAATCCATGCCTGTGTTTTTTTGACCTCAGTTGGGGCAGAGAGTGAATCTTCTTGTACCTGCCAGGAAATGAAGCTCAGCCACAGCACTGATTGATTATTTAATGCAATATTGAATAATGGGGCTTTGGTCGGCTGTTCTGGAGTAGTTTCAATTTGTAGGACCCGCTCAGTGGGGAGGAAAGAGAGCGCATCCACGTGCCTGTTGGCTCAGGGCACGGAGAACTGAAATCCCTGCGTCTGCTGCTGTGCGACGGATGTGGGAGAAGGACCAGCACAGAGTCATTCCTGCACGTTGGGGCTGGCTGTAGGCACTCACTGCCCATGCCTCTTTACCGGGGCTCTGCTTTGTAGTTTGTGTTTGTTCTCCACTTGTTTTTCTTTATTTGCATGATAATGAACTTTAGAGTGCTGTGTTTCCACGAGTATTTTACAGCAAAAGATCTTTTAGATACTAACGATATGTTGCTCAAATTGGTTGAAGATAAGGAGGTCAGTTTTTTCTGTTATTGCTCTTGTTCTTTTTACAGGACCGGGGTAGCGTTCACTTTTGTTTTTTAAAAAAGCCCACAGCTTGTCATGACATTGCCCCAGCAGTATTTAAGATGACTGCTCATCCATATCATTGTTTATTGTTTCTCATTGTGTGTTCTCAAATTAGCCATAGTTATTTTGGAATGAAATCCCTTTACATTCAAGCGGTTAAATTCCATACTTTCTTCTATTAAAAATGGGATCCAAGTCTACGGGAAAGTATTTTACAAACATAAAACTGCCTGAAGTATAAAACCTGTTTATACAGATACCTTGGGTTTCTTGCCATGAAAAGCACCGTAAATTCCCCATTCTGATTCATTTTCATAAGGAGTTACTTGGAAAGAAATACTGTTTGCAGTGCATTGCCAATTATTTATATTACTAATTTGCTACCTGGGAATAATTTCTGGTTTGGTTTTTTTTGTTGTTGTTGTTTGGTTGGTTTTTTAAGTTTGGTGTAGTATTGAACTGAAAGAAGTCTTAAATTGCCTGTATATTGCAGTTTAGCTTAAATTTACCTGGGAAGAAATTAACAGTACTGGATACTTTGTCTGTGTGCGGGTGAACTTTTCTTTAAAAGTAACGTATATATGAACAGTTCTTAATCTTTTCAAATCTATATTGCCACCTACCTTTATGATTAGAGGATAAACAATTCTGTGCAACATATAAAATGCAGAGAACTGTGTTCATGTAAATAGTCTCTGTCTGCAGAACTCGGGTGCCAAATGTGAACGCTGGGCAGCACGCATGGTTAGGCAGCCTGTGCATGCCAGTCCCTAATGCAGAAAAACCATGCAGAGTGACCCAAATTCTTCAGAAGGGGCACAATATTCTATTGCTCTGCTTTTGTAAGCCGTCTTTCGTACTTCAGCCTTGTGATTAATCTTGGAGGAAACATCTGGGTTCTTCTCAATCCTGACCACATAGGAACAGACATGTTGCTAGCATGGGGACTAAATTTCTCTTCTGAGCTTGGTCTGGAAGGGCTAGGCAGAGTTACTTGGAAAAAACATGTGGAAGCTCAAATTGCAAACAAACCCCACATGCTCTGTTTAGCACCTGGCTGTACGTGTGCAACAGTATTCAAATATCTATAAATCTTTCATTAGCATTATTTATATTAAGACAAAAGCCCAAATCAGCAACAGGGGGTTTCCTGTATTAAATTGCTTTCACCGAGCATTATTTAAGGTTGAAATGTTAAAACTGTCTAGACTTTTCTTAGTTTTCTGTGCTACTTTTACCTTTTACCAAGGGTACCACAACTCTGTAGTGGAAAGAAAACCAGTAAGTGTATCTGGTGATCTGGTGATCAACTGTACCAGATTGATGCAGCTGAGAGTAAAAATAGTATTATTTTCTAGCAGCGAGATAAATGTTTGTATAAAACTCAAGGATCTTGACTGAACGAAATGAAGACTTTATGAATCTGTAGTGCTTGTGATTTGTACCGTAACGAAAATGCCTCCGTTCTTCCTAATTAAGTTAAGCAGCCGTAGAGATACTCATACGGGACTTGTTTGGGAAAAGGATGATTTATCTCTTCTGGGCTACTTTGTGTGTTTCTGGTGAGTAGTATATGTACTAGATGGTATTGGTTTAAGGAAGGATGAGAATATTTAGGTGCTTCATGCACAGTTTGCAACTGGTCTCTGTGAGATTTTGTGCCGTGGCACAAAAGTGAGTGAGTAGCTGGCATTGAGCTGACTTACTGCTCTTAGAAGGAAGTATATTCTTTCATCTTACTGCTTTGGTAGGCTCCCTGGACATTTGAACGCAAGCATGTAACTATTTTAGGATTCTTTGCAAACTTCAGCTTATCTCTGAATGATTAATAGTGTTTGTTTCACATGGAGTGTCAGATAGAAGATTAAACTCTGGATAATATGTATTGAATAATATTGAAAGAAAATGCTTTGGCAGAGAACTTTGCTTCCAGAGTCAGTATGTCTACGAAATTACGTGGCTGTTCTGTTCCTTTCAGGTTTGGTCATTGGACCATTTACATCTGACAAGTGCAGAGTCCTAGACGGATTTTATGAGGATGATAGTCTGAAAAACTGTGCAAGTTATCGATTGTAAAATTTGCTGTACTTGAGGAAATCAAGAGTTTTCTGATGAAGTTCCGATTATTCGGAGAGAAAAGCAATACTATGAGTTGAAACAAAATTTGGCAGGTGGCTTGTGTTTCTCACAATGCATGTGGGAGGCAAGGGCCAAGGGATACATACTTCACTTTTACTACTGCCTGAGTGCAGCCATGCAGACATTTGATGCAGTCTCCCAAATCACGTGAAATTCTGCATAGCCTTGTGTACGAGACAAGACTCAGACTTCTGTGTGGTCAGTGTCTTGGGTAAGGCCAATAATGTGTGCAGATTTCAGCAGTTGATGGAGTTTAGGTGTTTGCAGTTTTAAGAACAAATGGAGAAGAATCTTGAAGAAAACGTTTTTTTCCCTTCATAGTGAAGTTTATTGTTTCTAGCCTCTTTTGCAAACTCTTTTGCAAGTTTTTAATTTTGATAGAAGAGTAGAAATGCATCCTTGAATTTACAGCTGCAGTAAAGTTATTGCTGCTCAGGGGCCAGGATTTAAAGGAGCTGGAAGGAACCCCCACTGTCCCTGCTTGTCTTGTGTCTGATTTTTGCCTACTCCTTGGTCCCTCGTGTCCCCTCTGCAAATCACTGCTTGTAACAGGGTTGCCACTCAGGTGGTGACTTACCTGGCCTTTGGTGGCCCAAACGGCTTGCAGCCTGCTGGCATAAGGTCTCACAGCCTGCAGGACCTATGAGGACCCAGCTGGGCACGCGGTAAAGGTACAGAATCACAGCCATTTATGTTGGAAGAGACCTCAAAGATAATCTAGTCCAACTGTCAACCCATCACCACCATATGCACTAAACCATGTCCCTAAGTGTGTTGCTGCATTAATCTCTTTCTTTAAGCTAGTTCTTGTCCTCTTTCCTGACATTTTTCAAGCCTCCATGATGATCTTGTCAAACCAGGGATTCGTGTCCTGCAGTAAAAGAGGGGGAAAAATGTGTTCTCGTAGTCTGTTTGCAGTTCTTTTAAAGCTTAAACAACCTGGGTGTATTCTGATAGGCACCTTTGCAATTACATAAAATTGATAACAAGCCATATGTCCTCTGGCTGCAGATCTAAATATTGGCATCGACTCATTTATTATGTCTGAGTACACCTCTGTGTTTGAATCAGCCTGTAATTCATAATGTGCTGTCATTATTATAGCTTGCGTAAATAAATGTATTCTATTAGAACTGACTAGCTAATAACGCACTGATTTTTTTACAGTGAAAAATGTTTTCCTTTTTAAGTAGCATTTACTGCTTCATTGCATTAATTTCTGTGTCACTAAGGGGTTCAATGTCTATGTACATATTCCATGAATAGAGTTATGGTGGTTTAGTACTTCAGAAAGTTGGTTGTTTTTTTTTTTTTTACCTCATCACAAAACCTAATAATCAAAACAAGTGTATGTTGTGTAACTTTGAGACTATTATATAAGCTGTGAAGTTCAGTTCTAGTCGTGAAATGAAGACGCAGAGCGTACAAAGAGTAGGGATCTTTTCATCTACAGCACAGACGCAGTCTGAAGAGAAAGCGCGCAGCTTTTCTGGTGGCAGATTCATTTCCAGATGAGTTAAAAGTAATGCTTTAGTATCTGAATCCAAATCAAACAAAAATGTAGTAACAGGAGGTTTTTCACTTTATACAGTAAATATATATAGCATATCTTGCATGCCTTGGTTTCATATTGAAGAAACCCTACTTCAAATAAGCGGCAGCAAATTGCTTTTTTGAGAAAGGGCGGGGGAGAAGAAGTATCTTTTTCCCTGGATAAAGTTGCAATATAAAAAGTTTTTTTCCTCTGATCTTTCTTGCAGTGGCTAAATCAAGAAGACGCTGTCTTGAAAAGTCTGATTTGTGTTTTTTTTTTTATTTTTTATTACTTTTGACTGGATTTTATTTACCTACTTAATCTGAAGCGTGCCGCCGCCTTACCGTGTGAAGTTGCTGGCTGTTTCTAAATATACCCCTGTATTTCAGAGAGGCAAAGCCATGCGTGAGTACTACCCATTCAGAGCAGGCTGCTGGGGCGGGGAGGTACCCACTGGTAACCTGAGAACATGAGCAGATGCTAAATTAGCAGCTGGATCGTTAGTAACGTGTCTGCAAATGTCTGCTGGGAAATGATCTTCCTGGGACTTATGTGGCGTGGGTGTGCGGGCTGCTCAGAGCCTGGAGAGGAGCTGCGCAGTGCCCTGTGCTCAGATTGTGGGGTGGAGGAGGGTTCCTTGCCCTGCTTTCGTTGAAAGGACAGGCTTGTGGTTGGGCTGGCTTCTTTATTTAGGCGTGGAATCATGAGACTTTTCAGTGACTGCAAATGCAAGGCGATTGCCAGCTGCATTTTAGTTGCAAATCAAGTAGAAAATATGAAAAAGACCCATGGGGAAACACGCAACATTAAAAGGGCACCTTTAGTAATCCAGCTTTATCCCAGCTTTATACTGAAAGCTGACGTATTTTGTCTCTCCTCAAGCCAATGATTACATGAATGTATGCGTATATAAGTTACTATTTCCCCATGCATAAACAGGTACAGAAATGACACAGAATAATAGTACATGCATTCTGTTGCCCTAGTTTATGCTGAAAGGTGTTGTGATCTGCCTAATGTGGCTGTACCCATTGCAGAATTGCACTCAATGGATTGAGCTCATCTTGTTCTGAGAGACTGACTAGGATTTTTGAAATAACAAAGGCAAGTGAACCCCCATAAAGTTATGCACACACACATAAGTGCAATTTAATGTACAAAGGTGCGGTGTTCTGGTCAGCTCTCCTCTGCTATATCCATTCCAGTGCTGACTGAAGGTTAGGAGAGGGTTCAGGCTTTGGGGCCGGCAGGGAGGTTTTCAGTGACAGCGTCAGGAAGAGCTCCAGAGGCTGTAAAGATTACTCTGATGGGAGCCCTCTTGTGAGACCCAAGCCACTCAGGTGTTTCAGGGGGCTGGGGCTTCATTCAAGACATTTCTGTTCTGGAGAGGATGAGGAAGAAGGTCTCAAACAACCCCTTCTGTGTTACGCAGTAGAATATTGTTAGTGTGAAGAACATGGAGTATTACTTGATTCCAGGTACGTGACTGGGAGTGGTTTTATTATGGCAAGAGGAAAAAAAAAAAAAAAAAGTTACACTGTGGTAGCTCTTTTACAGGGAAATTAAGGAGTATGATACTTTAATTCCCTTTTGGAGAGAAATTGCTTTTCCATCTTCGTATGCGTGAGTGCAAGTTAGCCTTTATGGAAAAAGAGAGTAGCTTACTGTAAATCCTCAAGACAATACTCCCATTCTGATAGGGATTTAAAACATTCTGCTGGCAGAGCTGCTGAGCTGCATAAATGTGCTGTTGTGCAGCAGGTGGGATGGAAAAGAGAGGTGGCTGGCAGTTCCTTATGATAGCCAACAGCAGCTACAAGCCTTTTTTTTTTTTTTTTTTTTTTAAAGAAAAAGAAATGAGTATCTCTCTCATACAGAGATTTACCAGGATCCTTTTTCACTAGGAAAGATGATTCTTCAGGGTGACACTAGTGTTTGGAGAGCAGTAAGGCTGTTTCTGTGTACAGCTGTAAAGGTTAACCAGCTTGCTCTGTGTTTTCCAGTTTCAGTATTTTTCTAAATGACAGTTCCACGTGTCTTTGTTTTTTAACATATATACTCATTGGCTTTAAGATGAAACAGAAGTCTGCCTGTGCATTGCTCCCTGTAAAATCTTGTTGTTACTCTAATGCAGAATTAATGCAGCATTGAGTTTCTGTCTTCTGTCCTGTTTTGAAGATTTTTGGGTGGTGTCTTGTGTTATTGTTTCCAGTGCTTAACATCAAGCTTAAGTATGAAATTGTGCTCCCAATCTCAGCATGTGAACAGTATATTTATGTTACAGAAGTTTATTTCATGCTGCACTTTCCTGAAGATGGCACATATCCAATGTACCTTAAGGATTCTTGAACCAAAATCATTTTCCTCAGAAGCTAAAATAGATATTCAGGACCAGAGAGTTTGTGTTTGGCCTCTTTTGCACAAGCGTGTGAGCTTCCAACTTTCACACGTGATGTGGGATGACGATAGCAAAGCTCAAACTCACCCTCATAGAATTTCGTGGCAGAGTGCTGTCCATTGCATGTATAGGGAAGAAGCCAACCACGAGATTAAATCTGCACGTTGTATATGAGTATACATCAGGAGCGTTTCAGTGGAAATTGGTGATTTGTGGGACTGTAGCCACTGTCTCGCAAGTGATGTGAGCTTTCAACCTGTTTGGCCTATACAACATTTTAATATAAATTAGAGGATTATTTTTAAAAAATGCTATTAGCAAGGAGAAATAATTTTATGATTTATCATAATTAAGCAAAATTTTGGGGATTGTGGGTGCTAATCTGGAAGGTCTGTCCCTTCACCCTGAGGCTGTGGACTTCAGCCCTTGGCTCTGTCTGTGTTCAAGAATCTTGAGGTTGGCTGAGGAGTTTGCAGAATAGAGCTCATGGGACTGTGCAGGCAGAGCCTTAGCAGCACCTGAGGTTACACTGTTTACCCAGGTGTATCTCTCCTTACTCTGTCAAATTCAGTAACCTTTGAAGCTTTAGTTTAAAGCAGATGCTGTGAGGAGCTTTCTGTCAAGAAAGGGGGGCTGCATCACAGCTTGCTCCAGCATAGAAGCTCATTTCTGAGCAGCAGCCCTGTGTCATACTGCTTGGGGACAGCGCTGGTTAATTACACAGCTCTGGAGCTGTGAGGTCAAGCAGTAACAACAAACTTCATCCCAGTCCAACACTGCCTGCAGAAAGGAGGAACAGTCTCTCATAGTGCGTATGCTTTGGTATATTTATTCTTTTTGTTACAATATTGTATTTAGACCCTGCTGATGCAGTAGGCATCTGTAACAGAGTGAAGGTAGTTTTTATTTGTTTGTTTTTGCTAATGCACATTGCAGTGGAATTTTCCAGCTGACCCAGCTGTTGGAAACTACAGTGTAAGGATCCAGAGTCCTCATGGTTTTTGAATCCCTGTTAATGGATGCATTGTAGACTAAGGTACAGTCCCAGAACTCCTGGGAGGGCTTAAGCCAGCTCTGAATTATGCAATTCTGTTCTGGTTTTCTTGGTGCGGGAAAAGGAGCAAGGGGGTAATGAGGAGGAGTATTCAGAAACGCACTTTAGAAGATGCTACAAGCTTCTGATTGGCATGGGAGCCTCTGCAGGTGTTCTGTACCTAAATGTGGTATGCCTGTTGCACTACGTGCTTCACCACAGGTCCAGTGTGATGCAGGATGTCCCTGACACCCTGAGATATTTTGAACGCTTTCATGTCTGCCTTGTCTGACATGTTTCTCCAGCTCAAGCCTCCATCCGCACTTTTTGCTGAGCTGAATTGCTGGCATGTTCTATACTTCCACAGCCACTGCTTCTGCTCCACTGCTTTAGAGAGAAAACTTCATACTGGCCCAATACCACTTGGCAAGGCTACTTGCCCTTCTGTATTCGGCAGTCAGGTGTAAATAGTCTGCTGTTGTGTGCTGGGTTATTCTTGGCCAAGGTATTTCTAAGATAACACAGGTGTTGCCACATGTGAACCGCCTTCAGAGAGAAGGGCATGAGCAGGCAGGAAGAAGGCATAAGGAAAACATCTTGTGCATTTTTGCCACACTGTGATGCCACAAAACTGACTCAGAATGGAAGCCAGCTTACAGAGAGACTGCTTCACACTGTGTAAACCGAGGCTTGGCTCCAGTAGCGAATGTGTTTTTTTCCTGTATTTTTCTCTTTTTTTTCCTATATCTTTTTTTTCCTTTTCTTTTTTTTCTTTTTCTTTTTTTTTTTCTTTTTCTTTTTTTTCTTTTTCTTTTTTTTCTTTTTCTTTTTTTTCTTTTTCTTTTTTCTTTTTCTTTTTTTTCTTTTTCTTTTTTTCTTTTTTCTTTCTTTTTTCTTTTTCTTTCTTTTTCTTTTTTCTTTTTCTTTCTTCTTTCTTTTTCTTTCTTCTTTCTTTTTCTTTTTCTTTCTTCTTTCTTTTTCTTTTCTTTCTTTTTCTTTCTTCTTTTCTTTTTCTTTCTTCTTTCTTTTTCTTTCTTCTTTCTTTTTCTTTCTTCTTTCTTTTTCTTTCTTCTTTCTTTTTCTTTCTTCTTTCTTTTTCTTTCTTCTTTCTTTTTCTTTCTTCTTTCTTTTTCTTTCTTCTTTCTTTTTCTTTCCTTTTTCTTTTTTTCCTTCCTTTTTCTTTTTTTCCTTCCTTTTTCTTTTTTTCCTTCCTTTTTCTTTTTTTCCTTCCTTTTTCTTTTTTTCCTTTTCTCTTTTTGAGTGGGAGGGGGAGCATTATTTCCCTTTCATGACTTTGTTGACTGCAGACAGAGGAGCTGTTGTCATTTAGCAAAGTTGATGCTCAGCTACAAATATAAATCCAGCATCCAGGAAAAAAAAAAAAAAAAGCGGGGCTCCAGTCCCATGTAGGAAATGGTTTCTCTTTCATTGCTTTGGGAGGATGAATGAACGAGATGTGATACTTCAGCAGCTGAAATTAAGCTGCTGTGTGGAGTGATATCAGGCAAAGTTCTTCCCAGGTAGATTATGTAGTGTAATACAGGCACATGAAAGTTAAAATAACATTATAGGGAAAGTGGCATAAATGCTCCATCTCATTTTTTTTTGAGTTACTTTAGAAAAGACAAGTAGCTTAACTGCCTGGATGTTATATTTGAAGAAACATATACTGTGATATACCCAAGGTAATAGAAAGAAGTCTGTCCTACTTTTTCACCTCTGATTAAGTTGCGGTTTTCAACTTTTAGATTCATACCAATTACTGTTCTGAGCATCCCTTGGCAGGCAGGTTGATGCAGATGTTAACTCAAAGGTTGGTGCTGAAATAGAGTGGTGAGAGCAAAAAGGTTATTCAAAAGGGCACTGCTAGTGCTACAGTAACTCATGTAATTTGTTAGCTCTTCAAAATACACAGGATTTGGATTTGACTGGAAGAGATTGTTGAAAGCAAGAATTTGACAGAGAGTGTAGTTTCCAGTCTTGATCTGAGTAGGGGCAAAAGTACAAGGATAGTTTGTACAGGGTGTCCTTTCTTAATGTCAACTTTTGGACACAAATTTTGGGAGCATTTCTAAATTGGATTGTGTACTGTATTTAGTCTTGGACCAGACTGGTAATGGGAAGGAATGTGGAGCATGCTCTGATAAAGTAAATCAGACTACTTTTTTGCCGAGGTTATTCTGACTGTAACAGAACATCAGTTGCTTTTCTAGAATAAAGGTACGATATAAAATATATTAAAAACATATTTTGGTTGGTTTTTGTTATTGTTGTTGTTTTTTTAATCTTGATAACAGTTTACCCATTACCTCACTGAGGATCCTTGTTTTAGCATCTGTTGCTGTTCAAGACTTGCATATTCTTCACATGCCGTGTCCTTTCTCAGTGAACTTGCAATGCAACAGCAAAGGATCTCTTGTAGCTATTAAAAAACACGATATTCAGGGCCAATTTGGATGGGGCCCTGGGCAACCTGGTACAGTATTAGATATGGATGTTGGCAGCCCTGCCTGTGGCAGGGGGGTTGGAGCTTGATCATTCTTGAGGTCCCTTCCTAACCATGCCATTATATGATTCTATGTTTACTGCCTTTTAGAACTAATTTTTCAACAAGCTGTCGGGGATCTTCAGTATTCTAACTGTGGGTCTTATGCTCAAATGCAAAATGAGTTTATCAGTCTTTTAGAAGCTGATCTACACTGCTGCTGTAGCTGGTGAGACCATTATTAAATTCTTGAGTAGATGTCAGATCTCTTCTACTAGTCCATCTTTCAGCTCCTCTGCTAGTGCTGTTTTTAGGCTTTGGTTACGTGCAGGCTGTACAGTAATGAGTAGGAAAGAGCAGTTTGGCTCCAGGTATCTTTAAGTACAGAAAATACTAATAGGCATGGAATTTTCCCCTCTGTTAAATCTCATGTTAGAAGTTGAGTCCTCTGTTAGTTTTGTGAGGTCATGGAATTAGGGCACTGACTTCATTTCAACCATTGGCGCTATCAGGATGTGCCACTATACAGAAAGCGAGTTTTAAGATACTTAGTCAAGAATTAAACTGGAGATGAGTATGTTGATGTGAAAAAACAATCACACAATAAATAATTTTTAAAAATACCAATAAAATACTACCTCAAGATATGAATGAACTTGCCTCATACAATATTAAGCTTTTTTCTTTCTTTGTGAGCTTTCCACAAAAATACTGATAAATAGTCAGGAAGTAGGAATTAGAATACATCTGACGAGTCTTTTTAATTCATCAGTTTCTTATTCTGGATGCCTAATCCCATTATATTGACTGTAAATAACCACTTCCGCTTTTCTTTCTTGCTTCACAATTGAATACTGTAAAGTAGTTACTGTATGTGCAGCAGTAGTAAAGACAGTGGTCTTTTTTTTGCACACAATGGCTTACTTGTGACACTGAAGATTAGCTTTCAGCAGATGACTGAAAAAAGCACAGATACACTGGCTATCTGCAGTTCTGGGTTTCTCTGCAGGCTCTTTTCAGCTGGGAGGCATGGCACTTTAACCATCCTCCGATAAGTCTGGCTGGGGCACCGCTTCCCATCTTAAAAAATAACTGAAAACATAGAAGTGAGCAGTTTAAAACTGTGTACCAAGTTGCAGCATGACGGGTATCTTAATTTAGCTAAGAAAATATTTGCACGAGAACCCCAACTCTTATTTCTCCTTGCTTGAGTGAAACAACATTTAGTGGTTTGTGCATCAGATTTTTCTGTTGTTTTTTGCTGGGAGCTGGGCACCTTGTTGCCTGCTCTTTTTCTCATTTTCCATTATAAGAAAATAACTTGTCTACAATTTGCAGCTGCTTAAACAGGTACTGAAAATGTAAAATAGTTCTTATTAGTTTGTGGGTGCTTATAGGAGAAAGCATGATGAGGATGAGTGGTCCAGTAATAATATATCATGTCAACTAGTGAACATTTTTCAGAAGGTACATATTTTGTATGACTTGTTTCCCAGCTGGATCCTACTTTGCACAAATACACCTTTCATATTCACCTCCCTTCTGCTAATGCTGTCTGCCCCAAAAATGTGATTCGTGTGCTATTAGTATGCTCTCCTAGGCTGTTGAGACTGAGAAAGATAACATTGTGTCATTGTATATTGGGTTTGCTGTACCATTTGGATATGATGATAAAAAGAACAAACCACTGATTTCCCATTCTTGAAGTAATTATTAAATACTGTAACTATGCTTCATAGATACTCTCTATTTCCATTTTAAACCGTTTAAATTTGATGTTACTGTAATGACAACTGGAATCAGTTTTAAATTTCCATGCCTTAGACATATTTTCCTTCATACAAAATCTATTAATTGTTTTTCAAATATGAAAAAAAAAAAGCTTTGCATTCCATGCTTAGTTTGGGGCACAGAAATTTTTTTCAAAAATAAAGTTCATAATAGAATGTGTGCTAAAGTGATCCAGGGGAACGATTCCTTCACTGGTTAAATTAACCTAATGGGCTATGCTGATTTACATGCCCAGGGAATTAATAGCTTATAAATAAATGTTATTTCTGTAAGGGCTGTTAGAAAATGAGACTGTCTGGCTTTTTCTTTTTTTTTTTTTAACTTGCTTGTCTCTATCCAGTCAAGGTAGCTGAGATGCTTTCTTGCCTTTTGAGGTTTGAGTAAGTTCTCTGGTGATGGCATAATTTGCATAGTTTTATGAAAGGGAAGAGGCTCTTTTGGTTCCATACTTTTTCATCATGAGCAGTCAGAATTCAGCAGGTGGAAGTATACATGTGTCTGTCCCATCTGAAGTGCCAGAATGCCGTGGGGTGTGGGAATTGCAGCTCATGGCAAAGCTGCTTGCTTTGCCTTGCTCCAACACCCGAGGTCTTGCTGCTTCCCAGCAGAGCTCCCCAACTGGAACGTCTGCCTCCCTGGGCATGCTTTGCTTCTGGACATGCTTTCATTTTACAGTTGTGCTAAAAAAAAAAACACCTTTGAATTAAGAATACTTACCAACATAGAGACAAATGCGTAGTATCAATGTAAATAAACACCTTTTTATTTTCTCCCTCTCCTTTTCATACCTCCCAAGAGAAACATAACAAGTTTTAAGGCTCTGAAAATAGAAACAAAGCTATAAGTGTAAGCCATTTAAATGGAGGCATATTACTTGAGATTTTGCGTGTCTTTATGAACAGCTGACCATAGGAAACAACCCAGAATCTGTCTTCAGAAAGTGGTGTTCAAGCTGCTTTGACTCCCTGGAAAGGGTGCCAGTAAGCATGGGTGCAGGAATACAGTTGCATTACTAGCAGTGACTGTACCTTTATTTTACGAGTTGCTTTTTTAAAGCTGCGTTGTTTGAAGATCTCAAGTTGAGTAGGAGTATCTGGATTTGGCTCATTGCTTTGAAAACCATTACTACCAACTCTTCTGAGTGAGAAGTTAATATCTTAAATATTTATAATCCTTATTTTACTGGCCTGTGTTCACTAGCAAGCTAATGAAAAACTTGAAACAAAAATATGGATATGGGATTTTGCAGTTTAGAATATTGAGTCTGTCTGCCATTATTCAGATCTTTCACTCCTTCCTTATACCTTAAGAGGAAATTGGTATAGTGTTTGACGCTGAAGTAACATTTTTTTTTTTTTTAGCTGGCTTTATGAAACAACTGTTAGAAGTTTGCTTTTTTTGTGTGTAATTGATTTCACTGGGTGCTTGGGTTGTTAACTTTATTTCTGTGTTCATGAAAGTTTTGGAAGTTTGTTTAAATGAAGGCTAGCTTTCAAAGTTTAATAGAAGTTTGTCTGAAGGTATTCACAAACGACCGCTTAGGAACAAAACACTTCTTTTTCACAGGTGTGCTAGATGGAAGAGGAAGAAATCAGGGCAAAAATGATATGAAACTTTGTTTTCCTCTAAATAATCAGAGGTTTCATGCTGGTAGTAAGTCTTGGTATAAGGACAGATGTAAGACTGAAGTCCTGTTGACAAAATTATGAGGCTGTGCGTGCTCGAGCAGTGCTGGCCTTAGAAGGAGGAACTTGGCCATAGGTGAAGCTTCTTGTTGGCATTCATAGAATCCTTGGAGTTGGATGGGATCTTTTGAAGGTCTAGTCCATCTAATCTAACTCCCCTACAATGAACAGGGACATCCACAACTAGACCAGGTTGCTCAGAGTCACGTCTTGAAAGTCTTTCAGGGATGGGGCATCCACCACATCTCTAGGGAACCTGTTCCAGTGCCTCACCAACCTCACTGTAAAAGACTTGTTCCTTATATCCAACCTAAATCTACCTTATTTATGTTTTAAAATATTTCCCCTTGTTCCATCACCAAAGACCCTGCTAAAGAGTCTGTCTCCTTCTTTCCTGTAGCTCCCCTGTAGATACTAAAAGGCTGCTATCTGGTTTCCCTGGAGCCTTCTCTTCTCCAGGCTGAACAGGCCCAGCTCTCTCAGCCTGCCCTCGTAGGAGAGGTGTTCCGTCCCTTGGATCATTTTTGTGGCTCTCTTCTGGACATGCTCCAACAGGTCTATGTCTCTCTTGTACCGAAGACACCACATTTGGATGCAGTACTCCAGGTGAGGCCTCACCAGTGCAGAGTCAAGGAGCAGGATCACCTACCTCACCCTGCTGCCTATGCTTCCTTTGAGGCAGCCCAGGATATGATGGCTTTCTGGGCTGCGGGGGCACATTACTGGCTCGTGTTCAGCTTCCCATCCATGGGTACCCCCAAATAGGTGGAGTTTCAACAGGGCTGCTCTCAATCCTTTCATTCTCCAGCTTGTATTGGTAGTGGATATTGCCTTGACCCAGGAACAAGACCTTGCACTTTAATTTTTTGAACCTCATGAAGTTCTCCTGGGTCCTGTGCTCAAGCCTGTCTAAGTCTTTCTGGATGGCATCCCATCCCTCAATTATGTCAACTGCACCCCACAGCTTGGTGTCATCAGCAAATTTGCTGAGGTGCACTTGACCCCACTGTCGTTGTTAATGAAGATATCAAAAAGTAATTCTAACAGAGAGTCATAACTGACTTGTCTATGCTTTCATAAAGCACATACCACTGTTGGCATGGAATGAAGGTGGACTGGGTGACTCCCTGGGAGATGAGCTGGCTGTAAGAGATGCACATTATTTTTACTGCACAACATTCTTGGTCTTGGCATGAACATGGGTTTTAGTGGTGACTGTTGATGCTGGCTTCAGCTGCTACAGCTGATTTGTGTTTTTCTATAGCAGCAATGGATTATCTAGCACATGCCTATTCAAACATAGCCTGCCACTTGGTCTGCTTGTGAGTTGTTTCAACCCACATGCTACGTATTGACTTGCTTGTAGATCACTGGACGCATCATCAAGAAATCTTGTTTTTGTTGTCTTCTGTGTTTACAGCTTGCTAAGCTTTCTGCTCCCACAGTGTCTGAACACTTTGGTTAACATTTGAATTGCTGGAGAAGTAGAAATTAGATGAGCTCAAAGAAGTGGAGGGATCTGCTTTGGGTTATGGAGGGATATTGTAGCGGGGACAGCAAGATCCCATTCTATGTAAGAAATGGCAGACGTGCAGCAATGAGAGAACAGTGGGGCAGGCATAGCAGGAGATGCTCTTTGGCAGAGCTGGTAGAGCACTGAAGAGACTGGTGGTGTGCGGAGAAGGACCCACAGTGGAATGCAGGAGGAGGGTGAAGAGGAGACGAGTGAGGAGAAAGGAGCGGCAGAAGAGACTGCTTATCCCAGCCCTGCGCTGCTATCAGCTCACCTGGGGGATGGTACAGGGCCATGAGCCTGACCACAGCCTGGCTGCTGTCTGTCAGACAGGCAGGTGGAAGGCAGACTCGCCTTTCCACTTAGACATGCAGGCCTCTGTACACATCCTTTAGAATACCCACCTCCAACAGCCATAATTTGTATGTAGCAAAATACTTGGAAATACACTGCCGTGTTTGGTCTTGCTGAAGCAGAAACAAATGAAGGCAGAGTATGGTTTCTGCTAATGTTGTTGTTTTGGTTTTTTTTCTTTGAACTGTGAAGAGTTTATGGATTGTTAGAAATCCTCTTTTCATGCATAAATACATAATTAAAATCTAAAAGCCTACTTGTCTGCTTGGACTAAGTTCATGTGGATAAGTTTGCTAATTGACAGGAGAGACCACTGACAGGTCAGAATATTTTATTTTTATGAAGCGTTTTTATGCTAGCACTAATTCTTTAGATTGGCATTACACACTGAGTTGTTCCCAGTACTTAATTTTTTCCAGCAGAAATTAAAACCGGTAATATTCTACGTACTGTTTTCTCATGAATACCATGAGTGTAGGAAGTGTTCCTTTGTTTGTTTCAGTTTTCTTATCTCTTTCCAGTGCCATATGCTAATGCCAGCTATAAGGACATGGAAAGGGTGTGTGGAATTACTTTGTAAGCCCAACCCAGATATTTTCAATTGTTCAGACTCTTCCAAGTTTAAAAATAAGTGGTTAGACTTGTTATGTGACACCATTCATATATGTTTCACTGTCATTTGCCGTGATTGTCAACATGCCAGCTATTCAGTGAAAGATTAAGCTTTTAATTCATTATTTGTTTTGAGAGAAGCAACAGTGATGAAATGAAATTCTCATTTTTCCTACCCCATCTCTTCAGATCTTAATCCTGCAATCAAGGAAGCTTGTGGTAAACTTTGCTTTAAACAGTTGTGTGGCCACAATTGGAGTAAGGTTGATGCATTAATAAGTCTTTACACACTGCCAGAAATAGGACTGCTTGCAAGTAGTATTTTGATTTGTGTGTGTTTGATGCACTTGAGGTGAACTTTTTGTTGCTGCTTATGTCAAGCTGATGCTGTTGGTGTATGTCAGGAGGCATCTGTTTCCAGGAATTTTATGCTGCCTCATACGAAAGCCAAGATATATGCTGTCTGATAGCAGGGGATGCAGGTTTTGATGCTCATAGGCCAGGCAGAACTTCACTGTACTCTGTTCCCATGTTTATGGACCTAGCAGACCAACTACTCTGTCAAACACAGTACATCCTGCTGTGAGGGTTTGATATGGGCAGTATTGTCTCCAAGGGACTTCATGGATTGCAGATGCCTCCAGCCTCTCTGTCCTTAGATCTGGGAGGACTCAGAATCAGACAGACTTGTGAGTGAGTAGTGGGGTGATGGCTGGTCATTTCTTGCCTTCCTGCCCCAGTGTTGGGTTAATGATTCATGCTCAGTACATGCAATTAGCCACAGGTACTGCGGCACACCCAGATATGCTGGGGAGCCAGCGGAAGTGTTTTCTCTGGGTCCTGGTAAGACACTGAAAACAAAGGTAGGTTAGTGTAATGAATGGTAGCAGTGTTTTCATTTAGTTTTGCGGGTACCAGAAGCATGTAGCAGTACTGTACCACCAGACAGTTAACTCATTTGCTTAAGATTTGGTGTGGTCTGTTGTGATGACAGGGGCTATCCAAATACTGAAGCAGAGTTCTTATAATGATGTGACTTAAGTAACCCCACCTTGTGACAGCAAAAATCAAGCTCTTGAAGGTAGAATTTTGTGATGGTACATATACATGAAACAGTAATTATTTGCAGCAGTTTGTACAATGAAGGAGATGGGAGGGAGGAAGGAGCTTTCATGCATGATTTTGCTTAGGCTTATACTTCAAAAAAGACACTCAAACAACGCTGTAAAAAAAGGTTTTATGCGGGAAGGAGGGGAAACTAGGCATGCTTTGTGGTTTAACTCCCTAATAACAGGCAGCATTTTTTCTGGAGGGTCTGTCAGACATCCTGGAGCTCTGTGTAGCTTGTTGAGGGATTAGGTCTGACTTTCATCAACTTGAAATGCTGTCTTTAATTCTTTCAACTCCCTTCTTGCCTTCTGCTCTCCTGTATTGAGCGTGGAGAACCTGTGACTTAGCTAGGAAGATTAATCCCTTTCACTTTTTGGAATTCACAGTGTTTCTCCTGCCCTGCAGTTTTGCTTGGGTGCCATTTGCATCAGGCTTAGCAAAAGAGACCTCTCTGGAGGAAGTTTGCTCCATAAGTTGCATATAGTATTCACTTTGGAGAGGATGCTGGGTCTGTTTGCAGTCGAGTGTTCTTGTCTCTTGTTGGGAAGAACGGTGCCAACATCTGTCAAGTGAGCAGCTGCCAGGCCCTGGCCTGGGCAGTGCTGGCTCCACACTGGTAATTTCACCAATTATCACTATGCCACTGACCTTCCTATTTCGGAGGGGTGACCTGTGATGTGAAAGTAGGCAGCTCCTACTTGATCTTGCGTCCTCAGATTTCCTTGACCTCTCTCTCCCATTTTAGAATCGGAAATGATACAAAGTCTGGGTGGTGATGTATGATGATAGATTTGCTTGCATTTTTCATTAACTTTTTTTTTGTAGATTTTCCCTTTTTTTAATTTAACTTCATTTTTTTTTTTTTTTTAAATTTAAATAGGCTTGTTATGCATGGTACTTCCAGTTTTTGATAAGATTTACTGAGAACATACAAGAAGTGTACCTTTGCAGATCTGACCAGGACACTTAGGGCAGTGCTGTGCAGCTGCTGGGCCTGTCCTGGTGCTCTGTAGCTGTACCCAGGCTGGGAAGTATGATGCAGAGGCTTCACTGATCTCTACTGGCTGCTGCCAGGCTGGGAGCCTGGGTCTGCAGGGTCAGTTGCAAAACTCCCATTGACCTCGCTGAGGTCACGGTCTCTCCCTTTCAGCTGTGTGGAGGAGGAAACTGTAGGCTCTCCTTTCCCTCTTCTGTTTTCATCCAGCGTTCCCACGTGGCTGCTAGAAGACAGGACAGGCACCCCTGCTTCTTGTGGAGTCATGTGCTGCCAGATTTTAACATGATTTTCATACAGAATTATGTTTTTCTTTCAGTTTAACTGGCAGAAGGAAAGAGAAGCCTAATATAATAGCTTTTTAAAGAGTCTTTGGGAAGTTGTTGGCTAGTAAAGAGAAGAGGCTTTCTAATCACCTTGCTTGGAGGGTGCTCGGAAGCTGTCATCTAGAGCTTCAGAAGTGGAAATCCTCTTTCTCTTGGTTAAAAGACTAGTTCTAAACTCTTGTACTTGTTGATATACATCTGATATATGCATAGCTTCTGCTGTTTCTAGTGTGACTATGGCAGTTTATGTTTGCTGTAAAGTAAGCCAGTGTATCTTGAATCCTGTATTGGTTTTGTAGGCTGTGTTGCATTTGCAGCTAGCTCAGGCATGTCTGTACAAACTTGCTGTCACTGCTGTAAGGCCCCATCAGTACTTGCAGAGCAGCCTTTGGCATGTTTGCATTGGGTTATCTCTGAGTAGGATTTAAATCTCCTCAGTGGTAAGTACCTTTGCTCTCTTACTAGTGTTTCTCATTTACGATGTGTAGCACATTTCCATGGCTTCCAGTCTGCTCCTGGGGTGATTTGAGGTCTTGGTTTTGCTCTGCAGAGTCCATAATGGCCCAGACTCTCGCCTATCTCATGTGCTGAGCCAGTGCATCACATCACTAAAATGTTCAGTATAATTGAATATTTGATTTGACTGTGTGTGATGAAGAGTGGAGCGTATTTGACTCCTTCTCCTCTAATTCGATTCTCTAGGGATATGTTGGCATGTCTTTTAGTTTATTGATACTTCACAGTTTGTACTCCATGAAACTGTTAAATGCTTAGGTTGATACTACGTCCCTTTTTGGTTTTAGATTTAAAATCCATTAAGTACTGCATATGCCTGCAGGATACATTAAAAGGAATTTTAAATGGAGTCTGAATGAACAAATCATTTTTGCTGACATTTAAAAGCATTAAAACATTTCTGTTCTTAACAAAATCAAGATTAAACTTCAGAGCCCTACTTCTCAGCTTGGGTGTTCTTAGTGTACTTATCTGTGTTAACCTAGCATTTGCAGGTTTCTTTGTTGTTGTTTTTTTGTTTTCAGTCAAGCTTTCAGCTTTTATACTAGTGTAGGCCTTCTACACTGGAGTTAAGGTTGCAGTAGGATTGGTTACTTAACAGTTAGGTTTTATTTAGGTTTACTTAGTTGACTTAACTTTTGTTATTTTATCATTAAGTTTATGGTTTCCTTTTAATAAAAATAATCTGCCTTCAATTCAAACTAAGAAATACTTTATTCCTATATCATTGGTAGTGACAGAATATCTTAAAATTGAAAGCAAAATTATTGTGTTTTTTTTTTTAAGAAATTTTATTAAGTAAATTGTTACCAGGAAAATCACTTGAAGCACTTTTGAAGGATTTCCTAGTAAAAGCAACAGTGGCTTCCCATAAATATGGGCTCAGAACACAGTTAATACTGTTACGTTGAAGTTGGGTATTTCTTTATCTCACTGACACTACATACTTCATTAAGATTTTTTGATATACTGATACATGTGATTTTCCTACTGTGTGATAGGGTGTGAATTAAGAACGAATTATAAATGCTAATTAAGAAGATGATTAAAGGAGGAAGGAATGTATTAGTATCTTTATTTTTTTATTCCTCTGCATAACAGTGCAGGCTCTCAGAATTACACTGTTCAACCTTGTAGGGCATTTGATCTGGCTGCAGATAGAAACTAGTCAGCCCTGCAGTTCTGGCTCTGACTTCTTCTGTGATTTCTATTTTTATTTTTTTCCTTCGGAATTGAGGTTTACAGAATAATTTTAAACAAGAGGAGATAGTTTCTTGTTTTTTATGTTCCAGACTGGTCAATGCAGTGCAAGCAAATTGTCTCCCTGCTTCTCTCCTGTGTGTCGTCAGATCTGAACTTTAAGTACGTAAGAACAGTGGGCGTTGGATGTGGATGCATCCTGCAACCTCCCCACCTCTAGAAATTTCATGTAAGGTCAGCATAACAAGATCCAAGGGCAGGGAAACCAGACAGGGAGCATTGAGGCCTCAGAGACAGGCTGCTGATTCAATTCTATGGATAGCTAAACTCCCTCATTACTGCTACTGATGTGTTTTTGTAGGGTCTGTTTCAGAAAAGATGAACTGTTTTCAGTAATGGGTGAATTTCAGCAGCATGGTTCTAGAGCATTCTCATTAAATGAGAAGCAACGATCTCTTGGCTCCTGGTTATGTATACTAATGTTTTGCATAGATGTGTATATTTAGGCAGTTAATCACCTTGAACATAATTCTTCCTCATCTGCACATCAGATGAACACTTTTTCAAGAGTGTTCTTCATTGGAAAAAGTATCAGTAGGAATGCTATTCCAAGGCAATGTCAGGGATTCTTTTACTGAAATGCCCACTAGCTTGTAAACATATATAAAACTAGAAATTAGCACAGGAAATACAGTTAAGTTTCACCACTTGTGTATATATGTGTAGTGAAATACATGCTGTTGTTTTCTCTGTTCCTTCTTCTATATACCTTGTGAAAAAAGACAATAAAGAAAAATTTTTCTATAGCAGAGCCCTAATCTACAGTCTGCAAGGCTCAGGAAGGGGATTTTCAGTAAATGGTAGTGAGGTAAAACTCTGAGCACAAAGAATACAGTCTAGCATACTCTTTTCAATCATCAATTCCCTTCAGATACACATTGCAGTTGTATCTCAAAATCGATGCTAATTGCCACAGGAAAATTTATAAGTGTTGCTAGGCAATAAACCTTTATATTTGTTTACTTAAATGACCTTATTGAAAGTAATTAGTGATAAGAAAAGTTTAAGAAAGGACAGTAACACTGAAATCTGTATAGCTCTGGTAACTTCTGGTTTGTCTAACAGTGTTTGTGGTTTTTGACCAGTCTAGAATCAACTTACCTTTTCACTCCTTTTCATTGGTTTGCTATTAATAAACATGATGAACACTGCTGTAATTATTCAGCGTTAATGAAACCTATCAAACACCGTGTTTCCAGACTTCAGAGTTTTGCTGGAGAGCTCAGGATGGCATTGTGGCACCAATCACAGGCAGCAAGATGAGAATTATTGCGTCCTTGCAAAAAGCCAGCTGGCAGTAGGAGAAAGAGCATGTTGGCAGGATGCATGTTTGCCTAGAACGTGCGGAGGACACAATGCCAGTGTTGATGTCAGCCCAATTAGAAGTGTTCTTGGCTTTGTTTTCTTGCCAGCATATTCCCACAGGTGAGCCTGGTGAGGAAGAATTCAGTTAGCCGGCCTGCACCTGGCTACCTCTTCATGAACAGTGCTGAGAAAGCTCGCTAGTTGTCTTACCAGCTGATGATATTTTAATGCTGTGGTTTTCCCAGTTCAGCCACAGCAGTTACCATCTGCAGGGAGCTTACAATGCAGTGGCTGTCTGCATGGTTGTAGCCTTCTTCATGCAAGACCATGCACCCTTACAAGAGCCCAGTGAAGATATCAGATCACTAGGGAAAGGATAGAATGTTTGCAGTAAGGCTTGGTAATACACTGCAAGTGTAAGCAGTCGTATCTTGGATGCATTTTATTTGGGATCTTAATATGGGCATTTTTCATTTTTCTATCTTTTTATTGATGCCATTGTGCTTAAGTATTATTAACACAGAAATAGCAGTTATCTGTCTTTTTTGTTCTTCCATTTTGTATCAGGCTGCTTTGTATCACATTAGTCATAGCTGAAGATAATTGGTAGTGTTTCAGATGAGCGTAAGCAATGTGATGGTTACCTCAGTATTTTCTTGATTTTTATTTTCTGTTTGTTTGCTTGCTTGGAATGAAATTTGACTAATAGTTCAGTGGTTGGTAAGTGGGCAAAAAACTATGCAGCTGTGTGAGTAATGGAGGAAGAAGACACAGATAATCGTGAGAACAGGACTAGAGTCACTGAATGCACTGCACCAGTTTTTTGCTGGTTTCGCTGCAATCACTTGAGCAGTCTCATAGCCTTGATTTTCTTCACTCAGAGACTGGTGGGTAGTTTTGGCTCAGATGCTGGAAGCTAAGTATTTGTATCCAAAAGCCTACATTTGTATTGCCCTTATCACATTTTTCTTCATCTGAGCTTTTTTTTCCTCTGGCAGCTGTCTCTGTGAAACAAAAAGTTCCACCATCCCGGTCTAGTAGCCTATTTTTCTATTTTATGAAGGCATACTTACTCAGTCTCCAGTATGAATGATTAGTGTTCGTTTTTATTTCTGTTCAGGTCACATATCGCAACTGAGGAGTTAAACCTGTCAGTGTATCTCTGACACGGATATGTGATAATGCTGTGGTTTAGATCATAGGAGTCTGGAATAAGTACTTTCAATGCTTTCTTGCCTTTAGCCAAAAAAGACTTCTGTTTTTCTTTAAGGTGTATTTCAGCAGATGAGGCAAATAATTAAATAACATTAGCTCCTCTCCCATTTCACTCCTGTTCACCAGTGTGAATGAAGCTGATGGAATTGTGCTCAAAGGCACCAGCTTTAGTATGATCTTCCCCACACACCGAAGACGGATGGTATCTCTGAAGTCCTGTGGTACAGCTACTAGGCCAGATCTTGCGGTGCTTATTAGAGCAGTGTTTTCATTACTGCAGCAGGCAGCAACCCAGATGCTGGGATTTGGCTGCTTTTGAAAGGTTTTCTCTAGGGATTGTCTATGTATTTTATTTTGTTTTTGGTAATGATACAGATAGCTCTGTCAGGCTTCCTCTGGTTTGTAGGTGTTAGAAACACGTGCAAGTTGCAGTATTATTCCTTGCTCATTTAAAACTCCCTTCCCCCCCACCCTCCGCCCATGTATACCTCCATCCTGGCTTTCACTGTAAACAAAGTTGCAATGGAATGAATTTGCATAGCTCCTGTTCTGGTGGTTTCTTCTGTCTCTGAAAAACAGATGTATGTATGCTGCTCCAAGCCTAATGCCTCCTATTTATTACCATGGAAACTACAATATATACAATAAGCACAATAACGTTATTTGACAGAGCAAATTCTCAACTACAAACCTGTATTTTTCAACAGTCACTACCATTAGCTAAGCGTTTTTGCTAACGATGGACAAGAGTCTGCAGGCCGTAGTTGTAAAAATCTGCATCAATGGAGTCACCTCTATTTCACAGCTGCTATGATGGCATTATTACTAGGAAAATATTGCCCTCACAATCCCGTATTTCATTGGCCTGAATAAATAAAAATAGGTGTCAAATCCAGCGTGGTAGGACTGTCTGGCAAAGATAGGCAATGTGCTCCATGGTCTTGAAACTTCTGTGGGGCCTGGCATTGTTACTATGTTGCAAGAGTAGATTGTCTTTTTCTCTGGCCTGACACTGGTAGTTTGAGCTTTCAGCTTAGTATAGAGGTCAGATTTGATGGTTTGACTGGATTTTAGGAAATCCTGGATCACCTCTTTCCTGTTCCAGAAGACAGTACGTATCACTTTACCCACTGAGGCCTACGTCTTCAGTTTTTGCCTTGATAGGGAATTCAAACATCACCATGCGTGGACTGCCATTATGGCTCTGGCTGGTAGCAGTGACACCGTGTCTCATTACCATTGTAGTGGAAATGCTAAGTCATGGCCTGAACCAGTGACTGAGCACCAGGTGGGAAGGCAGGGTGAACTCAGGGGAGCTCAGGTGCAAGTAGTGCACCTGAGTGACTGGAAGGGGTTAAGCAAGGGTCCACTCCCTCTCAGATCTCATTTAAGGGTTGGCAGGGGGTGGTGAGGGTGTCTCTTTGCTGGAGATCCCTGTGTACCTGAGGTCTTACGAAAGTAAACAGCTCTTTTCCTTCTTTTCTGCATCTGTGTCTGCTGTACTTTGCCTGCAGCAAATGAGAACGAGCACAAGTATTTGCCACCCTGCTATTATCATGGTACTTTCCATCCTATTACAGCATTACAACCAGTAACGATATGATCCAGGAAATCATCACCTTCAGCATTGTATTGGTTCAATAGGTCCTGACAAACTTGCATACGATGTCCTTTCTGTTCCTGTTTGAGCTTTTGTGGGACCTAGCTAGTGTAAACTTTGTGATATTCCAACATGGTCATCATTGCTTCAGATGCACTGAAGCCAATTTTCAGCTCCATACACAGTTCCTTGTCGTCATCCACCAACCAGTGCAGATGAGCTGATTGAGACACTCTTTATTTTATGATGTGACAGCTGTGCATGGCTATCTGAAACATGACTTGTCTTTCACATCACTGTCAGCACTGCATCACTGTTCTCACATCCACTATTTGGTCTCCATAAACATTCAGTATCGCTGCTGTTTTTTCTATGTGGAGGAGGAATTCAGTGACGCACCTTTGCTTCTTCTGCATGCTTCTTCTGCACTTTCATGTCATACACCTTTTATGAGACTGCCTCTGCTGCCACAGAAACAAAATGTAATAGAATTTTGGCAGGAAGGTTCAGCCTCAATTGCTATACCAGCAATATTTGCCTTTAGTGTTGTGGGCCAACATAATTAAATAGGAGGCATTACTTTTTGAGCAACCATGAGACTGTGATAGGTGAGCTTTGTTCTAGTGGTCTGGAAAGGGCCACACCTGTGACTGAGAAAGATCAGGCTTTTACTGGAAGATAAGGTGTGCTTCATTAAAGGCGTGGGTGATTTATAAATCCCACGAATTTGAGGACAGCAACCGTACACTGACAGTTTGGTCTCGCTTGGTCCTTGCCATTTGAATGAAACAGCACCAGTGCAGGAGGCTGAGCCCTGGCAGGAGGGCGTAGTCTTCCTGTGCTGAGCAGTAGGCAGTTCTCGTGCTGTGGCCAAAGCTCTGCTGGTGAAGGTACACCTCAGTCTCTTGCTGAAGTGGGCCAAATCTGGGGATACATCCCTGGGAGCAAATTCAGAACAATCACTTTTGCTTGCACCAGAAAACTACTGCACGTTTTATACATTTTAATGATTGATTTCTATTGCTTAAGCCTGCAAAAAGATTGAAACTGCAGCTGCAATGCTAGGAACTACTGTTAAACTGTGTGTCATCTCAGCTGGATTTTTATTTATATTTTCCTTCAATTTCACCCCCAGGGAAGCATAGCCATGTACTTAATCCCTGCTTCCTCCTCCACAGTGCTCTCACTCATCTTATTTCTTGGACTTTTTTTTTTTTCTCCTGGCATTAAAACTTTATTTTTAAGATACGTTAAGCTGTAGGGCTTCTCATCAGCAGAATCTAATGGAAGATCAAAAATATAATTAAATGACTTTCTTTGCCAGAAACAAATTATTTTTTCTTGTCTATTTTGGGTGACTTTATCATGCCCTCAAGAAAACCATTTTCATCATATCTGTCAGTGTGAGCCTTCCTTAAAAATGGAATGATCTTCTAAAAGTAATATGAAATTCAAATAAATGTTTGAAAAGAGGAAAGTATAAAGCAATTACATACCATAATGACCAGAGAATTCAAAGTGAAGACTCTGTTTAGAACAAAAAAAATTCTTAAATATGGGGAAATAAAGCGTTATGGGCAACCTTAACTTTTCCAGAGCTTATCAGCATGGGAATAATTTAGTTAATTGATAATTTAGTTAATTTAGTCTCAGCTATTTAGCAAGTATAATATTTTTCTAATATTATAAAACATTAGGAAATGTGCAATAATACTGGAAATAAGTTATTAAGAGTCACATATTTTAGACCTATAATTTATTTCTTTTGTGTGAAACACTTAAAGGCATAAACTATCTGTGTTGCACGTATTTTGAGTCAGTATATCTTGCCTGTGACAGACTGAATCAAATCGAGAAAGTTTGGTTTTTTTTCTCCAATAAAGAGCAAACAGTAAGCGTAGTCTAGATAGCTGAAACATTACAGATGGCAAAGTGTACTGGAGTTCTAGATTGTGACATAGCACTATCTGCATGAACTCCTGTAGTAGCTATGGGCCATTATCACAATCCCCTTTCCTTGCTTGTTTCTATTCTGCATCTTTGTAGGATTTAATTTTTGTTTTTGATTTTCAGCTTTATTTTTGTCTTTTTGACTTTATTTTTTTCTAATGTGTTTGTGTTTCCTTTGCATTTGTGTTGCATTAGAATTTTTCTGAACTGCCCTATGTTTGGAAGTTGAAAAAATTCTACCTAGGCAGAGAGAACTTGGTATACTGTTAAGTGTGATTGAAAGGGTCTCCTTGTCGGTCTGTGATCTAGATTTGCTTTGCCGCATGTGATGAACAGTGAAAGCATATCTGCTCTGCAGGCTAGATCACTAGGCAGGAGATCTTTCTGCCCTACTGTTTGTATATTGATGGTTTGAAGTATCATAGAAGTAAAGCATTATAGAATGCCTTAGTTGGGAATAGACTTCAAAAGTCATCTTGTTCCAGCCCCCCCTACTGTTGCAAGGGTTGCCAGCCACTAGATCAGGCTGTCCAGAGCATCATCCAGCCTGGCCTCAGTGGGGCACCCACAGCTTCTCAGGGCAACCTGTTCCAGTGCCTCTAAACAAAATCTCCCCCTTTTAATTTAAAACCGTTCCCCTCTGTCCCATTAAAAAAAGTGTAAAAAGTCAATCTCCCTCCCTTTAAGTAAGGGAAGTCAACAAGGAGGTTTCCCCAAAGCCTTCTCTTCTCCAGGCTGAACAAGCATAGCTCCCTCAGCCGTTCCTCATAAGAGGTGCTCCAGCCCTCTGATCATCTTTGTATCCCTCCTCAAGACCTGATCCAACACCTCCACATATCTCTTGTGCTGGAGGCTTCAGACTAGGTGTCACAGAGTTAACTAGATCAATCTATGCCCATGACAGGGGGCAGTAGGCCCCTGCCCCCCCCTTCCCCGTCCCCCTTTTCCTCCCCCGGTCCCACAAAATGGGAAGGGAAAGGGGATGGGGAGATGGGAGCTGAGCTCAAGGAAGAAAACAACAACAACAACAACAACAACAAAACACCAACGGCAACGATCTGTGGAGGAAAACTTATTTTACTAAATATGATACCAGAATGCTAGATAACACAATATAATACAGTCTAATTGAAATTGAGACTAATAAATCAAATAAAATAGGAGAGAGAGTTCCTGAGGCTGAGTCAAACCTGAAAAGCTTGGTACGGCTAGGAAAGCACCCTCCAGTACCCACTGCAAGGCAGTAAGAGACTGCCCAACCAGGAAGGGCCAGATCCCATGACTTCTTTGATGTACAGGAACAGGTACCCGGAATTGGAGCATTAACACTTTAACTCCCAGTGCACTACATGATGTTATGATGTGGAATACCGAAAGCCAAAAATCACAAAATCATGACACTAGGATGCAGTGTTCCAGATGGAACCTCACAAGAGTAGAATAGAGGGGGGGAAGTCCCCTCCCTCTCCTTTCGGCCCACTCCTCTTTTGATGCTGCCCAAGATCCTGTTGGACTTCTAGGCTGCAAGTGCACCCTACTGGCTCATGTACAGCTTTTCGTCTGCCCCAAAATCTTCTCTGCAGATCTGCTTTCTGTGAGTTCATCTCTTAGTCTTTGTGCATACCAAGGATTATCTGACCCAAGTGCAACACTTTGTGCTTCACCTTTTTGATCCTCATCTGGTTGACACGGGCCCACTTTTCAGACCTGTCAAGGTCCTTCTGGATGGTGTCCCTTTCTATTGTGTGAACTGCATCACTCAGTTTGATATCATCAGTAATTTGCTGAGGGTATGCTTAGTCCCACTGTCTTTGTCGATAAAGATGTTGAAGAGCACTGAACCCAAGATAGACCCCTGGGGAACACCACTTGTGACCAGCCTCCACCTGGGTGTAGATCTGTTGATCACAACCCTATAGCTGCAACTACCCAACCAACTTCTTATCCACCTGATAGTCCAGCTTTCACACCCATATTTCTCCCATTTAGAGATAAGGATGTGGTGCAGGAACATGTCAAAAGGTCTTGCGCAAGTCCAGGCAAATTGTGTCGCTTAACTTTCCTTTTTCCACCCATGCCATCACTTCATCATAGAAAGTCACCAGATTTGTCAGGCACAGTCAGCTCTACATGAAGCCATTCTGAATGTCTTGGATCACCTCACTGTCTGCATGTGCTTTAAAATCTCTTCAAAAGAGGATCCATTTCATGATCTTCCCGTGCACAGAGGTAAGGATTGCCAGTCTGTAGTTTCTGGGTCTTTCTTTCTCCATTTCTTCAAAATGGGAGTGATATTTCCCTTTCCCAGTCACCAGGGATTTTTCCTGATAGCTACAACTTTTCAAATACGATGGAGAGTGGCTTGTCAACCACATCAGCCAGTTCCTTCAGTACCTTGGAATACATATCCTGCTCTGCAGACTTGTACATATTTAGCCTTACGTGGTGATCTCAGACTTCCTCTGAATTTACAGTAGGAGGGATTTCATTCCCCCATCCTCACCAAGAGATTCACAGATATGAAATGTGTGAAAAGCCTGACTGCCAGTGAAGACTAAGGCAAAGAAGTCATTGAGTACCTCAGAATTCTCCATGTCAGTTGAAGACAGTTCTTTCTTCTCATTTATCAGAGGGATCCATTCTCCTTCATCTGTCTCTTACAACCTTCTAAATAATCCTTTCTTACTATTTTTCACCTCCCTTGCAGAGTTCAGTTTCATCTGTGCCTTGGCTTTCCTGAAGTATGAGGTGCGTCTCATAATTCATATGTGTGCAGGAGTGCAGTCACCTCGAGTCAGTAAAGTCACTTTTTTTTTTTCTTCTAATCTCTGCATAGCATTGCCATCATTGCCATGAAACTCCCTGAACCAATTTGGTTTGAAAGAGCGAACATGCTTTTTCAGCATGGGATTGTAAAGTCAAGGTTGGATCTTGTTGTTTGATAGTTATATATTAATAAGGTATAGGTCCAAAGGGCTTGTGTTGCCTTGTCTTGAATTCCTTAATCTGGTGAAACTTTTCTTCGTTTCTATTGCTTTTCTTCTGCAGGATGTACTACAGCTAAGCTGGCTGTTGCTCTGTTTAGTGGTTGTTTTTCCTTTCCTGTTTTGGGAAACCTGATGCTGTTGCTGATAATGGTGCTGGTAGGTTGCTTACGTGTTCTGTCTGGTTATTTCATGGCAATATGCATTTTGTCAGCTCAGAAGAAAATGAAATGAACTATGTCATTACTCATTAGAAGTTACTGTATGTTTGTTTTAGGATCAGCTGTATGTTATGGCTTTGTCTCTTTGTCTGGGTAGAAATGCAGACAGTGGTTGTGACCATGAGTGAATCAGAGGTGTGAAATGTTCTTGCTTCTGACTGCAGCAGCTGGCTAATAGCAGCCAGTGGCTTAGCTGGTATCTCAGTGTCAGTCGTAGGGAAAGTGTTTGCGAACAAAATTTGCTGCTAAGTCTAGTTTGAATCTATCTCAGGCATGAGATGCATGAGGTATGCAACTTCTTTCTTTTTTTATTAATACTTTTGGCATGTTATGTATGTAGCATAGAAAGTAAATATGCTTAAAACAAGCTTTTAATTCATTCTTTTAAGTACATTTTAATGTTGTATTGTCCTTTGTGAGGATCGTGGCTATGACAGAAGTGAGTTGGGAAGCAGACACTTGCAGATCTGAGGAAGAGCTCAGGTTCTTGTTTGTAGACTGGCTCATTGAGCTGCTTTCTGCTCAGATGATGCAGAGATGTCTTAAAATGTGGCTGGGAAGTGCAGATCTGTGCCACGTATCACACTGTAAGTGTGAACAGAACACTGGAACAGGCTGCCTAAAGAGGCTATGGGGTCTGCTTCTCTGGAGACATTCAAAACCTGCCTGAATGTGTTCCTTTGTGACCTAATCTAGGTGTTCCTGCTCCAGCAGGGGGGGGATTGGACTAAGTGATCTTTTGAAGTCCCTTCCTATTCCTGACAGTCTGTGACTTGGTGAACTTGAAAGGAACCTGCTTCCACTGGAACAGTCAAATCTGTCACCTGGGAAGGTGTTGGAAAGCAGTTGCAGGGTTTCAGGAGAAAGTTCAAATGAGGTGACCTGAGCTGTGTTGCTAGGTTAACAGGGCTGTAGTGGGAATACTTCCTGGATTCCTTTTTCCCATTTCTGTGAAGGAAACAGGTGTGTACTGTCCTTTCTGAACAAACGACAAGAAGGGCTGTAGCATGTAAAAGACTCTGACTGCTCAGTGCCAAATAAATACTCAGTGTTACATGGAGGTAAAGTGAGCATCGCTGGTCAGTGTGCAACTGCATCTTTTGGTGGGTCTGACTCCTGAATTACACCTGCAAGAGTAGCATTGTGTGAAATCTGTAACTGCAGCACTGCGCATAGAGAACACTTAAGAAGTGGTCAAGTAAAAATCACGCTCCCATTTCAGAGCTATAAATTGGTGTTAAGATGTCAGGTCTTGTTTGTTCAGTCTGAAAACTATGCACCTTTATATTGCTGCTAAGGAATAACACTGACACAGCACAATCCAAACTCATTCCCAGCTTTTTCATCAGCTTCAAAACTCAGTCATTTTTCATTTCTCCACTGACGCTTCAAGTCTCTTCAGTTTCAGCTGTTTTGAGTTTCGTGCTTACTGCTGTATTTCTCAGTTTGCTGCGAGGTCTGGAATTGACAAGTCCAGGTAAACCATAATTAAACCAACCAGCTGTGCCAGGCTCGGGACACTTGCTGCTGCTGTTACTCCTGCCCCTGTGATACACTGTCAGCAGTGCTGTGCTGGAGGTTGTCCCCGACATTTTAGGGAAGCATTAAAAACCAGAAACAAGCTTTGCTTTGAAATGATTTTGTGCAAAGCTGTGTATAAGCTACTTACACTGATGCAGTTGGTGATATGAAGGGCAAGAGTTACATAGTTTGTAAACTGATCTGATGTCTTTCAGTGTTGCACTTGTTAAGCTGAGTAATATTAATGACTTCATTGGCAAGAAACGGATTTATGCAGAACTCCTATGACTCACCACCTGCTTACAAACAGCAGTAGCTGGGCGTAAAGGGATTTGAGCAAAGACAAACCCAGTTTTTCTTTTTATTTTTTTTATTCTCTGTTGTCATGGTTTCATGATTTTTCATTATCGGTGTTCCACATCATAACATCATGCAATGTACTGGGGGTTTGACTGCTGATGCTCAAGTTCCGGGTGCCTGTCCAGCGGAGAAGAGCAGCTACGTTTCCCCAGGGGGCTTTGCGGTCAGCGAGGAGATATAACTCCTGGCAAGGTCACCTGATGCTCTCTTCTCTGCCTGCGCTGCTTCGCTTGCGCTTCTCTGCCTGCGCTGCTTCGCTTGCGCTTCTCTGCCTGCGCTTCTCGCCTGCGCTTCTCTGCCTGCGCTTCTCATCTCAGCGTTGTGGTAAGGCCGATCCACTATCAATTTCACATTCTCTCTCCTTATAAAATTCTGTTGATACCATATTTAGTAAATTACTTTGTTTTACCTCAGATTGTTGCCACTGTTTTCAATTATTTCGGGGTCCCTTATTTTCTTTTTTTTCCCGGGGGCGCGGATCCGCGGATCCCTCCGCCCTTCTAGTCACGGAACCGGGCCGAACCAGCCCGTAAACCGTTGACATTCTTGGTGGAGAATGCGGGCAACAGTTGCTTTTTAGCTTTTTGAACAAATCTCTCTCTCCGCTCTCAGACAGCTTCATTGGGAAAGTTTATCTGTTTCACCAGTACTGTCTGAAAGCGTGACCTTGAAAAGTCCAGGCGGACGGCCAATACTCTAGGATATTTGTAAACTTTGAGCCTTGCTATCTTGTTTCTGTAAAAGAAAAAAAAAAGAGAAAAAATGCTTTCTCTACTGAAACTGCCTTTTAAGGGGCTGCATGCCACTGTCTCTTCTTTCTTAATGCTAAAAACATACTGGGCCTTAATTAAGTTCACCACTTTGCTCTATGGAGCAATAGGTATATATAGCCAATTGAAAACATGGATGGAAATAACTATGTGGCATCTGCATATTATGTGGCATACCATTCCAGAGGGAGCTGCTAATTTTACAGGGTTGGGGATTTTTAAGCAGGTTTCCAGCCTCTCCTTTGAATTCTTTATGCGGATTTTCAATGCTCACCTGATCACGTTATTAATCTCCGTGAATGTACTGCTCACCATTTCACTTATTATTAGTATTTATTATATTTTGAGGAAGTCTGCCCCAAAACCAGTAAATACTGAGTGGCAGGGAATGTGGAGAGGCCTGGGTGAGACTTTAGAGAGATGGAAATCTTCGGTGTCATGGAACTTTACTCCAGAACACCTGAAAGACCCTGAAAATTTAAACAGATATTTGAGACAGGAATGTCGTGGCTCAGGAAGATCTGAGGAGGCCCAAATTGTTTGGGGCCTGGCTAATGCTTACCGGGCCTTATTCAATACTATCCTGGAGAGGGAGAGAGTTTGTGAAATTGAAAAGGAGAGTCTCAGGGAAACAGTGCAAAATGAGCGAGAGAGTCTCCTGGTCGAGAGAAACAGCCTCCAATCTGAGAGAGATGCCCTCCGAATTGAGAGAGACTCCCTGCAATCCAAACTCAACAGTCTTCAATCTCAACAAGACACCCTCCAATCTGAGCTAGATACTCTCATAATCGAACGAGACAGGCTCCGAGCTGAACTGGAGGATGAGAGCATTGGAACTGACCAACCTGATCAACTACAGGAAGCACCACAATTGATGTCACTTGCCCCTGTAAGAGGACGGAAAATGAAACGAATCTCGACTCAGTTAGAAGAGAAGAAAGAAGAGGAGAGAGGTCCAGAGGAGTGGCTCCAAGATCCACAAGAAGCACCCCTAAGTCCAGGAGAGGGGCCCTCAGTAAGACCACGGTCACCGGCGCCAATGAGGGCAACAAGAAGTCCCGAAAGAGTAAGAGGTGAGCAAGATATCGTTACCATTGTTGATCGATCTCTGAAAATGAATGAAATTCGAAGTCTGAGAAAAGACTTTTCACGTCACCCAAATGAGCCTATTGCCACTTGGTTACTTCGATGTTGGGACAATGGGGCCAACAGTGTGTGGCTGGATAGTAGAGAAGCTCGCCAACTGGGTGGCGTTGCTAGGGACTCAGCCATTGACAGAGGTATTAGTACATGCCAGAACCAGGCCTTTACCCTCTGGAAGCGGATGTTGTTAGCTGTAAAAGAAAGATACCCCTTCAAAGATGATCTGATGCCTGAGAAAAAGAAATGGGCTGATATGGAAGAAGGCATCTGTTATTTAAGAGAATATGCTGTGGTGGAAATGCTACATAGCCCCGATTTCATTCCTGACGAGCCAGACCAAGAGCATGACCCCGAGAGAGTCAGGTGTACACCAAACATGTGGCGTACATTCACAAAGACCGCACCAGAAAGGTACGCCAGCACATTTGCAGCAATGTATGGCAGAGGGGAAAGAAGACCCCTTATAAGTGAATTGGTTAATAAACTTCAAGACTTTGAGTTACATTTAAGCCCTCTGCGAGCTTGTGTTTCAGCCATTACAAAGGTAGCTGAAAAGCTGGACAGAATGGAAAACAAACAAGAAGATATAATAGACAAACTATCAACCGTGCCTGAAGCTGATAAATCCATGGAGGTAACGGATACATCAAATGGGGACCAGAATCCCCAAAACAGCCTATTGGAGGGGCTGATCAACTTGATTTCCTCCCAGCCGGTGGCATCTAATGTCTCAGCTATCAAAAGAAGACGTTCTCCTGCTCGAGCAAGTGACAACAGTAAGACCACATCACGTTTTGCCTTGTGGCATTACCTACGTGACCATGGAGAAGATATGAAGGAGTGGCATAAACAACCTACTCCTGTACTTCAAGCACGGGTAAGAGAGTTACAAGACAAATCAACCACCAAGGTGAACTTCTCTAAAAAGGTGATTGCTCCAGTTGCTGCAGACAGTGAAGGTAACAAATAGAGGGGCCCTGCCCCCAGCCAGGGGGGGGAAAGGGATAATAGAGTTTATTGGACTGTGTGGATTAGATGGCCTGGCACATCAGAATCACGAAAATATAAGGCCCTGGTGGATACTGGTGCACAGTGCACTCTAATGCCCTCGAGTCACCAAGGGACAAAATCAATTTATATTCATGGGGTGACTGGAGGTTCCCAAGAGCTGACTATGTTGGAGGCCGAAATCAGCCTCACTGGTAAAGACTGGCAAAAACACCCTATTGTGACTGGCCCAGGGGCTCCATGCATACTTGGTATTGATTACCTCAGAAGGGGATATTTTAAGGATCCCAAAGGGTATCGATGGGCCTTTGGAATAGCTGCTGTAGACACAGAAGGTGTTAAGCAGTTGTCTATTTTGCCTGGCCTGTCAGAAGATCCATCTGCCGTGGGGTTGCTACGAGTGAAAGAGCAACAAGTACCGATTGCTACAAAAACGGTGCACAGACGGCAGTACCGCACCAACAGGGATTCCTTGCTCCCCATTCAGAAGCTGATTCACCAACTAGAGAATCAGGGAGTGATTAGCAAGACTCACTCACCTTTTAACAGCCCCATATGGCCAGTGCGTAAAGCCAGTGGAGAATGGAGGCTGACGGTGGACTACCGTGGCCTGAATGAAGTCACACCCCCATTGAGTGCTGCTGTGCCAGATATGTTAGAACTCCAATATGAATTGGAGTCAAAGGCAGCCAAATGGTACGCCACCATTGATATTGCTAACGCCTTTTTCTCCATTCCTTTGACCAAAGAATCTAGGCCACAGTTTGCTTTCACCTGGAGGGGCATTCAGTATACCTGGAATCGTTTGCCCCAGGGGTGGAAACATAGCCCAACCATTTGCCATGGGTTGATCCAAGCTGCACTGGAACAGGGAGGTGCTCCTGAGCACTTACAGTATATTGATGACATCATCGTGTGGGGCAACACAGCAAAGGAAGTTTTTGAGAAAGGAGAGCAAATAATCCAGATCCTTCTGCGTGCTGGTTTCGCTATTAAGCGAAGCAAAGTGAAAGGGCCTGCCCAGGAAATTCAGTTCCTAGGTATAAAGTGGCAAGATGGCCGTCGTCACATCCCAACAGATGTGATCAACAAAATCAGTGCCATGTCTCCACCCACTAATAAGAAAGAGACACAATCGTTCCTGGGTGTAGTGGGTTTTTGGAGAATGCATGTTCCAAACTACAGCCTCATTGTAAGCCCCCTTTATCAGGTGACACGGAAGAAGAATGATTTTATGTGGGGTCCTGAGCAGCAGCAGGCTTTTGAGCAGATTAAACAAGAGATAGCCCGTGCCGTGGCCCTGGGGCCAGTACGGATGGAACAGGATGCGAAGAACATCCTCTACACTGCTGCTGGAGAGAAAGGTCCCACTTGGAGTTTGTGGCAAAGAGCCTCAGGAGAGACCCGAGGCCGACCCCTGGGATTCTGGAGTCGGGCGTACAGAGGGTCTGAAGAGTGCTACACTCCAACTGAGAAGGAGATCTTAGCCGCGTATGAGGGGGTTCGGGCTGCTTCCGAAGTAATCGGTACAGAAACACAGCTCCTTCTGGCACCTCGACTGCCAGTGCTGAACTGGATGTTCAAGGGAAAGGGTCCCTCCACCCATCATGCTACTGATGCCACTTGGAGTAAGTGGATTGCGCTGATTACGCAGCGAGCGCGGATGGGGAATCTCAACCGTCCAGGAATCCTAGAGGTGATCATGGACTGGCCTGAAGGCAAAAAGTTTGGAACACCACCAGCAGAAGAGATATCACGTGCTAAAGAGGCCCCACCATATAATGAACTACCCGAAAATGAGAAGACATATGCCCTATTCACAGATGGATCGTGTTGTATTGTGGGGAAACACCGTAGATGGAAAGCCGCTGTGTGGAGCCCCACACGACAAGTTGCAGAGGCCACTGAAGGAAAAGGAGAATCGAGCCAATTTGCAGAGGTAAAGGCTGTCCAACTGGCCTTGGATGTTGCTGAACGGGAGAGGTGGCCAATGCTTTATGTTTACACTGACTCGTGGATGGTGGCAAATGCTCTATGGGGGTGGTTACAGCAGTGGGAGCAAAACAACTGGCAAAGAAAGGGTAAACCTATTTGGGCTGCTGACCTGTGGAAAGATATTGCTGCCCGAATAAAGAATATGGTTATAAAGGTGCGTCACGTAGATGCCCATGTGCCCAAGAATAGGGCTACTGAAGAGCAGCAAAATAACCATCAGGTAGACAGAGCTGCCAGAATTGAGGTGGCCCAAATAGATCTGGACTGGCAGAACAAGGGTGAATTATTTCTAGCCCGATGGGCCCATGAGACCTCAGGCCATCAAGGGAGAGATGCGACATATAAGTGGGCTAGAGACCGAGGGGTGGATTTAACTATGGATGCTATTGCGCAAATCATTCACGACTGTGACACGTGTGCCACAATTAAACAAGCCAAGAGAATGAAACCTCTCTGGGAGGAAGGGCGATGGCAAAAGTACAAATATGGGGAGGCATGGCAGGTTGATTATATCACCTTGCCACGATCTCGTAATGGTAAGCGTTATGTGCTCACCATGGTGGAGGCAACAACTGGGTGGCTTGAAACCTATGCAGTACCCCACGCTACCGCCCGAAATACCATACTAGGTCTTGAGACACAAGTCCTGTGGCGACATGGTACCCCAGAAAGAATTGAGTCAGATAATGGGACTCATTTTAAAAATTCTCTTGTAGGTACCTGGGCTAAAGGTCATGGTATTGAGTGGATTTACCATATTCCCTACCATGCACCGGCCTCAGGTAAGATTGAACGATACAATGGGTTGTTAAAAACTATGCTGAAAGCAATGGGAGGCGGTACATTTAAGCACTGGGAGAAGCATTTGGCAGAAGCCACCTGGTTAGTCAATACCAGAGGATCTATCAATCGTGGTGGTCCAACCCAGTCCAGCTCCCTACATACCGTAGAGGGAGATAAAGTCCCTGTTGTACATGTAAAGAATATGTTGGGAAAGGCAGTTTGGGTTATTCCAGCCTCTGAGAAGGACAAACCTCTTCGTGGAACTGTTTTTGCCCAGGGACCTGGGTCCACTTGGTGGGTGATGCAGGAAAACGGGGATGTTCAATGTGTACCGCAAGGGAACTTGATGTTGAGGGAGTGCAGTCAGTAATTCCTAGTGCGTGTGTTTATATTTTGTTTGTCTATATTAAGCATGATGTAGTGATGTGGAATAAGGGGTGGAATGTCATGGTTTCATGATTTTTCATTATCGGTGTTCCACATCATAACATCATGCAATGTACTGGGGGTTTGACTGCTGATGCTCAAGTTCCGGGTGCCTGTCCAGCGGAGAAGAGCAGCTACGTTTCCCCAGGGGGCTTTGCGGTCAGCGAGGAGATATAACTCCTGGCAAGGTCACCTGATGCTCTCTTCTCTGCCTGCGCTGCTTCGCTTGCGCTTCTCTGCCTGCGCTGCTTCGCTTGCGCTTCTCTGCCTGCGCTTCTCGCCTGCGCTTCTCTGCCTGCGCTTCTCATCTCAGCGTTGTGGTAAGGCCGATCCACTATCAATTTCACATTCTCTCTCCTTATAAAATTCTGTTGATACCATATTTAGTAAATTACTTTGTTTTACCTCAGATTGTTGCCACTGTTTTCAATTATTTCGGGGTCCCTTATTTTCTTTTTTTTCCCGGGGGCGCGGATCCGCGGATCCCTCCGCCCTTCTAGTCACGGAACCGGGCCGAACCAGCCCGTAAACCGTTGACATCTGTAGACAAGTAAATTAGGAGTTTGGTTCAGGAAGGTATAGAAAGCCAAGGTAGTTTGCCCAAGAGTAAAACCTTGAACTTCTTACCATCATCTCCATGACAGGAGAGTGGAAGCTGCAAGTTAGCAGTAGATGGCCTTCATGACTCATTGGGTGTGTGTAGGATAAAAAGGGAACGATAAGAGAAAATGTCTCATAGAAAAAAAAAAAAAATGATGTATGGTAGTAAGGATGCTTATTTGTAGGAAAAGCTATTTGTTATGCATATAGGAGGTTAATGGAAGTATCAGCATCTTCATCAGTGTCCCAATGAAGAAGCTGTAAGATTTTGAAATTTTTTGAAATTTATTTTCTCTTGACCACAGTTTTGCCCTTGTCTGATTGAACGCTAAGCCTTGCAGTTGTAGAGTACTTTTTCTGTGTTCTTTTTTTTCCTGGGTCTGCTTATGTTCTTTGCTGAATGAAAATGATGAATAGAATCATAATGTATGCTCTTCTTGCCACCCTAAAGACAGATTAAAAAATTCAGTCAGTAAGCTTGAGTAATAATTTCTCAGTAAATATTCTATTGCTTTTTTTCATCTGTTGCACTGAAATCTTACTTATATTAGGCAAAAATCAGTAGAAGTGACAGATATTAATCATCAGAATAATTTCTGTTAAACATATGCTTGGTATGAGGTCAGCTATTTAGAAGTTAACAGCATGAAGCAGTTGCTTATCTACCACACTGCTTGCCAGTGAAGGAGACTTTGAGTCTGTGGCAGTTTTATCTTTCTGCAAATTATGTGGCTTGGTCAGTGCAAGCTGATGTTGCTTTTCTGTATGTAGCTCACAGCATGTATGCCTTTGCTGGAGAATGAGCTCTCCTCAGGCTGCTTTCAGAGAGCTGTAGTCTCTCTGTGTTGGGTGGTAAGAAGTGGTATCATTTGGGATTGAGCTTCTCATGGCCCTTTCTTATGAAGTACAATGAGCCAAATTTAATCCTACTCACTAAGACAAAGAGACAATATTTCAACTAGAATAGTGCTGTGGAACCCATGCTGAATTAAAGATCATCCTAGTTTCACTCCTGCTGCTCTGACTTGGAAGCATTCATTTACATAAATACAACTGTGTTTTGAATCAGATCCGGACTGGACCCAGTTCTGATTCTCTCTTTATAGAAATGTGCTTTGTACTTGACAGAAGAGTGATTATTTTCATACCCTAATTATGGAACTGATTCTTACCTTGGGGCCTGGAACCCAAGCAGTAGGAGTACACGAATCATTAAAAAAATAGTGCATTTTTGGAGGGGAAGAAGTAAAAAAATAAAATGCAGCTCAATTGAAAAGTTTTGTGGTGAAGAAAAATGGCTTTTGCTGTAGGAACTTCTAGAAATTATCTGAGATAATGGCTGAAAGGATATATTTTCTCATTAATGCGTATTTTAATTTGCTCGTGGAAAATTTTTAATTTTCTTCTTGCCTTTTTTTCTTAAGGAGAAGAATGAAAGCTCGTGCTCCTCCTCCACCAAACCAACCTTCTGCAGCCAGTAGAATTCACAGTGAGCACAAGTCACCTGCAGAGACAGCCGTAATTTCTGATCAGAGCCTTGTGAGCATGAAGGAGAATATGATAAATAGAATGGTGGACTTCACAGTCATTTTACCCAGCGGGGTGGAACAGAAGAGCACAGTACAAGGAAGGTAAGGCTTTTGACTAGCTTCCTCATTTTATAGCCCTCCATTCCCAGTAGAATAATTAATGATATTTGTGTCTCCTTTTTTAGGTTGACAAAGTTCCTCTGTCTTGCTTTTCCTTACATTTTAGGCATCTGCTGTACTAGAGAGTCCTGAAAGCCCATGTATAAGAGACCCTTCTTATGAGAAAGGAAAGAACTAGCAGTTACTCCGTCACTGTATTTCTTATGAATGGCCCTCAGCATACATATGGGCCCCTGTCTTCTAATGCAGGGCTGCTGGGCTAGGCTTAGGCTGTGGTGGGTTATCTTCAAATACAGAGGTACTGGTGCAGTACTGCTGGCAAACAGCATTTGCCAAGAAATGAGATCAGAAAATTAATGTTCCATCAAATTTGGAGATCCTGTTTTCACAAATATGTTACGTTTTCATAGGTAGCAAAGCATCTGCTTGTTTTGGGGAAACATTTTCTGTATAAAAACATGTTGGATTTTCCATGGAAAGGGAAAGAGGTTCTCCTTGTCATTACGTAATACCAAGGTCAGATACCAGATTAGGAGGATGTATAATTGCCCGCTGATAAATCTGCGTTTGTGCTTGTTTTACATCTGTAAACTATGTAAGTTTATCTGCTTTCCTGTAAAACTTTATCTTGGTGTGATATAGCTGTCTGTTCTGTTTGTTGATTAGTGTATTCTGATGGCTGAGGAAGAAGTGTGCAGTGGCTGATAGTTTCTGGTGCTTCGCTCTTCATTCTGATTTCTTGCTGAAAATAGTGTTTGCTTAGACACATTGAGGAGGCTAGTGCTAGCAGTAACTTCTGTGACCCTAAAGCCAGAATGATATTGAAGGTCTGAAAAGAAAGCAGTGCCCATCAGAGCTTTTTGATTATACATTTAGTGGTTAAAATTTTATGGCACAGGCTTGGATTTAATGAGAGAAAGAAATGAACAGGACTACAAGCTAGGACAGGAAATGAAATTCGCAGACCATGAGGTGACAAAATAAAAAAACTAGTATTTCGTTGGCAAATATAGGCATTTGGAGAGCTAACGAGAGGGAAATCGTAGAATCATAGAATGGTTTGGTTTGGAAAGGACTTTTAATCTTTCTGCAGCATTTTGTATAGAGAGATATCAATGCTGTACGAGTAGAAAAATTTTTGTTTTTCCCTCAGAAAAAAAAGAAAAAAACAGCAAAGACCAACCACTCCAAGATCATTACAAGAACAGTGTTTTAGTGGGACCTTTTGAATAACATGTAAGTTAGAGGAGCAAAGGACAAAGGGAGGATCCCTGTACAATAAAGAGTCTGTCTCAGATGCTTCTTACCTCCATTTCTTTGTGTTGAAGTCGAGTATTTTCATTATTGTAATCTTTCGTTTGTGGACTGAAACCTTGAGATGAGCATTAAAATTAAATCTTAGATGTTTCATTAGGGCTATTCCTCTGGTTTACGTGAAGCTCTCAAGGCAATGAAAATGTCATTTTCCTTGTTCTGTGGAGTTGCTTGCTTTCCCCCCATGGACTGCCACTAGCACAGGTGGCAGTGAAAGCGCTGTTGACACTCCTCTGCTGACCTGAGTGTCATAGATGCCTGACATGGGCAGTGGGTCTTCTCCCACATCATGTCCATGAGCCCTGGGACTGGACGCTACTGGCACCTGCCATGGGCAACTAGCTGTTGGAAGGGTAAGGGTTTGGAAGCCAAGGATTGGGTGCCTTACCTAAACAATTGATGGAGTAGGAGATGAGCACTGTCTAATGAGCCCTGTATGACATTGTCTTCATGGGTGTTGCTATTCTTCCTCACCATCAGAAGATAAAATTTTCCATACGTTAGCAGTGGTTAAGGGATTTGGAATGCAAGCTTAAAAAAAATTCCAAAAGCATTTGAAATTTTTAAAGGTTGGACTGACCTAAGTCTCTAGGTTTTGGTGAGAATGCAGATATTCTCATCTTTTTGCATTGCCTCGATGCTGTTAACTGGGCGAAGTACAGAGATCATCAGAGGTAAACATTTAGTGAGAAGATAACAGACTAAAAAAAGCTTAGTTTAGTTTGGAACGAGTATGGGAGCTAGTTCAGTTAGTACGTTATTTTCCTCTTTTGCTCTTTTTAAGTATAGTGATACCACAGAAAGACATTTCAGAAAATTCTGCTATTGCTTATACTGTTGTAAATATTCAGTACTGTCATGGCCAACACTGGAACTGAATTCTTTAAAATTTGGTTTTGAATACTCTGGGAAAATAGCTTTTCTTTCATAGAAAAATTTGCAAACCCTTGCATCATAATAAAAAATGTTCGGATAATTTCAGGAAATTTTCACAGAGCAATGAAGTACAGTAGAGGATGTTAAAAAACGTAGTTGCTGTAGTCAGTATCACTTAAAGTTAATATAAATGAACCAAATTAAGAGTTAAAATTATCTCTTCCCAATTGCTCATTGTATGTAAGCAAAGGGAGTATGTCATCAATTTTACTTTGTTTTCTTTGTAGAGAGTTCTGCTAAATCTCAGCAGGAGGACAGAAAGTTATCATTAAATTTTCTTGGAAGATAGTTCAAGAAACAGAGAAAATGTGTGTTATTTAAAGATATTTTATTAGAATCTGGAAATTTGAAGTAGCTTTATTTATAAAATTTAACAGAAGCTGACAGTCTCTCTTTTTTTTTGCTGTCTTGTAACAATTTATTTCACCCTTTGGAAATGCATAGCACAGTTTAAGGGCGTTGAGTCCTTGAGGAGTGTGTGTAGCATTAGAATGGAATTTATTAAAAAAAAAAAAAAAAGAAACAAACAAACAAAAAAAAAAGGTCCCTGTGAATTCTGTTGTAGAACATGTTGAAGCTTTCATGCAGAACTGTTAGCCTTTCTGTCTACCTGCCTATCCCCACAGAATTATAAAATACCATCCACAACTAACTAATATTTATATTGTTCTATGAGGCCTGCATGAAGTCCTGAAAGGATAGATGGTGTTGCAGCAGATCCACACCAACTGTTAGCAGATCTGACAGAGGGGATGACTAGACATTTAGAGCATAATTGAAAAAGCTCACAAGAATTACCAGAAACCTTTTCTATTTGTGATTCTCACAAATTACGGGTAACCTGCAAATACAGGGATCATGCATCTGTCTGCATTCATGCTGAGTGACACTGAAGAGGGCTTCCGGGTTAATGCAGATACAGACCTCTAGTGTCAGCAGCCTGATAAATCCCATTCAGTAAATAGTGGAGGACAGATTGGTCTGCATGCGTTACTTGCAACAAAAAGCTAATATAATCACAGAATATTTTCATATAATTTGCAGTGAGAGACTTAAGTGATAATAATTGTTGGCTTATAACTCAATATGGAGAATGATGAAAGACTGAAGATGTGGAAGGCTTGACAAACCCAGTCTTCTGCCTCATCTTGCTCTTCCTGATGAGTATCCAGTATGGAAAATGAGAGCCAAACACTCCTCAGCAAAATAACAAAAGGAAAGCATTTATTAATGTCTGTTTATCATGTTTTCCTGACTTCTTATGATATAGTTTGCTTTCTTAGTTTACACATTTCTGGTTGTGTTGGAAAACAACTAGTCCTGTCATGAGATCCCTGGTCTGCTTTGGAGCATGAGAAAATAGTAGTGACTGTTCTCTGTTTTTTGACTGCACATGAGTAAAGCCTCAGACTTCAGCTCACTTTCTCTGCACTACCATTTTTCTTTTACAGTCTGTCATTGTAGGTTCCTACTATGTGTTTGAAATTAATCTAAATAACTTTTTTTTCCTCCAATTAGACTCTGTGAACGTTTGTAGCATGAAAGTAGAAGGGAGCAGGAGAGTCAATGTCATTCTACAGAGCACAGCTTTCTTATCATTTCCTAGATGTACAAGATAGCATATTTTGTTTTAAAATACTGTGTGATCCTAGAGAGATTAGGCAAAGCCACATCCAAAAGAACTTGCTCTTTTTTCTGCCTCAGAAATTCTGGATGTCTTTGCTGCATCTTACTGATGAACAGCTGTACACAAATGGTCCAACGTGCTCTTACCGAGTCAGACTTGAGCCTGATAAGTATCTCTGACACAACAGTTAATCTTTACTTTCCAGACTTGCTTTCAAATGTCAGACAGCTTAGTAGTACAGCATCAGAATGAAGCTGAAATACTGTCCTTTGCTAAAAATAGTTATTTGAACCATCTTGTCTGAATCATAAATTGGGTTCATTTTCCATTTTTATTTCGGTGCTCTTCTGTTTGCTTATCAGTGATGAATGTTTAGCATCTGTCACATAGCATTTGGTCTCCACCCTAACTTCAGTGAAGTCTTGCTAAAAGGAGAAAGTAGTACGTTTCTTAGCTGAACATTTGGGAATACAGAGGCATTTATTTTGTTTCAGTTTTAGAACTAGTCTTTTATGGTCCAACTTGCCTGGATTTCAAATTGTTTTCTACCCTATCTCATAGTGAGGTTAAAGTACTGATATGTCTTGAACAAGATTGAAGCAGAGAAAGGAGTGATGCTTTGTATCTTCCAAGAGCTACGTTCAGCTCAGGAAAAGTTATTTTAGAAAAAAAACTAGGTTTACATTAGTAGGTGGTTCAGTACCATTTTCTTGGCTGTGCTTAATAGCTCTCTTCTGTATGTGCTACACATATGGAGAAATAAACTTCCATTTTAAGTCAGTCTGAACAGTATTGCATTTGAAAAGAAAAATTTGTAGAGTTGGTGAAACTGATAAAAAAGTAACCTTATTTCAAGGACTCCCAACTCTTACATCTCTGGAAACATACGAATTTTAAATTTTGTTTGTTGAAAACCTCATGTTTTCAAACATGTGTTTTTTATTTGAAGTTTTGTTGAAATGTTTTTCCCAAATTTACATTTTGGGAAAAGCATACTATGCACTTTGAAGCTCTTTCAAAAGCTTCAGAGATACTGCTTAATTTCTATTCCTAAATGGTACAGGTGAAGCCTGGGGATGCTTTTCATGAAACAGTTGCATATTCTGAGCAGTGTGAAACAGGATGGGATGCTTCAGACTTCATTAAATGTTCATTAACCTTCATTAACCTGCTCTGTAATCAACAATCAAGTGAAAGCTCATGTTTGGCTGGGTTTTAAAATTGTTCATTGTCTGGACAAATTTCTTCAACTCATGTGATTGTCTGCAGCTTATTTTCTGTAATGGCTGGTGAGGTTTCTAGTCTTGAAATTGAGACACTATTACTACTTAACATATTTCATAATTTTGCTGGAAAGTACACAGAATTATAAACTGCTCTTTAGATGGAATATAGATTCGTATTAAAAAAAAGTATTATTCAAGGGCAAGTTTCTTGTTGGTTTTTTTTTTTTAGTGTTCAGAGTGATATAAAAGAGCCTACACTTGAATGAATTATCACAATATGCACTACAGCGATAAATTAGCATTTCACTTTAAATAAAAATGCGTAGCAAATAGAACACCATGTGTTGCGGTTCTGCCAGGTTATTTTTTTTTTTCTCTGAAACAATAGTAATAAGACTGAGGGGAAAAAAAGCATGCAAATTTCACTTTAAAAGGAATGATTCTGTAAACAGACAAGCTGAGATCTTTATCAGGCAGACTGACACTTTTAAAAACGCTTACTACTGCACAGCATAATGAATGTTTATTTAAATATCAGAGCATGTAGGATTTTTCTATAGTCTGGGCTTACTATATATGTGTGTTTCTGTTTTGTGGCTTGTTCCATTTGAAGTAATAGTCATTGCAGAATAGAGGCATCTGCAGTTTGAGGATATCGCCAGAATAAGTCATCTGAAAATGTCATGAAGTGACCTGGATACACATTTCTGTTTAGATGCTCTTTATGTTAGCAATTACCACAGTGATCTTTTTTACTGATGCCTCCTGTATGCGTTAATGGTTTCCTCATTCAATCTTCATGTTCTCACTCAGTTTCATTCTCTTCAAATGTGATCATGATTTCAAATGTTCAATGCATGTCACTTTCTCAGTTCTCATTGCATTTTTAATAAAAGCAAGTGTAGAGTCTTGCATCTGGGGAGGAATAATTGCATACACCAATACAGGCTGGGGGATGAGCTGCTGGAGAGGAGCTCTGCAGAGAGGGACCTGGGCGTCCTGGTGGACGACAGCCAGCAGTGTGCCCTCGTGGCCAAAAAGGCCAGTGGCATTCTCGGGCGCATTAAAAAGAGCGTGGCCAACAGGTCGAGGGAGGTGATCCTCCCCCTCTACTCTGCCCTGGTAAGGCCTCCTCTGGAGTACTGTGTCCAGTTCTGGGCTCCCCAGTACAAAAAAGACAAGGATCTCTTGGAAAGAGTCCAGCGGAGGGCCACAAAGATGGTGAAGGGCCTGGAGCATCTCCCCTATGAAGAAAGGCTAAGTGAACTGGGTCTGTTTAGCCTTGAGAAAAGACGACTGAGAGGGGACCTGATCCAGGTTTATAAATATCTGAGGTGTGGCGGCCATAGTGGTGAGGCCAGTCTCTTTTCAGTCGTACGTGGAGACAGGATGAGGGGAAACAGACATAAGCTGCAGCATAGGAAGTTTCGCACAAATGAGTGTAAGAACTTCTTCACGGTGAGGGTGACGGAGCACTGGAACAGGCTGCAGGTCCTGCAGGCAACAGGGGGTTGTGGAGTCTCCTTCTCTGGAGATATTCAATACCCGCCTGGGCACCTACTTGTGCAACCTGGTGTAGGGAACCTGCTTTGGCAGGGGGGTTGGACTCGATGATCTCTGGAGGTCCCTTCCAACCCCTACGATTCTGTGATCTCAGTTAAACTTGAAATAGATTACTGTAAAGAAGATCCTTGAACTATTTCTTATCTCTTATACAAGAGCTGGCATTTATGTATGTTTTAGTCTGTTGCCCGTTAATAAGAGATTAGACTTGTTTTCCATTTTCATTGAGTTTCTCTGTCATTAGTCCTCCAGCATTCTTTAGTGACTTCTTGATCAGTTGTTGGCCAACAGTATTTACCTAGAAAGAAGGTGGGCGTTCCCCAAAAGTAGTCTCCAGATACCTGCAGCTTGCAACTGAGGACAATTCTTGGGCTACAAATGGTAGTTAATAATCTGTGAAGGATTCTTTTCTTTTTCTTAGATTTTCTCTGGATTTTGAATCTTTATACACTTTTCCAGTACACACATTAGAACAATAAGTGCCAGTTCCTTTGGGAGATATGCTGTCTAAATGTTTGATTTCCACTAAAAATACCAATAAATTCCAAAGAATTCCAATAAAAATACCGTTTGTGTATTAGGGTCTTCAAGTAAGGCCAGTAACAAAGTTGACTTTGGTTGTTTTGTTGATAGCAGATACAGTTTTACAAAATCAGAATTTTTCATAAACATTAGTTAGCAGTTTTAATAAACATGTTTTAACTGATCCTGGGTGGTATTTACTGGGAAATTTCAGTACCTTGGTAGAGAAGAGCTTGCTGAGGTGTGGAGAGACATAGCTTATATCCATTGTATTAGACAGTATCAAGCTGCCTTACTACTTGATTTGAGTTATTACCTCTACTTTGTGTCTTGGAGTAAGAGACAGAAATGACAGACTTCTTAAACCCGTGTTTTGGGAATCACATCTGTAATAAGAGATCTTGATAAAGCAAATACTTGAAAAGAGATATTTGTAGACTGGATTAATATTCTCACCAAAATAAATAAAGAGGGGATGTTTTGTGCTTGAAAATATTACTGGTGTCAAACTGGGGAGGACAGTAGAAATTTCAGAATAATCTCTAAGATGAAAAAAATCCTGTCTACATCTTGTTCCAGATTCATGTTCCATTTTGATTTTCATTCAAATGTAGGTGGAGGTTACTGTACCTTGAACGAGTCATTTATTTGTATCTTGTCTTCCCTTTTAAGAGCAGAGTTTGAGCTGGAGAATTTAATATATGCATTAGCAGAAAAGATGCACTTTGTCCACTTTAGACTTATGTTTGTTAGTGTTATTATCAGCACTGTGGTCTGCCTCTAATATACTTAATTCCAGATGTTTTCATGTGATCTATGTAGCTTTTTAAGAGCATCAGCACTGTTTCCTGCTAATGACACATCCCCAGCTTGTCCTGTATGTTTTCTCTGATATTAAAACAGAAATGAATTTTTTTGCAGATGTTTTTCTCTGTGCTAACAGTGAATGTGTCCTTCCCTACAGTAAAGCTGTGATGGATCTTTTGGTTGATCTGTGCAGCCGGCATCACTTGAATCCATCCCAGTACAGTCTTGAATTGAAGTCTTTGGAAACTCAACAACCTTTGAGTTACAAGCCAAACACTTTGATAGGAGCACTGGATGTACAGACAGTACTCCTGAAAGAGAAGGTTCCTGAAGAGAAGATAAAGAGACCTCTACCAAGGGGTCCCGAGGTCAGTACTATGTAGCCCTAAAACAGTGACATGAAACATAATTTTGTTCTTATCACTTCAAGCAATTTTTCCAGTCTTTGCATCTTCAGACCAGGTGGTAGAGGCTTGAGATTGACTATAACCTGCTCTACTAGTTTAGCTGATTTGCACATGGACTGGCTGCTGCCAGTCTGGACTGCAGCATTTACACAGAATTTTACGTTGCATGTGGTGGTTTAGATGGATATTTGTTCTTGTAAAGGATTTTAATCAAAGACCTAAATGAGGAAATCAACAGTGGTTGATAAAATGAGGGTTGTGGGATTGTGTAAAGATAGGTAGGGCTTTGATAGTATTTTAATTGCAACCTATATTAAAGATAAGGGAGAAGACTGATCATTAATAAATGCATTTTGAATATTGTGAGGATTCACTAGTAGCCATCTTCCAAATGTTAGTTTGCTGAAATTTTTATGGTGTTTTTTGTAAATAATGGCACAAAATTGATGGCTGCCTCTAATTCCTTTTCCTTATTTGCCCGCTTTCCTGACTGTCTCCTTAGAGATAAAAACATTCCAAGAATTTTTCTTTTATTAATAGTATTTTTCTGCAAGAAGTGTGCATGTGGGGTAAGGTAGCCAAAGAGAGATGAAGTCAATATGGAGGTCCCTAATGCCATTCTCATTGTAAGAGAGTATGGCCATTATAAAGTGAGGACTGAGCATTTGTACTTCTTTCTGCAGAAATCTGTGAGGCTGGTGGTAAATTACCTGAAGACACAGAAGGCAGTGGTTCGAGTCAGCCCAGACGTGCCTCTTCATAACATCATCCCAGCTATTTGTGAGAAGTGTGAGGTCAGTCAGGAGCACATTGTTCTTCTGCGAGACAGCATCACTGGGGAGGAGCTGGAGCTTACCAAATCCTTGGAGGAGCTGGGAATAAGTGAGCTGTATGCCTGGGACCGAAAAAGAGGTGAGCTACAACTAAAAGCAGTTCCTACCGGGTTAGATTAGGTCCCAACAATTAGAAAGGCAACTGAAGACCATTTTGGGGGGCTTCAGTCCAGAGAGTAGCAGCCAGGTCAGTGATCCCCATCTGCTCTAGAGCCAGTGCCAAGTTGTGCTGGCCCTGGCAGAGCACGCATTGGCCTAGGGCAGGGTGAAAGGAGGAGCTTTGTACCTCTCAGAGCCGCTGTTGGTACTGGTGCACGTCACCCAGGGGCTGGTCACCAACTTGTGCTGTGGGTCAAAGAGAAGGAAAGAGGAGATGTGCTGCAGTCATGGCAGCTGCGAAAGCTGAGAGGCAGAGGCGACAGAGCAGGGCTTGTGACGAACAAACTGTGAATGGATGCGGAGGTGGTTCCTCCAAGGAGCAAAGTTGCTGATGATTTCGTGAAAAGAAGCTAAGAGGTATTAGTATTTAAAGTTTTATTTTCTTTCTTTTTTCTCCCTCCTCTTCTGTTCTTGTAGACAGTATTGTAGTGGCAGCTGGAGCTTGAATTTCATCAGCCTTATTGTGTATTCAAAAAGCAGAAGTATGCTATGTGCTTTAAAGTATACATTCTTTAAAAATACATATTGACAACTGCTGCTTCCTTTGAAATCAGAAAGTGATATTCATTAGCACTGTCTCCTGCAGTTTGTCTCAATCAGTATCATTTCCAGCACAGTAGATGTCCTTACTTATTGTTTAGATAACGTCTTGTATGCATTGAGCAGCAGGCTTATTTTTTATTTATACAGTTATTTATTTATGTTGATGTTCTGTCTCTCCTTTCAAACTCCTTTGGTAAGTGACAGTTCTGCCTCTTTAGGAGCCAAATTTCAATGAATTTAGACTCTTAAATAAACAAAATGTCGCCTTTTTCTTTGGATTGTCAGGATGCTCAAAAAGTGGCTGACAATGTGTCATAACTGAATTATGTGTTTTTCTTTTTTCTTCAAAGACATGTTTACTGTAATTAAACTAAGCATTTTGGAGCAGCATATTGAAAATGCATAATAGTCAACAAGAAATGTTCATCATACTAAAGAAACAACATACAGAATAATTACCGTAGGCCTTAGTAAAACTCCTTTTTGTTTTTGTTCTTGTTTTTTTTTTTTTTTTTTTAAATGATGGTGGTCATGTACATATTGGTGCTGTATGGATTCTCAAGTCAAGGTTTAAAGAATGAGGTTATCCTTTATATTCAAAAACAATACTTCAGTCCTGGGATTACAGCAGAAAATCGGTAACCTTTGATAGTGTACTGTTCTCAGCATCAGAAAAAAAAGAATATATGTATTCTTTTAACCTTTAAGCATGCCATTTGTCATCTTAGAGTGATAGAATTGTGTAAAGGCTTGGTCTGGAAGAGGGACCTTAAAGCCCACCCAGTCCCACTCCCATGCCGTGGGCAGGGCTGCCACCCACCAGCTCGGCTGCCACCCACCAGCTCAGCTGCCCAGGGCTCCATCCAACCTGGCCTTGAGTGCTTCCAGGGATGGGATACCACAGCTTCTCTGGGCAGCTGTGCCAGTGCATTATGACAGTATCCCATCGATCTAGAGTGTATATCTGCCTTCTCTGCCTTGCTCTTACTCTGTACTGTGATGCTTTGTGAGAATAATGTTAAATACATATGCAAATTACTAAAAGTTCCCCTTTGTTCAAGCAGTTACCTTCCTTCTGTATTTTCACTCCTGTGGAATAATCCCATTGCTCTACATATAGTTGTTTTGTGGATTGTGCATGGAATAGGATGTCCAGGCTCACTAATTACGAGAAGTGGTAGATTTTTAAAGTACATTCTCACTAGCTGTGTTTGTAAGAGCAGGTTCTGGAGAAACAAAATATTCGTCGTCTTCTTCCTCCCTGAAATAAAATGCTGGAGGCAAAGTGTATTTAAAAGGCAAGCTCTGCTGCCACCTGCTAACATACTTTGGTGTAGCAGCGGAAGCTGTCATGAGTGAATACAGAGGGAGCAAACTTTTTCTCAGCTAAGCAGCTTCTGGTAGGAACTCTGCATGCCTAGTATCAGGTAAGGTTTTGTTTCTACAGTCCTAGGAACACAAGTGTTAGGAGTAGTGAATGAATACTGTGGCTTACTGAGCAATATTAGAACTTTAATATGTCTTCTCCTTTCATTGCCTGCCTTTTCCAGTTCCTCCATCAAAAACTCAGTCTGAACCTTCTCTGAACTACAGAGGTACTGTACAGTGCTGCTGAGGGGAAATCTGCTTTTCCCTTGCTGTTGTTTAATGTGGTTCTGGGAGATGGGTTTTTAACATTGTAGTGTAAAATGCTGGTGTGAAACAAGCTGTTGTCACAATCTGTGTTGTCTTTTGGACTATGTTGTTAACAGGGCCATGCTTTTTGTCAGAACAAACACACTTGTGTGCATACTTCTTCAGTAATAACCACTAAATGCCAACAATTAACAAATCCTGTCAGTTAACTATTGTATGGCACAGTATGCTTCGAGTCTTTTAGATTCCAACTTTTTACAGAAGCAGAGGCAGAATATTTTGACTTCTGTGAGATCTTTCACTAACTTTAATTTATTTGTAATGAAACATTTTAATATCAAACTGAAATGTGTGCATACACATTGCATAACTCTGGGTAGACGCTGACTTCTGAATTGCTACAATAGACATGATTTCATTAGATTACATTTGTGTTTCTGCTTCTTGTTAAACAGAAAAGATATATGTTTAGTATATCCTTTTCCCTTACTGAGTCTGTTATATAACATTGTTAATTATCCTCTAGAAAGGTATGCTTGACTTGTTACATCATTGTGTTACCAATAAACACAATGCAATGAAAATAAAGCAGTGGATAATTTCTATAAACTTACAGGATTGAAGTCCATCTCCAGTAGACAGTGACAGCCATGGAGAGGATATCACTGACTAAGGGCCTGCTGGCTCTTGGCTTCGCTGAAGCCAGTGATTTTCCTGCTAACTCCTTTGTCATGTGTGCTGTGGCTTAGTCTTATACAGAGCATCACACTGGAGTGCATAACTACTCTATTTATTTAATAAAAATTATCCAGATTTCTTGTTTTGAGGTGATATGCAGTGTTTAAAATCCTAGTTTGGATTTCCATCAAACTGTTGATGATCAGCAGTTACTGACATGGCTTATGCTAGCCTTTAGTCATTACTGCTTGTTTTTTGAATAGATGAGTAAGGGAATCATGATCCATATCCAATTGTAGCCCAGCCCTGAGCAAAAAAAAACCAGGAGTTTCTGGTGAATGAGCTTTGACATTATTTGAGGAAGGTAATAATTTTTGGTTTTTTGTTTCTTTGTTTGCTGGGGAGTTGCAGCCTTTCTTAAGGATAGTTTCTTCCTGCTTTCCTAGTGGTTCACCACCTTCACTCTTGCGCCTTGCTTTGAACTACTGTATGTGCTTAACACCTTCTAACAGCTGAAATTACTGATGTGCAAAGTGATCCTTCATGAAAATCATGTGCTATGTGTGAAATGCAACTCAATTCACAGGAATTCTGGGATGAGGGTTTCTTGTGAAGTAGACTTTTAATTTCTTGCAAGAAATAAGCCATTTTGTACACTTACTAATTGTTAAATAAATATTTTCAAGAGAATGTAACTTTTTTTTTTTTTTTTTGCAAACTCTTTGTGCTAGTGGGGGTACTCTGATGTACTTGAAAGCAGAGGGAAAAATCTCTAGCAGTAGGCAGTGGCCGTCAAAAATACAGTAGTGTTTTACAGTCTGTATATTGAATATCAAACTAATGGTTGTTCTCTGTAATGTGTGACCTTATCCACATTGCTTATCCAACTCAGCTAGTATTGGGAATGTTGAAGGGAGACAGAGTGATCACAGAGTCCTGAGGGTTACTAAGTTGTAATTGAAAACTTACGAAAATCTATGACATTATTCCATTTCCCTTCTCCAGATTTTGGAACAAATTCAGAGCAAAGGAAAGTCTGATGGAAAATAAAGTGTAGGATCTGGCGTTTACTCAGATAATGCAGTTCATAAAATCTCTAACTCGTAAAAGTACAGCATTAACCCCAGATGTGTTAAAATACTGATCATTGTTTCAGAAATGTAAAAATACTCTATTATAATTATTTCAGAGCCAAGTCGAAGTGTTTCACTAAGCAATGATGCAATAGAGAAAGAAAAGAAAGGATTTCTGGGATTTTTCAAAGCTAATAGAAGCAACAGCAAGGTAAGTGTTCATCAGTGTATTGCTTTGCTAAAGCAAATCCATTTCTTTACATGTATATTTTGCTGTGAGTAGTAGGGTTTGTTTGTTTTTGTCATTGTTGATTTTGATTAATGTTGATTCTTCCTTTTTCTAAGGAGTCATTTTTCAGCAGATGTGTTAACTATGGTTAATCAGTACAGATGGAGATTCAAGCTTGTTACCTTTTAGTCCAGTTAGTAGTGCATAGACTGAAGGGGGAAAAAAACATTTATGAAGGAAGTGATGTACTATAGAACACATTAGATATTTCTAACTTTTCTGTGCATGTGTGATACTCTGTTTTAAATCATGTATATCTGCAATAAGGTATGTGCAGACTTACAGATGATAATAATGCAACAGCAAAACTGATGACTCCAAAAATAACTTGCTGTACTAAAAGGAATAATACATTCTGGAGGATCAGTGTCTGCTACAGTGCATGTCAGACATTTTTAAACTTTCAGAAAGGAAAGTTGATGTAAAAAACTTTATTAAACTAAGCTCAAGATACTGTACAGTTGCTAAATCTAAATAACCTTATACAGTTACAGAAGATGTGACAGTATCCTTGTAAGGGGAAAACTGGAAAGTAATGTTTATGCATTCTATGTATTTTAGAGATTTAGAATTTCTTGAGATGCTTTTTGAAAAATATGTTCTCTGCATTACAGAAATTAAATACAGAAAATGGTCTCACTCGAGCATATGCAAAGAACATATTTTCTTTTGTCTGAGTTTAAAAACCTTCCAAGGCTTTTGCAGTGAAATTGGATGACCTGGTACTAAGTAATATCTGCTTTGTTGATGGACTGGTACTACAGTTTCAGTCATGTTTCTAAAACTGTATAAGCTTTCCAGAATCTTTCAGTTCTCACCATTTTTCATTATGATCAAATTTGGAGTTATTTTGCCAGGCAGTGTCTTCCAATATCAACACCTAGAATTACCATATTGAAATATCTGATCTGACATGGATCCTGAGCTATTCTTAATGTTGTTTAAAGTACACAACAGAGCTGTATTTTATGGGAAAGTGACTTAGTTTTGGTGTTTTTATCCTGTATAAGCAAGTATTTCCCATTTAGTATGGAACAAAAGCACAACTTAAGCAATAATGCTGCATCTGCCTGGAAGAATATAGTTCACAAACAAGCTCAACATGAACTCTAAGGGCATATCATGGCGCTGCAGTTCCTCTGGAGGAACTGAGCATAGCATGTTTACTGCATGGTAGTTGGTCACAGAATGGCCTGGATTGGAAGGGACCTCAAGGATCATGAATCTCCATCTGTTTCCATGTTACTGAACTTCAGTATGAAATGTGTGCTCTTGGAGTTGTAATTCCAGAGGCAGATCAGATTTAGCTTGTAAAATAATTGCACTTGCAACATTGGAAAACGTTGCTGTGAAACGTGGCAGTGCTCTGGTTACTGCAATGGGTTTCTCACAGCTAGGATTACAAGTTTATTATGCTTCTATACCCCCCCTCTCTTCCAACTCTCTTTTTCATACCTGTTAAAAAATAAGAGGTCATAGCCTGAGGTTGCTTTTTAAAACATATTTTAATAGATGTTAAAAATATTGGAAGTCTATTAATAATCTGCAGGTAATTTTTGTCCTGAGAGATGGTGGGAAGTGCAGAAACAAATATGGAGAAACAGTTTCAGAATCTTTAATATTCAGCTTTAAGTCTTGCTGGTAGCTCTGACAAGTTAATTGATTTTTCCTAATGGTTTCCTTATTGGACTCTTAGTTTCAAATGAAGAGTAGAAGAAGAGAGATTTAGCTACCATTTTGTTTAGAGCTGCAAGGAGACCATTGTTACCTTTTTAGTATGTACTCTAGTAGTTTGAGCCCAAACAGATGGGAGAATTACTGAAAACTGAAGAATAGCATATCATACAAAGGAAAAAAAGATGGTAAGTGGCCATGATAGATGTGACTGTGTTATGGCAGATTAAGTGGCCATGATAGATGTGACTGTGTTATGGCAGATTTACAGCTGAAACTGCTGAAGATACTTAGTTAGCAGAATTGGGGCAAATTCATTAACTTCTTTTAAGACAGAATTAATAGGTTTACGAAGGGATTGTACAATAAGATGTCCTGTGGTTTCAGGACATGTGAAGGCCCAGAATGTCTCTTCCAAAGTTGCTTTTACTGTTTCTTGGTTGAAATTTCAGTCCTTTGCAAGACTTTGGTTGGTTCTGCTTATTTATTTTTTCTTTGTTTGCATTATCATTTGTATGCACTTACACAAATATAGGATCACTGCATGCGGTCATATGTAGTCTCTATTTTAGAACTAGCTGATAGCAAGAATTGTCTGAAGTCTTGAACTGAAGACGTGCTGTGGGGTTTCAGTCATTTACGGGTAAGATAACTTTGCAAGGGAAGAAGAGGGTATTAGCCCGCCTTGCAAAATGTCCTGGATCAGGTGTCACTCCACTCTGCAGCCCCATGCTCAGATTTCCATACCCACACACTCTTGCTTTCTCAGCTCACTGAAGGCAGTAATCATGGGATGACAATGCACTAGATACAGCTTTTTGAACTCTTCTGTGTTTGTTTTTTTTTCCAACTGTATGTAAAATACCATCGCACAGAATGAAAACAGAGATCTTTTCTCATGGTTGATGCAAATTGGTTGAAAATATCTTGTAGGTTAACTTTTTGCTTACAGGCTTAGTGCCAGATCAGGTATCACCTTCTGCAGTCCATTCTAATTTTATTCTGGATCAGTTACCCTCTGTTCTCCTGCAACTGACATAAAGACATAAAAGTGGCAGAATTCCATGCCTTTTGATACGAAATAGTTGTGTGCCTGAGGCTACATCCACATCAAATAGGCACTGCTAAACAATCCAGTAGTCCAGAGGTTTTGTACAGATGATCATGGGATCTTGAGAGGGTATCTGATAGGATGCAAAAGCAGTCTTGTCTTTGACGTGTGGAGGAAGAAGCTCTCTGCTTTCTCCTCTATCTGTCTGTGTAGGTATAGTGGAAACTGGCAACATGGCTGCTGTTACTGCAGGACCTGCTTGCTACCTGTTTTCCTTTTCCTTGCCTTAGCATTGTTCTGTTTTTATAATATTAAAAACAAAATTCTTTATATTCCTGCTAATGAATTTCTTAAGGGCTTCCCTACCTCAGAGAAATTTTGCAGACTCCTTCAGTGCTTATCAGCAATCAGTCTAGTGCTACAGGGGAGTTTGTCCTCATTCTGTGATCAGGTTTGGTGCTTTGCTCTGGCATGTTTTTGCTCTTTTCTTTCCGTTGCTACTGCTCTGTAGGATACTTGTTTGTGTTACAGACAGAAGAACACTTGAGGATGAACAGAGATTATGGTGAGGAGGATGTTTTTAGTTCTGCATCTACAAGTGAAGGAAGCTTGGATGTAAGTACTAACGTGGCTTGTAGATGCTACTGCTTTCCTGTTAGATCCAGCAATTTGAATAACCAGAATCTGGCTGTTCCCTGTGCTTAGCGAAGTAGAAGTAGATGCAACCTACTTCCTCCTAGCTTAGTTAGTAGTTCACAATTGACGTCTTCAAATGCAGTGCATTTTCTTCAATTAAACTCTAGCTACCTAAGCCATAAAACTTTCTTTCAAAGTAATATTCTAAGCAGTTGTGAGCAAAAAGTGGTTTAACCAAGGATGTGCCTGCAAGATGGTGAGAATGCTGCCTTATGCAAGCCTTATCAGTGATGTTTAGGATTGGCTTTCATTACTGTTTTGTGCATTTGTTTTTTTTTCTAGGGAACCACACCTCTTTTTTTTTCTCTTTTTTTTTTTTTTATTCCTTTACATATCTACTTTCTGCATGGCAGCATTCTAGTTGTTTCTTGAGTGACTTCTGGATGGAGACTACTTTTTTGTTTTAAACCTCTGCTAACAACATAAGGGTTTTTGTTATGTACTTCAATAGTTTTTGTGGTACAAAAATCCTATGAACCACATTTAGGAAGGTTTTTAAGTTCCTGACAGGCTATTAAAGGATTTAGGTTTCTAGTTAGGAAGTGTGAATCTTAAATATTTTTGAAAGCTGGTCTGATGGATTTGTAACCATAATGAATTGAATGTATCTTTTTGCTTTTTTAATTACTTGGCTCTTTTTCCTTGTATTTTCAAAACCTGGAGAAGACCATGTTGATAACATAATAGAAGCCTGAAACGTGTGGCTCAGCTCTGAATTCCCATTTCACAAACAAATATTTGGAAAATGGTCCATAAAATATGCACATTCACGAGTCAAGGAGAAGAGTTACAGAAAATCATGGAAAAAATGGAACAGGAGTGAAAGAGGAGAATCCAAATTAAACTTAAAAGGATCGTATAAAAGAAATCAGATGTGGGCAAAATGGATAAATCACTGTGAGATTAAAAAACACATAATTTCAAATCTGTGAAACCTTCATGATGAAAGAATACAGAATTAAGAATGCTGCATATGACACTAAGAATTTGGGTGGCACTGTATGGAAGAACTATAAACTTTTATTAAGTTTTCTGGTAATATAAAGTTCCAGTAGTAAAGATCACATCGGTAACTGAAACATACGAGATAGAGTACAGGAAAAAAAACTTCATGAGCTCCCCCAAAATAAAACCTGCTTGTGGTTTGTATTCACTGCCTTTGTATATTTCTTTGTCTCAGCTAAGACAAGAGGAGGAAGAAGAAGAAAAGGGATTCCAAGTGAGGATATAAAGAAGGTAGTTCAAATACTCTGAACTGTTTTTTCCACCTGTGTGTGGTGCCTTCTCTGAAGAGAGACATCTCTTAATCTTTGTAGGGAATTGGATAGGGCAAATCACAATTGAAGACCTTTTTTCTGTTTTCTTCTATGAAAAAATCTGTCTTGTCAAAACCTTTTAAAAGCATAATCAATATAGCTTAGAGAGCAAAGGTATCTTGGAGTAAATGGTAGAAAAGCTGTTCTTTGTATTCAGTTACACAAATACAGATTTTTTTCTCTTTTAAGAGCCATTAATCTTCAAGAACAATATAGACATTGTTCAGAGTATACATCTTTCACTTCTGGCTCGACACTTCTGTTTGTATAAGCACTGATCCTACCAAGACATCCTACAAGTACATACTTAAATGAACGTACTGAAATAGCTCAGTTTAAATTGATGCTTTTTTGTTAAAATTAGTTGAAAAATGTATAAAACTAGTCTAGCTGATCCTCTCAGCAGCATAGAATGTCCATCCTTCAAACAGATTAGATGGGCTTCAAGAAAAATATTAACAACTGTATATCTTGGAAAAGAAGTATAAAATACTATAAACTTGGCATAGCTTGCTGGCATAGGTCACTTGTATTACTTTAAGATAAAATTCAAATGAAAATTCCAATGAAGATACTTCCAGAACTTTAACAGTTTGTTTTAGTGACTGCTTATAGACATGGCTTTGAGACCACTCAGTCACTGCAATCCCTGATTGCTCAAAGATAATCTCACTTATATATGCTTCAGTGGAACTGAATATCCTTGCTCAAGCAAAGAGGTATCTTACATGGCGGTCTATATGTCAAATACACGTTTAGATCTCATTGTACAGAAGAAAATTAACTGAAATAAGGTAGCTCTTCTAGCTACGTGTCATCCAGTGGAAGGTTTCTTTTCTTGGTATCCTCAAGTCTGCTTTCTTTTACTGCTTTGGGTCATCTTGACAGCATTTTTCATTGTAGTGCAGGAATCAAAACTCAAGTTTCAGAGTAGTTTTTGTAAAGAAAATAGTTTGGTATTGTCTTTCTAAGATTACCTTTGGCATAGTGAAAGGATCAGGAAAATCTTACCTATATGGAGATAGGCAACTGATGAAGTACAGCTGAATTAAGGGCAGGATGAGTGTGTTGGTATTCGTAGTTTAAATCCTTTTACTGCTGTTATATGGAGGTAATGTGCACTGAATTGTGGAAAAATGTGTGGAAAAAATAATGACTCTGTTCTATATTTATTTTTTTTCTTTGTTGTCTGAAAAGTGACCAATATGCAGGAGTGCAATAAAGCTGTAAGAGATCTTTGGTATTTATTTGAGCACAAGTTATATTCTCTTTTTATAAACCAAACTGTCATCACTTCCATATTTTTGTAATTATTGTTAGAATTATTAAAATAACTTCGATTGCTGGTGAAGAATCAGATTTTCTAAGTCAAGATGCGAAAGTCAACAGCTGTGCTGAGGTGAAAGTACACTTAGACTACGAGCAAAAAGAAATTAGAATTAAACACTGTAGAGACTGTAAAAAATGGAAGAATTGTCCATGGCAGTGCACAAAAAACAACAATTCATTATGGCATGCATCAGTAGACAATTTAGTGGTTCTGAAATCTAACAGTATATTGCAAATGAAGCAGAAATCTATGCTTTTAATACATACTGTTTTGTGCTAAGTAGAGGAACCAGAGTATCTTTTCACAAGTCAAACGCAATTGAAACATACTTGCTTATAAATACAACATACAGATAAAGCAGTTGGGAGATGCAGAAGGGTTAACTATATTCCTTTTTTGGGTACCGTATATGGTCTCATAGCTGGAATTTTAGAACAGCTGGGAAGAGGGAGTGTGAGTAATCTCTGCCACTTGGTGTCACTGTCCTCAAGTAAACAGTTGATCAAGATGAAACCTGATACTTGGAATGCAATTCTAAAATTAGCTGTTTTTATTTTAGAGGCCTTTGTGTTTTCATAAATCAAGAGTGAAAAAACACATTCCAAGTGCTGAACGATGTGTATCTCTGATGTGGAATTTGCTTATGTAATAAATCAGCTTGGGAAAAAATATTTAAAAGTACGGCCAGGAACATTTATCGGAGGATTTGAAATTTCAGCACAAAGTCTTATCACACGAGGTTTCTCTAGTTCAAACCAGCAGACCAGTGTTAGAACATTTTTGTCAGTACTTAGAGAAGAAATAAAAAAAATAAAAAAAATAAAAAATCTAGTCTTGGGTATGTATTTGAATGTCTTATAACAGAATCAGTGAACCTCAGCAAAGAAGGTAATCTGGAAATTTGCTGCTGAATGGAGCTGTCGTGGCTGTTATTATATATATTCATGATTAAAAATATCCAGGAAAAAAAAAAGTAATTTTAGATTTCAAGTAGATAGTAGAGAAATTGTGGATATATATAGGGGTTTTGTTGTTTCGGTTCTGTTTTTAGGGGTAGTTGATGGTTTGTTTTAGGAAAGGAGGGTGGGGAGGTGTTTTTGTTTGTTTTTTGCTTTCTGTTCTAGTCTCTGTACAGGAAGCAAAGTTATCTTTCAGAAGAAAGATAGTGCCTTTAAGTTTGGGGAAAAAAAAATCATCAGGACTTCTAATACATTCGTAACTTTGGCAGTCACTTTTTGAATGGTAGAAACAGTTATGTTCCCTATGAATAACTTACATACATATACATTATTCATCTTTTTAGGGCCTTGTTTGCTCTTCATGTACTATAACTTTTATGCCTCAGAGCTGGCAGGAACTAGAGCATTCGTGATACACTTTCCCAATTCAGAAGTGGTTGGAGAGGGATCAAGTACAGTTACACAAACATAATTTGAAAATGTGATTACTTCTCAACCATGTTGGGTGTCAAGCAATAACTGAATGTCTTGTCCACTGTTCAGGATTTGACCTCACGTAGCCAGGTACTGTTTAGGGCAGTAGGCAGTAACAGCTGCAGCAATGAGAATATTGTCCTTGTATATAAATGGAAGTAGGTAGCTATCAACTTTTAATACTTCTTCATTTCTGAAAGTTGCATTCACTTTGTAGTCTTGTTTTTGTTTGCTTGTTCCTTGGTCTCTTGGCAGTTCTTAGGGTGTTTTATTGGTACTTGTAGGGTCAAATCCTGCAACAGTTCTACAGCATTTAACAGTTAGAGTTAGACCACACTGTCAAGACGTAGCTTTGTGATCTGGCTTTGAAGCAACTGAAACGTAGCTTCGTGTGGTTCTGTTTGTAAAATATAAATCCCAGCATTAGTGTGGAGAGTCATCTAAGTACTACAGCAGACTGGTCTGTCCTCACCATTCTTTTGTTAAAGATGTGTATAAGTTGAAGAAGCTAGATGCCGGAGCATGACACTCAGGGGAAAAAAAAAAAAAAAAAAAGATTTGTATCTGCACCTATTCTTATGGTTATAAGAAAAATAATTCATTAAATATCAAATAACTCAGGGTAGGGGTCACGATGACAGCAGTAACTTCAGTTAGCTTCATTTTTACATCTTTCCATCCTTTGGAAAAAAAAAGTTTGAACTTTTCTTGCTGATGAGGTGAACTTTGCTAGATTTAGCTTGCTTGTAACTGGCATTCAACTTACATATGGTGATCACCTTGCTTTCTCCTTTTCCACTGAGGATGGGAGAAGTAATTTTCTTCATCACAGTGAAAATTTAACTTGGAAAAAAAATCTAATTGCATGAAAATTTCAAAACAGAGTAGGTTTTTAAAGCAATTGTGACATATTTATCACCTGATCACCTGATACTGCAAAACCTCTAGAAATGTCTTGAGAATGAGCTACCCACACTTGATTCTGTCTTTGAGCAGAAGGATGGATTAGGTAGATTGTGCTGGTGTTTCTCAGCAAGAATTACATCTGCTGAAAAGATGCAGCATTTCCCACCTCCTTTTATGGTGTGCACTTAGAGGATTCATTGTCTTCAATTATATAAGTTGTGGATACATTCATGTATTTAAGATAATACTTTTAAATTTTCCTAACAGTATGTGATAGCAGATGAGCTTGAAACAGTGGCTGCTTGACACCAGCCTTCAATTTCTTCTTCCAAAGTCTTTCTCTTCAAAGAAAACGTCCTTGTAGTTAATGTGGAGTGTAAAAGAAAATTCTGGTTCTCAGAACCAGCTGAACTACTTTGGCTCAAAGAAAAAAAAATAAATAAAATAAAAATTAGCCAGAGGCAGACACCTGGAATGGGAAGTCTCACCAGCTATGGTTAAAGCATCATAATGTTATAAGCTCTTGAAAACAGACTCTTGTGAAGAGAGGTGTTGGCTGACCCATCTTCTGGCTGTGCTTCTTAGGTTGTATAGCCACAGGACTGCCAACTTTATGCATTCAGGAGTCTGTTGTTAGCTACCTCCTTCAGTAAGCAATAGTGACTTAAATCATTTGATTAAAAAAAATAAAAAGAAAAAAGAAAAAGAAAAAAGAAATCATTTTGGCTGAACTTTTTTTTCCCTCCATTCCTCTGCTGAGAATTGGTTTTGTACAAGCCACGTTGCTAAATAATTTTTTGCAGCAAGAAAAACTTTACTAAATTAAGGTCTGTCACATAGTGGTCACCAGAGGATGCCTTTACATAAAATATCACAATTGAGAGCAAAATAACCACAATGCACTCTGATATAATCACTACAATTCACCTGCTTGTTAAAAAAAATAAGAAACAAAACAGAAAAGCTACAGTTGTGTCTCTTCCTCTGCAGTTGTACTGTTGAAAGGACAACTTAGAAAGTTCTGTTCCTCCAGTGGCTTTTGAAGGGTATTTTGAAGGAAGTAATTTTAGTTATTTTGGACACTAAATCTAAGCATCAGAGTCAAATTTTCTGCGTTTTCAAGCCACTTAAATCAGTACACAATTTTATGCATTAAAGTCTGGCCAACCTGTGCATCTGCTACCTGCCTCTACTCAGAATGAAATCTTGAGTTTAAGGCTTTTACTTTATAAAACTGCCACCTACCATTGTTAGCCAAAATGTGAAAGAACAAAGTCTGGGATTCCTTCTGTGCATTTAGAGACAGCAGCCAATCTATCTCTCTCAGGACCATTATTGAGAGAATTATTTCTTCTTTTGTAATGTAAACCAAAGTACTGGCTGGGCTAGAGATGACTGGAACAAAGCAGTGAGGTATTCTTGATGTGGGAAGCATCCTTTTGTAAAGATATCCAAATATTCAGTGACTCAGAAGGAGAGACCAAGAGCAAGCTTAACTATTCAGACTAACAACAAATTAACTTAAGTGTGGTGGCAACTATGTGTTACAGTGCCAGCGCCAGAGATGTTTTTGTATGTCTTATGCTAAGCAGATGTTAGATCCAACAAATAAGTCACTGAAGCTAGAACTGGAGAAACCAAATGGCTGATGCTTGCTGCTCAGTTGAGTCTACCTAAAGTCACATTCATGTGTTTGAGCAGATGATAATCTCATTCTGCTCTGGAGGTATGGAAGTTTAACTCTTCTCAACTAGAATAAAGTTTTGAACTTGGATTTCCCATGTTCTTACAGAGTCGATGAACTTTGTAGATGGGTGCAGAGGATGAGACATGAGAGAAATATAACAGCTGCTTCTTCCAGCAGCTCGGTTTTGTGTGGAGCTGGGTTTCCTAGGTTTGCCTAATTGGATTAAGTCCTTGCTGATGAGGACAGAGATTTGCCAACTTCATGGATCCTGATGGAGGTTAGGAGTTTAGGCAAGAAGTTAGGAGCGTGGGTTCTCAGCAGTTTTGTGCTCAGCATGCCCAGAAGCAGAATTCAGGCCCCAAAATGAGAGTAAGCACATCATAAGGATACGTGTCAGGCTTATTGAAGGGAAAGCACAGAGGGGTATGACTTCGAGAGGCCCAAGCTAATGAGAACATGGTAAGTTAGGCTAGCCAGGTATATGAGGCAATTGAGTTTCCAGACTTGGGCTACATGTCTTCCTTCTGCGTTCTGTGGATGTACCTAGTTGGGCTGGTGTAAGTTGGCTCAGATATCTCCCTCGGATGTTTAATTAAGACCTTGTGACACACCCTTAACCACCCAAAATCCTTTTATGTCTGATTCATCTTCTGTTACTGATTTCACTGAAAAGTTTTGAAGTTAACTTGCTGAAAAAAAAAAAAAAGAAAAAAAAAGAATAAAGCAGCAGCTAATAAGGCCAATGGTTTTTAATTTGCATTAATAAAAGGACATTAAAAAAAAAAAAAACACAAAAAAACAGGCGAACTTAAATTCCATTTGAGATTTTTCTAGTGACATCTCAACCGCTCAGGCTTTGCTTTCTTGGCATTTAATATTACTAGAGCCCCTTAATAGCATATAATAGCCTTGTAATTCCTATTTGGTCATAATTTATTCAGCATATTGTTCTTAGGGTAACTGGCAAGCATACAGTGGCGTTGAAAGTACCACCTTGAAAGAATATTGGATAAGCAGAGATATAGTTACTTAAGAAGGGATTTCACGTATTTCTGTGTACATAAAATGCTTTTTCTGTTTAATTTTGGGATGGTTTTGGAATTACTTGGAATTACTAATTCCATTACAACGTACGTGTCTGTTTGATTTAATGATGAATATCCTAAATACTTCTTCTTATAAAGCTTTCCAAATGTAACTACTGTAATGAAAGGATTAGGGTGTATTCATGCCAATGCCCTTTAGTAGATGAAATCAGAAATGGCTAATTGTATGCTATGGACTCCATGTTGCTTATACACAATGGAGATTTTTTAATTTTTTTTTTTTTGTAATAACACCTGTTTTTGTAGTGGCATAATCTAAGTCCCATGTAACTATAGATTCATTATGCTAGTCTAAAATATCCTACTAGATTTTTAGATACAGTAGAGATTGTCAATATTGGTGAAGGTGTAATGTCTTTTCACTTGCAAAAAATTTTTGAAGCATGAGTGCTAATAGGATCTGGTTCTTTTCCAAGCCTCTTCTGTGAACAGCAAAGACTCAATTTCATTAAAAGTAGTGGCAAATAATAACATTTCTTTTAATTAGAAGATCTAATGATTTCTACACGTATTTGTTCTGTGCATTATTGTTCGTTGGCAAAACTGAGCTGCTTGGTAGTGTGTGAAACCATATGTCTCAATAACATCTTATGACGGATGAGGGAGGATTTGCAAAACAACAGTTGCTGACAGGACACAAAACATTTCACTTTGATGGGGGAGTTTTCCAGAGTGAACTTGGTGGCTTAGTACTGTCATGCAAAGTCGAATTTACATAAGTTTTAGCAGTCCTTACAGGTCACCCTTAAACTTGAATAGAAGTTGTGTACGTGAAGCAAGGACTGTATAAAACTCTTTACTGTGTGTGCTACTCGGCTGTTAGCTACTAGGAGAGACGTAATGCCTGTAGTCTATGTAGCTGTTTCACATTCTTCTTTTCTAGTGAGCAGTTGCTAAATTAGAATTTATTGGTCATTTGCTTGCAGCTCCAATGCTGATATTCTCCCATGAGCTTAACAAAAATGGTAGCAAGTATTTTAGGCACTGCTTTTTCTTATCTTCCTGTGTTTAGTATTTCAGTTCAGTTCTTGGCAGTATTTTGGGAGGCAAGTGGGAAAGGGAGAGTGTCAAATAGTGACCAGTCTTCCTACAGACATAATGTGAAGTAGTAATATGTTCATGTAAATATTCTTTCTTGTAGTTATTTTTTCTTTGTTTGTTGTTGTTGTCATTTACACAAGAAGGAGGACCAGAAGAAGACAAGGCAGATAGCGAAAAACAGCCTTGGAGAGTTCTTAAAGCAGTGATGGGCTGTAGGCATAGGAGGTGGACCCAGTGACATTTTCAGTATCATACTGAGCACCTGTTGGAGTTTTTGCTGCTTCAGTTCTTTGGTGATCTGGTGAGAGCCAGGTGGAACACAGGACATGAGCTGAGCAGGCACTCTGAAGCATCCAATGCAGAGACATGGAGAGATTACCGTTATAATATGATTATTCTTACTTTTTTTACTTTCCTCTGATTATAACATTTTCTTATTTCTGTTCCAGCAAATATTCAGGTACACGTCTCAATTTCAGCACAGAGATGGTTTAATTTCACAGGTTCAGTTTGCTTGATTTACAGTTGTTTGCATAGGACAATAGTTAGGCCAATAAAGTGCACTGTAGAGTTTTGCCTTGTAAAAACCTAATGGCAATGGATCTGACAGAAGAGGGAAGGGCAGAAGAAACATTTAAGACTATTTATTAATCAAGAATTCCAGCAGTAAGGCTTTTCTTGCCTTGATTCTGGCAAATGTACAGATGAGCGATACTGTGCAGAGAGCGTTTCTGCACAAACAGAGAAAGCCCTCCAAATGTAAACGTTTGAGCAGCTGGCATGGGAGATTAGTGCAGCAGGGGCAGGAGGGGGGTAATACTGGTTTGTGGCGCCGTCTAAATTTAACAAATTTTAAACAACGTCCTTGTTCTAGTCTAAAGGTTATAGATCAGAAAGACAACATCAACCTAGCTGTAGAAGTCAAAGTCATTAACTAGTAATTAATTAAAATTAACTTGTCTTTTCAAAACTGCCCCCACCACCCAAAAATAATAAAAAAAAAATATTTTTTTTTTGAGAGAGAAAACCTGTTGAATTAAGGAAAAAAATTTCTTATTATGTTTGTGCAAAAGACAAGACTTGTAATGTTTTTGCTTTGGATTGTGAATTGTCTTAATTTATTATTCTACTTTTAATTTCCTGTGGCTGAATATGAAAACAAAGGAAAGCATCATGCTGAAGGTGAAAGTGATGTAGGGTCTATTAGCTCTGTAGTCATTTGTTCCATACACTGGTTTACATTATCTGGAGCGGGGGGGGGGCTAGGAGTTGTTTTTTTTAAATTCTTTCCAAACAGTTACATAAGAAGGCTTTCCATTGGTTTGTGTGCAGTTTTCTTGTGGTTTTTGTTCTTGTGTTCAGATAACCCTTCTAATACTACCCTTTACCTATTTGTTGTATTTTTGAATTCATTTCTTAATTTCTTCTTTTTTTTTTTACAATAGAGACTAAAGTATTGATATATGAAGCCAAAATATGTATTTAAAAAATCAGAGCTATGCTAGCATTGTTATGATCGTCAATGAGTTCAGAAATATACTGAAGAAAAATTCCTGGAGAAGTGACAACGTAGTTTAGAGCATATTGTTGCTGTCTTTTGGCATCGTAACGTTAGAGTGTCCATTGGAGACTTGATACAGAAGTTATTGGAGCCAATGGAAAAATTCTTGCTGGTTTCAGCTGGCTTTGGACCATGTCCTTTGTAAGCTGTTAGCCATTATCTATGCCAGGCCATTTTAAAATCCTTCTTCCTCATGCTACTTTAGATTCTCTTTTGTAAGAAGAAAGATCTGCTGGCGCTTCCACTGTCATCTTTGAAAATATATGAACTTAGATCCTTTTTGATGGACAGTTGACACAGATAAAGTCCTTGAAGTCCTGGAACATTTTCAGGCCAGGAAGGGAGAAAACCCCAACGTAAACATGTTAAGTCTTGCAGAAAATGAATTGCAAACAGTGGCAAAGTAAGGAGCAGATTTCATCAACCAATAATTTGTTGCAAAAGCAAGTTTTTCTTTGCTATCTGACATGCATACCCAGAAAGAAAGCACAGTTCTCAGTACTGCTTCCCTTTTTCAGAAGTTACTGTGCTGTTGAAAGTGTAAGTTCAGGTATGGTTGTGTCTGTTTTCACAGATGTTAACCTAAGTTTCATCTAAATTTAGAGTTGATCTTGGAAGGGTTCTGCCACAGCTCTCCATAGGGAATGGATAATACCAATGGTTTGGAATACTCCTATTAGTGTGAGTGTATAAAACAGGAATGTGGTCAGCCATGATGAGGGAGAACTGACCGACCACAGGAGGGAGAACATCTTCAGGCATTTTTGATTCAAGCTGTTTGAATTCTGGTCTCGTAGAAGTTCACACAAAATCCACATGTGAAACAAAGCTGTGTGCCGTGCGAAATTTGGTCTCATACAAGTATCAGAAATCATACACTGGTATCCTAAGGGAAAGCCAAAAGGTCAAAGATATTTGAAGTCATAGTGGAATAAAATTCTCAGAAAATTCTGAGGTGAATCTGCTTTGTTGTTCTTAAAGTGTTCTTCTTTGCTCCATTACTGAATTTGCATGATTTTTGCCAGTATGTTTAGCATATTGATTATTCTGGAGAATGCTTCTGATTAGAGAGGAAGTTTGGGACCTGAATCTCTTATGATCCTGAAATGAATTTTCTTGTGACTTTTTCAGAGTTATGTATTTTCTGCTGAAATGTTTCATCTCTAATGGCATAAGCTTAACTTCAGTAGGTATTCGTTTCTACCATTATGAAGCAAAAGGCAGAGGTGTACATCCACTTGGATGTGCTTCATCCGTTATTCAACAAGAACAACGGATTTTGTTTTCTCTGTATCTTCTCCTCAGCCTTGTACTGTCTCTTGACCACCGTTACTGATCATGATGTTCAGCTGTTAGGAATCAAAATGATTCATTACCATCAATACCTGAGCTAATGCTGGAGCACATGTGTACGTTGTTGTTTGTCTTAAAGGGTTGGTCTGCTTTGGCACATTATTTGTTGCCAGAAATGCTTAGCATGGAAACTGTAGATGCAGTTTGAGGTCTGGTTAGGTTTCTGTTTAGGATTTAAGAATCAGGCTGTTGTGCTCTTTGTGTCCAAGTATGTATACATGCTCACGTAATCATGTATACAGACATCTGAAAGAGTTTATTCAAGCAATGTGTGTACATACCTATGTATGTGTATATATATACGTGTATATGTACACATACAGTCATTTGAAAGAGCTAATTGAAATAGTATAATTCCTGTCTGTTGACTTGAGTCCCCTTTGTGACTCTGTAATTAGCATTTGTTTTATGATCTGCACTAATTTCAGAGCTCTGAAGCTGTTTTATTCTTCTAATTTAAGTTTTAATGTCTTTGGAGGTTATATCATTTTTCAGTAACATTTTTTGGCAGTTTTACCATTAAAAACTCTGAAAGCTTCTTTCTTGAAAATTTGGTTTGACATTTGGGTGATTTTTTTTGTCTCCCTGTAGCTAAACACATACACTCACCATAGATTTCAAAGGGAAAAATAGTTGCACAACTTCAATCTAAATTAACCAAGTATTTGTGTGGGAATTGGATGATAGGGACTGGAAGTGAAAGCCAGTTCCCTGAGCTTGAGTAAATCAGAGCAGCTTTTTTGACTTTAGGGAAGTTCTGCAGATCTCAGTGAAAATTAGCCTTTGCATATCAGTACATACATTTTTTTTCCATTCATCAACAGCTGTACTGTTTTTACTGAGATGAAATTTTCACAGGCCAAAAGTTGTGTCTTCCAGAAGCTCAGCAGCCACTGAATGATGATGAGAAATGATTGTTAATGTACTTTGTCTCTGGAAAATTTGCTGGAGGAGACCACTTCACTAAAAGACAGGGGGAACTCTTCAGTATACCTCGAATAAAAACACTTCCAAGAAAACCAGAAGTTCTTTCTTTAAAACCAAAAGAATGAGTACACAAAAACCTTTTGCCAGGATTTATTCTTATTTTTGATCTCCGTAAAAATTAGCTATACAGGCATTAGAGCAGACATTTCAAACATTTTACGTTTCAAGTGGAGTTTCCATCTCCTTCTCCAGTACACGTTGGAATATCTACAGTGGAAATATATTGAAGGTGGTCAACTCTGGTGGCCTGATATTTCCTGTATTTACAAGAATTTATTGCAGTGGAAGTTCTTCTCAGTAGTTTTTCAAAGTATTTTGAATTTCATAAAGGTATATATCACAAGTATAGCAACTCGTGTCTTCCATAGACTGAGCATATTGGCTGACTGATTTAAAGAATGATGAAGCCTATTAAAAATTACTTCTTACTGCAATGATGAATTAATTCTGCTCAAGATCTCTGATCCTTTCTGTTATTATTTATGATTGATGAATGCTTAACACCAGTGGAAATTATGAAAATGTCTTTTTTACTGTTGTTGGTCTTTGACATTTTGAACTCCGTTTCCTGAAGTCTGTTGCCAAAGCCTTAATAAAGACAGATTTGGGTTTTTGGCTTGGTTGTGCTATACTATCTGGTTGAGCTCATCTATTTTTAGAGAATGCAGAAGTGTAAGTGAAAAGAAGTAAGCAGCCTTTTCAGACTCAGAAAAATTTGGCTTTTTCCGTCTTAATTCTTCCAAGATTGTTCTCACTAGATTTATTAATGGCCTTCTTACGGCCAAGTGTAAACAGACTCTTTTCAAATGTTCTATCCTTGGGTTGTTTTTTTTTCACTTCTGTTACGATATTTTTGTCTCTGTTCTATACTGAGATTTAACTGGATGTTAGAGTCCATGTGGATTTTCCTTTGTATTTTAAACACGCTTTTCTTTTAGGTCTGTCACTGGTTTTTAAACATCTCTTGGTTGGTTTTAAGATGTTTCTTTGCTTATTTCCTTCCATTTTCATTGTGTGTCTTTGTTTGCATTTATTTTTTACCACAGAAATAGCTAATACTTGCTTACAAATCTGTATTTTCACCCCTTTTCCATTCCTCTCACAACTGAATCTTTACCAGTTTGAGTTCTGTTCATGTGACCTTTTTCCCCCCACCATCTTCACACCAACAACTGAGCATTCACTTTGCCAGTGAATATAAACAGTCATTGCATTTTTTTGCAGAATATGGTTTCTGTTGCACGTAAGTGCCTGAGCTTGTCCTAGAATTTAGTGAAGGCTTTGCTTCTGCCTTTTTCTGGATTATCATCTTTGAATTTCTGCAAAGGCTACCCCCCTGGTCAAATCTGGAGAACATATCCACTTCATTTTGTCAAATGAATCATCATTTTGTTGCTGTTCTCACTTCTTTTTTATATATATATATATATATATGGGTTTTTTTTACTTCTTTCTTTTCTTCTTTTGTACCACTTGTATGGATATCCAGAAGAGACATGTAGTGTTTTCCACATTTTTCCCTATGTAATATTATAATTCATTGAATTCTCTGTACTTCTCTCATTGCAAACCCATCTCTAATCTCTATCTGATGTTATAGTTCATCTTGAATAGATAAATCTTCGTTTTTCCTTATTGTCTTCTGTTTTGGTTTTTGTTTTGTTGTTGTTGTGTTTTTGTTTTTTTTACTGGCATAGAACATAGCAACATTTTTCTTTTTGTCACGTATCTGTCATTGCACTATCAGGTCATGATACTCTTATTTAGTGCATACGCATTTAACTATCCAAAAATATGATAAATATCATGAATAAGTAAATTTGCTGACACTTCTGTTAGATGCTCCCTTATGAGAATATTTTGAATTTAATCTTTTTCCCTATATTGCCTTAACATATTCATATTTTTGACAGTTATGAAAAACCTATTTTCAAAATGCAGTCTTTTTTTCATAGGCTGACACATTTTGACAGTGTGCGGTGACTAAGGGTTTGGACTTATGAAACATAAGTTTCTAGCAGTCTAACCTGGAAGATATAAGTCCGTTCTGAAAGGGTACATTTTATATATAAACAGATTAGGATATGTTCCCAAAGCAATATTTAAAAAAAAACAAAAAACAAACAAACAAACAAAAAAAAAAAAAACCAGTATTGTAACAATTGAGACAGCTTTATGTGCACTTCTGAAAGTCAAAATCACTCATTTCACACTTATGAAATGCAAGGAAACCTTATTCTAAGCACCTGCCAGCAGCACAGATCTTCATCCATGGTTCAACTTGACTTGCAAATTCACTTCATAGTGTGTCTGCGGCCTGCAGTCTTACCTCCCACCATCACAGGGTGATGAACTGTAAGGTTTGTATGAAACTACCACATGCCATAGAAAATATCCATTGCAGAAGTGCTTTCCGTGTTATATTTAATGAGTGTTTTGTCATCTGACTGGAATTTACATCTCCAAAACCAAGAATATTTACATCTTAAAGCTACTTAAAATGCATCTATCATCCAGAAGAAAATAAAAAAGTGTTTATCCTGATTGTATCAAGTACATAGCACAATGAGGGTGTGATGGAATTTGACGTGTTCTGGAAGCTTCTGCATAAACATGTCTGATTTCTCTGTTATCTATATGTCACCCTAATCTTGATGTGGCATTTTATGAGATTGGACATGCAAGTAACGCATGCTGAAGCTTGTGGCTTTCATGGATGTCATTAGATTTCTACCAGTGTTGAAATGTCTTTCAAGAACTTCACATTTCACAGATTTTTAGCTATATTTCTGGAAATTGAGAATCTGGTGGAAGATAGAAAGTACTTTGTACATGGAATATTAAGAGGAAAATATATCAGCTTGTGTGAGCTAAAGCTTGCTTTTTTGAACATACACCTACTTCCTATAACAGTCGCATTTGTTTAGAAAAGAATGTTCAGTAACCTAAGTTTCTTTTATTTGTGGCTAATTAGCTTCAGATTTCAACAGAACAATTTTTCATCCTTCACAGGACACACAGTGACAGTAACTAAATAAATTGAGCATGAGAAAGATCTGTAGCAAATTCATTTTCACTTCACTGGATTGAAGTTGACTTGTTAACTCTGAGAGCTCTGAATTGAGTTTTGAGTTTTGTTTTCTTCCTGTTACCAGCTTCCTCAGCTCTGATTCAGCAAGGCCCATAGCATGCATGCTTGTGAGTTAGTGCAGTGATTGAAATGATAGAGGATAGATAGAGGACACATTTCTATCTGTAGAGATAGGGGATATTTTACACTAAATGACCTTACCACGGTGAGGACAGGAGAGAATCAAATCAATTTCTAGGAAGGGAAATTTTAATTAAATTACGAGGAAAAAAATACATTACGATAAGGATAGTCTTAGCCGTAAAACAGAGTAATTGAAAATGGTGTATACCTCTGTCACAGGAGGATTTTAGTAACCTCTGCAGGGGCAGATAGGTAATGCTACTTGTCTGCTGGGAGATGATGTGCTTATACAGGAGCATTCTTGCTTGTACCTTGCATTGCTAGGATTTCTGGTTAACAGACTTGCTACTAAAATGACAGGAGTGTGGTCAACCATAGTGAGGGAGAACTGACAGGGCACAGGACAGAGAACATCTTCAGGCACTTCTGATTCAAGCTGTTTGAGTTCTGATGTCCACCACTTGATGCCTGACCATAGGATCTGGAATTGCTAGCTCGATACTAAAACAGACTTAGATGAGAATAAAATGGGGTTGGAGGTGTACGGATTTCAAAACATAACTCAAATTTTATAAGAAGACCTCGAAAGCTTCATTAGATACATAAAATCAACATGATTCTTCCCATATGAGTTACTGCCATGGATGTGTTGAATGGTTGTTTTCTCTTTTAGTATTGTGATGAGTGACCTGATTATTTCTTGCCAATGCAAACATGGGATGAAACAATAAACCAACATGAGTAAATTGCAAAAAAATGCATTTTTAAAAAATTTTGGAGCGAGGAAACACGTATTTTTTCTTTTCTGGCTGCAGGCTGTATGCAAGTATCATAGTGATCATCACAAGTGCATCACGGAGTACAAAAAACAAGCTGTATTCAATGTGGCCAGTTAAAAAGGAAGATTTGAGATGTCACAGTTTATTTAAAAAAAAAAAGCGTGGTTCCAAGTAATCTTACGACCACAGTATTTTGCTCTGGTTTTGAAGCAGGAGCTTGGATTCAGTTTTCGTGTTGTCAAATTTAATGCTAGCATAAAGAATTTCACTGTCATCTCAAGGCACGTGGCCTCGGACTTCTAATGTGTGCAGTAGATCTGACCTAACATGTTTGGTATTCTAAATGGCCAGTTGTAGCCAGTTGCTGTCATTCAGCAATCAATAAGTGTTTGCATTAATGGAGTTTAAATTTCCAAAAGGTAAAACTACTCTTGTTGTCACTGTGTAACTGGACTTGCGTGCTTGCTCTAGATGTTATTTTTCACGTTTACCCGCATTATACTTTCAAACAAAATGACTTCCTTTATATTTTATTTTGTCTCTTTTGTTTTTGGAGAAAAACCCAAACAGCTACATCTTGCTGATGCATCTGGTACGTTGAGTGCTAAAAAAACAACCCAATTGATTACCTTTGATTTAAAAACTCCTGAGAAGGAAGTTGCATAACAAGACTGAGATCTCAAGTATGTGAGTTTTGGCAAAGAGCTGTGGAAGAAAGGTCTCACAAGAAAGGAATTTGACATTTTGAAAAATTTTTATTGTCCGGTGCGGACAGGGAACGGGAAGTCAGATCACTCTCACAGGCAAGCTGCAGCCTCTTCCTTGCTGACCTTTAAATGCCACTTAGTGTCATCAGAAAATCAAGGAAATGCTAGTAACAGAGCTTTGGGTCAGAGAGCTTATGTATCAAGGATATCTTTTGAAAGTAAACAGAAACTGACTTCCATTTTTATAGATATCTCTTCTTGTAAAGTGGGATTCCCACAACGAGACTATTTATATTTTAGTAGATCTTAATTGATTAATCTCACATAGTTTTATTAATATGATCACTAAAGTTTTCCTAAATACCTGTAAGACATCAGAGCTTAAGTTCATACTTTAAAAGGAAATCATTTGGAAAAGGCATTTTATAATACTTGAGTTGAGTTCCATGATCTGTGGTATTTCTCAATCTTGTTGACTTCTTCTGAAAATGGAACTGGTAAGCCTGAACCACCAATTTATTCTGAGCTTTTATGGGCCTGTGTTTTTAAACAGTCCTCCTCTGGCAGTCCAGTCTTTGAAAGCTAAATTCAAGAAGTGGGATAACACTTTGAAAATAAACTGTTTATCCTCAAAGAGTCAGGTACATTAAGAAAAAAGAAGGTCCCTTATATTTCAGGAGTTTAAGGAGCAGGAAAGAAACTAGATGGCAAATCTAACATTAAACAGTGTATACATGAAATCTGATGGTACTCTGTAGTTCTACAAACCGTTCCTTCCTTCCTTCCAACATCTGTCTTACGGAACTGAAATGAACTTTAGTCTGTAGTTGTACAGGAGCTGTACAATCTAGACTCTTGCTCAACTAGAGTCTAGACTTAGTGGGGACCTGTGCAGGTGCAACTGTGTTTATAATGGGTTTTCTTTGGCTTAATTCAGAAGAAAAAAAAAAAAAAAAGAGGAAACTTTTTTTCTTGTTGGTTTGCATTACTTAATCATTGGAACAGCAAAGTGCTGTAATGCTAGTGTAATTACTAGGTTTTACAAGTTGAGACATTTTGAAAAACTCTGTGTAATCCAATCCAGCAACTTTTTTTTTTCCTGTTTTCTTTTTTAATTCTACAGTGTAGTTACAAAACACTCAGATTGTAGAAACTGAATTTGATTCTCAGCAGAACGTTTTCCACAACCTGTTGCTGTCAAGTGAAACAGAGATAAGGGCGTACTTCTTCATGCAACTATATTGACTGCAATACATGAGCTTGGTTTTCCCTCCACCTGTGGTACATCCTATGTTCTTGTTAGTAACCTCTATTTTTAACGCTGGGAGAGAAGCTGTTTCTTGTTTTATGTATCTGTATGTGAACAAAATTTCTCATCTTTGTGATGCAGTGAATAGGACCAAAGAATTAAAATCACAAAATCATAGCGTGTAGACTTTAAAATGTTTTTGTAAGTATGTGGGAAATAGAGACTACTACTTACTTCACCCTGTGAGCCCAGTCGTTTCTTCAGGAGAAAATAAAAGTTTATTTTATAGAATGAGATGCAGTATGCACTGAGATGAACTTAAAACCTTGTAGATTTAGATGAAATTGTTATTTTTCCCACTGCCTGAGATACAGGTCTAAGAAAAGAGAATATTTCCTTATGAGATCTCATCCAGTCTTTCAAACCCCACCTTCCACTTTGAGCTTTTTTGTTTTCTTTTGTTTAGGAACAGTGGATGATAGTAAGTTCAGAGAATAGTGATGAAAAAGACATGGCAAATACTGCTTTAATTCTTTAATGAAACTGTATTGATCAGAGCAGTCTGGTACCATGCATTGTTTGTGCTAAATACACAATTCTGGCATGAAGTCTGTGCAGCGTGCAAAATAAAAAATAACAAAAAAGTCCAGATATCAGCTTTAAGTCACATCCATGGCTAATGCAGGATAGGATGCCAATGGGTTTGCTGTCTGCATTACCACTTTCAGTTGCTTTCATAGGAATCTGCAAAACACTGAATCTTGCTAGGCAGTCAGGAACCTCTGTTGTTTGTGTCTGTTTTTTCATTGCTTAATTTTTTTTTAGCTTTTTATGCTTCATAAATACTTCCTCAAAAGTACTACAATTAAATGAATTATCTTTTTGAGCTTATTGCCCTGCGTTTCTAACTTTTAGGTAAGATCAATCTTGATACGTATGGAAGGAAATTATCATACAATGTCATGAACAAATTCCTTGCAAGTTACAGTCCTCCAGAAATCACAGGTATTCACCATAATAATAAAGCAATAGAGGCAGAACTCTTTCCAGCCCTTCCTGGACTAGAACTTAGGTTCAAAGAACTCCATCTTATTTGGAGAATGATGTGATTTCTGGTGAGTTGTAGTTCCATGCCAGTATGTGTTCTGTCATCTTGGTCAAAATTCCATCTGAAAGCTTTACATACTGAGTGGTGAGTTTTGCACATGCAGTACCATGTTCTGTTGTGATGAGAACAGCATTATCAACCACGGTCATCAACCTTCTTTTCCAGAGTAGGCATCCTACTCAAGCTCAGAGTGGGTTGATACCAGTAATGGTTCTCAGAAACCATTTATCAAAAGTAACTATCTCATAACTAAACTGAAAAGTAATCTTCTGTTTAGTATGGAAGCTTCTCCTAGTAAAGATAGCAAAAAATGACTAACGGGTTTTGAGAGGAAAATTTGAAAGATCTTAATTAGCAAGTTCAGAAATATTATTTTAAAGTTCGGTTAAAGTGTAAAACTAAAAAAAAAAAATCAACATTTTCTTTCAATCTCAATTCCTCGTCATCTCCTATTAGTGGACTTACTACTGTATTACTGCACGTATTTCTGAATGAATGTTAGTATAAAAATGTATAAAGGTCTTGTTCAGAAATCGGTGAAAATTATTCCCTTGGTTTTAATAAGTTTTGAATGAGAACTGAAGTAATTTTTAGCATAAAGAAATTACTGAAATAGTTTCTGCTTTTCTTCTGAGCCTGTTTAAATGCACTATGGCGCCTGTCAGTGGAATTTCTTTTGAGCGTATTCATTGATTGGTGTTAGTAGATTGTAAATGTTTACACTTGATTATGCATATAAATTGAAAATAGTTTTATGGTAGCAGAGTTTCTCTTATGTTAATCTGTGGAGAACTAGTAATAAAAGCCTGGGATACAAGCAGCATACAATTAATACAGTGTTCTCAATTAAGAATAAAGGTTGCTTTCAGATATGTGTGTTGTTTGTAATTGAGATACCACTGAAAATGTGTTTGGATAACCATATCTATATGGTGCATTTAAAATAGCAAACAGTGGCAATATTCCCATCAACTGTAACATAATATCGCAATAGATGCTTGTAGTGCCTTCTGACATTCATACTGCTTGTAGGCTTTGTTCCAGTTGACCTTTAGAAGTGTCCAAAAGTTACAGTTTGCAGTTCAGCAAGTTTGGCAGATGAACATACATGACTATTCGTATCATTGTTTTAAACGGTAACCAGATGTGTCTTGTTTTTCTTCTTTCTCTCCCACTGTTTTTAAAAAGTGATGTTAATCCAAAATGTTAATCTATTTACAGGGTTTTTCCACAGCACCAAACTCCCCTTCGGTGAATTCCCGTTCCAGTACCTTGGGTCCATCGCTGTCCCTTGGTAATATCTCAGGAATGACAGCAAACCCAGAAGTGAAAAAGCGTAGAGCACCTCCTCCACCAGTTTTGACACCTCCGTTGCAGAATATGGAGATGAGCGGACAGGAGAAGACAACAGTACAGGTAACAGTGGCACCACAGAAATTGAATTCTTTGTGGAATATGCTGGCTACCATCAGTTCATTCATCACATCTAAAGTCATTCACAGACATTTTGACAAACCACTAAGTACTGCACACTGAAACTATTGATCTTACAAGATAAAATCATTAAAAGTCTTGGAGTTTTGTACATATTTACTGGGCTTTCTTGAGACTGCCCCAAGCTTTCCTCAGTTATGAATTTTTCTAAATGGGAAAAGTTTTGTGAAGCATTATTATGCTGAGAGAAGGAGAGAGAAGAAAAAATAAGTATAGAAAAGCTAGTAATTATGTAGAGTGGCTAGATACCATTATTGGCCAGGATAGTCTTGGAAATTAGGTGAGTGTTCTAATGAAAATCTTCAACATGCTTTTTCCTCAAATACTTGTCAAGATGATGCCTACATCCTTGTTTCTTATGCTGGATACCAGAAGATCTTCCCTGTTTTCGTAGTTGTACCATGTAGTCTGTTAAAACAATGCTCTGTTGTAAAAAGGATCACTGTTCCATGACATAGTCAGCCTGAATTAAATAGAAATTGAGGAAAAAAGCCTTTCAGAGGACCTAACCGTTTGAAAAAAGTGGAGTTTAGTGGAAACGACTTATTGAACATGCACAAGCACATTAAGATTTTTTGCATCCAGCATTAAAAACAGCATTCTAAATGTGAACTGTAAAAATCTAGATATGGACACTAAATAGGAATGCAAGGAGCCAGTACCTTCAGGGGCATGTAATGGGACTGGCTTTGTCTACTTTCTTTTTGAAATTCCTATTATAGATACTGTGATGAGGTTTTTTCTTGTGTCCCTTGGATTTAAGTGTTCACTGTGATTCAAGATAAATAGGTGTTTTTGTATGAAAATGTTACGGCACTTCAAACACTCAAAAATTTTAAAGTAACCACACTATTCTGCCATTCTCTTAGGCTTATTTGCATGTAGTGTGGCACTGACATTTTACATTCTTTTGCACAAAACCAGTGAGAAACTAATCTCTTTTTAATATTGACATTTGTATTTTCAGCATTGTTATAGATACATAACAGTGCTGGATTTCTGAAGCCACTTGGAAAAAAAAAGTCTTTGTCAAAAAATAGCATACAGTAGTGTCAATTTCAAATTCTTATAGTCTAAAGGAAAAGCTGTTTTGAAGGAAAAGAGGTGAAGTTTGCATCAGAAGATATTCCACTGAGAATTTTGGACAATACAAGTGTCTTGTTGAGCCAACGAAGCCAGTGAATAGTATGGTGAAAAGTATAACACAGTTGCTAGAGTTACTTTGCCTGCATTTTTGTGGGGTAAAGGACATCTTTATGGAAACAACTGCCCATGTCAAAATAGTGAACCGGATTTGTGCTCCTGAAGCTCCTACACTGAAAGTGGTTCACAGGCTTCACTGTAGTAGTTCAAACAAGAATATTTGGATTACAGTTGAAATGGAGCACAAGTTCCATGAAGCAATCAAAAACTGAGGGAAGAGATTAATTATGTATTATGTGGCAAGGTAGCAACAGAAGTATCGTTTATATGAAAGCCCAAACAGTTCTTTTTTATCTACGTGCAGACTCTCCAGTTTGCTGTGAAAATAGAGTAAAAAATCTCAGGGTGTAAGTTTATTTCTTTAGTTTATGGGAAAGAATTAGTACTGATCTCTTTTTTTTCAGGGAAGGACGTCAATTCCTTATTAATGGACTTCCTTCCATAAAAAGATAAGATGTTTGTTTAGAAAACTTTATTTATGTGCAACTGTTACTAACAGGAAGATCCTGCAAAGGGGGAACATGTTTATTTCCAGTGAAACTAACACATTAATAGAAAATGAAAACAGTGGTGTTCTGAACTTTCAGAAGCATTTTTCTTTTCAAACTATCTCCTTCCATAAAGCTGTGTAGAAAAGCAAATACTATAGCTGTTATGGAGACATGCAGTGTGACTTTCCAACCCAACAAGCGTATTTTTAACCCATTGTTAAGCTCTAGGGCATTCCTTTTTCTTTACAGTGTAGACATTGCTTTAGGAATATACATCTTGTCTCCCTGCCTGGTGATTATAACCAGAAATTGCCATGTGTATGAAGGGATCAGAGATGTTTAGGCTTTTAAATTTACATTTTCTCTGCTCGTTTTTCTGAGTAGGTGAGTCACTGCATATAATCATACGATAGTGCAAATTTTGTTTCTGTGGGGCTTACCTCCTTCTGTGTAAGACCCCAGCAGTAACTCTAATTATCTTATAGTGTAGCATAATTAGTTTTGCTATTTCATGTTTAGTTTTCTTATTTCAGTGTCTGTTGTAAGGTAGTGTTTCCTCTGTAACTGTTCTAAATCTCTTCTAGCAAGTATTCATTTCTCTTTAGATGACAATTGAACAGCGTTTCAGAGTGTTGAGCACGCACCAAATATTTTGTATGGGAAGGCAGAGTCAAAGAAAGAAGTACATAGATTTTTTTGTTAGAAAGTATTTTTACCCTCTTTTTGTAAACATCCCCAGAGTGTTGCAATTTAGAATAATGGGAAGCCATGTGAAAAAGTATTCTTTGAAAGATCCAGATATGGTAACATTTCCAATAGGAAATCCAAAAACTAAGATGCCTTGCTTGTAGGAGCAAGGAGATCCTTTCCTTGGTAAGTTGCAACTTGGAGTGTACACTGTTCAGATATGTAGAGTAGTACAGTGTATGGGGTGAACAAAAGATGAAACTCCTTTACAAACATTCTCTGTTCACTATCACAGCATTTCCAAGGATGTGCTAGCAAAACCTGGGGTCACCTTATGGTAGGCAGAGTATAAAATGAGTCACAAACAGAAAAAGCACACATCATTTAGACAAAACATATGAGAGAAAATCTGTGTGAGTAGAGCATTGTAGAGCATGTGGAGAGAAGCTGTAGATGAAATCTGACAGAATTAAGCACATTCTATTCAGTGACTTCACTTAAAAAGAGAAAGAAGTGTAGTTCAGATCATTTATTGGAAGAATTGTGCAACTGAGTATTTAAATCTTTTGGAGATGGAGAGTATTATACACTGGCAAAAAAAGTTTATGGGAATAATTACCTTTTTTAATGTCTATGGAAAAGCGAAGAAATTGGAGTGCAGGGAAATGATAAATAAGGCCCGAGGGGCTTTCCATGAGAGTCTTTCTGTGAAATGGAGTGGTTTGTTCCAAGCAAAATCATGAGGCTTTTTGGAGACAACTTCAGAATTAGAAGAGGACTCTTCAATGCTTCCATCTTTTTAATAGCTTTAATGTCAGAAGCCAGAAAACATGATTTGTAGACTGTGATAAAGAAGCTGTGTGCTGATTCAGCTGCTGGGATTTTCAGAATCAGAAGCCTTTCATATTGTATGTGGATATAAGTCATGTAAGTTTTGCTATTAGCCAGTCAAATTCCTGTACTGCGTTAAGAGTGGGACAATATGACAGGCACAAATATTCTAACATTTGTTTTGTAGTTTTTTATTTCAGTTTCAGTGTGACAAGACAGTTGGTTTAAATAAAAATTGTGTCATGGCTTTTATTGCAGGTGTAAAATTAGCCTCACATTTTCAGAAGGCACTACAAATGAAATTTTCATTTTTTTTCAATGTTTACATGATTTCCTGGGTGTTGCTACAAACAAACAAACTTGACATCCTGTGGATTTTGCTGTGCTTCTTATGTTCCTCTTTACTAAAATCTCAAGCTTGGTTTGCTGAGGATAGTTGTTGACTCATTATTTTTGGTCTTACCTTTAGAGCAGACTGCTTGCCCCCGTGTTTTATCAAGTATCTATTACCAAAAATAGCTGATTTGTTGAAGAGGCTTACTGACACGAATAAAAGGCTTTCTCAAGGCATTTAATGGCAGGATTGGTCAAAATGAACTGAAAGCAGAGAGAACAAAACCTGCCATCAATGCCTTGAGAAAGCCTTTTGTTCATGTAAGTAAGCCACTTGAAGAAATCAGCTATTTTTACCATCTTCGTTAAAATTTTCTACTGACCATCACACAAGGATGTTTTGTTGTTTTTTATTTATTTTTTGGAGTATTCCTGTTCTTTTGTGGGTGGCACCTACCTTGCACAGCATGTATTCCCCTGTTCCAGCCCCTCTTGTGCTTGGAATAGTTCTGATTCCAGCAACATTCAACAAGAGGAGTGGCACTGAACTAGCAGGCCCCTAGGTTAGGTCTTGAGAAGCATTTTCATGACTTTGGTAGTGATGCCTTTTTCACAGGAGAGGTTGTGTTACAGTACTGTTCATCCTTTTCAATATAAACTAGTATAAATAGAGTACTTCATTTATTGAAAGTGCATACTCTGTGATTTATTGAGGATATTAGAAACATGTCAAAAGAATGAGATACTCTAATGAAATGACCTGTTGAAAGCCACTGAATTTATGTGTATCTGCAGACAACCCTGAAATACTTTAAATCACATGGTTATAGTGTGTATTGAAAACATACCTGAGATTTGTTCTGACATACAGAGCCACAGAATTTTTGAGTAGTGAAAGTAAAGGAAAGTTATTAAAGGAAGCCTATGAATGAAATTATTCTGAAATAATAATTAACATACAGCATAATTATTAAACCATAAACTCATTTCCACTCGGTCCTTGAATTTGTAGTTGTCAGATTTCCCATATACGTATGTATACTACAGTCATGAACTTGGAAGCCACTTGCAATGATGACTCAATATCTTTCTTAGGATTAAAATACATTTTGGAACAGTGGCCAAGATTTTAGAAACAGTTCTGTTGTTCAGAATTAGGAAGCTGAGTTTGTAGCTTGACGTTTTCCACTTCTAAGATGTCAGAAGTTACGTCTGGTTGCTCAGCAACTCATTATCTGTCCACTGGGATTTTAATATCATATTATTTTTCATTATACCACCTTCTGTTGCAAAATTTGAATCAAGATTGTAAATATAAACATCTGAGTGTTCTTCCACTCATGTTCCTCCATAGCATACTCTCATTTTTTTGCATAGATATTTTTCTTGCTCATTTCCATGGTGTTGTTACCACTCTTCCATCTCACTTTATAATCTAAGAGCACAGATTTTTGGCTTATCTTGATTGGTATGAAATCATACTGTTACTACTATTCACGTCAGGTTTTCAAAACGATATATTTCTATGTGGCTACAAATTAGACCCTAAGGCAATGGATACAGACACTATAGGACAGTGCAGAGTAAGGTACATTTATAGTATGCAAGGCTGTGTCATTAAAGAGGCCATCAATAGAGCTCTCCATCTCTCTGCTGCATGAGTTAAAGTTTCTTGAATCTGCTTTGTCCCTGTGTACTTTGAATCAGTTTGACATTTAAATTAGCAATAATATTTCTGCAGTGGGCCTTGCTTCTGTGAAGCAACTAAGTGCTTAGCAAGGAGCCTGTGTTTGTGCCTTTTTTTCTAACGTCTTTCTTTCGACTCTCAGAAGCATCATTTTATGAGAGAGGCATGGTATCACCAGCCATTGCAATTGCGACTCTGTCCCTCAATTTCGTAACAACTGACTGAGAACAACCACTGCAGACTCGTTTGTGCATCTGCTCCCATTCATTACTGTGAAAACTTCTCTCCAACTAGAGCCCTGTGTTCTGAGGGGAAGAGACTCAAATCTGTTTACATTTACCAAGGTGGTCGGTCCTATTTTTGCACAAGCAATTATAGTCATAACAACATTAGGGTAACAGAGGGAAGAAAAGGGTTTTTTGTTTGTTTGGGTTTTTTTGGTGGTTTGGTTTTTTTTTGTTTTTTTTTTTGGTATTGCAGCAGAATACCATAATACCATTTGCTGTAGGTATTTTTGTCCCTTTTGAATTACACTTTTTTCTGTATTTCAACATGAAGTGAAAGGTAATGAGCAGTTCAGAGTGGAGACTATGTGACAGTTGTATTCTTTGTTAGTAAAGAGCCTATTATTCAGCAAGAGGGTGGATGGACTCCGATCAGTTATCTCCCTTCCACAGGTTACACCTAAGTCAAAAATGTCTGCTTGAAGTCAGCAAGATATGAGTGTATGGTTTTTTTTAATCATCTTTCAGAGAGGAAGGGAGGTTTCTTTTGACTCAGAGGTCTTCTGGGTGAGGTCTTTGCAACCTTTCTCTTATGACACATTTCCTTTCCCCTTAAGTGTTCTGTGAATGTGGTTCTTTTTTTCTTTTTTTTTTTTCTTTTTTTTTCTGTCGGGCATCCAGAAGTCTCCTGTAAGAATAACAGATACATTTTGCACGCTCTGAGAAAGGATGCAGTGAATCAGTTTCTGCAGTAGGAAAAATCTGTTTATCAAATGTGTTATGTAGCTCTACAAAATATTGCATCTTGTAGATCGCTTGTCAGTTTTCGTTAAGTTCTCTGTGGATATGAAAGGAAAGTTTGTTCCAAAGAGGAAGGAGAAGACAGTTTATTTATTTATTTATTTTAATTGTTGAGGAAAAGAAATTTAATGACTGGATTTGTACCTCTTTTTTATCTTGTTTTTTCTTCTACTTTGTTGTTCATTTTATGCATTAAGAAGACCTGATACATGAATGGTGCATGTTATTTTTAAAGTTCCATAGTCTTTATTGACTGAGGACATCAAGAGTGCTAGATTATAAATGTCACTGATATTGGTGGCCGACATGTTAGAACCCTCAGGCAGTTTGTGGGATTTCTCAGCAGTATTCTGTGATGAGGACTAGGATATTGAATCTTCCTAAAAGATGTTTTGTTTCTCAGAAACAGTGTTTAGATGCCCAAGTTATATAAGCACATATAAAGAACACTTTTTGCGTATAAAGTAGTAAATAGGTAGTCAAGGATGTATAAAGGACTTTTTATAGTTCAAAAATAAACCTAATACTATTTGCCAGAGTTCTTAAGTGGTGTATTACAACTGCTGAGAAAAACTTGCTAAATGATCCAATCATCATCTTTTCCCAATTGTTGTATTTTAGTACAGTGCCTGTACAATGCCAAAGAATTCTTACACAATTCGCATGAGTCAGTGTTTTGATAGGGTCAGAATGTGATTGAGTCTACCTCCATGTGTTGATATAAATAGATAGATAATTAATAGAGAAATCTACTCGTAATGGAAGTTCTATCTATGAGGAGCTGCTCTGAAAGTAACAGCTCCTATTTTATGATGTTGGCCCATGACATCAGAGGCCATGACATCAGAGGTTGTATGGCAGTAGAGGCTGAACCTTCCTGCCAATATTTCATTACCTTTTGTTACTGTACAACAGATGGCAGCAGAGGGGCAGTCTGACATATGTCATCTGATGTATGTATGAAGCAAAGGCATGTCACTGAATTTGATGCATAGTGCATTTCAGGAGTGACAACAGTGACTTGAAAGACAAACTTCATTGTTCCAGATGGCCACACAAAACTGTCGCACCATAAAATGAAGAGCATCTCAAACAGCTCATCCTAATCAGCAGATTAGGATTAGGAAACTGTGTGCAGAGCTGAATACTGGCTTCAGCATTGGAAACAATAGTTGCTATGTTGGAATATCGTAAATTTAGCACCAGATGGGTCTCAAGAATGCTCATGCAGGAACTGAAAGTATACAAGTTTGCCAGGACCTGTTGGAACAGTACGAGGCTAAAGGGACAGCTTCCAGTGTCATATTATTACCAGTGGCAAGACATGGTGTCACCACTGCAAGCCAGAATCTAATTGCAATCCATGGTGAGGAGATGTGAATTCTGCATCAAAGAAAAAGATCGAGATGCAGCCCTCAGTGGGTATGGTGATGTGCACTGTCATTTGGAATAGGAAAGAGGTGATCCTTCTGGATTTCGTGATATACAGTCAAACAAACCATCAACTGACTGCTACATCAGAATGCTGACTAAGCTGAAGGCTTGAAATTACAGAGTCAGGCCTGAGAAGAAAACCTTTCTCATGCAAAACGGTAACACCTGGCCACATAACAGTTCAAAGACCATGGAGCATATTGCCACATCCACATTAGTTTGGATTTGGTGCCCTCCAACTTTCATCTGTTTGGATGGACTGATGAAGGATGGACTGCATGGGCAGTCCTAGCAACTGTGCTGTTTTGGCAGCTGTGAAACAGTGGGTCACCTCCACTGGTGCAGGTTTTTGCAAGTATGGCATCCAGACTCTTATTCATTGCTAGCAAAAATACATAGCTAATAGTGGTAGCTATGTTGAAAGACAGTGTTTTGTAGCTGACCATTTGCTCTATCAGTGCTATTGTGCTCTTTGTATCTGTTGTAGTTCCCATGAAAATAAGTAGGAGGCATTACATTCAGAGCTAACTATGTATTTCTCCGTATTTCACAATAAATTCATGTAGAAAAGACTATTTTGAATGTTGTAGGCTGCAAATATTGTATGGTAATTATAAAACTTTTGATTGGTCTTTTAGTATCTTTTGTTTTGGGACTTTTGTTTTAGTCATCCTGTCTGAAATTTTATTTAGGAGCTTATTAACTTCATCTATGCATTTCTGTTGATTCTGAGAGTTTATGGGTGTGATTGATTCTTTTTTCTTTGCTCAATGAGCAGGTGAAATTCTTTATAAATTAGTATGATGGAAATGAATGAAAAAACACTCTGATTTTCCCCAGTAGCTTGTAAAGTAGTGGTCTTTATGTATGGTAGCAAGCAATTAGAAAGATCTTAGGTTCATAACACATAGTTCTGTGAAAATGTCACCTCAAAACTCAATAGCATTGAAATAAAGTCATATGCAGAGTATTTTAGGAGAGAAAAAGAAGATGAAAGAAGTTGTCATTCTATCTATTGTGATCTTTTTTTATGCCATCTTGAATGCTAGTAGTGCTCCTTCCCAGACAGAATAGAAGGCTTTCTGGAAATGCATCAATTGCGATCAAAGGTGTGGACTAGATTAATACAAGGGCACCTGTGCAAATTAAGTAAGCTGTTTTTTCATCTTGAAAGAGTGGTATGAAGACTACGAATAGAAATTTGACTGTTAAGTTATTCAGCCAGCAATTACAAGAGCAGGTGGGCATCATCTGAAGCTGATAGAAGGCAAAACGTGTAAAACCAAAGAATATGGTTGTTCATGCAAGTAGTAGAGCTCCTTGCCAAGGGTTGATATGAGTGCGAAGAGTTTATGTAGGCTCAAAAGGAAGCTAATGAAATCCTGCAAGAAAGAAAAATCTGTTCAGAATTTTTAAATAGAAATCACACCAGGAGGTAACTAGCTGTAGAGGCTGGTGACTGCAAAACATCAGTAGGAAGGAACATATCTTTCCTTTTTTCCTGCGCTCTTGTACGTATTTGCTACAGCCTGAACAGAACCTTGATCTAATCCACTGCAGCTCTTCTAGGAGAAAACTGAAGAGGTTCTAACCTAGATATTTGACCCATGTAATCTGGTAGCAATCTGGAAAAGTCATTGATAATATTTGCACTGAAATCACTAGATTGTCTTATCACTGCTTTTTTTGATTACCAGGTAGCATGTCTCTTATTAAATACAAAAACAACTGTATATTATTTCAGTTCCTAATCTTTGCTCTCTTTGTTTTGTAGTCTTCAAGAGTGAAATTCTGCATTTGCAGAATTAGGTCTTAAGTTTTGCCAGTAAATGATACGAGCAATAATAATTTTCCAAGGTGATTCCTAAAGCAACTTGCCTGGTATACGCGTGTTAGCTTTGTACTGTAACTGACGAAAAACAGAAACATGAAAGATTTGATTCCATTCTATGTGAAATCAGTATCCTTAATGTCAAATATGTTTATTGATTTAAAGAGGAAGACAAGACAAAAGTGGATGAGTGGATAGTTGGGATGTTTTGCACTTTCATTAGTCCTTCTCCAAGAACTACTCTTGTAGCTTTGTGCTACAGGTGTGCCCCCATTCCCAGCTTTATCCCCACAGCTGTTGCTCTTAAGTCCAGTCATCATCATTACTCAGTATAAAACTTCTTTTTCTTGTTGGGGTAGTTTTTGTTTTAAAGCAAAAAGCTGTAAAACTGTTTCTGTTACTGATGCTTGCTGTGCTTTCGTTTGTGTTTCAGTGCTTTCTGTACATGATGTCTAAATTACAGGTTCTTTGAGAAATGGATTGTTAGTACATTTCTGCCTTGTGATGTGATAAAGTTATTGTTTTGCTTAGCAAATGATCATATTTTGCCTTTCCAAGGGTGGCAAGTCAGATAGGTCTCTTATGGCATGCTGCTTTCCTGGATCTATCCAGTTTTCTCCAACGAATTAGGCAATATATCTTTATTTAAGATGAGCGTATAAGGGTGGATTATTTTTTAATGATTTTAAGCTAATTGCTTCATGTTGAAAAAACCATTTATAAACTGTTGCCCTTCATAGACATGAAAATCTGTGATTACATACTAAATTACATTTTATAAAAACAATCGTCTTTGTAACTGATCATAAATCTGGAAAGTTTTATCTATTTAATATTTTCACTGGAGCTGAACCTGACTAGTGCTATCCTATTACATAGTCCATTATCAAGATGTACTGTAACCAATTACTAGAAGCAGTTGTGAGCAGTAAAGGTCTGTGCTCCTTAGAATGCCCTATATTGAAGTAAATGACTGTGAAATTAGAACACAGAACAATTAATTTCTAATTTGAAGGTGATTTGTTCATTTTTCCCCAAAGAGCTTTAAATGTGACATTGAGTTAGCTGAGTGAGAGGTATCCAGATTTGTTCCTTTCATGTCTGACAAAACAATGCTCAGACAAACATGAAACCAGTCGACAGAACATCAGATAATGTTTGCTGTGCAGTCTGGATGCTTAATTTAGCTAGACAAGTGCATTCTGGTTTGGCTAATGATGCAGGCCCAAATTAAAAGAGAGAAAAGTGCAGTCATGGCTGAAGGCTTATCTTGCTGCCATATATAGAATCAAATTTAGGAATTATATCAAAGGCTCAAAAAAAAAAGCTCCTAGAAAAATGGAGTAGTTGTACCCCTTCTAAAAAGAAAAACATCTGAAAAATTATTTCCAATATGGGCACATTTAAACAAGCTTTATTTTATAATGATTATCAAAGGCTACAGGTAGATTATTATGCACTGACTACTTTCTCAGTATCTTTAAAGAGTATTGTTTGAGGATATGCTATGTTTTAATGCTATATTACATAATTTTTTCTCTGTGTCTATAAAGAAATTCCATGATTTGTGCAAATTGCCACCCATCCTCTTTAGACTTTCTAGTGCTCAACTTTGTGCTGCTGCACACTGATTTACTAACAGCATGCATCCTGTTTTAAAAATAAAGTTTCAGAAAACATTTCAGTAACTCAAAATTAAGCTAGTTATTTCCCAGTTTCTTCCGTGTCCCTGTTTTTTAACTGGTAATTAGTATGCTTATTTTTTGTCTCCCTTGTCCTGTAATTCTAAATAGCATATGATATGTGATGAATCAGTTAAAAGGAATCTTAGCTTACTCAGTCACAAATTGTTATTTTTTTTTCTGAAGTTTGGCCAGTGTGACTACAGATAGTTTAGATAGTACAGAATTTCAGTGGAGTATAGAGGTTTTGATGTTATCCAAGGGGAGGTGATGCTGCCCCTACAGTGGCCCTCTGAGAATCTGTCTTTCCTCAGATAAAATGCATGGTCAATTATTAGGTATCACATCAAACTTAAAAATTCTAAAGCTGCTTTAAAGGTGTGTGTTTTTTAGAAGGAGAATATTGTTTCTCTAGCTTGGAGGGAAAATGTTGCTTAGGAGAAAGTTTGCCGTGTAGCTTTGTTGCATTTTCAGGAATTTTGTGGCTTCATCCAGGAAATGTGGAGTGATACACATGCATCCAGTAGTGATATTAAGTTCTTGCTTGCTTTAACTGAAGGCTGGATTGTGCAAACTTTGGTGTGGATAGGCTGATACTGTAGGGGGATGGAAAAAGAAGACCTATAGGATGTTGCAGGAATCCTCAGTGGTCAACTTTCCTGTTCTCTGCACAATAGTCCAGTACTGCCCTCTCACCTGTATAGTTAAAGGAACCCAAGTGACCTGAGCTTGCTTTGTTTTTTGATACCTCTTATCATGCATCATATCATAATCATGTAAAGGTATGAGATTCGTTAGGCAGGAAGGATTCTGACTTAAGATAGCAGTTAATAAAATAGATTTTTTGTTGTTGCTGTTGTTAGAAGAAAACATACAGCTTGAGAGTTGAATCCTTAGATTATGTGCAAGAAAAATTCTTGGAAAAGTCTCTTCACCAACATCAGTAACATTCCTTATCTTTTGCAATAATCCAGTTGCTTTTGACTGTGAGATCATGGATCACCTGCCAGCTGTTTCTGAACAGATTATGCTACCTGCCTTGGGAATAATACCACAACTTACCATCTGGTGAGATCATGATAGTATCACTTGACCTCCACATGTGGTTTCTGTCAAACACTTCATTGAAAACTGGCAAGACATCAGGGCCTGAACATACTGTTCTATGCAGCCCTGGATTTTGGCAGGATTGCAAAATCTAGTAAGTAAACTTCATCTGGCTTGCAAGTCACAGACAAATAGAACAGGCTGATGTCATCATAAGAGTTAACTCTCATTAAAGAAAAAGTTTGTGTTGATTAATTATTAGCTTTGTCAGGCAGATTATTTAGGGGAAGCTAATGGAGAAGGCAAGGCTTCGGAAGAACTAGTATTCAGTAAGCAATGAAAAATGACCCTAACACCATGCTTAATTGAGAAACTGGGTTTGTGTCACTTTTCAGATTTCACTTGTAACTCCACCTTTCTTATATATTAAATTAAAAAAAAAAAAAAGCAAGCATGTATATACTAGAAAAATTAACTACTTAAATGTGTACTGTGTAAATCAGGTATAATTCAGTGGCTTAATGGCATTGTTTGCTGAGGGGTTTCTAGCTAGAAATAAGAAAACAAGTTAAAAACATCCCAGGTAAATATAATGTAGTAAAACTATTCATTGATACCTAAAGCCATTTTTCACTTGAGTTAATCCATCATTCAGAGAGGTGGGAATGCAAATCCAATTCCTCTAACTGCATACCACTTCAGTTTTTCACCTCTTCAGAGAAAGAACAGTGGAAGTATGGAAGTGCAAGCGTCGCCTTAACATGAATGTCATAGCTTAGCAGACTGTCCCTGAATCCTACTCAACTGTGTGTTGGTGCTACTTCCAGTCATGGATAGGAACTGGAGTGTCACAGTGGATTTCTCAAACTGGTCTGCAGCAGAGCACAGTCATTATTTTAGATTATAAAAATCTTATACTTGTAAGGAGTGGTTGATGTAGAGCCATGTTACGTACAGTGCATAATACATCTAATTTACGATTTTCTACCACTTTGCTATTCCACCTTCTCCTTGATTTCTGAAGGTTATGGAAGTAGGGGCTTTTGGCTACCCTTCAGTCCTGGAAGGATCTAGACTGAGTGGAAATTTTCAGGGAGCAGTGGAAATATATGACATGAAACTCTCACTTGACTTTCCGCCCAGAATAGATTTCCCAGCATTTTGTGTGTCTGCAGGCAGAGAGAACTAACATAAGTAGGGAAAACACTGGAAGTAAGTTTGGGTTGCTCTTCTCTAAATTGAGAAAACTTGTGAGGATGTTGCTTAGGGCTTGGTGCTATCCTAAGTGCTTGAAATTCACACTGACTATTCCAATAGGAGAAAATTGTAAGTTCAAAGGAAAACTTCAGCTCCAGGGAATTATGTAGCTTAGTGTTAGTAGAAATGGTGTGCTTCTCCTTGTATCTGGTCAGACATTTATGAAATTGTATTCTGCTGTCTAGACCTATCATGAATTAAGCTACAGCTCATCCTTTTAGCAAAAAAATGGACAAAGATGCAAATCAAATTTTGCAGATCTTCAGTTGATTCATGACATCTCTCAGATTTTTAAGGACAGACAAACAGACCAACAAATCAACCAGCATGTAATCCTGAATATGAAACAGAGGAAGATTATGTATAAAATCCTTATGCTAGGGCCTTTTCCAAAGGCACTACTGGCTCAGGGAACTATGACTGATACCTATCAGATTCATTCATAAAGTTGCCAGAAGAAATATAAAGCAGCAGTCCTATTGTGTATTTTAAACTCTTATTGCTGCTCAGTTGTTCTATTCAAATGTACTGCTCTGGCTGAAAGATAAGCACAAACATGAAAAAAGGAGAATATTTTTGCCCTTTTTATTTTACTTAATTGTCTATATCTACAAGAGAAATTGATCTTAGTAGCAAGTCAGTTCACGGTGGTTTTAAAATATGATTTTTAACCATCTGAGGGTTTTTTTTCCCCTAGATGAAGACATAAATGAGGAGGATTATATTGTATTCAGAGAAACAGAGGAAATTCAGTTCTCTGCCAAAACAAACATCCGCAAACTTGTGTAGTCTACATGTTTCAATGCATGTGAAAATATTTGGTGCTGCAGAGTGACTTCCTTGAGTGGAAATAATATTCCAGCTAGTAATGAGATTTTGCAAAAGAAGGAAATCACAGCTATCTTAGTAATTTAACATCTCAGATTTGTTTATAGATAGTTTCCTGTTTGACACATTTAGCTTAACAAGTTGAAGTGTTTAAAGAAGATTAGAATGACATTAATTTTTAACTGCCCTTGACCATGACGATTCACAAAGGGTGTGTTCAATAAAAACAGATGGAAAAATGAGCTTGCCCCTTCACCTCGCAGTGGCTTTCTTCTGTCAACTGATTTAGCTTTCTGTTGCCAGTCAACTGAGTATTCAAGGACGTCCTTGAATTTTGTCATTTTCATTTTATGAATAAAAATAAAGCACAAGAACATAGCAATTTTGTAGAATTCAGTGATGCTGAGCTTTTTATCATTAATGTTAAAATGTTTTTGTGGTCACGTCTTCGGTTTTTGTAGTGACTGTTAAATTACAAAATTAATGCAAGAGTTATATAATGTGAGAAATTAAATTTGAAATTAAATAGCATAAAACTGGGCAGTACAATACAATATTTTGTGGTATCTAATTAAAATAATAATATAGTTTCAGAATAGAACTAGAGTTTGCACCCTCGTTATAAGCCTGACTTCCCAATTATTCAGTGAACACTTCTAGCAGGAACGCAGCTCAGAAACTGAGACCATGAATATGACTGAGGCACAGCCATTTCGTGAGCCCAACTATCAGATGAATTAGCTGGTGTTGGGCTGGGGAGCAGCCTGAGATTTTCCCATGTAGAAATGTGCCATGTGAAACTGGTGTATCCAAAGTAACTCAATACTGTGGGAGTAGTCAATCCAAATGTCAGGTCATCAATCTTTTTAGCAGCATTCATTTGTTAGCTTCCTATCGCTGATTTTAAAATCTTCCTTTACATTTATTATTATTCCTTTTGTTGTTGGGTTTGCAAGATCAAGAACTAGGAAACCAAGATGTACAGAACGTAAATGCCTGATGCAGCGAAATTGCTTGCTAGTTTCTGAGAGTGTAATCATTTCTATGCTTTTTTTTAATCGAAATGATAAATTTTTCAAAGAATATGCTCTTTAATTTTGTTTCCATGTGCCAAGTTGTGAGTATATCTGTGTATATTGCTTTTACAATATGTTGTTGCATTGCATGGAATCCTAGCAGGCATTTTAAATATCCCACCACTTGTGCAATCTGCAACATAAAGACATGTTTTTGGGAAACATCAGACTGCCGCTTCTGAATGCCATTTCTAACATACTCAGAGATTAAAAATTCTGTCTTCAGTCAACTGAAATGGAGTACTGCCCAATAAGGAAATAAGTGCTAAATAGACAATTTAATATAACAGTCAGTGTAACTGGCAGTGGTTGGCCTCAGGAGTTGTTCATAAGTTCCATTTCTTTGGGAGTTCCCAGAATTTCTCTGTGTCAGTTTATCCTTAATGTCAGTGAAAAGCCTAATAATGTATGGCCAGTCCAAGGAATGTTAGACATATGAGCGAATGTTGTTTAAGACAAATTAATGTTCATTTGGGACTTCTTGTGGTTTCTGGTGCTAGGCGTGTTGAGGAATCTGTTGCCTTGTGAAAGCGCAGAATCATCTGAATGGAGTAGCTTTTATATCATCGAGTGTAGAGGAGAGATTTATGTCTCTTCTGCAGCTGAAAGATTTATCTCTCTGATTTTCCTTGTTTGGCTCCTCTTGGATCAAAATATTTTTTTCACAACTGTTTAAGTTATGTACAAAATCATCAAAAAAAAATTTAAAAACTCTCAAGCCATAAATCTTACTAGCATACCAACCTATACTTGTCTTTCATTCAGTGCTGAAAAAAAGCTTCAGTGCAATTACAATTATATCTAGAAAGCGATTAGTAAAAATTATCTTTTTGTTTCCAGATCTTAATGTGAAATTACTCTTGTTTCAAGATATTGTACAATTCTTTGTGAGGAGAAAGGGATTGGGATAGTCCCACACATAGTCAGATGTGATACTGTCATTTGTTTACTTAAAAGCTAACAGAATTTTCTGTGATTGATACTTAAGCACTCTTACAGTTGAGTAGGCATTCTGACCCACACAGTATGATCAGCAACAGTTGTGTCAAAATCTGGCTTGCTTACATCACTGTGTGTCATGCCTGTGTTGGATGACAGAAATGAATTTGTAGTTAAGACATGCCTGCAATTGAATCCATGTGTGTTCTTCCAGTGCTCCTTATTTGCTTCTAAAAATAATTTCTACAGATAATCACTCACTGCTTCCTTGAACAACATTATACATTTGTATACTTTATATACAAATGAGACAGAAGCCACAGCAATACTAACATTCTATAAAACAGTGAAAGATACTAAATTGTGATGTTGCATAAAAAAAGATAAATGAGCAAGAGAATATATGAGCTTACTTCACACATTTTATGTTATTTGCTATAAAATACTTCAATACGCTAAGCTATGATGGGACATCCTTAACATACAGTCCTCAGTCCAAATATAATTCTTTTGCAGCTAAAATGTGTTCATCGTCTGTTTCTAGGATGTTTAAGCAAAAATAAAATACTGTAATGGTGATTTTGATAAAAATCAAACCCTGGAAAATTGTTAGGTTTTCAAGTTTCCTTTTTTCCTGGTCTATGTCAAAGTGATAGCAGTGAGAGTGAAAGGAAAAATCTGTTGCTGTAAGACAAATGTTTCTTGTTTTCGTGGAAGTACTAGAAAGAGTAGTTTGGATTTTGAAATGCAAAGTATACACTTTTTTTTTAACACTACAGACGTGTTGACTGGGTCCGCTGAGGAGATTTCTTCTAAGGCACATTTAGAACAGTTTGTGATTCCTTGAGTCTTTCTCCAATGGGTGTAGACACCAACTATGGTAAGAGATACCCATAGTTGTTCAGTGGAAACCTTGTTAATCCAAAAGTAACTGAAGAAGGTGCAAGTCCAAGGGAGTCTTTCCATTACAGTTTTTGGTTTGATCCCTTCTTGTGTCTTCAGTTGTGCTTCCGAGCTGAAACTGAGTTATTTTGTCTTTGGTAACTGCACAGTGAGATTTCTTTTCTGGTCAATGTAGTGATTCAGAAGACAGATACATAGCAGTGTCACCAGGTGACTTGCAGAGCTGGGAGATGCTGGAGACAGAGAAGTGCAATACATCAGTGCGGTTTCTGGCTTGTAGAAGGAAGTTGTTTGGGGAGCATTAAGCCTGCAGTATATTTTGGCTCAGTTTGGTTTGTGAATAAAAGGACCGTTGTATTTGCCAGATGACTTAGCAAGTAGTTACACAGATAGACATTACAATTAGAAGCTTAATAGTGGGGGGGTGATTAAACAAAAGCAGTGGCTGACCTATAAGTCAAGACAGGCAAGGTGAAGGAGTAGAGCTCCTATTGGAAGTTTATCTGAGAGCCTCCTTGTCTTTGAATATACAGTGAATTTTTGATGATCATTGACTTTTGTTTCCTTCAATCTCCATTAATGTTTTTCATGACAGCTTATTTGGTGCAGAGTAACCCAGTCAAAATACTGAACTCTTACGCATAATATACATACATATATATACATTTACTGGTATAATCTCCAGGGCCCTTTTGCAACTTAGGTGACTGTCAAATGCTACTGATTGGAATTTACTAGCACTGTACTTGTAGGGTACCCTTCCTCCTTTCCTTGGGCATTCCTCATGACATTGTTTTGCTTTAAGTGTTTTTTGAGCCCTCCAATTTTAATGAAGGTTTTGAATCTTGACGGATAGAAGCCACATTCAGAATATTTCTCAAATATTTTGTCTGCAGCATTGGAAGTATTTTTCAAACACATGTGAGCCATGATATGAATTTAATGGATATTTGCTATCATCAGTATGGAAACAAACTACAATGTTTGTCAGATTTAAGTCCTTTTGACCCACTTCATTCATCTCTAGTTCAGTTGATGGTATTAGTTACAGTCAGAGAACAGACATGACTTTTAAATGTGTTAGTAAGTGTTGCATGAATTGAAGATCACCTCGTAAATTCATCTATTTCCTTAAAACATGATAGTTGAAGGTGCTAAGAATCGGAAATACTCTGTTACATTCAGAGAGGGGCTCCTGTAACAAAATTTGGATGGGAAATTACTTCAGATAATGTTGTTAAGGCTTGATTTCTTTATAAAAGAAGCAGCCAGCCATAACAAATTATTTTCAAGTTCTATTGTTTCAGTATATACAATTGCAAGAAGGAAACAGAATGCTCTTTGTGTTTTTTTAGTATTGATGTTTAACCTCATATGTTTACTGAGGTTAGCTTTAAAGAACTACTTTAACAATTTTTTACAACCTGTTCTTGAACTAGACACTTTTACATACATTGCAGTCTGTCTAGCTTTCAGCAGTGTTCATCTTCTTTATGGTGTTTGTGAAGTATTCTGTGCTTAGCTGACTATACGATAAAAGTTTTTGTGTGTGTATTTGACCAAACTTTTGTTATTGCCACTCTGTACTGTCTATTCCTTAGTTGTTTTTTTTTCATCAGTAGCAGTTTATTTACCCATACATCTGTCTAATGTTCCTTAGAAGGTTCCTCCAAATAAGAACACATACGGCTGATATAAGTTGGCTTCACTTAAGAGTTCTTTGTTCTTTGTAACTCCATAATGTGTCTTTTAGGAATTTGGTTATACCAGACTAATATGCTTCACTTACCTGGTACTCAGTGAGGGTTGGTTAGTGATCTCTTATCATTTCAAGTGGAAAAACACTTTTCTTTTTGTCTTGATTCTTGAGATTTCCTAGGCTTATCATTTAAATCACCAGTCATCCATTTTTATCCTCAAGTAAAGTGACCTTTCTGCTTGGAAAGACGTAAGTGAATCTGGAAGCTAAAAAATGCTATTAAGTAGCTGCAAAAGTCATTGCCTGTACTTACCAAGTGTGGGGGAGATTCTAATTCTGCCTGTCTTTCAGATGATTTTTTGTAGCTACTGAATTTTGGACACTAGTGTCAAATGTTAATGTTAAATCTCTTTGATGATTCTCTTTTTTGTAAAGTATGACCCTAAAGAATCAAGCATTAAAAGCTTAAATGTATTTGCTTATTCTAAAAGGCAAAGCAGAGAATTGTGATTTTTTTTTTCTAGGTGCCTTTTTCCCAATTGCCTTAAAAAAGCATGAAAAAGAATTAGGTAGCTGTCCTCCATGTAATTCCTAGTCTGCAAAACCAGAGCCAGATGAGTCTGTTTCACTGAACAGAGCTTCCCATCTTTATTCAGCTACGTATAGGGCATTTTGATACTGTAAACATACTAAAAATACTAAATCCAATTTAGTCATTTGTAGTCAGTTTCTAACAACTAGCAGTTTCTTCATTGAAAGGTGCCCCATTTATAAGTATTAATTTGAATAAAAGTTTTTCTAAGAAACTCTCAGTTTTTGCTGTACCTATTACTAAATGTTTGGCCTGGTGCTCTTTTCTGAAGAGAAGGTATTTTTTTCAAATTCCATGAAGTTTTGGCCAACATTCTTGGCTGCTGACTGTGCTTAGTTTTATCTAGCTTGGCCTCACTGGCTTTAGTCACATTCTGTGTCCAATCGATATTTAATATAAAATTCAGAAGTAGTCTATGTTAGTGGATCCCAAAACCAGGACACCTTTCTTTCCCCACCCTCTGTCTCTGTTTGCTGGAGTCTGCAGCCCATCCTAAGTAATGCACTCTAATGGCAGTGCAGTTACTACCATATTTCTTCATGTGCAGGAGAACAGGTGGAGAGCATCTACATGTCCTGTGGCATTGTGGTTAGAGCATTGTCCTGCTGGGTGGTAATTGAGTTTCCTTATTTTATAAACTAGATCCTTCTTTTGAGGACTTTTGAAAAGGAAGGTTAAGAGAGGGAGGCTCTGTTCTTTGTAAAATTTGTTTACACTCAAGAGTTTCCACTCAACCTAGGAAAGGACACATACAAATGAATGCTTTTCCTGTGATCTCTGATAATACCTTTGAGCAGTGTGAAGCTAGAATTCATTTAATGAAATCACCCACAACAAATGCATTTTAAGAGATCACTAGTCTTTTGGATTAAAGGAAGAGTTGTTATTACTTAGGCCTTTGTTACTATTAGAAAACTACCAGGCAGTTCTTTATATTAAATATCTTCAGGTAGGTAGATTATCAGGATGGACGGAGCAGTGAAGCAATATGAGGGAGCACTGAGGAATGCTGACAGCATGCTATGTGTGGGCAGTTTGCATTGCCCTCTGACTCAGCTGTGCCTGGTTCTGTCTATTGTTGCTGGTACTTTTCAAATATGAAAATTCAGCAGGTTTTCGCACACGTTTTCTGCTTCTTTTTTTTTTTTAATTATTTTTCTGGTGAAAGGAAACAGAACTATGTTTCAGCAATCAACAGAAAATATTATGCAATGCAGTGAAACCTAAGACACTTCTAATAAAATTTTTTATAATATAAAAAGCACTGTAAACAGTAATGAAGTTTTGGCTGGCCAAGCAATATGTTGCAGTTTTTGTAAGCAGAGGTGTTAGAGATCTTTGGAACTTTGTCTAAGAAGTCCAGTAAATATAAATCGATTACAGTATCATCTCTAATCATATACAAACAGACTTCAAATTGTGATTCTCTTCTTACAAGTCCTGAAGCATCATTTTGAGAGGAAAATGAAAGAAATGAGAGAACATTTATTCCCTACATATACAGATTGCAGTATTTAACCATAATTTAAGATCTGAAGAAATCAATGAGCAAACAAGAGCATAGTATGAGTTAGGCCATTACATGTAGTCTGATACTATGCTTTGCTCTCCAGTCTCCTACCACAAATATCTAATGGAATAGACTGGTAGTTCTCTTGTGACATTTCTTTGCAGTTCTTGCCTGTACTTCTCTGAGTGCATTACTATGCCTCTTGTTTTCTGTCTTACCAATCTCTTGTTGTCGCTGTAAATACTTACTTTAAATATTTTGATAGTTCTGTGTGCTAAATAAATTAGGTGATATGGCAATCACTTTTTATGCTGTTGATAACTTTAAAAAAACCACCAATACATCCTTTACTTTGCATATTTTTCAATTTTACTAGATTTCACAAGGAGCATCTCTTAATGATCTACAGAAAAAGAAGAGGCGTGCACCTCTTCCACCAACTCAGTCTGCTCCACCTACTCCTGCCATGCCAAATAGGAGGGAAGAGATGGAAGACAAGAGGAAGAGCACAATGGGTAAGAGGCATTCTTTTCTCCTGTGTAATTCCATGCATGTGCTTTCAGCACTTAGTATTCAGAGTTTTCTTAATTCTGTTATGCTGTGAGTTGGGAAATTTTATAACCTGGGGGGAAAAAAATACATTTATTCTACAGAATGAAAGTCTGGAAATAAGTGTTTGTATATTGCCTCTTGTTTTAATGGCACCATTCAGAGGACTATGAAGTAGTAAAAGGTAGATAATCCTGTGGACGATATGAATGTTTGGTACAAGATAGATATTCCAAAGCATTTGTCCTGGGCCTTTTCCGTGCCTCCGAGGTCCTGGTGGTTTTGCTAGTAAAAGGAAAATGAGGAAATAGGCCAGGCAATTCTGAATCCATCCGAAGCCATGGAATTCTACTAGAACTTAAGTACAATCAAGCTTGTTCAGGTTTTCCTAAATGTTCCTAAAACTGAAAGACTTTTTTTTTTCCTGTAGTCCTCCAAAAGTTTGATATCGACTCACCATGTTCAGTGAAGTTTTTATTTTGAATGTGTTCCTTGATGTTATTTTAAATTAATTTCTCCTTAGTCTATAGCTAGAAGAAAAGAACTGGTACTCTTAAAGGAATTCCATACGTAGCTGGAGACAGCAAAGGAACTCTGGTCTTCAGCTGTATGTGACACATTTACTGTCATACAAGAATACTGAAAAATGCTCTCCCAGACCTCTATTGTTATCTGACTGCAAGCTCATTCAGGTCGGTGGGAGCTTTGCCCAAGTGAGGACCCCAATATTATGCTTTTAGCAAACAAAGTGATTTTATGATGGGTAAAGATATGAGATGATAACCCCACATATTGGAACTCGTTTTTCAGTACATTAAGAGAATCATTCTCTAAGTGCTGTAATGCACTCAGTGCACTTCAGTTCATGCCTTTGACCTCATGTTCCATAAAGTGCCTAAGACATAAAGATATGACATCCTGTCATACATAATTGCTTACATTACGAATGCCTCACAGTTTAGAAAGAAACCTCTTGGCTTTGTTCCAACATTTATTTTCAGTAAATGCTTCACATTTAATGCCTCAGCATTTATGCAGCAGCAGGAGTCCATTATCTTATGACATGCTCAACTCCATTGACATCTCTTATTTAAGCCCCCCAACGGGAATGTTATGTCTGTGCTATATAATACAAGAGTTTTCAGCAAATAGGCTTACTTTTAACTATTGCTGATGTCACAGCCTGACACTTCTCACATCTTGCCCTATTGCAAGTTGATGATTGATAACACTTAGTGCTTTAACTTTTTTTAAGTATTAAGTTTATTTTGTATCGGTGCTCAGTGTTGCAGCTGAAATAAAGCAGAGCAGAACCACTTCTAGTTGTTCAGTGCTGTGTACGTAAGTGCTTGCTGGCCAGACTGTTGATGAAGGGTTTAGTATCGTTTACTTTAGCGGAGCCTTATTAATTTACACCGACAAAGAGCTTATCCCACGGTAGCTCAGTCTTCAGTGCTTCTCATTTTCTGCTACTTTCTTGAATGAATACGTTCATTAACAAGAAGAAATGTTACAGCAAAGGAAGAATGGTAAAACAGTTTCGCTTTTTGGTCCTTGGAAGAAAACGATGAGAAAGCACAGATGGCTCTGAAAGCAGGAAAGAAAAGCTGTGAAAAAAGCAAGACAGTAGTGAGGGGGAAATGTGCTGTGAGAAATAGGCAGCCTCATGATGAAAAAGAAATTAAAGCTACCTGTGCATCTCCCAACTTAGCCTCATGAATCTGAGCAAAAGATCTTATTTAAAATATTCTCAAACAGGCAGATGGGGAGTACTTCAGTATTTAATATTGACACACTTGCTCTGATCCCAAAGCATTGTGCTGTTTTCTCATAGCAGTTAAAAAGAGTGCATATCGGCAGCATTTAATTGTGCTGTGAGTTTCTTCAAACTGGTGACTCCTAACTTGTAATCATAATGGCTTAATCTTTTTTCCTCACTCTTGGTGCTACTCCCTTTCTCATCAGCACCAGAGCATGAGCATAAGAGTGCAGTAGCAGTGAGAATGGAGCAGGCAAGAGGTCCATCACCGGTATCCATTTTCATCAGTGAGCAATGTGCATATGCCTAGGGCAGGGCATGAGGACAGAGCAATCAGACAGTTGTGTTTCCTCAGCTTGCTTTCAGCATCTGAGCACATTTTGAATTGCAGTTGTTCTAGGCCTATGCACTACGAACTGGCAGCAGCTTTTCAGCACTGCAGCATAGTGCAATGATGCATATCTATCCAGTTATTGCATGTAGTATTGAAATAGGCTCCCAGTCAAAGTTATGAGTGTTTCCTATGGTAGCTCAATAGTTTTTTTAAGAATGACTTAATCAGCTGCTTCCCCACGTTGACAAAATGATACAAAAACTACCTAGAAAAAGAAGAACCTATCAAGATACCTACTTAAAAATACTGATTTGAGGCATTTTCCTTTTTTCTCTTACAGAGTGAGGAAAATAGTCACACAAAGTATCCTAGAAGTGAACAAATTCATTCACTTTGATACTTAGGAATAATATAACTTTCTCATGTTTCATTTCCTTATATTTCCTTAGATTTTTTTTTTCCCATTTATTTTTCACCTTCCTTATATTTGGCAAAACACCGATAAAGATATCAACTGTTAGTTGTGATGTATACGTATATTTTGTGCCTGGTTCTACTCTCATTGATGTAGGAGACCAGCCTTTTCCTTCTCCATTAATTACCTGGGGTTAAATAAGAGCAGAATTATATCCAGAGGGACTTTGGATATGGGTAAAGGAAAATCAACGCATGTTATAAAAACAGTAAACAGCAATTATTGTTTTGATGCTGAAGTAACTAGTCAATTGATCCCCTGTAGGTGATGGACGGCAGGTGCCACAAAAGCCTCCTAGGGGCCCCACTCGTGACCCACCCCAGTTAGTGATCCCCCCACCCCCACCTTACCCTCCTCCTGAAAGAGACAATATGGATCCAGCAGTCTCTTACAGAGAAGCAGATGTTACAGCACCAACAAAACTGGTACCTAAACGTATGTTTCAAAATATATGTATTTGCATTTCATCTCTGATGATTACTCTCAGGGGTAGTTTTTCCAGACTTTCCTCTCTGTACATATGTGTCTGCTTTTTCCCTTTTTTCTAGCCTGTTGTCTTTTGAAATGTCCAATGCAGTGTAACTAATTAATGCAAAGTAAATTAAGCACTTGTTTGCAGGCAGGTTTGCTAGAGATCCCTGGCCATTAACAACATTTTAAAACAATGACCAAAACACGTGAATTTGCCCAACTGGAAGCAAAAATTCACTGCCTTGTATTAATTCTCCATCTTTGATTTTCTGTACTAACACTTTTTCTCTCTGCAGAGACAAATTCCTTTGGGAGTCAGTGGGTCTGTGAGTCTAGGTTGAAAACTGCAGGGTGTCTCCCTTCAGGAAAATTAAACCATTTACACAATCTGTATGTTGTTAAAGGCCTTCCTGTCCTAACATCTTCCTTGATACCTCTGTCCTAACATCTTCCTTGATACCTCTGGATACTCTTTTGTTTGCTCTTCCCCTCAAGGCATAACTGTTATCAGACAAAAATAATAAAATAGTTTCCACAACCTAGGGTATTTGTGAAAAGCATGTTTTCATTTTTTTTTCGTGCTTATCCATTGACTGTCTTTAATTCTCTGTACACAATCCAAGTCTTTGATCATGTAGCATATTCCCTGTGGGTTTGACCTGCACGCCCGTGGAGATCCTGTAAAGGCACTAAAGCTCTGCAGATTATGGCATCACATGGACACTTCTTTGAAGGTTAGGAGTCTGTCTCCAAGCCATGGGGTAGAGAAATCCCTCCATTAGCTGCTAATTTGACAAGGATTTTTTTCCAGGGTGTTTTCTTACTAAAATTATTCTACAGGTAGCAGTTACTCTGACACTTTAATGTTGGTGGTTTTGCTGTTCAGAACCAACTGATCTATGGCGTTGTGTTGCTTTTGTAACTGTGCCAAGGAAATAATGATTGCTGAGTTTTATTGTGGGGAGAGAAAAAAACTGAGGCAATCCATACTAAGAGAAAACCTGACCCTTATTGAGGATTAACCCAAATTCATTTATTTACCAACATATGCACAGAAATCATATCATCCCTAAAATCCTTCTTTGCTAGATACCATCAGCTTGCCTACAGTATTCTCTTTATTAAAAATCTGTTGTGACTTTCTTTACGTTAATATTTCTACTTCATTTGAGTTTCTACCACTCCAATATTTTGCAATGCTTTCCTGATCTCCGTTGCTGATCAAATACACTTTAATCAATGCAGCGCTGATATTATCAGCTTGATCATTTGCTCTTAAACAAACACAATATCCTAGCCAAAATGATTTGATTAAGCTTGTACATGGAAACATAATGTGAGATTTTATTATCCTTGGTTTATTGAGAGCAAAGCAGTAGTGTTTAGTGAATATTTATTTTAGACATGAAGCATCAGTGTTGGAGAGGGGCAAGTTTAGCTTTATAATTATAGTGTACTCTACCTAGATAGAGTTATGCATATAGATTTACAGGAGAGAAACGTGTATAGATGTACATATGAGAATAAGCAGCACACATGACATATGCTAATTACATTGCCTAATTCAATTCCAGAAGGTGCTTAGATACTGTAGTGACTGAGTGGTAAAGAACAGAGTTTTGCAATGATGGTTTTTATTGCCTGAGAATGCCTCAAGCACTGCAAATAGGACTTTGGCGGTAGATTCAAAGAAGAACAAAGTTTTCAATCTTCCTGACTCTAACCTCAGTAAATGTGTTTTCTCATAGAACAAGGTGGGAAGGAGGATAAGCTACTGATGCCAGATATTGATGAAAGGCATATTTGTTCTGAAAAGACTCTCAAAACAGCTTTCTTTGATGATGATTGTGGTCTCTTTTTGCTGAGTGGGTGACTGTCAGCAGCAATTTGACAAGATGTGATTCCCATTCAGAAATTATAATTATGTGATCGTGTGGAGTTTAAATTCTTGTTCCTTATGATCTGCCATAGTTTGTGAGGCACTGTGCCCCACCCATCGTTCCTTCCCAGCAGACACACAGTTGTCCCGTTGTGCTCTGAGAAATCCACGTTAAGGAATTTTCATTTCATAGAGGATGTTGGTAATCGCTCTTCATGGAGTTTTCCAAACTTAGGTAGAGCATAAGTCATTCATGAATAGGGCTTTTGCTAAGATATTTGGGGTTTCTGGCTCTAGTGGTAAGAGTCTTTCCCACAAACAAGAGTGCAATTGTTCCAACTGGATTTTGTTTTTTAATCTTTTTATTCTCATTTCATAGGCTTTCCTGTTAATTTTGTTCTTGTTGACCCTTAGCTGCATGTTGTATGCATGTTTAAAATGATATATTTATGGGATCCTGTCTTCTTCCTTATCTTACTAATCAGATTTTTCATGGCTTGTGACTGTACAATTAATTAACTGTGCTTTGGTAGTACAGAAATGGAGATTGTCACCTCTTTTGCATGGCTTTGGTTATGTCTTATTGTCTGAAAAGTCTCAATAAACTGGGTAATACCAGGTGCATTTCAAGAATCTGAGTAGAAAGGAGCCTTGTCCCTGTATCTATTTATGTTTTCATTATGTCAGTGATATATTAATGGGTACTATAAGCCACTTGACAAAAGCTGTGACTATTTCACAATTTGGTCATGTTCCTTCAGTCACCTTGGATATATATGCAGTCTTTCACAGTCAGTAGGGATAGTCTCTTAAAGGTTGGACTTTGTTAAAGCAAAAACGGGTACAGAAAGTCAGAGAGAGAAAACCACATGTGGTTCCAAATTAATTGAGAACTGGAGATTGCTGAGTAGGTAATTTTGTTGGCTTATCGTAATGCAGTGATGCAGGAGTCTTTCAAGTGGCCCAGTCTTTTCTTTCTTACAGATGATCTGCAAAACAGGAAAATCGGTAAGGATGATGTAGGGGCTTATACCATCATCACGCCTCATACTTGTCCAGCCTGATCTGAGGAAAAAGAATGAATTTGAATTTTCAATACCTTGCACTTTCTAGAGAATTTAAGTTCAGGCCAAGTTAAGCAAAGTTTGTAGACACATTGCATATCAGTAGGTGTCACACTGTTGGGACTGAGTTAGCTTATACCTGAACCCAGGGAACCAGTCTCAGAGCATCTGTGGAATTCAGAATTTGAGTGTATGGGCACTCCGTTGGGCTTCTGGTTCTTGAAGGTTACTGAGCATGCTAGCCATTCTGTTGTGTTTCCTACACAGTATTCATTATTTTATTGTTTTACTCTTTTTTTCCTCCAACAGTTTATTGTTGTGCATCATTCCCTTCATACAACAAGCGCGTCTGACAGACCCTCTTCCTATGACCTTCATACCTCTGAACATCCTGTTGCCTCTGCTACCCCGATTCTTCTGTTGCCTTTCTTCCTTCCCTGCTGGAAAAGAACCTTTGTTTTTTCTGACTGAGATTTTGGCTTCCTTTCTTTTTGAACTTTCACATTCTCTTCTAATTACTATCGATTATTTTTGGCAGAGGTTCATTTCATACTCATTTGTGAGATGTATGCTCCAGAACTGAATGCTGTGTTACATAAATCTATATATCAGCCTCAGAAGCATTATCTGTACATTTGTCTGTTCTTTTTTGAAGGATTCTCTTTACTTTGAGTCATAGTTTAATTTGATTTGGTGTTTCAAAGAGCGTGTGGTATGGGGAAAGGGTGTCTTTCAATACTATCTAAAGATTTCATGAAAACTTCCTAAAAACATTTTTTCTTTTTTTCTATTAGCCTAGTTACAGCATTTTACATTCTCAAATACATCTTATGTTTCCTCCATTGCATATGTTTTGTTCCTTTAAAACAAAAGTAGAACTGGGCATGGCCTAGTTGAAGTACAAGTTGAAGTACAGGATTCTTTCTGTATCTTGGCTATCATTCAAGGTGCGAAGAAAAAACGAAATAGAAAGATCTATCTGATTAAAAGAAGCCTAAATAATACTAAGAATCAGTACCAAATATACTGATTCATAGGCTTTACTTGTGCTTTCATCCTGGTGCTTAGTATGATTAATTTTATCTTGATGTTGGAGTCATCCTATGGCAATCAAGGTGTGTGTTCTATTTCTGTAACAAACGATGCAAACACTCTTCGCTCAAGATAAATCTCGTTCCACGACTCTCTTTTTTACAGTTGTAATAGGAATATTCAGTGAGTTACAATTAAAATGTCAGCTATAGGATTGTACTTACCGAAATTTATTTGCACTGAAGAAATTTCTTCGTGTGAGTAGCCCATAAGGCATGTATTTTTAATCATTTTCAATTATAAACATACGTTTTATGAGTTGCAGTGGTGCTCACACCCAGAACTGTTCTGACCTCACATGTGCCATGATTTAAGACACTTATGTTACTTAAATTAGTGAGTTGCAATACAGAAGTCTAATTTAAATGATGAAAAATTATTGTTTTACCCTCAAGCAAACAATCATGTTCATCTTGAATCCTTTCCAGGTAGGCAAAATGGAGAGTAACAAAACAAAGCATTCCTACAGATAATGTGAAACATGACTAGAAAGGGTTTTGATGTCTTTTAATACAAATATGACATGTAGTTAATAAGTTTTAAGTGATGCCTCAGAATATATATTTAATACCCTAAGGTATTCTAAAAAAAGTGGAGTGGAATTGATCTGTCTATGCTGCCAAGTACTTTGTTATAGTTTCTGAAGACAAGACAATAGTTTAATTGTACGTCTTCTCAAAAAAAAAAAAAAAAGATATACACAATCTGAAAATTAAGAACTTAATTTACCTTTTCTTATTACTATATTTACATCCCATTTGTAACTCTGCAGAGTTGCATGCCCCATGGAGTTAAGACTAGAATAAGAACAGAATAATAAAGTGGTAAAACAAAGGGGTTTGTATTGAGTACAGTGTAAAAGTACAGTATACTATAAAAGCAATTCTTAGCATTTACACCAGTTCAGCTTACTGGAAGGTCAACTTTTTAACTAAGTCACAGTTTTGATGAAAAGGTTTACTTGCCATGAAAGAATACAACTATGATCCTCACCACCTATCTGGCACGTTTGCTGTAAAAAGCTGTTTCCAGATGGTCTGCTTGAACTTGAAAGTTCTATGGGTGAAAACTCAGAAATTCATTGCTCATCCTTAGTTTATTTCATTTTTGTATTAAAATCCCAAATTTGCCTCTTTTCTTTTGCCTTGTTTTTTCCCCCGTGTTTGTGGAAATTTACATTTTCCATGAAATTCTGTGTAAAATTGTGATGACCAGTTTTAATTGCTAGCTCTGTCTTCCTGAATTAAAAAAAAACAAAAAAAAAACAAAAAAAACAAAAATATAAGTTCTTCCTTGTTCTAGCTCATATTCTTTGTTTCTTCAAGTTTTAGAAATGCCAGGTACGTATATGTAGTATTAAATGGTAAAAAAGAAAAAAGAAAAGCTGTATGTTTACAAGAAATCATCTTAGTTACAAGCAGTTGTGCTCATGCTCCAACATTAGCATGTTTAAAACCTCCCATTATTATATACAGTGTGGGAATGAACTTCCAATGGCACTCATTATATCCAAATCTATTCAATGGAAGCGCATAGATAAGCTATTTCATGACTGTTAATTCATTAATAATGTGTGTATGAGGGGGTAGAGCGTTCAAGCAAAGTGAGACCATGGGAACATGAACTTGATGGAAGTTTGGTTTGCAAGCACCAGCTCGGCACTGAGGTGCGCTCAGGGAATCCCTCCTTGCTTTGTGCCTTACCCAGGGTTTCTGAAGCCACCTCAGTTCTGCTCCTGGAAATGAATGTTTGTTATTTTCAGTGACTGGAAGAAGTGACAGTTTAGTTCAGTTTGATGGAGTCTTAAGTTAGCAGAGATATAAATGTGCATTGGCATAGTTTTATGCCTTTCATTTTTATCTACAGAGACAAGAGAAATGTAATGAGAATGACATGAAGAAGATGATAATAAATTGACTGCTGTGATAGACCTCTCCATCAAAATGGTCTTACCAGAGTTAGTAAGAAATTTAAGTTATTCACCACTTTTCTGCACTACCAAGCAGCATTGCTGAAAGATTGTACTTCAGGGTGAAATGCTTCTCTATCTGGGGTGAGAGAAAGAAAGAAAAAACAAAAACCCCTAACAACTGGGAAGTGTTTGAGTATGGTGAGTAAATGCAGTGTTAGCATATGGATCAAAATAACTTGCAGTTTTATGACTCTGGCGGCTGACATTTAGTCCCTTTAGGAAATAAGGACAGATGTATAATTTATGATTAATACCATTCTGATGCACGATAAATGTCCTCATCCCCTACAAAATCCTGTGAATTATTAACAGATTAAGCTTCGTGGTGGACAGATTTTACTGACCAGACATTTAAAACTTTTTTATTTTATGTTGACCACCAGAGGGAGCCAGCGTTGTCAAATATCTGCAATAAGCTGCAAGTGAGGATAATGCTAAAGGTGAATGTTAAACTATAAGTATCATCACATTTATGCAAATAATTTCAGCCTTTAAGAAACTCATAAACAGAGTTCTTCTGTTCATCAACCAAAAATAAAAGTAGTTTTTCTACTATTTTTAATCAATTTAATCACAAATTTGAAACCAAATCATATTTGCATATGCTATTGTGATGGCATTTTCCAGACATGACCTCAAAATTTAACTCTAGGTGTGTTTGCAGAGGGTGTTGGCATGTTTTGTTACTTATTACAGTGCAGATATTGCCAGTGTATTTATTGTAGCCTGTGTCCGAGGTGTGGAATCAGTGCGTGTAGTTGATGTATGTGCTGAAGAGCAAGTACGTAGGAGTTGGCCACATTGAGTGTAGATCTTAAAGGATGTGTTCTACTAGGAATGTTTATCAGCATGAGTTGTAGCATTTCAAAGGTGTGTGTAGATGGTTTTAGTGTCCATCCTCTTCCACAGTCAAGTGACTTTGTTACCAGTCATTCAGTCATCTTCAAACCGAAGATTCGGAGACAGTCCACCCTTAATATTTTTGTAAATGCACCCTTAAATATTTTTGTACATGAAATTCTGTCTTTTTTATGACTTTGAGGATTGAAATGTATGCTGTCTTTTGTGCTGAGCAACTGGATTTTTTTTCTTTTCCAGCAACAGAGCTGCAGAATACTAACCTTTGAATTAATTCCATTTTTATCTGTAGAAAATACGCTCTATCTGTCCATAACTGAAACTTATTCTGAGTGAGGTGGGGAGAGAATATTTTAAATATATCTGTGAAAGGAGAAATTATGTCTCTTTTTGTTCAGTTTTTATGGAGGGTTATTTGTAGCTGGCTGTGGGGTCTAGAGCACTAAGGGGAGAGTCTTAAGTACTAAGTGGGGTCTAAGTGCTGGGGAGAGCGATAGGTAGGTAGATCATGTGGTCAAAATGATGTGATAGATTGCAAAGGCTTGTGATGCATTTATTTATTAAACGTGGTCATGCAATCCATCATATGCCCATCATCTGTCCCTGTATTCTGCATATTTAAAGTCCACACTGTGAGTGTGATTCTTATATGCTCATTCTTTGCATTTAAGCCCTCCTTTCAGTTCCTTTGCAGTAAAAAGTGCCTCAGTGTGAGAGTTGTGCTCAGCGTGTGTATATAAAACAGCAGTTCTGTCTCCCTAACTTGGCTTCTCATCACTACCATGACTCTCAATATATATTTAGTTCACGCAGTAGGCACCATTTAACTTTCCATACTAAAATACATGTTATTTTAGAAGACAGAATGTAACTTATTCCATCCCTCCAAAATTACAGCCATGTTGTTTTCTAATGTCATTACAAAACTATGAACTCCCCACTCAGGGACAGTGAGACAAACTTGCTGTCACTGTTTACACGCTTCTTCACATATCTCATGCACAGTATGCAGATAAGCTTCTCTGGCCATACAGGCACTATACAGATGTCCACTGCTGAAATATGTAAGAAGTTGACAGAACAAAAAGTGACACAGTTAATTTCTTGCTCATGCAGAAGAGCTTACACATGATGATCTTAACTGGGTTTTGCCGAGGTAGAGAAGGGTAAGGGTGGTCTTGTATTTTTCTGTGCACAAATAAGCTGCTTGGTGACGTTTATTGCGTGTTCTTCAGTAGTGGTTTATCTACAGGTGGTGAACGGCTGTTAAAAGGATCTAGCCCAGTAGCAAGAACTGTGTCAGAACCAGATGATATACTGCTTATGCATAGCTGTTAAGTCCTTTATATCCTTTGAATGTGCCTCGAACGTCAGGGATTTATTTTTCTGTTCAGTTCCAATAAGCAAATTCTAAATTGTGGTCACTAAATCTCTTTCATTTTTCTCATGACTGGAGAAAGCACTGAAGAAGGAGATGCAGTCCTCTGTAAAGGTAACAGCATAAAGCGTGTATGTTGCATTCCCTTACGTGTTCACTCAGCTTGCTGTCATAGTACTGGAAATAATACCAGAGACTTTGCAGACTTCGAGCAGAAGTTGACCCTGGTATAATTCCTTTGAATATAACAAAATATTTTCTGGTTACAGTAAGCAAGGGGCTGGACACCAGTGAATCAAATTGCCTTTCTAATTTCATTTCCTCATATGAGGAAATAGCTCTTTGCTTATTTACCTACTTCATAATGTGTGGAGTAAAACTTAGCTTCCCATTTCCCACTCTGACTAAATATAAAAACGTTTCTCTTCTTCTAACTCCCTTGAAGCCCAGTTCTGCCATACAAGTGGTCTGTGGATAAACTTTGTTTATGCTAAGTGAAACCAAATTCCCTGTTTTCCTCTTCCTTAGTCAGAATAAGAGATTAACTTTGTGAGGCTCACCTTTAATAACTGGGTAGCCTCTTAAATGTACTCTGTGGGACTTATAGAAACTGTCACACCCATACCAGTGGAGAAACTTTCATTTACTCACTAGCAAGCTGGACTAAACATCTGTGTCCAGCCAAGTACGTGCACATGGTGTGACTGTGTGCGTCTCCGAGCTTCAGTTCCTAGTATAGATTGGAAGTTAGGCTTCAATTACACGTAATGGGCCAAATCAAACAGGGAGGTTGGTATTTGAAATGGCGTGGAAATTTGTGGTACAAGATCCTACTGATTCAAGTGCAGTCATGACACAGAGATACAGAAAGCAAACGGCTGAAAATCTTTTGTTTTCTGTACCAGGTAGATGATAATACTCATACCAAACTACTCGTCCAACCTCAAAGATACTCATACTCAGCTTTTCCTATTACCACTTCTAAACCAGTGAGCACTCACTAAGATGACTGCCTGCTTTCTTCTAAGAAATTGAGAATTCTGTCCATGCACATTCACTTCTGGGTTTTAGGGCCTGAGGGAGCAAAAGGCTGAGAGCGGAGACAGAGCCTCTTTTGTCAGCTCCTTTTGTGGATTCCATAATTGGTTCCTGGCATGGATAAAAGAATTACTTTCCAACCTACTGTACCATAAGCGAAGGTGGGGTGTATTGGAGGACAAAGACCTAAACCAAAAGAAGACAGAGGAAAGAATGAGAAAGGAACACTGTAGCTGGCAAATATTTTTTATAAGACTATTGTGGTTAAAAGATGAAAGTAAAACTGCTAAAAATATATGGAACCTGTCATAAGCAGTGGTAGGGGAATATTTAATATTTTTCATTCAAGCTTATTATGAAGGTTATTATTGATACCTAATTTTAAAAAGGTTTGCTCAATTTTTGCTTGATACACTTGATAAGGTGTTGAAAAAAAATTTTTTTTTTACTTTGTAAAAAACTGAAAATTAATGAAAATTTTTTCTCAGCCAAGTGAGAGAAAAATGAAGCCAACTATATTCATAAACTGTTCCTATATGTGAAAGTCTTTGACAAGAATTCAAGAATTCTTATAATTCTTAATCTGCAAGAATTATAAAGAATTATGTAAGAAATGTATGTAAATTTTAAAAAGCTAAAGTACTGGGAAAGTTTTAGAATTCACAGTAAGAATTTTCTGCAGTTGACTGTTGATTGTAACAAAAGGAGCAGTGTGGAAGCTAAATGGACTTTTCGGCTTGACTCTGTATGGAGGCAGCTTAATAGTGGCCAGCTGAGTGCTCTAGAAGGGCCAGCCCATATCGCTTCCCGTTACTACTGAGAGCTGAAATGTACATTTGGGAACTATGGCAAGAACACATTTATATCTTAGTTTTATCTGACACTCTTTTTGGGTACTGACAGTTCAGTCAGTGATCAGGAATGACATGATCCTCCTTTACCTGGTAAAACTTACCCTGCTTTCCTCCCAGAGAAAGGAATTATTATTATTATTTTTTTCCCCAAAAGGAATATTATTTTGGTTAAACACAACACATATGGATATTTTCATGATCAGTCATGATTTAAAAATATATGGGTTTTTTTACTTCTAAAACCCCTTTCTACTTGCTTTCAGAAACAGCTGTGCTGATTAACTGACCAGTCTGTTAAAGAAACTTTGAGGTTTAAGTGTCTGAGTTTTCCAAATGAAAACATTTGGTCAAAGGAAGAAAAAAAACATGCATATACTGTAATTTGCTTGTTTGCTCCACTCCCCTGTGGACATGCCCAGCTTCCTTTGTACCTGGCAGCTTTCCTGTTCTGTATTCATCAAGCTAATCGATGTGATTCAGATACTCCTCAAATGAAATCATTTGTCTTCAGTGTACTCCTACAAGGGACACAGATTGTACTAAAAAGGCCTTTCTACACTCTCAGGGTACACAAAATACATGTCACTATTCATATTACAAGGTTTTGGCAGTGCACTGGTTGAATTTTTTTACTCAAAAAAATCCTTGCACAAGGCAACTCCTTGCATTTTTTCCATGGAATTAAATAAGTGCCTGTGAGAAAATTAGCAGACCGAAAGCACAGAAGTCTTTACTCTTCACATCATGGCATGTAAGTTTAATAACAAGCCGCCAACTCAATTCTGCACTGGTCTGATAGGGGCCACTCTAAGGTGAGAGGGTCATGATGAGCTATCAGGAGAGTGAAGATAAGGTTAGAGCATTACAGTATAAACTGTCCTGTACAAACTGGTACAGTAACCTGTCACACCTGTGTAAAATTTTCCAAGCACAATCCTTGCTTAGGTTTTTTGGGGATTAAAACCAAAATCTTTAAAAGAGATACTTATGAAGGGAACAGATAGAAGGAGAAGGAAATCTCATCACCTTGCTTTTAAAAGACAACTTGAATTTGTGAAGATTTGTGAGTGTTTCCTTTTCTTGTTCTTTTGTTTTCTACTTTTCCTCCTCCAGACCCCACCAAGTAATTCCTTAAGCAGATCCTGTGAACTTCTGTTTTAATTACTCAGTTCTCTAGACATTTAAAAAAGATCAACTCTGGAGTTTTGTTGTAGTTTGTAGCCTTCGTCTCTCCATCATGAGATGAATAAATAGATGTTCTTTCTTTAATAACTTACAAAGGTTCTTCCACTTCTTGATGAAACTTACGGAATTGAATTTTAGCACTGTTATTCTTCCCGACTAATTCAGAAAAAAAAATGGCCAATTTTATGGTTTAAAAGTTAGAGAATTTCATAGACAAACTTGTAAACTTACATCAGTGTGATGTTCTCAAGTTTATTTTTGTGAGAACTGAGGCTAAAAATTAAAAACAGCAAATTCAGAATTTTGCGTAGCAAAAACGAGCTTTTATGCTGTTCATATTCAGAATTAAGCCCATTAACTTAGGTGAAAAATTTCCCAAACTAGCATGTCTGTTCTGAGGATATGCTCATACTGAACCATCATATTCTAGAAATGGCCCTGCTCCAGGAAGGCACTTAAGCATGCTTAATCGGGTACCCCATTATACAGCATGCACGTTATTATTGAACGAACTGTGTAAATGAAAGTCTTAAAATGCTTCACATGAATAAAAATGCAGATAGATTTTCCCTGTGGGGATTCTTCCCATGGAGGAGATACCTGCAGCTTTGCATTTTAATCAGTAAGTGGTCCGATCCAGCTCCCACTGAAGTCAGTGGCAAAACCCGCCTGATTAAATGGAAGCAGGACCCGATGCTAACAGTAAAATATGAAAGGGGAAAATTTATTCCAAGTCAGTGCTGAGATAAAGACCCATTTCCGAAGAAGAGCTTTTCTTCCATGAGGGTACTGGTCACAGGAGTGCCAGAAAAGGTATTGCTATTAATATTTTGCTATACACAAACCATTACAAAGCATAATATCGCTTACAACGCTTGGCTGTTTGCATTTCTTGTTGTTGGTATTCTAAGTTAGTAGGGAAGGAGAGCCTGAGAGCAAAGCACAGTTGATGAGATAGCTTGCTTCAGAAGAGGACTGTGAAGGAATAAGCCAAATTCAGCTGTGACTTAGGTATTCTCATCTCTGCTGAAGTCTGAAATGACCTGATCTAGTCCATGTGCTGTCAAAGGGTGTATGACATGCAGACATGACTCTGCATGACAGCAAAGCTGTTGTGTGAGCACCATGTTCTCCACCTGTCCCATATTCCCTCCTAACTAAGCTCCTGATGAGAAAGTTCTCACCATTGTGCATGTCTGAAAAGGATAACATCGTGGCTAGAGCCTGAATAGGAGTTTATGGTACTCAGCAATTGATTCCTGCCCCATGCAGTGATTTCTTGGCTATTCTATGTTATTGGAAAAAACAGCTATCCTTTGGTGTCCTTCCTACAAGTAGTGGCCTCTGTGGGCCTTTACGCAGCTTGTCAGTGGCTTTTTGCTGACTGCACAGTCCCAAGCAGCATGTTTTGTGACAAGCGTCCTGGTCTTGCTGCCCTTGGTTTGCACACTGCCCAGCAGGAGGTGTCATCTGCAGGACAGCCAAGAAGTGTCCATTGAGAATAGTACAATGCTGATCTGAGGGGTCTTATGCAAGATCTTCGGGGAGAGACTTCATACACTCTGGTCTTTGATTTTGTTAGCTACAAAAGAAATTGAATGTGAATGGATAGTAAAATACGAAATACCTTAATTCAGAAAAGAAGCGTGCTTTTCTAGGATAAAATACTCCTCCAAATATAATTGACAAAGTAAATCATCAACCAAACTGTATGGAAGGGTCTGTTGGAGTTTGAACTTCAGAGAGGAAGCAGGTGTTCTATCGATGATGGTCAAAGAGGGAAAGAGTCTAGTAATGTACAACAAAGGAGGTAAGAGTGAGCTTTGTGTCATTATAGTACAGACATGTATGAAAAGATTTTCATATCTAAATTTGGATCTAGCTACTGCAGAGGTATTTATATTATTGATGGTTATGCTGAAGTGTGTTTTGACCAGTTAAATGGAGTTCTATTGTGCTGTCCTAATTGTAAGTTAGACAAGTGGTTTGTGCATGAAACATTTCATTTTCTCAGGGATCTGTCTGACTTCAGACAATGCTATCAGTACTGTTCTGATCTAAGATAGAAGGTGATGTAAGGAAACGTGAGTGATGCACTGAAGAGGGCACCAAAGGGAAATATCATGGTTCTGAATGGACTGAGGTGCTGTGAGGATGAATGAAAACTCAGCAAAAACTCAACAAGATGGTGAAATCCCATTTAGTTAACCTCCACTCCAGTCCAAAGTTCACTCTTAGCTGTTGCTATTAAATGAAACAAGTTTTTTTTTTTGCCATTACTGCATAATAAATCTGTATTGTTAGGATGGCACCACACGTATTTTCTTCTCACTCACGCAGGATTTTTCAATAGAAGCACTTACATGCACAAGACAAGTATACTTTGTCCCGGAATTAGAACGGAGCTATTCAAAGTTTTTTACTTGCATGCGTATAGTTCCTGATGGCCTCAGTAACGGAGAGTCAATTACAGATAAACCTTATTCTTTTCCACAGTTCTCAACTTCTAAATCACTTTCAATCAGAAATAAATGCACAGTTGTGAGTGGAATGGTATCTCTGTAATACAGAATGAGTTCCTAAATCCCATAAGTGTGTGCGTATGCATGTTTGGTTTAGGGGTTATTTTTTGTCTTTTCCTTACTGAGCTTACTAGCAGCTAGTCTCTGGGGAAGGAGAATACAGTTACAGTGCAAAAGTGTTTTATGGTTCTTTTCCCTGGATTGTGCTGGAAATAGATTTTATGAAATTGTTAACTGTAAAGACAAATAGCAAAGAAAGGAATGAATTGACAAGAAGAGAACGGACAGGGAAAATGATGGAGAAGTTTAAAAAGAAATGTTGAGCAAATGGCCTTTTGTTCTGTGGTCCTAAAAATCACCTAATTAAACATTGTTTTATTGCATAGGTGCACTAATCATTTCTGGTTTTAATCATTATACTGCATACGCTTTTCAGACAATTTTACAATCTGTACTCAAAGGTGGCTCATGAAAATCACCTTCACAGTCCATTTGTTTAGATTCTGCAGCATACTTGAGTTGAAGCCAACCACCACTGTAAAGGATGCAGATTGCCAAAATCTATCACTTACAACTAATAATTGCTAGCAAAATGTGGAGAGTGGTTTATTTCTCCATCAGGCTTATTATATCAGACAGTTTCTGTTGTTAGATCTAGATTTTCCTTTCCCACAAAGGCCTCTAAAGAGCCCCAATGTTGATCACAACGTGTTTCTGGTATTACACATAGTGATTTATACAGTACAAGTCTGAAGTTATCTATTGTATACTCTTAAATATATGTCTGTGTTATCCTGCTTCTTTAATCTATGCTGTCTGTTTGTTCATAGTCTTTTGAGCTGCACAGGTGAGGCACATTGCCTCGCTCCTTGCACGTAAGTGAAGAAACAAGGAGAGCCAGGGAAGCATCCTGTATGTAGTTCTGGCTTACTCTTATAAAAGTGCAACCATCATGCTTCATGGTGTGTAATAGGAAGCAGAAAACTCACACTATTAACTCATTTTTCTCCAAGCATGGTGTTAGTTTTCTTAAGTTAATCAAAAGAAAAACCTATCTACTTGCACACTTGGTCTTGTTTGCTTTAAAGAACAAGAAACAATTTTGCTCTTCATGTTGCGTTTGCACAGGAATGGAATCTGTTATGTCTGATCTTGTAGAAGAAGGTTGAGCAGTTGGTGGCTATGGTGTGGAGTCATCAGAGCCTTCAGATAAGGTCTTTTTAAAATGAAGGAACTAGTGAAAAATGAGTTTGAAAAGAGTGCCAGAAGGGGAAGGATAACAATCATTACAACAACAGTAGGAGCATTTTAGCTTTACAGAGGTCAGAGAGATTTCTGCAGTCATTGAAGAAAGGATTGTGGGGAAAAAAATAGAGATAATAAAGCCCTATTATTAATTTCCTATTTAAAAATCTGTTGCATTATTTTGAACATTTTTTTCTCTGTTTTCTTGTGTGGCAGATGGCAAAACTGGAGGTCTGAAATGCGAAGAGGTAGCAGCCATTTACTTGAGTTGGTAGTTTCTGGTTGCAGATTTTTTGCAGTAACAAGAACCACATTTAAAGAACCTGTTGGCAAAGAAAACATGTATGGGACATAAGGCTAGAAAGGAGACTGAAAATACCTCATTGTATGAGAACTGCGAGTCACATGCGTGACTGCATGAGTCAGCAACGTGCCCTCATGGGATGAAGCACTAACCACATACTGAATTGCACTAGCAAGAACACGGCCAGCAGATCAAGGGAAATGATTACTCCCTTCTACTTGGCTGCCTTGAAGCCACATGTGTGCTCATTGTCCAAATGTGGGCTCAGTTTTGCATTCTCTCAGACAAGATACTGACAAACCAGAGCAAAGGCAGCAGCCTGGTAGAAAGTCTCTGAAATGGCTGGAGTACGTGTACATGGAGATTCTGAGGTGCACAGGGCTTTTTGATCCTGCTAAAGGGAAGGATAATGAGGATTTGAATGCTGTAGTGCAGGAAGAGGCAAGTAGAGCCAGATTCTTCTCAGAGGTTCACTGCAAAAGGCAACAATAGCAAGTTGGAGTGAGGAAAAGAAATTAATTTGGCATAAGGAAGAGTTCATCATGGGGAGAAGCCATAATGTTGCCCAGGGAATGATTTTTGATTTTCCAGAGTGTCTATGGTGTCTCTGTGCTTAGAGATTTTAGGAACTCAGCTGCTCAAGGTCATGAACAGCCTCGTCTAAGCTGCATGTTAGCCTTGCTCTGAGGAGAATGTTCAGCTAGGTGACCTCCAGAGGTACTTCTCAAATGAAATTTTTCTGGATTTCTATTAGCTGAATGAACTGAGACAGTACTAAGTTGCCCTAAATCCTCATTTTGGAGGACTGAAGTTGCAAAGCATCCTCACTATCACATTCCTTGGGCACATCTTCAGCCACTGCAGGGCAGTTACGGGAATTGAAAAGAATGCATCAGAGCTCAGTCTGTTTTCCCAACTTCCCTAATTCTATTGTTAATGAATAACAGTGCTCATTATTTAAATAATTAGTATTTAAATTTAAAAAGTGAAAGTAGGCATGCAGGCTCAAGTATACTAAGAAACATGTTGAATCTAAATTGCCATAAATTCAGAGAAGATAGCCCATTCTGTCTTGTTCTTTAACTGAACCTATACTTCACATACAAGTTTTTGATAGATGAGCAAAATGAGTAAAATATAACCCGTACCCATTGTACTTGTGTGAAAGTTCTTACACTGCTCCTGCTTTACTTATTTTTATAATCTCTGTTAATCGCTGCCATAATTCCCCATCTTTTTCCACCAGGCTTCTTCCAAGTACATGAGAATTGCACACTTTTCTTGAACGCTGATCTTTACTTTGTACTGCCAGTGCAAAGAATTAGAGCAACTTTTTCTCTTGCTAGAAGTTTTAAGTACTGTCAGTAAAATAATTATGTTGCAATTTGGGCATCATTATAAGAATTATTATTCTTTAACATGATGAAGTTTGTAATATTTTTAACAATTTTAGTGTAATAGGCTATTTGAACTACAGCAGAGTAATTTCAATCCATGAAAAGAAAGTTTTTTTCTCAGTGGAACAAGTGGTGAAAGAAATTGGAAAATAATTGCCAACCTCTTAGGGAACAAGAACTCGGAGGAATTATAGGAACTCTGCATCACTAAAATCAGTACAAAGTTCCAGTTCTTCAGATCAGCTGCTATCTCTTGAAAAATGCCTTTGGTTGTAGTCTGTCTTTGAACATGACAGTAAACAACCAGCAGTGTCATAAAAACAGGAGGGAGGTCGCAGCTCTTAGCGAACAGTTGCACTTTGGCAAGAGAAGACATATGCCTTGTACACACTGGACTCTGAGGGAGGGATGGTTTGGTCTTCAGTGTTGTGGACTTGGGTTCTGATTTCATACATCTGGGTGAGACATGCATCTTTTGAACACTTCAGTCTGATCTCAGTCCTGTTTGAAGTCGATATCAGTAATCAAAGTGAGGATTTCACCCATGATTGTCATTTTGTATTGAATTTAGTCTTCATTTTTGAAAGTGTGTATTGGCATTTAAACCAGATGTTTATCTATCTCTCCGTCACTGGCATTCTGTATGAGTAATATGTACATATATGCAATATCAAGCTGCACAAGTGCAGATATGGCTCTTCTGAACTCAGAGCTCAGTGTTCTCCTAATTACTTACAGCCTATTGAGATTAAAGCAACGAAATCTCTTTTGTGTTAAACAAGAAGCTTGCATTCTTTACTGATGAGCTACTCTCCCCTTTGCTTCCTGATGATCAGGGGCAACATTCCTGCTAACAGCTTCCCCAAGAAAGCCGTTGTCAGTTGTGGTTGACCTAATTGTGCAGCCACAGGCCTGGTGCTTGGGAGCAGGGCAGAGCTGTTGTGGGGCTCTCCTCTGGGCCTGTTGTCCTGAGTAGGTACAGGGGAATGCAAGGCATGGAGGAACGCTGACTGAAACTGTGGATGAGATACCACACAAAAATTTTAGTAGAGTTGGAGACTTCAAACCACTTGAAGTCAGGAGTTGAACTCCATGATCCCTGTGGGACCTTTCCAGCTCAGGGTATCCATAGTTCTAAGTGGATTATGTCTAAGTGAAAGAAGAGCTTGGCACTGTTACTGCTTCAGAAATGCAGTCTTCTGAGGTATAGCATTGTTTCAGTAGTACCCTATCTGTGGCAGTTGCTATTTGTATGCCAGCTCATGGAGTAAATGCTGTTTTCTGTATCTCAACCCAGATGTTTTGTGTCTGCGTAAGATCTTGAAAATCAAAGGCCAAACTGAAATGGTCTTAGCATTATGACAGAGTAGAGAGCATCAGATAGTAAATTTTTCCTTCTTTTGGCCACAGACTTACCTCAGTTGGCTGCCACTACTGTGGTCATACAGTGCTCACTGTGTGGTGTTTTTTGTGCATGCACACTCTGTCTGAGGAGAAAATATACAAAAATTGTAGGACAGGATTGCATCTGCTACTGCTCATTACCTGGTTATCTGTGTAAGACTAGAAAGCTGTAAAAGCTTTTTTCTGATTCCCAGAGTCAAGACCACTCAATACATTGAGGTGGACTTTTTGCATTGTGTGTTTTCTGAGGAAACTGCTGTGTCCTCATGTGACCTGGACATCCTAGTTTGCACTGGTGAAGATGTGTTCAAGTGTGTGAAAGGAAGAACAGGTTCTTACTTCAACCGTCCAAGGATAGCTCCAATTCACAACAGCTGAAACATAACATAGAACTTCAGCTGTCAATATTCACGTGTGCCTAGGTGTTAAGATAAGCAACAGTGATAATCAAAATGTTTTACCTCATCCAGCAACTCTGTTGACATGTGTTAATGTTGGAATTAAAGGATCTTCTCTGTGAAGATAAAAGATGAGGGAAAAAAGATGAGGGAACTGCTTCAACAAAACTGATAGACTTGAAGTGAGAGAGTCATTTTGGTTTTTCATGGGAATTTAATCCCTGAATGAAAAGGCGTCTTTCTGTATTCCCGTTGCTCAGATAGATGTTGCTAAACAAGAGGTTCTTACACTGAACAGGATGATTCAGATGCCAAGACTCAAGCATAACTGATAGGGATCTGTTCACATGTGCAGACATTGATGATAAGAGAATCAGTTTTCATTCTAACAGTATGTGTGAAGAAGGGGCTAGGGTGTGGGGGTCCTGCTGCAGGGCACCTTGCTGGATAAAACATTGAGAGAAAAGGATTTCGCTACTGCAGTATGATAGTGAAGCTGTGTGATCAAAGATCTATAATCTGAAACAGAAAGATGCCAGAAATAGTTGCAGGCAGGCAAAAAGAAGAGCAGGAAATGAGAGAAACAGCTCAAGAGGAAAAGCCTGCCACCCTGGTATCAGGAACTGGAAGCAGGTACTTTGTCATAAACTGCAGGATGAAGATCATTTATGGCATCCTGGTGACAAATGTTGTAGCCAGTGTTATGTTGAGGTCTCTTTGCATCAAAATATACTGCATTGTGCATTGCTCCAAAACTTTACGTGTGCTTCTACTCTCTACTTTCCACTTGTGATTTCTTTGCTGTGTCGTACTGTACTTTGTTCTGTTTTTAACCTATTGTAGCTATTACTAATGCTTTGGTGGTACACTGTCGCTGGGGATTTTTGTTTTTACTTAAAAGCCAAGCAGGCCATATACTCTTACCTATTCATTCAGTGTATATTTTTGTGGGTGTTTATTGCTGGGTGTTTAATGTCAAGTTATTCTTATTTCTCCTTGATACTGGTGTTCTCCTAATTGTAGTTCTGTCATGAGCATAATATAATCCATCAGTGTCACATAATTCATTCCTATAATTGATATTTTTACATGGAACAATCTCTTGGATTAAATCTGGAACCTGGAGTTAATGTTACAGAAAATAAGGTCAAAGAAATGGAGTAACGTTACTTCCAAAGTCACAATAGAGTCTTTGGATCATCTCCCATCATTAATATTGATGCTTGACAGCACTTACAACTTTAATCATGATTTGTAACCCTATGAATTTTATTGCTTCTGCTGTCAGAAATCAATTTCAGTACTTAATGGTGTCTTGTAACCTCAGTCAAGGAGAATGTTGCTTTGATTTTTATTTTAGTTTTACTCGAAGCTTCACTAAGTTACACCCTTCGAAGATTATGTTTGTAATACTTTTTTTTAAGAAAGTTGCTGTCAGTTCCCTGACTTAAAGAGAATAGTTCTGTGTATACAGTGTAATACAGAATTATTTCTATGATTTTCATTAACATGTAGCTTCACGTATGCTTCAAAAATTTGTAGATTATGACTTCAGAAATAGTTTAATCTTAATCACACTTGTAGACGTGGGAGTCTTCATGTAATTGACATCTACCACGAGTCTGCAAGATCAGAACATAACCAGTTTTTTAACCTTCCTTTTGCTTATGGATGTTGAAGAAGAAAATGGGGTACACTTTTAATTAGCAATTAAATATTCAGATTAGTCTTCATTGATTCATTATGATCACAAGTAGTGTGTTTGAATTTGCTTCTGTCTTCAGTCGCTCTCTGGAATTATTGACATTATTAGCCATTCCCCTTTAATAGCGTGATTGCAGAGTGGAGTGCAAAGTTGTACATTACCTAAGGAAAATAACAAAATTATATTTCTTACCAAAAAAAAACACCAACAAAACAAAGTGTTTAAATGATGTGGTGCAAAAACACACACACAAAAAAACACCAGCAACAGCAGCCAGCAAGTATTTCATAGGAAACAAACTAGATCAGAACATGAAAAACCACACAGTATCTAATCATCTCTCATCACTTGAAACTCTTAATACAATTAAGCATGCAAAGAGCATATCCCTGATTTCCTTTACAAATGACTGAAAGCTGGGAAAGATTCTGCTCTGAGTTGTGCCTGCTTTTTTCTAATGCTAGATTTTTTATGCTTTGCTAAGAGATGATTGTTACTCTCCCACTTAACACATAGGAAATTGAAAGATGGTAAAATAAAGTGACTCATCCTGTAGGCCATGTGTAGATCTATTATACCAATTCAGTGTCTTACCTGGGAAATGCTGCTTATTTTTATCTATGTGTAGTATTATGGGAGATAATTTGGCAAAATTTAAAAGGAGTAATTAGACGATGTCATCACAAGCAATAACAGGAATCATTTCTTGCATCCCATCATTTAAACTTTGGTTTATTCGTCTCCAGAAACATTCAGCAAATGTGGATGAATGTCAGTTGGAATTCATGTACACCTTCATATGCACTTCCATGTTAGGTGCCATTGTGTCAGATTGTCCCTCATTGTCCTTCTGCTACCATCTGTCACACAGCAAAAAAATGTAATGGAATATTGGTGAGAAGGTTTAACCTCTGCTGCCATACCAACATCTACCTCTGACATCATGAGACAACGTAATAAAATAGGAGGCTTTATTTTCAGAGCAGCCTTTGTACACAAATATTGAGCTCTGGTCTATTGTACTGTTTCTAAAGGATTTCATGTATTCATTTTCTGTTTACAAAGAAGTAGATCTCTGTATTTATTTCCTAACTACTTTCAACTAACTTTACTTACTGTATTTCATTTAGAGATCCTGCTGCCTGCACATGATAATTTTTATGTAGTGGATGATACAGTTACGGAGCTATCAGAAGTAGAAGAAACAGCATCAGAAAGCAGCTGCTTTGCATCTGAGGACACTACTGAAGACTCAGGTGTAGTGAGCTCCCCTTCTGACATTGTGTCACTGGATTCACAAAATGACAGTATGAAGTTGAGAGACATCAGGCTGGTGAATGGCTATGTGGACTCAGACATGCTCTATGGTACAGAGACTTGCTCTGTAAAGAACACGTACTGCGATAATGTGGGATATGCCAGTACTCCACACAGGTAAGAATTCATTTGAAGCCAACTCTTGGAAAATATTTTATATGTCCTTCTTGCACGGAGGCATTTAGGAAAGCCAATTGCTGCTTCTACTTTCTTCTGCTCTTTCATAAACCAGTACCAAAGCCAGGTGACTCCTCCCATTGAATAAAAACTCTGCCAAATCCCCTCCAGTGACATACTTGTAGCAACAGGCAAAGGTCACTTTTCTGTTTGAACTTGTAGTTAAGTTTCTTGCTAAAGAGTGCTGCCCTCCAGAGTTAATTTCTCCAAAAAGTTTGAAGTAACTTTGTTACAATTTGGCTTCTGTTGTGGTTCTGATGGTATATGAAGTACTTGAAGTGATATTTTATATTGATCTAGAAAAATAACTTACAGGTCTTAAATGGAAAAATTCATAAAATGGGAAAATTCAAGCCATTTAAAGTCAAGTAGAAAAGGATATGTTCCGTGAAATCTGGGGGTTTATTTGTGGGTGTGTGCATGTACATGCATATGTATGTTCACTTACTGCTAGCTTCCACTGGTGTTGTACCTTGGTGTTTTTTTACACTTTTTTTTTTTTTTTTTTTGTATAAACAAACATTGTGCTGCAGTTTTGCAGGGAAATACAAGAACCTGGAATTTAACTAGAAACTGCCCTCAATCAGAAGTGACTCTGACACTGTTTGTTTGCCAAAACTCACATAGTTGGTGGCAGGGCCACAGTGGGAACCCAAAATTTATAGGACTTTGCAAATACAAACTGGCCAAATAGGAAGGAAGCTGTGCCTTCAGCAAGGAGGGTGGCCTGGTAATACTGACAGGGATCCACTCTGTGTGATGCTGCCGAGTCATGGGACAGAGGCCAGAAATTCCTCTGAATTCTCAGTTGACACAAAGTCTGTGCTTTCTGGTCTGTCTCCATTCAGCTACTAATCTGTAGCCCCTTCATAAGAACATGTATCATGACCTAGTTATTTCCTTCCACACATTTCTGAGGGAGAACTTCATCCTGGATCATGCAGTGGATGATGAATTAGGTATAAATTAGGCCAAGTCAGTATTTAACTTATTGGAATGATTTCAGGGCTTTTCTTTTCTCATCAATATCAAGGGGAACAGGGTCAAGTCTCATTTAGATACTTGTTCAGGAATACATTTTACTTCTGATTTTTCCTTTTACTGTGTTTTAGGTCCTGATATAGTCTGTCTTTGGAGTATTAAATAGTCTAGTGTAGTAGTTACAGTTACCATTCCAGACCTGATCCAAAAAAACAACCCATTCATTTCAGTATTAAGATAATTAAGCAGTACCAATTTTCCTTACAATCAAGGATCTAAGGGTTTAAGAAAGCACACATGTATACTTAGGGGAAGAAAAAAAAAAAAAAAAACATTGCCATAATGCTGAGTGAAAACATCAAGGCAAAGCACTGTAAGAAAATCCTAATCAACAGAAAATATTTTGGACTTTTTCTAGATTTTGGATTTGCCTTTGCCACATAAACAAACTAAATTTTTGACTTCTAATATTTGGAAAGGATCATTAAAGTAGAGGCAGCAGGACAATGTGACAAAACACATTATTAATAGAATTTGCAAAAGTCACCCGGGGAACCATTTAATTGGCTGATCAGCAGGGCTGCCACTTGCCAAGTGGGAGGATTGAAAGGTGGAAAGACATACAGGGCTGCAAGAGCACAGCCCATCATAGCTGGGGAGGTTGTTGTCCCCTCTGCTCTGCATCTGGGAATCCAGTTTTGTAGTACTGCATCCAGCCCCGAGAGAGGATGGCAAACTGCAGAGGGTCTGTAGGAGAGTCACAGAGTTGACAGGGTGCTGGAGATGAAAAGTATGAGGGGGAGAGGACGCTAGGGTTGCTCATCTTGCAGAAGCAATGCAGATATGGAGGGATCTGACTGCAGTCTGTCACCATACAAAAGGAGGACTGTAAGCAGAATCTGGATGCAGACTTGGGCTTCTTGGGGTACACGGTGGAAGGAACTATAGTTACTAGCTGCTGTAAAGGAAATAAAAATGGAATATTAGATGGAAATTCCTCAAAATAGGCAGTGGAGCAGGTTGCACAGAGACTTTGAGAAATCTCCATGTCTGGAGGTTTTCAGAACTCAGCTAGACAAAGCCTTGGAAAGATTCAGCTGAGTTTGAAACTATCCCTACTTGGAGAAGCAGGTTGAACTAGGCTCCCAGTCTAAACTTAGGTGATTTTAGTATTCTAAATATTCCGTATTTGTCTGATATGTCCATAATTTGATTAATTAATAAAGGACATAATTGGGTTGGACATTCATGATCCTTGAGGTCCCTTCCAACCCAGGCAACTCTGTGGTTCTGTAATTAAAAAGGAGAGGAAATAGGTGATGGTTTTGTTGCTGAAGTAGAGGGTTTCTTTAATTGTGGGTATTTTAGTCTCTGGGACAGCAGAATTATTTCAAATCAACTTTAAGGTAGAGCTGAAGTCTAACATTTGTGATGGATTTTATTCTCATGGCAGCAACCATGGAGGCTGCCACAGAGAAGATACTAATAGTAAAATCTTCAAACTTTTGTGCTCTGAATGTGCCAGCAATGTTTGAAGGTAAATCCAGTTCCACTGCTAACTTATTTTTGTAGAGAAAAACAGCTTTGAAAATTGTGCTCTTCTAAATCCTTTTGAGGTTAACTTGCTAAGTTTTATAAGCCACTTCCCAAATGTAGAGAGGAGGACAAAATGGCCCTGGGTTTGTTTTTGTTTGTTTTTTAAGCTATTCATATTAAATTCTCGTTTTTCTGGGATTTAAATCAGTTCAGAGTACAGCATTTAGTACAGTCAAATTTGGAGTGCATCAATTTCAGCTGCTGTTGTCAGAGCAGCCACCACCCCAGTGATAAAATCTGCTGGGAGCCCTGAGATTATGTGTAGTGCTTGTGATGAATGAGCTGTTCTGGGACCAAAGCAGCCTTCTAAATTCCCAGACAAGTCAAAGTGCAGTTTAAATGAATAATCGATACCAAGCTACACAGAATTTCAAATGTGTTTCAAAAACTACAGAACTTGAAGGAAAATTTTACATGGAGTTTCACGATTCCTTTTTGTCTTTTTCCAGTCCATGTACCAAGATCTAATTCAGTTCTAAAAGGAAGATATGAAAAGATAAATTTAGAGAACTTGTCAATACTATAAAGAAATGGTAGTTAGTGGAAGTGAAATAGCGTCCTCCTTGAGTCTGAGCTCCACTGAAGCCAGAAATTGTAGTTAATTTGACTCAGGCTTGGGGGGAAAAAATAGTTAATAAAAATCACGGAAATATTTAGCTTTAAATTGTAAAGCTGGCAAAAACTGGGGCTTTTTACCCTGTGAAATAACTATAATTCTGTATACTACAATCATTTTGTACAGTGTGGGTTATAAAAACTACCCTTAAAGTGGAAGCAGATTATATTTAGAGTGTGAAGAGGCTATAAAGAAGGACCAAGTTATCTTTTGCTTATGCACCCTGACAAATTTTAGTGAAGAGCACAGTCAAGCCCACAGTTCTTTGGTAGATTTGTTCTGAGCTCTTAGCCTGCACACCAGATCATGAAGAGTATTTTGCCATGTTGCTTACTTCGGTTAATTGTATATGTATTTTTAAGTTCATTTTTCTTGGAGCTTCTGGAATCATTCACTGCATGGAATGCGTGGTCTCAGAGCAGCAGAAATGTCGGATAGGTTTAGAATATCACAGCAGGGTCTGTACCTCATCTGTTACTGAAGTCAGGGAAAGAGTGGAGTGCTGAGGGATGCAGTCTTCAACATGCAATAGGTTTGTCTGCATGTAGCAGCATAATAGTATGGCCAGGGTAGTAAGTCATGTACAAACTTTCTATGTACAGAAATGGCAATTGCAACATACTACGAATCTTGTTCCTAAAGAAGATAGACAAATTTCTAAAAGAAAGTCTCCATAGCCCAGGGGTTTCCAGTCCTCTGTGGTCTTGTTTTCCAGTATGTAAGAACCATTTTCATGTGCTGTTTTGGGATTCTTGTTTAAGCAGCCTTAATGCGAATAAATAGAAGAGTTAGCGTGTAGAGTACCAAATCACTCAACCCTTGGTTCAGCCTCTAATCTATTAAACCATCTTTGTCTCTGCCTCTGATATGCCTGTCAGCCACTTACTGTGTAAAATTCTGCACACAGTTATGATATCTCACAATATGTTTATACAGTGCCTGGTAGAGCAGAATCCTGATCTCAGCTGGAGGTGACACAGGATAACCCCTATAAATAATTGACTACATACGATATTGGCTGTGAATGTTTTAGTAACTGCTGACTCTGAACACAGTACAACATAGTTCTCTTTCTTCGTATCCTTCCTTACAGTTGATTTGTGTTATGTATCTGTTCACCAAATTTTAATATATAGTGTTAAATGAGTAACAAGAAAACCACAAAGAAGCTGAAATGTTGCTTATGTAGCAGTAAGCACATCTCATGATCTCACAGTGTTGCAACTCTGTCCTCCCATACCCCCTCCTTTCCCATCCCTTGTATGGTGTCATCATGCAAGCTCCTTGGGGCAGGGATCAGTCAATTTTATATGCCTATAAAGCATCCAGCACACCTACTGTCTCGAGCTTTATAAATAATTACACATTAAAAATTATTTTAAAATAATGTTATTAGGGATGCTAAGTCACATGCTCAAAGTTAGCTAACATTAATATTAAGACCGTGTAACCTTAGTTTCCCCCCTCTAACCTTAATTCCTCCCATTTTGTGCACTATGATAAAGTCTCTAGTTAAGTGATCATACTCATTTTTTCTTTCTAAGTTTCAGAGCTCAATTAATGGAGCAGGTATACTAGTTTGCTCTCAGTTCACATTCTCTTCTAGAACCAGGACCATTTGATTTCCTCTTGCTCTATCTTAGTTGTCACACTAGTATCCATGTGCCATGCAAACTTTAATTAATTTCTCATCCTAGTACTCATGTGAGATGAAGAGGAGGCATTGTGGCATTATCTTACTGTAGAGAAAAAAAGTTGATGCACAGGTCAAGGCAGACCAGTGACCATTTAGACCACACAGGACCCACTTATGTCAGAGCGGTGAGCATTCAAACAGCATTTCATGTATCAGAATGCACCTCTCCATTTCCTCCAGACTCTGTTCTTCAAAGGCATCTAAGTGTTTTGGCAGAAATAACATAATGCTCACAGGCACGATGCACGTTGTTGCCTTTGGACTGCCACGTATCAAAGGTGTAAGGTGTAGGCAGCTGAAATAAGAGTTAAGCCTTTGGAGAGGGTTGTCCTACCACTCAGAACAGTAAAAATACTTTAAAATACGATGTATTTTGTTAAAGTTTAGAAAACTTTTTGTGGGATTTTTTAAAATGTATGAAAATCTAAAGGGAACTTGCTGGTTTTAAAGCTGAATAAATGCATCATCATAAATGGTGACTTGTCAGGGACAATAAGACGAAATATTCTCCAAAGGCCTAAAAGAGATTTTCCCCTCCCTTGAGTTCCTCCTGTGTCAGTAGCCATGAAGGAGGATTATTTTTTCACGTACAGCTAATTGAGAGAGTAGGGTGGGGGTGGGGAACCCTGCGGAGATCAGCTCATGCTGTGGATCTGGACAGGGAGAATCCCGTTTCCTCCCTTTCTCTCGGCAGAATTTTTACCTTTGGCTCTGGTTGTGGTAGCTGATCTGTGGGGAGGAGAGGGAAAACTGTTCTCTTTGTTACCAACCTGAGAAATACTCAGCTGTTTGCTACAAAATTCTTTAGGTTTTGATGAGTTAGATTAAAACAAATGCTTGAAAGGATAGGGGTGGGTGAACTTGTTCTGCTTAATTTTCAGCCCATTCAAATTCAAATGTTACAAGGTTTTGTGTTCCACTTGGGAAGGACGGGGGAAAAAGAACTTGGTAGCTGGAGAGAATTTAATGATGAAGCAGGTCAGAGGAAGAGAAAGTATAATTGTGAGTGGCAGAAAGCAGTCGGAAGGGAGGGGAAAACTCTAATGAAAATAGCACTATGTATATATTATATATACATATAAATATATATATACATACTGTATTTATAATATATATAGTGTGTACAAATATACTCTGTGTAGTTACTTGTCACTTGTAGCAATCTTAGAGAAATATTGGAAAGCTTTATTCTGTCATTCCTCTGTAAGATAGGTTTTATCTGGGTAGACGTGTTTTACTTTTTTGGAAGAAGAAATGTACTGCTGATAGGAAGGAAGAGAAAGGGTTAATGTGACAGAGAGAACTTCGTGGGTGAAAAATTACTTAATTAAGCCCCAGATGTCTGACAGATTTGCAAGCCTCTGCTCCTTACATACTCTTGCTAATTTCCTTCCTTATCTCTGGCTTTCTCTTTCCTCTTGTTCCAGAAAACTCTTTCAATTTGGATATTCTCATACACTTTTTTTCTGGCAGATGTTCATGGAGGGAAGGTACTAATGATATTATGGTTAAGTAATAGATACTCACAATCATTGTAGAGCAGGAGTCCAGATTAGTCTTTCTGCTATACTCGTTGGCTGGAAAAATTGCTGTATACTTGAGAGCTGTGTAATGCATTGGATATTAGGAAGCAGCTTGGGTTGCTAAAGATGCAGTGAAGGGCTCTGCTCTTTGCTCTCTTATTTTTTTGTGTGTAAACCAAGAGAAGTTATTCAACCTCACTGTGCCATCAGTTAACCTGCAGCGCTACTGTGCCCAAGTGATGTTTGCTGTATTAAGATTTAAGTCAAGCTCGTTCACTACCATGACTATTTCTGGCGATCCTGCCTGCCTGTGGGCTTTCCTACTGAGAAGCTGTTGCCAGAGGCTGGTGCAAGGAGGGGGAGTGGGGGCATGCTTCCAGCTGTATAGCAACTGCAAGCTGCTGCCTCTGCAGCCTATGGGAGGACCCTGAAACGTATGAGACATATGTCTGGGGCTCTGGAAGCTTAAATCATCATGGTGTGTAACAGGCTTAGAGATTTCTAGCATTAAGGGACTCAAAAACACAAAATGCTATAAATAAGCATAAATTTTTTCATTTGCTTTCTATTTCTGACCGATAGACATGGAGGAGGACTGCAAAAGATCCATAAACATAACTGCTGCAGAAAAACTATTTTCCTCCTTCTCTGCATTTGTAAGTTCGTATCTTAATCAGGTGGTTTTAAATCTGAGGTCACTACTGGACTTCTTTATTCTAGGATTGGAAAGCAGATTAATCTAATTTCTGATTATTTTTATTCAGCACAGATATAAATGCTGCCTAAAGACCACTGCAGTCCCACAGAACTAAAAGTAGAACACAAACTTTGCACCTTGCTCTCAAAAAGTATGTGCAGCCTTCTTTTAACTGGCTGTTGAAGAATGTAAAAAGCAAGGTTATATGGCATCCAACAGAATATGAACGAGTGTGTTTATTCCTTTCCTTAGTTCCTACCTCTTTCAGAAATCTTGCATGAAAGACAACTGAGGACTTTTTTATCTAGTCAGTTCTAAGTGGGATGTATTTTCCAGTACATTAACAGTCTACTGTTAGCATTTTAGCAGTATGACCATTTTCTTTGGTCATACGAAGCTAGAACTTTGAAACTTCATGCTCATGTTCACAGGAGGTAGTGTTAAGAAAGGATTTCATTGGTCTGGTCGTAGCTTCAATTATTAGAAAGTCCATTCCTTATACTTATTCCTTATTACTTGTATATATTCCTCTTCTTTCCTTGAAAGGAAATAGAGAAAAAAATCATCTAGCTTAAGAAATACAGAAAATGGAAAAATGGTCCCTAAGATTTTGTAAACTCTTGACTACTCTGGAAAATAGTTTCCTCCACTTTTGAAGAGTACTTTGCTTCATCAATCACAAAAGCAAGTGAATAAGCACTTTGAAATTACTTTATGTCACATGCCTGCTTGAATAGCAAGTCATATTAAAAAACGATGCACTTTCAACCATGCTTTCTACAACTTAAAGTCATTCAACATCAGCCTTTTCTGTAACACCAGCTATGATAGATCCTAGGTGGAAGCATTTATGTCCCCTGCATTTATGTAAAAGGAGAATATTTTCAATCTGTTTTGAAGAGGAAGAATTTGGATATATGCAGCAAGGTTAAATTAAATTCCTATTAGCAGACTGAGAAAACACTTAGAGCAGAGAAGGTAGCTCAGATGCATCAAAGCCCAGTGCAGAGTCACCATAATACTAGTCTTCCACGTTGGTCAGCTCCTGTTGGCTGCTGAAGATGCATATGAGGAGCTGAATGCCCTCATGTCCATTGAACGTGGTCTCAGGGAAGCCACTCCTTCCTCCTGTGTGCTACTGCACTGTGAGCCTTTCTGAATTTGACTGTTACTTACAGTGGTTCTGTCTGCCCTCCCCAGCTGGTGATTTAGAGGAACTATGGTTTCAAGATTTTTTATTTAATCAAGGTAGCACAAAATAGGTGAGGCTCTCAGAAAGCATTCAGTGAACTTGAGGAATGTCTGCTGCCATTTCTCTTGCTTGTTGCTTCTCCAGCAGGTCACAAGTCTCCATCAGTTCATGTTGTGTCTGTCATCCCCATACAGATGTCTTGAATGCCCTGCATTATTTCAGATGGTACCGAGTGTCCCAAATGGACAATTGTATCTTTTCCCCATAGTTTAAATAGCTCTGCTTTGTGTTTTCTCAGTTATGTTGGAAGCTGTGATCTACCTGTGATTCCATAGGGAATTCCTGAGAGGCACCCAGAGAAGCCTTGGTCTGTTGTACTATTTGCAAAGCCCCAATAGAACTAAAATGTAGAACAAAATGGCAGCTTCTGTCTTTGCAAATCTGTTGTATTTTAACTGTTTGGTTTTTCTTTTTAATGCCTTTCAAGCAAGATTTATCAGAGATTTTTTTCTTTCTTAGAATGTAAACTTTCTCATAAATGTCTGTCTCTCATGCCACTAATTCGACAAAATGCTGCAGTAAGTTTCATTTTGTCTCCAACTGTGCGAGTGACTGCCGAGGAGTAATTATGTATTGTAGCCTGAGCTCAGTGGAGCACTAAAGGCGGTAGTTTAGTAGTCTCTCTGCTCGGTTCTGCACTCCTGCACAAATCTCAGCTAATCTACATAAGTAATAAGTGAGGAGGCTTCCAGGAACCATACATGTTTGCCGTTTCGAGCTTGTGCTAAATACTCCCCATTTTTAACACCTCACGTTACCAGAAAGGCAGCAAAAAGGTTATCAAGTGTTCCTTAAGTCAAAAAAAGCATGTGTGAGAAAATGCCACTGGTAATGTTTGTCCAGAATGTAAAACATAGTACTGGAATAAGTCCTGTATTTTTCTTGGATTCTGACCAAAATAGAGCTGTCAACAAAAGAAAAGTGTACAGCGTTAGAAGGGAAGAAGGCTTTGAAAAAATATTAGAGGCCCTCTTGTTTTCTTTTCCCAAATACTGTTGTGTGAAAGAGTCTTTTTAGGCATATTTATAGACTATGTGAGCTACTGGAAACTGCCAGACTTTCACCTCTTCAAAACACATATCACATTTTAAATTCCCAATGCTAAGAATTTAAAGAAGAGCTCTGTGATTAGTATGCATCTTCTGGCTTGCTTTTTAGGTGAGTTTGGAGATGAATTGAACAATAGCTCTTTTAGGAATTTGGAAATGCGCAAGGAAAGATCTGCTTTTTCTGCAGCTCCATCTGTAAAAACTGAGAATCCTTTCATTTTCAATGCATTGTTCTCTTTCCTTCAGAAAAATTCTCTGAATTGGGTAATATTTTCCCAGTTGCCTAGATGAGGAGATTGAAGTCGAAATTGAGAGGCAAATTACCTGTAGTCACTGCATAAGTGCACAGAGGATAATGAAAGAAACCTCCGCTGACTGTTGCACCCATGAAGGAGAAGGTGATTTTTCTGTAGAGAGTCTTTGAAAGATTCTCCCCAGTTGTCATGAGAAAAGAGCTGATCAGTGCAGTGAACCCGTACTGCCTGTTTGGAATCCAAGAATCTCCATCCCAGGCCCCAAATATGTTATCTTACATGAGTCGCCCATTAAATTCTCAAGCCAATTATTTTCATTATTTGCTGGAGAAAGCCCAATACCACCAACCTCAGTAATACAGATTTTGTCTGTATCGAAAAGGAGTCAGTTGACAGAAAAGATCAGGTAGCAGAAGGTGGTGAACTTGCGTGGCCTCCGTGGAACAAGGCCGCATTCTCTGATGGATATGGATTTACACATTTATTTTCCAAGGTTTTTCGCAAACCATAGCTCAAAGCGCCTTCTTCACTTTCTCTAATAGCTTAGATGAAGTCTCAGTGAAGGTCAATAACTTGCTTCCAGATGTGGGAAACTATCCCATAAGGCCAGTTTTGTAAAGAAGAAAACAGTGTTTGCCTTCCACACTGCATAGATATATTGTTTAGCTGGTGCACTGGTGCACAGCTTTGATCATTTTTCTCAGTGAAAGTGCTTTCCGTTAATTTGCAAATAAATGGTGCACTCAGGGTTGCAAGTAATTTTTTAAATTATTTTTATAAAATTTTTTACTGCAAAAACAGTAGAACATTCGGGTGGTTCATAGTTCTTGCCACCTTTAGGTTGAGAGGGTTTTTTGCCAGGCTTCTGCTTAAATACTGCAGTAAGCTTAAATCTTGTCAGTTTGTCAGATGAGTGGTCTCATTGATGTGTGTGTGCGAACGCTGCAGGCTACAAGTAGGATTGCTGTCTTACAGAACCATTTGCTCCCATTAGAGACTTTGACTGAATTGTGCCACCTTTCTCTTTATCCATCGTGGAGAAAACTCAGTTCACGTTGATCCTGAATTACAAGAATGAGCCTGAGCTTCATCAGTTCATGTTGGCTTCTGGAGATGCTCGGGGCTTGCAAAGCCCTGATCAATGGCAGATGCTGGGAGAAGTGATACTCCACAGAGAGAACGCTTCCTGCACTGTATCTCTTCCTCTGTATTCAAATAATAAATGCAGATTTCTGTCTTCAGAAATATGTATATTCCAATTTGGGAAACAATTTAGGTATCATATGTAGCTTTGCCACTTGGATTCATCCCTGCTTAGGAAAAGGAATCAGATTCCAAGAATGCTACAGAGGATACAAGGAAAGGAGAAGTGAATGCAAAAAACAAACAAACAAACAAACAAACAAACAAGAAGATGCTTGAAAGTGTGCTTTCAGCTAGGCCTGTGAGGAACAAGAGAAAAATAGTACAATTGCAAAAATAGAAGGCACACGTTAAAGATCATTTAAATCAGTGTCAAGAATCATCCCCAAATATTTATTCAAAAGATTATCTTAAAGGGGAGCAGAAAAGTACATTTTTTCAGGTGATGCTCAGTAAACTAGGAAAAAAGAAAAAAAAAGAAAAGTCACCTGTCACTTTATCTGTCATATTAAGGACTTGATCTTGAAAAGGGCAAAGTTGCTTCACCTGACCAAAGTGGCTTAGGTGTGGTTAGATGGAAAATTATTTTGTCAACAGTCTAATCTCAAGGGTAGAACATAGAGGCAGTGTCACAGATGACGTTTTGACTTCAGGTGAGGATCAGGTAGCAGAAAAAATGAACTGCCCAGCGTGAAATCTTGGCTTCACTGATTTAGATAGGAAAGCTCTGCTGGTCAAGATTCTTCCTAGGAAACAGAATGTCTGTTGTGTAACAGGTTTTTATGTGTTTGTTGTTGGAGTTTTTTTCAGGTTCTTTTTTGTTAAGATTTTTCTTTGTTTTGTCTTTTTCTTTTAATAAGCCAAGACAACACTTGGCACTCATTCTGATTTTATACTTGTTTTTAGATCATTGTACAAGTTTGTCGAAAAGCATAGAGTTATTTCTTGGCAAAATCAGGCCACTTTTCATTAGAAACAGCTCTCAAGGGATTAGTTTCTCTTTACTCCTCCCCTCCCTTCCCCCAAGATGCAGAGTGATTGTCTAACGCTATTTCACTCTATTTATTTTTCATCATCGTGCAATTTTTATTTAATTAAAGTGCAGATTTGTTGGCAAAGCGTGTACATGGGATGGCTAGTGGTCTGCTTTAAAATTACATGGATATACAAAAGCTTTGCCTCAACATATGCTGCTTTTCTGCAGTCCGGCTGAACTGCATGCTTCACAGTGAAGCCAGACCATTTCTTTGTGATGGAGTTTATTAATCCTAATCTTTTGATCACCAGCACATGGAGTATACTCAGTCTTTGCTGAGATCCCTCTGAGATTTGAATGTGTCTGTGTGGTTTGTGTGTCCAAGGCTGCATTTTTTTTGTACTTTGTGGAATGGATTTCAGAACCTCAGTGGAACCAAAGGGGCTGAAATGAGGGTAAATTTCTGAGCAGGAGCACAAGGCAAGAAAGCAGGAGACCTGACATTTTTTTCTCTTTATTTAGCAGTAAAAGTGAAGAAATGGCTACGGCTAAGCATGAGAATGAGGATATATTCATTGATGCACAACTCCAGCAGACTTTGGCTGACCTGGATGAAGATTTAGAAGGTAGGGAACTGTAAAGCCTCTGAGGTATAAAAGACAGGCACAGCCTGGAGAAACACAGATAAACTGCACACTGAGACACCTTCATTTCTCACTAAGATCACTAGCAGCAACTCACAGGTCTGAATCAGAATGTGGTCCACCTAAAGTGGCTGCTTTCCCCTTGCTTCCTGGGCAGCCACTCTTTATATACCAGCACAAAATATTTTTCAACCTGCTTATCAAATTGTCATTGTATTTTGATGTCTGCTACTAGAAAGAGACGAACAACAGATTATGGACACATTTTGTGAGCTAAATTTGGTATTTACTTCAGCGAAGCCAAATCAGTAGTGAGTTCAGTTGTCTTTCATAAACAATGCTTCTGTTGCTTATTTTGTCATAGTGAAATGGAGAAGAGGGGATATTCTTGCACTCAGTTCCCCCTCTCCATTAGCAGACGTGTTTTAAAGTTAAATATTAAAAAATGTGAAAAGAAACAATAAGAAGAGATAAAATCTCACCACAAAGCAATATTGTGCTTCTGTTTTTCCTACGGTAAATAAAAACATTTCATTATTAATAGTTCATCATGAAATGATGTTCAGTTCTTTTTAAAAAATTTCCATCCTTATTTCAAAACTTTGGCAGTGTACTGAATTCCAGTTTAATTTCTTTGACACTGTCATTTCTTACCTTCTGTGTTGTAACCCTTGATTTATACTGGCAAATCTGAGAGGAGAGTTAAACTTCTTGCACAGTGAGGCTCCTGGAGTCATTGGTAATGAAGGAAAATGAAAGAATGGAGAAAAAAAAAGTACAAGTACTGTTTCTTTGTTTGCTTGCTCAAGGAAATCCTTCAGCTGGTTTGTTATTACTAACCAGGTCTGGGAAACATAATTTTAAGTTAATCACAGAATCACAGAATTGTAGGGGTTGGAAGGGACCTCTAGAGATCATCGAGACCAACCCCCCTGCCAAAGCAGGTTCCCTACACCAGGTCGCACAGGTAGGCGTCCAGGCGAGACTTGAATATCTCCAGAGAAGGAGACTCCACAACCTCCCTGGGCAGCCTGTTCCAGTGCTCCGTCACCCTCACCGTGAAGAAGTTCTTACGCACATTCGTGCGAAACTTCCTATGCTGCAGCTTATGTCCGTTTCCCCTCGTCCTGTCTCCACGTACCACTGAAAAGAGACTGGCCTCACCACTATGGCCGCCACACCTCAGATATTTATAAACCTGGATCAGGTCCCCTCTCAGTCTTCTTTTCTCAAGGCTAAACAGACCCAGTTTACTTAGCCTTTCTTCATAGGGGAGATGCTCCAGGCCCTTCACCATCTTTGTGGCCCTCCGCTGGACTCTTTCCAAGAGATCCCTGTCTTTTTTGTACTGGGGAGCCCAGAACTGGACACAGTACTCCAGATGAGGCCTTACCAGGGCAGAGTAGAGGGGGAAAAAAAAATTGGACATACTTTCAGGACCACAGCTGGCCCAAGCTGCAGTTTACCCGCTGCTCTGTTTGGCTGCCAGTCTCTTATCTCTCTCTTCAGCATTGGTCAGGCGGATGCCCTTTCCACGGGGCAGGGAGATCCATGGCTTGTTGCCCTTGCCAATAACGAAGATATTGGAGAGCCTGGTGGCAAAGCTGTTGCCATTGGCATCCTTCACATGAACCACATCAAAGGAGCCAGGGTGTCTCTCTCGGTTGGTGATCACCCCAATCCGGCCCAAGTTGGCACCGCCAGTCACCATGCACAGGTTCCCTGTGTCAAACTTGATGAAGTCTGTGATCTTGCCGGTCTCCAGGTCAATCTGGATCGTATCGTTCACCTTGATGAGGGGATCCGGATAGCGGATGGTGCGGGCATCGTGGGTGACCAAGTGAGGGATTCCTTTGGTGCCCACAAAGATCTTCCTCACCTTGCACAGCTTGTACTTGGCCTCTTCAGCTGTGATGCGGTGAACAGCAAAGCGGCCCTTGGTGTCGTACACCAAGCGGAAGTGTTCGCCTGTCTTCTCGATGCTGATGACATCCATGAAGCCCGCAGGGTAGGTGATGTCGGTGCGAACTTTGCCATCAATCTTGATGAACCTCTGCATACAAATCTTCTTCACCTCATCTCCGGTCAGGGCGTACTTCAGCCTGTTCCGCAGGAAGATGATCAGCGGGAGGCATTCCCTCAGCTTGTGAGGGCCCGTGGAGGGACGGGGCGCGAAGACGCCCGTCAGCTTGTCCAGCATCCAGTGCTTCGGCGCCGCCACGCGCTTCAGGTGCTTCTTCGGGCCGCGGGCCATGGCTGCGCTCCTCCGGGAAAAGGAGGAAGCTCACTGTTTCTCAGAAATGTTTCTCCTTTGGAGTCATGTGGTGAAATGTTTATCACTGAGAGAAGTTAGTCAAAGATAAGGTATGAACAATAGATTAAATTCTGCTTTTAGCTGCATTTGTATGTTTCCCACTGGCTGAAGAAGGACTGCAGGAATATTTTGGCTGATCCTAATCAGCAACCAGACAATAAAAAGGACTCAGATCTCTCCTTTTTTGTAATATAAATGTATTCCTGCTAGTTTTAGGGGAACTAAAATATCTGATCTGGGTATGTTTGTGTCAGCTGTTTGTGTAATTTAAAGTCATATTGCCTAAATATTGCCTGAATATAATATACTACATGTGTTTTACAGCAATGGATGTTTTAAGTAACTCTGACTCTGAGCACATGAGTGAAGTGTTGAACCCACATACAAGAAAAGTTGAGGTCCTCCATGATGTTGCTGGTTCTGTTCCAGTAACAGTCATAGATGATGCTCCAGAAGTTACCATCTATAATTCAGCTGGAAACCAAGAGACAAGGAGTTCAGGGAATTTATCAGCTGACTCTGTTAATATGGGAAACTTTACAAATAGAAACAACAATGCAGGTTCCTTTGATAAGGGACATGCCGATGGTGAAGCTGTATGTATACCCAAGTACCTAATACATCAGCAGCCATCTGATGATGAGTTCAGTCACTTACCCGTGGAACAGAGGAGGGATATGTTTGAATCTCTCACATCCTCCTTTGAAAAAAGAAGTGAAAAGAATGTAAAAGTAGAAGCTCCGCCTAGACATGTTATGAAGTCTGAGGAGTGTAAATCAAAGCTGACTTCATCTCACTCCAAGACTGCAACTGAAATCAATACAGCAAAAGAGAAAGTAAATCCATTTAATGAATATAGTAAGAGGGAGAGACCTCTGAAAAAAAGTAAGTCAGAACTAGAAATCAAACGGCCACCTGCAAAAAAAATTGAAGTAGAAGAAGTTCCATCAACACCTCCGTGGTGTCATCGTGCCCAGAAATTGGAAGCAAATTATGAACCCAAAATGGGTTTGACGACCTTCAAAGTTGTCCCTCCCAAACCTGAAGTAAAAAATTTTGATAGAGGACTTTCGATCTCAACTGGTGCTATTAAGATCGATGAACTAGGCAACCTTATCAACCCAAAGCCTGTTGTCAGTAAGAACATACCAGGTTCCTCTGCTGGTGAAAGTGAGGAGATTCCTCTTGGGAAAGTGAAGGCATTCTGGAGGTCAAGTTCTGTGGAAAAACAAGGTGATGACTCTGCTGAGCATCTTGCTAAAAAGCCAGCAGTTACCACAAACTCTAAATCCTTTGTTACAAAGCAAGAATGCAAACCCGTCTGTCCTGCAGCTTCAAAACCTGTACCACCACAAACTGTTATTTCCCAGGTAGGTGAAAAACAGTCTGAGAATGAGAAGACCAAACCACCTCTTCCAGTTACACAGTCTCAGGTAAAACCATTAGTGGTCCCAGCCATTAATAAGGACAAGCCAGAGCTTCCATTTCTAAAGCCTCACAGGAGAACTTCTAGTCAGTATGTGGCCTCTGCCATTGCAAAACACATCAACCTACCTACCTTTAAGTCTGATTCTACAGATTTTCATGAGAAAGATGAAAATAAGCATGGGACAGGAGAGGTTAAAACTGAAGCTGATGTTTCCCCCAAAAGGTGTATTATTGTGGCCAAGTACAGCCCTGTGGAAACAGAATCAGCAGAAACAAGAGAAAAAAATTCAAGTATTTTTACTTGTAGTCAAAAAGCATCCCACAGATTCGCACCTGGTGATAATTCTGGCACGGAAAACAAAGTAGTGAACATCAGGGCACCGAGTCAAGCAACTCCTGCTAGTTTCTATAAAAAGAATGCCAGTGTCCCACTTAGTAAATCCTCTTCAAAGGATAACAACAAAGCAGAAGATGATCACAGTTTAAACAGCAAACAAGGTACAGCAGAGAAAAAGATGCATCTTTTGTTTGACCAGAAATGTGAGACTTTGCCCCGTAGTAATTCAGCCTCCTCTCTCAAGTCACCTGAGCTCCAAGGAGCCTCACCTTCTTTCAGCTCATCTTTGCGCATTACTAAATGGCCTCCTGCTGACAGCATGCAAGTTAGTTCCCTGAAAGCATCGCCCGAGTTCAATGGTGTGACAGCAAAGGCAGAATCAGAACAGAATGACAGACCTGATGATTCGGCTGCTAATGCTGTCGGTGAATTGGATGTTAACGTGCAGACTAATATCTTCGGACCAAAGAAGAAGTTCAAACCTGTTGTCCAAAAACCAATTCCAAAAGATACATCGCTGCACAGTGCCCTAATGGAAGCTATTCAAACAGGAGGGGGAAAAGAAAAACTCAGAAAGGTAAAGTGGAGATTTTATTTAGCCTGTTCAGGTTGCAGAAACCTGTAGGCAGACACCAGAGGTTTTATAACTGGTACATCTGCAAGGAAGCTGCAGCACACATGGCACTTGAAAAATTTATAGTGGCAAAGTGCAGACCACGCCAGTGGTTATTCTGCACGTCTTGTATGTTACACAACACCATTCCTGCTGCCCTAGCTAAAAGAGGCAAAGGGAGAGAGAAACAACATGAAGGAGAGGTAATTGAGGTTAGCCAGGGAGCCTCGCCTGCATTTCAGTGTGTTATGTAAAAAAGGAACACACAGCATGCAGAAAACTTGTAAACACCTGCAGAAGAAAGAAGACCCCAGTTGTTGTTAGTAGACAATACCAGTTAGCCACTGATTTTATGCTCAAGGGATATGAGGCTGCATCTCTGTGTGTGGCGTTGGTAACTGGGACCTACATGTATCCTTACATTCGGTGTGAGCTCAGGTTATAAAAGCAGGCACGTAAGCAGACAGGCTGAGTAGTCCCCATAGCTTGCATTCCAGTGCAAGAGCTAAAAGTATTTCTAATAACATTTCCAAAATATCTCTATGTAAATGTCTAATAACAGTATTCTTTTCATAATCTAGGTTTCAGACAGCGCGCTAAATGGCAATCACAAGAAACCCTCAT